>NC_137852.1:0-1345500 GCF_948465745.1 Chenopodium album
TAAACCTAAACCCTAAACCCTAAACCCTAAACCCTAAACCCTAAACCCTAAACCCTAAACCCTAAACCCTAAACCCTAAACCCTAAACCCTAAACCCTAAACCCTAAACCCTAAACCCTAAACCCTAAACCCTAAACCCTAAACCCTAAACCCTAAACCCTAAACCCTAAACCCTAAACCCTAAACCCTAAACCCTAAACCCTAAACCCTAAACCCTAAACCCTAAACCCTAAACCCTAAACCCTAAACCCTAAACCCTAAACCCTAAACCCTAAACCCTAAACCCTAAACCCTAAACCCTAAACCCTAAACCCTAAACCCTAAACCCTAAACCCTAAACCCTAAACCCTAACCCTAAACCCTAAACCCTAAACCCTAAACCCTAAACCCTAAACCCTAAACCCTAAACCCTAAACCCTAAACCCTAAACCCTAAACCCTAAACCCTAAACCCTAAACCCTAAACCCTAAACCCTAAACCCTAAACCCTAAACCCTAAACCCTAAACCCTAAACCCTAAACCCTAAACCCTAAACCCTAAACCCTAAACCCTAAACCCTAAACCCTAAACCCTAAACCCTAAACCCTAAACCCTAAACCCTAAACCCTAAACCCTAAACCCTAAACCCTAAACCCTAAACCCTAAACCCTAAACCCTAAACCCTAAACCCTAAACCCTAAACCCTAAACCCTAAACCCTAAACCCTAAACCCTAAACCCTAAACCCTAAACCCTAAACCCTAAACCCTAAACCCTAAACCCTAAACCCTAAACCCTAAACCCTAAACCCTAAACCCTAAACCCTAAACCCTAAACCCTAAACCCTAAACCCTAAACCCTAAACCCTAAACCCTAAACCCTAAACCCTAAACCCTAAACCCTAAACCCTAAACCCTAAACCCTAAACCCTAAACCCTAAACCCTAAACCCTAAACCCTAAACCCTAAACCCTAAACCCTAAACCCTAAACCCTAAACCCTAAACCCTAAACCCTAAACCCTAAACCCTAAACCCTAAACCCTAAACCCTAAACCCTAAACCCTAAACCCTAAACCCTAAACCCTAAACCCTAAACCCTAAACCCTAAACCCTAAACCCTAAACCCTAAACCCTAAACCCTAAACCCTAAACCCTAAACCCTAAACCCTAAACCCTAAACCCTAAACCCTAAACCCTAAACCCTAAACCCTAAACCCTAAACCCTAAACCCTAAACCCTAAACCCTAAACCCTAAACCCTAAACCCTAAACCCTAAACCCTAAACCCTAAACCCTAAACCCTAAACCCTAAACCCTAAACCCTAAACCCTAAACCCTAAACCCTAAACCCTAAACCCTAAACCCTAAACCCTAAACCCTAAACCCTAAACCCTAAACCCTAAACCCTAAACCCTAAACCCTAAACCCTAAACCCTAAACCCTAAACCCTAAACCCTAAACCCTAAACCCTAAACCCTAAACCCTAAACCCTAAACCCTAAACCCTAAACCCTAAACCCTAAACCCTAAACCCTAAACCCTAAACCCTAAACCCTAAACCCTAAACCCTAAACCCTAAACCCTAAACCCTAAACCCTAAACCCTAAACCCTAAACCCTAAACCCTAAACCCTAAACCCTAAACCCTAAACCCTAAACCCTAAACCCTAAACCCTAAACCCTAAACCCTAAACCCTAAACCCTAAACCCTAAACCCTAAACCCTAAACCCTAAACCCTAAACCCTAAACCCTAAACCCTAAACCCTAAACCCTAAACCCTAAACCCTAAACCCTAAACCCTAAACCCTAAACCCTAAACCCTAAACCCTAAACCCTAAACCCTAAACCCTAAACCCTAAACCCTAAACCCTAAACCCTAAACCCTAAACCCTAAACCCTAAACCCTAAACCCTAAACCCTAAACCCTAAACCCTAAACCCTAAACCCTAAACCCTAAACCCTAAACCCTAAACCCTAAACCCTAAACCCTAAACCCTAAACCCTAAACCCTAAACCCTAAACCCTAAACCCTAAACCCTAAACCCTAAACCCTAAACCCTAAACCCTAAACCCTAAACCCTAAACCCTAAACCCTAAACCCTAAACCCTAAACCCTAAACCCTAAACCCTAAACCCTAAACCCTAAACCCTAAACCCTAAACCCTAAACCCTAAACCCTAAACCCTAAACCCTAAACCCTAAACCCTAAACCCTAAACCCTAAACCCTAAACCCTAAACCCTAAACCCTAAACCCTAAACCCTAAACCCTAAACCCTAAACCCTAAACCCTAAACCCTAAACCCTAAACCCTAAACCCTAAACCCTAAACCCTAAACCCTAAACCCTAAACCCTAAACCCTAAACCCTAAACCCTAAACCCTAAACCCTAAACCCTAAACCCTAAACCCTAAACCCTAAACCCTAAACCCTAAACCCTAAACCCTAAACCCTAAACCCTAAACCCTAAACCCTAAACCCTAAACCCTAAACCCTAAACCCTAAACCCTAAACCCTAAACCCTAAACCCTAAACCCTAAACCCTAAACCCTAAACCCTAAACCCTAAACCCTAAACCCTAAACCCTAAACCCTAAACCCTAAACCCTAAACCCTAAACCCTAAACCCTAAACCCTAAACCCTAAACCCTAAACCCTAAACCCTAAACCCTAAACCCTAAACCCTAAACCCTAAACCCTAAACCCTAAACCCTAAACCCTAAACCCTAAACCCTAAACCCTAAACCCTAAACCCTAAACCCTAAACCCTAAACCCTAAACCCTAAACCCTAAACCCTAAACCCTAAACCCTAAACCCTAAACCCTAAACCCTAAACCCTAAACCCTAAACCCTAAACCCTAAACCCTAAACCCTAAACCCTAAACCCTAAACCCTAAACCCTAAACCCTAAACCCTAAACCCTAAACCCTAAACCCTAAACCCTAAACCCTAAACCCTAAACCCTAAACCCTAAACCCTAAACCCTAAACCCTAAACCCTAAACCCTAAACCCTAAACCCTAAACCCTAAACCCTAAACCCTAAACCCTAAACCCTAAACCCTAAACCCTAAACCCTAAACCCTAAACCCTAAACCCTAAACCCTAAACCCTAAACCCTAAACCCTAAACCCTAAACCCTAAACCCTAAACCCTAAACCCTAAACCCTAAACCCTAAACCCTAAACCCTAAACCCTAAACCCTAAACCCTAAACCCTAAACCCTAAACCCTAAACCCTAAACCCTAAACCCTAAACCCTAAACCCTAAACCCTAAACCCTAAACCCTAAACCCTAAACCCTAAACCCTAAACCCTAAACCCTAAACCCTAAACCCTAAACCCTAAACCCTAAACCCTAAACCCTAAACCCTAAACCCTAAACCCTAAACCCTAAACCCTAAACCCTAAACCCTAAACCCTAAACCCTAAACCCTAAACCCTAAACCCTAAACCCTAAACCCTAAACCCTAAACCCTAAACCCTAAACCCTAAACCCTAAACCCTAAACCCTAAACCCTAAACCCTAAACCCTAAACCCTAAACCCTAAACCCTAAACCCTAAACCCTAAACCCTAAACCCTAAACCCTAAACCCTAAACCCTAAACCCTAAACCCTAAACCCTAAACCCTAAACCCTAAACCCTAAACCCTAAACCCTAAACCCTAAACCCTAAACCCTAAACCCTAAACCCTAAACCCTAAACCCTAAACCCTAAACCCTAAACCCTAAACCCTAAACCCTAAACCCTAAACCCTAAACCCTAAACCCTAAACCCTAAACCCTAAACCCTAAACCCTAAACCCTAAACCCTAAACCCTAAACCCTAAACCCTAAACCCTAAACCCTAAACCCTAAACCCTAAACCCTAAACCCTAAACCCTAAACCCTAAACCCTAAACCCTAAACCCTAAACCCTAAACCCTAAACCCTAAACCCTAAACCCTAAACCCTAAACCCTAAACCCTAAACCCTAAACCCTAAACCCTAAACCCTAAACCCTAAACCCTAAACCCTAAACCCTAAACCCTAAACCCTAAACCCTAAACCCTAAACCCTAAACCCTAAACCCTAAACCCTAAACCCTAAACCCTAAACCCTAAACCCTAAACCCTAAACCCTAAACCCTAAACCCTAAACCCTAAACCCTAAACCCTAAACCCTAAACCCTAAACCCTAAACCCTAAACCCTAAACCCTAAACCCTAAACCCTAAACCCTAAACCCTAAACCCTAAACCCTAAACCCTAAACCCTAAACCCTAAACCCTAAACCCTAAACCCTAAACCCTAAACCCTAAACCCTAAACCCTAAACCCTAAACCCTAAACCCTAAACCCTAAACCCTAAACCCTAAACCCTAAACCCTAAACCCTAAACCCTAAACCCTAAACCCTAAACCCTAAACCCTAAACCCTAAACCCTAAACCCTAAACCCTAAACCCTAAACCCTAAACCCTAAACCCTAAACCCTAAACCCTAAACCCTAAACCCTAAACCCTAAACCCTAAACCCTAAACCCTAAACCCTAAACCCTAAACCCTAAACCCTAAACCCTAAACCCTAAACCCTAAACCCTAAACCCTAAACCCTAAACCCTAAACCCTAAACCCTAAACCCTAAACCCTAAACCCTAAACCCTAAACCCTAAACCCTAAACCCTAAACCCTAAACCCTAAACCCTAAACCCTAAACCCTAAACCCTAAACCCTAAACCCTAAACCCTAAACCCTAAACCCTAAACCCTAAACCCTAAACCCTAAACCCTAAACCCTAAACCCTAAACCCTAAACCCTAAACCCTAAACCCTAAACCCTAAACCCTAAACCCTAAACCCTAAACCCTAAACCCTAAACCCTAAACCCTAAACCCTAAACCCTAAACCCTAAACCCTAAACCCTAAACCCTAAACCCTAAACCCTAAACCCTAAACCCTAAACCCTAAACCCTAAACCCTAAACCCTAAACCCTAAACCCTAAACCCTAAACCCTAAACCCTAAACCCTAAACCCTAAACCCTAAACCCTAAACCCTAAACCCTAAACCCTAAACCCTAAACCCTAAACCCTAAACCCTAAACCCTAAACCCTAAACCCTAAACCCTAAACCCTAAACCCTAAACCCTAAACCCTAAACCCTAAACCCTAAACCCTAAACCCTAAACCCTAAACCCTAAACCCTAAACCCTAAACCCTAAACCCTAAACCCTAAACCCTAAACCCTAAACCCTAAACCCTAAACCCTAAACCCTAAACCCTAAACCCTAAACCCTAAACCCTAAACCCTAAACCCTAAACCCTAAACCCTAAACCCTAAACCCTAAACCCTAAACCCTAAACCCTAAACCCTAAACCCTAAACCCTAAACCCTAAACCCTAAACCCTAAACCCTAAACCCTAAACCCTAAACCCTAAACCCTAAACCCTAAACCCTAAACCCTAAACCCTAAACCCTAAACCCTAAACCCTAAACCCTAAACCCTAAACCCTAAACCCTAAACCCTAAACCCTAAACCCTAAACCCTAAACCCTAAACCCTAAACCCTAAACCCTAAACCCTAAACCCTAAACCCTAAACCCTAAACCCTAAACCCTAAACCCTAAACCCTAAACCCTAAACCCTAAACCCTAAACCCTAAACCCTAAACCCTAAACCCTAAACCCTAAACCCTAAACCCTAAACCCTAAACCCTAAACCCTAAACCCTAAACCCTAAACCCTAAACCCTAAACCCTAAACCCTAAACCCTAAACCCTAAACCCTAAACCCTAAACCCTAAACCCTAAACCCTAAACCCTAAACCCTAAACCCTAAACCCTAAACCCTAAACCCTAAACCCTAAACCCTAAACCCTAAACCCTAAACCCTAAACCCTAAACCCTAAACCCTAAACCCTAAACCCTAAACCCTAAACCCTAAACCCTAAACCCTAAACCCTAAACCCTAAACCCTAAACCCTAAACCCTAAACCCTAAACCCTAAACCCTAAACCCTAAACCCTAAACCCTAAACCCTAAACCCTAAACCCTAAACCCTAAACCCTAAACCCTAAACCCTAAACCCTAAACCCTAAACCCTAAACCCTAAACCCTAAACCCTAAACCCTAAACCCTAAACCCTAAACCCTAAACCCTAAACCCTAAACCCTAAACCCTAAACCCTAAACCCTAAACCCTAAACCCTAAACCCTAAACCCTAAACCCTAAACCCTAAACCCTAAACCCTAAACCCTAAACCCTAAACCCTAAACCCTAAACCCTAAACCCTAAACCCTAAACCCTAAACCCTAAACCCTAAACCCTAAACCCTAAACCCTAAACCCTAAACCCTAAACCCTAAACCCTAAACCCTAAACCCTAAACCCTAAACCCTAAACCCTAAACCCTAAACCCTAAACCCTAAACCCTAAACCCTAAACCCTAAACCCTAAACCCTAAACCCTAAACCCTAAACCCTAAACCCTAAACCCTAAACCCTAAACCCTAAACCCTAAACCCTAAACCCTAAACCCTAAACCCTAAACCCTAAACCCTAAACCCTAAACCCTAAACCCTAAACCCTAAACCCTAAACCCTAAACCCTAAACCCTAAACCCTAAACCCTAAACCCTAAACCCTAAACCCTAAACCCTAAACCCTAAACCCTAAACCCTAAACCCTAAACCCTAAACCCTAAACCCTAAACCCTAAACCCTAAACCCTAAACCCTAAACCCTAAACCCTAAACCCTAAACCCTAAACCCTAAACCCTAAACCCTAAACCCTAAACCCTAAACCCTAAACCCTAAACCCTAAACCCTAAACCCTAAACCCTAAACCCTAAACCCTAAACCCTAAACCCTAAACCCTAAACCCTAAACCCTAAACCCTAAACCCTAAACCCTAAACCCTAAACCCTAAACCCTAAACCCTAAACCCTAAACCCTAAACCCTAAACCCTAAACCCTAAACCCTAAACCCTAAACCCTAAACCCTAAACCCTAAACCCTAAACCCTAAACCCTAAACCCTAAACCCTAAACCCTAAACCCTAAACCCTAAACCCTAAACCCTAAACCCTAAACCCTAAACCCTAAACCCTAAACCCTAAACCCTAAACCCTAAACCCTAAACCCTAAACCCTAAACCCTAAACCCTAAACCCTAAACCCTAAACCCTAAACCCTAAACCCTAAACCCTAAACCCTAAACCCTAAACCCTAAACCCTAAACCCTAAACCCTAAACCCTAAACCCTAAACCCTAAACCCTAAACCCTAAACCCTAAACCCTAAACCCTAAACCCTAAACCCTAAACCCTAAACCCTAAACCCTAAACCCTAAACCCTAAACCCTAAACCCTAAACCCTAAACCCTAAACCCTAAACCCTAAACCCTAAACCCTAAACCCTAAACCCTAAACCCTAAACCCTAAACCCTAAACCCTAAACCCTAAACCCTAAACCCTAAACCCTAAACCCTAAACCCTAAACCCTAAACCCTAAGCACCTAAACCCTAAACCCTAAACCCTAAACCCTAAACCCTAAAAACCCTAACCCTAAAACCCTTAACTACCCTAAACCAACCTTAGCCCTAAATTCTAAACCAAACCCTAGTCTTAAACCTTAAACCCTAACTCTAAACCCTTAACCTAAGCCATAACCCTAAATTCTAATCCCTAATCGCTAATCCTAAACCTAAACCCATACAAAGAATTTAGGTGATGTCAAAAATGTTTAATTAGAAATTTATGTTAGGAGCAAAAATAAGAGTAGATGATAAGGAATAAGGATTGAATGAAATAACATATTCAATCAAATTAAATTTGAAAGATGGAGGGAGAAGTGGAAAACAATAATGGAATTCAGGGACACGTGGCAAAGGGGGGGGGGATTTAGCTTATATGGACAATTTGGGGGAATTGTAACCTCCTCTTTTGGCTTTTTATCTTAAGTTGACCAATAGAAAGAAAAAAAAAAAAATACTGTACGGAGTACTAGAGTAGAGAATAATAATTAAGTCTGATTACTTGATGAATCGAATTAAGAGATTAATCAAGCATTACTAGTGTCATTTCTGTCACTAAAAACAAAAGTTTAGTGTGCTCAAACAGCATAATATAGGAAAATCTAGCAAAAAGGCAAATATTGACAGTAGGATAATATTTACAAAAACTGCAGGGATTTCAAACAGCGAAAATCCTTTTGATGAGCAGCATTTTCGCCATAGGTCCAATTATTTTGCAATTCATCCATCATAACAAGCTATAATCGGAAACCTACCTGCAAAACATCAATTTTCAGTAAGTTTTGCAAGAATATACGTGTAAATCGTGAATATCAGATGATAGAATGTAGTTTAATTGTGTGACTTTTACCTCATGGCACGGGATGATTCAGGGACTTGCTTGGAAATAAGCTTGGCAGTATCTTTCCACCAAGTGACTTCTACCTCCTTTTCCTGAAGCTTTTTCGTCATGCGTTCTAGATGAGCTTCGAGTTCTTTTATCCGTTCTTCTTGTCTTGTTTCAAGTACCTCATGTAATCGTCTCTCAAGTTCAAGAGGAGGAACACCACAAAACTCTGTGTTGTCAACATACTGGGGGTCGACAACTTCTCCAGTGCTCATATCAACACTTCCAATAGCAGTGTTTTCGGAGGGTATCTGTCAAAATGATGTTCCAGCAGTCAATTACAAAGTTACTGAAGCTAATGAATAAATGATCTGATGTAGAATTTTTTCAGGTGTTCAGAAGTGCAGGCAGCAGAAGACATGACATAAAACTAGAAAATGTTTCAAGGTACAGAGTTTGCTTTATCTCTAAGTATCGAACTTCACAAGGCACATATATTGCAACTTTGTACACAATGATTGACAGGAAAGACTAGTGCAAACAATTGAATAGTCTCAAAGTGTTTTGGTTTAAGTTTGCAGGTCATGGAATCTTTGACAGATATGTTAAGAGACAGCATATCAATACACAAATCACAGGGCCACAACTAGCACTAATATCATACAATCTTACTATGCTCTTGATAAATCCAGATATTCAGTGCTAAAATAACCATAGGCAAATTAATTCCACAACGACGCAACCTAGCACACCAGCCTATGCCATAAAATAATGTATTCAAGATCATAACAAAGTATATATTCCAAAACCCCCAAGGCACTCAAATAGTCAAAGTTCTATACCTCAGTAACTTCCTCTTGTAGTTCTGATGACTCTCCTGTCTCCACATACCCTCCTGAATCTACATCAAGCTGCATTCGATCTAATTCAGCAGCTAATTCTGCCTCAAGGTGATTTATACCTTCCACAAACTCCTCGTTCTGATGTATGTCACAGTGTGGAGCACATTGATAAGTGTTTCCAGATCCTTGTTGGCTAAGTGCATGATCCTCCACGGAGTAATTACTAAGGTTGTCCATGGTAGTGCTCACAGCATATGCATTATCAAAATCGGATGGTTTTGGAGTCGTGCCTTTGCTTTGGTTCCCCTCTTTGAAACTTTCTAAAAAGACTTCCATTTGCTTACGCAATTCCACTGTTTTATCGAGCTCAGTTTTGCTAGCTGCAATGAGGGATAGCAAACCAAGTCCAGCGGCCAAGTTGAAGCTCATCTCCTGACTTTGAAGTCCTAACAGAAAATGGAAACTTACTTACAGAACATCACACTATCACTCTATATAACATGCAGCTATTGTTCACTACATACGTACAATTTTATCTAATTATGATGTATAACTTTTTTTCTACTTGAAAAAACCACCCAAGTCTACACATGAAGGATAACCCCTTAATTAGCTTGGAAACAGATTGAACATGCATTATAGGAGTAAATATAAATTGTGCTTTTATGGTTCTCTGTTTCCCCTGTTTTGTATTATTAAGGCATCCCTTGGACTCAATTAGACAACTTATAATTCAATAACTCAAAGATCATTGCAACTGTAAACCTTCATGGTCACACGTAGGTTCACCTATATGTGCTTTCGCTTCTTCCCTTTCACGAGTTATGCCTAGGCTCAAGACCTCTAATACTTTTGTTCGCCTAAAACTCTAAAAGGGCTAAAACCTTACAAAATTCTGCCTAAACTACCATATCAAATACTTCGTATAAATTGCAAGTGTTGTTTGCGACTGAAAAATGTAATTTGATTGAAGCAATAGAATACAAAGTGAAAGTGCACTAGATTAAAATACAGCTGGTCGTACATCTTCATGGTACAACCGTACAACTATAATTATAATTTTTGCATAGTAGAAATTTCAAAATTGTAGAAAGATACTATAATTTAGGAAGTGCATCTATTTACCCTTCAATTTAGTACTGTAGATACTCTATAGAAGAACATTAAGAACCCAATTTTCACCTGATAACACTCACCGGAGAAATTTTTATGTATAGTAGTACACCTTAAGGACTACTCCCTCCGTTTTTAAATATTTGCTCTACTTTTCATTTTGGCTGTTTTTAAATACTTGCTCATTTAACCAAAAAAAAAAAAAAAAAAAAAAAAAAAAAAAAAAAAAAAAAAAACTTGCTCTATTACCTTATTTGGAAAGTTTTTACAATGTTTAATCAATTTCTCTCACCTAATGGACCCCAACATAAATCATATTTTATTAATTTCATATTCTCTCTTTCAATTCCCTCCACTACTTTTACTTTATACAATTTTTTATTTTTTTACCTACCCTAGTATCTCCATATTTTATTATTTTCTTTAATTTCTTCTAGAACTCCGCACGTGGAGAAATTGAGCAAATATTTTAAAACGGAAAGGGGGTGTTTGGCAAGTGGGAATTAAAGGTGGGATTGGGAATTTTAATCCCAATTGAAAAAATAAACCTTGTTTGTTTGGTGGGAATGAGAATAAAATGAGGTTTGGGAATGGGATTATTTAGGGGTGAATTCCCACCATTTTATTACCTAGGGAGGGTAGGTAATAAATGGATGGGAATGAGAATAGGGGAAAAATGACATTTTTGCCATGAAAGAATGAAATAATAATCTTATTCCCACCCACCATCCAAACAAGGCATTGGCCTATTTTCATGTATTCCCATCATTTAATTCCCAATCTCATTCCCACCTTTTAATCCCCAAACTCCCATTCTCACAATCCAAACGCCCCGAAAGAGTAACAATAAAAGATTACGTCCATTTCCTAAAATGGTAACCAAATCATACGTCAAACAAGCTTCTATGACTTATTGACTACCATAGAATTTTCCGTCAAACAATGGTGATATATGCTAGAGTACATACTTTTTAGTTCTAAACTAGATTTTTGTTTTTTTTTTCTGTAAAATGGCATACGAATTATGAAGGCTAACTATAATACGTTACTTAGCAAGAATAACGCCAATAATTTTGTACAGGTACAAATTAATTCGCCACTCTTTAAATTTAACATGATAAAATCATAAAAGTAATTAACTGAGCTATAATTCTACGTACTAAATTACTAATCGAGTAATAGTAAACATTTAAAATCATAATAATTCCATTATTTAATCATAATACTTGTATCACAATTGAATTATTAGCTACTAACTAGTTTAAATTTAAATTTAAAAGTCACCTGAAACATTGATTCTCCGGCGATCATCGGACTTCCGGCGAGAAATCTCCGGCGAAAAATCGTGACTGATCTGAACTTTCTCTCTCCTACCACCGCTACGACATTTTCTGGCAATGGCAAGCAACCGATAAACAACCACACGTGCGGGAGAGTAACACACTGTTCTACAACCTTCTTCGTCTTCTCCGGCGGCAGTAAATACACCTTCTTCTCGCCGGGATTTCGCCGCCTTCGTACGATTTTCATCTCCGCCGCTGTTTGCGGTGTTTACCAGCCGCATTTTTAGGGAGGAAGTTCACTTGATCAAATCAATTTTATTGTTGCAGTAGCAGATAGGAGTACTCCACTATTTATATGGAAGAGATTTCAGAGATTTTGAATAAAAATAAATATAAATAAATGAAGGAAAAATAGAACTATATATAAAGAAGCTCAAAAAGGAAAGATTGAGGAAAGATTAACATTAATTACATCAATCGGTGCGTGATTTTGTCATTAAATTTCAACTTAATAAATTATATATTTAGGGTCTGTTCATATTTACTTAATTTCAGTTCAGTTCAGTTCAGTTCAGCTCCAATCAGTTCAGTTCAGTTCAGTTCCAATCAGTTCAGTTCAGTTCAGTTCAGTTCAGCTCTTAATTTCCCTCTCACATAAAATATTCTTTTCAGCTCAATTCAGTTCAGTTCAGTTCCAATCAGTTCAGTTCAGCTCCAATCAGTTCAGTTCAGTTCAGTTCAGCTCAGTTCAGTAAATATGAACAGACCCTTAATGCTTATACATAGCCTCAAGGAGTATATATTTCATTACCCATAAATTACTAATTCCGGTACAATTTACTCGCAACAAAGGGGTATTATTTATGAGACATAAAATATTCCTTTGTTGCGAGTAAATTGGACCGGAGGTAGTATATATTCTGTTTTTTTTTTTTTTTTTAATTCAATATTCGAATTAATAAGAGGTAAATGGGAGTACTTTGAGAAGTTCTTTTAGTTTAGCCTTTTGTCACAATTTTAGTGATTGATAATAATAATAATAATAATAATAATAATAATAATAATAATAATAATAATAATAATAATAATAATAATAATAATAATAATAATAATAATAGCATTAACGAAAGAAAATTTGTAACAAGCATGGTATTCTTAAAAATTCGAAAAAGAGACATTTAATTTTAATAAGGGCATATAACATTGTTTAAACGATATTCATTAGAGTTACAAGTATCTTTTAAAAGCCTGGATATTTTTAACCGTGCGTTTTGTGTGTGGTAGAGTGGCACACCACACCATGTGAGCACTTGTAAAAGAACAAAGTAACGCCTATAACACTACCCAGTAACCCTTGTAAGGCTATAATGTTGACCAATAAGTAACCCTTAGCTTACCCATAACCCCTATTAATACTGACGAAGTAACCCCTATAAAACTAATGAAGTAACCCTTATAAAGGATGACCAACCACATTTATAAGAGTTTGTGGGGCGTTAGATAGGAGTATTAAAAGTGAAAATATTAGAGTAAACTAATATTAATTACACTGAACGACGCGTGATTTTGTCATGCATTCCTAACTGAATATTCTTATAACCAATAAAAGTATTCCTTAACTAACACCCCGGGGCGCTCGTTAGCAAGATCATTGGTATTAATACCAACTTAACAACATATCTTAAATCAATATTAATATTCTGCATATGAATAATGAAAAAAGAAAAAAAAAAAGTCAAACATAAGAGTTATTCTTGAAATATATAATTATAGTGTCAAAAAATAAAAAATAAAAAATATATATTATATAAGGGTAATGCTATATGTAGCCCTAAGGGTTATACATAAGCATTATATTAAATATACTCTTGGAAATTGTAAAAGATTAGGAATTCATGACAAAAACACGCGTAAATCAGTGTAATTAGTGTTTATATTTTGATGATTTCCTAACTTTTTACGATTTTTAGGTGTAAATTTAATTCTTATATGTAGCCCTAAGGGCTATGTATTTCCATTATATAATTACGACTAGTTGTTTTTTTTTATTTGTTTTTTTTATACGATATTTCTAATTGTGGGAAGTGGTTTGGGGTCTTGAAAATGGGGAGGGTGAAGATCCAAACCCGATGGGGATTTTCGAAGCATTGAATTTTGAAGTCGAGATGGAATTTGAAAGTTCTAATAATCATTAATTAATAAATATTATAATTTCGAAACCAAGTGGGAGTTTATTTGAATTATGAATAAAAAATATACGATGGAATTCGAAATTAAATTTGTTTTTAGAATGTTTATTGGATCTGTAAATCAAGTGGGTTTGGTTATATGGGCTGAAGTTTAATTCGTTGTAAGATAATATACTCATTATAACATATCCAACAATGTATTATACAATATTACAATTGTACTGATTGACTGAATTGAGCTGAACTGAATTGAATTGAACTAAACTTATTAGAGCTGAACTGAATTGAATATTTTTTTTTCTTTTTTTGGTGGAGTGAATTGAATATTTTATACGAGAAGGAAATTAAGATAAGAATTGAATTGAACTTATTGGAGCTTAAATGAACTGAACTGAAAATAAGCTGAAGAGAACAGACCCAAATCTCTATTATATAGTTGATAATTCAATACGTTTATATTTGATTGTTAATCGAAAGACTTATGAGTTATGAATATGCATATTGACCCAATTCTTAAAATTATTAGCATAAATTTGGTTATGGTTTCTGTCAAAAAAAAATGGTTACGGTTGTTTTGGCAGGAGAAAGAGAGTTGTGGAGGTGATATAGATTCGGCTCGTACCAACTTAATGTTGCAAGACTTGCCAGTGTTGCCACAGCTCAGCAAAATCTACTACGAGTAGTATATGATTTGTAACAAACTTATACCATTTTGTAATGGGGCCATTTTTCCCATACATTCCCTCCTGACAAAGCAAGAAAATATGGCTGCATGCAATTCTAACTAATTTGTACTTATGAACATGAATATGAATGAAGCTAACATATTATAAGGTTCATTGCTTCTTCGTGATTCTAATAAATTATGAGGGATATGATGTTCTAGTACATTTATTATGTTTTGCCAGGGAAAACAGATATGCAAGTTATTATCATATTCTTGGGGTATATGAAATTGAAACCTGTATATTAGAGCTCAAACTTTAAAATGGGGAGATAGATTAATTTTACGAAAAAATTATGCTTGAGATATGATAATAAGTGTTGGATATTTGCTATAAACTTTTAATTAAAATTATAATGCTCATAATTGATAGTTATTCCCCTTGGTCAACATTACCACATTTACTAAGATATTGTCAGTGAGTTACAATCTTACAAATAATATGTTAACTGTTACAAAATTAACGTGTTTTTGGATAAAGAAATTGGAAAGGAAAGAAGGAGAGGGAAGAGAAAGGAATAGGAGGGAAGAAAGAGAAGTTTACCTTCCAAATCTCTCCATTGTTGGAGGGATTAATTTCTTTCAATTTAATCCATTAATTTCTCTTCCCTCTTTGTCAAAAAAAAAAAAATTTAATAAATTCTCTTCCCTCCAATTACCTTCCTTCCTTATTTGTCCAAATGAAAGATACCTCATCCCCCTACTTCCTTTCTCTCCATTTCATTCTATCCAAATGCACCGTAAGTTGTTAAATAATTTTTCAGTTACAAAACTCCTAATTTTCTTATTAATTTTAACGTTCCTTTTACTAGGCTAATCAAGTTCTTCCTTTCAAGTAGGTGTGAATGAAAAGGAGTCATCTACTTACTTCTAAAAATATTATAATAGTACTTAATTATTTGTCTCTCTCTTTATAGTAAGACGATTCTCACTCCGTCTATTGGAATGTGCCTTTAACCCTGAGATCAGAATTCGTAGTCCAGCCGCACCATGGGAGTTTTTCTGACTTCGGACAATGACTCGTCACGGCACCTCGGTTGATCCAACAATGAAATAAGTTGTTCTGATTTATTGTTTATTTCCTTCAATAAATTACAACTGTAATTTCAATAACGGTCATTTTTCTTATTTTGATTGTCTAAATATAAGTTAGATTACAAGGTCGAATAAACGAATTTAATTTGTTGATCTAACAAAAACACATTTTTGACATGTTACACTTGTGGCTTGATCAAATCAAATGGACCAATACTCCAATAGAACCATTATCAGAGAAGTGGAGATAGGACAAGATTATTACCTTGTTCATGCATGCTTTTGATGAGCAAATTTTCGTTTACACTGATAAATTTTGATCCAAACTATTCATCTTCACTAAGTATTGCCTTTAAAAGTGCGTAAGTTTTGTTTACCATAACATATGTAGCCAAGACTTATAGTATAGCTAGTGATCGATTGGTGAAGAACCACATGACTATATAATACTACTCATATATACCTTAGCTTAGTGGTAGAATTCAAACTTGCGACTTCATTCCTCATTATTAAAGTAAGAATCTTACTACTACACGAAACATTCTTGGTTATAATTGAGATATTAATAAGTACAAATTATATTATAATATACGAGCAACTCCTAAAGTTTATCTAAAACATGTGGAAGCTTAGTCCAAAATCAAACTTATTAGTCCTAGTTTGAAATATTTAGCATTTTATTATAGCTATCTATCTACAAGTGTTGAAACCCATTGTAACCCACTTATGAGTGTCTCACATTGGAGAAAGATGAGAGATAGTTTCACTATATAAGGTAGAGGAGTACCTCCTACTATTGCCAATTGGTTTTAGTATGGAAGCTCCAAAGCCTTGTTTGTGGCCCAAACTCTCCTCCTCCTTGTTCGGGTTGCCCAAGCCCATTTCATATTGTTTTGAAATTTAACATGGTATCAGAGCCCGGGTTGCGGGTCTCTTCTAAACTGGGTATTTAATCGCTACTGGATAAGGATTTACTTCGACAGGATGTCCAGCCCCTAAGAGGATTATTGATCTGGCCTTATCCAGTTAGCTCTGAAGTTCTAAGGACACTCAAAAGTAGAGGTGTCAAAAGCACACCCGACCCGACCCGATCCGAAACCGACTCGAAAAATATCCGATTCAAATTTAGACTCGCGTGGACATAATAATTTAGTAGACTCAACTTTAAAAATTTACCCGACCCGACCCGGCCATATCAGACCCGAACCGATTATCCGAACTGACACCCCTACTCATAAGTGAGGGGAAGTGTTGAAACCCATTGTAACCCACTTATGAGTGTCCCACATTGGAGAAAGAGGAGAGATAGTTTCACTATATAAAGTAGAGGAGTACCTCCTACTATTGCCAATTGGTTTTAGTATGGAAGTTCCAAAGCCTTGTTTGTGGCCCAAACTCTCCTCCTCCTTGTTCGGGTTGCCCAGGCCCATTTCATATTGTTTCGAAATTTAACAACAAGCAAAGATATTGAATAGTTAAATTAGTTGTCAGTTTATAATACTAATTTGAAATTGTTTGGTTCATAAGTTGGAATGAATTTTACATTTCATAATAGTATGGAATATGAATCTTGGGGGGAGATGTGTATTGGATTCTAATGGAGTGGGGTGGAGTTAAATTAGAACCCTCTTGGTATGAGATTCCATACCTAAAAAGTTTAACCAAACACTAAATTAGGTGAAATGAATCTAAACTCTATTACAATCCATTCCAAAAGGTCCAAGCAAATGACCCCTTGGTGTATATAGTGTGTAGGAAAAAAAAAACCTTGTAATGGCTAACTAGCTCAAGAAGGAATGTATTACAGTGTAATTAAATAATACAAGTACGCAAGAAGATTTGGCAAAAACAAAACTTTTGGCTAGAAAATTTTAACCATCCATGAGATGACATGTGTTATTCCTAGTTTTGCCTTTTATATATAGTTATAAATTATATATTCTAATTTTCACCTTTAGCATATAGTTATAGATTGATTTTTTTCAAATGTGTATTCAATAACTTGGAAAAAACATTTTGTTATTGTAATTTCATACATTTCACATTTGGTGCATATTGTTTTATCAGTGTTTTAAGGGATTTTTCACCATGTTTATTAAATACAGTAATTGATTAATAATTTTTATAGCTAGTTTTAGAAGTACCTCAAGCACCTTGAAAATTTCAATTCTCCCTTCCAATTAATTGACATAAAATTATGTCAAATTAAGCCTATATCACAATTATTTATTCTCCACTACTCATAGTATGTATATAGCCATATAGGTTATAACTAATAATGAGATTTTAACCTAGTAATTAAGTTGCATGGTCTATGCACGATTGATAAAAAATTTGAATTCTTACCCTTATTTGTAATACGCACTAGATAATTCTTGATCCGTGTACGATTTTTAAAACGAATGGCTATTAAATTCAAATTAGAAGTCTGTAGAAAAATTTAATCCAAAAAAATTATTATAAAATATTAAATATTCATTTCTTTTTCTTTTCTCTCTTTTCCCTTCTCTCTCCTCTCTTTAGGGTTTTACTTTTCTTGGCCGTCTAGCCGGAAACAGTCTAATTTTTTCCGGCATTAGACTATTTTCGACCCTTTATCTTTGATTTAATTCGCTTATTTGTTATTTGATTTATTTTGCTTTGTTTTGTTCTATTCGTTTGTGATAGTCTGTCCCAATTTTTTTAGGGTTTTTTTTTCCAATTTTCTGGGATTTTGATTCATCCTCATCTATTGATGAGAACTTTATTTTTAGGGTTTTTAATAATAATAATAATAATAATTGAGAAGATAGTTTGAATTTATATGGTTTTAGGGTTCATCATCAACTCTACTATCAAAACATTAGCGCAGTGCAAAGGTCTCTACTTTTTTTTTTTTTTTTTTTTTGAGTGAAGGTCTCTACTTGGAAAGATGCAAAGAGTTCAAAAATAATTTCTCACGTCAAATTTGAAGCGGTGGAGTGTGAGCTATGTCCGATATGAAATATAGTAATGATTTTGATTATAAAAGTTATGTTATTTTCTTTAGACGTGTGGTGTACAAATTTTTATTATTATTGTAGATGCCGTATGGCTATTTATAAATAATTATATTCTTCTTCCTAACAAAAAAAATAAATAAATATTAAATAATTAGGCAAATTAATAATTTTACAAAGTCTTTTAGAAAAAAAAAAAAAAAAAAAGATAAACGATGTGTTTGGATTGAAGGAATTGGAAGGAAAGGAAGGGAATGGAAATGGAGAGATGAAGTATCTTTCATTTGGAAACAAATGAGGAAGTAAGGGAATTGGAGAGAAAAGAAATAAAGGAATTAAATTATACGAAGTAGGAAATTGATTTCCCCAACAATGAAGATATTTGGAAGGAAAACTCACCATTCTTCCCTCCCCTCCCCTTTTTTTTTATTCCCCTTTCTTTATCCAAACACACTGAGAAAGTGAATTTAGAAGGAAAATTCCCTCAAAAGATAATGTGAACTTGTATGTTTAGCTTTATCATGGCCACATTTCACAACCAACTTATTTTATCGAATCCCCTGCTCCACTTTTTATTATTTGTAGAAAGCTTCATTTTATTCCCTCCAACTTTATACCAAAGTGACATCTCCTAGGAATCTAGGATAAGAAGAAGACTATTTGCCTATTTGGACATAGTATGGTTAGTGTCTAATCTTAATCATAGCTTAATCTAGAAAATCATGAATTAGGTTGAACACCTAAACGTGCAATATACTAGTCTTTTCATTCAAAGTGAATAAAAAAGGTATAATGCCCACAAAAGCATTATATCAACTTAAAATTCTCCCAAAAGCAATGCAAGAAAATTAATTGGAGCTTTACAACATAATTGACCCTTTGATTTGATATCTAAGTACTTAAAGCAAAATTTTATTGGTAAAAAAATAATCTAATCATATTATGGAGTACTTTCTAAATTAGGGCTACCAATGTATTTGTATCAAACTATTAACCTTTTAAGGCATGAAATTAAATTTACCTACATTATTGCATTTAATTTTTTTTTTAAGAAATAAAATATTAGAAAATTCAACACATTTTTTATTAGGAAAATATTAGTAAATATCATTATTGCAAATCAAAATCCGCCAAAACAACTTTGAGGGAAGCCGACTTTATTATTGCAAATCAAAAGCCGCTAAAGATAAGTACACATTATTATTGCATTTAATTTATTTTAGTTTAGTTGTTGTCAAAAAAAAAAAAATAAATTATTTTAGTTTAAGGGAAATGAAATATTAGAAAAATTGATACTTCTTTTTACTAGGGGAGCCTACGCGCGCGTTGCGCGCGACATAATAGATGTTTATGGTCGAGTTGTAATAGCTTGTCATGACACCCAAAACCTATTGGCTATGCTTTTAAACGCATATACTAAGAAATAAATTGTTGACAATTATATCCTTGGGTAGGTACGGAAATGTAACACTTGAAAATATATAGATAAATGTGATGAATGTTGTATAGGTGTGCAACATTCTAAACTTTAGTTAAACTATTTTAAAATAACGCCCACATAAAGCAACAACTTTTCATTGTCCATTAACTAATGCTGCCATGAAATTAAACCATAACCTCAAACTAATGTGATGAATGTTGTATAGTTGTGCAACATTCTAAACTTTAGTTAAACTACTTTAAAATAACGCCCACATAAAGCAACAACTTTTCGTTGTCCTTTAACTAATGTTGTCATGAAATTAAACCATAACCTCAAACTTTATTATTCCATCCTCCATTTATTGTAATTGATTAATAATAATTTAAAGGGTATAATGGTCCATGCACTATTCATAAGAGCAATCTTCTACTTTTTACAAGGTAGGGAAATGAGAAATTTGCTAAATGAACTGTGGCACCCTTCTTTTAAAAGGAATCGTAACGCTTAGACATTTTTTTTGTTAAATCATTGCAATTCGAAACGGAGGTTGTAATAGAAAACTATAGGACAAAGCTCAGATCTCCCAATTTTCGACATTTTATCTATAATCCAAAATTCTAAAATTCTCTCTCTCATAGCCCACCACGTTGTGTTCCTCTCTTTGAAAGCGAAGTCATCTGCAGTTGTTGCAAGTGTGAAGGAGAAGAAAATAATAATTTTTTTTTTTTTAAAATACCCTAGTAAATTGGAGCTTTCTTAGTTCTGCAGCAATTTTTTTAATGATCTGTTAAATTGTGCGTATATATAACGATCTGGGTAACATCAGATGAAATGGGTTGACATTCTTTCTTGAAATTAGTTGTTGGATTTTTGATTTCAATTGGGAAAAATGGCGCTTTTTAGGAAGTTCTTCTACAAGAAACCACCTGATGGGTTGTTGGAGATTGCTGAAAGGGTTTATGGTATGTCTTTATTTCTGGTTTAAATTTGCATTTTTGGATGTTTTTTTCAGCAATTTTTAGAATGATTTGATACGGGGTTTGATATTTTGTGTTGAATTTGATGTAATTGTAGTGTACTTTTATGGATTTGATGATTTGAACTTAGAATTGAGGCCTAGAAATTGATGGGGTTTGTTGGAAATTGCATCAACTTTTTGATTGGTGATTGGTTGTAATGAGTGTGATTAAGGGTTGCAATTATTAGATAAATGCGAAATGGAGGAAAAGGATATTTGTAGACAACCAAGGGAGATAAAAGACTTGGTTCGTGCAACAAACCCCATATTGTTGGCCTTTTCGATTTCGGCTTTGGTATGGTTGTATGGTCTGACTAATCACCTTTGGGACCTGCATTTGTTTCTGTTGAGCTATGGTTTAGTTGATATTAGTGAGGGTGATTTGGAATAACTCAGATACGGATCTTCTTCTGACTCGTATGTTACACTAGTATGTTGCTAGGGAGGAGTTTGTATTGTTTGTGTTGTGGTGTCATTGGATCATAATTTGGTCGATTGTGCTAATGAATGCGGATTCGATTTAGCTAATAGCTGGAATTGTGGAAAACTATCTCTATAGTCTTTGGTTTATAGTAGTAGCAAGGCTATAAATTATTTGGAATGCAACATTTCCCTACATTAGGTGGGTATATATCAGGTTTCAGTAGCTTACTTGCTGGGTATTGTCTTGGCTAATTGGATCTTCAATGCTGTATCTGTAATTATTACTGGGTATATGTAAGTATTGTCTGGTTTCAGTCATATATAATTATCAACTGATGCTGCTGAGTTTTGGCTGAGTCTTTTCCTTGCTATTTATGTTCAAATGGCTGGTGATTGTCTATTTGTCTGTTGCGTAGTCTGGTTTTCTTAGCATAATTAATCAATGTGGGTTGGTTTTGGATAATACTTAATCTCTATGTCTGTGCTTTATTTTATGTGTTGTTAGAAACATGTTTTGTGAGATTTTGTATCTTCCCAATGTGGTCATGTGTATAAAGAAGTTTCATTGCATAAAATAGAGTAAGGATACGAGCTATTGATTCTAGATTTCTTCTAGGTGCTAGAGCCTAAACATCAGATACTAACCAACTTGCATGAGTAGCTGTCTACTTGTATAGTGTGGAGTAGAGTGTAATGAAATCATGATTGTTACATTCTTGATAAGAGGCTATGAGCTTTGAGAACCTTGTATTTACCCCTTTTGGCTCACTTGTAAGTTGTGAAGTTAAGACAACTTATGCTACCTGTTCTCCTCACCTTTAAATGGAACATATTACTTATTCTTATTAGAATTAGACCAAATTGACCAAGGCTAGAAAAGTTTAGACCTCACCGGTGTGGTCAAAATGTTGTGCTAATTAGGAATGGCAACGGATCGGATTCGGGTCGGATGTAACTAAATCTGAATCCGATCCGTTTAGTAAAAGGACCATGGACTCGGATCCGAATTCGAGTCCGAATTCGAAAAATCCGAGTCCGAATCCGATCCGACTCGTATTTTTCGGATCCGAATCCGCTCCGTTTATACGGACCTCCGAAATGATCCGGATATTTTATTTATTGATTTTTTTTTGTAATGTCATATACTTATAATTGTTTGTATTGTCATACCAAGTAAAGTATAAACATAACATACTACGTATTTAAATTAGGAACTTAGTTACATAACAAAATTTTGATACAAACACAAGCAAACAATTGTCCCAAGTTATAGAGCATATGCTCATACTCTCGGATTCGGACTCCATCGGACTTTACGTAGGGTCCAAGTCCGATCCGCCTCCTATTCGGATTCGGATCTATTTTATCGGATTCGGATTCGGACTAATTTTAAACGGATTTGGATCGGACTTTTTCCTTCGGATCGGATCGGATTCGAATCGAACTCGGATTAAATTGCCATCCCTAGTGCTAATATGGTCAAAATTTAGTCAAATCAAGATATTGGATCTGTTTCTTTTTTATTTTTTTATTTTTATTTTATTTTTTTATTATAATATTAGTGTGCAAATGCAAATATGGTCAAAATTTAGTCAAATCAAGATATCATCTGTTGAAACTTTAAGAAAGCATTTCAGGTGAAGAGAACATAGTCTTAACTGGTGTAGTTAGTTGTCATCTTGGAACTTGTGGAGTGGTTAAAAACTTAAAACTGATGTTCAAATTGGTTATAAGTAATTTTACTCTTCATGATTTCGATGTTCTGGAAACTGGTCAGAAACAAAAGAAGATTTTGTTTTGTTATTAAAAGAAGTATAATTAGATTTGCATATTGTGCCCAATGCTGCGCATGGACATCTATTTGGCTTTCTTGTTTCTCACTGAAAAGACTAATCTGTAGTTGAAGACCTTAATATATGGCCATATATATTTTACTGATTTTCTCCCCTCTTGTATGCTTTGCTTGTCTTTTTGTATCACTGTACCCCTCATGGTTTTTTTCTTATCTGTGGTTACATTCTATCTGTCCACTTTGTGGTACAATTTTTATGACTAGTCACATTTAATTTTCTATTAGGCTTGGTATTTAAAAATAATATTTTTGTTGGTATCCTGGAAAATCGGGTGAAATTGTTTTATGGAATAAATATAAACTGTCAAAGAAATTATAAATAGCTGTGGAGGGAGTAGCATTTGCTGTTTGTTTATTTGAAAATTTGTTCATGATTAATTTGGGTGGGGAAATAAGGTTTGTGGACAGGTTTTAAATTAGTTTTTATTATTTCAGGGGAAGAAGAAGATGGAAACTTATGTAAGACTTATGAATGTGGGTTTTTTCTTTGTTCTTGAGATCTGATTTGTCAATCTGTGCCACACAGTTTTAGGCATAATGTCTTTTTTTTTTTTTTAATTTTTTTTTTTAAATTTTTTTTTTATTTTATTTTTTAATTATTGGACTTGAACGTGTTACTAGACTTGGTCGTATTGATCAAGTTTCCTTGTGGATTTGTTTTGAATTTGTGAATTTTTGTGTTTGCTTAAGTAGTTTGGGTTTGGATGAGGGTATTTCCAACCGAGCTTTTTGTCTTCTCATTATGCATCCTTGCCTGTTCTCTCTAAATTATTTTATCTGTAACTGTTAGATTTCTGTTTATTCATTTGTTTGATAAAATGCTTTTGTGATATTTGTGACACATGTTTGATTCTTCTAGTTGAGGTAGGTGTTGAAGCTTACTGTCCTGATAATGAGATTTTTTTTGTTGCTTAGTCTTTGATTGCTGCTTTACTACGGATATGGTGGAGGATGATAATTATCAAGGTTACATTGATGGAATAGTTAGTCAACTCCAGGGTCACCTACCTGATGCTTCATTCATGGTTTTCAACTTTCGTGAGGGAGAGAAGCAGAGCCAGATTGCGAATATGCTGTCGGAGTATGACATGACTGTAATTGATTATCCTCGGCAGCATGAAGGTTGTCCTTTGCTCACATTGGAGATGATTCATCACTGTCTGAGATCTGGTGATAGCTGGCTCTTGCTTGGTCAACGCAATGTTCTTTTAATGCATTGCGAACGAGGTGGTTGGCCTATTTTGGCATTCATGCTAGCCGCACTCTTAATCTACAGAAAGCTATATAACGGGGAACAGAAGACACTGGATATGATCTACAGACAAGCCCCTCGCGAGCTTTTGCAGTTGATGTGCCCGTTAAATCCAATTCCCTCTCAGTTGAGGTATCTTCAGTATGTATCAAGGAGACACTTGGACTCAGAGTGGCCTCCCCAGGACAGGTGCCTGACTGTGGACTGCATAATGCTTAGGCTCATCCCTAATATTGATGGGGTTGGTGGTTGCCGACCTATTCTTAGAATCTATGGACGAGACCCTTCACCTGCTGCTGACCAAACTCCTATAATGCTATTTTCAACTCCAAAAAAAAGTAAAGTTGTTCGGCAATACAAACAGGTAAAAAATGGTTAACGATTTATCTCTTTGTCCTTGTGATATGTTTTCCTTTATTGTCAATCTTTCACTGGTCTGTATTTCGACTGGGTTGTAACTTGTAAGGTGTACTTTATTTTCTTATCTTCTTCTGGTTGGTGATGTTTTCTGTATATATTACATGAGATATTTCCATCTTTGATATTATGATTGAGGAGGTTGCTAGTCCTTCTTTCTCTGTTGTGATTTTTTTTTTTTAATTTTATTTTAAGTTATTTTATTTTTTTTTATTTTATTTTTTATTTTTTAAAAATGTTATGCTTCTTCTTCTGAGTATATTTCAGGCAGAAAGTGAATTGGTGAAGATTGACGTTAATTGTCATGTTCAAGGGGATGTGGTGCTTGAGTGCATAAGCTTGGATGATGATTTGGAACGTGAGCAAATGATTTTCAGGGTTATGTTTAGCACAGCATTTATCAGATCCAATATTTTGATGCTTAATCGTGATGAGATTGACACCTTGTGGGATGACAAGGATAAATTTCCTAAGGACTTCAGAGCTGAGGTACCCACACTCCTACCCCTTTGTTTTTGCTTACTCCACTTGTGTGTGTGTGTGTTTTTTTTTTTTTTTTTGGTGGTTGTGAGATTCAATGATTGATCATAGTATATAAGATAAAACTTTAATTTTGTTTTGGCTTTAATCCTTTTCGTGAAGGTTCTATTCTCAGAGATGGACTCTGCAACCTCTGGTACTTCTATTGATATGCCTGTTACTGAGGAGAAAGAAGGCCTTCCTATTGAAGCATTTGCAAAGGTGCAAGAGATTTTCAGCAATGTTGATTGGATAGATTCAAAGTCTGATGTCGCGCTAAATGTTCTTCAGAAAATTACTTCATCAAAAGAACTCAAAGAGAAATTGGAGATAGCTTCTCATGAGAGTAAAGAAAGTCTTGTGGGTAATTTGAAATCACTTGTCCAGGAAGACAGCATCATGGGATCCTCAAAAAGGACTCTTGAGAGGCAATCCCATTGCTCTTCTGAAACAACAGTAGACACCCAGATTGGCCATATAGTTGGACAGAAGTCTGATGCTTATAAAGAAGGTGTTTCAAATTTTGTCCTAGAAAGTTTGGAAAATGCTAGTCTGCCCGAGAAATCTAGCATTGTTGCAGTATCACATCCTCAACAAATTGACGAGAAGCTCTCAAAACAGTCCTCTGGTCCTTCTCCAGATGATATTGTGGTTCCAAAGAAGGGTCTACCAGAGGACTTGCTTCCTGTTCTTCAAAAATCTACTCAAACAAAGATAATATCCCCACGTATACTTCAATCTTCCCGTTCAAGCTCTGCCATATATAGCAATTCCATGCAAGGTTCTCCAAAACCTATGCAAAGGTTTCATAGTTCACCGTCTTCACTTGGGATTACAGCGCTTTTGCATGATAATGATACATACAATAGTGATGCGGTTGCTCATCAGGGGGCGATATCTCCACAATCAATGGCTACTTCGGTTGCTTTTGTACCTGAAGTATCTAAACCTGGACAAAACGTTCTCTCATCATCTGCATCATCTCAACTATCAGCCCCTCGACCGCCATGTCCTCCTTTACCTCATGTTCATTCAGTATCACAACATCAGGATTCTCCTCCAGCATTACAACCCCTTCCACAAGTAGAATCAGAAAATGATATTGTTTGTCGTACAAATCCATCGTCAATCCCTCCACCCCCACCCTTACCCCCTTTTAGATCTTCAACTGTTCAGAACACATCATTTCCTCCTCCTCCTCCTCCTCCTCCTTTTGTGAATGCAGGAGGCGCATCATCAGCACCACCTCCTCCCCCGCCTCTGCCAACCTCTTTTGGACAATCTCTTTCTTCATATACTAGGGTTCCCTTGTCAACACCACCACCTCCACCTCCTCCTCCACCTGTATTGCAGTCCCAGTGTTCTAGTGCTAGGAGCACATTGTCAATCCCTCCTCCTCCTCCTCTGCCTCCTCCACGTCTTCCTGAGAATGTTTCGTCAGCTATAGATTCAGATTCATCTATTAGCAGCACACATGGACCTGTCAAAGCTCCTCCACCTCCACCTCCGCCTCCTCCATGTCTCCCTGAGAATGTTTCTTCAGCTATAGGTTCAGATTCGTCTAATACCAACGCACGTAGACCAGTCAAAGCTCCTCCTCCTCCTCCTCCCCCAAAATTGCCTGTTTCTGTTGCTAGTCCTAAAATGCCTTCTCTAGTGCCTCCACCACCCCCACCTCCTAAAGGTACCTCTTCTAATGTTGGGCCCACAACTTCTTCTAAATCTCCACCTGTGCCACCTCCACCGGGTCCTCTTGGAAAAGGATTAGCAAGAGCTAATAGCTCTTCTCAAGATTCTCAAGTGGTTGGTAGCAAAGGACCAGTTCCTCCACCTCCTGGACCCACTGGTTTAAAGGGTAGGGTCCCTCCTCGTGTTACTCCGAGGAATCAGGGTCAACCAAAAAAGAATGTAAAGCCATTTCATTGGTTGAAATTAACAAGGGTAATGCAAGGAAGCTTATGGGCTGACGCTCAAAAACCTGATGAGGCTTCCAAGTAAGTATTTGATCCCTGCTTGAATTTTTTATTTTTTATTTTTTTTTTATTTTTTTTTTTTTTTAACTGTACAGTTTAGCCAAAGCTTACTGCTGAACCTTTGTAATATTTTCAATACTTGACAGAGCTCCAGAGTTTGACATGTCAGAACTTGAGACCCTCTTTGCAGCATCTGCTCCAAATGCAGACAAGGGGGTCACTGGAGGGCAATCGGGTCGTCGTACTTCAGGGTCTAAACCTGAAAAAATTCAGCTGGTAATTTGTGTTTGACTTTCAATGTTGGTTCTTAATAAAAAATCTTTTTTTTTTTGCTTGCTATTCATTAGTTTCCTTAGAATCACCTATTGTCAAATCCAACATCTGGCAGGATTTGCTGGGAGATTTAATGAATAAATAATTAGTATTGTAATTAATCTTTGGCTAGTGTTCTTCATTCAAACGTAGCATGTATTAGCTACTGAAAGGTTAATGAAAACAGACTCGAAGCAGGCGATTGGTAAGCTGTCAATTAGGATATTTGATAGCCTCCATCATAGTATTTGACTTCTTTGGGGCAAGGTCTTGGATATCTGAGCATCTTGAGACCCTACCTCAGTGTGAGTCATACTTGATGAATTTGTTGAAGAGGAAAGTGGTGCACTATATTGAATCAAAACAATCCCTGTCAGCAAATTTGTTTGGGCTGAGCCTTGTCTCCTCTTATCTAGTGAATTTATTTCTTGGCTGCGCTTTATTTATTATCTACTCTTGAGTGAGTTGAGTCTTGACATTATGTTATGTGCCTCTGCTGCCGTAGCAAACTAATGTATTTGCATTCTCTATTTGATTTTGTCCATGGCTTTTCTGCAGATTGATCTTAGAAGGGCTTATAATTGTGAAATAATGCTTACAAAAGTGAAAATTCCTCTGCCTGATTTAATGGTAAGGTCATAATTGTTGGTGTGCAAATTAAGCTTAGGGTTTGATGATAATTTCTATTGTAGAGAATTAATAGATAACTGAGCTTGTTGATTATTGTCACTCAGTAGTAATTAGGGAATTAAATCTTGGTTGTGGTTATGATCATGTTAGCAGTTGTGGTACCACTTTGGCAGGCAATGTTGATGGTTTGAAACTGTCACGGCCTATTATGATGGTTGTGGTTAGCTGAAAAACCTATAGTATGTGGTGGCACATGGCCCTGCAGCCAAGATTTATTTTCCTATTAGAATATTTAAAACAGAATGAATTTGATAGGGTATATCATTCTATTTTTTTTCTTTTTTGGTATCAACTTTATTGCAGAATTCAGTACTTGCTTTGGATGATTCAGCTTTGGATGTTGATCAAGTGGAAAACCTTATAAAATTTTGTCCAACAAAGGAAGAAATGGAGCAATTGAAGGTAAGTTATTAGACAGAGCCAAGTTTGGTCTTGAATGATCCATATCTTTCGGATATTTGTTTACATTATTGTCTATATTATGTTGTGGGACTATATTGTCCTTTTAGAAATCATTGTTTTATTTCTTGTTTACAATTTCTTGAACATTTTGTCTTTCTGTAAGTCTTATGTTAAAAATTCTGTCTGGTTCAGGGATACAAGGGTGATAAAGATAATTTAGGGAAATGTGAACAGGTTAGTCAATTCTTTTTCTTCTTCTATTTTTAACTTTTTTACCTTGCACATCAATGGTTTTGAACATTATAGGAGACCACGATCAGTGAAGATCAAGATGACATAACCAATTAAATTAATTCGATGCTTAGTATGTGGTTATGCCAGGGCTTGATTAATTGGTTGCTGCTATATTATATTGAAATAGGGCATTTTGATTTATTTATACTCTTTTTAATTCTGAAACAGTTCTTCTTAGAGTTAATGAAGGTGCCTCGAGTGGAGTCGAAACTAAGAGTTTTTTCATTTAAGATACAATTTACCTCTCAGGTTTGTTGATTAATTTTCATTATGATCTAGTTCTGCAAAATTATTCTAGATTGTTGATCTGTGTATTTTTAATACTTTCAGGTGTCCGATCTTAGAAAGAATTTACAGATAGTGAATTCTGCATCAGATGAGGCAAGTATTCTCCGTTGGCTCTTGGCCTTTTCCATCGCCTTGTTGTTTGTTGGATTTTTTTCTTTAGTTTCTTTCCCGAAGTGTTTATTAGTATGTGACTTTGCAATGACATGTCTTTCCATTTTCAGATTAGATCATCTGTAAAGTTGAAAAGAGTCATGCAGACAATTTTGTCTTTGGGCAATGCATTGAACCAAGGGACTGCTCGAGGTGGGCCGAGGTTTTCTTGATTTATTTAAATTCTTTCTTATATTTTGTGTGGGCTACAGGCTCTTCTTGTAATCATCACTCACATCTGTTGCATATTCAGATGCTTCCACTTTATAGTTTGATATATTCCCTTTTCTTTTTTGGCCTTTGAATATCCATGAACATGTCTGCAGGTGCTGCTGTTGGGTTTCGACTGGATAGCCTCCTTAAACTCACAGATACACGTTCTCGGAATAGCAAGATGACTCTTATGCATTACCTGTGCAAGGTAAATCAGTTTTCCTAAGTAATTTTGCATAATCTTCATATGGCAGTAGACATAGCATGGACAATTTGACTCTTGTGCCTGCAAGTGCAAGTGCATTACCTGTGCAAGGTAAAAAAAAAAAAAAAAATTGTATTGCCTCTACACTATTTGTTTATCATGTACATCCTTGCTATAAATTATTGTCTTTAGATGTCAGTAGAAGTAAATTGGAAAATATAGCTTTTGTGCATGTTAACACACTAATCTTTCCCCCTTTATTTTGTTTCTCTTCTTGGCTTGTCTGGTAATGAGAAATGAATTTCTTACTAAGCCTACTCTGCTTGTTTATCTTGTGCACCCATATAAAGTGTTATTATATAACTCTCCCTCTGTTACAAACTCCTTTTATCTATAAGGTGATGATCTACTCCCTCTGTCCCTAAATGTTTGCTCTATTTGCATTTATTTAGGAGTTTTAAAACTTTGACTACATATTTCTAGAAATCTATTAGAAAATATTATTATCTTGTTAGGTCGTAGCAAGCAGTTTCATTATATCATTTTTTTATACTAACACGTTTGCGATTATAAAATCCGTGAAAATGTAAATGGGGCTACATTAAGGGATGGAGGGAGTAAGATGTATTTAAACGGAATTGCCTATTTATTTAAATCTTATATCCACTATCAAGTTAGGCTCATGTCATGGGATGTGACAAAGTTTTACACTGATGGCCTACCAAAACCCTCCTCCTTTATCCGGAGGGTATTTGGTATGTTGCTTTGGTACTCAGAGGGTGGCAAGCAATGAAGTGGTGAGTTTGGATGGAAAGGATTTGATCATGAGTGAATGTTTTAAGTATCTTGGGTCAATCATCCGGAAGAATGGTGACATTGATCAAGACGTGGCACATAGGATTAAGTCGGGGTGGCTTAAATGGAGAGCAGCTACATGAGTGTTATGTGATCGAAGCATTCCCTTACAGCTTAAGGGAAAATTCTACAGGACTGCCATAAGACCTGTGTTGCTTTATGATACAGAATGATGGGCTTCCAGGAAGGAGCACATTAAAAAGATGGAAGTTACGGAAATGCACATGTTAAGGTGGATGTGTGGGAACACTCTAAGAGAAAGAATCAGAAATGAGGTTATTCGTAAGAAAGTAGGGAAAATCGCTTGCGTTGGTTTGGGCATGTAAGACGGAGATCCGAGGGTGCACCGGTTCGAAGAGTGGAAGAGTGGGATTATGGAGGGGTGAAACGAGGGAGGAGGAGACCGAAAATAACTTGGTTGGAAGGAGTTAGGAAGGATATGAAGTATATGGATTTGCATGAGGATGAAGCATTGGATCGTAAGGGATGGAGGAGGAAGATTTATGTTGATGACTACACGGAATAATCAAATTTGGTTCATGATAGCCGACCCCGCTTATGGGATAAAGGCTTTGATTGATTGATTGATCCACTATCAAGTTAGCTGATCTCATTATACTTTGTCGCGGTACCTTTTTTTCAAGGGGACATTTATTATCCCTTTAGAACTATTTTTTATGTGTTGTACTAGAATACAATGCAAGGGGTAGGTTTGGTGTATTAACTCTTGGAGTTATGTGTGCCAAACAGTATATTCAGTCCTCCGCTTTACCAACTGAGCTATTCTGACCATTTATTTTCCTTATATAGAGTATCATATTCTCATTATATTTTACTTTTATTACTTTATCACGTATGTCAATGAAAAGGATGAAAGGTATTACAAAGTCCTACATAGGTACTAAATGTTGGTTCAAAGTTATCTATAATTTTACTGATTATCTATAATTGGTTGTTACTGAAATTGATGGCTTAGTGAGAAGCCTTGCTGGTGAGCTACTTTTTCTAGTAATTTTTGGAGCACCATCGTTAATGGAGTATGAATTTGATAAGAAAGTGATGTGGGCTTAGCCAGATTACTAAGGGATACTAAATTCAGTTTCTCTTTGTAAGGTAGTTGATGGACCTAGGAGAATGAACTTCATAAGTAGTCAAAAGAGAGAGGGACTGATCTTGAAACTTGTTAAGATCATGTCTTTCTTTTGATTTTGGCCTATGTCGGAGGAAGCAGAGAGGTCCTATTATTAGTGTTAAGGTAGAGAGTTTCTTTAAGCAAGAGGAGTTCCTAATGCTATTTTAAATTTGGAGGATGACTGTATGCTTTCCCTGTGTGTTATCAAGAACTATAGGAATGATGAACAAGGATTTTTCTAAAGTGCTTTAGTAGGTATATGAAAATGTGGTGATTGTAATTTATATCTGCATGAGTTGGGTATTCATTTCTTTTTTACATGAGAACAAGAATGGGTTGTGAAGTAATTAATCTTTAGGCTAGTTGGCTTTCTACTCTTTTCGCTTATGGTGTATACTCCCTCTGTCCCAAAATATTCTTGAAACTTATCATGACATGTAGTTTTAGGAGGTTATTTGTTATTTGGTATTAATTGCTCCCTTTGTCCGTTAAAATTTTGTCTCATTTTCTTTTTTAGTTTATTTTTAAAAGATTGTTTCATACCATAAATGTCTTTGAAGAAACACAACTTGACTCTCATAGACATTACTTTTGGTCCCATGAATTTTCTCTTTCCGAGAGAGAGAGAGAGAGAGAGAAGGGGGGGTGGGGGGGGGGGGGTGGAGGGGGAGAGAGGGAGAGAGAGAGACTGAAGGAACTGTAAGCACGTGATGCTGGGCTGTTTTCAGCCTCTCTTTTAATAGTGAAAGGTTCATTAGAACTATGTGAAATCACTTCCTTGATGAGTTGTTTATTTTTCTTGGGATTTAGTGAGTCTGCATGAGATTTGATACTGGAAAGTGGCATGAGTTGTTTATTTTTCTTGGGATCTAGTGAGTCTGCATGAGATTTGATACTGGAAAGTGGCATGAGTTGTTTATTTTTCTTGGGATCCAGTGAGTCTGCATGAGATTTGATGCTGGAAAGTGGCATAGTTACTTCAGATGCTCTATCAACATTACTTCTAATATTTCCATTTAGCATACTCCTGTGCTTTCCATCTTCTTTCAAATCCCTTTTGAAAGAATTATGGGAGATGTTCTTTTTCACGGATGAGGGGAAGAGTTGGTTTGCAGAGGTATGAAGGACGGATGCTTATTTTATTGGTAGAATGTTCTTAAAATGAATCAAATTTTACACTCTTCATGGAAATGTGGAATAAAAAATATGTGGAATAAAAAATTAGAGAGAGGAAGCCTGGGATGAGGAAGCCCTATGTCTCTTCTCTTTACTTTTGCACTCAACAGTCAGCACTAGGGGTGAGTGTAACATACTAACGGGATACCTTGTCAAAATCCAAGGAACGGAAACCGGAACTGAAACTGAAACCTGTTGAGCAGATTCTTGAAAATTGAGAACAAAATACAATTTTTTTTGGATAATACTCACAAGCTTAAAATTCTTACAAATCACAAATACAACAAACCAACCCCGGTTGTTTCAATTTTTTTTTCTTAAAAAAAAATTGGGCTTGTATTTGTATATGTTTTTAATATTGGGCTCGTATGAATTGGGCTTAATTGAAAGGTTCCGATTTCAATTTAGTGTACTTAGAACTTGAACTGTGCTAACAAGGTACCTTACAAGTTCCTGTTCCAAAATTTTGAGCCGATTTCAATTTAAAGACTTGGAACTTGCAACAGGCTCCCAATCTTATTACCCGGAATCAGTACCCATGTTTTTATTTTGCTCACCCCTAGACTCATCACTATACATGATGCCTAAGAGATTAAGAAGTTCAATCACAATTTCCTCTTTACAAGTACTCAAAAGTACTATCTAGCATGTTGACTAACTTGCAGTTACATCAAACGTTTACGATTCTCTTAATAGGTAAGTGTCTTTCGAAAATAAAAGGGTAAGTGTAGATGAGGGACTCATTTCGTTTTTAATTGTCAGGCTTTTTATTCGCATTTTCATGAATTATGTTTATTTGTATGTGGAGTTATGAGGCGAGTAATTATCTACTTTTTTTAAAATATCATTTATGCAACGGTTACATATCTTGGGATTTTTTTATTTTTTATTTTTAACAAAAATATCTATCATGACCTCATGTGTGTCTTATAACTTTGGGAGGATATTGAGGTTTTTTGGAGACCTCTTTGCGAAGTTTTTTTAGATTTTCTTGGTAAAGAATAATGATAAAATCTTTTAGAGTAAGCGCTTGTGGATTTGATAGGGTTGTTTACTTTGCATTTCTTTGGTATTGTTTTATGGAAGGGGGTTTTTTCCTATTTGTAAAAAATAAAAAGTGGCATCAGGACTTAGGAGGTATTTGGGAATTACTTCCTCCTATTTTTGTAGATGACTGATAGCCCTTGGTACACTTCTTAAAAAAGAGGAGAGAGAGTGTATAGAGAGTCTTCAATTATGCTTTGTTTAAGAGTAGTCAATTGATTGATTTAACCTGCCAGCTCACCACTAATCACCACACCAACCAGTCACCACAACAATTGAGACTTCATCTTCAACTCTTCAACTTCTTCCCCATTGTTGAATCTGAATTCTCCGCCGCTGTCCAGTTCTTCCTTATTTTAACCCCTTCTCTCTCCCGGGCCCAGAGTCCAGACCACATGCTCTTCCGCTGACTTTAATTTTTTCATCTTCAGCCCCTCTTTATCTTCTCTCTCTCCAAAATACCAAAAACATGGTGGTGGGTTATAGTGGTGAGTGTTCAGTGGAGGTGGTAGTTTGGTGGAGGGTGGTAATTTCAGCGAGGAGAGAAAAAATAGATCGAGCACAGGGTGAAGGTGGTTTTCAGCGAGTTGGGGTGTTCGTCTGGTGAGGAGGATGTTGAATTTACTACTTGTGTGTTTTCGTCTGTCTGGGTGGCGGTTTGTGTTTTTCGGCTGGAAGACCTGGTAGGTGGTTTGCAAGGAATCAATATTAAGGAGAGGGCATGTTAGTCATAGTCTATTAGTAGTGACTTGGTAATAAGCTAGAGGTTTGTTAGGAGGTATTATCTATAAATAGGCCTCATTAGGAGGAATAATGATCATGAAGAATATTGTGAGGTTAGTTATTGGGAGAGAGTGAGCCTCTCAAAAGCTCATGTTAGGAGAGCATCCACCTCTCGAAAGTGGAATTATTATTCTATTAGTGTAATTCGCATATTATCAATATTATCAGCATTTTTCTTCCCTAATTTATGCCATAGTTAGAGCTGTAATCATGTCAGAATCCATGCTAATTCCTAGCATGGTTCTTGAGATTGGGATGGTATTTTGTTAGATTGAGGTGGTTGTTAGTTGATAAGGTGGACTAGGTGCTAGTATGTGTGTTTTCGGCTGGAAGACCTGGAAGGTGGTTTTTGAGATTGGGATGGTGTTTTGTTAGACTGAGGTGGTTGTTGATACGGTGGACTAGGTGGTGGTATAAACTATAAAGGACTAGGGTGGTGGCTCGATAGGGTTACCGATGGTGGTTGTGGTAATGTGTAATTATGTGGTAAAAAAAAAAACAAAAAACCTTCCACATATTTGTTATAAAAAACTTTCCATTTATGGTATAGGTTAAGTATTGGTGACATTTTCATTTTAAGAAAGTTAGTCAAGTACATATTTAATAAACTATAATCATTACTTCCTTTTGCTCTATTTGACTTTTATTGGTCTTCAAGACTTGTCTTAAACTGGATTTATCTCCATTTTCATGTGTAAAAATTATAAAAATCATATATTAATAAAATGTACAATGAGACAAATCCTACAAGACCCCTTATGAGTATATGACTTTATTATCTCTTTTACATTAAGAGTATTTTATGATCAAAGATTATAAAGTTTGACCCATATTTTTCAATGGGTCAAAAAATTAGGGACAAAAGGAGTTTTTATTATGTGTTTTTGGGATTGTTATGTGATTTAATTTCATCATAGCTATAATGTATATGAAGGGCATAATGGTAATTATTGTTTTGTGGATGTATATGGATTAGATTTTAAATAGTCAGAGTCCCTATGAATGATCTATGTAGCATCCTGCCCTTTTTGTTTGTTTGCTTCTTTGTTATGCAATATGCATTATGAAGTGGAAAATTGTTTATTGTGCTAAATCTAGACATCTAGTGAGATTGTTAGGACAAATTCTCAAGAGTGACCTCTAAATTAGGCTTTGTAATATAATATTGTATTTAAATTTGCCGCACTGTGAACTTCTTGTTAAACTGCAGATTCTTGCTGATCAATTACCTGAGGTATTGGATTTTCCAAAAGATTTGGCCAATTTGGAGGGGTCAACAAAGGTATATAATCTTTGTTTAGTTAATATTGTCATTATCATACATTTTTATTGCTTCATCTAGTTTGTAAGGAAGGGATAATAAATATGCCAAATGGTTGAAATTATGTTATAACTATGTGCTAATCCTTTTTTCTCAAGGTAAGTGTTATCATCGTCCTGTTATTATGTGAATATTTTTAGGTTGGATAAGGTTCCTATATGAAGTAATGAACTGTGTTTTTTTGTTTACAATAAATTAATTGCCGTTATTTATTTTGGCATGCTTTCGGATTAAGGCTTTGATTGATTGATTGATTGATTGATTGATTTCTTAAAGTCTCTTGTAAATCAGATACAAGCAGGAGAGTTAGAAACTTAGAATCATTAAATAAGCTACATTTCTCTTTGGTGAACATGTCAAGTGTTTTTCTGGATTGGAATTCAAGCTCAGTTTTAAGTATTAAAGGGAACTCACAGAGGGAACTATGCCTCCTATCCAATCTTAATCACAGACCTTGTTCAGATTCTCACCAGCGACTTGCTACATTAAATCCATCAGGTTCTCAATTTTTTCTCAAGGCTGACCTTATGGGTTGTTCCATATATCACTCTTAATAAAAAAAACGCTGTAATATTTTCCTGATATGCCCAATATTGTGCCCCAGCTATATATTGATGGTATGATAATTGTAGCATTTAGTGCATGTAGTACCGCTCCGGCAAACTCTTACCTACTGCATGAATGACAATTATCATGATAAGAGATGGAAAGTGTAAATCCAACCCGAGCAATAATACATTTACGAAGTATAATTTAATACAACTCCCTCAGGAGTAGGAAGGAGTTGTCAAATCTTGTGATTAGAAAGAAATAAGCATTAAATTTACTCCCTTCACTCCTTTTAGCTGTTCAAGATGCTTTTTCACAGCTAGCCACCTCATAATAACCGTTTTTTTTTTTTTTTTTTTTTTTTTTTTTTTTTTTTTTTTTTTTTTTTTTTTTTTTTTTTTTACTGATATCTTTAGAAAGTAGGTAGTGGATAATGATTTTTCTAATACACACCTTTCTTTCTCTCTCTCTCTGTTGTATTGGTGAGTATTTAATTATTTATTGTTAAAGTTTTTCTCTGTGATTGAAATATTCCAATAACAAAGCAAAAAAGTGAAAATATTCCAACAACAAAGCAAAAAAGTGAACTAAGAGAGTGATGAATTTACATTTCTAAGTCTCAAAACATATCGTAATAATAAGCACTTACATGGAAAACTCAAATCGTAAGATCAAGTGGGACTTGCTAAATGGATAATTTTGACAACTTTGTGGAGGAAGTATTATCTTATCAATTGTATGTATATAGGTATTGAAGGCTTTGGGTGAAAGTAGTAAGAATTGAAAAGATATTTGTAGTAATTGATATGTTCTAACAATCCTCTGTATTTCTTTGTGAGAAGTCCTCGGTCTTGCCTACCCAATTAGTTCTTCTACTCACTGTTTTGCACTGGAATTGTACTAGCACTGAGACTGCTGCTGCTGCTGTTATTGTTAGCTGCACTGCTGTTAGCATGCCACATCATTGCTGCTTAACTGAGATTTTGAACAACTATTCTCATTTATGAGGAAACTACTTGATTTATTTGAAAGTAACTTGTTGTTTTAGAATCCACTGAAGAGGTCCCCTGGACACACTATATAGAGTATAACTTCTCTTGAGCGGATTGAAATATAGGATTTTATTGCAAGACAATCAAACTAAGATGCTGACAAATATTTTGTTGAGTATCTAATGGCCTTCAGGTCATGAAGTTAAAACTGCACCCTGTCCATAGAATTTCTTTCTGTAGCATAAGTTGAGAGGATCTGACGTGTAAGAGAAATATATATAGCTTTGGAGCATTTCCACTGTGTATGTGACTATGTGTGTACTTTTAAAGCTTATTCTGAAATCAGAGCAGGAAGAACTGAAGAAGTCCAATTTAATATGACATTTAGAGAGGTGCATGACCTCTGCTCTATTTGAACTATATCTATGTCATCCTTCAGCGTGGTGCTAGATTACTAGCCAGATCTTGCGCTGTAGCAGTAAAATAATTGTATTGTACGTATGCATATATCGTCAGATACCTTTATTTCAACCCAATTTTTTGTCATGATTTTTCATCCTGTATTATAAGAGGAACTGCATTTTTTTACATCCTAGGCTATGTATTTTCTCATCCTTCATAAAATAAGCTTTAATTTACTTCTCCTTTATCAACTAATGTGTATGCATGAGATTTATCGACATTTACTTTGCAGATACAACTAAAAATCTTGGCAGAGGAAATGCAAGCTATTAGCAAAGGGTTAGAAAAGGTTGTTCAAGAGCTGACTGCCTCAGGAAATGATGGCAGTATCTCGGAATGCTTTTGCATGGTTAGTGTTTAGTTCTTACTTTGTATTCCTTTGTGCTCACTTCTGTTATAATAGATCATATGGTTCCCTAGGTGATCTTTGGTTCATCAGCTTAGATCAAAGCACCATGAAATAATAAATTTTCACTCTGATCTTTCATATGGACTTTTCTTAATTTTTTGTCATTTTGTGTTAGATTAATGTTTAATACATGTGGACTCTTTTCTTCTACTTTGGTGTGCCAATATTTTTTTTTGTACTTTCATATATGTGCCATTTTTTAGGCTAAAACTATTTCATTAATTGAAAGTCATACTACAACATACGTATCTTATTGGATCAAATAAATCATCCCTTCTGTAAAATTATGATTGTTGTATATCTGATCCTGTTTGTTCTTCATGCCCTCTTTCATGTCGCTGCTTCATACAGCCTTAATAATGAATGTGCGTGAGTCGCAGCAAATAAGTGTTTATTATGGCTGAATAACCTTTGTGCTGCTTGGTTTGCCTTAGAAAGTTAGAAATAAAGAATTTATGATGCATATGGCCATTGCTTTTTTAAACTGCCCCATTTGTGAATACTACTAACAATCTGCTAGGCCAGACTGATTCTAGCTCAGCCTCAACAAGAAGACTGAATTGCTGAAATAAGGAAAGAATAAATAGGCAATTAAATAGTTATGTGTTGCTGATAATCAAGCTGAAATACACTAAATACAGGCTAACCACTCATTTGAGAGGAATGACACAGTGACACTCCCACACTACAAATCTGTTATCAAATTTCAGAGGACTTTCTCTGTCAACTGCTTGCCTATTTATAAAATTACTGACTTGCACAAAACTCAGATACGTAACTAACTTCTTTACTGAACATTCACAAATACGCCTTTAACTAACTCAGAAATTATTCCTCTCTTATTCTCTCACTATCTTGTAGAATGTTTGTATGTTCGGGGGTCTGTTTAGACTGTATTGATGTCCTGCATTATCTTTGCAGATTCGTATCCTCTCTCCTGTGCAGATTAGTCTATCATTTGTGTGTGTGTGTGCGTGTGTGTAGAGAGACGCAGGGGCGGGTGATGAGAATCGACATATAATTATAATTCATTGACTGATCTCTTTTGAAGATAGAATGTTTGTTTCCGATACATCATGCTTAAGTTACAGTTCTCCATAAATTATATCCCCTGTTTACTCTGTTTTAGTGTGTTATCTTGGGAATATGAACATCAAATGCTGTAAAAGATCTCACATAAACCACATAGTTACATGACCCTTATCATGCTCTTAATATGCCACTATGCCCTAATGACAAATTTAAATTTAAATTGCTGTCCTGTTACTTTGGGTTATGCTCTAAGAATTTTTATCGTTGTCACTTTATTTGCATCCTTTAGAGATTTAATAGTCCTTTGTTTTTAGTGATAATGTAAATCCTCTAGTGCCAGCCAAAGACCTGCTTGATTTGATTAGTGTGCAAATGTGCTAAAAATATTATATGTTCTCAAAATGTTAAGACATCTCAAAATTCTCAACTGTTGAACAGATTTACAAAGTTTTATTTAATTATCTTTCTCAAGTTCTTTTTTAACATCATTTTGAACAGATCTTGAAGGATTTTCTTTCTTACGCGGAAGGTGAAGTGAGGTCCTTGGCGTCGCTTTATTCTATCGTGGTATGTTTATATTGTTCCTTGAGGCTTCATTCTTTTGAACTTATCGGAGCTTATATGGATTTATCGATCGTTTTCATTTTTAGTTTTGAATGAACTTGAGTAGCGCTTATGTGAACTTATACAACAATAACAACAGCAGCAACAACAACATCAAAGCCTTAGTCCAAAAATGATTTGGGGGTCAGTGAACATGAATCATCATAAGGAAATGTCCGAGAAGGAAAAAGAGTATAGCAAATAATCGATTGATTAAAAGCTGGAAAATGTGTGTAACGTTAAAAAGATGAGTATACAAACAAAATTTATGAGAGTTTTAGAAGAGTAGAGGGGGTAAAAAGGAGAGGAAAAGCATTGATACTTGTTTTTTTTATGTGAACTTGTATGAATATTTTTTTTTCATGATACTTGTTTTGATAATAAAAAGACTAGCATTTTGTTTTTTCTTGTTAATAGAATGAGATTTATGAGAGTAGATGTTTCGAACTAAGGTTTTTGGCTATTAAGGGAATGGAATATGATCTCTGCTTTCTTGCTGGAATGATACGAAGTATATTGTAGCTACCTCCATTAGTTGATACTTGATACAAACATGTAGTGAAATTGCTGATCTTTTTGAAGGGCAAATTGGTGTGTTCATTCATTCAACTAGTGGCCACTTACTAAGGGAAAATCACTCCATTTGGCTACTCTCTTTCATGCTGAAAAAAGCTTACATAGGCCTTAGCTGAGTTTCTCTGGTTTAATTTACGATATTATAATTAAACCTTATGATGTATGTTTTCAGGGCCGAAATGCTGATGCTTTGGCTATGTATTTTGGTGAAGATCCAGCAAAGGTTCCATTTGAACAAGGTACAGATCCACACTTGCTATTAGTGTGTCTTTGAAGTGTCAAAAAAAAAAATGATGGGTCTTTTGGCCAATTTGTCTGCAATACTAAGAGCCACTCAAGTAGTACTTTATTGACGTTTTGGTTGCAGTTGTGTCAACCTTACAGAACTTTGTTAGAATGTTCCATCGAGCACATGATGAGAACTGCAAACAGCTTGAGTTTGAGAAGAAAAAGGCAGAGAAGGAAGCTGAGAATGAAAAGTCGAAGATGAATGCTCATGCGAAGGACCCTGACCACCATGTGCAGCAGTCCCCTCGGAACTTTGGCACTGTGAAATAAGCGATCTACTCATAGCTTAACCCAAGGGCCATCAATTCACAAATCTCTTGGTGGTTCTGCCAGAGGAGAGCAGTAGAAGCTAGTATGCTCAATGTCGTGACTTGTGAGGAAATACACGAAACTCAAACAGGGAGCTAGTGAGGTATTTGATGGCTTCGTGACACATAGATTATTGATAATGTACAGTGTAATTCATTTAATTGTAGTTAGAAAGGTTAGATTATATGGCTAGTGATTTGATTATTATGGGTTCTTTTAGAGCTTTAGCTGTAAATTTACCCATCTTTGTTGGGTACCATTCTTTGAAGTATATGTATATCAGGGACGCCAGTTTTTCATAGTCCCCTATACGACCGAGGTGATTGTAACAGATGAATAACATTATTGGTGTAAAAACATTTACCATCTGAATATTTTTGTGAGTTATTTTACAGCATATCTATTTTCAACTAAAGTCTCGTATTCTAATTTTCGTCTTTGAATTCTATTTTAGCCAACTCCTGAGTCGACTGACTTTTGTGATACTTAGAACGAAGCTGATTAAAAGAACAGAAAGAAGAGCAAGTCTTACATGCGCAACAAGATAAATGGTAAAAAAAAAAAAAAAAAACCATTTATTTCTATGTTTACCAAAGGAGCATTAATATAATCACAAAAAATTAAACATGACTAGGATATTACCTAATATAGAAAGGGGTATGCTTAGCATTATATTGCATCCATATAAAGACACGAGAGAAATGACGCATGGTCGCAACTCGGACCCAGTATATTCCACCAAGTCTTCAATTTATACTGGACTAGGCACTAGTCTATCACTATGAGTAATTAATGAGATTTGACCTACTTTAACTTCCTATAACCTATATATTGTTTTATTAAGCCAATAAGCTTGACTTTAATACTTGAAAAAAAAAAAACAATGTAACGCTTTAAAATACAAGGAAATTAATTGATATGAGTACTATTCTTTAACAGCAACTTCTTAATGTGGTTGTCACACACTCACACCGTGTGACAGGGGTTATTTATTTAAGAGTTACTTGTATGAGTTACATATTAAGGTTACTTGTATTAGTTACTTATTTAAAGAGTTACTTGTAGAGTTTACTTACTCAATTGCTGAGCGCAATTTCCATGTGAAAGTAACTCTTAATGGACCGAGTAACCCTTAAATAAATAACTCATGTAACCCCTAATCAAACAAGTAATCCCAAAATAAGAAATCCAAGAATTAGTAACCTTGGCCAAATGAATAACCCCCACAAGTAACCCATGACCGAACGAATAACCTCCTATAAGTAACCCCTAACAATATAAGTAACTCCCTACAAAAAAAGCCCTAACCTAATGAGTAACCCTTTACAAGTAACCCCTGCCCCACAGTGGCAACCACATGTAAAAAATTGTGTTCTATTAAAGTTACTTCATCCCAAATAAATAAATAAGGGAGTATATCCCATCCTATTTGCTCATACCAAAGATGATATTATATATATTGATTCATATCCCATTATTCTATTATTATGTCAAGACAAAAGTTGATATTTTTTTGAAAAATTTCTCCCATCACCTCATTTCTTTTATTGTACGTATCTTTTGTGTAGGTTGTCTGTTATTTTAATCAGTTAGTGGTTGGGCCAATTGGTTTGCCATCAACTTTATAAAATATTGTCCTATTTGGGCCAAAAAAGTCAAAAGTCAACTATATGTTGAAGTCTTTGTTTAGGCATACAAAACAAACCCAAAATGTGAACACTAATACATTGGATATTTTTGGTTCGGTTAATTTACTTGTTTATCTCATCTAATTCTTATCTGAGTATGTGGCGAACATGTGTTCAGATAATTATTCGGATAATTGAGATATCTGTAATACATTGTACTTGTTTTACTGATTACTGTCCAGGTAGACATTATATATATATACACATACTATATAAATAAATATAAATTTTGTTGATTTCATTTCAATTTAAATTTCTATAATATATTGATATAAAATATGCATTAACAACTTAATAAGTGTGAAATATTGAACATTGCAACAAAAATAAATAATAATAATAAAAAAAAATAAAAAAATAAAATAAAAAACGGGAAAAGAATGCTACTCATCAAGTCAGTCATCATCCTTCTTTTTATTATGTGGGACAACTCATATGCGTGTTTTCCTTTCAACTCCTTAATATTCAATTAATCACATTGCTTTCCTGTTCATAAGTCTTCTTGATGGCCGGAGATAATATAATACTTGTACAATATAACTAAGTGTATTAAGCTACTAGCTAGTAGCTACCTTATATTCCTTCCTCAAATTAATTAGCTATATTTATCAATGAATAACCGATGAACAATCTCAGCTCCTACAAAAAAAATATTATCATGTTCACTTTTAGTAAAATCATGTATGTGAATGTTTTTTTTTTTTTGATTTTTTTTTTTTGATTTTTTTTGACAAGTATGTGAATGCTTAATTATTAATTAAGCATTCACATACTTAATGCTTAATTATTAATTAAGCATTCACATATTTAATAATTAAGCATTAAGGGCTTGTTCACATTTACTGAACTGATTGGAGCTGAACTGAACTGAACTGATTGGAGCTGAACTGAACTGAACTGAACTGAATTCAGCTGAATGAATATTTTATGTGAGAGGGAAATTAAGAGCTAAACTGAACTGATTGGAGCTGAACTGAACTGAACTGGTTGGAGCTGAACTGAACTGAAATTAAGTAAATGTGAACAGGCCCTAAGTATGTGAATGCTTAATTATTAAAGGTTGAGACAATAATGTACGAGTAATGAGTAATAAGTTAATAATTAGAGGTTGGGACGAATGATTCTTAATTTAAATGTTGTAGCACTATTGACTAAGTAATATTCATGATTTGCCATACCAGCTTAATTAGTAATACTATATATTACTTGTGAAATCCAAAAAGTTATTAATATTAAAATCAAACAACTAAGATTTCCTTTGAATCTCTCTCATAGAAACTTGTTGCTAACCAACAAATTCGTTACTCTTGACTTCAAATAATGTATGAAGAATCCATGGAACTAATTTTGAATCCAAAACATGAAATAATATTAAATATAATTATTATGATGTCACGAATGATGAAATGCACTACCTATTTATTGTGGGGAGGAATGGGATGAGGACTTAAGACTCGATTTGAAGACAATAGACCTTGAAATTTTTTATTAAAAAAACACCTTAATTTATAACGAAGTATTATTTGATATATTTTTCAGTCAAGGTATTCGGCTACTCCGTGTATAAGAACCATACACGAGTATAGAACATGTTAATTATATTAGTTCATCATTGAATTCAATTTATGAAGTATAAAAGTCTTTTCGACATTTTATATACCAGAGGAGCTTTTAATATAGTATCAATCGCTAATAGTGATAATGAGAATGAATTAGTGCATAAGATAAGTTTGTTTCCTTTAAAAATGTATATAAGCTTGTATGATACTCCGCAACTGATACAGCTATTCGCTGATGTTTTCAATAATGTTGGAAATGAAATTGTACATAAATTTGTATGCAATTAGTGTACTTAAATTTTAATGTACATGACGTGTTAACTCCATTAAGAACAACCTATACAATTAGCTAATAAATTGTACAAGTACTTTAATTTGTAAATTTCCTTTCATTGATTAATACTCGTAAGTCGTAACTTCATGTCAATTTTTTTAACTTATGTCATAGGTGTACGCGGATTAGTTGGGGTGTTCGTTACTCTAAATTGATCAATTTCAAGGGTTATCCACTCCTAGAAAAACAACTCGTGAAGTTTTTGAGAAAGCTTCAATCACCATCTTTAAATGAAATACATACCATATTCAAAGATGTCTCTGTTTTTAAAAGGATAGATAGATAAGAAATGCAAAGATCTTAGAAACCCTAGTACAAGTACAATACGAGCAGTGTCGATCAAATGAGCTCCGTGAATGTTACTCTCATTTATTTCTTCCCCACCACCACAATTACTTAATCATTTGACTATTGTGATCTTTGAGAACGAACTAACTAGCTTTAAATTGACAAGCAAGCAACTACATTTATTGAATTATATTCTTTAATATTTTTTGTTTCTATTCTTTTATATATTGATGGATTAATTGTCTAGGAAAATTTTCATAGTTATATCAATATATATTCTTACATAACACTAATACTCTCGGAGTTATCCCTTTTGTTCATCTATTTAAATATTATTTTTTGTGGGATAAAAATTGTCAAAGTGTTACAATAATCGTTTGAAAAATGACTACCATATTATTTTAACGATATACAATATGATTAATTTGTATTTTACACCTTATAACATAGTCATAGTTAGGGCCTGTTCATATTTACTGAACTGAGCTGAACTGAACTGAACTGAACTGATTGGAGCTGAACTGAACTGAACTGAACTGATTGGAACTGAACTGAACTGAACTGAATTAAGTTGAAATGAATATTTTATGTGAGAGGGAAATTAAGAGCTGAACTGAACTGAACTGAACTGAACTGATTGGAACTGAACTGAACTGAACTGAACTGATTGGAACTGAACTGAACTGAACTGATTGGAGCTGAACTGAACTGAACTGAACTGAAATTAAGTAAATATGAACAGGCCCTTAGTCTTGTTATATCTACAATGCAAATATATTTTTTGAAAATTTTAATCCAACATAAAATAAATATTTTTTGAGAAACTATAAAATAAGAATAAAATTACATAAATGAAACTAAAAATTATATAAATCATTAAATTATTGATAATACTGTTTTATACCTAAAATAAAGTAATATAATTAATTACTTGGAAAAAACATGTCATTTATGAACTATATAACCATGAAAACTTTATGGTAGTTATATTTCAAATGACTACTGTAAAATTTTCAATTGATGGGTTGAATTTTTTTCCCTGGAGGCGGATGCACGATACTTTGTGCATTCGCTTTCATCCGATTTTTTCTAAAAAAAAATAAGGCGGAATGAACATATAGCTGTTTAGTAAAAAAACATATTTATTTTATAAATAATATCACATATAGTTGTTTTGTAATGAACATTAGTTGCTTTGTAAAAAACATATAGCTATTTTATAAAAAATAAAAAGTTTAACTTTACGTTCTTATATACATGTAAAGAACATCCGTAATATTTATAAAGAACATGATAATGTAATGAACATAATTTTTATTCAACCACCATATTCTAAAGGCAAAATTCAAAGAACATTTCAAAATAAACAATTAACATTATGTCACAAATAAAAGTACATTATACTGACAATCAAAGAACATGAAAATAAACAACATTTTTTAACAGCATTTTATATGTTCTTTACAATTTATTAACATATTCTTTTCACTTTAACTAAATGTCTTTTATAATTTATACAATATTCTTTCCGCTTTTTTTTTTTTTTTTTTTTTAAGAAGGGGCATGGTACATCCGCCTCCGCGAACCACTGATTGACACTGAATATGTAAGAATCAAATAATGGTCCGACAAAATTATAGCAAGGGAAATAAGGATGAAAATACATGAGTAAATTTAAGTTTACAAGTTTGATTTACTAAAACTAGTAAAGCAAGAGTAGTAGGAGGAGGGAATTAGGGATTCGTGGAAAAATTAAAATATTTTTATTAGCTCAAAAATCAAAGAACCATGGAGAAAAATATAACTTTTGCACATTTTTTCCTTCTCGTCCTTCTCATTTTATTAACTTGGTCATGACATACGGTCGAAAAAGGAATAATCTTGAAACGCAATATAGTAATAATGAGATACCGTACACAGTACTACACATACCGTCTAAAAATTGTACACAAGTTCTATTATTCTAATTATAGTAACATACTACGCACCTAGCTTATAATTTATAGCCATCGTTCACAATAGTTTTTTTCTGATACTTTTCCAGAAATGGCAGCTGCTAATGCTTTAGTAAAAGAAGGATCTTTAGTCAATGAAGATGCCATTTGCTCTACCAGTAATCTCTGCAACGCCTTCGTGTCGACTTTCGAGTCGATGTCGTTCATCTTCTCCGTGTTGTTGGAATAATTATTATGGTTGATCAAATCAAGATTAAGAGTAGGGGTGTTACTAGGAGATCGTATTACGGGGTTATTATCATTTACTGATTGACTTGAGCATAACACAACATGTTGATCTAAATGATCCCTTGAATTTGGTTGAGGGTGATTGTGTTCACCTTCATATGTTGCTACTAAGATAGTTGGATCATCTGCACTTCTTTGCACCTGTTTTTACATACATGCAAACAAGTTTTAATCAAAAACATTATCATTAATTATAATATAATTCATAAAATAATTCATTTTGTATTGTTGTAACCAATTCTATTGTAATTGAAGTATAATACGTACACTATGTTTGAGTGTGTCTGTGTGTGGCATGTTGCTATAGTAGTGGACTAGTGGTCCTATTGAAGTGATAAATACTATCGTCTTTGAATTCCAACTAGAGGGTCAGAGACGTCGCTAGCTAGAAGGTATAGGACGCATGCGCGTTTATGTAGCACTAAGGAACAAGGATAGACTCTTGTTTACCCTCTTTAACTTCAATGCATATGAAGATAATAAGGTTAAGGGTTTGGCTTGAGTTGGACTTAGAAAAAACTTGACCAATCAAGTGTATTAGACCATGACATCATATCAAATTAAACCAAACCATTGATAAAAATCAGACCGAAACACCTAATGGTAGGTAAAAAGAAGAAATTCTAAGAATGTAGACATTGTTAACACAAATTTTCCAAAAAAAAAACAGCAATAAAAAAGGAATGGCCTAATCAAACTATCAAGGCCTATTATTTGCCTATGTCCTTAAGGAGATAGTTGTCAATTGTCATAGTCAACAAAATCTCAAAGGCGTTGTTGACTTTTAGAAGCTAGCTAGATAGTCAAGAATTTTTGCTTTGTAGCCTTGATTAGTATATAGAGTTAAAAAGCTCATAAGAGCCCTGTATGGCTGTATTACATGAATTTTTAGTTTTGAGTTTTTTGTACGTGATTCGGGTTATATCTCCAAGTATTTTATCAGAGCCTTCAATTGAGTCATATTCGATTCGATATACCGGTAATTTTATAGTAAGACTCTGATTCTAAATTCTATTGAAATTTTCAGGTTTTTTTTTTTTTTTTTTTTTTTTTTTTTTTTTTTGAGTTTTTCTAAATTATGCCCCCTAAGTTCTTCGGTTTCTAAACTGTACCCATGCTTTTCCAAAGTTATAAGATTTGTCCTCCACCTCACGATATTTTATCAACAATACCCTTCGATAGCCATATCCGATAACGAAAGTTAAGTTATTTTGTCAACAATGGTGTTGTGGCGTTATTAATTTGACATGTGTCCTGTTCTAATTTGTTTAACACTTTGAAAAAAATTTAAAAAATCATAAAATAAAATAATAAAAAAGATTATTGTTAACGTCAAAGGTTATTGTTAATAAAAATTAGTGAGGTTGAAGACATAGCTTAGACGTTTGAAAAAACATGGGCACAACTTAGACACCGAAGAATTTTGGGGGCATAACTTAGTAAAACCCTTTTTTTTCATTACGTGACAGGATATACTTTTACACATGGTAATAAAGAAGTGATTAGAAGTTATTTGTTATATTGAAGAGATTGTTGTACACTAGTTTAATCTTCATTTTCACTAGTGAAATTTACTCCATTATTGCCATAAAATCTAAAAATCTTTCAAAATGATGATAACATACCTTCTTTTTTACTGGACATTCAGGAGCATTAGCACATTTATAGTAAGCTCTAGGAGACGGATTATCTCTTGTTACTTTCTGCCCGTATTTCCTCCATTGATATCCATCTTTCACTATCTAATTAACAACAAAAATCAACAGAAAATTAGTACTAATTAAAATCTCATAATCATAATCATCAACAGCAGTAAAAACTACATATTCCCTCAGTTTACTTATTTGTTGGAACTTGTCATTTAATGAGAGTAGCAAAACCATTACCACGTAGAATTTTATTAGATTTATCTCAATGTCTAGTTTTATAATATTGTACGTGTACAATATGATATTGAAACAGAGGTGCATAGTGCCATAGTGTATGCCTTGTGATCAAGCCAAGAAATTATGAATTAATAGTGATGAAACTAATGGACATACCAAGCTCGTATCCGAAATATCGGTCCGAATCAACATTTTATTAGTGATCTTAGGCTTGCTGCTAAGAAGCCTTACTCTTTTCAATGAATCATCATCATAGCTAATACAACTCTGCTCAGTGTTCCCCTGTATTCCACAATCTATTGCTTCAAAAAACTTCCTCTTCTTTGGATTCTGATCTTGTTCATTTTTGCCTTTCGAACTCGGACTAATCAAACCTATCAGCTGATTTTGCAACACACTGTAATTCTCACACATGGATGCCAACAGTTTTGTGAGCTTTTTGTTCTCATTGTTCATCCTATTCAGCTCCTCTTCTAAATTCCCACTTTTTCTCTGTTTTTAAATTGATATATTACACATAACAACATTAGATGGTAGCACGAATAAAAACAAATATTAGGACTAGTTTGTTATCATTGTAACGACTATAATAAGTTTAAAAAAAATAAGTTTAAAACTGAATCGATCTAGCAGCCTCAAAGTAACAAAAACGGGATATTTAGAAACTAGTATAAATGACCAACCTCATCCTCGTGTATCTTGTCATCGATTTCCGGGGTGTTACAAAGATTAAGGTTAAGATTAAAACCAAGGGAAGTGTCAAGAACCCAATTAGATGATGACTCCATATAGGTGAAGTAATCCAGATTAAAGGATTTTTGAAAGAGGTTGATAAATTGAAATATATAGGTGAAGTAATCCAGATTAAAGTATTGGATAATAATAATGTGAATGCATTGAGCAGCCACTTTGTGAGTGTTTATATAGTAAAAGAGTTCTAGAGAAGAACATAAAAAATTTGACTAGTAAACTGTAAACCCCCAGGAAATAGTACATAAATTTCTTAAAGTATTAAAGAAAAAGAGAAATTGGGTAATTAATAGTACGTACTGCAACAAAATTCTAGACGTGGAGCAGCAACGAGTGTTTAAGACATAAAATATGCGTCCAATACGTGTTCAACATTTGTTTGAAAGTCAAGCATGAAAATACTAGGTCAATCTACGTTTTTCTTCCCACCTTTAAAAAAAAAAAAAAAAAAAAGTGTTAGACGTTTCAACATTAGTTACACTTTACACCCTAAACAAAATTACAACATTAAGAAGTAATATACTTTGACCACGTAATTATATTTAGTCTCTCTATAAACAAATACGAAGGATTTACCCGACAATCACTTCTTTGTATAAATATATACTCCGTATACAATACATTTGTTGTTATAATGTTATATCTTTTTAAGTAACTCCAATGGTTGTAGTTAGGGACTTGTTTGCAATTACAATAATTTTCTTGCTTGATCATTGGAGCTAGAAAACTTAATTAGCTAGGCTAACCATTAGCTTTGCCAAGCTAATTTGCTTGGGAATTAAAGTTGCCAAAATGAAAATGCTCATTGCACCAATTAAGCTCTTTCTATGTTATTTTCTATCCAACAACTACTACTAACAGCTAGCCATTGGAGCAAAAAGTAGCTAAAATGATAATTAGCTTAAAAGCTTATGTGACATGACAAGCTAATTGTCAAATTAGCTTGACATTGAAGTTGCTCTATCCTTCTCAAAAAAAAAAAAAAAAAAAAAAAAAAAAAAAAAAAAAAAAAAGAGTATTTTCTCTGTTATTTTAAAGGTCCTTATTTTAAATATGTACATAACTTTTATTTTCACACTTGTCATATCAATGTATAATTTCAATCATTAATATTATATATAAGCAAAATTTATAAATAAAAAGTTGACTTTTTTTATTTTTTATTTTTATAAAAAAAAAGGTCATTAAAAATACTTAACATGTTTTTTGTACGGCTTGCCAAATTATGTTTCGCTTATTAAAAAAACGGAGTAGCTCGACCCCTATAACACTAACAAAGCAACCTCTATTATACTGACAGATTTATCCCTTACTATGTTCATTGAGTAACTCTTAAATATCAAGTAACTTCTACAACATTAACAAAGTCAACCCTATATTACATATCGATTAAGTAACCCTTATAATCCTCACAAAGTTAATCCTATAATACTAACCAGGTAGACTAACCACTTATAAAAGTTAACGGAAAATAAATTGTACTCCGTATTAAAAATCAAATGGTTACAAATATTATAAAATAAATTAAAAAATATACAAGTATTTAATTATTGATAATTGTGCATAATGCAAATCCCCTTTCAAAAAAGCAACGTAGTATAAATAAAATTTCGACATTGTTTGTGGAAGTTTAAAACAGCCGCATATTATAAGTGTTCACACTACTTGATTCATTCATGATTTATGTATACTCAATCTTTTCTTGTTTTGATTTCATTTAATTTTCCAACAGAGTGAGAAAGAGTTGAAGTGAAAATTGAATATTCAATATAATGTCGACAGAAAGGCCAAAAAAATAGATGTCACATGCCACAACGTCATATTTTGTGAAAGTAGTTTCTCATAGGTTGTACTTCACGAACAATGTTTATTTATTTATTTTTTTTGAAATTTGTTCCATTTTTCGTGTTCCATTTGTGTTCCATTTAATATCATTGGTTGTAATAATTACAAGGTCCCATTTCTCAAATTTTAAAAGGCAGATAAATATTTTTAGAACCAATCATATTTAATGGAATACCAGTGGGACACAAATTATGGGACAGATGATTTTCTCCCTTCAAAAAGGGCTTTATTGTGGAAGTGTGTAACACATGTAGGCTTGTCACGAATTCTAGAGTCTTACGGAGCACTCCCTCTGTGATGTATGTGTAATGTTTAGGTAACTTCATATACGACTATACGAGTATCATTTTTAGCTACATACACTTGACCTATAATAACTTGGACATGATCGATGATCTTATGCAAGTGAAAAGATGAAAAGGAAAAAAAATTGGAGAAAAAATTTCATAATTGAAAATGTAAATTAGAAATTTTAAATATATTTTTTAAGCAAGTAAAATAAGACAGCAACATTAGGACGTTGAAGTATATAGTATAGGTAAGTTTGGAGACTTATTTATCATTTCGGCCCTTAAGTTTATGAGAGAAAAAAATAAATACGAAGTAAATAAATAGACCCACTCATTGAATTTTTTTGTCAAAAAACCAATATGGTTAGTGCACTAGTGTTATTCACCAAATACAATATTTTCATAGCCTCCTCAAACGTCATCCGAAGTAGATATCATATAGATATACTTTTTGCCACTTCAAACTCTTGTTTTTAAATATCAAGTGTAAATAAATAAATCAAAATCTCTCTCTTTTTGGTTTGCTGATAAGTATTCTAGATTTCTAGTGCACACGATCTTAATTCTTGAACTAATTTTAACTTCTTTATTATAAAATACAGATTAGAGTATAAAAGGCATATTTGACGTAGGGATATAACGAAATTTCGCGGTAATTTACAAGTTTTGCCAATAATTCACTTGATTGATAATGATTTTTTGTGTTAAATAGTTTTAAAGGAGAGTTTAATATATAATGAATACATTGTTAATACGGAGTATATCATACGTGGAGCGTAGACTGTAAGAATAGAAGGCCATAAATCAGAAGGATAGTATGTAATTTGTACAAGTCATTAGTGTTAATTGTCTCATATTTAAAACATTTGAGGTTCGAATCCTACCAAGTGAGGGTGTTTGGGGGCCGGGTAGGGATCCCCTTACTCCTCCCTCTTCTTTTAATTAAGTAATTGACCCGCTAATGTTGGACCAAAAGCACCAAAGAGTCATGGGATATTTTTTTTTTGGTGTTCCACCCGATTCACCCTTTGGGCTAATCTGGATAAAGGAAAAATTATTCGATATGACACTGGTTATACTTTAAGTGTAAATCAATAACATATTGTCCAGATTACGTCCATTACATAGCATTCATTTATCAGAATCTACAAACTATATATGCTATCGGATACACACAATCCGATCTGATCCATTATACTACCTCCGTTACATATTATTTGCAACGATTAGACATTTTTCCTCTCTACTTTATATCAAATGCTGTAAATAATCTGTAATGGAGGTAGTACTACGCAATTGGTGTTGCTCCAAGCACCATGTCATACATACATAGTAAAATTAGTAAAGGTGAGTATGTCATCCTCATACATGACAATTTCTCCAAAGTTTTGGTTGTGTAACGAAGTGATGTCATCTGGCTTACGTCTTACGGGTCTAAAGGGCTATCGTCATGAATCCTTCACTTTCTTCATCACTAAAAAAGAAGTTGCTTGTAGTTGTTTCTAAATATGGTGGGTTTTGATTCTTTTGAACCATAGTTCATACCCAAAGAGGCATCCTTCTCGGGGCCACTGAGGGAGTAATTATTAATTAATACCAAAAACAAAGAAAATAGAAACTTTAGTTCAAGGTTACGTTACGCATGTAATATACTTATTCATCTTAGTTAAGATAAAATCATAAAATTATAAAAATGATGGTCATGCCATAATATATTCATCTTAGTGTAATGATTTATTTGCTTTTGGTTAAAACTATAATAGAAAATTGACTTGACTAAACAATAGAAAATTCTTTGTTCTTTTTCCTCGACAAGACCAAAAGAAATTTCTTAAGTCTTAACTACTCCGTGTGTAGCTAATTAGCTATCATATTGCATTGTTTTGTACCTAAAATAAAATAAGAAGTTAATTATAAAATATTATCTACTTTCAATATACTTTTTTACCATCTTTTAATTTATAATTGGTATATCTATACTTTTTGAGAGTGAGGGACAGCTCTAATGTTTAAAGCTCCTCCCCTGATTAACATTTTGTTGTTCAATAATTATACTAACAACAAAATTATATTATACAAACAATTTTTCAATTAAATTACTGGCAAAAAAAATATATAAATGGTAATTTTAGTGAAGTGATGCATGAAAAAATAGATAATATACAAGATTCCAGACAAATTTCCAGTCAGGTTATTGAATTGCTTTCAAATTAAGATTGGTAGATTTTCTAAAAGAAGTCCATGATTAAGTAAAAAATTAAATTGAACAAAGTAATCCCTATGTAAACAAGAATTAATTTTCTACTTTATTTAAACTAATTTTTTCTGTACATATCTGGATTTAACTTATCTAAACTTATTTTTTCTAAAATAAGAAAAAGTTAATTGAACAAAAAATCTCTAAGGGTGTGTTCTATTCACCTGATTTTCACAGATTTAAACTTACTTTTAACTTATCTGAACTTAATTACCAGAACTTATTAAAACTTATTTTAGTTGAAATTTGTACTTGAGTAACCTTTATAAAAACTAAACTGAACTTATTTGAACTAATTAAATCTGAAATACTTGAAAGTAAGGTGAACAGGACAGATCATCATCAGACCCTAAGTTAGTAATTGCAACCCGGCCAATTGATGTGTCATCGTAAGAGAATCAAGCTACAGACCAAAAATACACTACATTTGAAAATTCTTTGGCCATCTTTTTCTATAATCCATAGGTTTCTCAAGTAAAGTGAGATTTCTTAAAGACATACTTTATAATCCAAAAAAAAACACTTTTTTAGTTATTCAATGGAACTATGGAAGACTTGAATCTGAAGTCGTCGTTGTAGGTGAATATGCATGCATCGCCTAAGATTTGTTGAAATATTAGTGTCGTCATTTCATGACATCGTGAAATTAGACGTCATGTGATTACATCATTTTAATGACGAAATAATTTTATTCTTACTTTTCAAATGCATTCTAAGCTATTTCTTGTTGTATTTCACTTGCTCAAGTCGATAGTCAATGTTATTTCCACATGTTTTGAATATTAATATGAAACTTTGAGAGCACAAATATTAATATGAAACTTTGTGCTAAGCTAATACTTTTATCAACCACATGCTTTTTAGGTGCAATTAGATGTAGATTATGAAAATGTATGGAGTAAGAAAATTTATATACATATTGCACAAGATTTTTTTACTTAATAATATTTGATGAGAAAAAAATACGGGTACACCATACATGCACCCGGGTGTATATAAAAATGAAGAATATATGGTTGAAATATAACAATATAATCAAATAGTATTCTCAATTATATTATTAGAGTTCCTATATAAGTGTTATCTTCTTTCATTGTTTGATTAATGTAGTCATTTTAGTGTTTATGGGGTTAAAAATTCTATGGTTGTCTTTTTTTTTTTCTTTTTTTTTTGGACAAAAGCAATTCTATGGTTGACATCTAACATTAATCTAATTTTTCATTGGCTGATTTTTTATTTATTTTAAGTTAAAATTAAAATACTTCTTTTTTAATTTTTTTTTTAATTTTTTTTAATTTTATATTTTCATAATTAAATTATGCATTAAATTCTAATTTAGTGTTAACAAAAGCTAGATTTGGTAACTAATTAAGATAATAATACAAAAAAATCAAAAATCTAATTAATGAATTTTAAATTTTAGATAAATGATTTATAATTAATTTTAACATTAAAAAAAATAATCAAAATCAGCCAATAAAAAATTTGTATAATGATTGTCATTTAAGGGGTAGTGTAAGTAATTTCCTTATTCATGTATCCACATTCTCATTTCACCGTGTTTGATTATATATGTGTAAGCTAAGCCACTATTCCTCCGTATTAGATTAATTACAATAAGACTTTCAATTTTTCATTCATTTATAATAAATTAGTTGTAATTTTTTATTTTGAGAGAAGGGAGAAAAAGAGGGTGGTCCCGTCAAAAAAAATAATATAAAATAAAATAAAATAAAATAAAGAAAAAGAAAAAAAAGAAAAAAAAAAAAAAAAAAAAAAAGAAAGGGTGGTGCCAATGATCACTGAACCTAAAATTTAGATGTTTCTTCTCCTACCACTAGTTCACATGGGAAGTTGGATGCAACAATTATTTATTTGCAAAACTTCCTCCGTGTTTTTTATTAAGACATTTCTTTTTTTTTTTTTTTTTTTTTGAGACATTAAGACATTTCTTAAATCACATTTGATTTGCCAACACAATAAGGTCAATAACGATTAATATCTCAAATTATAACATTATAATATATTTCGTATATATGATACTCGTAAAATATACATACCCAGAGTAAAAGCTACAAGAATTTACATTGAGGTGATTTAAGCAAGATTCAACTTGACTATGTTTTATCGTACTTATAAATTACAAAAGCTACTCAAAATATATACACTTTGTAACGAACAATTTAAACATCAAAACGTGTCAACAAAAATTTCGGAGGAAGTATGTTACTACTTCGTATTTTATTGTGTAACTGTGCCTGCTACATTCCAACATGTCTGTAAATAACATAAACATCACGTCATCACCAATACACGAAACTAATCCACGCTTTCTTGGACTAGATGAATTCAAAGAGTATACGCAAGATTTACACAATACGAAGTATATTTTATTAATGATTTTTCCTTCAAAGCAATTCATTAGGGTCTATTTGATTGTGATTGTTTTTAATTTGACGCTTAAAACAAAATTAGAAGGATGAGCTGAGCATTGCTTCTTGAATACTGCTGAAGGGCAACGCAAAATTCAATAAGACCCTTGAATTAGCCAAGGGTAAAGTAATTATTAGTGGCTCCATCCTTTGTTAGGGTCATCAAACTCTTGGCAATAATTTGGGGTCATTACTCATTATCAATCTATTGATAGAGTTACGAGAAAGCTTAGAGAGAAGGAGAGAAAGCTTAATCACTAGTATATTGTCAATATTGATGAGTATACAAGAGTGTATACTGTACAAGATTAGAGTATTGAACATCAGCAAACTATAACCAGTTTCAATATATGACTAAGTACATTAGCTAATAATAAGGGATATTTTTTACCATGAAAATCAGAGAGAAATTAGGGCAAAAATTCGATAATCAATGGTAAATCTCGTGTAAGTTAAGACGTGTTTTATGGTTGTCTTAGGAGCGCATTTCACAACCACTAGTACAAGGCTCCCAGTGACGATTGCTCCCCATTCCCCAAGGGTAACACAACTACCTTCCAACTTCGTACCTCGATTGAAAGGTTGAAATTACTTTAAGAATTGCTCAGATCTCTATGGGAATTGATTTATGTTTATTATGTTTAGGATTTCACAATACTATGGCCATGTCTTTTGAGCTACTCTGCTCTGCTGCTCTAGCTCTGCCCTGCTCTGCACTATTTTGCTGAAATATACTCTGCACCCAATCCTACTCTACTCTACTGAAATCTACTTTACTCTGTCTAGAAACTCAAAAGAAAAAGGTCTATGTGTTTTTCATTTGTATATAACGAATAGATAGACACAATAGGTATTTATAGGCTATTAATAAAGAATCAAAACCAATGAAAATGGCTTTCTAGAACTCTTGCCCAACCCCCGGCAAGCTCGCCCAATTGGGAGCGAGATTGGGGAGTAGAACAATTCACAATAATGAAAAACGTATGAAGGTCTGAATCTCTACCCGACCCCCTAGGGCGAGCTCGCCCAGTCAAATAGGTGGGAGCTAAGATAATACCCTCTTTATGGAAAATGGTGCCCATGATTTCACCCTATTCAGTAGGGCGAACACTCCCTATAGGTGTACTTTACGCAACCAAAAATTATAAAGTGAATATGCGTTTGTAGGAAAAAAAAAAATATAGGAATGGGGAGAGTATCAATTTTGAGTAGATGCTGAATGTACTCTTATAGATATGTAAGAACTCTAAACAAAACAGAAGATGAAAATAAAGAAAAGGAATAGAGGTAAGCTAATACTTCTCATTTTCCGTTTGGGCCTAGTAATATAATTTTTTGGGGCCTAATATATATACTGTAGTGAAAAAGGCAGGTATACTTGAGCCCTTCCCATAGTTTGGATACTTATTAAAAAGATGCCCAAATGTACTTGGGCCAACTTTAGAAGGACAAACCTTTGTTTAGATTAGTGTGGGCGTACGTCCATTTGGGAAATACAAGTCGATTAATCAACTTGATAAACAAAAGCAAGGGGTTATTTATCTTTTCAATGCTATAAATTCGGGGTAAAATTGTAAATTGTAGGTTATCACTTCAAAAAATTTTGCCAGTTCTTTGTTGCGGTCGATTAAGGTTTTTCATTCTCTCTCTATCATTATAATTTGAAGAGTTTCAATGGAGAAATTAAAACTTATATTGAGTCAATGAGAAAATCTACATGTGAGTGGTGTATTGTCCCATATTGAGTGTATAATTGAAAGTTTGTATTTGGATGTGTATCCCCTTTAAAGAAAGAAGATAATTGTGTCCACTTTATAAGGCTAAGGGCTACAACCCTTATTGCCATATGGTTTTGAGTTAAAACCTTCTTGGTCGTATAAGGTAGACAGTTGTGACGGGTGTGGTCTAGGTCTATTTTTATGGTATCAGAGCCAGGTTAGGTTGTGTTGTGATGTGGACCAATATTATAAATAACTTACATGTGACGGGGAGTGTTAAGCCCATGAGAAAACCCACATCGGCCACATGTGAGTGGTGTGTTGTCCCACATTACTTGAGTGTATAAGTGAGAGTTTGTATTGAAATGTGTATCCCGCATTAAAAAAAGAAGATAATTGTGTTCATTGTATAAGGCTAAGGGGTTACTCCTCTCCTTGTCATATGATTTTGAGGTGGAATCTCCTTAATCGTATAAGGTGGATGGGTGTAGCTTAGACGTGTTTATCAAGTCACAAGCACCTTTAATAAAAGCAAATGGCAAACCCTTGCCTTTTGGGTTAACCTGGCTCTATACTTCTCTATCTTTTTTATAAGGGTTTAGTTGCTTTCGATGGAGAAGGAAAGTCACACCCTTGAGCATTAAAACAATAAAACACAAATAGATGAAAAATAATGTTATGAATTTAAATAACACTCAGTAAATTCTCACGGAATAATTTTTTCAAGATCAAATTTTCTTAAAATATATTTTTAAAAATACTCCGTAAAATTTTAGAAAAATAAACAAATTGATTAAATATAATGTGACATAGACACTTGACCAAGTACTTGTTTGAAATGTCACAAATCTCACAAAGAACCTTATCTTGCTCCATTATTTAGCAAAAGCATGTAACCAATTAAGTCACTAAATGTTGAACGTCACGCTATTCTTCCACTATAAAGTTAGATCAATAAACATAACTAAAGAAAACATGTTCTTGGATTTATCATGATGTATCTTATCTATCTCCCATGTTCAAATGTATCTATCCCATGCTATCGTAAATCAACTAGGGCCAATGATTACATCATTAAGGATAAACAAATCTTTTTAAAACTAATCTTCTACACTAAAAATAGACTTTCAAAAAATCTTATTAAAACAAATTTTCTACTCTAAACTTAAACAATAAATTTTGTATAAAGCAGATTTTCGTTAATTTTATTCGAAAAAGTCAATCTAAGATAAAATTAATTAAAAAACTGTCATAGTAACTTTAAATGAAAATTCTATAGCAGACATTATAACCCATTTAAGTGTGACTTTTGATTTACAAGGCTAATATGATCGAGTAATCTGATAAGAAACACATTGTGAGCTCGATCTTTTAAGGGTTAAGTTATGTTAAAATTGATAAGTTTTATACTCCGTACTATATAGGGGAGTTTATAAATAATTTTAGGGTAACTTTAATATGTCTTACAATAAATTAATGAAAGTCCGTTTTATGTAAACATTTGATAACACATAACATTTGATAACACATGCATAAGGAGTTTGTTGGTAACTTTAATATGTCTTCATTCCAAAGTGTCTCTAATGAGGTTTGATTCCACAAGCTCTTGGTTGTGAAATGCAAATTTGACCACTAAGGGCCTGTTCACATTTACTGAACTGAACTGATTGGAGCTGAACTGAATTGAACTGAACTGATTGGAGCTGAGCTGAACTGAACTAAAATTAAGCAAATATGAACAGGCCCTAAGTAAGAAAAAACTTTAATAGTATATATACCAAAACAATTATTTTTATGTATGAGGTTAAAATTCATGACAAAATTATACATCATTTGAACAGTATTTTATCTTTAAAACTACTATATTACTTTTAACTTGCTATAAGTCCATTGGAAATTTGGAATATAGGATTAGGTCGAATGATTTCATTTAAAGAATAAGTTGGTTGAGTATTGAAACAAAAGATAAGGGGCATTATTAGTTTATTACATTCTACTTGTATAATAATGAAAAATGGAACCCATTGTCTAATGTGTTGATGGCACGTTATGGTAGACAACTAATTATCTATACTATTTGTCTCCTTTTTAGATTATGATTGATCAAATCATATCATTATTAAAGTTTTAGTCTTGCTAATCATATCATCAGTATAAACATTAAGCATTTAAAACAAGTTTTGGTGGATGGTTAATGCTTTGAAAGCTGCATTTATATAGTATAGTGATTGATTATGAGTGTATAAAAATTCAATTGTACCTGAAATGTATTATTTGCATGAGTACATACTTTCTTATAATAATGTAATACTTTATTATTAATCAGGGTCCATGTCCACTAGCTACTCTTAATGATCTCAATGAATTTTTGTTTGCAATAGTTTGTTGTTTTTCTCAATTATTTTCAAATACATACTTCATTGCTTCTGTTATAAAACTTTCATTTTAGCTATTTGATGGATTACTAGTTTGTTGAACATATATTTAAAACTTGTGTCATTGTCGATAAGATATTTCTACATTATTAATTTGGAAAAATTTTCTATACACCCGGTTTTCAGTAATTTACTGTACATCTGGTGCATTTTTGTCAAATGTAGTGTCACTTTTGTCAAATTTATCAATGAAGCATAAATAACTCTTATATATGTTGAGTAACTTTTGTGCGTTTTAGTATACCTTTTGCGCATTTTATTGTCACTTTATAACGGATGTTCAGTAATTTACTGAACATCCGTTTTATTTAAAAGTTTGTGTATTAATTTTGGGTTTGTAACACAACTAAAACTAATATGCTTAGATAGTACGAATATGCAACATCTCTAGTCAGATTAATTGGTATATAAAAAGTGTGTGACTTATTGTAATTCACTATTTGTTGTTTGTCCTACATCTGAGTTTTTCAAGTATCAAATAAATATTTTAAGACAATTCTAACAAGTAAGATCTTAATGTTATTTTATGTATGTTAATAGTGTAAAATTTCATTATTTCAAATATCCCTTGAAATTGTGTTAATTGTCAAATGGGCTAGGTCAAAAGAGTTTAGAGTATATAGACATTTTTGAAGTGTGTTTCAACAAATTGCCTCTAGAGATCTTATAACATTCATAACAAAGATATACAAGAAAATTATATAATACTACGTAGATGATTAGCTGCGTAACATTATATATAAGACACTTTTTTTTAACATATATATCTTTTGAAAGGTGTCAAATACAAAGAATTAGGATTTCATTCATTGAACTGCATTATCTATACAAATCCCAACTCAAATGTAGCTTAAACAAAACATGTATCTAGAATAATGGACAAACACATAGTGATCACTACATCTAATAATTGAACATCGCTCTTAATTTTTAATTCCCACAAAAAGAAAAGATTGCGAAATAGGTAAAAGGGCGGGTTTAATTTCAATCTTACACATTCTAGCTCCAAATCGTGTGGATTGTACATTTTCAAAGATGTGGTTTAACAAACGAACACCATTTCCACCAAGGGAAAATATCACTCCCATCATTATTCCTCCCATGAGACCAATCTCCTTGCCATTTCCAAGCTACATCCTTCATTGCCGGCCTCACTTGTTCCTCCATCAACTTCAAGTACTCGACAGGATCACCACCCCTCTTCGAAAACTCGACAACTTTAACCTCCGGCAATACCATAAACACTTCAACACTCACCACCAACCTCCCTCTCCTACCCATTTCTTTCCCTTTCAACACCACCCTTGACTCCTTTTCTTTTCTTGCCTCATAATTCAACACTTCCGCCATCTTCACCACTTTCTTCAACACTTCCTTAGTCGAACACTTTGTCACGAACAACGACCCAAGTTTCCTCTTTTTAGTCTCAAACAGCCCGGACAAGTCTAAACCCGAAGCCATACATAACATGAAATCAAAGGCATTGAAAGAAGACTCAGGAGAGGAGCAAAACAAACTCGAGTCACCTTCATATGATCCACTTAATCCTCTCCTAAACCAAGGACTTGTCATAATCTCCGATATCATAATTCTTTCCTTTGGATTCTTCACCAAAATCTTCTTAATTAAGTCCTTAACTTCCTCAGGAAACCCTAAGGAAAACTCATACTTACAAATCCTAATCTTCCTTAACATTTTCTTTTGACTTTCATCTTGGAAAGGTGGATAACCAGCAAGTATAGCATACAAAATCACCCCACATGACCAAATATCAGACAATTTCCCATCATATTTCTCCCCTCTAATGATCTCAGGCGCCATATAAGCAAATGCACCACATGCAGTAGCCAGTAAAACATCAGAATTATTACTCTCTTCTTTCTCTCCAAGATAAGTAGCCAACCCAAAATCACAAATCTTGACATTTTCACCATTTGAGTCTACCATAATGTTTTCTAGCTTAAGGTCACGATGACAAACACCGCGACTATGACAAAAATCAACCGCAATAATCACCTGTTGGAAGAACTTTCTAGCAATATTTTCGTCGAGTTTACCTTGCATAACAATCTTAGTGTACAAGTCACCTCCTCCAACATACTCCAAGACCAAGTATATTTTAGTCTTAGTTGCCATGACTTCCTTAAGCTCAACAATGTTCGGGTGCTTGACAAGCCTCATAATCGATATTTCCTTCTTAACTTGCTCAACCATACCATGATTTTTTACTTCATCTTTATTGATCATCTTTATGGCAACTATTTCATCTGTTGTAATGTTTTTAGCCTTGTACACTTTTCCGAAATTTCCCTCACCTAAAAGCTTAGATAACTCATATTTGCCAAAAAGAACCCTACCTTCCATATTGAAGTGAAATTGTGTATAATTATGTGACACTTTTTTGACATCAAAGCAGTGTGTCCTGTATCTAATGAAACAGGAACACCCTGATTTCCCCTGTTTTCTTTGGGGTTATATGTGGAAAAAATTCAGAGGATATTTGATGAAATATCATGAAATATTATTTTAGATTAATTTAATTATAGGAAGAATTCAATTGGAATACGAATCAATGGTTTGCTGTCTTTTAGCAATTATTTTATGGATTTAGTGTAAAGGGTTTCAATCATATTACTCTGTTTTCCTCTGTTGTTGGCTTGTTGCCATTTTGAACTTGATTTTATTTAAAAGAATATTATTGGACAATTTAATTCATATTCTATGTGCTGTCAAGTTTCAACTAGATGATAACTTGTAACAATAAAAGTAATTTGTAAATGTAGTACTTTTGTTTTTTGTTTTTTTTTTTTCTTTGAAAGACAAAAGTAGAAAAACAGCTAAATAAATAATAGTATAATTTAATTAAGTTATCTATAAAATTGTCACTAAGCCGTCTTAGCTCAGTGGTAGAGCGCGTGGCTTTTAACCACGTGGTCGTGGGTTCGATCCCCACAGACGGCGTTTTCTGAAGTATTTTAATTTTTTTGTTTGGGATTTACTACGGAGTAATTTTTATTGTCACTCGTAATGATCTGATATAGTTTTGTCACTTTGTATATTTGGATACCACACTAATATAACTTTACTTTGTACTACGGGCCTGTTTTCATTGACTGAACTGAATTGAACTGAACTGAACTAAATATTTTATAACAAAAGGAAATTAGGAGTTGAACTGAACTTAACTTAACTGAAAATAACCATATAAGAACAAGCCCTACGTATTAACTATGGTCTATGGTATTAAGCATGACGTATGAAATCAGATACAAAAGCAGCTACATATACGAGACAAAATGCGAGAATTATTTTACACAACATTTTACCTTCGATTTGGTTGAAAATAACTACCACAATTTTAATAATTGAACAAATTTACGAGAATTCATTTTGGGTGGCAATATGCTAAGATATGTCTTGAGGTTAACATAGCCTAATTCGCTCAAAGTTAAGAGTAGAATTTAAATTAAGCTATTAAGTCAATTACAAGTGGGCCGTTTAGTGATGTGGGCTTTTATCTTCTTTGTCGGGCAATGTCATTCAACATCCAGCTTCCTTGTATAAGTTAAACTTCAAGGCTTTTGACTTTCTTCTTTCTTAACGATTAATAACTTTGATTTTGTTCGTAATTAATGAAAAAAAATTATAAAATCATAACATGATGTTTTTCTTTTTCTTTTTCTTTTTCTTTTTTTTTTTTTTTTATATGATTAAGTACAATGTAATTTTGAGACATTGATTGTGTTTGATAAACAGTTTATGTTTGAGCAAAATTAGCTTATTTGACCAATATTAGTTTATTGACTATTAAACTAGTTGTTGGTCCAGACGATGCCTTGTGTTATCTAATGTAATACAGTATGAGATTAAAGAACGTGCTTGTGAGATTTTTTTATGAATAATTATAATGTACTTATGTTACAATTAGTGATTGTGGTTTTTGAGCCATATTAGCAATTAGTTTCATATTAGCTACGGAGTATTACCAAAACTAAAATGTTTTTTTAATTAGTAGTTATGCACATTTAAAATAGAAATTGAAAAGGCCATGAATCATGTGGAGGTGTATTTATATATTTTAAACCTAAAACATTTTCTATCGTCTCAAAGTTCTTATTTATTGATGACAGCGTTAATTTAAATTGTAATTGATTGATTTTCAGAATAATATAGATAGATATGTGACTATACAAATGACTTGACATCATGTCATTGGTTAGGAGAAGGTGACACATGGCAGCATACACATGTATTGTCATTGACACATGACAACATGACATGTATTGCCATGAGTTTTAATAATAATATAGATAAGTTAATTCAAGATATTTGGTGGTAAGCTTATTTGAAGAGCTTATTCCGCTAAATAAGCTCTTTTAAAAAGCTTCTTTTTTAATTAAGCTTCTTTTTTAATTAGCTTATTTATTAATTTATGGTGAAATGACACTTATACTCCCTTTTAATTTTAAATTTTACCTAAACTACTTACCCCACAATTAGCTTATTGGTCATTTCACATACTCAATCACCTTTAAGCTATCGGATATTTACCAAACACTTTTATACAATCAGCTAATTAAATAAGTTAGTCAAATTAGTTAATACAATCAACTAGTCAAAATCAGCTAACATAATCAGTTTCAACTTTAAGCTTTAAGCTATTCACCAAACACATCCATTATCAACTTTATTTGAATTTCAAAAAACATAATATGGTCTACACAATTTTAATTTGTAAGTTTGAGATGTTATCCGTGTCATTTTTATTTGAGACATTATTTTGAAATTCAAAAAACATAATATGAATTACGGAGTGACGCTGTCAATTTGGGTATTCAAGTCGGGTTTGGGTCGGGTCAAATAAGGCCTCGGGTTAAACCAAAATCAGGTTATGTCGGGTCAATCTAGCTTCATATCAGGTTCAGGTTCAGGTTTGGTCAATTTCAGTTCAAGTTATAATAGGCCGTTCACCTTTTCAGATATAAGTCGGGTGCAATTCAAGTTAAAATCAGATCGGGTTCAATTTCAGGTTCGGGTTGTGTTAAGTCGAGTTTGGATGGGTTAACAAGATGATACATTCAGGTTCGGGTTAGTAATGAGTCGAGTTCTGGTTCAAGTTCAATTCTAATAAATATCGATGTGGCCAAGTTGAACTATATAATTACGCCTTCCATAATTTGATCAAGCATCATCAAGATTTTATTAAACCTATGTACGAGTAATAGAGAACAAAAGTTATATAAGCTGAACAAAAGATTTTATTAAATCGGATTGAGGGTGTACAGAATTATACCAATATATAAGCTGAATAACTGGGTCGGGTACTAGTTCGGATTGAGGGTGTACAGAATTATACCAGTATATAAGCTGAATAAAGGTAAACAAAATTTTATTAAGCCTTCCACGACTCATGTTAATGTTTTAATTGGGTCGGGTACTAGTTCGGAATTGTTTTGGGGTCGGATTAAATCAGTTGACGATTACTATCAGGTCGAGGGCATGTTCGGGTTCAAATCATAAAGTATTGGATCAAATGGGTTTTCGGTTAAGATTAGGTCAGTTTCAAGTCAGGTTACAGGTCACTAGTTGAGTAGTTTCACTTAATTGTTCGAGTACATGCTGGGTTTAAATCTTTGTTCGTTAAGGTCGGGTTCTCAGGTCGGGTCAGTTTTTTACAGCTCTAGCTATAATCCACACTATTTGAGGAAATTTTGAAGTTTCGGGGCCCGCTGGAAAAAAGTGTTGAGACCCTAGGGATATATCTCGGGGTCATATAATGCCGTTTGAAACCATATATGATCATTATATGTTGTCCCCGCCCTTGTGGCTCTCTAAACACCAAAAAAAAAAAAAAAAAAAAACGTACGCACGTGGTAGGCTTGAGTTTATGAAATCAATGCAAGTTGTGAATGGGTAAATTGACCGACTAAGAGCATATTGGATGGTTCCACCGACCCAATTGGACATCCAGAGGGTATTAGAGACCATGGTAAACATCTCGGATATTTATTTCCAGGCAAAAAAAGGTCAAAAAATTACAAAATTGAAGGCTACAATCCAAGCTTTTTGAGGAAATTTTGAGGTTTAGGGGCCAGGTAGCAAAAAGTCTTGAGACCCTAAGGGATACATCTTTGGGTCATATGATGCCGTTTGAAATCATATATGATTATTATATGTTTTCATAAACGTCCGTGGTAGGCTTGAGTTTACAAAATCGGTGTAAGTTGCGAACGGGTAAAATGACCGTTTCAGGACATATTGGATGGTTCCACCGAACCAATTGGACTCCCGGAGGGTATTAGGGATCATGATAAACATGTCGAAATTTTTTATTTCCAGGCGAAAAAAGGTCAAAAAATTACAAAATCGAAGGCTATAATCCACGCTTGTCGATGAAATTTTGAGGTTTCGGGGCCCGGTGGCGAAAAGCCTTGAGACCCCTAAGAATACATCTCGGGGTCATATAATGTCGTTTGAAACCATATATGATCATCATATGTTTTCATAAACGTCCGTAGTAGGCTTGAGTTTACGAAATCACTTCAAGTTGTGAACGGGTAATATGACCGTTTAAGGGCATATTGGACGGTTCCACCGACCCAATTGGACTACCGGAGGGTATTAGAGACCATAATAAACATCTCGGCAATTTTTATATCCGGACGAAAAATGGTCAAAAAATTACAAAATTAAAGGCTACAATAATCCATTCTTTTTGAGGAAATTTTAAGGTTTTGAGGCTCGGTGGTGAAAAGTGTTGCGACCCTAGGGTAGATATATCGGGTTCAAATAATGTCATTTGAAACAATATATCATCATTATATGTTGTCATAGACGTACGTGGTAGGCTTGAGTTTACGAAATCACTGCAAATTGTGAACGGGTAAAATGACCGTTTAAGGGCATATTGGATGGTTCCACCGACCCAATTAGACTCCAGGAGGATATATGGGACCATGGTAAACATCTCGGCAATTTTTAGTTCCGGGCAAAAGAAGGTCAAAAAATAACAAAATTGAAGGCTATAATCCACGCTTTTGAATAAATTTTGAGGTTTCAGGGCCCGGTGGAGAAAAGCCTTGAGACCCTAAGGAATACTTTTCGGGGTCATATAATTCCGTTTGAAACCACATATGATCATTATATTTTGTCATAAACGTCCGTGGTACGCTTGATTTTACAAAATCATTTCAATTTGTGAATGGGTAAATTGATCGTTTAATTAAGGGCATATTGGATGGTTCCACCGACCTAATTGGACTCCCAGAGGGTATTAGGGACCATGAAAAACATCTCGGTAATTTTTATTTCCGGGCGAAAAAAGGTCAAAAAATTACAAAATCGAATGCTATAATCCATGCTTTTTGAGGAAATTTTAAGGTTTTAGGGCCCGGTGGCAAAAAGTGCTGAGACCCTAGGGGATATAGCTCGATGTGATATAATGCCGTTTGAAACGATATATGAACATTATATGTTGTCATAAACGTCCATGGTAGGCTTGAGTTTACAAAATTACTCCAAGTTGTGAACGGGTAAAATGACCATGTAAGGGCATATTGTATGGTTCTACCGACCCAATTGTACTCCCGGAGGATATTAGGGACCATGGTAAACACCTTGACAATTTTTAGTTCCAGGCGAAAGAAGGTCAAAAAATTACAAAATCGAAGGCTATAATCCACGCTTTTTGAAGAAATTTTTAGGTTTCGGGGCCTGGTGGCGAAAAGCCTTGAGACCCTAAGGGATACATCTCATGGTCATATAATTCCGTTTAAACCACATATGATCATTATATGTTGTCCTAAACGTCCGTGGTAGGCTTGATTTTAAGAAATCACTTTAATTTGTGAACAGGTAAATTGACCGTTTAAGGGCATATTGGATGGTTCCACCGACCCAACTGGACTCTTGGAGGGTATTAGGGACTATAGTAAACATCTCGAAAATTTTTATTTCCGGGCGAAAAAAGGTCAAAAAATTACTAAATTGAAGGCTGTAATCCACACTTTTTAAGGAAATATTTGGTTTTGGGGCCTCATATTAGGTTCAAGTTCGGGTCGGGTCAATTTCAGTTGAGTTTATATTATGGGTCGTTCACCTTTTTGTATATATATCGGGTTCAATTCGAGCCAAATTCATATCGGGTCAATTTCAGGTTCGGGTTGTGTGTGAGTCAGGTTTGAGTGGGTTAATAGATGGTACATTCGGGTTCGAGTTAGTGTTGAGTTGGGTTTTGGTTCAAGTTCAATTCCAATAAATATCGATTTTGCTGAAGTTGAACCTATATATTTACGCCTTCTATAATTTGATCAGTTTTATCAAGATTTTATTAAACCTATATATTATTAATAGTGAAAAAAAGGTATACAAGCTGAATCGGATTGTGGGTTTACAGATTTGTACCAATATATAAGTTGAACAAAAGGCATATAAATTTTATTAAACCTTCCATGACTCGGGTACAGGTTCTAATTGGGTCAGGTTCTAGTTCGGGTATAGATTGTTGTTGGGTCAAATTAAATCGGTTGACGGTTACACTCAGGTTGGGAGTAGGTTTGGGTTCAAGTCAAAAATTATTGGATCAAATCGGTTTTCGGTTAACATATGGTCAGGTTCTAGTCGGGTTACATGTCACTAGTTCACCCCATTGTTCGGGTACAGGTTGGGTTCAGATCATTGTCAGTTCAGGTTGAGTTCTCGGGTCGGGTCAGATTTTAACAGCTCTATAATACGGAGTATAATTTTATGTTTGACCCCTCTTTATGGAGCATTACACATCAACTTCTTTTCTTTTATTTCTCCTTTTTTTTTTCTTCTTTCTTCTATATTTATCTTCTTTTTTGTTACACTTGCCTACCTTATTTCATCTATATTACTTCGTCTTTTTTTAAATCACAAAGTCTTATATGTGGTTGGCCATACAGTATGGTCATCTATTATGAGAGTTCTTCGGTAGTGTTATAGGGATTACTCGTCCAGTTTTACAAGGGTTACTTCGTTATTGTTATAGGGGTTACTTGGTCAATGTTATAAGAAGGGTTATCGGTTAGTGTTATAGGGTTTACTTTATTTTTTTAGAAGTGGCCACATGGCATGTTCAGCCGCACACAAGACACACTGTAAATTGTTCATTACTATATCATCAAAACCTGCCATAATAAAAGAACATACAAAGTTGACATTACAGCATTTCCCACACATGAAAAGCAAAAAACATAACTCAACAACTAGTTTATCCAAAACATGAAGTCCAGATTACTCGGTATATATAATATCAAACATGTTGTAGTAAATCACTCATATAATAGCTCAATTCAATCCCTACCTATATTACTATACATAGGATCGGAAGTTTAACATAAAGGTTAAGTATTGGCGCATAGAGCCTATATGTTATAGAAACGTATATATAGTTAGATAAAATTTACCACTACAGCCTAATAGGTGACAGGTGGTACTTTTTTTTAGGAGAAAATAATCAACAACATATGATGACAAAAAGTACAATTAAGACAACTTATACTTTAATGGTACATTATACTTCATAGTAGACTAAAATGTATCACTGTAGAAAATAGTCAAATGAAAAATGTAAATAAAAACCCCATAATGTCCTACATGCATGCTTAATATATACTGTTTCGGGTAAAAACAATGGGACCTTGCCGAAGGTCCTATGAGGTGGTGAAGACTGGGCTCGGTCCAAGTGATGTTGGGCCGAGGGTTTCCTGCACAGCAAACACACGTAAACTAGCCTCGGGGGTGTTGCCGAGGAAGGCCCCTCCGATGCTAAAGTCAGTACAATGTGTAGAGAGAGAAAGCTATGCAAGAGAATTAATTGTTTGAGGCTTTGTGTGAATGAATGTACAAATGTGATATTGATGGCTTTTATACCTTTGCATATATGGGAGAAGTGGGCCTTGGCCCAATTGACTTGCCTTGTTGACTGATCTTGACTTTAGCACAATTGGAGAGCTGAACCTTGACCTTGGGCTTTTAATTGGATCATTTAATGACTAGGCCCAATTGGACTAAATTGGACCCAAACAACTTGCCCCCCAGACCCGATTTGGAAGGATGACGGGTCGGGTTTAATTAATCAGAAAAAGGAGGGAAGTAAATGATTTAATTAATCCAAAAATTTGAATTTAAACCGTAATTAATGAAATAACGGCGGCTGGATTGATAATTTATGGAAGTTGGACGGATAATGGGCGGTTAATCATAGGGACGTGTGTTTAACGGTTACTTAGTGAGGTATTTAAGAGAAATTAAAGCGCGGACTCCTAGAATTCCCATTTCTGGAAATATAACTAAAGAAGCGCACTATCTCTCCTCACTTCTTCACAAACACAATCCCAGAGCTCTCGAAAAATCCCAAGAATCCGCATCAAAACTTCGCAAATTCCCCGAGCATTAAGCTTAGAAACTGAAATTCGTCACTACCAACTTGTAGATCGGCAAATTCCGCTTCAGATTAAGGTAATTTCCCTTGATTTTAGTTTATTTTCCTTCGAATTCGAACTCTTTCCCTTTTTTCCGACATTTTCTTTGAAATTCGACAATGGTGAGAGGAGTTAGAGGTAGGGCCCGTGCTCCGAGAAGGGCAAGGCAAATTCCCGATCCTAGGAACAGGACTGGGACTTGGAACGGGTAAAGAGTTGGGCCTGACCCTGCTGAAGGAATCAGGGCGACCCCAATTTCATCGGCGCCTCCTGAAGGATCGGAGGTGCCAAGTGTTTCTGGGCGGGACGAAGAGGTTCCCGCTAACCTTTGGGATGTCCTTCCTGGATTTGCAGAGTGGGAGGACGCTGAGGTAGCCTCAGCTATGATCAAGAACTGCCCCTACTCATGGTGGGTAGAGCACGCTGATGTATATAGGTTTGCCGAGCAGATTGAGCTGCACTACGGCATCATGGAAGCCGATGGGTATTGGTGTAGAATGCCCCTGGCATCCGATAGAATCCATCGTCCACCCCCGGGGTACGTGGGGGTGTACACAAGACAACTTCAGTACGGGCTGAGGTTTCCTTTGGACGTATTCGTTCGAGACTTGCTCATCCACTACAGGGTCTCCCTGTGCCAGCTAACTCCTGTCAGCATCCGAAGGGTGATGACGTATTTGTGGGTCTGCAAGTTCTTCAGATATGTGCCGAACCTTCACTGCTTCAAAAAGCTTCATCGGCTAGTGCCAAACACTCAAAGTGGGCACGGAGATCACGGTCCTGGGTGGTACCGAATTGAGTCTCGGCCTCAGTATTTAACAATGTGGCCGAACGACTCTTCAGATAAGGAATGGAGAGGTCAATGGATCTGGGTTAGGGCGCCCACAGATCCTAACCACCCTTTCGTCTTCAGCGCTCCCAAGTATCTAGCTGAGCCTGATCCTGAAATGGGAAGTCTGGGCCCTCCCGAAGATAGCGGCCTAGATCTGAACCTTAATCAGCAGAATATCTTCGGCAGAATGCTGAACCCTGGGGGCGCCGGCGGCCGAATGAAGTATATCCCAGAGACTTGGCTCCCGGATAATCACTACATTTTCCAAGAGAACATGCTAGCAGCTGTCGGCCTCAGTCGAAAGTTTAGGGATGGTAAGCTTCTTCGGCTGGGGCCGAGGCCTTTATTATTTATTTTTCTCTGTTTTTGTTTCGCACTTTTCTGCTGAGCCAATCCAGCATCTTTTATTTTGCTGAACTGATCTTTGCCCCTTTTTCTTATACTCAGAGCGAAACGAGACTAACGTCGGCATTGACTACAACCGCCTCGGCATCACCCGAGAAAGAGTCATAATCGATCGGGCCCCTTCTATCACCGATCCGAAGCATAGGGAAGTCCATCTAGATCACTCCCATCTCCAAATTGAGGCTGTTGCTCTGTATCAGAAGCAGAAGCCTTGGTGGAAGAAGAGAGATCCTTGGCTTCAACTGTTGGCTGAGGAACTCGAAGCTGCTCGTACAGCCGAGGAGGTTGCACGGGCTATTGAAGCTTGCGAAGGAGGAGAAGGGTCCTCCAGGGCTGCTGAAGAAGAAGCAGCGGCGAGGGCAGCTGAGGAAGAAGACGAGGCTTTGCTGAAGACCTCGGTGAGTTAGACTTAGCTTCTCAGCTTTTCTCTTTTTTTTTTTTTTTACTCACGTTCTTCCTTCCCCCCTGTCTTTTGCAGTCTGAAGAGAGCAAGAGACAGAGAGAAGTGAAAGCCCTTGCTCGTCCCGAAGACCAAATACCAGAAGAGTTTGAAGAATCTGATATGGACGAGCAACCTCTTCTCAAAAGAAGACGAAGGATGGCCATCATCGGCCCTCACGATTTTCAGACGAGGCCGAGGCCCGTCGGCATCAACATTCGGGAATCTGAGAAAGGCGGTGGATCGCCGAGGGTTCCCCAGCCACCACCTCAGTCTCCGCCGAAGACCCCTTCACCACCTCCTGAGATGGAGGTGGATCAGAAGACTCCCGATCCAAAGGGAGGGGTCCAAGAGGAGGTCCAAGAAAGTGCTGCTGAGCACGATGTTGAGGATGCTGTGAAGCCCGATGCTGAGGGTTTCACAGCTGATATTGCAAGGGAGGTTGAGGCTTTCGTCCTCACCCCCGAAGAAGAAGCAGAGGTCATAATTATTGACTCTGCTGAGAAGAAGGAGGAAGAAGTCCAAGAAGAAGAAGCTGAGCCATCCAAGGCCCAGGAAGCTCCCTCCTGCTCCTTTCCTTCATTCCAGATGCTGCAGTCTGGAGAGATGGGTTTCTCGGCCCCCCGCATTCCAATTCCAGGTCACATCTGGGATCTTATATGGGGCCAGAACCGAGAAGGTGCTGCAGCCTACTTCGGCAATTTTGCTGGCCTGTCCGAAGTAGATAGGGCGAGGATCTGGTCGCTGAAGGCCACTGTTGGGATGGGTGAATCCAGCAGATCAGTTCCAGACCCGGCAAGGTCAAATCAACTGCTGATGATGCAGGTAAATTTCCTTCCTTGCCTTTATTCTTCAATTCAGCTCTTCAGTTCAGTTTTTTTTTTTTTTGACTTGTGCCTCTGTTTCCAGTTTGTGCACAATCAGACTCTCACTGTAGAGCTGATAGACTCCCTACAAGATAGGGTTGATGCTGCTGAATATGAGAAGAAGATAGCAGATGAAGAGCTGAAGTTTGCTAAGCTGAAGCAAGCAGCAGCAGAAGAGAAGCAGCAGAAGGGTGAGGAATACGAGAAAAAAGCTGTTGAAGCCCTTTAGACCTTCTGCGCTGCAATGGAGAAGGAGGTTTTTCCCCCACTGATAGAAGGGGAGAAATTCCTTCAAGAGCATATGGGAGTGGACATCTCTAAGTTCAAGGCTGCTATTGAGAGCAGAATCAGAGAAGGAGCTGCTGCACAGGCTGAGGTGCAACAGAAGCTAGAAGCTCTGGAAGCCAGTAGAATGGCTGCTGAAGAGATGCTCCAAGCTCAAAACGTCCAACTCTTAGAAGCTGCTACTGCTGCTGAAGCTCAGAGAGCCAAGCTCCAAGAGGCTGAGGATCAACTGAGGGTCAAAAGTGATGAACTGACCCAAGTAAAAACTGAAGCATCCCAAGTTTAGCTAGAGCTGAACGAGCAGAGAGATTCCTCCTCCAAGCTTACTAATGAGCTGAACAGATCCAAGAAGGACTTGGAGGAGGTACAGAAGAAGTTGGCTGATGCTGAGGCCCTACTCAAGGTCCGTATCTACACCCAAGAAGAGTACGACATGGGTTTCAAGAACGGGGTTAGAGTGTGCCGAAGAGTCTGTCTTCATGCTGAGCCAAAGCTGGACTGGTCCAAATGTGCTGAATGGATCCAGGATCCCGAAGACCCTCATATGCAGTTTCCAACTCCAATTGAAGCTGAAATCCTTGAGGCTGAAGAAGCCGAAGAAGAAGCTGAAAGAAGGGAGATGGAGGCTGAACAAAGGGAGAGGGAGGCTCAGCAGGATGCAAAGCCTGCTTCATCTGCTGCTGGGACTAAGGCCACAATGGGACCCAGTATTGCTGATCAGTCTGATCCTCGGGCTGAAGCATAGGAACTCGGGCAGTCGTCTTCAGAATCTTGCGGTTCATCGTGCGCTCAACTTTAGACTTGCCGCTTCTGAATTTTTTGCCTTGTTTTTTGCTTCAGCTTGCCTTGATGTACAAACTGCTTTATCTGTTTTTGTATGTGCCTCGGCAGCTGTAATTTTCCGCTTGTGGGCGGCTGCCGATGCTTTATTATGCCTTTAGAACGTTTGAACTTTGTAGCTCGTTTTCTGAGCATTTTCTCTCGTTAATCTGATGCATTTCCTTCAATTGCTTTGTCTTATTTTGAATGCTTTACTGTTTCTAATTTTGAGAAATTTCGCAAAAATTTGCTAAGTACAAAGCTCTCAGCTTGAAGAATTCTGCTGAAGATAAACTTGCACTGATAGTACTTCTTGCCCCCCCAGTGATCTGAAGACTCAAGTCTTTGGATTACTGAGTTGGGTTACTTTAACTTTCAGACGAAGCTGAATAAAAAATTTCTAACCATTGCTGTTTATCCTTGATTTTCTGTCTATCTTTAAAAATGGATATCTGAAACACGAGTCCAACTAAAGGCAATGTTTCAGATAATGGCTTTCTGGGATACAGGGCTCAGTTAAGGCAATATCCCAGATTTGTCCATGGACTCACGTCTTGAAGAACAAGTCCTACTGAAGTTTAACTTCAGCTGAAAGACCAGAGTTCTTTAAAAAGACGAGTTTGTCAGCAATGTGAAACCCAGTTACCCAGAGGTGAAGGTTTCAGACGAGGTTGAATAAAAACCCATAAAGAGTAGATAGAATAAAGAAAACTTGAAAGAATAAAAAGTTGCAAATAATTATAGAAATGGTGGCTCTAAGGCCTTTCATTAATAATCCAAAATGTACTTACAAAGATTGTTCTGCCCCTAAGGGTTTACACATGATATTTCTTAAGTACATCAGCTTTCCAGTGATTTTTCAGCTCGGTTCCATCTAACTGACGAAGTCGGTATGTCCCTGGCTGAAGCTCATCATAAATTTCATAGGGTCCCTCCCATGCAGCTGAGAGTTTCCCATGGATTCGGCCTTTCTGAACTGCAGCAACATTCCGAAGGACAAGGTCTCCAATTTTGAGAGGCCTTGCATGGACCCTTCGGTTGTAAAATTTGCTGATTCTCTGCTTGTAAGCAGCCATTCTGTCTCGGGCTGAGTCTCTTACTTCATCGAGGAAATCGAGGGATTCCTTCATAAGTTGCTCATTCTCAGCCGAGAAGTGGTGCACTCGTAAACTTTCAGAGCCGATTTCCACTGGAAGAACGGCTTCGGCACCATACATGACAGGGTAAAGTCGTATCCCCTAATCAAAAGTAATACCTAAGTCCTCTAACTAAAGTAGATAGGGAAGTAGGGTCGAATCTACAGGGAAACTGGTCTTTCTACTCCTAATTAATTAATATAATCTAAATTATTAAGGTAACCAAATTGTTGTGTTTTATATGAAATTATACTACGGAGATTAAGTTTAGGGAGAAAGTCGATAATGAGAAGGCCTAGGGTCACAGGTTCACCAATAATTAATATTCTGGGATAAAACATAACAATTAATAATTAACATTGCACAAATAACATGATTAACAGGCTCTCGCAATTTATTAACAACATAGATCTAACAGGCTCTCGCAATTTACTAGATCTAAGTTCCTATCGAAAATAGCCTTTAATATTAAATTAACATCTGCTCGATTCATCAATTCAATATTGCTAAACATTCACAATCAAATTACATCTGCTCGATTCATAATCTAATTGCAAAGAATTAAAACAATTCAATAAGAAATTATCATGCAATATCAATAATCAATAAAACAAATTATCCCTTCATATTAATTATGGATCCCCATAAACCCTAGAATTAAACTACTCACACATAATTAAATCTAAAACATGCAAAGAAATAAAGTAAGCCATAAGGAATTGAAAAGGGAAGAAATTACTGAAATTAATTGAAATAGAAATCGTACCAAGACGGCGAAATTACAAAGTAGTCAAGAACAAGAGTAAGGTAGAGAGAAAAGTCTAGAGAGAGAAAATATTAAATAGAGAGAGAAAGTGAAAAGGAAAGAGTAAGTAATAATTTTCAATCCTAAACGTACTTAAACGAAAATAATTAACGATCCTAATTAGAACTAAATGCCTCGACAACTCCAGCTCCCAGAAACACGCGCCCGATCGGGCTAAGGGCCGCCCGATCGGGCGCGCCTTTACTCGCATTCCCTCTTGCTGCGCACCTCGCCCGATCGTGCTAGGCCTCGCACGATCGGGCGCGCCTAGCACTCGAGGCTTGGTGCTTCCTTGCCTTGCCCGATCGTGCTATGCTTGCCCGATCGGGCCCTTGTGGCTCCTCGAGGTCTTGGACTTGTGATTGGGCTCAACTCCTCGGCCCAATCCGGATCTCCCCTTCGAGTCTTGAATACTTGGTCCAAACCTCGGTATTCCAAATACCGAGCCCTTAATCACCGGCTCGATGGCTCTAGCCGGCCTTGGGCTTCAACGACGGTCATACTCCTCCAATGCTCGTAGTAGCTTCATAAAATCCCGGGAAAAATGCTCCAAAGGTGCAATTCCCTACAAAACTCAACCACAACTACGAAAACACTAGAAAACGCATATTAGTAACAAAAGTGGCTCTAAAGAGCCAAAAATACTACTAATTATGACCAAGGGGCGGGGGTAAAATACTATATAAAATGGACATATAAACTCCCCCACACTACAAGAAAATAACCTTTTCGTAGCGATTATTTTAACCTTTAGTATCGATTGTAATTGTGACAAAAAGCTTTCCCAACGAATGGTCATTCGATACAATATCCCCCGTTGCCTTAGCCTTTAGTAGTGGTTTTCAATATCGCTTGGGTTGGCCTCAATAATCGATACGAAAAACTACATCCAATCGTGGTGATTATTGTAGCGATTACAATCGCTATAAATGATGAACTCATTTTCTTCAAAAAAAAAAAAAAAACATGCATATGATCTTTACAAGATTCGAACATGCAACCTCAAACTCTTATATTAAATGTTTCACCAATAAGCTATGACATATTTTATGTATTCTTTGTCAAACAATATTTATATATCTAGTGTTGAAAAGGCTTTTCGTATCGATTTTTGGGATTTAGTGGCGATTGTAAATGATACGATTTCTCAAAATTATATAAATGTGTAAAAATAGTGTGGATATGTATTACTATGTTTTTCGTATCGATTTTATATGGAAAAACCATGGCGATTGTAAAATGATACGACTTCCTTAATTATTTCTCAAACATACTTGCATATTGTAGCGAATGTACAATCGCTACGAAATAATCGCTACGAAAAGCTATTTTTCTTGTAGTGCCAAGCCAAACCTTTGCTTGTCCCTAAGAAAAGAGCTCCTCAATGAACAATAAAACATGCCTCACCGCAATATAAAAAATCAAGCACAAACGATTCAAGGCAAATCAAGTGAACATGCTTCAAAATCAACCAATCTTATTCATCTAATCACCCTTCCTTCCCAACAATTGTCAAGTAGAGCAAACCACAAGAGCATATGGAATTCAAGACTAGTGCTCACACACTCAACTCTCATATATGTGGCGAGTGAAAGATGTACTCGATCGCTCTCCGTCCCAACCCCTTTAATGTGAACAATGCCCTCCCAAACTCACAACACTCGTGTGTTTAAGAAGACATACACTCAACCTAATAGTCGACTCGGAATATGTCAAGTCATAACTTGCATTGATAAACAACACTTTCACATTTACACAACTCTATGCACTAGGTCAAAAGGTCTTCTAAGCTTGTAATGTAAGGCTAGGGTGAAAGGGTAGGATAAATTTGGGAATATGTGAGAGAAAAGCTTTGCAAAAAGGGAGCCATATCCTAATAAACCCATGATCAAATATAATGATCATACACATCTCCAACAAAACTAACTCCAACACAAATCCACCAAATATACTCCAATCATAAAACCAAACCCAATACTTACAAAATTCACTCATAAAAATATGATAATATAAACTAGAGTGAATAAACAAACTTTGAACTCAAACTCAAATATTTACAATGAAACTCAATTTTTTTTTTTTTTTTTTTTTTTTTTTTTTTTTTTTTTTTTTTTTTTTATTAACCTTTACTTAGACAATTTGAACATCAAACTTTTTTTCCTTTTTTTTGCTCTTTTTTTTTCTTTGTTCTTTTTCTAGAAGTTCACTTTCTTATTTTTTCAAATTTCTCACTTTTTTTCTTGAACTTCTTCTCTTTTTTTTTCATATCAAAACATCATACTTTATTTTCCAAGAATATATACACTCTTAAACTCATCAAAACAAAAATATGATCAAGAACAAATAACTTCTCAAAACCCACCCAAATTGTGCAAATAATGTGCACACTATAAACTCCCTCACCTCACTCACTAATAGCTCCCCCAAGCCAAGCTTGGGACTAGTAACCAATGGGGCAAACATGGCTTGTAATGTGGCTAAAAACAATAAAAAGTCAAGACAACAACATGGGTAGCAAGAAGGGAACAAATGTATCTAAATAAATCTGAAGGCTACCTAAAAGAACAAATGCCTTTGTCCTCCACATGTGCATAATAGTGAGTCATGAAACACTACTCATAGTTGCAAACCAATACTCAAATTCATTGACATACCAGGAACTAATCACACATTCCTAACCAAATCAACTAGTCAAGCACTATACTCACAAGTAGTTGGACAAAATTGACGCAAGTTTAGGAATCCAAGTAATTAAACTTCAAATCATGATCAACAAATCCACATTGCTCAAAATCAAAAACCAAGAATCAAAACAATTTTTCTCAAGTATGGGGCACAGGGAAGCATGATTACAATTCATTGGTTCGTATTTTTTTGATTTTTTTGATTTTTTAATTTTTTTGCAATAAAACTAATCTAGAAAGCAAATAAAAACTACACTAGAAAGCAATTAAATAGAGAGAAAAGAAAGAGAGTTACCAAGCGAAAGATCACCCCCCAAGCCAAATCAAGCAATGCCCTCATTGACTTGGGAGTGTAACCTACTCCTCATCCTCATCCATCCTCGAATAGTCGCTACCACCATGGCTAGGGCCGGCCCCTCCATGGCTCGAACCACCACCATAACCCGAACCACCTACAAAATAGTTAGGGTCCACATTCCCCCCAAGCCCACCAAAAGAAGCATCGGTCCCATATCCATGGAACGATGAATAGTCCACATAGGTACCGTAGGCACTTGGGTCCGTATACCCCCCTTGGGGAGGTTGGAACCAATCGGGAACTAGTGATTCGGGGGGAATAGCCCCCCGACGGGCATAATCATCATACATGGGGTATAAACCCCGCCCTAGGTTCCTCTCCACCACCCCAACTCTAGCATCTAGGGATCCTACCCTAGTGTCCAAGTTCCTAACCATACCCTCCATCCTCCCTTGCCCACTCTCTATCCGGTCTAATTGGCTTCTAAAAGCCGAGAAGTCATATGGGGCGTTAGGGTCGATGTTGTAGTTGGTTGAGGAAGTGGGAATGTTATGTGTGTAGTGTTGGGGTGATGGTTGGTGGAAATGTTGTGGTGGTGAAGGAGGTGCTTGGTGGTGTGGTTGGGCCTCTCCTTGGTCTCCTAGTTCGAAGGTATAGGAGGGAAGACCCTTCTCAAATTTGGTTATGGCCGGGTTAGGCAAAATGAAAGCATTCTCCCTTCTACCCGACTCCCTATGAATAACCCACCAAGTCTCACCCCCTATCACATTTATCCAATTGAGCCCTCCTAAATAGGGTGCATCCATAAGAGTTGGGCCGGCTACCTTACCATCACCGCTAGGGGTCCAACCTAGGTGTTTGACCGCTATGTGGGTTACTAATCCACCAAAATAAATTGGGACCCTAGACCTACCCGACTCGGCCGCATTGGCCACCCGTTGGAAATGTTGGGCCATCCTATGAACTATGTTTAATTTGTCACTCCTAGGGATCATGTAAGACCCTAATAATTCTAGTTCATCCTTCCTCACATTCGCGGGTTCATGCCTCCCAAAGATGGTGAGGCCAACAAACCGTTGCCAAAGTTTTGGCACGGGATGTTAAATCCAAGTGCCCTTGGCATGTTGGAGGTTCAAATTAGGATTCCCCGTTAAAGCATGGTAGACAAAGGTGATGTTGTCTTGGGGTGGTTCAATCGGTCTATCCGATTTCAAATCAAACAATTTCCCAAATTCTTTCAAAGACAATCTAATATCATTATTAAACAAACGAAATTGAACATGAGAGATTAAAGCATTTGATTTTATGAAATTAAAACTAGAAATAAATTCTAAGGTCAAATAATCATATGTATCGTAATGTAATTTGAACAAACCACTCATGCCTATTCCCTTAAACAATTTTTCAACATGCTTATCAATTCCTAGTCTAGATAATGTGGGGTGATGAATGAAACGGGTAGGAATTACCTGCCGCGAGATGAGGTTGAGCATCCTTAGCTTTTGCTCTTGGGTGGTGATGACCACCCTCTCCCACCCCGGAATTTGAAGCTCCGGGTCAATACTTGATGCTTGTTGCCTCGATCCTTCACCCCTTTGCATTCTAGACCTCTTTGATGCCATTTTCTTTGTGAATTAGTAGAAATTGAAGCTTTCTCTCTCTTAGGGTTTGAGTGAAAATTGAGAGAAAGTGTTGAAAATTTAGTGTAGATTGTAGAGGAAGATGGGAGGAGTTGGAAAATGCAAGATTTTTTGAGTTTGGATGGAAAAATTGGAGAAGATCTAAGATTGAAGTAAGAGTTGAAGGTTTGAAAATGGAGGTTTTAGAGAGAGAAAGTAAGATGAAGAAGATGAAATAAGGAGAAAGTGAGGAAAGAAAGAAAAGAAAAGAAGTTAAGGGGGATCGTGGCTGATGGCGTGCCCGATCGGGCAAGCTTCGCCCGATCGGGCGAAAACTTCAATTTCCGGATATCCACTTGCGCGCCCGATCAAGCTTCGCCCGATCGGGCGCGAACACGAAGCTCTGGTTCGCCAAATTGCTCGCCCGATCGGGCGAGCTTCGCCCGATATTTCTTTTCCTTCACTCGATTTTCCACAAAAATGCGCCCGATCGGGCAAGCTTCGCCCGATCGGGCGAAATTAGCCCCGAAATCAGCTCTGCTTGCGCGCCCGATCGGGCAAATTTTTGTCCGATTTTTGCCTTACTTGCGCGCCAAATTTTGACAGGGTAAAGTCGTATCCCCTAATCAAAAGTAATACCTAAGTCCTGGAGTTCTCCGATTTCTTTTCTTCTTCAAATTTTCTAAGTCTTTTTACCTGTCAAATTCATACCTGTACAACAACACTTATAAATGGTAAAATATCACTTTCCTCACCTCTCTAAAATAAAAATAAAAATAAGAGAAAAGGAAACTAGTCTAGAAAGCAAGAAATACGGGTTGCCTCCCGCAAAGCGCTGGTTTATCTAGGTCCCGCACGACCCTCTTACCACCTTTGAGCTCATTTTGGAAGTGGAGTTAGGAGAGTCTCCTCCACATCTCTAATGGTAGCACCTTCATGATACACTTTCAACCTTTGGCCATTTACCTTGAACTCTTCACCCTTGTCATTCACCAACTCCACCGAACCAAACTTGTTCACCTTTGTGACAGTGAAGGGACCGGACCACCTAGATTTCAACTTTCCTGGAAAAATCTTTAATCTAGAGTTAAAGAGAAGAACCTTATCACCCGGTGCAAACTCTTTTGGTAGGATCCTCTTGTCATGCCACTTCTTGGTCTTCTCCTTGTAGATCCGTGCACTATCATATGCTGACAATCTAAACTCATCCAATTCATTGAGTTGGAGAAGTCTCTTCTTACCCGCGGCCTTAGAGTCCATATTAAGCTCTTTGATTGCCCAAAAAGCTTTGTACTCCAATTCTACGGGAAGATGACATTGTAACACCCCCAAATTACTCTCTAATATTAATAATAATAATCCAACTTAGGGAGTAACATGGGAGTATTACCGCCACGTGATTACGTAAGGCTTAACAGAGTTTTGCAGCGGAAATAGTACTTTACTTTCATTAATGATAATAATAGTAGTAATAATAGTTTGATACACTTTGAAAGTTACTACGCCACTAATACTATGTTAACTAAGTTAAACTAGGTGATCACCGCCCATGGTTCCCAATGCAGCACATAGTTCACGTTGTCCGATCGCCATCACCTATCTACTCATCAAAATGATAAGTAGGGCCAAGCCAAAACAAAACAAATACGCATTAGCCAAAATGCTAAGTACATACAAATGCTAGACATGTAAAATCAATTTATTTAATTAAACATGCTTTCGAATAGATTCAACTTCAATAAATCATACTTTATCCAAACCATTGATAAATAGAAATTCATATATAAAAACTTGTCAAGAACCAATTTCCGAAATAACCAACTTTCCAAAGATAATTCCGAATAGGATGGATCAATCCTCATTTTCGTAAATCATTTTACCACCTAAGTGTGCACACCCCCCAAGCTAGTAACTCCTTACATAGTGCTATCAAGGGGAAAGACTAGGTCATACAAAGCCCATAGTCTTCAACTTACTCCGCGTAGTGGGAGTTAAAAATCCAAAGATCCAAGGAATAAATCCTGATAAATAAACTTTTCAATATCCCATACTCGGGATAATTTAAACAATAAAACTTCCGTCTTGAATATCAATACAAGTTTATAATCAACCATATAAAACATTTAAACATTTGAGATTAAACGATTAAAACATGCTTTACCGAAATATATTTCACAATCATCTAAACATGGTTCGAAATCACTTAACATGTAAATCACGTTTCATATAAAAGTTACTTTATAAAAGATCTAGCCACGTGTACGTACCTCGATCTTTGCACACAATTACAGAGCTCCTAATTTCGAACCCGAAATTCCTCCTATAACAAACCAATAATCCTAATCAAATACTTTTCAACCCATAGATACGATGACTTAAAATACCGACTTTGACTAGTTGTGCATGAACAACTTATTATTATAACCCTTTTATAAAATTAACACTTGTATTTATAAAATAATCTTTAACTATCCGTATTAATTATAATAAAAATTATACTACTAATAATAATATGAGTAGTAGTAGTGATACGTAGGTATAAGTAGTAGTATGATAGTGGTAATTGTAGTAGTAGCAACTCAGCAGCAACAACTACAATAATAATAATAATAATAATAATAATAATAATAATAATAATAACAATGATGAGAGGTGGTAGTAGTAATACGTAGGTAGTATAGGACTAAATAAAAGTAGTAGTAATAGTAGTATAGTAATAATAGCAACGTCACAGCAACAACGTCCACAATAATATATTATATATAATTATAATAATAATAATAATTATAATAATAATAATAATAATAATAATAAAATAATAATAATATTAATAATAATAATAAATGGGAAGGTAGTAATAGTAGTACGTAGAATAAGAGTAGTAGTAGTAGTGAATAGTTTTAGTAGTAGTTGTAAGTAGCACTAATAACCATAGTAATCATATTATTAGTAGTAAAAACATAAGAATATGAAGTATCAAGCTATATAGATGAAGAGTTCAACCTATGCTTTCATTATTACCAGCAAGGAGTAAAAATTTTACTTGGTCTTTGTTTGAAGTAGGAGCACGAAGGAAGAATAGAGGAGGAAGGAGGGGATGGGCTGCCGTGGGTGGATGCGGCAGGGCGATGGAGGGTCGCCGACCAGCTAGTGGTGCACGACTAGGGGATGGTGGTGTAGAGGGGAAAAGCTAGTAGGAAAGAGAGGTATGAAGAAGATATTAGAGAAGAAGGTGGAGTGAAGTAGCCATATGTGTATGGCTATTTATAGAGAGGTGTTTGGTACTACTTCAACCATATTCTTTAATGTAGTAGGCAAGTGGGTGGGTAGTTCCCCCCTTGCCGACATAGTTTTTTTTTTTTTTTTTTTTTTTTTTTTTTTTTTTTAATAATAATATATATATATGTAAATATGTATATTGAAGTAGAATGCTAGGCAAATTGACGTACAAATTTTGTGTAGTACTAGTGTACTACATATATATTGAAATAGCGAATTTTGTACTTTGCCGACTGAATCGGGTACAAACTATTAATGGTTGAAAATCTGGTTTCGATACGACAAGTTTCAAATTGACTTGTATAATTAATATCATCATCAAATATAGGTATAAAATTATCATATAATTATTTTGTATGATAAAATATATCGGAAAATCCATATTTAATAATTGTTAAATGACTTAAAATACGGGGTATTACAGTCTACCCCCCTTAAAAGAAGTTTCGACCTCGAAACTTGAGTAAAAAGTTTGGTTAAATAATCCAAGTTAATATAAATTGACTCATGCACAACTTATAATGACTCGAGATGACTTAAACTACGACTCAGACGCAACACATAGCGACTCAGAATGACTCGAAACTAACCAAAAAGGGCAAAAGCGCGAAACTCTATCGCATTCTACCCCCCTTAAAAGGAGTTACGCCCCCGTAACTCGACTACTAACCTCATAAAACAACTCTGGATACCTTTTCCTCATATCTGCTTCGGCTTCCCAAGTAGCTTCCTCGGTTTTATGGTTTGACCATAGAACCTTGACTATCTTAACATCCTTGTTCCTAGTGCTTCTCACTTTACTATCCAGAATCTTCACAGGTCTTTCCTCATAAGTCAAGTTTTCGTCCATCTCGATGGTTTCAGGCTGTAAAACATGGGAAACATCTGGTATGTACTTCCGAATTTGGCTCACATGGAACACATTGTGAACTTTTTCTAGCTCGTTAGGCAAATCCAACTTGTATGCTACCTTTCCCACCTTTTGGATGATCTCGTAGGGTCCAATGTATTTCGGGCTTAACTTTCCTCTTTTCCCGAACCTCATCACTCCCTTCATTGGGGATATTTTCAATAAAACTTTCTCACCTACTTCATATTCCTCATCCCTCCTTTTCAAATCTGCATAGCTTTTTTGACGATCTTGTGCGGCTTTGATTTTCTCTTGAATCATCTTTACTTGTTTCACTGTTTCCTCGATCATCTCTGGCCCGAGTGTAACTGTCTCACTTATGTCGTTCCAACATATTGGGCTTCTACACTTCCGCCCATACAAAGCCTCGAATGGCGCCATCCCAATACTTGCATGATAACTGTTGTTGTAGGAAAATTCTATCAAGTCCAAATGATCTTCCCACGAACCCTGGTACTCCATAACACATGATCTCAACATATCCTCTAATGTCTGTATTGTTCTCTCTGTTTGACCATCGGTTGCGGGGTGGAATGCAGTGCTCATCAACAACTTAGTCCCCATAGCCTTTTGTAAACTCTGCCAGAAGTTGGATAAGAACCTTGAGTCTCTATCCGAGATGATGTCCTTCGGCACACCATGGTATTTCACCACAAATTTCACATACGCTCTTCCCAATTGATCCATCGACCATGTACTCCTCATGGGCATAAACGTTGCACATTTCGTTAATCGATCCACTATGACCCAAATTGTATCATTTCCCGCTCGTGTTTTGGGTAAGGCTCCCACGAAATCCATAGAGATCGAATCCCACTTCCAACTAGGTACCTCCAAGGATTGAACTGTTCCTTGGGGTCTCTTATGCTCGATTTTGACTTTTTGACAAGTCAAACATTACAAATTCTGCCACTTCCCTTTTTATATTCGGCCACCAGAACGTCTTTTTCATGTCCTTATACAACTTGTCCCCTCCAGGATGCATTGAATAAGGAGAACTATGAGCTTCCTCCATCAACTTTTGCTTAAGATCATTTCGATTCTGAGGAACACACCATCTCCCTTTAAACCTCATGCTTCCATCATCGGCTACTGAAAAGTCCAATACTTGCCCTTCTTCGATCTTTTCTTTAATCTTGCTCAACTTTTCATCTCCAGGTTGACTTTCTCGAATCTCATCATAGATTGACGGCCTGCTCATCAAGGCACTCAAAATCCTCTTAACTTCTCCTTGTTCCAATACCTCCAAATTCATCTTTTGGAATTCCACACACAATTGATCTGGTAAAATCATCGCATTAACTGTATGACTTGACTTCCTACTTAATGCATCAGCTACAACATTCGCTTTCCCTTCATGATACTGAATCTCCAAATCGTAATCCTTAATCAACTCCAACCATCGCCGTTGTCTCATGTTCAACTCCTTTTGAGTGAATATGTATTTCAAACTCTTGTGATCGGTGAAAATCCTACATGTCACTCCGTACAAGTAGTGTCTCCAAATCTTCAATGCAAACACAATTGCGGCTAACTCCAAGTCATGGGTCGGGTAATTCACCTCATAAGGCTTCAACTGTCTCGAAGCATAAGCAATCACCTTTCGATTCTGCATTAACACACAACCTAATCCGAACTTTGACGCGTCACTATACACTTCATACTGCTCACTTCCATCAGGCAGGGCTAACACAGGTGCCGTAGTCAACTTCTCTTTCAAAGTCTGAAAAGCCTCCTCACACTCTGGTGTCCAGTCGTACTTACATTCTTTCCTCATCAAGCTCGTCATAGGCCTTGCAATTTTCGAAAAATCCTTAACAAATCTCCTATAATAACCTGCTAGCCCAAGAAAACTCTGAACATCTGACACACTCCTCGGGGTCGGCCATTCACTTACAGCCTTTATCTTTGCTGGATCCACCGATACTCCCTCCTTAGAAATCACATGACCTAGGAAAGCTACCTCTTCCAACCAAAACTCACACTTTGAGAGTTTGGCGTACAATTGATGCTCTCTCAAGGTTGACAATACCTCCCTCAAATGATCCTCATGTTCTTCCGGGTTCCTCGAGTACACCAAAATATCATCGATAAACACCACAACAAACTTATCCAAGTATGGCCTGAAAATTCGGTGCATTAAATCCATGAAAACAGCGGGTGCATTAGTTAACCCAAATGGCATTACCGTGAATTCATAGTGACCATAACGAGTCCTAAAAGCACTTTTTGCAATGTCCGACTCTGCTATCCTCAACTGGTGGTACCCAGACCTCAAATCGATCTTCGAAAATATTCCCGCTCCTTTCAACTGGTCGAACAAATCATCAATCCTAGGCAGCGGGTACTTATTCTTGATTGTCACGTTGTTCAACTCTCGGTAATCTATGCACAACCTCAAGCTTCCATCCTTCTTCTTTACGAACAACACCGGTGCACCCCATGGTGACGAACTTGGTCGAATGTAACCCTTTTCCAACAAGTCATCTAACTGAGTCTTCAACTCTTTCATCTCGGCTGGGGCCATTCTGTATGGAGCCTTTGAAATAGGTCATGTTCCTGGCACTAAGTCTATGGTAAATTCGACATCCCTCACTGGCGGCATCCCTGGAATCTCTCCAGGAAAGACATCGAGAAATTCATTTACTACTGGAATATTTTTCCCATCATCTCTATCTCCTTCTTCTATCCTTTGGACACTACACAAATACAGTGGATATCCTTTTTCTACACACCTTTTAAGTTGCAAAGCAGATATAATCTTTAACCCTGATCTCTTTCCCTCCCTTCGATAGGTTACCCTAACTTTGCCCGGGCCACACAACGTGACCTTTTGGGCTTCGCAATCAATTTGGGCCTTGTACTTGCCCAACCAGTCCATCCCCAAAATAACATCGAGATCTTGTAAGTCAAGCTCGATTAAGTCTGACGGAAATTCTACTTTTGAAATGACAAGAGGTACACCTTGATGCATCTTAGTGCAACTCACCACTTCCCCTGACGGGATAGCAATATCTAAGGAAACAGACACCGGACTCTCTAACTTGAGTCTATCTACTATACTTCTAGAAATAAAAGAGTGAGACGCCCCTGAATCAAACAAGACTTTAGTAGACATAGAACAAATAAAGAAATTGCCAATTACCACATCAGAAGCAGTTGCAGCCTCACGGCTGTTCATCACGAATACTCGGCCCTTGGGAGCGGCTCCACTGTTGTTGGGTGTTGGCTTAGGAATGAACCTATTGGGTTGAGCTGGCTTGGTTTGGTTCTTCTCATCTTGGGGTTTACCCGACTGCTCATCAGAGACTTTCTTATAGCACTCATACTCACGGTGACCTAGCTTTTGACAGTAGCGGCAAGTCACTAGGTTTCCCTCACAATCCCTCCCTGGATGGTTTTTCGCACATCTTTTGCAAAAATAGGTTCTCTTGGGTTTGTCTCCATTTCCCCTATTCCCATTTCCTCTTTCAAAATTCCCCCTATTGTCTCTTTTTCCATTGAAATTCCCACTCGGGTTCCCCTCAACTCTGGGTTTCTTCTCACTCCCGTTGAAAATCCCACTAGTCTTCCTCTTTTCCCCAGGAAAGTTTCCCTCTAGCTCTCTCCCCTTGATCCCATAAAGGTGCGCTGCTCTCCCATAAACCTCATCTAAGGTTTCAAAGGTCACTCCTCCTAATTTTCCTTGAAGGGTCAAAGTCAAACCTTGCTCAAACCTTTGTGCCTTAAGTGCTTCAGTTGGTACTACCTCAGGTGCAAATCTCATCAACTCAATGAACTTGCTATAATACTCATTAATTGTCATGTTCCCCATCCTAAGGTTCGTAAACTCCATACACTTTTGTTTCCTCAAGTAGGAAGGGTAAAACTTCTCTCTTAAAGCTTCCTTAAATTCAGCCCACCCAAAGTTAGGAATACTCAGTAAGTCATTTCTCCTTTGACTCCACCACAAATCGGCTTCCTCTCTAAGGTAATAAACAACATTATTGACTTTTAGCTCCTCGGGACAATTAATAGCATCAAAAAGTTTATCAAACTCTCTCACCCAATTTTCTAAGCTTGCTGGGTCTACTTTGCCAAGGTAAGTGGGTGGTTTGGCCGCAGCTACTCTCTTAAAGACTTCCCCAAAAGCATCAAGGTCATTATGGGCTTTTCCCTGATTTGAGACAATACCGGCTATGTTTTCGGTTATTTTGGTTAGCCTTTTGATGACAGAGCTGACTTTGGACTTACTCCCTTTCTTAATTCGTTGCCTTAGAGACATGATCCTGAATAATGTGGTAATTAGACTATGAATTTACAAACAAATTGTTCATCTATCCAACAAAGACTCGATAAGCGATGTGATAACTTTACTGCTCACGAAATATCTTGAGTACTAAACGTTTCCTCAAATTAACTAGCAAGTCTAAATTGCCATTTTTAGAAGCAACTCTATGTAACATCTCAAAATAAATCATCACAAGATTTATCATAATTTGCATACAATTATAACATACAAATCAACAAACACTTCACCATATAATTCATCACATAAGAGTGAAATTCACCTTCCAATCTATTTCCAATTTAGGAATAATTATCGAATAATAATTCATGAACCTTCACTAATATACCGTGGAATATAAAAATTCCCAAAAGACTATCAATCTTAATGCAATTCGAACCTTTATATTCTAAAACATAACTTGGACGTTCGCTTAGTCCATATACACATAATTCACATAAAGTTCGAAATCACCTTTTGAATACGTTTCAAATTCTTTTAATTTCGAAAATATTATATATGGTTATAAGTTGAATACTTGATTCATAATGTGGATAAATTAGACCAATGAGATCTCAGGTAGGAGAGGTTAGGGTCGACGTTGCCCAAAGCCCAAATCCAGCCTTAGACAGAGCTCATTGTCAATCCAATAATCCCCATTATTAATCTTTCTTCGTATTAAAATAGAAAGTAGTTTTTACTTAAATATATACATAATATATACTTTCGGAAAAACAAATGCGAAACTCTATCCTATATGCCCTTCTTAAGTCTACCCATTAGTTTTATATTCCAATTTTTATCTTTTTAAGACCTGAGCTCTGATACCACTTTGTAACACCCCCAAATTACTCTCTAATATTAATAATAATAATCCAACTTAGGGAGTAACATGGGAGTATTACCGCCACGTGATTACGTAAGGCTTAACAGAGTTTTGCAGCGGAAATAGTACTTTACTTTCATTAATGATAATAATAGTAGTAATAATAGTTTGATACACTTTGAAAGTTACTACGCCACTAATACTATGTTAACTAAGTTAAACTAGGTGATCACCGCCCATGGTTCCCAATGCAGCACATAGTTCACGTTGTCCGATCGCCATCACCTATCTACTCATCAAAATGATAAGTAGGGCCAAGCCAAAACAAAACAAATACGCATTAGCCAAAATGCTAAGTACATACAAATGCTAGACATGTAAAATCAATTTATTTAATTAAACATGCTTTCGAATAGATTCAACTTCAATAAATCATACTTTATCCAAACCATTGATAAATAGAAATTCATATATAAAAACTTGTCAAGAACCAATTTCCGAAATAACCAACTTTCCAAAGATAATTCCGAATAGGATGGATCAATCCTCATTTTCGTAAATCATTTTACCACCTAAGTGTGCACACCCCCCAAGCTAGTAACTCCTTACATAGTGCTATCAAGGGGAAAGACTAGGTCATACAAAGCCCATAGTCTTCAACTTACTCCGCGTAGTGGGAGTTAAAAATCCAAAGATCCAAGGAATAAATCCTGATAAATAAACTTTTCAATATCCCATACTCGGGATAATTTAAACAATAAAACTTCCGTCTTGAATATCAATACAAGTTTATAATCAACCATATAAAACATTTAAACATTTGAGATTAAACGATTAAAACATGCTTTACCGAAATATATTTCACAATCATCTAAACATGGTTCGAAATCACTTAACATGTAAATCACGTTTCATATAAAAGTTACTTTATAAAAGATCTAGCCACGTGTACGTACCTCGATCTTTGCACACAATTACAGAGCTCCTAATTTCGAACCCGAAATTCCTCCTATAACAAACCAATAATCCTAATCAAATACTTTTCAACCCATAGATACGATGACTTAAAATACCGACTTTGACTAGTTGTGCATGAACAACTTATTATTATAACCCTTTTATAAAATTAACACTTGTATTTATAAAATAATCTTTAACTATCCGTATTAATTATAATAAAAATTATACTACTAATAATAATATGAGTAGTAGTAGTGATACGTAGGTATAAGTAGTAGTATGATAGTGGTAATTGTAGTAGTAGCAACTCAGCAGCAACAACTACAATAATAATAATAATAATAATAATAATAATAATAATAACAATGATGAGAGGTGGTAGTAGTAATACGTAGGTAGTATAGGACTAAATAAAAGTAGTAGTAATAGTAGTATAGTAATAATAGCAACGTCACAGCAACAACGTCCACAATAATATATTATATATAATTATAATAATAATAATAATTATAATAATAATAATAATAATAATAATAATAATAATAAAATAATAATAATATTAATAATAATAATAAATGGGAAGGTAGTAATAGTAGTACGTAGAATAAGAGTAGTAGTAGTAGTGAATAGTTTTAGTAGTAGTTGTAAGTAGCACTAATAACCATAGTAATCATATTATTAGTAGTAAAAACATAAGAATATGAAGTATCAAGCTATATAGATGAAGAGTTCAACTTATGCTTTCATTATTACCAGCAAGGAGTAAAAATTTTACTTGGTCTTTGTTTGAAGTAGGAGCACGAAGGAAGAATAGAGGAGGAAGGAGGGGATGGGCTGCCGTGGGTGGATGCGGCAGGGCGATGGAGGGTCGCCGACCAGCTAGTGGTGCACGACTAGGGGATGGTGGTGTAGAGGGGAAAAGCTAGTAGGAAAGAGAGGTATGAAGAAGATATTAGAGAAGAAGGTGGAGTGAAGTAGCCATATGTGTATGGCTATTTATAGAGAGGTGTTTGGTACTACTTCAACCATATTCTTTAATGTAGTAGGCAAGTGGGTGGGTAGTTCCCCCCTTGCCGACATAGTTTTTTTTTTTTTTTTTTTTTTTTTTTTTAATAATAATATATATATATGTAAATATGTATATTGAAGTAGAATGCTAGGCAAATTGACGTACAAATTTTGTGTAGTACTAGTGTACTACATATATATTGAAATAGCGAATTTTGTACTTTGCCGACTGAATCGGGTACAAACTATTAATGGTTGAAAATCTGGTTTCGATACGACAAGTTTCAAATTGACTTGTATAATTAATATCATCATCAAATATAGGTATAAAATTATCATATAATTATTTTGTATGATAAAATATATCGGAAAATCCATATTTAATAATTGTTAAATGACTTAAAATACGGGGTATTACAGACATGCCTTACCATCTTAGCTTTGTCTACCTGTATGCCCTTATCAGATACAATGTGACCAAGGACGACTCCCTCTGTCACCATAAAGTGACACTTCTCCCAATTTAAAACGAAGTTGCATTCTTCACATCTTTTCAAGATTTTAGCAAGGTTAGTTAAGCATGCATCAAATGAAGAACCATAAACACTAAAATCATCCATAAAGACTTCCATGATAGACTCTATGAACTCAGAAAAAATACTCATCATGCAACGTTGAAAGGTAGCAGGTGCATTACATAAACCAAAAGGCATTCTACGATATGCAAAAGTGCCATAAGGGCATGTAAATGTAGTCTTTTCCTGATCGTCAGGGTGGATCGGGATTTGGAAAAATCCCGAATACCCATCCAAATAGCAAAAGAACTTATGATTTGCTAACCTCTCAAGCATTTGATCAATAAAGGGGAGAGGGAAGTGGTCCTTTTTAGTGGCGATATTTAATCTACGATAATCAATGCACATACGCCACCCTGTAACAGTTCTAGTGGGAATTAATTCGTTTTTATCATTTTTAACAACAGTCATCCCACCCTTCTTAGGAACCACCTGTACAGGACTTACCCATTTGGAGTCAGAAATAAGATATATAATAACTGCATCAAGTAATTTCATAACCTCTTTCTTAACTACCTCTTGCATATTAGGATTCAACCTCCTCTGGGGTTGAATACAGGGTTTGTAGTTGTCCTCTAAGTGTATCCTGTGCATACAAAAATCAGGGCTTATACCCTTGAGATCATCAATACTGTACCCTATTTCCCTTTTGTGGGTTCTTAGAACCTCTAGAAGTTGGGAAGTTTGTGGGTCATCCAGTGCAGTACTAATGATCACAGGGTACAATTCCTGCTCATCAAGGAAAACATATTTTAAATGAGAAGGGAGAGGTTTTAGTTCAGGTTTCTTCACCTCTGCAGGTTTTGATTCATGAACCAAATTTACTACCTTCACACAATCATTAGCATCAAATTCCTTGGTGGCAAGAGCTCTTTCTATGTCATCCACCTCCTTGCTCCATATGCTCATGTCACCTGCAGACAAATTTCCACAAAGAATTTCCTCCAAGGGGTCCCTTGCAAGAACCTGTGGTAAGCTTTCCTCACAAATATCATCCATTACATCAAGCACATCAATTAAATAACAATTTTCTTCAAGCATAGGACCTTTTAAAACTTTCCCTAAGTTAAAAGTGATATTATCATCGCCAATAGAAAGGGTTAGTTTACCATTTTTGACTTCAATAATGGCTCCTGCAGTATGGAGAAAAGGTCTACCTAATATAATGGGAATTTGCGTGTCCTCAGCCATGTCTAAAACAACAAAATCAACAGGGATAAAAAATTTACCAACTCTAACAGGTACATCCTCTAAAATACCTAAGGGGTATTTAACAGAACGATCTGCCATTTGCAAAGTTATATTAGTAACTTTTAAATCACCCATATTTAATTTAGCGCATACAGACGATGGCATCACACTAACAGAAGCACCTAGATCACATAATGCTTTATCAATGAAAACATTTCCAATATGACAAGGGATAGAAAAACTACCGGGATCCTTTAATTTAGGAGGGGATTTATTTTGTAAAAGTGCACTACATTCCTCAGTGAATGCTACAGTTTCTACTTCATTAAAGGCCCTTTTCCTAGTCAAAATATCTTTCATGAATTTAGCATATGCAGGAACCTGAGTAATAAGTTCTGTGAAAGGAACTGTTACCTGCAAATTTTTTACTACCTCCAAAAACTTACCAAACTGTTTATCCAACTTAGTCTTCAAGTGACGGTTGGGGAAAGGTAGCTTGATAACTGGTGGTGCTTCCCTACTCTTCTCCTGGGGTGCATCCTTCCCTGAGGTTGTACCCTGCAATGAATCATCAGAAATATTAGTATTAATAATTTTACCCTGGAGCCCTGCAGGGGCATTTGGTACAACGGAATCAGGATTAGCAATATCAATTAAATCAGGTTCATCCTCTTTGGGCATTTGGGGCCCATCGTAGTGTGAACCACTCCTTAGGGTAATTGCATTCGCATGTTCCGTAGGTTGAATTCCCTGCGCTGGTAGGGCTCCCTGCTGACGAGATTGAAGGGTAGAGGACAATTGGGCAATTTGGGTGTCCATGACTTTATTATGGGCTATAATAGAGTCAATTTGTTGGTCTCTACTCTCCATATGCTTTTGCATACTGGTTAGCATTGCTCTAATTTCTGACAAAGCAGGGTCAGAAGATGTAGTAGGGGTTTGTGCTGGGGCTTCCTGGTTAGCATGAGGGTGGTAATATTTCTGCGGTGGAGGGGGTGCTTGTTGTGGTTGTTGTGGAGGTGGAGGATTTTGAACATTGGTGCTACGGTAAGATAGGTAAGGATGGTTCCGGTAGCCAGGATTGTAGGTGTTGGAGTATGGATTATTTTGCTTGTAAGTTTGGAAAGCATTAACTTGCTCCATTGAACTCCTGCAATCTTGTTCATAATGACCTACACTTCCACAACTTTCACAGAAAGCATCATTAGCATTATTAGAAACAGTAGAAACATTAGCAACAGAATTAGGATTGTTAGTAGTAAGGCTATCTAATTTCTGGCAAATAGAAGTAAGCTGAGCTTGCATAAGGGTTACTGAATCAACATGATGCTTGCCCTTATTAGCATAACCTCTAGTATTCCCATATTGGGAATTATGGATCGCCATATCTTCAATAACCTGACCTGCATCATCAACATTTAAATTCATAAATCTACCGCTAGCTGTGGAGTCTAAAATTGTCCTTGATGCATTCCCTAATCCATTGTAAAAAGCTTGAATTAGCTGCCACTTTGCCAAGTTATGGTGGGGACACTCCCTCTGCAGATCCTTGAATCTTTCCCAAGCCTCATATAATGCTTCATCTGGCTCCTGGGCAAAATTCTGAATGGCACTTCTCAATAAAGCTGTTTTCTCTGCAGGGTAATATTTATTATAAAAATTTAAAGCAAGAGTCTCCCAGTTAGTAATACCAAGTGCAGCTCTATTCAAACCATTAAACCACAATTTAGCTTTTCCACATAAAGAAAGGGGAAAAAGAATCTCCCTGATTTGGTCCTGCGTTACCCCATTCTGCCTAATAGTATTGCAATATTGATAGAAATCTGCAATGTGAAGATTAGGATCTTCACCCTTAGCTCCACTAAACTGCTTTCTTTCTATCATTGTTATAAATTGGGGCTTGATCTCAAACTGGACTCCCTCGAGATCAGGTGTAGGAGATAGATGTGGAAAATCCGTTAGGGACGGCTGCGAGTAATCACTGAGCTTGCGCGGTGGAGGTGGTGGTGGTGTACCCATCTCTAGTTCTGAATCAGAAGAGTGCTCCGAATCACTAGAATTAGGTAATGGATTTCTAGGAATATCGTTACTCCCAGAACCTGCCAGGATCTGCCTATAAAGATTCTTCTGTCTATGAAACGAGCGCTCGATCTCAGGATCGAATGGAATGTAACCTGATCTGGAACACCTGGGCATAAACAAAGAACTAAAAAGACAGATATTAGAACTACCTCAAAGAACTAATGTCCTTTGAGGCAAAAAGGAAAATAATCTAGACTACAAAAACAATTAGAAATAAAAATAAAACCGTTTCCCCGGCAACGGCGCCAAATTTTGACAGGGTAAAGTCGTATCCCCTAATCAAAAGTAATACCTAAGTCCTCTAACTAAAGTAGACAGGGAAGTAGGGTCGAATCCACAGGGAAACTGGTCTTTCTACTCCTAATTAATTAATATAATCTAAATTATTAAGGTAACCAAATTGTTGTGTTTTATATGAAATTATACTACGGAGATTAAGTTTAGGGAGAAAGTCGATAATGAGAAGGCCTAGGGTCACAGGTTCACCAATAATTAATATTCTGGGATAAAACATAACAATTAATAATTAACATTGCACAAATAACATGATTAACAGGCTCTCGCAATTTATTAACCAACATAGATCTAACAGGCTCTCGCAATTTACTAGATCTAAGTTCCTATCGAAAATAGCCTTTAATATTAAATTAACATCTGCTCGATTCATCAATTCAATATTGCTAAACATTCACAATCAAATTACATCTGCTCGATTCATAATCTAATTGCAAAGAATTAAAACAATTCAATAAGAAATTATCATGCAATATCAATAATCAATAAAACAAATTATCCCTTCATATTAATTATGGATCCCCATAAACCCTAGAATTAAACTACTCACACATAATTAAATCTAAAACATGCAAAGAAATAAAGTAAGCCATAAGGAATTGAAAAGGGAAGAAATTACTGAAATTAATTGAAATAGAAATCGTACCAAGACGGCGAAATTACAAAGTAGTCAAGAACAAGAGTAAGGTAGAGAGAAAAGTCTAGAGAGAGAAAATATTAAGTAGAGAGAGAAAGTGAAAAGGAAAGAGTAAGTAATAATTTTCAATCCTAAACGTACTTAAACGAAAATAATTAACGATCCTAATTAGAACTAAATGCCTCGACAACTCCAGCTCCCAGAAACACGCGCCCGATCGGGCTAAGGGCCGCCCGATCGGGCGCGCCTTTACTCGCATTCCCTCTTGCTGCGCACCTCGCCCGATCGTGCTAGGCCTCGCACGATCGGGCGCGCCTAGAACTCGAGGCTTGGTGCTTCCTTGCCTTGCCCGATCGGGCCCTTGTGGCTCCTCGAGGTCTTGGACTTGTGATTGGGCTCGACTCCTCGACCCAATCCGGATCTCCCCTTCGGGTCTTGAATACTCGGTCCAAACCTCGGTATTCCAAATACCGAGCCCTTAATCACCGGCTCGATGGCTCTAGCCGGTCTTGGGCTTCAACGACGGTCATACTCCTCCAATGCTCGTAGTAGCTTCATAAAATCCCGGGAAAAATGCTCCAAAGGTGCAATTCCCTACAAAACTCAACCACAACTACGAAAACACTAGAAAACGCATATTAGTAACAAAAGTGGCTCTAAAGAGCCAAAAACACTACTAATTATGACCAAGGGACGGGGGTAAAATACTATATAAAATGGACATATCAATACACCAGCTCAAAAGGTGAATAGCCCGTTGCCTCTTTTTCAGTTGTCCGAAGTGACCAGAGGGTTCCTGGAAGTTCCTCTATCCACTTGGATTTTTGATCTTCAACCCTTTTCTTCAAAGCATTGAGGATTTGTTTATTTGCAGCTTCGGCTTGGCCATTACTTTGTGGATGACACACTGCTGAATATACCAATTTGATGCCGAACTGATCTGTGTACCGCCTCAGCGGTAGATTATCAAATTGCCTCCCATGATCGAAGACAAAAACCTTCGGAATACCGAAGCGAGTGATAATGTTCTGCCAGATAAATTTTCTGACAGTTTGCTCTGTGATATTCGAAGCTGCTTCAGCCTCAATCCATTTGCTGAAATAGTCAATGCCGACTATTAACCATCTTTTTTGGTAAGGTGCATCTGGAAAGGGTCCCAAAATATCCAGCCCCCATTGGGCAAATGGAAGCGGATTAAGGATCGTCTGAAGGTCTCTAGCTGGCTGATGGATGACTGGTGCGAATTTTTGGCATTTTTCGCATCTTCGGACCAGCTCCTCAGCGTCTGAGATCATGGTGGGCCAGTAATATCCGGCCCTCAATGCCTTGTGGGCTAGGGTCCTTCCCCCAATGTGGTTTCCACAGATGCCGAGGTGAATCTCCCGAAGGATGTAATCTGCATCTGTTGGACCCACGCATTTCAGCAATGGGGCTGAGAAGGACTTTTTCAGAAGCTCTCCCCTGAAGACGATGAACCTTGAGCTAGTTCTCTTCAGTTTGGAGGCCAAAATTTTATCTTCGGAAATTTCTCCCCGAAGCTTGAAAGCTAGGATGGGGTCCATCCAACTGGGTTCTGGGTCAGCGCAGCACACTTCAGGTGCTTCGTCGACACTTCTTTCTCGGCGCACCTCCACATATGGAGATCTGTTCAGCTCAGTGAGAGTTGAACTGGCAAGTTTGGAGAGTGCGTCGGCTTGAGCATTCTGACCCCTTGGGATCAGCTGAACTTCAAAAGTTCTCAGCTTTGCAATAACTGATTTGATCTTGGAAAGATAGGCTATCATGGAGGGCTCTTTGGCCTCGTAGCTGCCACCGATCTGATATGCAACTAGCTGAGAGTCTGTTTTTAGACAGACATGCTCGGCTTCCAGAGAGATGCACAATTCTAGGCCAGCAATTGCTGCCTCATATTCAGCTTCGTTGTTCGAGGCTTTGAAAGAAAATTTGAGTGCATACTCAAAGGATTTGCCTTCGGGAGAGGTTATCACTACCCCTGCCCCCGAACCATTTACGGTGGAAGATCCATCCGTAAATACGGTCCAGATTTTCTTTTCATCGTCTAGCGTCTCTTGGTACGAGCATTCGGCCAAGAAGTCCGCTAGAGCTTGAGCCTTGATGACTGCTCTCGCCTGGTAGCTGATGCTGAATTCGGTGAGCTCGAAAGCCCACTTGGCCAGCCTACCAGATTTTTCAACTTTGCCGAGAACTTTTTCCAGCGGCTGATCAGTTAAGACCACTATCTGATGGCAATCAAAGTAGGGCCTCAACTTCCGAGCAGCTACCACTACTGCAAAGGCAACTTTCTCGAGTAGAGGATAGCGAGTCTCGGCATCCGTCAGAGTGTGACTAACGAAGTAGATCGGTTGCTGAATTTTATTTTCTTCCCTCAGTAGCACTGCACTGATGGTGGCTGGGCTGACCGCCACGTACAGATACAAAGTTTCTCCCTCTACTGGGCTAGCCAGTGTTGGGAGTTGAGCCAGATGCTCCCGAAGCTGCTTGAAGGCTTCTTTTTGCTCTTCTTCCCAAACGAGCTCTTTTGTCTTTGGGAGTTTTAGGGCTTTGAAGAAAGGTAACCCCTTGTCCGAAGCTCTGGAAATGAACCTCGAGAGGGCTGCCATTCTTCCGATGAGCCGCTGAACGTCCCTCTTTGTTTTCGGCTCGGGAAGATCGAGCGCTGCTTTGACTTTGGAGGGATTGGCATCAATCCCCCTCTTGCTGACCATGAACCCAAGGAATTTCCCTAACTTCACGCCGAAGACACACTTCTTCGGATTCAGCTTCATTTGATGTTTTCTTAAGGTGGCGAAGGTTTCAGCCAGGTCCTTAACATGGTCTTCAGATTTTTTGCTTTTGACGATTGAATCGTCAACATAAACTTCCATGTTTCGGCCTTTTTGATCGGCAAAAACCTGATCCACCGGCCTTTGATAAGTTGCCCCCGCATTTTTCAATCCGAAGGGCATCATTTTGTAATTGTACACCCCGGCGTTCGTGACGAATGCCGTCTTTGCTCGATCGTCGGGGTGCATGAAGATCTGATGATACCCCGAGAATGCGTCCATGAAACTAAGCAAGGCATAGCCACTCGTCGAGTCGACTAGCTGATCGATCCTCGGCAAGGGATAGAAATCCTTCGGACAAGCCTTATTTAGGTCCGTGAAGTCAACGCACCATCACCACATTTGCCAGCCATTCTGGATACTGACAAGGCTCGATGAAGCCTGCATCCAGCAATTTTTTGACCTCGGCCGCGATGTCTCGGTTCTTATTTGAGGAGTAATTCCGCTTCTTTTGCTTAACTGGCCGACACGTTGGGTCGACGTTAAGCTTATGGGAGATGAGGTCTGGACTTATCCCAGGCATATCAGCTGCCGAGAAAGCAAACACATCTCTGTTGTCCCGAAGGAGTTGAATAAGTTCACAATGGGCGCTCGGATCAAGGTCCATCCCGATTGTTACACATTTCTCAGCATCTCCCTCGGTCAACTCGACCGTTTCAGTCTGCTGGTCCAGGTCCATTGTTGATGGGCTGGTGTAGGGAATATTTCAAGCATTATGATAACCCCAAACTTGAACCCCACTGTGATCATACACTAAAATACGGTGGCGTTCCAAAGGGAAAGACAAAGAGCAAAAAGAGTCGCCAACAAGTTTTAAGGAACTTGTACCCAAAAGACAATCCAAAAGGACCATCAACTACTCCATAAGGTCTTGAACCAAACAGGGTCCGGGGATGAAGGTACGAATCCAATCTACAAAAGAAAGGACCCGCCCTATAAAATAGGCCTCTACTTTGTTCTGCTCGTATTCATGCGCGCTTTTCGAATAACATACAAACATTATATTAAACCTACCCTGTTTATCTATGTTGGTTGAATATTAATGCACAAATAATACTATTATTGGCGATCACTTGAGTTAAAATCACATTAGCCTAAACCAAATTAATAATTATCTTATTAAGCGTGATTTCAAGTACAAATTCCCTTTAAACCTGCATAAAAGGCGTGATCAAGCAATAATAAAATATAACAAGCAACATAATAATAAACAATAATTATGATAGCATGATAAGGCATAATAAAGCTTGATAATAATAGCAAGATCCTAGGCATGATACTAACAAGATTAATAACAAATCCTAGCATGTCACTAAACAATAAAGATCAAAGCTTTAACCTAACATGGTACTAACATGATAACATGATATTAGAAAAGAGCAAAGGCACCCTAAACATGATAATAGAAAGCATTAAATAACATCCTAACATGATACTAGGAATTATAAACAATAATAAGCATGCAATCTACATTGAAAGAAAATAGAGAGTAAGCTAATCTACTTACTTTGAAGCCTCGTACCTCTTTCTAATAACAAAATACACAAGTTAGTAAACTTCAATGAAAATAATAAAGAATAATCAAAGAATTAAAGAATTAAATTGAAATCAAATTAAATAAAGTTTAGACTAGTTTTGGACCAAACCCTCAGAAATTATCAACCTTGCACGTCTAGGGCGAAGGCAACTTCGAACTTGGCTAAGTGATTCAAGATCTTGTGAATGCGGAATATTGTATTTGAAAAAAGGTAGTTTAGAAAGAGAGAGAAAATAAGAATTAAGTAATTCTTGATGAGAGAATAGAGAGAATTGAGAAAGAGTTGATGATGAATTGATTGTTGATTGAGAGAATTGATGATGAAAGTTGATGAATAAAAACAGAGGTTCGGACCCTATTTATAAGAAAACAGTCCAGAAAATCATAGAATTTGATAAGGAATAAAACTCCACTCTGTCTCTAATCAAACCGACCTTGTCGCCAAAGATTTATCTTGTCGCGAGGCGACAGAGTCTGTCGCGAGGCGACAAGCCTGTCGTTTGGCGACAGAGACAGTTTTTGCGGATTTTGTTTTTATCATATCTTTTGATCTAGAAGTCCAAATAAGTCATATAATATGTCGTTGGAAAGCTCTTGAAGTCTACTTTCAAATGAAATTGGAATCAGATTAAAATCTTTTTTAGATAAAAAGATATGGACGAAATAGTGAAAGGGTGTCAGTTTTGGATAGAGTTTCGTATATCTTTAATATCTTTTTCGTTATAGCTCGGATTTATTATTATAATATATCATTGGAAAGATAATTTCAAGATCTATCCAACCATATAAAATTTGGATAAAAATATAAGGCACGAAAATAATATCTGACTATCTTTAAACATCTTTAAATCCGAATAGAATTAGGAAAGTTTTTAAAAAAGGAAAGTTTATATTCAAATCAAATTCCATGATCTTATCTTTTCAAAAAGGATAATTAAGATATTTTAGAAACTTATAGAAGATTCTAATCAATCCTAATTAGTTTAGGAATAGGATTAAACCTTTGGACCCTCCTCATGATCATTGGGTCGTAGGTAAAATCCGGTTTGGGCCCAGTTTAGTATTTTGGCCATAACTTCCTCATTATTCATCGGAATTGGGCTTATAATATATCGTTGGAAAGGTCTTTTAAAGCCCCATCCAACTACACCATTATTGGACCCTTATCATGGACCAAAATAAACTGAAATGGACGTTTTCATAAAATAGAGTCATTTTCAAAAACAGAGAGAGAAGAATTTAATTAAAACTAACCGCAACACTTGACTTTTCACACTTTTACCTCATTCGATTATGATTCGACGCGAAAGGTATTCATCACTGGGTTTGGTTTTGGGGAGACACAAATGGGTGTCTACAGAAGCCCCCACTTTGACTGAGTTTGGAGAAACTTAGTTTTCGAAAACGAAAGTCAAAGTATCGATAGGGACGGAGAATGATTCAAAACGTTCTGCAATTCCAAATCATTCTTATAACGCCGATACCTGCAAAACTAATCATTAGTTAAACAGATAAAAGAGTTAAGAAACGCGTATCTTGCACCGTCGAGCACACGTCTCTGGGGTAACCGTTTTGTTGCATTTTGACGACCTTCTACAATCTAGAGAACGCCATCTTGCTGTTGTTGATGTTCACTCGTCTCTGAACAATGGAGCTTTCTTGAGGAATGTTCACTCGTCTCTGAACAATGGAGCTTTCTTGAGGAATGTTCACTCGTCTCTGAACAATGGAGCTTTCTTGATATGTCCACACGTCTCTGAACAATAGAGCTTGATGATATGTCCACGCGTCTCTGAACAAAAGAGCTTGATGATATGTCCACGCGTCTCTGAACAAAAGAGCTTTGATGATATATCCACGCGTCTCTGAACAAAAGAGCTTTGATGATATGTCCACGCGTCTCTGAACAATAGAGCTTGATGATATGTCCACGCGTCTCTGAACAAAAGAGCTTGATGATATGTCCACGCGTCTCTGAACAAAAGAGCTTTGATGATATGTCCACGCGTCTCTGAACAAAAGAGCTTTGATGATATGTCCACGCGTCTCTGAACAATAGAGCTTGATGATATGTCCACGCGTCTCTGAACAAAAGAGCTTTGATGATATGTCCACGCGTCTCTGAACAAAAGAGCTTGGTGATACTTGAATATTTGTTGCGATCGTTCGGTTGGCTGCGAACAGGAGCTTTGCTGAATGGTTGTATCCTGTAAAAATCAAAAGAATTGCCAAAAGACTTTGCTTGTGTTGTTCTTAGGGTTGACCTAAGGCTTGATGTGTTTCTTAGGGTTGACCTAAGGTGAATGATTGACTTGAGGTTAACTCAATGTGACTGACTGACTTGACTCAAGGTGAATTGACACGACATGACTCAATGTACATGACTCGTGTAGTGTGCGACTCGAAAATGCAAAAAAGAAAAAAATTTCCGTCATTTTTGTGGAGGGTACCGACTTTCTCCCGAAAAAGAAAGACGCGAAAAAGAATCGAAGTGTTTAATGGTGCATGTTGAATGAGCTTAATCAAGTATATGCATTTGATACTATCCCTCAAGGTATAAGGATTAATTCATCCTAAACTATCTTAGTTGACTCAATTATGAAAGCATTTAGGTAACTTAGGCACAGAGGCTAAGTACTTCATACTTTGATACAATGATGATTATAAGTGATGAGTGATGTGTGATATGACAAAGCTGCTTCAATGTTATGTTAAGAATTCATGACAAAGGGTTCCTAATTGGAAGTCTATTGGTCATGTATCTGTGATGTGTGTGAAAGTGACACTAAGGTTAGGCTGCAAAGGCTAAGTGTATGGAAAAGTATTATTTGATAAGAGTCAAATAATGATGACTCTTAGGCTAGGTAGGATAATGATGTAAGGATCAAGCCCCTAAGTCTAGCTCTAAATGAATAGGGATGAGCATTGGAAATCCCTTGATATGATCATGGTGTAAGTGTGTGAATGTGAAAATGAATGCATTTTTATTATGGCCGCACCTCAATATGAGATTGCCTACGTATCCGTTAGGAATCAGGCCAAACGTAGCTCTAGCCGAACCTCGCACAAGTGTGTGTATACCTCAAAAAGGTCTTTTTAAGGGTTGTAACGTGGTTAGGCTAAAGGTAAGAGAAGAAGGGGATAAAGGCTCAAGACCCTAAATAAGCCCCCAAGGTGTGCAACCTTGTTTTTGAATCTTTATATTTTTATGCTTGAGGTTTCTCATTTTTGAGCTCTCTTTTATTTTTATTTTTTTTTATTTGCTCTTTTTTTTTTGCTTTTGCATTTTTATTTTTATAAGTGTGGGCAATCCCGATCATGCGGTCTATCACTCACTTGGCATTCATGTTTCTCAGGCACGGTACCGAGCACTCGATAAGAAACGCAATTTGAGACATGTTCTTATCAAAGATATTTTTACATCCAAGACATTGGAACACTTGCCCTTTTGTACACTTTTATTTATTATTATTTTTGTATCGTTTTTTTTATTTTGAGATCACTCAAGCTTTTCATATTTGAAACTTGCATAAGTTACACACCATCCCATCCCAAGGTTAAGTAGATGTGGGTTGTAAAATGAAAGGTCTATCGTTAGACGAGGCTCAAAGTGGTTTATCAAGAAAAGGATTATATATTTAAAGGGTGAAGATGATATGACATGGCTACAAGGGGTGCCTCAAATCATTGGTATACCTTGTGCTTAATTCGGCACTTTTTTTTTTTTTTTTTAATAATGCAATGATCATATGCAAGAAATTAAAATGCTCATTTTATTAAAGGGGAACAAAATAAAAAAAACCTATGTAATAAATCTAAGGTAGACAAAGGGTGCCTATGTTAGACTTATTGGGGAAAGGTTTGAAAAAAGAAGAAGAAAGCATGAAATCTTGGTGAGAAGCTTGCCTTGTATTTTATATCATCATTACATTTTTTATTATTATTATTGTCAATCACATAACTCGAACTCGATTCAACATGCATAGATGGGAAGAGATCATGAAAGAATGAAGGGAGTGATATATGTGGAGAAATTATGTGGAGAGTGGGAAGATGATGTAGATGAAGAAATATGGAAGAAAATATGTGGAGAATAGGAAGAAGATGTAGATGAAGAAATGTGGAAGAATTGGAAAAAGAATGGACCCACACTCAAATGACGGAAAAATCGACTCATGCATGAACCTAAGACATGGTCATGGTAACATGTACAAAGTGTGTGCTAAGACTAGTGAGTGTAGTTGACATGTTAAGACTTGTGTCATGACCATGTTGCTAGACTATGTGACTAGACTTAAGCAAAGACTAAATTAAGACTTCACGTATGTGCATTAAACTGGACAGGCTGTGGTATTTTAGTCATAACTTTTAATCTGTGACTCTGATTGGGATGAAACCAACGCCAAATTAAAGATAAAACTCGGGGCTACAGATCCATAGGTTATACGACTCGTGGTTCTTCCTAGAACTCCGTCTATGACCAAAACAAGTTGACGCATGTGCAGTATACGGGAATAAAAATCCGGGTTGACTAAAAGGAACTATGACTCGACTTTAGGCTTTTTTATTAGTTCAAATTAATTAATTAAACAAAGTCTTTGACTCTTAGTGCATGACCATTGGACTTTAAGTGCCTAGACTCAATTAAAGACTTAAACGTGGTTTGAGCCATTAATAAATTGATAAACTGATTAGTAGACTGTGAATTAGACTCGTCGTGATGACAATGGACGTGCCTAAAGTCGTACTAAGTCGAATTGATTGATTTATTAGCCTTTAATTAATTAATTAATTAGACAAAGTCCTTTTAGTCATTAGTCAATTTATTTAGTCTTAATCACAAGTCAAACAAACGGTTAACACATATATAATATATACAAGCAAGGGTGCACAAGTAGTTCACATAGTCACAAGATGAGTTTGCAACCTAACCATGGCTCTAGTTCTCTAAAGTTCGAGGATATGGGTTAAGTCAAAAAGGTCCATGGTTAAGAATCCACATGCATTGCACACAAGCCTGCCAAGAGGGTTGGAGCGAATGGACAAGATTACGCGAGTGCGATAGGAGATCGGACTCGACGCCATGGTTGGATGGATTCACAAAACTTACACGTCCCCAAATCTGAGCTTTGCACAAAATAGTGGAATACTCCATTGCGCAGGCGAAGCAGGAACCCCCAGAGGGTTATATCCATATGTAGAACACATATGGGTTTCAGAAAAGTGAGAAAACGACTCAATCAATAAGCAAAATCGAGCCAACAACACTAGAAAAGGTCAAAGCAAGAAGACAGAACCCTGGCTCGGTATTGGAAGAACTTGGCGCCAGACTACAGGGACTGTCGCCGCAAAAAAGTCCCTGTCGCCAAGCGACAGAACTATCGCCAGGCGACAGAAACTTTTTACGGGCGACAAGCCCTGTTTTCTAGACGCTAGTTCCTACATGCCTTGGCAAGTTTCTGTGTTCTTCGAATTTTCCAGATTTCGTATTATCTTTTCGATTCTAGTCATGAAAGATATTTCCCAAATTTCCTACGTGTAAAATTCCTATGGATTGACTCATGGGGTGCTCCCATGAGGACCTTTTAATGCATATGACAATAATGTTAATCAAATCACGCACATGAAATACTTAGAATTTTTCGAGTCTCATCCGCTCATTCTAAATAATTGCCAAAATTTAATAAATTTCAGGAATATAAATAGAAATCCTCCCCAGCGGAGTCGCCAAAAACTATAGGGAATATTTCAAGCATTATGATAACCCCAAACTTGAACCCCACTGTGATCATACACTAAAATACGGTGGCGTTCCAAAGGGAAAGACAAAGAGCAAAAAGAGTCGCCAACAAGTTTTAAGGAACTTGTACCCAAAAGACAATCCAAAAGGACCATCAACTACTCCATAAGGTCTTGAACCAAACAGGGTCCGGGGATGAAGGTACGAATCCAATCTACAAAAGAAAGGACCCGCCCTATAAAATAGGCCTCTACTTTGTTCTGCTCGTATTCATGCGCGCTTTTCGAATAACATACAAACATTATATTAAACCTACCCTGTTTATCTATGTTGGTTGAATATTAATGCACAAATAATACTATTATTGGCGATCACTTGAGTTAAAATCACATTAGCCTAAACCAAATTAATAATTATCTTATTAAGCGTGATTTCAAGTACAAATTCCCTTTAAACCTGCATAAAAGGCGTGATCAAGCAATAATAAAATATAACAAGCAACATAATAATAAACAATAATTATGATAGCATGATAAGGCATAATAAAGCTTGATAATAATAGCAAGATCCTAGGCATGATACTAACAAGATTAATAACAAATCCTAGCATGTCACTAAACAATAAAGATCAAAGCTTTAACCTAACATGGTACTAACATGATAACATGATATTAGAAAAGAGCAAAGGCACCCTAAACATGATAATAGAAAGCATTAAATAACATCCTAACATGATACTAGGAATTATAAACAATAATAAGCATGCAATCTACATTGAAAGAAAATAGAGAGTAAGCTAATCTACTTACTTTGAAGCCTCGTACCTCTTTCTAATAACAAAATACACAAGTTAGTAAACTTCAATGAAAATAATAAAGAATAATCAAAGAATTAAAGAATTAAATTGAAATCAAATTAAATAAAGTTTAGACTAGTTTTGGACCAAACCCTCAGAAATTATCAACCTTGCACGTCTAGGGCGAAGGCAACTTCGAACTTGGCTAAGTGATTCAAGATCTTGTGAATGCGGAATATTGTATTTGAAAAAAGGTAGTTTAGAAAGAGAGAGAAAATAAGAATTAAGTAATTCTTGATGAGAGAATAGAGAGAATTGAGAAAGAGTTGATGATGAATTGATTGTTGATTGAGAGAATTGATGATGAAAGTTGATGAATAAAAACAGAGGTTCGGACCCTATTTATAAGAAAACAGTCCAGAAAATCATAGAATTTGATAAGGAATAAAACTCCACTCTGTCTCTAATCAAACCGACCTTGTCGCCAAAGATTTATCTTGTCGCGAGGCGACAGAGTCTGTCGCGAGGCGACAAGCCTGTCGTTTGGCGACAGAGACAGTTTTTGCGGATTTTGTTTTTATCATATCTTTTGATCTAGAAGTCCAAATAAGTCATATAATATGTCGTTGGAAAGCTCTTGAAGTCTACTTTCAAATGAAATTGGAATCAGATTAAAATCTTTTTTAGATAAAAAGATATGGACGAAATAGTGAAAGGGTGTCAGTTTTGGATAGAGTTTCGTATATCTTTAATATCTTTTTCGTTATAGCTCGGATTTATTATTATAATATATCATTGGAAAGATAATTTCAAGATCTATCCAACCATATAAAATTTGGATAAAAATATAAGGCACGAAAATAATATCTGACTATCTTTAAACATCTTTAAATCCGAATAGAATTAGGAAAGTTTTTAAAAAAGGAAAGTTTATATTCAAATCAAATTCCATGATCTTATCTTTTCAAAAAGGATAATTAAGATATTTTAGAAACTTATAGAAGATTCTAATCAATCCTAATTAGTTTAGGAATAGGATTAAACCTTTGGACCCTCCTCATGATCATTGGGTCGTAGGTAAAATCCGGTTTGGGCCCAGTTTAGTATTTTGGCCATAACTTCCTCATTATTCATCGGAATTGGGCTTATAATATATCGTTGGAAAGGTCTTTTAAAGCCCCATCCAACTACACCATTATTGGACCCTTATCATGGACCAAAATAAACTGAAATGGACGTTTTCATAAAATAGAGTCATTTTCAAAAACAGAGAGAGAAGAATTTAATTAAAACTAACCGCAACACTTGACTTTTCACACTTTTACCTCATTCGATTATGATTCGACGCGAAAGGTATTCATCACTGGGTTTGGTTTTGGGGAGACACAAATGGGTGTCTACAGCTGGACTCTTCACAATCTGGCCTGCTGTCTATATCAGTAGGCGTCCTAGACTTTTTCTTCTTCGGCTGGCTTTCTGAGTCTTTCGGCTCAGATGAAGAGCTAGCCTTTTCTTTTTCTGACCCTCTTTCTTTGGGTACAAAACCTTGGGCCGAAGCACTTAGACCTTTCGGCTTTTTCGTGCTCGGCTCTCTTTCTTTCTCTTTCTCCTCCTCATCCTCGTCGTCGTCGTCTGGACGACTAGTGGACACTACTACAAATCCCTTGGTTTTTGGACGCTATTGGTTCGACGCTATGTATGGGGCGTCCACGCGAAAATAAATTCCCGCTTATTTTCGACGCTTTTATGTGTCGAATTAGTTCTTGACAAGAAAAAGCGTCGACAAATTCTTATGATTTGCACGTGACTCAAGGAACCCAAGGAAAATTAAAAAGAAAAAAAAAAGAAATGTAAAAAACCGGCTTATACCCAGGCCACAAATATACCCAAAGTACTCTCTCTCTCTCTCTCTCAGATCTCAGCACCTCAACACAAACTCCTTCGTCACTGAAATCCTCTTCATCGATCTCTCAATTTCTGGATTTTCTCTCCTCTTCTCAATCATGGTGCTCGAGGTTTTGCCTTATACTCAATCTCATATTAAATTGCTTCCTAAAACGATTTCAAAATTAGGGTTTTCAATTTTACTGACATTCTATTATTCCCCCTTTTTTATTGGAATTTTCAGGCGACTATAATCTGCATCGTCAATTCGGAGTGGATGCGTAATGGTGATTACTCGCCCACCAGATTTCAAGCTCTTTCTGATGCTGTTAATCTCATCTGCGGCGCTAAAACTCAGGATTTCTTTCTCGCTCTTCACTTCTTTAAACCCTCATTTACAGTTTGGGGGTTGAATTTGTTATCAATGGTGTTTTTTTTTTTTTATGAATGTGGTAGTTAATTGTGGATATTACTTGATGGGTTTTGATGTTATTGATTGATTTCGTGTAGTCTAATCCGGAGAACACTATCGGAATTCTAACAATGGATGGAAAAGGTGTTCGTGTTTTGGTCACTCCCACAAGTTATCTTGGAAAGATATTAGCTTGTATGCACGGTTAGTTTTCGTTTGATATATCGACATATCGTGAATTGATTAACATAAATCTTGATTATGCATGTTATTGAATTTGTTGCTGTGAATGCATGATTAGAAAGCATGGTTTTTGTAAAACTTTTGTAGCATGTAACTTAGCAGACTTGAGGATTATCACATTAGTACATTACGTCTAGTTAGGTTGATTTTAGGGATAGAAGAAATTGATGGGTTGGATGGGCGGCATTTGGTTTTCTGATCGTATTAGAATATGAAAATGCCTGGTGGTTAGGTTAAGTTAGTGGCTATTGAACAGAATTAGTCAGTGGCTAATATATGTTGATCGATGAAATTGGTACAAGGTGAATGGCTATTTTCAGAATTTCGTGCTAAAATTCTGTTTAGAATTAGTTTGTTACATTTAATTGTTGTGAAATAGCATTGAATTTGTAGTTATTTTATAATAGTAGAAAGCCATTGTATTAGAATCAAGGGTTTTTTTGTATGTCGTGTTTGGTTGTTGATTTTGGTCAGACTTAGAAATTTATGTTTTTTTTTTTTTTTTCCAATTTTGGGTCTAATTGCAATTCTTTGAGAAATACATTGGCGGCAGCCAAAATCATTCATACTACCACAATCTATTACTCTATATATTTATTCCTTTTGTTTTTCTTGCTCATTTTTTAATATGATTGACATAGCTTGATCTAATATGAGATTCTGTTGACATTTCAGGTCTATGGGATGCTCATGGCTAGATTTACATATGAAGACATGAGATTAGCAAAAGAAGATAAGCGGGCATTTGTTCTTACATACTCGAGCTGGATTTATAGGCAGCCAAAGGTATGCTGCAACATGGACTGGTAGGTGACAATCTTTCAACTTGGGAACACCTTCACATGAGTGTTCCCATGGTACTTCAATTGGTATGGGATCGGGAGAGGTATTTCTTATATGTTGTTTATTATTCTTTCCCTATTATTTGGTAATTTTAATGGGAATTTCTGACTTAGTAAGGAAACAGGCATGTGGTGCTATCTAAAAAATAAAATAAGAGTACAAGTGAGGTTATCAGCCTTGTCCCTTGCCAACTAAAAAATAAAATATGTACATGAGATCATGAAACCTTCGTGTATGATTTGACATTAGATTAGGATTATATTTAAATCATCATTTATGATCTTTCATTTATGATCTTCGGGTCTAATTGCAATTCTTTGAGAAATACTTTGTGGGTGTTTCGCTTTAATTTACAGGGCCGTCTTAACCATATTAGGGGCCCTGTTCTAAACTTAGAAATTAGGCCCCATTAAATTTTTTTTTTTTTTTTTTTTGAGGGGATTAAAATTTATTTATTAGGTATAATTTCAATAATCATATTACACCATTTTTTTTGACAGAGTACAACATTTTAAACAGTACATATCCTGATATCCCAATACAATTTCAAAATTAAAAAAAAAATTCTAGCCATTTTTGTAGCAAATTCATCAACAATTCTACATATTGCACCTTCTCTGGATAATCATTTGGCAGCCATAATTAAAAATAAAACTACATTAATATTTAATAATTAAACAAACAATGCACCCAAAAAACTAATATTTAACAATTAGGATAATAATTGAAAGTGAAAAGAGGATGGAAACAACTTGATAAAAGTTTACCGCAACTCCAATAGCCGCAACTCACCGACTCATGGGAGTACCCATTAAGCCATTACAATAATTTTCTTAGTTTCCAACTTTAAAAATCACACATATTGGCAATGATAGCTAAATAACTCCTAGAGAATTTGAAATTCTATACACATTAGCCTTTGTTATATGAAAATTAAGGGTTTTATTTGGTGGAAAACGAAGTAATTAATTCCTCCATGGGAAGTAATTCAGGTATTGAGAAAATCCTCCTCACAACTATTGTGATTGATAGAGGAAGGCAAGAAGTTTATTTGGAAAAATGAAGAATTTGGGGTAAAACAAGAAAATTAATGGCTAAAGAAGGAAGGTTTTAGATTTTTTAAGCAAACTAAAAACATTTTACGAGGTAATTTGCTTGATTTGTGGGTGTAATTAAAACGGGAAGAAGAATGGCTGATGGAAATTAATTCACGCTTGATTGAGCCGCGGCAATTTTTTTTTTCACTTAGGGTTGGGCTCCATGTATAAATGGGCCCTTAACGATTCGGGGCCCTGTGCTAAGGGTCTGGTTGCACAGGCCCTTATCTATGTTTGGTTACTTATCTAAGCTAATTCATAGCATTTTGATATTCCCAGGCAGGGTAAAAGAATACTGGGAGTGAAAAGGGTAGCAAATAGCACCGGATTGTTTTAGAAATGGTTCTTTGTTGCCTTATGTCAAGGATCCAAGGCAGATTTAATTTAGTTGGCTGTTTGTAGGAGCTAATCTTTGTAATTGGAGTGCTCTTTTACGCTGGACCATTGTTTGAGATGGGCTTTTCGAATCATCAAAGTTCGTGGCCAGCTTGCTGTTGATGATGATTTAGTTTGCCACATGGTCCAGCCAAAAAGAAGATGCCACCTCCTGATGTGGCTTGCATCTTGCAAGCATTCGCTACCTGCACAGGAGGATGGTGCTTCTTCTTGCATGATCCTCTGTGATTCATAATAGCTTAACTCAGGAACTTTTTAGCTTTTTTACTCAGCACTCTTGTGGTTTTTTGCTTTTACAGGTACACCTACACCTATTCAGGCACAGTCATGGCCAATTGCAATGCAAGGTTGAGATATTGTGGCAATTGCTAAGACGGGTTCTGGAAAGACCTTAGGCTATCTTCTTCCAGGTTTTATGCATCTTAAGCAGCGCCGCAACAATACACAAATGGGACCAACCGTGTTAGTACTGTCACCGACAGGGGAATTGGCAACACAGATTCAGGATGAGGCTGTGAAATTTGGGAGGTCCTCCAGAATATCTTGCACGGTACAACGTGATCTTTGTTTCTGATAAATGTATTTAGGTTGTCTTGCTTGATTATTTTTAGTGAGGGCACATCTACTTAATTGGAAGTTGAACATAAATTTTGTTTGTTTCTTTTGAATATGTTCTTAAATTAGGAATCTCTTTAGTATGTTAATGTATATAACGGTATGCTTTTTTTCAGTTTTTGTTTTCAAAACTTGATATTCGAGTTATATGAATTACTACTATTTCGAGTAGAATTTTTGGGATGAATTTGATAAAATGGTCTGGGTCATTGTTGTGGTAAATTTTGGCTGGAGTCGTATGCCATTTTATATTGTTAATTTTTCATGAGTATCTTTTTAGAAGTATTAACTGGTAACCATATCAGCTGAAATCCATAACTGAATTCAGATCTGAAGTTCAGAACTAAAAATCAGATTTGACTCAGAGCTGAAATCTAGAACTGAATTCAGATCTGAAGTTCAGAAATGGAAATCAGAACTTCAATCCAAAAATGCTTGTGTGTGTGTGAAATTCAAAGCTTGTGTGTGTGTGTGTGTGTGTGTGAAAGTCAGAGCTTGTGTGAATGCTTGCTTGTGATGTGTGTGTGTGTGTGTGTGTGTGTGTGTGTGCGTGTGTGTGTGTGTGTGCGCGCGTGTGTGCCCTGCTCCCCTGCTGCTTTTATTTTGCTTGTCTGCCCTGCTCCCCTGCTACTTGCTGTATTGTGTAGTAACTTGCTGTATTGTGTATTGTAACTTGCTGTTTACTATATATTCCTAACAATTTCAGAACTGAAATCCAGAACTAAAAACTCTTAAACTTTTCAGATCCTGTATTGTGTAGTAACTTGTTGTTTACTATATTCATTGAAGTATTTTGCTGCTAGCCTGCTAGTGCTAAGTTGCAAATGATTGACTTTTCTTTTATGATAAATGAAAAAGAAAAGTGGATTACCTACTGTGATGTGCTATTTCTTAATGTGATAAATGAAAAGGAAAAGTGGATTACAAGCTGATTATTTAATGCAGATATGCTGGTTGATTATTTGATTGTGATTACCTACTGTGATGTGCTATTTCTTGACTATCTAGTTGCCTACTTAAATTGATTTAGTCTACATGCCTACTTAGAACTAATATTTTGCATCTGGTAAAAGGGTATGACAATGAAAATTATGAATCTTTAGTGATTTGAGATATGATGAAGTGATGTGTTGTATCTTTATCTGCTGAGTTGATTTGGACTTAATCTCAGGAACTTCGAAGAGAATCCATTGAGTCTCCATTTCTAAATCTGATCCATTAGTTCCCACCTATTGGGAACACCACCATGCTTTGAACCTAAATATGCTAAGAAAATTTTAATTATGTAGAAGATGAGGCTTCATTTAGCCATCTATTGACTTGGTTAATTGGGATAACAAAACCTATAGTGCTCTGTATAATCATGCTACCAACTGCAACATCAACTTTGATTATGCTCATTTGGATTGTGCTGTGTATAAGCCAATATAATTTTGAGCTTGTGTGTGTGTGTGTGTATATAAGGCTATATTGTGTAATGTACTAATTTATACTTTTTTTTTTTTTTTTTTTGAAGATTGGAAAAGGCAATGTAGGAGCAACAAGAGAATAGGTCGGGACACTTGAGCATCAAAACAAGCGACTATATCGTCTATAACGCCATCATCTATCTATTTTGGTTTTTAGTCTTATTTATATTAGTGATGTATTATTCAGGGACAAGCTACTATAATATGCGACTTTTTTTTATTTAGTTAATTATGTTGATGTTTTCTTTTATTTATAAATTTGGTAATTGTTAGCAACATACTCTTATTATTGTTGATTAATTATTGTTTTTTTTTAATCTGATCTTGTTATATTGAATATTTGTTTATTTCAATTTTAATGTTATTAATTTAATTTATGATAAATTTAAATAACTATAATGTATGTATGATGGTAATAATTTAATAAAAGGAATAAAAAAAAAGCTTAAAAAATAAATCTAGACGCTTTTTAATGTCTACATAATTGCAAATTTTCAAATTTCAAAGACTTTCCCGCCATACCATAGGCTGACACGAATAAACGCAAGACAACAAAAAGCGTCGCTAAATTTGATTATGTGGACGGGAAAAGCGTCGCTAAAAAACTACATACATTTGGATAATGCGCGAAATACGTAATTTTCGACGCTTTGTATATTAGTTTGGACACTAAAAAGCGTCGAGAATCTCGACGCTTTTTTGTGTCCCTGATAAATTTTCGACTCATGGATTTGCGACGCTTTTTTGCAGCGTCGAGAAATAATTTTTCGACGCTTTTTAGCGTCGAAAAAAGGCCTAAAAAGCGTCCAAAAAACACGCTTTTTGTAGTAGTGGGATGGCTTGAGGTAGTTGCACCTTCGGGCCTCCTTTTGGCTGCCCTGGATCCTTTCGGGGAAGCCGGCGTTTGAAACGTAGATCATCAGCTGATGATAAGTTGAGACAACCCCTTGGATCTCGTGAATTATGGGTCTCCCCAATATCACGTTGTACACTGAAGGAGCGTCGATGACTAAAAATTCAGTTATGACGTTCCTAGCTGCTTTATCGCAGCCGATGGTGACAAGAAGTAGAACCTTCCCATCAGGATAAGTTGAAGCCCCATTGAATCCGGATACTGGGTAGGATACCGGCGTGAGGTGCTTGGGCTTCAGCTTGATTTGATTATAGGCCTTTCGGAACAAAATGTTTGCTCCGCTACCACCGTCAATTAGAACTTTGCTGACGTCGTGGTTGGCCACCGTGGCGATGATCACCAACGGGTCCTCGTGAGGGTACGTCACCCCCCGGCAGTCAGCGGCTGTGAACGTCATGTTTGGCACCGGTGACTGGGGCGGCTGAATGTCAGCATGGTTCACCTGATGGGTCAGAGCCCTGAGATGACGCTTATGCTCCCTCCGAGAGCATGCTCCTCCCGAAATAACATGGATTGGAGGGAATTTTCCTTCCGCAGTTTTGCTGTTCTTTCGGGGGAAGTCAATTTCTTGCCGAGAGTCTTTTTCAGACTTCTCAGCCTTTTTTTTCTCGCGGTGATCCGCGATATATTTTTTCAAGTATCCCTTTCGGACCATATCCTCGATTTGGTCCTTCAGCTGGATACACTCTTCAGTGTTGTGTCTCGGTGATTCATGGAACTCACACCACTGATTTTTATTCTTTCGCTGATACCACTCTGGGAGTGGTCTCGGCTTTCTGTAACTCTGCTCCTCCTTCGTCACGCTGTAAATCTTAGCGCGCGGAAGAGAGAGCGGAGTGTAGGATTCATATCTGCCTGCGAAAGGAGCAGATTTTTCCTTCTTCGACTCGTTGGCCGAAGATTGTTCCGAGGCTTTCGCCTTTCCCTTTGCCTTCTGGCCTTGGCCTTCAGACGAGGGTGCTTGCTTTTGTTTCCCTCCCCCAGATTGAGGTTGGGTTTTTGTTTTGTTCCACTCTTCAGCTCGGATGAACTTATCCGAAGCATTCAGTGCTTCCTCCAAGGTCCTGGGTGAATTCATGACCATGAAGTCGGAGAACGGTCCAGTTCTGAGACCGTGCTGAAGGGCGAAAACTGCCAGCCCTTGGTCCAGCTGAGAAATGCTGGATGACTCGTTGCTGAAGCGAGTCAGATAGTCTCGGAGGCTTTCAGCCTCGCCTTGCTGCAGACCCATAAGCTCTGCAGTAGTCTTCTCCCGGCGATTCGCCGTAGAAAACTTGCTCTTGAATTTGGAGGACAGATCGTCCCACCCAGTAATTGAGCCTTCTTTTACTCCCTTGGAGATCCACGCTTGCGCGACCCCCTTGAGAGTGGTAGGAAAATATTTGCACCAGGTCGCTTCGGACCTGGGGCAGAGATTCATGTGAGCCTCGTATGAGGCAATATGGTCCTTTGGATCCGAAGTTCCATCATAAGTAATGTGCGACGGGATTTTAACCGTCGGCACATGGGATTCTAGTATCCATTGCTCGAATGGAGAACTAGAAGGCAGCATCACGGCCTTGCCCTTATTCCCAGCCGAAGGGACCGCGCTCCGCCCTCTCAGAGAGGTAGAAGTGGTTTTCGTCCCCAGCTGGGAGGTCTGGGCCTCGGCTACAGGGTAGGAGAGGCGGCTGTGCACGCTCCGTTCCCTATCGCCGAGACGGTCGTGAACGCTTCAGCGAGCAGTTTCTGGCCGAGAGGCAGAACTGCTGCTTTTATGGGCTCTGCTCGTAGTGAGCTGAGTGGAAGGCTCCCTGAAGAAGTGAGAGTTCCTGTTTCTCTCCCTCTCGGTTCTCCAGGTGTCCTCCTCCCATTCGCCGAGCTCCTTGAAAGAGGAGGGTTTCCCCCCCTCCTGGCCGAGGTTCCTCCGCTGGTTCCTGGTTTGCGGAGGGGTTCGGTCGCGCGGAGGCGGCATATTTTGGGCCTTCATGGCTTCCATGAGGACCGCTAGGGCTCTCACTACTTCCTCCAAGTTGGGCCCCGTCAAGGGTGTCCTCGGCTGAGAGCGAGAGTGGGTGTGAATGCTCCGGGATTGACTCCGGGCATGAGATTGGGTCCTTTGAGTGGACCGATTGTCCTCATTTGACCGAGGCGGACTCGGTGGATGATTGGACTGGATGATAGGAGATTCGGTTCTCTCCCTAGGCTCCTCATGAGAGTCGGGTCCCGCGGAGAGGCTCCTATCTCGAGGAGGAGATGGACTAGGAGTGGGGCGTTCTAAGGGACCCCCTCCTAGTGACTTTTGGCATTTTCTCGGAGGAGAAGCACCGTTGCTTTTGTTCTTGCGATTCTTAGCCATTGGAACTAAGATTGAGGTAGAACGATTGAAATTGGCTTAAAGATTTTTTGAAAGTCTTCCCCACAGACGGCGCCAAATTGTTTCGGGTAAAAACAATGGGACCTTGTCGAAGGTCCTATGAGGTGGTGAAGACTGGGCTCGGTCCAAGTGATGTTGGGCCGAGGGTTTCCTGCACAGCAAACACACGTAAACTAGCCTCGGGGGTGTTGCCGAGGAAGGCCCCTCCGATGCTAAAGTCAGTACAATGTGTAGAGAGAGAAAGCTATGCAAGAGAATTAATTGCTTGAGGCTTTGTGTGAATGAATGTACAAATGTGATATTGATGGCTTTTATACCTTTGCATATATGGGAGAAGTGGGCCTTGGCCCAATTGACTTGCCTTGTTGACTTATCTTGACTTTAGCACAATTGGAGAGTTGAACCTTGACCTTGGGCTTTTAATTGGATCATTTAATGACTAGGCCCAATTGGACTAAATTGGACCCAAACATATACTACATATGTTATGCGCCTATATGCACTCTAACATAAACACTATAATGGAGTACACCTTATTTTGTATGTGTAGATGAGTCATAAGGAGAGGAGAAAGATTCGAACTTATGACCTATTGTACACAAACTCTTAGTCGTCATATAGCTTATAATGATTTTTCGATATATCCTTTCTTTCAAATGATAAACTACTACGTAATTAATACTCTTTCAAGAAAAAAAATTTACATAGACTTTTAGTTGGAGCTAGCTAGAATGAAGAAGTACTGTTTAAGTCCTTTCGAGTCATTTAATATTGCACCTTATATCATCCTCCATAAAATTGGTCCTAAGCGCTACCTCAGTTTCACCCCCAAAAACAAATTAAATGTGGAAATTTCTTTCCATTTGTGGATTGGTTACAAGTGTTTGGGTGGCTGGTGTTTAAAGCTAATTTAATTAAGGGACCATGTCGACAGTGTCCAAACTTGGATATTTCAAGGTTGCATGTCTCAGATTTCAATCCTAGGATAGCTCAAGTGGTTAGATAGAGCTTTTTAGAGGATCCTTGAATCAATTCTCATAATCCGCTCTCGTGGCTCTCAAACACTAAAATAAAAATTCAATCCAACACTTCGGTTCCCAAAAAATTACCCTATACTCTTATCTTACTTTATGGGAAAGAAATAGAAAAGAAAGGGCAAAAAGTAGGTTATGTTGTGATATATACATAGGCCCTATTTTATTCACCTTTTAGTAAGTTTATATAAAGATTAGTAATATATGATAAGGTAAGTACAAAAAAAAAATAATAAAAAAAAAAGTTCAAATAAATTATAAGAGTTTATAAGGACTACCCAAGAAAATTAATTTTTATAGTATAAGATGAATGTTAGGGCCTGTTCTCATTGACTGAACTCAGCTGAACTGAACTGATTTTATTAGAGCTGAACTGAATATATTACAAGAGAAGGAAATTAAGAGCCTGTTCACATTTACTAAATTGAGCTGAACTGAACTAAACTGAACTGAACTGATTGGAGCTGAGCTGAACAAAGCTGAAATGAATATTTTATGAGAGAGAGAAATTAGGAGCTGAACTGAACTGAACTGAACTAAACTGATTGGAGCTGAACTGAACTGAACTGATTAGAGCTGAACTGAATTGAAATTAAGTAAATGTGAACATGCCCTAAGAGCTTAACTGAGCTGAACTTATTAGAGCTGAGTTGAAGTGAACAGAAAATAATCATATGAGAATAGGCCCTTAGATAGGTTTCTCTATGTTAACATCACAATGTCCTATAAAGATACACTTGCTTTCGCTAAGTATTGGTACATACTAATGCAGTATGAAACTATATACTATGACAATTTTGTAAATAATAAGAAGTATAAGCTTTGTATGAGATAGTAAAGATATCATATAAATTAAGTGAATAAATATATAGTACCATTAGATATCTGTTTCACAAAGTCTTATATGTGGCTAGCCACATGGTGTAACTACTTCACAATTACGATGATGAACAAATGAAATTACCTTAACGAATAAAAGTTACTTAAATGAGAAAAAGGGGTTACTCTCTTACAAAAGTAGCATTATTCTTTCATTTTTTTAAACAAAAGAATAGGAGTTACTCGAATGAACAAATAGGGTTACTTATTTCTAAATTACTTGATTTCACTTGTATAATGAATTTAGGTTACTTTTATGGACAACATGAGGTTACTGTGTGACTAGCCACATACAAGACTTACCTTTCTATTTTCTTTTCGAAAGATAGTACCATTAGATAGTGTTATAGTATCGTACTATAATACCAACTAGTAGTATAAATATGTCATGTTATTTTTCTAGTTTTGTAATACATATAGGATTTTTTAAACTAGGTAAATGTCAATGATACTAATTATACACAAATTATACCTAAATTTAAAGTTTTATAGAAAATGACCAAAATACCCTGTGTAGTATGATGCTCATACCACATGGATATGGAGTAGTATGATGCTCATACCTAGGTGTACCGTACACCCATGAGTATTTTGTTCTCATTTTGATAATTGTTTTTTATTTAATCATCAAATGAAGAGCAAACACTAATCTTGAGCACCTGTTCTCATTACCTAAACTGAGCTGGAATGAACTGAACTGAAATGAATATTTAATAAGAGAAGGAAATTATGAGCTGAAGTGAATTGAACTTATTAGAGCTGAACTCAACTGAAAATAATCGTATGAAAACAAGCCCGTATTTAGGTATATGATATACCCGGATACATATAACAAATTCTAACGGATATGTGCCTAGACCAACTCATGTGCTTTTAGTAAAGATTGAGTTTCAAATAAAATCATTAGTGCAAATGGTTTAGGTTTTAGGAAAATCAAACCCTTTTACTTCGACTCATCCAAGTACTAATTTAGGACCACAAAACCTATAAAGTATAGGACACCATACAATTAATAAGGAAAAGAAACAACCCTTTTCTTGAAGGACCACGAAATATGATAAGAGCCTACAACCTAGAGAATTAAATAAGCAAGATAAGTACGTACACGGTTTCCTGTATTGAATATGCTCGTATATGGACCATTACTATGTTTATGTTTATGTTTATTTAATATTTATTTATGTGAAATTAATGTTACCTTTGTTTAATAGTAAAAAATAAATTGATTTGAAATGGTTTATGCTTTTCTGATTGCTGATTGGCCTCTCAACATTACCGAAAGCCACTTTTTGTAAAGTGCCGTTGTACCTCAGACATGTCCCAAGCATGCAGACAAATACTATTCACTCCCTTAATTAGTTTTATACAAATTCTTAAATGAACTTGGTTCACACTAATTTATTGTGAACCACTAACATTAGAGAAATTATGATTATTTTATTTATAAAAAAAAGTCACTATGATAAAATGAAGGTCACTATGTTAAAAATAAAAGTCATTTTTGTAATATATAGGCTATAAGAGGTTAATTTTTTTAATGATATATTTTATAAGGTCAATATAAATAATAAAGGTCACTATGATAAAATTAGGATCATAACGTCGGACTTCAAGTTCACAATAGTATTAAACGTTATACAACTTTTAATAAAGGTTACTATGTTAAAAATAAGGTTACTATGTTGAAAATAAGGGTCACTATGTTCAATGTAATGTCAGTTGCGTGTGTATAAAGCTCGGGTCCACAATAATATTATTGTGGACCAGGTCCACGCAAGTATTTCTGTTAATTTTAACTATGATTAAGCAATCCAATTTTTATATTTAAGCTAACCCTAATCAATTATCAATGCACTCGCTTTAAAAGGTGACTCCTTTTGGCCCTCTCTTTCCACTTCTATACATAATGTCTTACACTACTTCACAGTTCACACCCCCTTGCAATCCCATTTGCAACTTGCAAGGGATAAAAAAAATTATACTTGCTTGTATAAAAACGAACATTTTGTAAAAACTACCACTTTTTTTTCGAGAAGCTACCTAATTAAAAAATATTATAAGAAACTACCTTATAAAGGGGTAAATATTGTAAGAGACTACCCTTGATCGAATAGTCATCGTTTACTTTATTTCCTGGCGTTGACCACGTCACATGCCAATTAAGAAAAAAAAGGAGGGAAAGGGTGAATTAAAAGTCATGTGATTGGCATACCAAGTAAGAAGAACATAATATTTCCTCCAAATGGTGATTAGATGGTAAGTGTAGCTTAGCTTTCATTCTATACATACCAAGTAAGAACATAATAATTGTTGGATCATTCCCTCCCTTATTTACATTCACTACTAATCTTAATTATGGTATTTTGAAAAGAATATAAACCATCATAAATATTATTACTAATATTTGGCAACTTTTTCGAAGATCTAAACTAGTAAGAGTATTTTTTTTTTTTTAATTTATTTTTTGGAATTCTTACTAATTCCCACTTTAATAGTACAAAGTAAAATATAATTTAATCTACTCCTTGCAACTTTGAAGACCAATTCAATGCCTCAAGACAACTTGGCTAAACCTGGTGATTAAGGGGTTGGTCCCCTACTTGGGAAGAGTATACCTTAAATTAACTGTCACAAATCAACTTGGTTACATAGGGTATAGATTTTATTTTTTTTAATACGGTAAGATACGAGATGGGCTCCTTACCCAGCCCTATCACAGGAATGGAGGGCTTATATTTTTTTTTTTTTTGAGAGAATTTTTTTTTTTTTTTTTTGAGAGAAAATGGAGGGCTTATATAGGGTATAGATATAGTTTGTGTAATTGTATTATACGACTCCCACCCTACCGCAGGAATGGGGTTCTTATATTAGTGTGTGATTATATTAATTGTAATTATATACGAATCATGCATTCACCACCATCTGCTTTACACAAGGGCATCCTCCTCATTATTGACCAAGCCATAAAAACATATATATTCAAGGAAACGATATCATGATAACTTATAGTTAAAGGTTTATAGAAAACCCTAAGGCAAATTGTTACGGATATGCATGTCTCTCGACAATTTTGACAAAAGGAGCATTCGACACATATATTGTGAGACAAATTGAACATCTATTTGGATATCTAATATTGCTCACTTAGGGCCTGTTCTCTTCGGCTTATTTTCAGTTCAGTTTAGTTCCTAATATCCTGCTCTCAAAAATATTCATTTCAGTTCAATTCAGCTCAATAAATCAAAACAGGCCCTTATTTGGTCATATATCCTTGGATTTGACGCATTATATAGGAGTTCTTGTGAGAACAGTCAACTACTATCTTTTTAATTTTGTGTTACCTTTATCCAAAATTAAAATGAAGGATATAGATATCTAACATCTCAAAAGGACCTCGAGATGTCGCAAGTTGCTAGCTAAAACCATCTCTTGACGACCACTTCAGCAATATTCCAAAATTATCATCGTAAAATTATTGAACCAAACTCAACTCGAGACTTTTTTTTTTTTTCTTTTTTCTTTTGGTGTTTAGAGAGCCACTAGGGGCAGGTGATGAAAATCGATCCCAAAATCAATTAAAACCGGAAGGGGAGATCTTACTACTTGAGTTGTCCCTCACTCTCTCATCTCAAGGCTTTATAGACCTAGTTTAGTGGTTTTAAACTAACCTTTATAACCCTAGACCAACACAACACGACACAACACGGTCGTCCATGGCAAAAAGTAACGACAAGAGTCAAGCACAGATCATACCATAGGTTAGATAGAGGTTTACCATGGCCTGGCATGAACAGGCCCTTGGGTGTTGGCAATACACTATACACACAACAACTCAGCAAGACAAGAAAATTTAATACACACCTATCTATGATTTGTATTCAAAATTGACCAATTAATTTGTCAAAATAAGTATATGTTGTGTATCACCATAAACCACATGGACGACTAAGACTTGACAGCATTGAGTGTTCCATGACACATTTTATAATAAAGTAACACTGTAAAACAAATAGTAGAAAAAGCAGAAAATAAAAAAGATAGAACTGAAGATAATTCAAACCAAATTAAGTTTTACTTCACTTCCAGAAAACAAGGAGAGAAAAAAAATGAGTGAAGAAGGAAGAGACTTGGCCGTTTCTGGCACACACAAATTATTCAAGTACACTGATGATAAAAACACAATCCATCTGCTAACAGGTATGTGTACCACTCTTTTTAAGTCTCAAATTGTATAGTTCGACTAAGAAGTAGCTATTAATAAAGTTCGGGTCTATTTAGCAAAACTAGTTGTCTGATCGTAGTACTCCGTATCTAATTACTAGCTTTAATTTTGATGCTTTTGTATTGCCTGCTTCACCAATTAAGTTAAGCTGCTACTATAATAGTTGTTAATACATGTTAATGAACTTGTAAAGGTAAGTTCAAATAATACAAAACAAACACTCTTTATTTCATATAAAATTCACACAAAGTAAAGCAAAAGACATTACTATATGAAAAAAAAAAAAAAAAAAAAAAAAGCTCAACTTAATGAATAAATATAAGAAATGGATACATGGTTTAATCAATTTAGCAAGAGATAGAAGTATATGATAAGAAGAGAGCATTATCAGCTACAAACACTTTACATCATATTGTCCATAACTAATTAGAATTTAGAGTTAATACTTAGTCGAATCAAGAACAACTCCAAAATCTATTGTATGACAAAGTATACACAATATAGTACAGCAAGCAATTAAAAGCTAAACAACTTCAATTGCCTTGTACGGAGTACTATAGGAAAACAGAATTTGAGCTCAATTTAATACTAACTCCGTTGATGGTTATGTGCAACTTTGGAATTTTTTATATCTCACAAATAATACACCAGAGTTGCAGCTAACTATAAACGGAGGTAATATGTGTTTTCTATATAATTTTGGAGTCTTAGATGAATGAAGAAGAAGACACACTTGATAGAACTACATTTTGAAGTTCGACCACAAATTTAGCAACTAAGTGGTAGACCTCTATTAGTTTATCCTCTACTCGTGAGCCTCAGCTCGAGACTTTGAGTTGAAGAGTTAGGTCCTATTCTCTTCTGCTTATTTTCAGTTCAGTCAATTCAGTTCTTATCTTAATTTCCTTCTCATAAATTACTCAGCTTAGCTCATCTCAGACCCTTAGAAGACAAGATACAAAAGTGGCGCTATTTCAAGTTAGAAGAACAAATTTCTTACTCAAGTGAGGATATCAACAACTAAACGAAACAACCATATATATACTTCCTGTAACCTTATATTAGGTGAGGCAATCAAATTTAAGAAGTCACAATTACCCTAGCTAAAGAAAACCAACATTCCAATTATGATAGTTGGAATGAGCACATTGACAAGTTGGCAATGGCACGATCAAAGCACGGCTCTCTTTATGCCATAAAGTTGCTTGAAACAACACCCTACCCAGCCAAGAAGATGACTTAACCCCGCTTAGTAAGGTAACGACCTAACTGTCTAACACCAGCTAGTGGTGTAATGTTTTAATGTCTCATTTCTTAACAAATAAAAGTCACCAAAAAAAAAAAAAAAAAAAAAAAGTTATTTGAAAAATACAAGGGCCCACTTTTTTATTAATAAATCTTTTGGTTGGTTAGTTGGCAATGTTGCATGCCCACTAATTTTCTTTTTTTTGGATCAAGGTAGAGAATATTATTAACCATCAAAATGAAGAAAACAAGCAAATATACAACTACGTCTCAAAAAAACATAGAAGACCAACTTCCACAATCAAATTTTGACCAAATAAAAAAACTTAAATAAAAACCTTATCTTGTCCCTTGTCTTGTAACATTATCCGGGAGAATATCCAACTAGAGTATGTCTACTATTTGGCAGGCTAGGGCAATCAATTTTAACGGGGCGTCTTACCGATGTTAATGGAGTTATTAGTTTAAGGAATGGATGCTTTTTTTACTAAATGGAATCTAATAGTGTGTTTTCCTATAATCAACTAATTTATCTTGAGCTCCAAGAAGCATCTCTACCATAAGATCAGATCTGTTGCAATCCCAATATATAGGCAGGTCTTAATGGTCATTGTGTTTGTGTTTCGAGTAATTTTAAATACACAATAGGTCTTACTAATTTGTTTCGAGTAATTTTAAATAGTACGGAGTACACTCTAGCTAGGTCCTTAATCTGTATAATCGAAATTTGAAAATCACAAGAATAAAAACATAACACACTCTTTCATAGCACCAGAGAATATACCAAACAAGAACTTTGGAATAATGAAAATCTCCTGCTATAATTTGGTAGTTTTATCATTCATTTATTTATTTTTGACTGAAAACTTTTGTTTATCTGGTGTTGACAACAAAGTTAAGCAACCTGCAAAAAGGACCAAAACTCTTAGTAATATTAATCCGGAGTTAAGGAGACTTAGACCTGTAATCAGGAGTCTCTAGCTCAGTAGCTTGCATAAGCTCATTTAACAACTAACAAGGCAATTGTGAAGAATAGTAATACCATGTCAAAACCTTTTCACTTTCTGGCGGCATATACATCTAACATCCTTGCTGCATAGTTCAATCAAAAGCAACATTAGAAATTAAATATAAAGCTCTTATCAACAAAATTCAAGATAACGGAATGTGGAAGTCTAGCAGGTGAAACAATGTTTGACTAAAATATATATAAGGAAACAGAACCAAGTTTTACTTGTTCGTGTCAACCAAGTTTTACTTGTTCGTGTCATAGGGCCTTCAAACAAAAGGAGATTAATCTGATCTAATTGTAAGCCAATAAGGCCATGCATATGAAATACAGAAAGAGTCAGCTAACTGCATTCATAATATATATATATATAGTTATCGCCCTAATACATAATCATATATAGCTTGCTGGCTACGTGATCACCCATTTAGGAAAACAAAAAGGGAAATGGATAACAAAACGACTAACCAGATGGCACAATATCAAAAATGGGACACCTTAACCATTGCTAAATGCATTGATTACACAGCATAATCAAAATCTTAGTGGCATAGTGATGGAAATTAAGTGTCTTAAGCTTTGTAGTCCACTAATAAAGCACCAAGAATAATAAAATAACAAAATATGATCAAAGCAGCCACTCCCTTAGCTTAAAAAGAACATTGTTGCAATAGTACAAAATAAAGAAGCGAAAAACAACATAATAAAACAAACCTAGCTAAATTAATCATCCAGTTACGCTACAAAAATAGGGGGCCTAAAATACATTCCCGGAACACCATAAAAGAGGGAAGAATAAAAATTTGTCCACCACCACATATTCTATTCATTGGCTTTCAAAAATAATGTCAAATGGCTTTTTAAGAGTTGAAAAGAGGAAAGAACAGAAAGCACATAAAACACCATGCCACTTATTTGCAATCTTTTACAATATAATCAGCCATTAAATCTCGCATTGCTAGGGAAACTTAGCTAAGGCCTAGGGGCTGATAGAAGCGACAACTAAATGCATCCTTGTAAATCAAACAGAAGAACTGCCAACTACAAACAGCCAGTTGAACCAACAACCAGCAAAGCCACATATCTACTTCTCAGTATGAGCATCAACAAGTTCTAATGAAAAACCAATATTTTGTATTCGACAGCAAGGCTAAATTCTTCATTCAACGTATCATTGACTACACTTTAATTGATGAGTCAAGAAGACAACCATACAACTTCAACCTAAGGTTTAAAATTCCTAAGAATAAAGCCTTAAATTAAATTGTATACCTCACCAGAATACCCTCACAAAATATGGCAAGGATTGAGATCAAATTAGCCTCACAATACCACCATTCAAATTAACGAGCTATCAACATGACCAAAAGCCTAATCTAAATGAGCCAATACTTTCATCCAATTATTAAGGCTTACACATAAACAATGAAGGCTCACTCCCTAATACACAAAATAGGAATCTTAATTACATTCACAACTAGTTTTCATTCTATTATACCATTACACCTTACAATTATGTTAAATGATGCCATTATGAATAATGAAGCCTTTACCCACCATGCATTTTATAGGCGAGCTAATTGTTGCCAGTAACATATATGCATTGGAGTTGGTTAGCACAAGATTACCTTACAAATTTTCCTAAAACTTGCCCTTAAAGACAAAATGATTGTCATCAATCCCTTCTCAAAGCACAAATGAAAATTTAAATTGTCAAATAAACACTAACTGACCAAACTTTTGGTAAGCTAAGATTGAGCTCAAATGTTCTTCAAAATTGATTCCTAAGACTAATATTCTCCATACACGCACCTATTAACTAGCATATCAAGCCCTAGTCTATGTACTTTAAGAAGCTTAATATGGATAACTAATTGACAACCTCCAATTATGATAAATTCATTAAGCGCCTGCCAGTTATTGATCAAATAAAAAGGGAGAGAAGTTCATTCATCAAAGAAATCAATCTCCGATAATCAAGCATCATTATGCACAATTAAATCATCAAAGAAATTCATCACATACATTATATTTCAGCCTGAATAAAGAAAACAAATTCCTCATGACCTTCCCCACCACTAAAAAAAGAAAAGAGGAAAGAAGAATAAAAGGTTCTAAAGTAAACAGACAGCATAATCAAAATCCTTTTGTGATTTTATTTCCTTTCTCTAATATAGCAACATAAAGAAAAAAACTTTCCTTTATAGTGTTCCTTCAAACTCTAAAAACGACCTTCCTAAAATGTACCAAATCAAAACATTTTGCAATCAATCATTTAAAGCTAAGGAAGCTTCAAAAGAAAGCACCTAATTTAGCATAAACCGAAAGTATAATATAGTGTAATAAATAAATCCTATCATACTCGTTCACTATTTATACTATAAGCTCTAAGTTTGATTTTACTCCTTGTGAGCTTGTTTTCTCTAAATTTACATCCCGGTCAAAATATACTACTCCTTTTATGTCTACCCTTGATTCCATCAAGCCCAAATAAACAGTTTTCCCATAGTCTACTAACAACAAGGTTACTTGGAGGGGGGGGGGGGAATGTGAATCAAACGAACATGGGAAAACAACAATCCAATGATGGAGGGTACAAATAAGTTTTGTCTGTAGGAAGGAAAAAAAAATTCTAAGGAAAGACCTACCAAACATTATCTTGCATTGCATAATAATATCAAAACTCTATTTTGAACCATATATAAAGTTGCATGCAAATTTCCTAGTATATATAATACTTTATGCAGCTGTATGTTCAAGAAAAAAATTAAGCAAAAAATTCTAACTTGTAGTTTTCAATACACCAAATATAATCACTTGCTTGTATCTAAGACATTTACAAAGGGTGCTTATATATATAATCGTATAATATATGTATTGTCTAGGAGAAAATCCTTCATCTCAAAACATCTATACTACCTAGTCAAACAAACTAGGTAATTCATTCAATCATTTGAATAAGCCAGCATCAAATGAAGGCAGCTAGCTTAATATTAATCTAAATAACCAAAACAAACACATGACAATTAAGAGACAAAAACAACATGCTCCAACAGCCAAGCTGTAAAGTCTGGTCTATAACTATCTATCACATGAAGGATTACGAGTAGTAGATGAAAGATATGCATAAATCCACGTACCTGCTAAAGCGAATAAGCGATTATATTAGCACTCTAAGGGCCACATAATTACATTCAAGTGTTCTCAAAATGATGTTCACCTTCATTTGTTTTCACACCAGCAAAAGAAACGAAGAATCGTCTTTGACAATTACATTGTCTGCAAGAAATTAACACATGATTTTTTGTTAACCAATTAGTCCCGCTAATAGTGATTGGTAGTTGAAAAACATGTCATGTCTTTCTTTCAATATACCAAATAGACAAATGCTAATAATTCCCCAAAAAATATTCAACCATCAAACAACCACAAGTTCATATGAAATAGTGCAAGTGGAAACTTTAATTTGGTCTATCACCGTGACTAATGAGACACTAAAAAAATCGAGCTGTCGAGTTTTAAGTGCATGTTATATACATGACATCAATCAAATTGATCAAATACCATAAGATATCATATGATAATGACACAATGCAACAAAAAGTGCAATACATAATCAACATTGGTAACAATTAGGTAAGGATTGGAGCTTGGTTTAAAATTAGGAAAAGTCTGAGCCACAAGACAATTAATCACCCCTCACCAATGCAAAATACTCCACTAATAATTAAATTTTAAACAACTTCAATTCAAAATCTATTACTATCCACACATAAGATATAAGCAGAGAGTGAGGGATAGCTCAAGTGGTTAGAGTTCCCTCCCGGTTCCAGAAGATGCTGAGATCGATTCTCACCCAGCTCTTGTGGCTCTCTAAACACCAAAAAAAAACACATAAGATATAAGCACAATCAAAATAAATAAAACATATTCATGAATTAATACATTGCTATTGCTTGAATTCTAAATTAGAATAATAATAAAGAAGGAATTGTATATTAATGAATACATACATACCAATGATTCGAACTCGAACCGAGTATGAATAATTCAATTTCTGGTGTTCCATGTAAATGGTGAGCTGCAAAAATGAACAAATTGTTGCAATAAACAAGTTTGAAGTGAGAGAAATATGATCATGTCAGCCATGGATAGATTCAGATGAATCGACGGGTAAATTTACGAACACGGGCACAAGAACGGCCGCGAACCAATGTACGGGGACCATTACTAGGAGTAGACGATATGATCCATGCGCAACCAACAACATAGAAAAAACGAATCAAGCAAAAAAAAAACGAAGCAAACCTAATAATGTTAATTAGGTAGGCTATATGAAGCTGATTAGCATGGTCCTGTACTGTATTAAGTGATTAGTTTTAAAATCCGCCTCAAAAGTCACGCTATTTATTGGAATTTGCAAAAATTGTTTTACTAATCAACGACCTATTTTATTTTATCAAAATAAAAAAAAAAATAAGGAAAAAGAAAATCATACCGATATAGTGTTACTAGCAATCGAAGTGGCGATAAAAAATTCTAGAATCTACTGAAATCGCGAGAGAAGCTCTAACCACTTGAGCTATCTCTCACCCTGGTAGGCGATAATAATAAGGAGAAGGGTAGCGTATGAAGTTATATCGGATAGGGGTGCGGGTGGGGTTTGGAGTTGGAAGGGAAGCTGACAGAAAGAGCAGTGAGCACAAAAAAGGAATAGTATATCATTCTTCAACTCAATAATTCAACTATTTCGATTGGAAATTAAATGTAAGATTTCTGAGGGTTTGTTGTTATACCATTTCTGCCTTTCTGTGCTCACTCTCTTCTGTCAATTTCTCACTCCTCCCACCCATTGACCCTTTTTTTTGAAAATACGACTTACCAAATTGGGTAATATTTCAATACTCACTGAATTTTTGCAAAAACAAGGGTTTCCTGTCTTTCAGATCTGCAACTGTACTGTTTTTTTTATTTTCACATTTTAGGGTTTTTCTTTTTTTTGGGTATTTGTGAAAATTCAACAAATAAAAAAATCAAATCTCAAGCAAAAATTTCGATAACAAAGACATGCAGAAAATGAGAAAACAATCAAGAGGATAAAAATGTTAAATCGAACAGTGTGAAAAATAAACCTCAAGAATGAGATACAAATTTTTTTTTTTAGAGAGAGAAAATAAATTTAAAAAAAGAGAAAGGGAAAGAGATAAGTGTGGGTTGTGTTGTTGTTTGATTTTAAGCCTGTTTAGGGGGGGCTGTGTATGTGTGTGTGGTGGGGGGTTTAAGCTTATTATTTTAAAGGAGAGAGAAAATAGAGATGTTTGTGTTTGTGTTTGTGGGTTAGAGATTTGGAATGTGGGCAAACTGGGCATGTGGATACGTGTGGGTCTTCTCTTCATGTTCCTTGTCATTTCTTTTTCTTTTTTTTTATTTATTTTTTTTTTTTTTTTTTTGGACCTCAAGATTGTAAACTTGAGTGAGGTCAATGATGATAGAGGAACGAACGCTTTGGTCAATCATAATACTCCCTCCGTTCCAAATTACTTGCAACGTTTTGACTTTTTGCACTACTCATACATCTTAATTTGACCATCTTTTTAGCTATTATTGTATATTATATACAAGTCAATGTAATCATGAAATAAGTAGTTTCTTAATATAAATTTTTATAGTTTATATAAGTATATAATAAAATAAATTGACGGTCAAACATGTAGTGCATCGGTAAAAATGTCCAGTAATAATGTTGCAAGTAAACGGGGACAAAGAGAGTAGACTCTAATATTTAGGGCTTGAATTGCACTCTTTTAAATGGTTTTACACTCATTTTAATCCATTCTTGGTGAATTGAAGAATCTTAAATGTACATTGTTAGATTTTACAAGATACTAGATAGTTATATATTGGGTGCATTGGATTGTTATTGCAAAAGTCTTATAAATTACAACTGATATATAGATTATCAATGTGACAATTATATATCCTACCCATCAACGATCACATGACATACGACTATCAATAGTTAGAAATCTTAGAATTGATTTTGCTTAAGATGTTGGTTGCTTGGGATGTAATAATCATGTAGATGATCACTATCTGAACTATTCTGCTTGTACTCTTGTAGTATGTGCTAGTGATAAGAAAGTTTGCTCCGGAAAAGCAGTTAGCTCCTTCATCAAAGCTACTATCGTTGAAAAGATCTTGCACTATGGTACATCTCTCGCACACATCGTTAGAAGATACAACTTTTTCGGAGAGACGGTGTAACGATTTGTTGTAGCCGTAAGGATGATTTTCATCTAATTCGCTTGAACGCATTTGAAAACTTAACAACTGCCGCGATCCCGGACAAATATTTACCAACGAAATGACAATAGGGCAAAATATGATTACCATTTTTATAAACCCTAACACAGAGTCAAACCCTATACATAACCAAACAACTAACTAACAATAAACTAACGACTCCACCATAGGGAGACGGACGAATATCTACACTGCTTGTGTAGATTTATCGAAACATAAATTTTAAAACTAAAGAAGATTAAGGGAAAGGGGGTCGAAAATAGTTCAATTTCCGAAAAAAAAATAGACTATTTTCAGCTTAAACGGCCAAAATTTTCCTAGAAGAATAGGAGGAGAGAGGAGAGGAGATGAGAGAAAAGCAAAAGTAATTTAATAATACTACGAGTTCCTTCCCATCCATTTGAATTGAGTTAAAACAAATTCCATTAAGCATTAACAATCCATTTGGTTCAATTTCTAGTTTAGTTTACATAATTTAAACCAAGACTAATTAGCTTTAAAAATTAAAAAAAAAAAAAAAAAAAAAATTAATTTTTTTTTTAAAAAAAAATAAATAAATAAATAGATGAGCGGATCAAAAGGAAGCAAAAACAGAAGTTATGAATACGAGTAGTGTTAATTAATTAGAGACGTCGACATTGTCAAAAATGGTACGACCGCTCATTTGACCAATCATCTACAAGATTAGGGGCACACTGATGACGTGACACCTTTTTATTGGCTACATTTTGTTCAGGTGTACACTCATGATGTAGATGTGCACATAAAAAAGGACACTTGCTTTTTTCACCATCTTCTTTTTCTTTTTTTATTCAATTTTGTGTTTTATTTTAACTGGCAGTAGTAAATTTTCTTCTTCTTTTACTAAAGCATCAGTAGTGTGGGCAAAAACCGTTGTTTGCAGCCTTTGTATTTTGCTCTTCACAAATCACAACCCATTTTTATTCTTTAACTTTGCCCTTTTTAGTAAGAATGAGGATTGCCCGTTTGATTGATTGTACATTTGTACTCCTAAACAAGTCCACCAAATTTAAGTAGTTCAGGTTTTGTACATTATCACCTTTAATATGAAAATTAATGTAGTTCAAATCATTTAATATGGGGTATTTTTCTTACAAGCAAAAATGTCCATGTGATGCAACCAAAAAGTGGTAATTGGCTCGGCCCAAAGGTCATATACATTAACTATTTTGCATTATGCAATAAAGTGATAGATGATTGAATTCACATACTTGGAATAGTAAAAAAAAAAAAAAAAAAAAAAAAAAAAAAAGTCGATTTGAAGATAAGATAAGTGGTTAACTGGTTATGTAAGTGATTTAAAACCCTCAAATCAATTAGTCCATTTTGCCTAGTAAAACTAGAGAAGCGAAGGAAAAGGGAAGGAAAAAAAAGGATCGGGAGTTGCTGAACAATATAATGTGCACCAATTACAAGTTCGTTTAGAAAACACAAAGTAATTGAAATACATGAACGGACTTGCGACAATGTTACATACATTTTTAGCTAATAAGAGACATGAGACAAACTACACATATTAAATAAACTAACTTACGGATAACTTTATCTAAGGGTATGTTCACATTTAATGAACTAAGTTGAACTGAACTGAACTTAGTTGAACTAAACTGATTGGAGCTCAAATGAATTGAACTGAATAGAGCTGAAATGAATATTTTATGAGAGAAATAAATTGAAAACTGAACTGAACTGATTAGATCTGAACTGAACTGAAATTAATTTGAAGTGAACATACCCTAAGTTAGTCCCAATTTACATTGTAAAATCATCAATTCAAATATATAATATACAACTCATACCTAAACCTTGTCAACTTTACCTTATTTTTGTTGAATTAAAATTATTCAACAAAGGTAGTATATTGGTTTTTTGACAAGCTTGGGCATCTAGAGTCTTCACATGATTGCTATTATATATGTCAACTCATCCCTTTTAGCCTTTGTCGGTGGATTTGTGCTATGTCGTCGTAGTGGGTGGGCTCTAACGATCCATAACATGTTGAATTTTCCACTCCTTTTTTCGAGCTTCAAATAGCATGGGTGGAGTATGATGTAAGTGACCAAGTGGACTAGTAATTGCATTATTTTAAAGGAACTTTTGTATTGAAATTTTTCAAATTTTCATGGTTGGTACTTGGTAAAGGTATTACAGAGTAGTAAAATAGATCAACTTGTTAACTCCGATCCTACCTTATTCGTTGTAATTACGGTTCAAATTAAACTTTGTCATAGCCATAGGTATGGGTGGAGGTGTAGGGCAGTCCGCTAGATCCCTATATGTGTATACAAGTATGTATAAATAAAATGGTGAAGTTAAACCATCAGAGCTGAATAAACAACCTCATATTTCTGAAAGATCTTGACATTAAAATATGCGTCTAAAATTAACGTAATTTTGATCATTAATTTTCATCACTATTAATTATATCTATTTTCCAAATATCACTTTAAAAAAACTTTGGGAAATTCTATGTTATAACCCTGTAGATTTCGAAATTCTACGTTGTGTCCATGGTTTTTGAAATGTCTACACTGTAACCCCAAGGTCTAGTTAGTAACTACGAAGTATGTTGTATCCTTGCCGTTAAGTTTCCGTTAATAAAGTTCCGTTATCTTTAAAAAAAATAAAAAAAAAAACCAAAACCACCAACCCAGCCACCCACAGCCAGCCGCTCAACCCACGGCCAGCCTACCCCCGTCCCCTCGAGCGTAGCCCACCGCCTAGACCCCCTTCCCTTCCTCCGATGCCGGCGCTACCCCGACCGCCCTCCCATTCCCCTTAAAACCTCTCGTAACCCCTCCCCCTCCCCTCAAACAAACCTTAATAAATAACCTCCGAAATCGTCAGAAAACATCAAGTCGCACCTCCCTTCACTGTCTCCGTCAGCCGTCGCCTTTTGCTCATATTCTCTCTCTTTCTCTCTCTCTCTCTCTCTCTCTCTCTCTCTCTCTCTCTCTCTCTCTCTCTCTCTCTCTCTCTCTCTCTCTTCGCCCTAGCCTTCTGCTGCCGTATTTCGAAGGTTAGGGTTAGGGTTTGGGATTTGGGGGTTTAGATTTGGGAGATTTTGCTGGAATTCGCGTGGTGTTTAAAGGGGAAAGGGAAGGTCGGGGCAACGCCGACATTGGGGGAGGGGAAGGAGTTTGGGCGACGACCGACGCTCCGGGGGAAGGGGGTTGGGCTGCCACCGGCAGTGGGCTAGCCACGGGGGTGGTTTTGGTGTTTTTGTTTTTTATTTTATTTTTTTTTTTTTTTTGTAATTTTTTTAATTTTTGTAAGCCACTCATAAGATAACGGAATCATTAACGGAAAATTAGTGTCAAGGGTACAACAGAGTTACTAACTGAACCTTGGGGTTACAGTGTAAACTTTTCAAAAACCTTGGACACATGAAGTCCTCAGGGTTATAACGTAAAATTTTCCAAAAACTTTTATAATATGAATTAGAGATTTAAATAGTTACAGATTGCGTTAGAGTTTATGCAAAAACCCACGTACACTGCATCCATCAATGAGGATGATTTTAGATTAACTTTTACTAAACTACAATGAGGACATCCAACCATAACCATATGAATGGAAGTGTATTTTATGAAATTAAAATGCAGTGGAAGAGAAAAGTTCACATAAGGGATTCGTTTAATCTGTGTCCCACCATCTTATATTTTAGTAGAAATCATTTGCAATAAGTGTATTTGAATATAAAGAGAACTTATACTGTTTAAATTAAGTCAATATGAGTTGAACAAAACATGACTTTAATTATGCAATTCTCTGCCAGCTCCATGCATGTCACACACTCACACTTTCTCATATATATTGAATATATATAAAGGAAATAATTCTAAAACGATACAAGTTAAGATTGCTAGCTACTCAAGGTAAAACTGCTAACTTGAGTTAGGGGTTGTTCTCTTTAACTTGTTTCAGGTATCTACTACTTAATTTTTAATAAATTCAGATCAGACTAGAAACATTAAGATCAAATTAGATCAAACTTTTAATTAACATTTACTTATTACTAATTATCGTTAATTACGTATTATAAAAATGAAAATTATATATTTGAAAAGTTCATAATGAGATGAATCTAAATAACAAGATCCATTTTGATAAGGTTTTCTTTATAGATTAATATTAAAATGCGATCAAAATTTAGTCAAATTACTGAATCGGATTAAATCATATCATAGTAGAAAAATTCAGATCAGACCAGACCTTTATAAAATCATACCAGATCTACTTATTTCAGGTGAAGAGAACAAGTCCGTACTTGGGAAATTCTTTTAAGAAGGGGGTTCATTTGAGATGAGGAGATTGGAAAATCTCTCAAACGTGTCCCATAAAGTTTAATCCTTAAACCTTAGAAATACAAGGTGGGAGAGATATCACCACTAGAGTACTAAATCACCTCAACCTCATACAGATTTGAAATTAAGTTATGGAATATCCCTATATGCGTAAATTGTATAAGAAATACCCTTCAAATAGGGTTTTCTAAGATCTAAAGCACCTCTTACAAATATGAATGGGCCAAATTCTAAACATTACAGAATTGACTATTGAGAGCACCCAAAAAGATACTCCACTAAACTCCATATATATACGTATTGTTGCCTTCCTTACACACAAGTCCTCTAGTTGCTTCCATTTTACAAACCCCATGGCCTTTGGAGCTATTCACTAATTTGTCTAGGAATATGTACATTACATAACTTGTTAATTGTAATTTGTGTCAAGTGGTATACAATTTTTGCATTCTCTAGGACAAAGATTGATTTACTGCCACATAAATTAGCAGAAATTTCTGTTCCTCAAACATGTTACGTCTAGTTTTTTCTAATCAAAATTACCAATTTCATAATCTTTTATGTCCAATCAATAACATAGTTTTAGAATAAATATGTATTAAAAATGATGTTTATTTGGGTAGATTGCACTAAATTATTCTTGATTTAGCAATCCCATCTTAAGTACATGCACTAATGTCTCATCCATCACACAAGATGAGATATAATATAAAGTGACTTATTGATATCATGAATTTTTTTGGATCACTAGCATGTGCACTAGTGGTTTTTTTGTTTTTATGTTTCCTGATTAATTCATTTTTATTGGTTTCTTATCACCCAATAAACATGAGCTAAGCAATGATATAAGCTTGGTGATTTGATAATGACGAATCAAACATTAGACTTCGAAGGAGGCCCAAATTCTGATGCCGGTGCATGTTATATTGCAAGAAAAGGAAAGGAGGCTACAATATAGTAGTAGTAGTAGTAAAATGTAGAATCTTGAAATGGTCAATAATTTTTTGCTTTTCTTGTTCGTTGGAAAGGGATAGAGGTGGCTAGATGAAGTGAATTTGGTGTTTAGTAAATTAGTACGTAGGGTGTGTGAAAAGGGTGTTTAATTTAGGGGTTAGTGAGATGGGTGTATGTGGATTTAAAGTCGTAAGAGTGATATACTGCGTAATTATTATGATAAACGATGTTAATTTAAACTATTTTAGTGAGTTGATGATTCTATATATTATAGTAATACTTTTTTTTTTTTTTGACGGGAACCGAGCAATCAAGCTTTATTATTCATTCAAGAGGCTTAAATACACTCAATATGTTTGTATATTATTGTGAAAAAAAATTGTATTTGCATATTGATTTATTGTTAAAAGGATGTAACACAATAAGTTTTTAACCATTTGAATATTGTATTTTTGAGTGTATATATAAGTGGATTTTGTAGCATTGCATAATGATTTGAACGGTCTCGATCATAAAACTAGACCGGCTAAAAACTAGGCACCGCGCACGTGCCACAAATACAAAGCGGCCGATGGCAGCGTGCGTGCATGGTGATACCCGTTCTAGCCCACAAAACAAAGAATCTCATTTCAAATATCCTTATTTTAATCCTCATACATAAACCAAGTAAGGGTTTGTTCTGATTTACTAAACTGAGCTAAATTAAACTTAACTTAACTGAAATGAACTTTATTGGAGCTGAACTGAACTGAATATTTTACAAGAGAAGGAAATTAAGATAAGAACAGAACTGAACTGAACTTATTGGAGTTGAGCTGAACTGAACTGAAAATAAGTTGAAGAGAATAGGCCCTAAAACTCTCTTCTGCCATCAATGTAGGACACTCATTTTCCTCTAAAATGAAACAAATAAACACTTGATTTATTTCTAACAAAATAAGACTAACTTTATTAATTTGTTCTAATGTAGGGTCTGTTCACATTTATTGAACTGAAATAAACTAAACTGAATTAATTGGAGCTAAAATGAACTAAAATTAACCGGCCCATAGTACATACTTTTATTACTATTTACGGAGTAAATTAATAATAGACGTATTTCTCATTTGTTTTTGCTAAATTAGTCAAAAATAATACTTCCTTCGTTTTTTATTTAGTTGACGCATTTGATTTAGGCACATATATTAAGGAGAGGAGAGGGAGTGATAGAGAATGAAAAAGCAAGTGGGGTAGCTTATAAATGCAAAGTAAAAAATTTACTCAAAAAGAAAACATGTCAACTAAAAAGAAACTTTCTTAAAAGGAATACGTGTCAACTAAAAAGAAACGGAGGTAGTATGGGAAAAGAATTGCGTTAACAAGCAATTAAGATGGATAAAAATGGTTGGAAGTTGTAACATTAAACAAGCTAAAGATAGAGATTGACCAGGTAAGGTTGCCGTAATATTTGACCGAAGAAAGTAAAAAGTAGTGCAGAATGCAGATGATGATAACATAATCGTAATTGGTAAGAAGACAGAATGATGAAAATCTAATGGTGATGGGAAAGTCATAAAAAGTAAAACTAGTACAGTAGGACAAAACAAAACATCTCATCACACTCAATTTGACCTAAGCGCAGTACTACCATTTTTAATCCCTCGTACTACGGTACTCTAATTTATACGGAGTAATTTCTCTTTTTCTGTTACTTGTAACACGAGTGTATGATATGCGCAATTAGTATTAGGTGAGGTAACTATCACGTAAACAACTGATTTTATCAAAAAAATTTAACAATCGAAAATAAAAAATAATTAGATTGAGTATCATTTATTCACTTATATGTATTTTTTGGTTAAAACTTTTTTTTTTTTTTTGGTTAAAACTTGGATACATAAGTCAGCATCCTTTACAAAATAAATGTCATAACATTGTATTGCATATGAAAGAAAACAAAGGAAGCACTATTTATAAAATTTAGCTTAAATAATATTTTGTTTAAATTTGGTTTGGCCGTTTGGGAGTGTGAGGTCTTACTTGACCCTAGTGATTACTCCTACCATTTCATAATACTCCCTCCGTCCAAAAAAGAACGACCTATTTGGCCAAAACTTTGTCCCAAAAAGAATGACTCATTCAGTCATTTGCATTAAAACACCCACCAATTTACTACAATATTTGTGCAAAATTAGCTTCCCCATATAATAATTTGATTTTCCATGTTATTTTATTACTTTCTCTCTCTATTTTTTTTACAAACCCCATGTAAATTTATCTTTCCAATATACTTTTACTTCTTTTTATTTAACTTCCTTAATACCCGCGTAATCAACCCAAATGGGTCGTTCTTTTTGGGACGGAGGGAGTATAATTTTTGTTTTTTCACGGTATTTAAGAAATATGAAGAGAGTGGATAAAGCACATCAATAAAATGTACAAAGTACAATTATAGACAAAAGTTAGAGAAAGAAAGTGGAAAAAAGTACAAAACATGTGCAAAATTAAGGGTAATATAAAAAGTACAATGAATAGAGTTAAAAAAAATAAGGATATAATAGTCTTTACCTATTATCCAAAAATAGAAACAAGAACAACATTTTGACTCTCAAAATAGAAAAATGTGAACTATATTAGGGAGTATTTTAAAACCATGCAACACACGGGGCTAACCTAATAATACGAGTATATACTATTTAAATCACATTCCTTACTTTTTTTATTGACGATTATTGTGAGTTGATTGCAGTTTCATAATAATTTGCTTATGCAATTAAGCTCATTATTACCTTTGTTTTTTTAATATAAGATTTTCACGAAATTCGTAATTCGAATTACAAATGGTGCATCGGACGAACATATACTACTCGTAAAACACAATTTCTGACAGCATTAGGATGTAAAGGCAAGTCTAGAATGAGCTTCATAGGAGCCCATAAACAAAACAGAATAACATACAAGTATCATTCCAATTTTAAGTTAATAGTCATCCAGAATATAGGATGTAATTTCAGTATAAAAGAATGTTGCACAGTGTATAATAATACACAGATAATTTTGTTGCTTATTAGCGAAAAATCTCATTTAAATACCCTCTCTCTCATTTGGGGAGCTTCAAAATAACCTAAGAATGGAGGTTGTACCATTTACAAAGTACAACTAGGCGCAGCATGAATATATTCAACAGGCAAAGAGAGATGATCACCACATTTAGAGCAACTAAGCACGAATCCTCCTTGTCCCGTATCAGCTCCCACCATACCAATGGCCAAGACAGTTAAGGCCTCAGACTCGAGTTAATACTGTATAACCATCCCAAGCAAACCTTATATCACACATCAAGCGTCAGATCTCTTTTGTGAAGTACTTCTATATGCGATGTATATACAGGTATACAATCCAATCTTGGAGCTAACATGACAACAGTACACATACAAGGTTTGAACAGGAGTAGATCTGACTAGCTTATAGCATTTATAAGATCAAGTACGCTACCACCCTCTTTCTATAAGAATTGGTTCCTCAATTTGTGCTTGTGTACACGGATGACTAACTACCAAAAGGAACTACTTCAAAATTGCGCATATCTACTCAAAAAGGTCAATTACAGAAATACTCCAGAATCCTTTATGTCAATCATTCCCCATCTTAGACTACACATAAACATAGACTCATAAAGTGAAACCTTAGTGCAAATTTATTGACTAAATGGTCTCTAGGCATCTAATTCACCATCAAAAAGCACTATCAGATCAACCATGTTAGTAATAGATCAAGCTCGCGTAGACTACATAGCCTCCCTCTCTTTTCCCGCAAAGAAGTGCTCTTGCAAGAGATACTCCTGCAACTCATTTAATCCAGCAATCTCATTGATATATGTGGAGCTCATAGCACTTTGAAGATACAGAGAACAGTATTTTCTTCATTCAATAGAGCTATACCATCCCACAGGTAGACGTGGACTCTACGTACAAGTGCAAGTGCAATGATTAATAGCAAAAGGTGATATATACTTATGAAATAGAACATTAATCAATTTCAAAACAACATGATGTCCTTGCCTGCTTAATTATAAGATGTGTGTTTTGTTTCTGCTCCAGCCTCTTGTGCCTGCTAAAACCAAAACAGAAGATGTTGAAACAGTAGACTAAAGTAGTTGCAAGACATGAGCCATAATCTATTTCATTCCTAACCGAGCAAAGAGCAGAGTATAAATGATTACAGCGAGCAGTGCCGAAAAGGAAAATGTGAGTTCATAGAGCTACACAGTGCTACACACAGATCAATCAAAAGCCAGAAGGTAGACTGCCACAACTAAAGGTTACACTACACTCAGCACTCAAGGAAGCTGTATGCACTCAAGTACTGTACAAGAACAGTACCAGATGTCAGGGTTCAGGGTGGTCTACCAGTGACCTGAAGCAATCATGTAATGTTTTAGCAAAAATCACCCTTAAGGACATGCTTGGGTTTGGGGGAAAATGAATAATGAATGAGAGGTGTAGGAGAAAAAATAAAGACAATCAGGTGGTGGTGAATGGGATGAGGTAGTGGTGGTGCGAGGAGGGAAGGATGGATACCCTCATTTTGGGAATCTTTCAGTGGGGCTTTTGATTTAAATAAATTATAAATAAAAATTTTAAACTGTATTCAAGTATAATAGTAGCACAAAACCTCCCTCATTCGAATAGTTTCCATTGGTTCACAGTTAAGTTTGACATAAAAGTTTTAACATTTACCCTCCCTCCTTCACATAAATTAAACACTGGTCTAAACCTCTAATCTTCCTTTATCTCGTCCATATTTATAATAAAAGTAATCCTAAGTAGGAAAGGATAAGAAAACAAGTACAAATTACCTAATTCAGCACCACACAGTACCTGAGAAGTTGCCAACATAGATTTACAGACCAAACTTCCTTCACATCCGCAAAAGGAGACTCAGCAGGTACACACTTCCAAAGGGTAAAAGGACTACATAAAGACCAATTGAAAATGCCATATTGAGAAACACAAATTCACATTAAGCAAATTTCAAATGCTTCAAACAGAAGGGGGTAAAAAAAATAAAAAAATACATATTAAGGGCACATCCATAACACCAGATTTGATAAAATTAACCAAAGATAGTCAAGTTACTCAAGTTCATAACATATTGTTCCCAGGGGAGGAGGTGGAAAATAATTGTTAATAAACTGACAGATTAGAAATGGAAGCCAGACAAATTTGTAAAGTTGTAATTACTCACATGAAACTCCAATGCAGAAAACCCTAGACATTTAAGTACATTCCGGAGATACTTTATCATAATTCAAAACGATGTCTTGAAGAGGCAGAATAATCAATGCACAAAAACAGTCTCATTGCGTCTTGGAGGTCTATCAGGAACTGATCCAGGTTTGAACTTTGCAGCTTCATGTCTTGCAAGTTCAGGCGGAACAGGACTATTACTCTGAATGAGCATCTGCTTCAAATCATAGAAGACATCAGTATCATGCAAAGTCAAAAAGGTGGTCGCCACACCAGTTTTTCCTGCTCTCCCAGTTCGGCCAATACGATGGGTGTACATCTCAATATTTCCCGGCATATCATAGTTGATTACATGAGCAACATCAGGTATATCAATACCACGTCCAGCAACATCTGTGGCAACCATTACATTGTACCTCTTGGTCCTGAAACCTTCCAGACTGATTTCTCTTTGTTCCTGTGATTTTCCACCATGCAATGTTGTGACTCGATAACCTGATTTGTCCAAATTTTTGGAAAGCACATCAGCAGTCTTCTTGGTGTTAACAAACACTATAGCAGTCTTATCACCTAACTCATCAAGGTGTTTTTGCAGCTTGTAAGTTTTTTCTGATTCCTTTGTCATGATCACATGTTGTGTGATGAGGTCAGTAGTTTTTCCAGCCGTACCAATAGTCACCACCACAGGATTCCTCAAGTACTTCCTGGCAAGCCGCTCTACAGCAGGTGGCATAGTGGCACTAAACATATAGGTTGTCCGGTAAATCTTTTTTGCATCAAGCTCCTCCTCTTCATTCTCAGGCTTCATATTACTTGAAGGCATTGCATCCAGCACACCAACAACCTGAGGCTCAAAACCCATATCTATCATTCGATCAGCTTCATCAAGAACAACATAATTGCACTGGTTCAAAACAACATAACGCCTTTCCAGACAATCTAAGAGACGTCCAGGGGTTGCAATAACAATTTCACACCCTTGTCTAATTTTGAATCCTTGCTCCTCAATGGATTGTCCACCAACAATCGAGACAACCTTAATCCCCAGAAAGTGGGCAAACTTGACAGTCTCCTCTTCGATCTGTTGAGCTAATTCACGAGTAGGGGCCATAACAACAGCATAAGGACCCTCAGCTTCATTCTCTTCAGTAATCGGTGGCAGCCTAGTTATATAAGCCAACATAGGGAGAACAAAAGCAGCCGTCTTACCCGAACCAGTCTCCGCAACACCAATAACATCTCGCTGTTGAAGACCTAAAGGAATTGCTGCCATCTGGATAGGGGATGGATTCTTGTAGCCAGCTCGCTCTACAGCTTTCAACAGCTCTGAAGTCAATTTACTCTCTACCCAATTCCTCATTGGCTTAGGAATCTTAGACCCCTTGTAAGATATATTGAAGTCCTCCCTGAAAATTCTCCAGTCCCTTTCAGTCATTTCTTCAAGCCTCTTGTCAGACCAGTGCCGGTCTACCCTCATATCATGATCCTCATACACTTCAGCAGCTTGCTCCCGGCGACGTTGAGCAGCAGCCTCCTCAGGTGCCTCTTCTGTGCCATCCTTTTTGCGAATTTCCTCACGCAACTCAACTTCATTTTTAACAGCTAGCTTCTTCTGCTCCCTACGATCTATTCCCGCTCGGAACCCTCTACCAAACAGCAGCTGAGCCTCATGAGGGTTTTGATAGAGAGCATTCATGTCGCGAGAGGTGTCCTCAGTGTTCTCCCAATCAAAGGAGAAGCGAAATTTCTCACTAGGCTTGATCACACGCTTCTTAGGTTTCTTGGAACCTAGATACTGCTCTTTAATAAGCTCCAGTTCCTTTTCCCTCTCCCTTTCCGTCAACTTCTCCAGCCTAGCACGACCCCTAGTTTTGCTCTCCTCTTCACGTTCCTTATCACGATTCCTCCGTTCAATTTCACGATCTCTCTCCCGATCACGATCCCTTTCTCTTTCTCGCACACGGTCACGATCACGGTAACAGTCATAATCGCGGTCACGATCACGGTCATGGTCGCGGGAAGAGCGGTGGTGAGAAGAATCAGAGGGTCTGTTATCAATAGATCGAATCTGAAGCAACTCCTCAGCACGGCGTCTCTGTTCAGCAACTTCTTCTTGACGTTTTTGTAAAGCTAACTGCTCTCTCTGGGCTTTAGTCAAGAAAACCGGCTTCGCATTACTAGAGCTGGTATTCGCCACTGCAGCTGAGGCAACCACACTGGCAACTTCCTCCAAAGGCCTCTTCATTGTATTAAAATATACGTTGTCTACTCTCAATCGATCAACAAACAAACAACACCTTGCACCTGATTACAATCAATCAATGCAATTTGAATAAGGTTCAATCCTAACATTAAAGGGTTTACAAGTCATTCGCGTTCACAAGCTTAATTCAGGCCCAGGGATAATTTCATAGTTCAATCCAAATTTTATAGGGTTCGGCAACATTAGCAACCAAATTTCATTCAATTATCAAATAAGACTCGTAACTTTAGGGATTTTTTATTCAATTATCAAATAAGGCTCATAACATTAGGAATTTTTATTTAATTATCAAATAATGCTCATAACTTTAAAGATGTTTTATTCAATTATCAAATAAGGCTCATAACTTTAGGGATTTTTGATTCAATTATCAATTAGGCTAATAATTTTCTTTTCAAACAACATAATCACTGTTTATGATCATATAACTAGTAATTAGAACCAATAGTTCGAACCCTAAACTTGCTACACTCAAAATTGAATACAATTAAATTAAAATAGATCAAAGATAAACCCTAGATTGCGAAATTGATATGATTTACAAAATGAAACATCAAATTACCTCAGAAGCTGTTTCAATGGATGATACAAGTATTTGAAGGCGCCTCGCTTCAATGGAGGACGTCAAGTTCGCTTCAATGGAGAACTGAGAAAGGAGGAGATAGGGCTACGTTCTTCCGTTTTTTTTTTTCTTTCTTTACTGACAATTAGAGCAATTCAAAGGGTTGGATCCCCGTTAAAAGTCCTGACCCTTTCTAGTTCTAGTTATAAATGGGTCAAATCCGTTCAATATATAAATAGGCGAATGCCGCGAGTCTTTATAGAGTCGTTCAATTATGGATACTTAATGAGCGTGATGAAACTATAACGGGACGTTTGACATGTAGAATGGAAATTTGGGGATTGGAAGCGGAAATGAGAATTGATAAATGGATTTTATCAAATATTCTCAATCTCTTGTTTGGCATATAAGTGGGAATAAAATTGGCATTAAACGACAAATTTACCTGACAATCCCTGACCCAAACCCGATAACCCGACCCAAAGTTACTGAGAGAAACCCGAACCGAACAATCCGAATTCAACCCGATTTGACCCAAATTTCATGTATCGTAATAATATTAAGTTTTACACTATTTTTGATGGTATCTAAGCAAAACCCGAAATTGACCCGAACCCGACCTGTTGACTCGAATCGCCACCCCTGCCTATTCCCACTTCATATTCCCACATAACAAACACCCCTAAGGGTTTGGAATTAGAAATAAATCTATCAGAATCAATTTTCCTTCTACCCTTCAAATTCTTAAATACTATTTCCACCTTGTACTGTTAGTACTAATTGTTCGGGTAACTGATAATCAATTCACGAAAAGTGATATCCATAAATTGAACCGATAAGTTCGGCTACCTAAACTTCGGGTAATCAGATTTTCAGATCTGTAATTGAGTATCAATATCCAATAATAATAATTAAACTTAATAATCTAGTTATTATGATATCATTTAACACTAATTAACAACAATAACACATCATCTTGACCAAATTTTTAATAATACTACTTGATATTATAATACCAAATTTGGTATTATTTTTAATAATCAATTTGTTATAAATTGATTATGAAGTAAAGCAAGAGTTTAGGTTTTGAAAAAATAGATTTAAGTAGGAAAAAAACAAATTGATTATCGGATCGAATCGGGTAACCCTTAAATTTTAAATGTTACCCGATAACCATACTCGATAACAAATTATCGAAAGAACCATTTTGGTTGTCGAATCGGGTACCCTCATTTTCGGAACGATCACAGATCATGTTTTCGGTTTTTATTTTTTCGGGTAATTTTGCTCGGCCCTAAGAACTAACTCAACTAGGAAATAGTAGGTTTGGATTGAGCTTTTCAAACCCAATTTATTAAATAGGCTGATAAAAACCCGACTTGGAAATAAAATGGGTTAGGTTAAGGTTGAGAATTTAAACCCGAAAATGACTTTTATAACCTATTACTACTTCGTATAAGATAAGATCGAGTTAGATCAAACCTAATTAAATATCTCGAACTTAGGGCAACCTTAATATGAAAATCACTTATTTGGATTATACACATTAGTACAATCTAATAAATTTAGATTACCATAATGAGGTTAAACTTTAGTAAATTTAATCAATCAAATTAAATTAGACCCGATCGAAAAATATATATTCTAATTTGATCAATTAAGATAAATCCCAGTGCATACTACTACACTATCCAATTTTACACTATAAACAAGTACCGTAAATTACGCTTTGTGAGATACTAACTTATTTATCATGCAATATTCGTACTAACTTATTTGCAGGATTAGCTTCTAATAATTATTTTGCTCTTCTTTTGTAGTAGGTTTAGGTAACATAACCTCATAAATTGGTCAAGAACCAAGATCATATGCAGATAGAAGGTCATCGCTTGAGAGAAGAGGAGAGTAAGGAAACCCACCTACTTTAAGCATTTTGTAGTTAGTGAAACTCAAACTCATGACCTCATGGTCACAAAGTGAGTTCCCCAAGCTTGGTATAAGCATATAAAAATTGCACTTTAGGAATTGCTTACGACGCTTAACATATTTTGAACATAATAAAAGAAGTCACAAGATTTATCAGTGGTTCAAATCGGGTTACTATGTGGAAGAAATCATCTAACTCACAATAACACTAACACCAAAACCAATTCCAATGCCCAACAGAGCAAGATCGGATACCACAAAGCAGTCCCTCTACCATCAGTCAATTCTCACAACAAAAAGATACTACTCATCTAAGGCAAAAAACAGAACCACTACGCAATTACGCATACACGATAAACGTCTACAAAATCCAAGCAAGGTGTTAAAACCACATGTCATGCAAATATGTAGGTTGGATAAATAGGATGCAATTTAACATAGCAAGAATCTACATCTATCTAGACTTGATATCTAAAAAAACTAATCTCCCAAAGTCTACTACTCTTCCCTCAACCAAAATCAAATTCTACACAGGAACCCTTATCCTAATATGCGACTATGAAACTATTGTAATACCAGAGAGTAGCCACGAATTACCTAACACAAATGTTGTGTGTGGCTAACTATGAACAGCAGTGATCAGAGCACAAAAGAAATCTAACAGTTGAACTGTCGACATGAGAATGGCATATGACAAGTTTGGACTTAGCCTTTTGTGCCTCTTTTTCTCTTCTTTGCACTCTTCGATTTTGATGTATTCTGAGATTTCCCCTTTAAAGTTTCAGGCACTTTTGGTGGTTCTGGTGAAGACTCCCTATCCTCCTCCTCCTCCTCTGCTTGAGGAGCAACTTTTACTTTGCTGCTGCTATTATTGGATTTGCTACCACTCTTTGGCGATTTGCCCTTGGACTTTGTGGCACCCTTAGGAGTTTCTTGCTGTGACTTATTACTTCCTTTAGATGCATCCACATCATTAGCTTTGGACTTCCCAACTGCTTTAGGGGTCTTGTCCTTGTTGTCAGATTTTGAATCTTTGTTTTTCCCACCTTTATCCTCCTCAGATTTAGCAATACTCTTCAAAGTTTCATCCTTCGCTTTGCCATCCACCTTACTATCATCCTTGAGCTTAGTCCGGGGCTTGGTTGTAGTTTTGGATTTGCTGGTAGAAGCTCCAGACCTGGAAGATACAAACCAGATATCTTACACTGAGTTTAACTAAAACAAAGTACAAAAAAAAAAAAAAAAAAAGGAGGGGGAGGGGGAGGGGGGGGGGGCATCAAAAATAAGTAAAATGCACACTGTACTTTTTAGCTGAAGTTTCAGTCTTTCCTCGTTTAGCAGCTGGGGCAGGACTTGTCTTAGCTTTTTTAGCTTTTGGCCTACAAACCAGCAAATTATGAGTGATGAGATAACCAGAAAGTTGACAGAGAAATTAATAATACTCTCCTATAAAAACAGCCAGTTGAACAACACATATTATCCTATGATAATTTTTAAAAGGATGAACTTTGGATTAAAGCAATAAATCATCACAAGATTAAATCAAAATATAATTTTTTTAAAGCTAGTGAGTATGAATGAGTCAACTTAATGTGCAAAAAGGCAAGTCTGTTTTGCACTAACAAAGCCCAATGTTCAGCAAGAAGACATACGTTTCCGCAGCTTCATCAGGGCTTTCACCATCACTCGAATCCCCCTGTGATCAAGATGAACCAGTACACATTAGCAACTGTAATGTCTGTAAAAACATCTATTTATATAACCCTATAAACCAAGTAAATTCAAAGACCAAACCTGATCAGGCTTGGAGTCACCATTAATCAACTTCCACTTTTCCTTCTCAAGCTTCAAAACCTCAACATCACCATCGCTATATAATACCTACACAAGTATGAAGCCGTACTTAGTAAAAAAAGCAAAAGCCTAAAACACAGAAGCAACACTGGGGATTAGACTTCTCATCACCTTATGCTTTCCTGAAGCAGGCTCAAAGTGCTCGATAACCCCTTTATAATACCTGCAAAACACTCCCCCACACGAAAGGAAATTAAAGTATGTACTAATAGATATATTCAGGAATCATCTCATGGTAAGGCAGTGATTCAGTCATGCATGGCCATGCCAGCTATAAAGATATTGCACTGCCAAAGCTATAATGACGACGAAAAAGTAAAACATAAGTACTGCTACAAATATGCAACCATAGATGTATTGTGTCATGATAAAAGTGCAAAACACATGTTTGAAAACAAAGACAGCAACATCAGAGATGAGAGAAGGTAAGAAATCAGATACTTATAGTACAAAAGTGATAATACAAATAGCTTACAGCAATACAATGATACTTAACATTCAAATTCTCTCAAATCTAGAACAGATGATGCAAATTGGATATGCAAAGTTCCACAAAATTGACAAAATGCAAAGTTAATCAGTAGAAAGCAAACATCTTACTTCTTGTCATCCGGCCACCAAACCTGGACCTTCAAACCAACCAATTCCTTACCATATTTTGCAGCCTGAAATTCACATCAAAATAATCTGATGAGAATTCGAATCAAAGATAAAAACCTCTACATGAGTAATAAACCCTCATTACCAAACAATTTTCTGATAAACAATTTACTAAAGTAGAATTCCAAAATTATATATGGAATAAACCATCCCTTCCCACTAACTTGAAAGCAGCAATCTAAAACGCACATTATAGGCAAAACTGCCTTGCCCAAAATTTATGACATGCTCTAACAAATTCAAAGGTAGGACAAACGAGAAATAGATTTGGATCAAATATATAAATCATGACAATAACACAAAAATGTGTTAAGACAGTCATATTGTTTCAAATGAATAGTGACCTCATATACTGGTACACTTTCTACGATAATGATCATGCATTCTAAATTTCAAAAATGCAGTTTCACAGCACATGTAGGTCAAATTAAAACACTGGTCGGAATTCAATTCCTTATACCAATATAAAGTAGCTTTTTAAACGATTTCAGCACCAAGATTGATGGAAATTCAGCTCAGCAATCTATGCTAAAAAAATTATTAAGCATTACCAGCAGACTTCATGCAAGCATTATCTAATGATCAAGGCCTGAATACACACAAACCTTCTTTTCAAAGGGTACTTTCTTTTCACTGGGTACTTTCTTTTCAGCAGATATTTTCTTTTCACTGGTACGCTTCCTCTTTGACTCAGATGCTTTCTCTACATCACTCTCATCTTTAGTGGTTTTTGCAGAAGACTTGGCTGAACCAACAGGCTTCTGAAAAAATCATTAAATATTTTTGAGTCAACTAAAGCTTGCGCAATGACATAACATAACTAATTAATAAGAAATCATCACAGGATAAACATAACTACTTCCAACAAGTACCTTCTCATCCTTGGACGGAGTTTTTGTAAGTTCCTTTGCAGGAGTTGCTTTTCCTTGACCTCTCTTTTTCTTATTGTCACGCAGATTACCAACAACTTCATCCTTCTTGCCCAGCTGTTTTGCTGGTTTGGCTTCCACATCACTTGTTTTCCCATCTTCCTTTGCATCATCAGAACTAAGTACACTGTCTTCCTTATCAGTTACTGAAGGTACCTTTTTCCCTGTCTGCTTTGGCAATTTGGACTGTGAAGCACTAACTCCTTCAGATGATTTCTTAACATCAGTTTCCTCCTCCTTCATTTCAACATCACCAGCTGGCTCACTTTGCACCATTTCATCTTTCTTCTTCCCTGGTTCATCCTTTTTTGGATTTTCATCAGCAACGCTTCCAGTTGGAGAGGAAGAAGGGGCATCAACAGGCTCATTGGATGCTTTTGGAGAGGGGACTGGGGCATCTGGCTCCTTTTCATTTTCAGCTGGCTCCACAGAATCAGCTCCAACAGCCGAGCTCTGCGCATTGTCTTCACCCTTTTCATCTTCTTCTCGAGGCACAGGCTTCTCTACTCCCTCCTTTTCATCCGTAACAGCTGGCTCTGAAGAGCTCTTCAAAGAGTTCCCCTTCTTCCCTTTACGCTTGTTAACTTTCACTGGCTTAGTTCGTGACTTTGTGGGTTCTTCAGCATTCGAATTGTCTACCTTACCCTTGCCTTGCTCTGCATCTACATCATGAGCCTCGTTATTTACCTCCTTGGAATCATCATTTCCTGCAGAAGTATCTTCAACCTCTTTCTGTATTGTACCATTGCTCACAACAGCCTTTGGTGACCCAACAGTGCCAGGACCAATTTCTTCTGAAGGAGGCGCGTCATCCAGAGTTTCCAAAGCAACCTGAGAAGAGAACAAACAGCCAACTTTAAGACATAACTCCAGAGAAATGAAGATCCAAGATCTTTCAGATAGCACAAGGAGTCGAGGAGTACACATACTTCAACTGCCTTTTCTGAAGGTGCATTGGCCAGGTCATCCTCATCAGCCTGATTAAAGAAAAATTTAAACACCAATTTAAAAATGCAGGGAATGATAGATATTCAAAGCATCAATTGGATTCTACCAAACACTACAGATGACAGTAAATTATTTTATAAAATATAGACAAAAGACAAAGGAAAAACTGACGTCAAAGTCAAGACAGTTAGGTAACTGACGTCAAAGTCAAGACACTTAGGTACTCAACTATCATGATTAACAAAAGATAGCTCTGGACAAATGTGCCTTTCAACATCTGTTAACATCACTAAATGACCTTGATGGTCTCAAAGCCCCTTTCAATCTAGATTTTTTTATAGAGAAAAAAATTAAACAAAAACGTAAAAAAAATAAAAAAATATTCCCATGTGATATCATCCAAATTCTAGCTCAATTCTATGATACATGAGTGCACGCTAGAAGCATAAGAGTTCATTAATTGCCAGGTAACAATTTTAGCTTTGCAGAATACAGCAAAAGATATCATTCACCACGCAAGAAAGAATATAATACCACATTTTTCTTTGCAACATCTGCCTCACTAGGCTCAACAGCCTCAGTTCTTGCTTGGAAAACCTTTGCCACAACCTTACTATAATCATCTAGGGTAGAACCACGAGACTTCATAGCTGGTAACAGATAAGGTTTAAGCTTGCTAGCACACTTATCGGCCACTTTCTCCCCAAGCTGGCGAGCAACAGGCAGAACTTCCTGAACAGTAAATAAATAAATAAAATATAGGGGAGAAAAAAAAAAAAAAAAAAACCAAACATGATCACAAAACTCATTCAGGGTGATCAGAATTTTGCACGAACTTCAAATGCAACTGACCTTGTTTTCTGTTTTCAAAACGTCTAGGATAGATGAACAAAGATCTATAGATATATCCTCACTTTCTTCCAATACAAGGGTCATGATTGTCTCCATTGACGAAAACACATTTTCAGGGTGCTCACTCCTGCAAGTGCCCAAAGATAAACCTCCATTATGTCAATCAATCAAATTTTATCAAAACAAAGATGAGCAGATGGTCCCATAAATATATGAGCCAAATTTTCTCAAGATTGTTCATTCAAAAAACATGAAGCATAGTCCCTTAGCAAAATTCTGGAAAGATGCAGAACCAACTGTAGAAACTGATATTCCTAAAATATATACAACCTTTGGTAGGAGCAAAAAGAAAAATAAAAAAGCAATAGCCAAAGACAGGCACGCAATCCACACAAAGAATTAAAAAGAAAAGGCAACAGGTTACATCTAGATAAGAGAGAGTAGAACAGAAATAACGAAATCAAATATAGTTCACAACACATGGATCACAATAATGAAAACTCCATTCCATTCATCAGAACAATTTCACAATTATCGAATTATGGCAAGCAGAAAAGAATAGGAAAAAAAAAAAAACCCCTTAACAGTTCATAACCAAGATGTTCCTCCTTAGCAAACACGCAATACTAAGGTGAGTACTGAAGAGAACATATGGAAAAACCTCTTCTGTTTTGTCTTTTACTGATTCACTTCATGAAGGCTAGTAAGGATAGAAGTGTAATCCTAATTCATTTTAGGCAGATATTGCAAAGATCCAAGCACTGCAACGCTAAAAGACAATCAGGAAAGAGAGACACGAATGACAAAACCAAAGGTCATGTAAACAAACCAGGCAAACAAGGCAATGGATTCTAAAGAAAAGCAACAGCCTAACTAAGAACCCATTACAAAGTAGGTTTCTAAGCATCAAAAACAAATGTTAATTAGCTTTATGTTACCTAATAGTTCTAAAGAAATGATGGAACATTTCTGCGATTAAGGCATCACATTCCAGATCCAGCATTACTACACATGATCTGACTTTTGCCACTGTTTCCAAGATGGATGTCCTCTTGCCATACGATGGGCTAGATTGGTCATCCAACTTCTCAAACGATGATACAATCAATTGAAACACCTCCTGTAAAGAATAGTGTACATCAGCATAGGGACAGAATAAATGTATAGGAATCCTCATAATAGATTAATTGATCACACACACACACCTTCATTTGGTCATCCTCATAAGGTGCATCTGGAGCTGTGATCCTTGTTATCTCGCTAATACATGAAGCAACAGCAACATTCACATCAATGTCTTTATGTCTCAACAGCTCATTGGCAATCAATGCTTTCATCGATGGAGAAAGTGCTTTCTTCATTGACTCAGATGGTGACTGCTCCACTCTGGTGAGTAAATTTTCAACCCGCTACAAGCAAGAGAAATGAGGATAAATATAAACTGATAAACCTATATTGTGAAATTACCCAGAGAGGAATTGCTATCATAGCTTAAGTTTCAATTTATACTCCCAAAATCTAGCAATTAACAGAATAAATTGCATCCCAGCAGTCAGCAGATATTATAAAGCCACAAATGATCCCCCCCCCCCCCCCCCCGGCCCCAACCATACACACAAATTCATACCAGTATACCAAGCACCAAGACAGAAAAAAAATATCCACAAAGGACTATTCACACTATATGTGTTACCCTGGACTCAAGTAGTAGAGTTGAATACGAGTATGGATCTGAGTATCAGATATAGCAATTCCAAAAATTGGGGAAACAAGTATTGGAATTGGACACAAGTAAAGGACACAGCACGTGTATATACATAATACTTTATTACATACTCACATTTCTTATTAACTATCAAATTGTTTAAACCTCAACATATAGTCTTAATTATACATATTTATATTACAGGTTTACAGCACAATCTCTTTAAAAGAGTGCAAAAGAAAGTTGTTCTTAACATACATACATACATACATATAAATTTATATATAGTAGTAAATTTCCTACTTAATTCTAATTCTTACATAACTTTACAGAAGTGGTCGCAAGCACAGAAATCTATCATGATTTATAAACTATTTAAGTAATTACAAAATCTTTTAGGTTAATTCGGATAAAACAACAGATCTGTGAAAATACGCTGGATAACAACACAGAAGGAAAGACGTAATTTCAGTCGCGATGTTACGTAACAGGGATTAAATCTCAAAATCTGTTACAAAACGACTATTCCATGATGGAATGGCTGAGTTATAATTCCATGACTTCATTACCCTTTGCTGTGATATCCTAAGCACAGTAAAGTATCATGTTTTATAAAGTATTTAATTAATTACAAAATCTTTTAGGTTAATTCAGATAAAACAACGGATACAGCGGGATCAATCATTTAACAACACATAAGGAAAAGACGTCATTTCAGTCACGGTGATACGTAACAGGGTTTAAAACCCAAAATCTGTTACAGAACGGCTATTCTGTAATGGAATGGCCGAGTTATAATTCCATGACTTCATTACCCTTTGCTTTGATATCCTGCATACCACCCCCTAAAAATAAATTTACTAACAAGCATCTTTTTTTATGTAAAATACCAAGTATAGTTTATACGGCTCGTAAAATAAAATATAGCAATGTTTCCATGCCAAATTCATAGTCTGCAAAATAGAGATGGATATATTCAATTATTAGGGAAACAAAATATTGCCTTTCCTTATTAGAAGATTGGCGTGTTTATCAACAGCCTGTAAAAAAAATTGCATTAAAATCAAGCCCACCCCCAGAAACACGACCGGCGAGAGGGAGATAAATATGGTAGAAAAACAAATGAAAGAAATCAATCAAAAAAATATTTTCTTGATATCCTTCCTAAAGCGGAATCAACTCTAGCCACCATGATATCAGAGAGACAAAAATAAGAAAATCTAGCACAAAATCAAAAGAGGGGGGAAATTGGAAAAGGCAAAAATGTCACAAAATTAATTGCAATTTTATTTAAATTGATTCCCAGAATAACAAAAATTAAACTTAAATACATGCAACTGTTCAAGAAAATAAATTCAACAGATACATCCAATCAATACTTGAATTAAATATAAAAATCAAGCAAAATTCAAAAATTCAGCGAAAAATACCCTAAAACTGAAAATATTAAAAAAAAATAATAATAAAATAAAATAAAAATTGAGACTTACGTCAAGTGAAGAGAGCAACTCAGCGACGGAAGGAGGAGGAGAGAGAAGCTGGTTACCAGCTTCAGTGAGCTGCTTCTCAAGCAGCTCGTCATCTGACAACGCCATTGTTAAACACCTCTAGATCTCTCAATTCCTCGACTTCTGCAACAGCATCGAAACCCTAAAAATCTCCAGAAAAATGGATCACCACCATATATAACAATTTAACAACGAAAAAACTAAAATTGAATCTTCCAAAAAAAAAATCAAAAATTCATCCTCAAAGAGAAAAGCGTTAGAGCGCGAAAAAGGACGAAAATTAAATTTTAACAACTTTTTGATGAAATTATTTTAGGAGAGAGAAAAACTAGGGTTTAGTTTTCGATTTCAATTTTGGGGGAAAATGGGGGAGAGAGAAAACAAACCTGAACTTGTGCGTAGTAGAAATTTATGAGAACCTCGATTTCTTCTTTATTTTTTTGGGCGAGTTTTTCGTAAGATGGATTTATTTATGACGATGGTTTTTTGAGAGAGAAATGTAAATATTTCGTCACTATTTATTTCATTTTCATTGAGAAAAATAGTTCAAATAAATAAAGCTTTCATTCAGAGTATTTATATTTATAATAATCCGGATTTTACTGAGGGTGTGATGTTATGGATTGTAGTTTGAGGAGTTTTGGAGTCCGCTTGTTTGGGATTGGGGGTATGTTTTGGGCTATGGAGTAATTTTCTTCTTGTTTTTGACCCAATTCAAGCTCAAATAATGCATGGTCTCTATGTCTCTTATGCTTTGAACAAAGTTTTGTTCTTACTTATAGTGTGCTTAATTTGTTGCTTTCGGAATTTACGGTGTTCTACTCAACGAGTGTTTTTAGAGTTTCAGGTTCAGTTTCGTGAGTGTTTGCGATTTACTGGTAAAATTGGGTTAGTCTTCTAGTAAGGTTTTGTTGCTTTCGGAAATTACGATGTTTACTCAATGAGTACTTTCAGAGTTTCAGTAACAGTTTGGCTGGTGTGTGCGATTTACTAGTAATGGATTCGTCTGCTTATAAGGAACATGATAGGTTTAGATGCGTTAATTATGGTTGTTAATAATGTAACTTGAATTTGTTTAAAATCTTGCTTGTTATATCGATTTTTTCTAGATTTTATTTACTTGTATGTGTTTGAAGCCGTTATGGAGAAAGGTATGGTGACGTGGAACAATTGGTTGCCTGCTAGATCATTATAGTAGAAATCAACACTCATTTGTGTGCAAAATCCTTTTGTGAAGTTATTATTAATTGTTGTTTACTTGTTTATATCTTTAGTTAAGAGTGACACATTAGCCGGGAAAAGAAATAAATTTAAGCATTTAGGAAAAATTGCCACCATTAATCCCAATTTTGCCTCGTCATCTAATAATAATCCCAACTTTCGTTTATCACTATCACTCCCAACTTTGTACCCATTAATTTCTATCACACCCAAATGACTTGGAACTGGTTGAAGAGGTAAATTTTGCTGACTTGTGATTAGTTGCACACATGTCACATCATGATAGGTTAAAAATTTAAAAAAAAAATAAAAATAAAAAAAAAAACCACAGCTACTTCCACCACCACCACCACCACCCTGAGCCACCTCCTCCTTTAGTGTCACTCGCAAAATCACCAAGGGGGTGGTCGAAATTCGCCGATGAAGGGAGCGAGGTGTACAGATTTGATGGGGAAGGGATGGGAGGGTTGAAACAGAGGAGGAAGATGGCAAAACGAAGAGAGGATGGGGACGAATCGGGGGTGGAAAGTGGTGGAATCGGAGGGGGTAATGGGCGGAAACGACGACCCGCCTTCTCCGACCAGTTCCGACCACCCCCCTACCGAAAACAGCACGCAGGGGCCTCCCTGCTGCCCAAACGACAGGGGCTGCCTTCTGTTTGAAACAGCAGGGGCTGCGCTTGTTGGTTCTGGCAGCGGCTGCCTCCTGCCGGATATGGTATGGCCGGCCTCGTGCCGAAAACAACAGGGGCTACCGCCTACCGGAGCCTGGAGGTGGCAGGGTTAGGAATTATTTTCTTTTTAATCTTTTTTAAATTTTATTAATTTTTTTATTATTTTTTGGATCTATCACGTGTTGACACGTGTCTAGTAACTTGCAATATCAGGTTAGATTACCTGTTGGGTGTGATGGAAATTAATGGGTCACAAAATTGGTAGTGATATGGAATAATCTAAAGTTGGGATTAATATTGGCGGATGAGCTGAGGCAAAGTTAGGATTAATGGTGGCAATTTTTCCAATTATTTAACCCTACTGCTCATATTAATACAAGTTCGCAAATGCTTTCACATGTTCCTACCTTTTAAAAAGCTTGAGATAACTCTTATAAAAAGTGTCTAAATAAGTATACCCTCTATTTTTTTTTTCTTTTACTTATTTGCCTTCATTAATGTCAGTTACCTCTTTTTTCAACTCTTAAAAATAGTGTGCACACATCTATACCTCTAAAAATGTTTGCTTACTATTTTCTCTCATTAATACTATCAACTACTAAAATTGTGACATAATAAGACCAACTACTAAAAACTCCCTAGACATGATGACTTGCTATAGCGCGTGCATTGCCGCTCTTATAACATAATCCAAAATACATAAAATAGGAGAAGTTGTCAAAACCCACCTTTTAATTTACTATTAGATTTTTCACATTTTACTATATAAAAAATTATAGGAAATTTTGTCAACAACTACCATTTAAATGACTACTTATGAGAACAACTATCATTTAAATTATTTTTATTGAAATAACAACCACAAAAACAACAAAACTTATGAGTAGCACCTGCCACTACCACATTTATTGTTTTCGGCAAGAATCTCCGTTTATGGGCATATTTTATAAAATTTCCCTCAAAAATAACCTAAAATAAATGACAATATTGCTCTACATTAACCTTTATTCGGATAATACACTTCAGTTGCCCCAAATCTCCCAATTTCGTAAAGCCCTTAATTCAATTTTTAATTTTGACCATAAACCCTAATTTAAAGATTTAATTGAAAAATTAAATCAGCTATTATGCGAAATTAAAACAATTGACCTATTAATGTGTTCAACTATCAAAATATCTTGTTTCCTATACCATAATTGATTAAAGATTTATAAATTAGGCTCTCTCAACCAAACATTCTTGTCGTAAAATAAAACGTGGTAGTGCTGCTCAAAGTTTTTGTGACTTCGTGGTAATTTTTTTAAAAGAAAATTTAAATGGTAATTGTTCTCAAAAGTGGTCATTTAAATGATAGTTATTGGCAAAATTTCTCACAAATTTATTTTGATTTTCAAATTTTAATGTGTTATGCTTTGTCTTTTATGGTTTTTAACTATAAAATAAAAAGAAAAGAAAATTACAAGGCATGCATAAAAAACATACAGATATAGTAATCAAGCTAAAGTCTATAATCTGTGAGTAAAACCAATGCTATAAGCATGATACCAAGTAAATTCTCAATAATGTGATTACATTAAGCATAACACCAAGTAAAATCTCAATAATGTGATTACATTAAGCATAATTCCAAGTAAAATCTCAATAATGTGATTACAATAAGCATAATACCAAGTAAAATCTCAATAATGTGATTACAATAAGCATAATACCCAGTAAAAATCTAAATAATGTGATCACAATAAGCATAATACCAAGTAATATCTCAATATTTCCTTAAAAAAAAATATTGTAATATCTCAATAATGTGATCACAATCTTATCTTTCCATTCACATTAATGGTAATACCATTTAAGTAATATTCGTTTACTATTAGTGTTGAAAAACTTTAACAATAAGGGCCTATTCAAATTTATTGAATTGAGCTGATCTAAACTGAACTGAATTGGCTGAAATGAATATCTTAAGAAAGAAGGAAATTAGGAGCTGAATTGAACTGAACTGAATTGAACTAAACTGATTAGAGCTCAACTGAAGGCCCTAAGTCTCGTATAGGATGAACTTTTGTTAATTTTATTGAAAGACGGTTAATATGAGGGTTGTTTTAAAATATTTTTAAGGCACCTTTTAGCCTATTCAAGGCTATCGCCTAATTTGTAACGAGTTTGACTATTTTTTAATTTTAATGTGTATATTCTAATGGATACATGTTATAAAGGCCAATATGATTAATCTAATACACTAATGTAAGTGTTTTTTAGGATTAAAATTAATGTAAAAAAAAAATTATAACTTTTATGGTATATAAGAGTAACTTAAAAAAATTAGGGTCATTTAAACCCATATTACGATAAGTTAATGAAAGTCCGGCTTATTCAATAATTTGCATTGGTCGAGGCTCACGCGGCTAGTGGCGGCAAAGCGAGGGGAGAGGGATAGCCGGCGAGGGGCGGGGGAGGGCTAATGAGGGGTTTGGTGGATGAGAAAGATGAAATGTGTGGTGGTTGTGGTGTGGTGGTGGGAATGATTCCTTTGTTTTAAAAACAAATAACAGAGGAAAAATAGGGTATTTTCATTCCATTCTTCTCCTTTTCCTTTGTTCATTCCATTCCGATTCCCTCGTGCGAACCAAACGGCCCCTAAGTGTTTTCATTTCTAGTTGTTTGGTATGAGTTAAAACTTAAAAGTAACAAATACCGTTTCCGGAGGGTAACAAATTCCTCCAATTTGTTACACTTGACAAACTAGTGAATACGTTTCGTTACTCAATCACAATCTTTTCAAATTGTTTTCATTCCTCTACGATATCAAACATATACGAAGTAGTAAAGAGTTTATTTACAATGTTTATACCAAACCCCCTTAACTTAAAAGTTCATATACTATTATACCGTATCCGTTTTCCTTGTATGTCTACCGTCTTTGGAGCTTTTTACTTTTATGCTGCAACTTCCCCTCTTTCTTCTCCGAATTCTCCATTGAAGCGCATAATCTGAATTCTCCATTCTCCATTCTCCAACCTCTATTGAAGCTCGAACTAAGCTTTCTCTCCTCCATTAGGTATCAAGTTTTGTTTTTTCTATTTTAAATCATGGATTATCAATTCACAATCTAGGGTTTATCGCTGATTTGATTGTCTGTATTGTCAATTTTAGGGTTCTTCTTAGGTGAATTATTGAACTTTTGGTTATTATTACTCAAGTTATGAATGATTATATTCGTCAATTTTGTTGCTGGAAATTTCCAATGTGCAGTTTACGTTGATAATCTTAAACGAGAAGAACTTTATGTTGTATCTTTAGCCTAATTTGATCATTGAGTCAAATTTGATTGCTAATGTGTTGCAGGATGTTGTTTATAATACTTTATTGTAGGATGGAACTATGAAAATGGACCTTTTCTCCCTCGGGGCGGCCGCTCCTGCAGTTTGCCCTGGCTCAGGGACGGGCCTGGGTAAAATTTTGCTATTTTTAACAAATCATATACGAGTAAGCATAATCTGTGAGAGATTTGAGTAACATTTGTGAAATTAGAGTAGGAGAAGGGAAGACGGGGTTAGATTAGAAAAGTCATGGGGACGTTTGGTATAGTATTTTTAGATATAGGAAACGGATTCAAATAAGTGTTTTCATTTCTAGAATTCTAGTTGTTTGGTATGAGTTAAAAATAACACTATCGTTTTCGTAGGGTAACAAAATCACCCAATTTGGTACCTTTGACAAAAAGTGGAAACAAAATTCGTTTCTTTACTCAATCACAATCTATTCAAATTGTTTCCATTCCATTAGGATACCAAATATATAGTTTGGTATGAGTTAAAAGTGACAAATACCGTTTTCGGAGGGTAACAAAATCACCCAATTTGGTACCCTTACAAACTAGAGTTAACAAAATGTGTTTCTTTATTCAATCACAATATACTCAAATTGTTTCCATTCCATCAGGATAACAAACATATAGTAAAGGTAACGTTTATCATTACTCTTTTCCTTATTTATTTAAATCATTTCCATTCCATTTAAGGTGTTTATACCAAATAACCCCTAAATATCAGGGGGCGTGACACCCTAGGATGCCTAAGCACAGTTTGACTTATTTTTATTCGAGCTTAATCCTGCAAATGTGACTGCGTAAGCAGCTTGGGTGTTTTCCTAATTGAGTGAGAGGTATTGACCGGGGGAAGGTAGAATTCAAAGCATATCTAGGACTATGAGTTTGCCTTTATAGTTTTGTATTTTGTATCATATATCATGTTTCCTTCCCAATTTCATTTAGATGGAAAGGAGGATTCACTAATCACTATTACTTTATTAGTTTCATCATTATTTTGTTTCATGAGCCATGGGCATGCCATTTATTGGTAATACTGAATACCCTTGATCAATAGAAAGCCTAGATTTCTCATCCTCATGGTTTCTTTTCAGTACCAGTGATAAAATGGGGAGCAAAGGGCGATTACCACCTCATCATATGAGGCATCCTCTTCATGGCCCTGGTTTGGTGCATCCGGAGCCATTTGGTGCCGGGATACGGCCTCCACATGGTGGGTTTCCTCATGGTGACATGTTGCCTCCACCGGAAATTTTGGAGCAGAAACTTGCTTCTCAACATGTTGAGATGGAGAGGTTGGCAACAGAGAACCAAAGGCTTGCTGCTACTCATGGATCATCGAGACAGCAGCTTGCTGCTGCACAGCAGGAACTTCAGATGTTGGAAGCTCAGATTCGAGATTCAAAGCTAGAGAGAGAGCAACAGATGAGAGGTCTAATAGATAAAATTTCAAAGATGGAAGCGGAATTAAAGTCAGTGGATCGCCTTAAACTAGATCTACAGCAAGCAAGGGCAGAGGCGCAAAGCTTGGTTGAAGTGAGGCAAGAGCTTATGTCTAAAGTGCAGCAACTAAATAATGAGCTTCAAAGGGCCCATGTAGATGTGCAGCAAATACCTTCTATGATGTCTGAACTCAATCACCTTAGACAAGAATTTCATCAGTACAGGTAAATGTCTTTAACTATCAATATTTGGTAATCTTAGTCTCTATGTCATTGCAAAGTATAATGACATGTGTGACCATGTTCGTGAATTTGTTAGCTGTTTAAACTCCTCTCACATATTGTTGGCACATTTTTGAATCTACACTGACATGCTTAGATGCTGAATTTGGCAGGGCCACATATGAACATGAAAAAAAGGTTTACCGTGATCATATTGAATCTCTTCATGCTATGGAAAAGGAGTACAGGAGCATGAATGATGAGGTGGCTAAACTTCGAGCTGAGTTGAATAATATTTCAAACAGTGATAAAAGATCAGGTAACTTATTTGTTGTGAAACATCTCCACTTTTGAGTTTGTGGTTTCAACGGTTTTGGTAATTTCTGAATTGCATACTCATATCTCTATTATGCTGACGCAGCTTATGGTAGTGCTGCCGGATATGGGGACATTGATGCCTCTGCTCACAATCTTTCAGGACAGAGTTCCTATGAAGATGGTTATGGATCTCAGCAGGTACAAGTGTTTAAAAATTTTCATGTACCACCAAGAACCAATCCACCATGTCCACCAAAAGATGTACCAGCCACGTTTGGTCACCTTAAGACTCGTGCTATATGTTGTTACTGATTGTTATAATGGTATGCTTTATTTTGCATGAAAATTGACCTCAATCTGTAATCTGTAGTCCTGTACCATACTCATGTAGTTTGACTGGAATATATATTTACTTGATTTGAAGCAGCTTGACTGTATCTACAGATCTATACTGGTCCATCAATTGCTTTTTGATTGAGTTGTGTGTAGAAGAATAGACTTGCATAGCCTTATCCTCGATAAAAAATTAGAACACTTATTTCTAATAAAAATAGAGCACAGAAAACCTCTCTACTCAAGGGAGCAAATTTTTTCAACTTGCATAGATTTAATCATACCGACTTACCAAGACGACCAATGGAAACATCCTGTTTGGAATGTTAGGAAATAAGACTGCCAATGCCTGTTGACTTACCTTGCTTAGTGGCATGATACGATTTCATCTTCCACCTATTCAGTGGAAGTTTTTGCTGCTGAGACCTGTTGCTTTGATATGTTTCACCTTTTCATGCTCCAAACCCTCACATCCCCCCCCCCCCCCCCCCCCCCCCTCTTGAAACTATCCTTGAGGTCCTTTGCCTTTTCAGTTTACCGACGGGGCTTGTTACAATATGTTCTTGTTTAAATATCTCACAACTTTCCTTTGTCTTGAAATTCTTTTGGGAGTATAAGGTTTACTGGTTTGCACTTATAATTCGCTATTAATTTTTTCTTGGTGAGTGCGTGGTGTTTGCTAGAAAAATATCTTGTTTGGCAAAGCAGAAACGGGTTTTCTTTGGCTTCTTAATCATAGAAGTTAAGCATGTGGTTTCTGGGGTGCAAAGTGTGCGATGTTATTTGTTACCCACTAGCCGCAGGTTACAATAGTTTTAATGGTAGCTGACTACGAATAAATTTTCCTTTGCTTTGGCTCCCTTTTGATCTTCTAATCTGTCTCATGTGCTTTTGTTTGTTGCCTTTGCCTAGGGCCTTCCATTATGATTACAAAGCTCTACTTAGTTATGAATGTCGTTTTTTCTCCTCTAGTATTATCTTTTTTGTCTTTTGTGCTGTATGCCTGTATTGGCTTTCTAGTTGCTTTAGTTTTCGGTAATTATGACATTTTCTAATTTCTCCTGCCCTACTTAGTTCTTCTTTATGATTACCGTTTCTCCTTTTTTTCCTTGCTCATATTTTGGGTATTACCATAATACCATCCTCTTTCCATCCACGTCTATTTTCCTCTTGTGAATTTTGTATGTATGATAATAGTTTCTCTACTTGCTTGAGGGGCAAAGGCTGCATATCCTTCCTAATCCTGGCATGCTGTGTACTTCATAGTAGGTAGTGTTGATAATATTGATCCTTGCAGCTGTTGTTTTATTTATGTATTTATTTATTTTATTTTTATTTATTTTTTTTTTTTTTTTTTGTTCTGAAACAAAATATGTGGCTATGAGTTCTTTATGTACTGCTTTACGATACATTCTTGATATGGTCAGGTCAGATTAAAATTTATTCTTCCTTGTCGGAATGTATGCTGCTTTTATGCTGAAATTTGAACTGCTGTTTACTTTCTAAATATATGCTGTTTGCCTGTCCGGAAAGTTGAGGATATGTCTTCTGGTGTTTGCAACAGGTACATCACCAGTTTCCTGCCAGTGGTGCTGCTGCTACTGCATCTACACCTGCTGTTACAGGAGGCAGTGTGGTAGCCAGCAGTGGTGGCACACCAACTTATGCTGCACCTCAATCTGGGCCAGCCTCTGCAAGGGCAGGCTATGATGTATCAAGGGCCCCTGGTTGTGAAGCACAAAGGGTTCCAATTCCAACCTATGACCTGCAGGGTGGTCAAGCCTACAACGCTCAGAGAGCATCAGGCTATGATGCATATAGAGGAGCTAATTATGACATGCAAAGGCCTCCTTATGACCCGCAAAGAGCTGCAGCTTATGAAATGCCTTGGGCAAATAACTATGATGCACATTCGAGGGGTGCAGTGGCTCCACCTCCTCTTCCTCCTCAGGGCCAAACACCCGTAAACAACATGCCTTATGGGTCTGCTGCGCCACCACCTGTTGCTCGAGCAGCAGCAGGAAATGAAATGCAGCCTCGAGGTGGCAATACTGCTCGTAGGTAAGAGAATATCGCCAGAAGGTTCTCTGAATTCAGCTGCCTAGATCATGCTTCGTCTCCTTTGAAGATTTGGTCATATGCTTTAAAGCAGCTAGACATTAGTTGCTTTTGCATTCAAGAGGTTCAATGCAGATTTTTTGAGTGGAGAAGGAAGGATTGAAACATCGTAGAAGGTTGACAACACAAGGGAGCTTGATAGATTTGTGAGATTATACTTTTGTAGATCACTGGATCCTTCTGTGGCAGTGGATCTTTATATGAGCATTTTTTGTTTGCCAAAATTGGGGTTAAGCCCTGCTGTTTCCTTTTGGCCTCATTGTGACCAATTGCGATTAATGTTTACTGCTCTTTGATCAATTTTGAATTTAATTTTTAGGAATATAATAAGTCGAATATAATTGGTTTGATATGGGTGAATGTGTGTTCTTAAATGTGGGTTTGGGAATGAAAACATTCTATTTATCCATGCTTTTACCAGTTCATTGGATTCAAATAGCTTTACAACCTTCCTTCTGAGTTCTGACCAGGAGTCTTTTTATGCCCATTTAATATTCTGTGTGTTTTGGAATTTGGATAAACAACGATGAATGGTACTAATGAAGGAAAGGTAATGTACTAATGTGAATATATAGTATATGTTTCTGTCTCGACCTGATCTCCCAAGAACTCGGACCTGAGATCCTGATACCCCTATCGGCAAGCTGAGAACCTACACAATGAGAAGAAGTTAGCTAACCCCGGGGTGATGCGGGGATAACCACTCCGATGACAAAGTCAGAAAGTGTTTAAGAAAGGAAGATAAGTATGAGAGAGAAAGTAGAGAGAGAGAGAGAGAGAGAGAGAGTAATTAATGTCCTCATTAATGAGGTCTTACCTACTATTTATAATGATCCAACTTGACAGGTGGCTCTCATCCATGCAAAGCCTCTTGTGCCAAGTGTTAAGCTTCGGCTGCCACGTGTCGAATTCCGACAAGCCGATATGTCTGCTTTCTGATACATATCAGCGCCTTTTCACAATTACTCAAGGTTTGATCACGCGCTTCTTCAAGATATCGGCCCTGCCTAGATATCATCCCATACAATTAGCCCCCCAAGTGAGGACGCATGATCACACATCATCGTTCTCAGTTAACCTAGCCGACAAACTTAATCTAGCTGAACAAACTTTGGGTTCCACTTCTCATTCTTCAAATTTCACCTCATTTTGGAATTTTTATAGGACACAACGTTTCTTGCACTCTGTCAAGCACTGTGCACCAATGAAACACTACTGCTATCCCTGTTGTTGCTCCAGTTCGTTATGCCTATTTGGCTTACACTCAGACAGTGCAGTGGGTGAAGTTTAAGGATACCTCAGAGACTTTATTCTGACCTGACGGTGCGGCTACAACTGGATTTATTCGTGTCCTTTAATTTCTATATTCTTTTGCTGAGAAGATTTGTTTCTTATTTTTGCAATATTCAGGATGACTTTTGTATAATGTTTTAATTCCTTAGTATATTCATTTGCATTATCTTTGATTTTATCTCTCAATTTTATACTCCGTTATACTCCATCGACACATTACTATTATTTATTGACTCCGTTTTCCCCCCCAAGTGACCTTGTATGCCGACAGCAGACAAGGTCTACTTAATATAAAATATATGGGAGCGAAAAACTCCGTTTTCCCCCCCAAGTGACCTTGTGTGCCGACAGCAGACAAGGTCTACTTGTTATAAAATATATGGGAGCGAAAAACTCCGTTTTCCCCCCCAAGTGATCTTGTGTGCCGATAGCAGACAAGGTCTACTTGTTATAAAATATATGGGAGTGAAAAACTCCGTTTTCCCCCCGAGTGACCTTGTGTGCCGATAGCAGACAAGGTCTACTTGTTATAATTTACAATATTGAAGCGCAACCGTTTTTTTTTTTTTTTTTTTGAGCGGGAAAATTAATACACGTGTCGTAAATCCTACCGCTGCTTTTTGAAATCGATTACCGATTCAGGACCGTTGGATCTCTGAACCGCCTTTCACCTCAACTGCCTTTTCAGTTTCTTCCTTTTAGATTAAAATTTCCGCCATTTTTTCTTTTTACTTCTCATTTTTTCCAAGTTTTCTCTCAGAACCAACTTTCTCGATCAAAGCTTTTACTTTTCTTTTCTTTCCTGATTTTGGTCTGCACACTTCAGTATTTTCGGCGTGCTTTTCTTCTTCGTCATTTCTTACTTAAAGACATCAAATCAGCGATTTTCGTCGAAGGTATTGTTGCACCCTAACCCCTGATTTTGCATGTTGTTTTTTTTTTTTTTTTTTTTTTTTTTTTTTTGTATTTTCTTAGTTTTAAATTAAATGTCTGAAGATAGTGTTGAAGAGAACTTTCCTAACCTTAGTACTGCTAGGCGTCGTTTAATTAGGCAATCCCTAGGCAAAGAAACCGGTAGTAATCAGGGTAATTCATCCTCTCTTTCTGATAACATAGATTACCCCTTTGAGACGTTATCTTCTGAAGAAGAAAAACGCGCTTTTATGCTACATAGGACTATTGCTCATCGCGAACGTGCTTATTACCCCACTAACCCTGATATCCCTGCCGATACTGAAATTCTTGACGTTGAGCCTGTTAGTGTTCGTTATCACTTACGCAGCTTTTCTGGGAGACGGTATTTTAATCAATACGGCACTAACGTTGGCAATATAGGTATAAACACCATGCCAAGGGTAAAGAGTACCAGTTATCAGCCTCGAGCTGCTGCCCGTGAGGCTGCTGAGGCCGCCAAAGCAGCTAAGGCAGCCGAAGCCGCTAAGGCAGCTGAATCCAGTAAAAGACCTGGGCAAGGTCAAGTCGTGAGTTCTTCTGAAGAAGAACAAGAAGCTGATATCCCTGTAAACCCCCAGGAAGGTCCGTCATCTCCCGTTCATGATTCAGCCGTTAACTCGGTTTTAGGAGATGACGAAACTCAAGAAGGTAGTATCAACAATGAGAGCAGGGAAGACATTGTTGACATGACGGCGGAGGTTATCCAGGAAGAGAATTTGGATGAGGGCTACAACTCCGAAACAGATGGAGCTGAATTCCAACAGCCTATTGTTCTTGCTAGAGATGGGAAAGTGGCTAAGGCAAAAATAAACGACGATTTTAGGAAAACGGCAATTGAAAAAGATTACTGCCGCCGTGCTAAGAAGTTTTTCAACTTACCTGACGGGTATGAACTGTCAGTTCCCCCTTCTGGAGCCTCAGTATTAGATTGCCCGGCAGGCTCCGTGGCCGTTTATATGAAGCATTTTGACTTTGGCCTCCGTTTTCCTTTACATCCCTTTGTTGCAAAAATCTTGAAGGCCTGGAACGTCTGTTTAGTTCAGGTGACCCCTCCCACCATTCGGGCTGTTATTGCCACCATTTGGGTTATGCTGTATCGGAACTATCCCCTAACCCTTAATGTTTTTAGACGATTGATTACTCTGAAGAGGGATGGTCAGTCAGATGGGTGGTGGTCTTTATATACCCAACCCTACAAATATACCGTCCACCCTAAGCTATCAAGCTGCAAGGGTTGGCAAGTCAGGTTCTTCTTCATGTCGGTTCCAGAGGACTTTCCTTTGAGAAGAACCTTCTTCAGGCATCACCCTCGTTTCGACTCAATTCCCGAGAGAGATCTCGGTAAACACGAAGAGAGAGCTGTCAATCATTTTGACATCTCAGAATTTGACGAAGGTGACGGCAAGGTCCGTTTAGTCCCTAAGGTGTGGGTGCCGAATGTGAGTTACATTCTGGGCAACGCGCCGTTATCTCGTGTCGGTCTCTGTTGGACTGACCATTATGGTACTGTTCGTTTTATCAACCTCTTACTTTTGTTTCTTTTATAAAATTGTTTGTCCTTGGCTGATTGAATTTTTATTCTTTGTTCTCAGGTATTGATAAGTTAGACAACAGGCAACTTGGCCTATCAGCTGACGGGAAAAGAGTTATTAGGCGTTGCCCTAAGGCTTCTGGCCCTTACGACACCCTTGCTACCGTTTGTGGCCTCGCTCTAGCTATCAGCGCCAAAAGAAGAGCTGAAATCATGGCTGATGATAATGCCAAAAAGAGAAAGACGACATCACTTGCCAATCGGCGAGGTGGAGGTGTCGTGATCTCCAGCCCCAGACAGCCTGAAGGGCGCGGTGGGAAAAAGAAGGACAATTCGGAGACCGAGAAGACTCCGCCCACCACAAAAACTAAAAGCCCTGAGGCCATTGTAAAGAAGGTTATTCAGGGGATTGAGATCGAGGATCTCACTGCTGCTGAGTCCCCTCGTCAGCTTCAGCCAACCACTACAATCGCTCCCACTACGGTTGGCTCAGATTCAAGTATTCCGGCCCTGACTTATCGGTCCAATCAATGGATTGAACGAGTCTCTGGAAGGTTTCCAGACGAAGTTTTGAAAGGCTTCGCTGTCCCTGCTGGTCATTCCGGAGACCGTTAGCAACCAAATATGGATGTCGGTCGGAATGAATCCATGATCACCGATGACCCAATGCAAGGTGGGAATCTTGGTTATCGGCTTTTGAGCAATCTTACTCTACCGATGGACAGACCTGCTGGTCAAATCGGCCCCCTCGCTGCTACTCATATGCACAACATGATGAAGGTACCCTTACTTTTGTTATTGGCCTCGTTTACCCCACTTTTCTTTTACCTATCCTTATGCTTTATACGCATCTTTACTATGTACTTCTTATTCTCTTTATTTATTCTTAACTTTAAACATTTTTTTTTTTTGTGTTCAGGCCGTCATATCTGGTACAGAGCTTGTTGAGATGTACCGTTATTACCAAGAGAAGCATCATCAAGCCTCCTCCAGCCAAAGTGCTATGCAGGAAATCATCGACAACGCTGAGAGGGCTTTAGATGATTTAAAGAAAATAAAAGAGAGAGACGACAAGGAGATGTCGAAGCTGAAGGTTAAGGCTGAGATGGTCGCTGGTCTGGAGTTGGAAGTGCAGAGTCTGAAGACTCAGATTACCGAAAAGGATAAGGCCATTGAGCGCCTTCCTTTAGTCGAAAAAGATCTCAGTGATGCCAGAGCTAAAATTAAGAGCCTTGAAGAGAAGGTTCAAAAAATGGAAGCTGATAAGCCTGGCATTCGGCAAAGAGCTGTTGGCCGCTATCTGGCCTCTGATGAGTTCTGTTCCAAGCTCCAAGATTGTTTCGATGGAGGTTGGACTGCTGCTCAGAGATGTATTGCCCATGCTGCCGGTTGGAAGAAGGAAGATTGGGCCAAAGTTGAAAAAGCTTTCAATGAGGAAGCGTACAAGATTCCTTCCGGCTTTGAGACTCAACAATTCTCTGAGGAGGACTTGTACAACCTGGTGCCAAGCGCTGATGACGGCCCCAATGATCCGAAAATTTTGAACTCCCCAGTGCCTAAGAATGCACAAGCTTGAAGGGGCGGGCAGTCATCACCGACATCTTCTTGTGGGTCTTGTATTATTGGGCCTTACCAGTTGTAATTCTGTTTTCATTACCTTTTGTCCATCTGAATATTTATTTTGACATTGCTGTTTTATCGGCATATACCCCTTTTTTGTGGTGATGCCTGTCGATTGTTAACTTTAATTTCATTGTTTATGTAAACTTCTCAACTTATTTTCATTACACTTTGTTGCTTATCAGTTGCTTGTGAATCCAAACATCTTTTACCATATCAGTTAGGGATACGATAGTTTATGTTGCAAATTTGCCTATTTAAACAGTGTTATCGTTTGCAAAAAACAAGGACATACTTGATATCTGACAACTCTTAACAATTATCAAACCATAACCATATCCAAACGTAACAACTACTTGTCACTTTAAAAATTATCAATGTACGACATCTATCTCACTCTTTACTCCCCATAGTGTACATAATTCTTATCGGAATTATATACACTAAGCAGTAATTTGTGTTGCTGGTCCAGATTATAACGTCGGTCACCCACTGCTTTGCTATTTCAGCCAGTTGGGTACCCTCTCGGCGATCACTTTCTGAGCTACGCCTCATGTCGGCGTATACTCGAATTGATTTGGCCGGTATTATATTTTGAACCAGCAACCTCGCGAGTTAATGTATACAACTGATCAGGTTGTAGATTCATTAACTTCACGGAAGCGGTTTTGAGCTATCCGTCCCATTTAACGTTGTTATGTTAAATGGAGGATGCCTATTCCCAACACACGTTGTCTGAATATTTCTTCATTCATCACTGTAGGGAATATTTCAAGCATTACGATAACCCCAAACTTGAACCCCACTGTGATCATACACTAAAGTACGGTGGCGTTCCAAAGGGAAAGAAAAAGAGCAAAAAGAGTCGCCAACAAGTTTTAGGAACTTGTAAACCCAAAAGACAATCCAAAAGGACCATCAACTCCATAAGGTCTTGAACCAAACAGGGTCCGGGGATGAGGGTACGAATCCAATCTACAAAAGAAAGGACCCGCCCTATAAAATAGGCCTCTACTTTGTTCTGCTCGTATTCATGTGCGCTTTTCGAATAACATACAAACATCATATTGAACCTACCCTGTTTAATCTATGTTGGTTGAATATTAATGCACAAATAAAACTATTATTGGTGATCACTTGAGTTAAAATCACATTAGCCTAAACCAAATTAATAATTATCTTATTAAGCGTGATTTCAAGTACAAATTCCCTTTAACAATCATAAAAGGTGTGATCAAGCAATAACAATATAATATAAAATAAATATCAAGCAACAATAATAATAATCAATAAATAATAATAACGATGATAATAACATAATAAGGCATAATAAAGCTTGATAATAATAGCAAGATCCTAGGCATGATACTAACAAGATTAATAACAAATCCTAGCATGTCACTAAACAATAAAGATCAAAGCTTCAAACCTAACATGGTACTAACATGATAACATGATATTAGACAGCATAAGATAACATCCTAACATGATACTAGAAAGCATAAAGTAACATCCTAACATGATACTAGGAATATTAAACAATAATAAACATGCTTTCTACGTTGAAAGAGAGTAATAAGATTACATACTTTGAAGCCTCGTACCTCTTTCTAATAACAAAATACACAAGTTAGTAAACTTCAATGAAAATAATAAAGAACAATTAAATAATTAAATTGAAATCAAATTAAATAAAGTTTAGACTAGTTTTGGACCAAACCCTCAGAAAATATCAACCCTTGCACGTCTAGGGCGAAGGCAACTTCGAACTTGGCTAAGTGATTCAAGATCTTGTGAATGCGGAATATTGTATGTAAAAAGGTAGTTTAGAAAGAGAGGGAGAAAGAAAGCATATATTGCTTAGAGAGAGAATAGAGAGAACTAAGGATGAGAGTTGATGAGAGAATTGATGATTGTCAATGATTTTGAAAACAGAGATTCGGACCCTATTTATTAGGAAAATAGTCCGGAAAAACATAGAATTTGATAAGGAATAAAACTACACGCTGTCGCCAGGAATCGACTCTGTCGCGACGCGACAATGTCTGTCGCGAGGCGACAGGGTCTGTCGCGTGGCGACAGACTTGTCGTTTGGCGACAACCTGTATTAGCGCGTTTTCTTCACGCGGAATCCGATCTTTAATCAACTTGATCTACGGAATCCGTACAGAAGATAAAATATGTATTTTTAAGATAATAAAACGATATTTTACTCCAAATAAAAGTCTATTTTAAAATAATTAATTATTAAATCTAATAATATTAGAATTAAAAAGAACTTTCTAGAAACTTCTAGGAAATTATAATTAATCCTAATAATTTTAGGAATAATAATTAACATTGGGCCCTCCTCTAGATCATTGGGCCGTATTTAAATAATTAACCAGGCCCAGTTTAGTATTTTGGCCATAACTTCCTCATTATTCATCGGAATTGGGCTTATAATATATCGTTGGAAAGGTCTTTTCGAGCTCCATCCATCAACACTATTATTGGACCTTAATTATGGACCAAACTAAACTGGTTTGGTCATTTTCAAATAAATAGAGTCATTTTCAAAAACAGAGAGAAGAGAATTTTAATAAAACTAAACCGCAACACTTGACTTTCAACCACTTTCACCTAATCCGATAATGGTTCGACGTGAAAGGCATTCATCACTGGGTTTGGTTTTGGGGAGACACAAATGGGTGTCTACAATCACTGATACCCTTTATTGATATCAGCTTCACACAAAAATTTTATACACCTTATACATAGTATTTCTTCAGCACAGCCGAGTTCCATACATTCTTTAGGGGTGCCCCATCCAAAGTTTCCAGATAAAACGATCCATGGATGACGACATCTCTAATCCGATAAGGTCCTTCCCAGCTTGCTTTTAGCTTTCGGTCTTCATTTCCCTAACCCGTCGCTGCTGTTCTTCGCAGTACCAGATCCCCTACACTTAACGGCCGATGAGATACCCTTCTGTTGTAAGCTCTCGACATTCTTTCTTTATATGCAGCTGACTTAACTGCTGCTTTTTCTCTGAGCTCTGGCAGAAAGTCTAACTGCTCCCGTAAGAGTAAATCATTTTGATCTTCACAATAATGCTGAACTCTAAATGTCGGCAACCCAACCTCTGCTGGTATAACTGCTTCTGTACCGAATACTAAAGTGTAAGGTGACTCGCCCGTAGCTTCTCTGATTGTAGTCCTGTTTGCCCACAATATCTCCGGTATCAAATCTGCCCACAAACCCTTTGCATCTTCAATTTTCTTTTTTTATTGCTGCTATAATTTGCTTATTTGCTGCTTCTGCCTGGCCGTTAGACTGTGGATGGCATACCGCTGCATAAGCAAATTTCACTTTGTACATCGTTAAGAGATCTTTGACTGGCTTACAATCAAATTGGGTTCCATGATCAAAAACCATTGCCATTGGCAACCCAAATCTTGTGAAGATACCCTTCCATATAAACTTCTTCACTTCTGATGCCGTTATCTTCGCTACTGGTTCTGCCTCAATCCATTTTGTGAAATAATCTATTCCCACTATTAAAAATTTCCTTCCACCCGTGGCCGATGGGAACGGGCCAACTATATCCATCCCCCATTGTGCAAAAGGGATTGGATTTAATATCGGAGTCAGATCATTGGGAGGCAAGTTAATAACTGGGGCAAATTTTTGGCATTTCTCACATCTTTTAATATAAGCCATTGCATCTGCATTCATCGTCGGCCAATAATACCCCCTTCTCATTGCTTCTCTGGATAAGGCTCTTGCTCCGAGATGATTACCACAGCTACCTTCATGTAACTCTTCCATCAACCTTGCTGACTCAAAATCCGTTATACACCTCTGTAATGGCAGTAAAAACCCCCTTTTGTATAACTGACCTTGGTACATGACAAACCATACACTGTCTTTTCTTAATTTTTTCAACTCCCCCTTATCCGTCGGCACTGCCCCATGAAGGAGGTATGCCAATATTTTATGATACCACTGGTTCCCGATATCAGTACACAACACCTCTGCTGACATCTCATCTATGCTTCTCTGCTTTAAAACCTCCACCATGACCGTCCTTTCCAAGTCATTAAAACTCGAACTTGCCAACCTTGCTAACGCATCTGCTTGAGCATTTTTCAGCCTCGGAACCAATTTTATCTCAAAATATTGTAGCTGCGCTGCTAACCGTTTCATCTTCTCCAAATACTTTACCATAGCTGGCTCTCGAGTTTCATACTCTCCACTATACTGACTTGATACCAGCTGGGAATCAGTTGTTAAAACCAACCGTTTTGCTTCTACTGCTATCGACAACTGCATTCCAGCTATTGCAGCTTCGTACTCGGCCTCATTATTTGTTGCCTTGAACTTAAATTTCATGGCATATTCAAACATTTTCCCATCTGGTGCCGTTATCACAATTCCAGCCCCTGCCCCCGTTGCTGTAGCTGAACCATCAACTGATACCTGCCATGTTCCCAATTCTTCCTCTTCATCGGTATATGTGGTCTCAACAATGAAATCCGACATTGCCTGAGCCTTGATTGACGTTCTTGGCCTGTAGCTTATTTCATACTCCGATAACTCTACTGCCCATGTCAGCAATCTGCCAGATGTATCCATTTTGTGCAATGATTTTTCCAAAGGATGATTGGTTAATACTTCTATCGGATGTGCATCAAAATAAGGCCTCAACTTTCTAGCCGCCACTACTACTGCTAACGCCATCTTCTCTATCACTGGATATCTGCGCTCTGCCGCATTCAATACATGACTAACAAAATATATCGGCTTCTGCTGCTTCTCATCATGGTTAATACTTCGGCCGCCTTAGCTGCTTCTCAAATATCTTGTCCACCAACTTTTGATATGTCGCTCCTGCATTTTTCAGCCCAAACGACATTGCCTTATAACAGTACACGCCGCCATCTGTTATAAAAGTTGTTTTGTTCCTATCAGCCTTATGCAAGCTGACCTGGTGATCACAAGAAAATGCATCCAAGAAACTAAGCATAGCATGACCAGAGGTTGAGTCTACTAGCCTATCTATTCGAGGTAATGGGTAGCAATCCTTAGGGCAAGCCTTATTCAAATCTGTAAAATCCACACACATTCGCCACTTCCCTGTCGTCTTTCTCACCATTACTACATTTGCCAACCATTCTGGATACGTGCAAGGCTCAATGAACCCTGCTGCTAAGAGCTTATTCACCTCAGCCTGAATTGCTTCTATTTTTTCAGTTGAGAAATTGCGCTTCTTTTGCCTTATTGGTCTGAACTTTCTATCAACATTCAACTTATGCTCCATCACCTCTGGATGTATCCCCGGCATCTCACTTGCTGAAAACGCAAAGACATCTGCATTTTCACGCAATAGACTTATCAGATGGCATCTTGTGTCTATATCCATATCAGCCCCAACCTTCACTGTTCTACTCGGATCACCTAGTTGCAACTCAACCTGAACAGTTTCTCCCCCTGGTAACGGCCTTGGAGTTTCCTCTGGCCTCGCGTCAAAGTTTTTCATAGTTAAGTCTTGGACTGTTGGTTCACCTTCTCTTATCGGATTGCACGGTACCGGAGCACTGCCAACTAGATTCTTTAAAGCAGTCACATAATAAGCTTTTGACATCACCTGACCTCCATACACCTTTTCTACAGCTCCCAAATTTGACACATAAGCTATTGCCAAATGGTAAGTTGATACAACGGCCTGCATATCATGTATTATCGGTCTGCCGATAATTGCATTGTAGGCTGACTTAACATCCACTACCAGAAACTCTGCCATCACATCTCTTGCCTGTGGCCCATCACCCAGCTTAACTGGTAATACTATGCTTCCTTCTGGCCTTACAGTTGACCCATTGAACCCAATTACAGGATACGATACCGGCTTCAGGTACTGTCTCCCTATATTCATCTCATTAAAAGCTTGCACAAACAACACATTTGTTGAACTACCTCCATCAACCAGCACTCTTTTGATATCAGCCCCGTTTATTTTAGTTATTAAGACTAACGGGTCATCATGCGGGAACACTACACCCCTTGCATCTTTCTGTGAACACCACCTCAGGTATCGCAGTTGGCCGAGGACGATTGTCCACATCCAGGGCACAAACTAGATGACGGTGTTCAGCCAAATGCTTCTTTGCTCCACTAATCGTTCCTCCATGAACCGGCCCCCCCGTTATCACATCTACCCTTCCAGCGGATAACGGCGGTATTCCTACATCTCCTTGTCGGACTATTCCCCCTTGCACCCTTTCAGGCCTTGCCTCTATCCGTTGCCTCTCAACTGTTTGTGCCGTTTGTTGATTCCTGCCCGTGCTCAACCGGTATTGTGTCAAATGCCCTTTTCTGATCAACTCCTCAATGTTATCCTTCAACTGCGTACATTCCTCTGTGTAATGCCCCACATCCCTGTGAAACATACAATACTTTTTCACATCTCTTGGCCTTGCCTTCATGGGAATTGGCCTTGACCAATCTTCTCTATTCTGATTCACTGAGTAGATTGCTGCCCTTGGTGTATTCAAGGGAGTGTAAGTGCTGTATCTCATTGGCGGCCTTGACGCCCTTGGATCTTGCCGGCTTCCCCCTCCCCTTCCTGGGGCAGGAGTTCTCGGCCTACTACTTCCGGACGATGTCCCTTCATGCTGATTTTGCCCTCTTCCGACAACGACATGTCTACTACTTGTCTTCATCAATTCCTCACTCTTAATGTAATCATGGGCTTTGCTAAACGCTGCTGCTAATGTCGGCAGATTTTTCCTTGTAAGATAACGCTTGAAATCAGAATCAACCAAGCCATTCATCAAAGCCATCACAGCTATTTCTTGTTGCAGTTTTGGGATTGTGTTTGCCTCATTATTAAATCGCCTAATGTAATCCCTCAGGGATTCATCCGGCTTTTGCTCTACGGCCATCAATTCTCCAGAGGTTCTCTGCCGCACACTATTGCTGATATATTGACCTACAAACATTTCGGTCAATTTTTCAAAACTATCTATCGATCCCACTTCAAGGTTGTTAAACCAATCGGCCGCAGCCCCAATCAAAGTAGTCGGAAAGACCTTACACCAGACTGCATCTGAGTTGGTATACAACATCATGTGTCCCTCATAGGACGTTATAAACCGCACTGGATCCCCTCTTCCATCATACCTACAAGTCGGCATTTTCACCTTTTCCATCGGCTGGTCCAAAATATGCTGGGCAAAAGGAGATGCCCTTAACTGCACCACCGTTCGCACTGCCTGCCCATCTACCTGCGAACTTCTCTGCTGCTGGGTTCTCGTGCTTACGGTGTGACTTGAGGATTGCTCAACCCGTCGTGACATTGTATGCGTTCTTACCGGCGACTCATGTCGGGGTCTCCTAGGCGAGTTCATCAACTGATTATGTTGCTCTTCCTGATTGCGGTGCGGTGTTCCTCTATCAGCCTGAGCGGCCCCCCTTTCAGCCTCTGCCGTCTCAGCCTCCTTTCTCTTCTTACTCATTGCACTCATCACCCTTGTTGCTGTCTCCAATTCATCTGGTGTGAATGCCGCCATGGGATCCTCTGCCTCCCCTCCACCTGCAGGGGAGGTTATCGGCATGCGAAACTGGTTATCCTCCAAGGTATAAGTTTCATCCACTATCTCTACCTGAGGCTGCTCTACTGATTGATTTACTACTTTTCTTGTCACTGGTGTTTCATTATTTCCGGCCATAATTGTTGTTGTTATATATATATATATCTTTTGTGTGAGGTTCTTAGGCGATAGAAGTGATCAATATCCCCTCCTTCTAGCGCCAAATTGTTTCTGTCTGGACCTGATCTCCCAAGAACTCGGACCTGAGATCCTGATACCCCTATCGGCAAGCTGAGAACCTACACAATGAGAAGAAGTTAGCTAACCCCGGGGTGATCCGGGGATAACCACTCCGATGACAAAGTCAGAAAGTGTTTAAGAAAGGAAGATAAGTATGAGAGAGAAAGTAGAGAGAGAGAGAGAGTAATTAATGTCCTCATTAATGAGGTCTTACCTACTATTTATAATGATCCAACTTGACAGGTGGCTCTCATCCATGCAAAGCCTCTTGTGCCAAGTGTCAAGCTTCTGCTGCCACGTGCCGAATTGCTACAAGCCGATATGTCTGCTTTCTGATACATATCAGCGCCTTTTCACAATTACTCAAGGTTTGATCACGCGCTTCTTCAAGATATCGGCCCTGCCTTGATATCATCCCATACAGTATATTATCTGAGCTACTGATTTGCAAAGCATTAAAGCAAAACATCAAGCTTAAATAATTTTAGATTCGGGAATTGTAGTACTATCTCTGTATATTTTAATTTTTAAGTGTTAAATCTTTAATGCGGCCATGGTTTTTTAAAGTGTTACATTTACTTTTCTTTTTTTTTTTTCTTTTTTTTTTTTGGCTGCAAAAAATTACCATTTAATACTCCATATTTTATCCCTGGTTTTTAAAGTGTTACATTTACTTTTTTTTTTTTGGTTGCAAAAAACTACTGTACCATTTAATACTCAATATTTTATCTTTTCTCCTCTCATTGTCCCAATTCAAATACACTATTACAAGTTTTTTATTATTATTATTTATTTCACTCATATTCATTACTTTTTAATACGTAGTATACAACTAGTGTGTACCCCGAGCGTTGCACCGGGTTAGTATTTCAAAATAAAATGTAATTCAAAATCCCATTGTTGAAGATATTACATTTCCATTGTTTAGGAATTGTTGAGGTTATTCCTCTTTATTTATTTTTTCAGGCTATTTATTTATTTATTTTTTTATGTTTATGTTATTTTTTTTTTTTTTTTTTTTTTTGTGTGTGTGTGTGTGTGTGTGTGCTTACTTATACATATATTTATTTATGTGTATATAGAGAGCATAAATTGACCGTGGCTCAGATGGTAAGGTGTGTGATCTTGTTACCATAATGATGTGGCACAATGTGGTGTAAATTAATGTGACACAATGTGGTGTAAATTAATGTGACACATAAACGTTTTTAGGAACGCTTTTTAATATATAAGTATAGATATAGATTAAGATTTTCAACCTTACTATTTTTTATTACACTTTTTAATACTCCAACTCCAAAAACCCTCCAGCTTACCTCTTAGTTTATTTAAGGAAATTAAATTGCTTAAACCATGTACTATTTAAAGTGTAACACTTAAAAAAAAAAAAAAAAAGGGGAGTATAGGGAGTACATAAAAGGTTTTATACAAATAGCTTATAGTATATAAAATCTATCATTGTACTCCATGTGTAATTATAAATTATTTTATTACATTAAATATAAAACAAATTTTGTCTAAATAACCTTATTCATTTTGTTTGAAATTATTTATAAAACAATTGTCTTGTTTGAAAAAATTCATAATAATTCAAACAAGACACCATAACAATTGATTTGAATGTTATGGTTTGTGTTTTACATTCAAATCAATTAACACAATCAACTTGAATTTGTACATAGTGTAATGTACTCCCAACAGTTGATTGTAAACATGGTCAAAATGGCTTGAAACTACATTGTATTTATTTCCACGGAATGCGAAACTATTTGCAATTTTATCTTAAAGAACAGACTACTAGATTATACAGACAGGTGAACTGAACAAAGTAGACAGGCAAATCAAGCCTTCAACTACGGAAAAGCAATCGACGATCTCTGCAGCCAATGCAAGTCCAGGGATACAGTGGAGGATCAAGGCAATAATGATGTACGCAGTTTGTCTGGCACATCTGACAGTACACAAGAAGATCCTCTGGATCTCGACTCTGACAATGACAACAGACTGAGGGAACGGTGACCTGCAATACACAAAAAATAAAAAAATTAAAAAGTAAAAAAAAAAATTCCATTAAAATATCACATGAATTCACATCTATATATAATTTTTTTTTACATATCCCCCAAAAATAGATGCAAAGAAGATGCAAGCCTCAACACCCATTACGCCATCAGTGTAGAAAAAAAAAACAAAGTGAGCAAACACACGATAGAAGTAAAGAATTGCCCTTAAGAGAAAGTGTGAGCAATTAAAGAATGTCTACTAGATCATCTATATGAGCTTAAGAATCACCTGCACGTCAGAGTGACTTGCTGCACCCTCTGAAACAAAATATATGTCTTGTGATAATGATGCACATGGTATAGTCTGTGAGTAGATTTTCTGATCCAGAGAGGCTGCAGCATTGAGACTTGTAATGTTGAGAAAACTGGCCTTGCATAAAGGGCATGTAGGTTCCTTCCTGTTTAAAATCTGTATACAGATAAGTAGTTTATTAAACAACTGCACAATAACAGCACTTGTAGTAGTGATCTAGTTCTGATCATTGTCCAAGTACTTCCTGAAGCTAATTTGCCTTAAATACGATTATGGTTGATTGGTTGGTCTACAGAATTTTCTAATTAGGATACAGAAATATGAATCATAGGAACACGGACATGCACCATTCCCAAGTTCACTAATTCAAAAGCAAATTAAAAATCAGTTATGCATACCATGCGATCAGCCCAGCTCTGGATGCATAAGAAACAGAAGCGATGTCCACATGGCAAAACTCCTCTTAATGAGCTAGATTCTGTCCAGCATATGACACATGATAGCTCTACTGCTGCACTGACTGTTGTTTGATCTCTTCCAAGTTTATCCCCATTTAAATTTTGAACATCAAGACTACTTTTTTCCATGTTACTCCCCTTGACATTTGAGGTATCATCATTGTGCAAGCTTGTGTCTGAAAGAAGACCTAGATCATTCACAATGTTGATTTCATCTTCGCTTCCTTGTACAGAAGATGCAGTATTGAACCTTCTGCTAATGCTTGCTTCAATCTCCGTGGTCAAGTCATTAGACTCGTTAGTCGGGCTTGAAGCAACATGGAGCTCATTGACATCTGCATGTGTTCTGCTTTGTTCAGCATCAATAGTAGCTATCTCAATGACAGAACTTTTAGCATTCTTCTTCACAAGTCGCCGGCTTCTACGAGAAGATTCTGCAATATATGGCAAATTGCTTGTATCATCACCACTCCTCTGCTTAGATGAGCATTGGCGTGAGTAATCTGATTCTTCACACTAAAAGATCAAGAAGAAAGGTAAGAGTCAGTCATTTGAAAATATTCTACCATAATATGATACCAGTTACTTGTTACTTCTGAAGTCTAAAGATTCATAATTACAAAGGGTAGCTAGATTTAAGTTCTGCTCTGGTTTAGATTGGGGATATAATTATTTAAATAAGAGTTCATAGTTCAAGCTCCAGTTATGATCCTAATTACCTGAAGTCCATCGACTGTAGGCATCAGGGGTTCATGAATAGACCTTCTAGTACTTGCCTTTGATCGTCTGTCTTCTCTAAAAATTTCCTTATCCAATTTTCTCTTAGGCAATTGTCGAGCAGCTTTTCTGCTTCCTGGTTTGGGAAATAAATTCTACAATAGATCAAATAACAGCAAAAAATACACCACAGTTAGTTAAAAGGATTGGTAGTACAAACTGCAAACAGATGAATACTGCCAGTTCAATTTGAGATAGCATTGGTAAAATGCATAAGGACCACTAGCACTGAGAGATCAACGCAAAATCTCTCAGGATTCCCCTATAATTCAATCCTCAGTGCTGCGTTAACAATATTCTTCAATGACATGATTCTATTACCTCATCTAGCAACAAATCATCATCCCAATCATCGTTCTCAATTTCATCAGGATCCAGATCTATTACATCATCGAGGCAATCACGTATGTTTGGCTTGTTCAAAAGAGCAGTATTCTCAGATAGCATGCCTGTGGTTTCCGTGACAACTGGAAGGCTCTGGAGTTTGAAACCTATTTCTTGCCCACTGCAAATAACAAAACAGACTAGTTAATACCCATGTAATGATGGGACAGGGCCATAAAAAGAGTGACAATTCAAATGCAGTCAATCAAGCTTTTTCAAAAAAAAAATAAAAAAATCTGAAGTGAAGAAGAGAACAATAGCTTTGTATGAAATTTATACAGCCAAAAACTTATCCCTTCTCTTCAATCTATACATGGTTGATGGTTCGCTTATGAAAATCAAGCATCAACTAAGCACTATATGATGCGTTGCTTCTCAAGTAGTCAACAAGAAGAAATATATAACATACTTCCTCAGCCTGATCATCTAAAAGCAAACGAACCAGAGAAGATGCCGGAACTTTTTCTTACCTACGCAGTGTATAGGGAAACTCTGCAATACACTTCCCTTCCTTAATGCAGTCTTCAAGCCACTGATGGTTGATGATATGAGTCCCAAACTTCTTCGCATATTCATACTTCTTCCCTTTAAACTTCCAACAAATCTATTCAAAAAGATAGCTTTTCTTAATTGGCATATTATGAGAATGGAATAAATTAAAGGATAACTTGAAAGGGTAGAAAAAAGTGAACAAATTGCTAAACTTAATTCTGTTAAATAGAGCAAGTGACATAGTAGATTAGTAGCTTTCTTTGTAAAGTCACAGAGCCTCCTTATAAACAATAATTACAAGCATACTATACAACATATCTTCGTTCACATACACAAAGTATTTGTCACTAATTAGCAGCTGGACCTCAAAAGTCAAAACAATTACTTGCTCCCTACATCAAGAATTCCAACACGGTCTTGACATGCTTCCATACATCCACTGCTCCCTACAATTTCCACCACAAACTCTTACACCTGATAATCCAGGTATATGTTGGTATTGCTTTTCCTGAAAAGGAGTGGCGAGCTAACAGCGAATTGCTAAACTTTGTAGATCATTCTTGTCATTTACACACAAACCATCCTAAAATCTAGATGTGTGTGTGTAAATGATAATTCCCTACATGACATCTACTCAATCAATCAAAGCCTTAATCCCATAAGCAGGTCGGCTACATGAACCAAAAGTGATAATTCCGTATAGTCATCCAGAAAAATCTTCCTCCTCTATCAAATACCTCATTCTCATGCAAATCCATATGCTTACTACAAAGTATAAATTTTCCTCGTTTTTAATGCAACTTTCAGCTGAAAAATCTTATTCATTGCTCAAATCCTATTAATTCTACAGGACATCTGAAGTAAATAAATCCAAACATTCATGAAAAAAAAAAAAAATCATAAACATGTAGCAACCCCTGAATTTCACACTAAACTACAATTGAAACCCAAATAACCTCATAATTCCAAAAAAAAATACGAATTTCCCACCACAAATGTTCAAAATCAGCCAAATTTGAAGCTAAAACCCAAAATTCTATACCAAATTAGGGCAAATAAAAGAAAAGAATTACTGACCAAATGCGTCGTAGATGATGACATTCTACCGACATAATTGGCACCGGCGAGAGATATCAAATTTATCAACATCGTTCTCTCAGTTCCATAGTATTTAGTGAGTGTTACAACCATGGTATCCATTCCTTCCACCATTTTCGGACGAATTTCTGGAACCCTAAAAAGCGCAGTCGAAGATTAAGGATCACAGAATAATGAAATTAGCAACGGATCGTAAATAATTAAATATGAGCAAATAAAACTTTGAATTTGATTGAAAATTTGAGTGAAAATCACCTTAAGCAGGCTTTTGTTGGATCTGAAGAAAGTTTGAGCTAATTTGGGGTTTTGCCGGGAATTGGGAAGATTTGAAATTTTAGAGGGTTCTAGACTTTTTTTTGTTTTTAAATACTCCCTCCGTCTCTTTATTAATGTTCACTTTCTCTCTATTATGTGAATAATAAATGATTGAAAGTGGACTTTAATAAAGAGACGGAGGGAGTAGTGTTTTTAAGTAGGGAATAATAGTTTTTTTTTTCTTTGGGTACTCGATAAGATATGGGGGTGCCTAATGCGGTAGTGTCCACGGGAGGGGTTAGGGAATGATAGCATGGCTTTTATTAAGTTCAGGGTATGTTCTTTTCAGCTTATTTTCAGTTCAGCTCCAATAAGTTCAATTCAGTTCAATTCTTATCTTAATATCCTTCTCCCATAAAATATTCAATTCAGTTTGATTCAGCTCCAATATCTTCAGTTCAGCTCCAATAAGTTCAGTTCTTATCTCAATATCCTTCTCTCATAAAATATTCAATTCAGTTCAGTTTAGTTAAGTTCAGTTCAGCTCAGTTCTGTCAATCAGAACATGCCCTAAATCAAATCCAATCTTGTTAAAAGTTTTATATTTTTACTTTTAGATCGAGGATATTTTGCAAAAAGCTTAGTAAGAGAAAAAATAAGATTCACGGATGAAAATTGGAAATTTCCGCCGTCAATAGACGATGAAATTCAAATTTATCCATCATAAAGATATAGCTGCTAAATTTTTTTTTAAAAGTACAAATTCACAAAAATGATAACTCATAAAAAAAAAATATTAAAAAAAATCAAGTATTAAAAAAAGGTTTTCAAGGCTTGTATTGAGATTCTATGAACAACCCTTTTTTTTTTTTTTTTTTTTTTTTTGTAATTACATTTTCATATAAATTTTTTTTATTGGATTATGTGTCATTTAGGCCCTAAAAATTGCATTGCATTTTAATTTAGAATTTTAAATCATTTCCAAATAACTAATTTTTACTTCGGACTGAATTTGATAAGAATTTCTAATTGAACTGAATTAAAAAAAATTAAAACATAAATTTTATTTTGGATTGGATTTGTCCTTATGCTCAAATCTAAATGTAGTGATGCAACTATTTTGAAACAAAAGCTAGGTAGTATGACCCATGACCAATCTGAAAAATCCCTTTTACTAGTCATATTCAATATGAAGGTATAAGAATCACATCCCTTTGATACATATCTCGTCCCAATTTTCGTTGGGTAGTTTAATAGCCATCTTTATCCAGACCATAACTCAGTCCACACAAATTTATTTCCAAATTACCAATAACGGGTCAATGTGGGTGACATACATGTGATAATATATCGAACAATAATGTGGAAAATAGGCAAGGTGATACATGTGTGAAAGCTTCACCTAATTAGGATTCGAACTCGTGGCATGCATCCCTACTAATAAGACAACCTTATAATGTGAATTCGATTTCTTAAAAGACTGACGGTTACAGTATCTATGTAGGAGATCTCATGTGATTTTTTTTTTATTTTTTTTATTTATTTTTTCTGTTTCATACGAGGTGTCATTCACTTTTAACGGATTCATTGCCATTATTTACGAAAAAAGAAAAATCTGATGTGATTCTCCTCAATTAATAACCTTTAATTTTATATATGTATATATATATATATGATGATCCAAAGTTTTAAATTACAATGTTCATTCCATAAGCCAATCCATTTGTCTTGTTTTGCAAATAGCTAAATTAAATTTTCCTAGAAATTGCTCACTTTATCAAACTAGCAAACCCACCAAAACTCCTTCCATACAAAATCAAATTACAACCTTCCATGGATTCTACATACCAAAAATGTTCTAGACTTCAAGGCGATGAAGACAGATTGAGTTCACTTCCAACTGCAATTCTCATCGTTATTCTCTCACTCCTTCCTATCAAATTTGCTGTCATTACCGGTGTGTTATCAAAGAGATGGTGTCGCCTTTGGACCTTCATCACCGCTTTTCGCTTCGACGAATCAACTAGTAAGGCTTTTAATGCATCTTCTATCATTAATCATGTTTTACCTCAACTTTTATCCCCTGAAATCAAAACCTTTGTACTCCTTCTCGATGACCACCCGTACCAAGCCTCCGAGTTTGGTTATTCTCACTCCTTATATAATCGCTACACAAGTCAAGAGAATTACCTTATAACTTTAGGAACAGATATCACCTCGTGGCTTCAATTTTTCTGCACTCGAAAAGTGCAGACTATTGAGGTTCAATTTATCGGAGATATTACTAGTGATGGTAAAATTTCAACCACATTACCACCTTGTCTCTTCCAATGCAAGTCATTGGTATCTCTCATTTTGGGCATACAACTTGATATAATTACTTTGCCAGATGAAATTAGTGTTCCTAATCTAAAGATTATTAACATGAGTCATCTTAACGATAATCACGAAAACTTGTTGGCCAATCTGTTTAATTCTTGCCCTCGTCTTGAAGATTTAAGATTGTCTGGGAATTTTGATGAAGATTTTGATAATATGGATGGGGGTAGAGACATTCATGTGGTTGTTTCGTCATCAAATTTAAAGTCATTGTGTATTCATACACGCAATGAGAGGGGAAAAGTTGGGACCATTCACGTAGATATTGATGCCCCTAATTTGAAGGTGTTTGAAGCTTCAGATGTAAGTCACTCGGAGTTTAGGTTTGTCCGTGAACCAAGAGAGTTACAAAGTGCAAGCTTGACTTATTCCCAAGGTCGAATGAGTAGAGGCACAGAGCTATTTTGGGCATTTCGTGGTGTTAAGGCTCTTATGTTGTGTTTTACTATCATAATCGCTTTAAATGGCTTGAATGGTGATATTCAATTGCCAATATTTCATAATTTAAGGCATCTTGAATTTACGAAAACATCTCATACTTGTTGGAAAACGTTGCTGCGTTTTCTTAATCATGCTCCCAATGTTGAGAAACTAACTATAAGGATGAGCTCAATTGATGAGATATTGGAAGTAATGTGTTCATTGAGTTTAATATCTACAACTCCGAGATCAATTCCTTTAAGTATCCCACCTCCGTGCTCGTTGCAACGTGTCAAAGAGATAACTATCTGCCTTAAGGGGCTAGAATATGACCTTGAGGCAATGCTTTTGTTAATGTATTTATTGAATAATGCAAGTGCCTTAGAACTGTTGGTTGTTGAGGTTTCTGCTAGTGATGCTGATTGTCAGGATGTTGGATACGGAGACAAGTTATATAATATATACGAAACATTGAGGAAGCTTCTACAGACTTCTTTGTCACGTCGTATTCAAGGTGTTTTGCAACGTGTTGTAAAGAAGGAATTGCCTTATATGGATTTTTACGACAGTGAATTAGAAGATAGCTCCAGTGAATTAGAGGAATAAATGTGTGCCTTTGTTATGATGTAAGTGAGCTACATAGTAGAGGAATAAATGTGTGTCTAAGCTATATGTTTTTTATTTCAATGTTGATGTTAAATTAGTTTTTTTTTTTTTTTTTTTTTTTTTTTTTTTTTTTTTTTTTTTTTTTTTTTTGGGAAGCTAAGGCAGGGGAACCTTCATTAACTTTGATGTTAAATTAGTGTGTTTTAAGTGTGTGAGTGTTCTTGTGTTAGTTGTTGAAATAGCAATGAGGTTGTTCATTGTCTATTTAAGGTTGAAGATTAAAACTTAAATTAAAATTTTCCATTGAAATTGAAAATGAATGGCCTTCATTGTGATCTAAGTTATTGGTTAATTCTCAAGTTATATCGCTCCACATAATATTTCTCGACATTTATTTTAATCATTTTTTTAGGTTGAAAAAAACACATATCAATCCTTCTGTCCCATAATACCATTTCTTTTATTTTTAATTTATTTAAAAAGTACGAAATAAAATCAATTGACCAAATTGGTACAAAAATAAATAAATAAATAAATGAGATATAGTGACAAGAGAAAATAAAAATATACAACCCCTCTAACAATTTGTTAAAAGAAAATTAACCAATGCTACAACTTGGTAAAAAAGTAATCTCAAACGACATTTGGTAATTCCTCAAAAAAAAAAAAAAAAAAACCATAGTATCAAATTAAAAGAAACAAAAAAGATAGAAAACTTCATATATTATTGGGTGATTTCCATATAAATTGCTCAAAAATAATTAAATTACATAATATGCTACATTTTCTCAATATTTCAGGCATACTGTCCACATCCGCACAAATTATTTTCCTACCGGTCCACACTAAAATCGCTTATTTCATTCTTTTTGAGATGCTAATTTAAGCGGTTTTACTCAATTAGTGATTTCTTAAGAGTAAGAATACTAAATTAATTGTTGGTGTATGTGTATTTATAAAACCACTAATTGGGAATTAGGGCCTGTTCACATTTACTAAACTGAGCTGAACTGAACTGAACTGAACTGATTGGAGCTGAACTGAACTGATTGGAACTGAACTAAACTGATTAGAGCTGAACTAAACTAAACTAAACTGAAATTAAGTAAATGTGAACAGGCCCTTAGTAGTTTTGTATCCTTATTTATTTTTTTTAATGGGATTATATCCTTTTATAATTTAAAAAGATCTAATTTAGTTTTTTTTTTTTTTTTTTTTTTTTTTTGGTGAAAGGTCAAATTTTGATTATCGTGGATAATTCATGGGGAAGTTTTGTAAAAATGTACTCCACATCATACAATATACATGAGAAAATTAGCTATTTTCGAGCATTTTATATAAAAATCACTATGTATTACGGAGTACTTATTTACTTATAATTCGCATTTCGTAAATTCAAAGAGTGGGTAGTTAATAATCGCATAGAAATTAATAAGTACTCGTAGTAAAAGGAATCAACCCAAATTCAACTAACTTCAATTTCCCATTTTCTTTCACATTCTCTTCATCATTCAGTTCGCCTTCGTCACCTCATTTTAAACATTTCAAACTCCATCAAAATTCAGCTGCAGTAGCCATACCATCCAACTCTCTTTCTCTCTCCCATTTGATCTGCAAAACTCCTTCATCAAATCCAACTCAATCGATCATCACAATTCTACTACAAAAATCGATCAATTTGAAGTCAATCGGATCTCTCATCTTCAGCTGCAAAATGCGTTGAAATTCCAACCGATTTGATCAAGAACAACAGAATGCTGGCAATGGAAACTGCAAAATCGAAGCTTAAAATTGTTGGATTGATCGCAATCACATTGATAATCAGTGTAATTGGATTATTCGGCTTGTTAAAGCCAATTCACAATGGTTGTGCTATGACTTACATGTATCCGATGTATATTCCGATTTCGGCGCCGAAGAATTTGTCGTCGAATAAGTATGGATTGTATTTGTATCATGAAGGATGGAAGAAGATTGATTTTGATCAGCATCTTAAGCAGCTTAATGGTGTTCCTGTGTTGTTTGTGCCTGGCAATGGCGGTAGTTATAAGCAGGTATTCCATTTTTAAGTTTGGATTTCTTCGTTTTTGTAGTTGCTTTAGATAGTAATAAATTCGTTTAGCTTGTATTACTGGATTATGATGTTATTTACAGTATTTTTGGTAAAATTTTGTTGCTATTATTAGTTATGATTCGGTTTTATTTTATCGGAAATTATTTTAGGCATTCTCCAAAAGAAAAAAACAAAATCAAGAAAATTAGGGATTAGGATTCGAAATTGGTAAAAGATTGCTGAATAAACCTAATGTTAACTCGGATTTGAATCTTGAATCAGAGTCTGGTTTATTTGGATTTGACATTCGGCGTTTGCGGTGAAGTTAGCATATAATTTTGATTAGCTGGAATATTTAAGTTTGCTTGTAGGAGCAATGAGGTTAGATGTATTATAAATTTGATGCATAGTGAACAGAATGAGGTTAGAGTGGAGTAATCTGACTCCGAACGAGCTAATACGAGGAGTATATGTGTCCATGGGAAGTATGCGTCTCAAAAAATTTGCATCAAGAATAGACCATAAGTCCATAAGTGTTGTCACAATTGGTTAGATTTTTCGGAGGAAATCATAACTTGTGCATTGACAGATGATGTGAAACTAGTATCTATGATCTTATACTTAAAAATCTGAAAGCTATAGAGCTAGGAAGAGAGATAGGTATGATCCTATGATTTGGGACAGACAAATTTATACAGAGGTGGAAATATATGTGATTCGAGGTTATGAACTCTCAAAGTAATAATGCTTTAAGGTTTCATGCCAACTATGTACTTGCAGAGTTGCAGCAACTATGAAACTGTTTTTAGTACTCAGTGTGCTGTTCCTGCAGTCCTGCTTCTGTTTTGAATGGAGTGTTTGCAAAAGCAGAGAATAGTAGACTTTGGCGTGATTCCTTTGTCAGAGTTTCTATTTATCTTTTGTTGCTTTGCTCCTCGTAGGTGCGCTCAATCGCAAAAGAGTCTCATTGGGCATACACCTCAGGGCCACCTGAACGTAGTTATTATCAAGAGGCTTCTTTGGGTCCAGAGGAAGAGGATGAAGGGCTGGACATTGGTGCAGCTAAATTTTCTCTACCCAATCAATATGCTTCTAAGCTGGACTGGTTTGCTGTGGATTTGGAAGGTGAACATTCCGCTATGGATGGTCAGATCCTTGAAGAACATACAGAATACGTTGTATATGCAATTCATCGGGTATGGAGTCATCAGCTTGTTTATGATTATGTACATGTTTTTGATTCCCTGTAATTGACGATCTTGTTTTTTTCCCTTATATTTTTTTGCATTTCTTAGTTTCTGTCTTTTCTTTTACCAGAATCTTCTGTTTGCTTGATGTGCTACCAGATATTGGATCAATATAAAGAGTCTTCTGATGCTAGAACTAAGGAAGGTGCTGCTGTTTCTGAAAAATTGCCTAAAAATGTTATATTAGTTGGTCATTCCATGGGTGGTTTTGTTGCTAGAGCTGCCACTGTTCACCCAAATTTACGGAAATCAGCTGTTGAAACAATTGTTACACTTTCAAGTCCGCACCAGTGAGTACCTATATCATTTCGTTATTTTCTTTTATGGAGTGGACTGGGGAGTTAGTGGGTTGCTTTCACTGAATGGTATAGCATTTGAAAAAGTTAATCAAATGAGCTTTACTTGATGCAGGTCACCTCCTGTGGCATTGCAGCCATCTCTGGGCTATTACTACACGTCCATAAATCAGAAATGGCGAGAAGGATATCATATGCAAGGTTCTCATGCTCGCAGTTATGCATCACGTCCTACACTCTCTCATGTTGTTGTGATCTCAATTTCTGGAGGAATCAATGATTATCAGGTTCCTTTATGTCTTACTTCACATCTTAAATTTGGCTATTGGTATTGACATATCTCAATTGTTCTCTTGGTTTTATTTTCACTGTCGTCTGTAGTAAGCTCTTTTCCAACTTGCCTCGTGACGGTGTCAGTCAGATGGTTTTTGTATTACCTACCATGATATATTTTCCTGATTTAATATTTGTTTTTAGATAAAGAGTGACACGACTGCAATGTTTTCTCACCTTTTGGTAAACACCACCCCCCTTCTCTTAGAAGAGGACAAATACAATAGATGAAGTATGTTATATTATTTGTTTCATTAGTTTATCAACTTGACTTTTTTATAATCAAGTAATAGTGATAAAGTACCAATACTGAGAGCTTTCAGATGCACTATAATATATGCATAGACTGATAACTAATCCTCTAGGAATCTGGGATATACAATTTGAATATTTGATGTATTATTTAAATGGTAAGGAGGTTTACACTGTGAGAGGGAATAATTTCCTTTTTACTGTGCATCTTGGAAATGATCGAAGTAGTATTGAAAGTCACTAGACAAAGATTTTGGTAGTGGTAGCATATTTTATTGGCGGATCGTTTTGATAAAAATAAAATAACCAACTTATCAAACATTTGATGAGCTAACTAGTAGAATTAATATATTTTGGAACTGTACTGTACAGCATTTCTAGTCTTTTGAATATTGATCAAGTCTAGATTTTTTGCGATCGTGTCACTGATTCCTTTTGGCCACATGTGCATTCTACTATTAGGATGGCGACGGTGAAGCCTAAAATTTTCTAATTTTATGTCACCAGCTAGATCTCTTGTATGAAATTAGATTCCTAGTTTAATGAATCAACTTTTAAAAGCACTAAGATAATCTTGTACTTCATATTGGGAAACAGGATTGACAGTCATCTATATAATTAGCTCTATGTTTACCAGAAAAAAAAAAGAAAAAAAAAAAAACGGGTGAGACTTTGATTTTTGACTGAAAAGTTGCTGATTATAGCTTGTTGGTTAGATGCTCATTTCTTAGGATCCTGAGTATGTATTCATCCTTTTTGTTTGCAGCGCCTCTGGTTACTGAGTGCTTTAACTATATGCATATGCTGTCTAGGTGATGTGCGTTCTAACTCCTTTCACCCTGTCTAAAGGTGCGGTCGAATTTAGAAACTCTTGATGGCATTGTTCCTCCCACCCATGGCTTTATGATCAGCAGTACAGAAATGAAGAATGTGTGGTTGTCAATGGAACACCAGGCAATTTTATGGTGCAATCAACTTGTTGTCCAAGTAAGGATTTGAAGTCTCCCACCAGCAGAGTTTATACTTTATAGCACAAATCTTTTGTTCAGAGTTGTGATTTTTCTTACTTTCAATACAGGTGTCACATACACTTCTTAGTTTGGTGGATTCAGAAACAGGAAATCCATTCACTGATAGACAAAAAAGATTGGCGGTTTTTACAAAGATGCTTTATGGTGGCCTTCGACAAAGAGTTTTGGCCATTGGTGGTGATGAAAGGAATTATCTTGGTATTTTCATCACACTCCTAACTGCAAATGCTGATTTGTGAATTAAATTTTTTTTTTTTTTCTGCAATTATACGAGTCACCTTGTTTTATGGTACAGTACTACAAAGGCAGTTGCATATCTGGTAAATTTTTTGACGATGGGCTTGTGTCGACCTATGATGCCATGACTCTATTTAAAGATGTATGACAAATAATGATTGAACAGGAATGCTGTTTCTTTATACTCAAAAGGCTAATGTTTTTCTAGATTTAGGACTGTAATTAGAGAAAACTATTTGTGCTTTTTTTTTTCTTTTTTTTTTTCTGTTGTCTGTCGTTAGAGAAAACTATTTGTGCTTTTTTTTTTCGGTTCATGTTAGCCGACCCCACTTATGGGATTAAGGCTTTGATTGATTGATTGATTGATTGATTGTAGCTAGAGAAAACTATTTGTGCTTTTTTTCCCCCCCTCAATAACGTTAGGCTAGTATAGTAGAATTTTAACATTTTACCATGTCATCTATGTAAAGGCAAGGTCAATGATAGTTTGGAAAATATATGAGCTTTCAGTCTCATATAGTTGAACTAAAGGTGATTATCTCTCTGATCAAAATTCATATTGCAGGTTCTTGTCCTAAAAATGTCTTATGGGATATGGACAATCTTGAGAAGGATCTTTATATTCAGACGCCCACAGTCACTGTTTTAGCAATGGATGGAAAGAGACGTTGGTTGGATATTCAGAAGCTGGTTAGTCTGGGTTTTTTATGGAGCAACTTCTTTTGTCTGAATATCAAAACTTCAAAGTTACCTTTCACTGTGTTAGAACTAATTTTGTCTAAACTTAATTTGAGGAATAAGAGAAGATGGGTTGAAACAAACAAACCCTAACTCTATTTTCATAGTGCCATCTATGTGGTGATTATTTGTCTGAAAACATGGAAAGGAATCAAAGAATTGCTATCAAAATTTTTTTTTCATCTTTTTAGGGTGTCTAAAAATCTGTTCATGGAATCATGGCTATAAATTGAATCTTAGGAGTTTAAAATTATGGTACAATGATTTGAAAGTCCATAGCTGCAAACAATTGCAATGGTTTGAGTTATGCCACTTGGCTGCTTGCATTCATTCTTTGGTATTCTTGAATGCTCTATATCAGTTGTAATAGTTTATTCATGTCTGTAGGGCTCAAATGGGAAAAGCCATTTTGTATTGGTTACAAATCTTTCCCCATGTTATGGGATCAGAGTTCATCTCTGGCCAGAAAAGGGAAACTCTTCATCTGACTTGCCTCTTGGCAAAAGAATAGTGGAGGTAACATCAACAACGGCACAAATTCCATCAGGACCAGCACCAAGGCAGGTACTAATCTGATACTTCCGGTGTTATCCTCAAAGTTATCTGGTTGAATATATTGCAAGGCCTTAACTCTTTCCATTTTTGTCAGTTTTAAAAAGTTCTTGACAATTTTACTAATGCCTTTTTTGACAACTCCCTATTACCATGTTACCTCTCTTACTCCACAATATTTTCACCTTTTCTCATTCAACTTAATCCACCTTTTTCTTACACCCACATACCTTTTTACTATGTCAACACCTTATCTTTGATTGCTTTAATTTGTGTGCATACATTAACATAATAAAAGAACATTCAGAATTGGAGGTAGTATAATTTTTATGGTCAACGGTTGACTTCAATCATTAAATTGTTTTATGCTGAGATTTCTTACTTTCAGTAATCATTGTGATTTTTATTGAAGTATGTGGAGGCAAATCATCCTTCTATTATTCAAATAAGCTTGTATATAAAAGATATAGTTCCCTTGTCGATAAATCTTCATTGTAATTTAAACATACTGACATCTCTGGATTTTTTTATGGCCATTACTATCAGATTGAACCAGGGAGTCAGACAGAACAGCCTCCTCCATCTGCTGTATTTTGGTTAAGGCCTGAAGCTATGCAGGGATTTAGATTCATAACAATTTCAGTTGCTCCTCGGCCGGTATTGTCTTAGACCTCACTAGACTAATTTTATTCTGTATTACCCTATCATGTCAACTTTACAACTGATCTGCTCAAACTTCTGTATGTAGACGGTATCTGGGAGACCTCCACCGGCAGCTTCAATGGCTGTTGGACAATTCTTCAACCCAGGGGAGGGAGTTAAGGAATTTTCTCGGTTCTCATTACTTCTGTCTGCCATTTTGCGTAATGTAAGCTTTCTCTAATTTTGCATTTGTCAAAAATCTACATTCATTATTAATTTTTAATATGCTAAATTACTGACTCTGCAGGAGATATTGTTCAAGGAGGATCATCCTATAGCTCTTAATCTTTCTTTTACCATCAGTTTAGGCCTGTTACCTGTCACGATTTCTCTAAAAACAAGTGGTTGTGGAATAAAAAATTCTGGATTTTCAGCTCAAGAGGATGATGATGTTGAAAACAGCCGTAAGTGCTCAGTTTCTATTTGTTTGTGTGTAGTAGAATTTCATATGATATTTTTAGATTTTAATTAGCTAATCTTATTCTGGAATCTTGATACATTACAGATTCCTTTTGTTTCCTGGTACCCACTATTGGAGATTTGCTAAAAATGTTTAAGCATAGCCTCTGGTTTTTCTTTCCTAAACCTTAGTTTGGATTCCATGATGATAAGATGCTATAGATAGTAACTTAGAGGGTTCCTACTTCTTGGCTTCTTGGCTTGAATTTCATATACTCCAGTAAGACAACTTGATGAATGATGATCACTGTATTCTCTTTCTAAAGCTGAAAAGATGCATTGTTATTGGGATGAAATAAGTTGACTTTTACAATTATGCTGAAGTTTCTCTTGTTCTTTGCTGAATCTGCTTTCACTATCCATGTAAAAAAGACACGTTTTTCCTGCTATGAAATGCTAAGCATTCTAAGAATTGATGTGCCTTTCCTGCAGATCTAAATATCTAAAAGTGTTTTGCTTAATTATCTTTTTTATTATTTCATTTTAATTAGCTGGAATTTAACTGTTGTAAGATTCAGCTTCTTTAAGACATAACAGAATGGACGCTCAGTTCTTTTAGGGTTGCAATTAATTATAAAAAATCGTGTATATCTTGGGCTTGTATAGTGCTGAGTACTCCTAGTTCCTCTTTTTATACCCAAGTGCCTTTAATTGACAATTACTCAGACATCAAGGTTGTAAACTTTCCAGTATTATACTACCTGTCTAGTTATCACATTGTAAGTATAAATTACATTATAATAGAAATAATTATTTGCGGATGGAAGGAGAATATATTTTAAAGGTGATATAGTGATAGTTGTAGCTGGCAGTGCAAGAGCCATGTAACAGTAAACAAAAAAAAAAAATCAACATATTTCTTCCGTGAAGTTAATTATTTCAGTATCTTTTTATCTGGCCTTTTGACATTGTGTTTCACTCTCTTTCACATGACTATTTAATTGCTTTGCATCAATTTGTTTTAATTTATTATTGCTTATTGCTATGTCATTAGGGCTTTGCAAGATGCGATGCTTTCCAGCTGTGGCCTTTGCTTGGGATAGGACATCTGGTCTTCATGTATACCCAAATCTGAATTCTGAAACAGTCATCGTAGACTCTGCACCAGCACTCTGGAATTCAGCCCAGGGATCAGACAAAACTACTGTCCTGTTACTGGTACATCATTCTTTTCTTAACTAGTTATTGACTTATCATCAGTATATTCATTGTATCTACTCTTAGTATTTATTCAGTATGGAGTACATGACTACTCATTTAATCCATTAACTTCCATTGATTCTGTCTACAGGTCGATCCTCACTGTGCTTACAAAGCTAGCTTTTCTGTTTCTATCACTGCTGCTGCAAGCAGATTTCTGCTTCTATACTGCTCTAAGGTGATGAGTTGTGCTCTATGATCTAAGTATCAATATTGTTTGCCTCAAGTTTTGCTATGTGTCACTCACCAAAAGAGCATGTTCATTTAACTCTAGATCTGATTTTGTAAAGAATCTTAATAAATGTTCTATTGTTAGAAATTTGGTAATTGTATCAAAGTCTGGTGTGGCAGCAAGGATTTGCAGATAAAATTTGTGTTTACAACTGGAAAGTTACTCATACCTTGGTTCCATGGTGAACATTATCAGAAAATTGCAATGTGTTGATTGGTTTGAAAATCTATCTTATCTAAAGATCAACAATCCAACTCCCCCAACTTCTCTTATTGGTCACAGACTATCTATGTTTTATATGTTACAAGAACAGGCAACTTTTGATTTATCTATTCTATCACTAATTCACAAAATCATTAGAGGGTAATTTATAGCAAAGGTTTCTTAAGTTATTCTTCTACTATTGTAGTAGGTTTTTTTTTTTTTTTTTTTTTTTTTTTTTTCTTTTTCTTTTCCTTCTCACCAGAATTTTGATATTTGAACGCAGATATCAAATGTGGAGTTAGTACTTTTATTTTTTTGACTAGGTCAAATCACCGATATGTAATATATGGTGCCTTTTGTAATTGAACGTGGTTTCCTTATCAGCTGTTTGGTTCCATAATCTAGAGAAATATTTTAACATATGCTGTATCACCTTTTATCAGTTGACATCATTCACTGTCTTCTGTGGCCTGCTATGAGATCCCCCGATTTCTTTGATACAATCTAAATGACTAATGCCTGATTATAGTGCAACTTCAGTTTTTAAAAAATTAATTGTCAAACTTGTACTTATAGGCAGATTTGCCTATGTGGGCTACGTTTTAAGATTTGCTAAGCTTTGCTTTTGAATAATGTATCAAAGCTGCATGTTTAATTCAAAGCATAACAAAGATGCCTAGTCAGTATTGGATTTCTTGATTTCCCAAATTCATATGATATGTGGTTGCTGTTGCAGGTAGTTGGTCTTGCTATTGCCGTAGTCTTTTTTGCTCTCATGAGGCAAGCACATGCCTGGGAGCGTGATTTGCCTATACCATCAATGCTAACTGCTGTTGGGTGTAATATGAAGCTGTTTACCCCATTTCTATTAGTGACTGTAGTGCCTCTGTTGACCCCTCTGGTGCTCTCTGTCCTTCAGTTTCATCCCATTCCATCAGTCTCAAGCTTCCTTGTTGTATCACTTGCCTGTTACATGTTTGCGAATGGCCTCATCATTATTGTTGTTTTAGTCTCACAGTTGGTTTTCCATGTCAGTGCCGTTGCTCATGTTTTCTTCAGGAAAAGGTCAGTTGACTCAATTTTCCTCCTTCATACACTTAATGTTTTTTTTGGATAAATAACAACTTGTTTATATGCCACAACTGTATTCTTCTTTTGCCTTGCTTTGGATAGTCCCTCCTTCCCAATTATAAAATGTTTTGCTCGCTTGCTACTTTTTGTGCCTGACTAGTACTTGCCATGTCTCCGAACATGCAATGGCAGTTGTGCAGGCTGTGCTTGATTGGAACTGATGCCATTTTTGCTTGAATGCCTCTTTACAATTTCTGTGCACTTGTTCTGTGCAAGTTCATGCATGAGGATTGAGAATTTTTAGAATTTACAATTCGTATCCGCAGAGTAAAATATTTCCTGATTTGTGAAAGGTTTCTGATACATAGTTATCCTCTAAATGAAAGTAAAAGTTTGTCAGAGACTGTGATTTACTGAACCATAGGGCTTGACAAACAATACTTCCTCTGTTTTTGTTTCTACCTGCAACACTTTTCAAATCACGCTTGCCAATGCATTATTTTAATCACTAACATCTAACAATATCTTACATGACTATAAGTTTCCTGTAGTCAAATTGGAGTATAATGAAGAGTGTATAAGTCAAAGTGTTGCAAGTAAAAAATAAAATAAAATAAAATAGAAGTATAGTGTTATAATATTCTTTTCAAGCTTTGCAGTCTTCCATAATTTTGTATACGTACTTGAGTTAGACAAATACTGAATGCTCAAATGCAGAAAATTGAAGCTCAGCATAGCAAAAAGAAATTGAAACCTTAAAGCAGTCCTGAACTCCTGATTGTATGTGAAGACAGTAGAAAATAAAAAAATTATGGGCTCTGTACAAACTTATACATTACTGAAATATAATTGAGTGGTAGTTATGTATTTCCTTAATAAAATTAAAAAGGCTGAAGAGAGCTGTCAATAATCTTTATCTTGCGTTTCCTTCTGTAACTGACTGTCATCCTACCTCTTTATACTACTGATGTAACGTTAATTTATCTTCGATCTGTATACTACTACTATCATTATTAGTACTAAAGTATCACTATTTTGTCATATTATAGTCTTCTTGCACATTATATGACAGGTGGCAAGTATGGGAAGGGAACTTTTGTTTGGTCTGTCTCCAAAAGTTTTTCAACCCTGTTTCCAGGATCTTTTCATTTAAGGTAGTGACTTTGACACATACCAGTTGCTCTTCTGATATAATCTTAAATACAACCTAAAAATCTTCTTGCCTTTTGTTTTCTTACTCATCTACTAATAGAAAATGTTTGTCTGGCCTAATTTGCTGTGGACAGGTGGTGAGAGTTATTAGATCTAATCCAGTACTCATGATGGCTTTGGTAGCAACCATTTTGGTGTGCTTTGTTCATCCAGCTTTGGGCTTATCATTACTGCTGATATCACATTGTTTATGCTGCCATAGTGCATTGTGCAGGTAATCCTTGCAAGTTGAATATCAAGTCATTTTTTGGGAAAGATCACCCTGTTTTTAAATGCCAGTGTTTAACTAAATTTATTAGGGTCAGGACATCTTGAAACAAAATTTAGTCATAGAATTAAATTAAAACAACTTTTATTGTTAATTCAATGGTCTATATGCTGGGAGATACCAAGTCAGTGAGCTTAATATTATTTGAAATGTAGACCTTTATATTATTTCTCAGTGAAGATTTTTTTTTTTAAAACAAAATGATAAAATTGGTTACTTGGCTGGCCTACTTTGAACGAATTGTTATCCTTTCCTTCCTGGCATTGTGGCATGCTTCTTCTGGCTCATTCCCGCCCTCCTCTTTGGGGAATGTCATGTAGATACTAAAAAGTGATTTGTTTTTCATTTTTTTTTTTGTGACAGCTATTTGACAGCATCCTATCGCAGAGGAACACAAAAAAAGGAATCATATAACTCTAAAGATAAAGACTATGATCGGTCGGAACAGTATGCTTCTCAGCAAAACCGTCGCTCAAAACGTGGTTTGCCTTTAGAAGAGAATCATAACATTCCTGGTGGACCCCTTTACAGTTATGATAGCATACAGTTAGAAATCTTCCACCACAGACATGGGATGCTAATTTTGCATTTTCTTGCAATGCTAATGTTTGCTCCTTCTCTAGTGGCCTGGTTACAGGTATGAATGCCAATGTCTTGTACTCTTGTTCTTTGACTTTTTTTTGGTAAATGTCGTTGCTTATTATTTTTTCACCACATAAAATACCCAATTGGATTATGTTCTAGCACTGTGTATGACTGGATATGAACCCTATCAATCTTGAGTCATAACTTTCTTTGAACATAAGGAATAGGTTTAGGGTATATGCCTTTACCTACCAGATTTCTGGATTATTGCTGTGTTCTCCGTTAACTTTTTTGAAGATGGTTTTCGATAAGTTCAATTGAGATTAAAAAACTTAAGCAAAAATACCCTCACTAGTTAGGGATATTCTAAGGAAATTTTAGACTTCAGATAAGTTTAAGACTTCCTAAAAGTTAGGAAAGTTGCAACCTTCACTTCTCAGTCCCACTCATGTCTAAGTCTACTTTATCATTTTTACTCCCAATGATGTCATTCATGCTTCAATTTTAGTACACTTCACTCAAACTAAGCTTAAATGTGAGTTCTCTTGTGAACCTTTACCTAGGCACGTCTTAATATTGGGGCATTGCTTTTGTTTGCAGAGATTAAGAATGGGTCAGAGCTTCCCTTGGTTTCTAGATTCAGTTCTTTGCATTGGCGTCATCCTTCATGGTGTTTGTGACTCAAATCCAGAACTTAATTTCTTCGTTTACCCCATCCCTGGTGTACGTGGGCTTGAAGTAAAATTGAGCTTTGCCTACCTGCTTGCTGGGTATTTTTCATTCTTGTCAGGCCTGGCATTGGCTCCTTATAGAGTGTTATATGCCATGGCAACTATTGGAGCACTTTCATTTGCGTTCAGAATGATCCGAAGGAGGAACAGAGAGAAGGGAGAGGCAATTTTTAGCAGTCGGAAGCACTCTCATCGCCAATAGTGTGTCTTTTACAGTAAATTTTTTGTAGGTAGGTCCTGTATGCTGTACCAATCATTTGTTGATTGCCTTCTGAAGGTATTGTAAACCCTAGCTTCTTGCCCTCAGTTTTGCAATTCCATAACCATGTTCACGATATATTTTTTTATTTTGGAGAAATGTAGATTGAGCTCTGATATAGGACAAATAGATTTAATGTGAACTCACTAGTCAGTATCCCTTTAGGGAGATTACAGAGTTATTTTTTCATGGCTTTTGTCATTGAGCTTTAGGCTTTACACGCAAATACAATTTCTTAAATGGATCTTTTCATCTTGTTTTCGGTATTTCCCATATATTTGCACTCCCGCTTTGACATTTTCTTGTAATTTTTTTTTTTTTTTAAAAAAAAAAATCATTACATAAATCTCAACAATACTTGTCTTAATGGTAAGCTGAACAGTTTGAACACCATCTCTGTGTTCGTCCTCCGTTTTGATTGGCAAAGTTCATAGTCGAAATTAAGAGGAGAAACTGTTAACGGGAAAATAATGACAGTTCTATCTTTCATACTGTAAGCAGCTAAGTGGTAGCTTCCAAGAACATAATATTACATCATTTTAATATTCAACCTTCAAAGATATACTCTTCTTAAAGGTAAAACATAACTTAGGGATAAGATCTATGGGAAATGATTTATTCATTACACAATGTTAACACAAATCGACGAATCAGCCCATTGTGTAGGATGGTGTAGGCAAATTGATTACAGTGCTCTTAATTTTCGTCATCATATTAATACTGTTGGTTATCCCCTGGGAACCAATTCCACTGTCCTTTATTCCCTGCATAACATAAGAATCATAAGCATCAGACGAAGAAAGACTACATATTATGAGTTTATGACTCATCTGTTAAGTTAATACTCCATATTGATATGCATGGTTACTACTTATTGCAAGCAAGCTGATCTTCAGTATGTCACCACAAGCTTACCTGGAAGGGGAAGTGATCTGGTCCACGAGCAGGCGCAGAATTGATCTGAACTGTTCCTGTCTCCATTGCATCACTAATTAGAATTGCCTTGTTTATGTCTTTTGTGAAAATACATCCCTGCATCAATCATAACATGATTTATGTCAATAGAGGAATAGAGAAGCACTTTTCATGTCACGTGCGAAAAATTATTCCAACGTTAAACTCACTGTGGTCTGTGGCTAGGAAGGAAAATTTCAGAACATTTCATGAGTTCATAATTACCCCGTAAAACTTAGTGGACAAACCAGAGAGATTAATCATACCTGGAGACCGAAATTGCTAGCATTACAATGGTGGATCCCTTCTTCGATAGAGTTTATCCTAATAACTGGCAAGACAGGGCCGAAAGGCTCCTCCCATGCAATCCTCATGTCAGGACGAACATTGTCCAATAGCAAGGGCCAAATGAGGTTGCCCTCCCTTTTATACTCTTGGCAGAAAGTTGCTCCCTTCTCCTTGGCATCCTTGACTAATCCTTCAATGAAATTTGCAGATGACTCTGTGACAACAGGAGTTATATCACAGTTTTCCTCAGGAGGACCAACTGTGAGTTTGGCTACTTTAGCTTTCACTTTTTCGACAAGAGTATCAGCCACAGAATCCATTACTAGCACAACTTTAACAGCTGTACATCTTTGCCCACTGAAATGAAGAAAGGAAAGGATTAAAGTTGTTACATGAATCTAAAACTAAACACGAAAAGGACAGGTCGAGTTTATGTCAAACAGCAAATATTATTAGAGTATATTCAAAGAAGCAGATTCGACATACACTTTCAACAGGAAGATGCTTGACTATGAAACTATAAGATAAACAAGCTTGGAAAAGAAGTTTATACCTGTAAGAGAAGCCTCCTTTAATAATGTTTGCAGCAACAAGATCCAAATCGGCATCTTCAAGTACAATGCAAGCATCTTTTCCACCAAGTTCCATCTGAAGAGGGATCATTCCTGCCTTCTTTGAAATTGCAATCCCAGTGTCTCCTCCAGTGAAGCTGAAGTCCAACAAACATAGATATAGAGTAAACATCCTTTCAAAAAACAGTATGTTTTTAAGCTAACTGATGTTTCAAAATCAACTAAGTGAATATGTCCTCACCTTATGCAGTCAACCCCTGGATGCAATGTTAGGAAATCTCCAATTTCAGATCCTTTTCCGGTGATACAACTTATAAGTCCTTTAGGAAAGCCGGCCAAGTGAAAGCAATGGATCATGTGGAGTGCAGAAACAGCACCCTACCATAAGAGAAACCCTCTCAATGTTAAACGTTGTTTTTTCAAATTGCAAAACAAACAGAAGCTGTAACTCTCTGTAAGTCTAATACCTGTGTTGGAGGCTTTAGCACGAGGGAATTTCCTGCAATAAGTGCAGGTGCAATTTTTGAGACAGCAAGGTTGACAGGATAGTTGAAGGGTGGAATTGCTAAAACAACCCCAAGTGGAATCTGCAAATGAACACATCTATATGAAATGAACAAGGATAATCGAACAATGGACAGACATAAAATCTATCACTTTCATGACTAAATAATCATGTAGTTATTATATGATGCTTACTGATCGATGTAAGTTATGTTGCAAGCAATCAAACAGTAATTACATATGATGCTTACTGATCGATATAAGTTATGTTGCGAGCAATAAAGCATTATCTGTGGTGATTGTTAAAAGTCTAGCAGCTTATACTTCTATAGGAAAATTGAGTATAAACATGTGTACAGACAAACAGTAATTACAGCGATGACTATCAAGTCAAATTACAAATAGCTTAGGTTTCTCTATTGTTTGTCACTAATTCATGGAGTAATTTGACAATAAAGCAGCAATACTTTTAAGTAAATCAGCTGTTTAACAGTTTAGGTGGTAATCTTTCATTAATCAAGTGCTGGTGTAAGGTGGGTCGCAAAGCGATATGCTTCACAAAATTTAACAGGTTGGTTCTACAATATCAACTGTCATTCTCAATTGTCATTCGAGTGGTTCAAACCATGGCCAAAAGATACAGATGCTAGCTAGCTATCCACATCTTAAAAAGGGGACCATTAGCCAGTGGCTAGTAAACTCTGTCACCTACCGTGAATGATCTATCCATTTCCATAAATTTAGGAAGCTAATGATGTGAACATACAGTACATGCATAACACTATTTTTTTTTTTTTTTTTTTTTTTTCTTGGACAACATATAACACATTACTAGTAGACAAACAACTTAAGGAAAAACATATCCAAAATGATAGTATTTTGTATGTGTTCCTAATGAGATAAACCCCACAATCTAGACTTTTAAATGATCAAGCTCAATTCATATTGAAAAAATACGAGTGTATGTTTCCGTTCAATCCGATTTAAAAGTCATAGTGTCCCAACACGTCATAGTTAACCATAAGGCACAATTTCACTAAGAACCCCTTTATGGTAGTTGCAACAGTTCTAAAACACCAATACTATCATAAGAATTATGACACATTAATTCTAGGCACGCTAAGATAATATACAATATGTGGCTATTATTTTCAGATGGAAGGAGTACATAAGAGCAAGAAATGAAGGTAGACGCAAAAGAATAAAGATATGCATAATTCTAAGTTTCTATCTAAATCTTTGAGCTTATGACATCCATAGTATAAGCAATACAAAGACAAGTATAAAAAATTCAACAAAACTATAGAAATAACTTATATATTACCTTGGATGTTAAACAATACTTGGTCCTCTCATTTCCAGGGAAACTGTCAGAAACCAGGAACTTTCCTTCACCAAGAATTCTCACCCCTTCTTCAGCACAATAAGACACCAAATCTCCAGACCTAACAGCCTATTGGCCAAGAAAATACCCGAAACCAAAAATTAACTACAAAAGTTCACATATACTAAATCAAACAAATATTGATCATGCTACGTAAAAGAGAATTTGTAAATTGCTAATGAAATGTATACTAACTCGGTATAGTCTAAGAAGATCTCACTTGATTTTACACCATTTTGTGCACAAATTTAGGGACTTTGAACACGGTAAAATCTTATATGAGACGGTCTCACAATAACTTATTGTAACATCAAGCTGCTTTTTTTTAAAAAATCTTGCCATCAGAAGATATAATTGTATGACATTTCTAAGGAAATATTTTAATAATGACACTTTTGTGCAAAAGTCTACCCAATATTCAATTAAGAATGATAGTTAAGTAATAGACAAATAATTTGAATCTTATTATTATATTAATCATATGTTATACTTGACACATTATCCACAGTGTACACATTTGAATATCACCAAACTATTCTTTCAGGGATTCATTCCCCTGTTTTTCTCAAAACCATGTTATGAAGTCCATGAATTAATCAAAGTTTAGCAAGTACAATTAACCAAAAAAAAAAAAAAAAAAAACTGTAAAATACCCCAATTACTATATGAATTAAGAAGTAACTAAACAAAGTTTAGCAAGTACAATTAACAGGAAAAAAAAAAAAGAAGAGGGGAAAAAATTTGATTACTTCAGTGACAGCATCCTTAGCAGGCTTAGCAATCTCTTTGACTAAACATTCAGCAATTGGAATTTTATGTTCTTTCAAAATGGCAGCTGCTTTATGCAACAACTCTGCTCTTTTCCAAAGTGGTGTCTTTGCCCATGATTTTTGTGCCACTTTAGATGCTTCCATCACCTTATTTACCTCTTCTTGTGTGCATGCTATATGTGTAACACATTATTAAATAAATAAATATCAGAGAATCATATAGTAATGCGCACCCAGTTTAATCAACTGGGTACGTAAATTCTTATATCAGACGGTCTAATTAATACTAGTTACACAAAATAAAGATTACCTTGGACTTTATATTGGGTCTTTCTAGTAGTAGGATTAATGATGGAAACTGATTTACCAGAAGATGAAATTTTCCATTCACCATCAGCATAATATTTATAAACTTCCCCTTCAATTATTTCAGCAAATACACCATTTCCTGCCATTGCAGATTGGTTGATAAAACTCAAACTCTTCTTCTTTTAATTTTGTCTAAGAAAAAAAAAATTTGGGGTGTTAAAAGGGGGAGCAAAGGATGAGGTGGGTGAAGAAGCAGCAGTTGTGTGCTTGTAAGTTGAAAGAGAATGGTGCCAAGACTTAATTTACAAGTGAGGAAGTTGAGCTTTAAAATTGATCACAATTTTGAGTTTTGTGGTAGGTGGTTCTAAACGTGCCAAGTGTTACCAAAATTTTGTATAACATCCACTATTTTGACTTGTCTTAACTCTTATGGGTTTGCAAATTTGGATTTGCTAGTGTAGTAGTGTGTATTTCTAATTTCTTATTAATTAGTACCCTCTTAATTTTAAATTATTGTTGTAATGTAGTATTTTGAACTTCCTATCATATTACTACCTCCGTTAACTTTTAGTTGCAACTATGCAATATTTTATATTTCACAAAAAAAATACCTCACAATTGCAACTAAGAGTTAACAAAGGTAGTACGAGTAATAAGCTAGTCAACTAATGAGGTTTTGATTTAAGGCTTGTTCTCTTCAGCTTATTTTCAGTTAAGCTCTAATAAGTTCAGTTCAGTTCACTTCTTATTACTTCCTTCTCTCATAAAATATTTAGTTCAATCAATCAAAACAGGCCCTTAGTGATAAAGATTAGTGACTTGTATACGATAGATAGTAGGTACAAATCCTTCCATTTCATTTGTAATATAAAATAACTCTAATGGCTTATCCGCACAGAAAAACAAAAACATAATTATATTGACTAAGTCAGCCTAAGGTACATACACATTTCTTAACAAATCACAGTATTTTAAATATACTGAAATATTTCTATTTTGTTTTCATCAAATGCACAAAAATCAGTGTAATTTATAAACTTTCTCTTAAGAAATAAATAAATAAATAAATAATGTCAAACCATTAGTTAGTCTATACAAGATACAACTATATATACAAGATGAACATTAAGTATAAGAGAGGTTTTCCACCTATAATTCAATTTCCAAATCAAAGGGACATTAGACAATTAGCCCTCTTGTTTCTATTACAAGACTACTAAAATGATACTCTATATAGTGGACATTTGTTCATAATAATTTAACAAGTCCAAAACAATTTTGGTGCGAGTAAAACAAACTGAAGAAAACTAACCTCGTGCAATCTCGTGGCGTTTAAACGGGTAGTTGGGAGGGTCCGCATATCATCCAATCGGGTCGTCACTTTCATGCCTTATAATATGTGGATCTAATTTCTTATTACCTTCAACAATAATGTTGGTCCATTAAACTAAAATGGACCCAAAATAGTTATGTTAACTTTTATGTTTTTTGTTGGCAATTGGCATGGTTGAAGGGTTTGGTACGTTGGTTAGATGCAATGCCTCCTTACGTCCTATCTAACTTTCATTGCAATGTCTCCAAAACACTTCCTCTATCATAACACCAACTATATCATGAAAATTTAAGATTGATTTGAAGGTCTTGCACTAACTTACCACAAGACAATAAATTTATCTTTTATCATAAAAATATAAAATTATATGGAGTTTACGTGTCTTTCAAACACGAGGAATTTTTAGCCTCTAATAGTTAGATTTATGAATGACTCTAATTACACTCTTTGGTACTCCGTATTACATTGTATTTAGATGAATACCAACAACGAATTATATCGATACTAACAAAACATTTTTGCATTCGTTGGTATCACTGAATAAGTATTCACAAAGTATTACGTCAGTTCGGACTGACTAAATGTTTCGTCAGTCCAGTTGGTTTTTGATATTCTCTATTGGTTAAATAATATCCTCTATAAGATGGATAATATTATCTATTGTTTTTATGATATCGTCTATTGGCTGGACGACCATATGTATGCTTGACATAAGATGATAGAATGACAGATATGATACTGTGGTGGTGGTACGACTAACATCCGTTTTCTATGCGTATGACTGTATGACTGTATATGTTCAGTGCAATTCAAGTTATCACTTTTCAGAGATCTAAGTAATGTAATGTAAACAAATCAATCCAAAGCTACTATAAACTCGGAAAAACTGCATCAAACAATTACACTATCTTAAAAATCCAAGAAAAAGGAACTTCAAAAGAATCAAAACCTAGATTTAGTGCTGTATAAACATAATACCAGTATGTCTTCCACCTCTTTGGCTCTCATCTTCTTCCTTTTCTTCTCATTAAACCCATTTTTCTGCTCAATTACTGCTTCCGCCGCTTCAGATGATGTAGAGGTATGATGGAATGATGGGTCTTGATTAATTATTTTTTTTTATTTTTGAATACCCATTTCAAATGCAATTGATTGGAATTAATTTAGGTGTGATGGGTCTTAACTTCTTGAATTTTTTTATTACCTACAATTGATAGAAATTTAATTTTTTTTTAAAGTTTTGATTTCTGGGTATTGCTTATTTTGTGTTCTAATTGATTTTGTTGGTGTTTTTATGTTAGATTACATATGGGTCAGTTGTGAAGATGATGCATGAGAAGACTAAATTTAGGTTGCATTCTCATGATTTGCCATATGGATCTGGCAGTGGACAGCAATCTGTTACTGGTTTTCCCACTGTTGATGATGCCAATAGCTATTGGGTACTCACTCTTGCTCTGTATTTCTCTTTGATCATGCCTGCAATTTAGAATAATGATGAACATACATTTTGTGGATTGTTTGGTGTGATATGGTTATTTACTTCTTTATAAGATTGCATTCTTTGTACTTGCTTATAGTACTACTACTTTGGAATGTTCGGAAAAAGTTGTCGCATTTTGAGGAACGGGTTATGATTATATTCCAAAATGCCAGTACCTTAATTGAGTGCTGATAAGAGTATGAGAATAACCTGACTATAACATTGGTTCTGTAGTGAACTTGTGTCATATGTTCTTAGTTATGATGGCATGGGAGAATGTGCGTAACAATTATCTAGAGATGGAGTATTAGTTAGGATGCAAATGCAAGTGTAACATTACTGTTAATATTATGCATTAGTATTAATTCTTATGATTAGTAAAAGATTATAAGGTGTGCTTGATGCATCGGCGTTTTGTGCATGTATGCAATGGTTGGCCTTGAATGTAAAATTGTAAATAATGTGGGCTACTTAGTAATGCTGCTCTGTTATTGCTGCATGTAATTGAGTATTGACCTCTCTACCACTCAAGGCGGGAGCTTCTTTTAATGCATTGGATAATGTTGATATTGATGTATGGTAGATTGTTCATTAACTAGTGTATTTACACTGGAGATTGTTAGGCCAGAGCTGGGATCATCTGCCAAACAAGGTGACCCGATTGTAAGTGCCACAATTATCAGGCTGCAGCATATGACAACAAGAAAGTGGCTGCACAGCCATTCCTTTGCATCACCCCTTTCAGGCAATCAGGAGGTTGGTCCCAGTTTATACTGATTCAGTATGCTCATACTTTTATAATATACTTCGTATCTACGTCTGCACTTCTACTGCATTTTGGTTTTTAATTTTACTCCATTGTGTATGGTGAATATCAACTTCAGAAACAATTCTTTCTGTGTCATTATTCAAGACCTGCCAATATACCTTATGATTTAGAGTTTACTTTTAGCAGCTGCTCTTTTTACCATCCTGATGACATTAAAAATTAATATGTTCTTATTTCCAGTTATGTTTTACTGGACCAGTAAGATTCCATATGCACCACTTTACAAAATGCTAAGAAACAGTTATATGTTATGATGTTATACTGTTATAGGTTGTTACTGTGAAAAAGTCATTTACCATTTGTAGGGCTAACTATTCCAATTTTCTTGTTCAACAACAATATTTCCGGTCCTGCAGGACCCCTTTATGTTACCAAGGATGGGAGAGGTTGAATAGAACTTGAATAGAACTAATGTAGATATTACCAGGAGTTCCACAGACTTAAATAAAACTTTCTATTGATTCAGGAAGATAACAATATGTTGGTGTTAAATTCAAGGTTATGAAGTGGACTTGAACTATTATTGAAGAATTCTGATGCATCCACTTTTGCTTAGTTCAAGCAAGAATTGAGAGTTGTTGTCACTGATTACTAGAGTATGTAGTGTACCGCAATAGGGAGTGAAGCGCATAGTTCAAATCTGTTGTGGTGAAGTATTTAGCTTGTTAAGAATTAGGAAGCCAAGACATGCCTAAGTGAAAGGTAGTCTTGGTTATTAACTTAATTATGCCTGCTCTTATATAAAGTGAAAAACTTGGACATCTGCCGGATGAGGAGTTCCATAGTTGTATATAACCTATAAGTTTGAAATTTCAAAGCTAATTGCATAGAGAAGCCCATGAGCAAGTCCTCTGGAAGAGAGAGAGTGAGACATCCTCATGGGTCATTTTGAAACAAAAACTCTGTGTTGTCTTAGATTCTGATCTACGTGTCAAATGTATTGACATTGCTACAAAGTCCTATGAAAGATGGAAAGCAGTCCGTGATCATTGCTGAGCCTTTTGACATGTGCTACATGTCCTAGGCAATCTTGACATGCTGTTGGGAACACTCTCTCATAGTTGCTCTTCTTTCCCATCAATGACATATAATATGTAGTAGTATAATACGAACCTCAAAGTTGATGACTTAGTTGTTGTGTGTAAATGTACTACTGACGTCATACATCTTATCGAGGTATGTGACATGTCAGTTGGTCACATCAGGGATGCTTTAGTTGGCCAAAAGGCCCAAAATCCAGGGGTAAGACTCAAAACACACCTGAGTCAAGTGAAGTGTAGGGTAGTTGAAAGCAAGACCAGACTAAAGGTGGACAACTCATATCATGCAGATGACTTTTCACCCCAGCATCTTAATGGGTAGGTTTGTGCAGATTTACGTTTTTACGGTAGTGTGACTAGTGTCTATTATCACTAGAACTACATAGGGTGGAGCTGTCCTGATAACTACATTATGTTGGGGAATTGGTGATGCTAAAGCTAAAGATCGAGCAATTAAAAAAAATAAAAAAAAATTGAGCTATGTTGGGGATATACCTTCTAGTGTCTAGGGAAATGAGTGAACCAGAGTTTTCTTATAAGATTTAAAGTGAATGGAGATAACCAATCCATATTTCAGAACCTACATTCCCCCCTCCCTCCCTCTCTTCTCCCTTTATAATATACATAACAATATCAAAGGGCTTTGATACATAAACATGTAAATGGTTCAAGGTCTCTTCGAATTTGATGTAAACTTGTGTGTAACAAAGTCCAGATTGTTGGGTCCCAAAATCAAAGTGATTGCCACTAATCTCAGTGGTATATTGAAAAGTCTTATTTCCTTTCTGGGGAAAACTGTGACAATTGTAAAGGCGTACACCTAAGGCTATGACTTGCTCTACATCAGTTTGATCTGGGACTTTAAAATTGCCTTAAAAGTAACCTTCTAGCTTGCTTCAGGTGCTTATTAAGGTTTAATGAGTGAAAATTTGGTTAGACTGAATAAGACCCTAGAGTATTAACTATTAAGAGTACTGCAGTTGTGTAGATGCTGAGTGGCCAGCCATTAAGGCAAGTTTGTTGAAAATTGCCAAATTGGTTGTTTACGAATAGAAAAATAGTCCTAGTGTAAATGATCTCCCCCCCCCCCCCCCCCCCCTTTTTTTTTCCTCGAATTCAGTGAATCAACTGTTAGTAATCATTTCCAGTCATTCTCCTCTATGTTTGTATGCTTGTATGATGCATGTGTCACGGATGATTGAACAATGTGCCTACTGCGTACATGTTCAGGTTCTGATAAAACTACCGCTATATCATCTCTAGGCCACTGTTTCCATGTACCCTTTTTTGTGTTGATGAGATCAAACCCTCAGGGATACTGGAGACAGAGAACTGAAAAGGATTATTCTTTAAGAACATAAATAGCAAATATACCTATGTATTTCAATTCAAGCTTTCTGTAACCACAGTTTGCTCATATTTACATGTTCCAAAGTGAAACTATATGCATCTCATTATACTCCACCTCATGATTGATACTTCTTACGAAATATTTCATAAATCATGAGTGTTACTAAATGGTGATTTTACTTATATATAGTGTGTTAGTAGTCTTAGTATAGTGGGAATAAAGAATGCTTTGAGTTAAATATGCATTTATGAAGAAAATAGAAAAAGAGAAAGACCATAAAAATTGGGACAAACTGTGGGAGTGGAGGACTGGAGGTAAACTTTCAGGGGGTGTTTGGTTAGTGTGTTTTTTTTGGATCGGAAACGGATTCGATTAAACCGATACCGTTACTGTGTGTTTGATTTGAAGCCATGGTAACAATGGTAACAATTACCATTACCTAAGAGTGTAATGGTTACCTCTCAATTGTTACCTCTCAAAAACTTGTGGTAACAAATACCCTTACCACCCTCTTAATAAATACCCTTTCGTAGTTAAACCAAACAAATGAAAAGGTAATAGCTAAATGATTCCTTTTCCCCCTGTTATTTGTTTCCTTTCCACTTCGTTTCCATTTTCTGAACCAAACGTCCCCTCACTTCTCCAGTACAGGTCTGTGCTCTATATTGAACCAAATCGGTGTAAGGCTGCATATAAACCTTATAATGGCGGGATACATATAGGTTATTATCTTTGTTTAGTTCTCTTCTGGTACATGGCAAGATAGTTTTTTCTGCCCCTGAAAAAAACGGTTTCTCCTGGGTAGTTCACTGCCGAGATTTTAATCCTATGCCTTACCATGTGTAGGTCAGCTGCTTTGGGGATGATGGCAAGTCTGACACGGGTGATCATTGGAGGTTTGTTGTAATGTTGATTTTTGTTCTGTTGTATTAGCATTTCCTGAGTTTATGTTATTCTCCTTTTTCTAAAGTACTTATTCTTTCAGGCTAATAGTTGAAGGAACAGGGAAAATGTGGATGAAGGATCAAAGGGTTCGGCTTCAGCATGTGGATACTGGTGTTTATTTACATAGCCACAAGAAGAAGTTTGGCATGGGGCAGCAAGAGGTAAGCAATTTTGGAGCTATTCCTCTCTTTTTTTTTTGTTTTTTTTTTTTTTTTTTTTTTTTTTTTGGAGATGATAATTAGACAAGCCCCTGGAGCTTTCCTTTTAGGGAGCTGCTCGGGGACATAGCTCTACAGAGAACTTAAGTTATACAAGTACATATTGAACTAAGCAAGCTGTTTCTTTCCGTCTGATAAAGACCATGTACAACTGAAGAAATAATTTCTTGAAGGAGCAACTGATAGCATCAAGTATACACTTAATTGTTGGATGTGTTGTCATTGTCCTCAGTTTTCTCCTTAATCCCACTCACTCTTCTTATGTACGAACACTAATCACAAATTAATTTTCTTATTTCCTTTACCAGGTTTGTGGGGTGATCAATAAGCAGAGTGACAATATTTGGATGGCAGCTGAGGGTGTATACTTCCCTGTGAATAAAAGCAAACACAGCACTTAGCGATACGCGTTGAGGCCTTGAGGGTTTTCATTAATCTTTATAGTATTGACATACATAACATACCATATTTCCAAACAAGCACATGTAGTGCAAGTGCTTCCACAGGTAAGCAATGTACTGAATGAATGATGATAATTGATCAAAATTTTGACAGCATTCTAACTTTCTAAGTTTACGCCTTTTTTTATGATTCCTCTTTGATTGTTATGTCACATCGTATTATGAACGAATTGACAGCGATGGGCCGGGATGATAACTGATTTTATGTTGTCTCTGGACTAGATGCTCTATTATTGAATCTTCTTCAGCACATTTTCCCATTGAATAATTCAACAGAATTCAGCAATGCTTTTAAAACGTGAAATTATATATCGTAAAATCAAAGATCCAACCTCCATTATGATTATGTTGTCGTGTATCCATTAATTTAAACATAGAAAAGATATAGAAGAATGTAATACCTTATCAACTAGTACTATATATTACATTTAGAAAACAGGTTATTATATAGAGGAAAAATCGAGATATCTATTATTTTATTACTTATTATAAGTGTAATGGTTGATTAAAAGTGCGATAAATAATGTATTAAACACTGGAAAAAGTGAAAATTCTTATATACACCCGACTGTACTGAAAAGAAATAGTTTTGTTCTTTTTGCTCATTTTGTAGTCGTGTGTGATAAACAGATTACTCCGTGTAAAAAATAGGCATGATGAAAAAATAAGATGAACCAAACAACTCAATAGACAATAGTGCTTCCGATTCCATAAGGTGATACGAAATTCTCAAACCAAATTGCATAGGCCCAAAAGGGAGGGGCTCAGATGGTCCAAACAGAAAAGGCCCACTTTACATTCATCAAATTTTTGCTGACAAAGGCACATGATCATCACTTTCTAGATGGGGTAATAAATTGAAAAGAATTGCACTTTATTTAATTTGGTCCCTTTTTTTTTCTTACTTCCATATTTTTAAATACTAGCTCCAATTCTGCATGTGCGGAGTTTTAGAAGAAATTGAAAAAATTAATAAAAATATGAAGGTTGTGGGGTGGGTAGAAAATTAAAAAATTGTACAAAGTAAAAGTAGTGAAGAGAATTGGAGGAGATAGAATATGAAATTAATAGAATATGATCTATGTTGGGTCCACTAGATGAGAGAAATTAATTAAATATTGTAAAAGTTTTCAAAATAAGGAAATGGAGCAAGTATTGCTGGAAAAAGAAAGTGGAGCAAGTATTTTAAAACGAAGGGAGTACAAGTATTATTTTTCACGGATTTTTAACTTGTACTCCGTAATATTTTGACTTTTATTCTATTCCCTTTGTGATTTTGTTCTGCTAGACCAGTTTATTGACTTTATTCTACTTTGACTTTTAATTATTTATACTATTTTAATTTCAAAGGTTTATAAGTTTTACGTAACTAAAGATATTAGCAATTAAAATAATATATCGATAAGTGTGAAAAGAGAAGTGCTACAACTTAAGACTAGTTCTCTTCACCTAAAACAAGTAGATCTGGTCTGATTTAATCTGATTCAATAATTTGACTAAACTTTGACCGCATTTTAATACTAATCTATAAAGAAAAACATTGTCAAAATGGATCTTGTTAGATATATCTCATTATGAACTTTTCAAATATATAATTTTCATAAAATTTTTTAATACGCAATTTACAATATTTAGTAATAAGTAAATGTTAATTAAAAGTCTTAATCTATCAGAATGTTTTTGGTCTGGTCTAATCTGATCTGAATTAATAATAAGTACCTGAAACAAGTTGAAGAGAACAAGTTCTTACAAGTTAAAAAAAACAAACAAACAAACAAAAGTACTTAAAATTTTTATTTCCTAATTTAAGGTCTCTTTTTTAGTCTTGTACCTTTTTTTTTTTTTTGGACAAGCTGCATTATGCTAAATAAAAGGAAAGGGGAAAAAAAAAAAAACAATTTGTAGTTGAAATGTGAGATTAGCTTCCTTAAATTTTATAAATCAACTAAAGACATCCAAATTTTTGAGGGGTCCAAAAAAATGGTATGTCTAGTCTCTTTCTTGTACATTATACAAGTACTACTATTACAAAAACATATAAATTTGTCGGTGAGTTTATATCATATGCCAAATTGGTATTTAAGTGTGATAGCTTGAGATCAGTAGATCACCCTTTGATCATTATGCAATTAGAATATGTAATCAAGTGTGTAAAAAGCTAAAAACCCATACTCTTCATTGATTAACATACTTGAGATTTGAGAAGATGCTGATTGAGTTCGTTCAAATTAACAATACAATGTCCAAGCATTCGTGTAATCCCCTTGAAGTCAAAGCTACATTATCGGTACTCACAAATCTGCTAAAATTTTGACAAAATTGGCGTTGAATTATGGCACACACACAAACCAACAAATTAACTCTGACTAACTTGGACTTTCACTTACAAAAGCAGACTTCTAACCCTCTTTTCACACATGTATGTTTACGTTGTACTCCAAATTACTTCCCACCATCTACTTTTTAACATGTTAAAACCCAATTTTTTGCCTGAAAAAAAAAAATGTTAAACCCAATTTATCTTGTTAATTATTCAAACCACCCTAATCAACTCTACTACTCGTACCATTAAAGATTTCCCACTTCTAAAAGGAAAAAAGAAAGAAAAAGGTTTTGAAATTCACACTTATAAAAAAGATAAAGATCCTTGTTAATTTATCGCCATCGATATCCCATCTATATAATGTCAACATCTTGACTCCGTACTAGACGATCTCACTTAAAACTTGCTAATTACACACTAACTTAAAGAAAGTTCGCACTGGAGGTAGGGCCGTAGGGGTTAGCAAATCACGATACCTATAAGGTGCATGTTAGGAACCTTTTTTTTTTTTTTTTTTGGTGCTGTTTAGAGAGCCACAAGGGCGGATGATGAGAATCAATCCCAGGATCACCTGTAAACGAGAGGAGAGTTCTAACCACTTGATCTATTCCTCACTCTCATGTTACGAACACTTTAGATTGCGTATAGCCATTTATGTGCATCTAATAATTTTTCAGGAAGTTCTAGACACAGGCTATATGTCATCTAAACATCAAGCTCCTAAAATCAAACGGCCAAACCGAGCATAAAGCCACTGGCAAGCATCACCAATAACATCCTTCCAAGAGTTCAACCACAAACGAACCGAGAGGGCGAGCAAGTGCAAGGGTATGCAGTTAGGGCCGTTGGGTTGGCTCTAAAGAGAGCATCCCACATGATCAATTTACCTTATCCCAAAAATAAACAAATAAAATAAACTCATACCAAAAAAGAATACGCACTACTTGCAAAAAAAGGGAAGCTTAAGAGTAGTATGGTTCTTGAAAATGTGTAGTGTAGGGACCTTGATATGATGCTACGGCCCCCTTAGATAAACAAATTATTGAACAAGTTGTGATTCAATAGTCTCTCTTAGATTAGCAAGGCTCTACAAATCTGGCTGTAATACACCTTAATGATTAATGATATGTCTGTATTGGCTCCTCTTAGTCATTATACGTCGTCACGTCGAATCAATGCAGTTGAATGAGTGTGAAATTATGACCATTTAACAGTAATCCAAGAAATCTGGGTAGGTAGAATGATCTCATAAAGATTGTTGTATGTGTTTGTCTACTAACCTTAGCAAAAATCCAGAGATTTGAGAAGACATTTCCCCAAATCTCATAATGTTGAGATCATATGCAATGGTTTTCAAAAGTTGTGTTCTTGAAAGAAAAGACTGTGCAAAAAGTTCTACATGTATTCGGGAACCAAATTTGATTAGCGGGTCTACCATCAATGGTCTAGTAAATCAACGTTAGGCATTTACTTCAGTACGAGACATTTATTCTGAAACAGATGGAGTAAGTGCAAAAGGTGAATCGAACGAACCCTAACAAGATAGGGAGTACTAGATCTAGAATAATTCCTACTTGAGATTTAACACTCAAAAACACTAGCATAAGGGTAACCACAAACAAGATATACACATAGAAGTTGACCTACCAACCACTAGCACAAATTCTCCAAAATTTAACCAAATTAAACAGTCTTAACTCTCTGAGCTGGCTATATAAAACATCAATATAAATGTCAAAGACCACATCATCTCATAACAGTCTAGTGGGAAGTTCACATGACTCTACACAAACATAGACTAAACCTAACAATTTCCATAAATATATAAGACAATTGACAATTAACAAACTATAGTAATCTAATAATAAAATGCAGCAAGTGTGAAAATGAACAAATTTGGTCAGTCCATTATCATATTAACACAGATCCAGAAGCATACTTACAGCTAAGCAAAACAGGAAAAGAGAGAGAAATTGGAACTGACAGTTATTTTAAGGTGAAAATAACATGTTTCCAGGACTCATCATGTGCATCATTTTGTTTAAAATATTTACCCAAACAAGAAGAGAAGCTGAAGTTGCTTTTTTAATCACACATCTAGCAGCCTAATCCTGCTTTTAATTCTTGTTTTCCTAATCTGCAACATTTTTTTGAAATATACTCAGTTGGAGAGTATTATTCAAATGGTTCAGAGATGGATTAACAATGCAGATAATTAATACGGAGTAAATCGAGATCCTAGGATTTATTAATTACTCCTCCTACGCGTCTTAACAAAGCTTTCACTAAGTAAGTGAACTGATTTAGAAGGGTGACGAGTATTAAACACGAAAGAGTATGACTCATAACTGTTTAAGGCAAGGGAATTAATATTGGTTGGTATGCAAGGATTGACCATTTCGTTGAAAACCAACCCAAGAAAATGTTGGTATTGTATAAGTTTCAGCAAATTGTGAACAAACTTGAAGAAGAAAAGGAAAGATTGTGCTCATTGAAATTTATTCTTGTCATTCACTAATGATAAGGACACTACTATACAATGATCCTCTTAATGTCTCTTAACAACCAAAATGCTAATTGTACGAAAATTTCTAGTATTAAGCTAGCCAAACATGGATACAAAACATAGCTAATCTATATGAACATATGATATCAGTATAATGCCACCATTACATGCTGCACATGAACATTGATTCAAGGAAAATGGGAGAGATCAGAGCACTAACTCTTACTGCTCGGAAATATCTCATCTTCAATGATCTCAAAAGGGCAAACTCTTCGATGTTGAACTCACTGTGAGAGACTTGAGATGCTCCGAAGGAACAAAATCTTGGGGCAAGTTAGCCCTCTTGACAATCCTTTTCATATTATTCTGTAAACTCTGCTGGACTAATTGCTTTACCGCCTTTTTCTCTTGGCTCATCATCATATCTTCCTCTTCCTTATTAACATTGGCGGTAGATGAGGAAGACCCACATATAGGTGCAGAAACAGCCGCTGTGGTTTTATTGTTAACAAAGCTCCGAGAGACCTGCTTCCCCTTGTCTACCCTCAAACATTCCAATATCCTTGATGCCCTTTTCTGTGCTAATGTGCTACCTAGAAGGGTTAATTCGAGCAATGCTGATCCAACCCCCGCTTCTATCATATTCTGCCTATCACTATAAGATTTATGCGCCATCACCATTATTACATAGCAGGCCTTTTCTTGGCACCCTGGTGAGTCCGACCAATTCAAAGCATCGATCAAAATAGGGAAAACATCCGGGGCATTGCTAATTGCCCTCCTTCCTTCCGAGATCGATACTACATTGCTTAAAATCGAAAGGATACGCTCACTCATTTCCATATCTCCCAACATGCTCACAAGATACTGAATCAAATTAGTCTCAAGAATCAAGGCAATATTCGAGGGAGTTATAGACAGATTATATAGTGCTCTAAGTGAGTCTTGCCTTGCTTGGAAGCTAGACTTTTTCTCATTATCCTCTAGCACACTAACTAGATAAGAAATCGCCCCGGATGTTCCAATGATTGGCTTATTAGAATCCAACGCGCTCAACGCAAGGAAATTCGCTACAATGGCTTCCGAAACAGCCGAGTTAAGACACCCATTTGAGGACTCAATCTTCGTTAGCATCTTATGTACTGCACCAGCTTGAACTATAGCAGCCTTATTCCTGTAAGAAATATACCAATTTGTTAAATTGACAACACCACCAAAAAAAAGTGAGACCAAGATCAAAAGCAAAGGCCACATTTCCACCAATTTTACCCTTTACAGATGAAAACAACAGAACATCACACAAAAAAACAGAATATAGCAGGAATGCAGCAGATGTCTCATGTAAGAATCTAAACAAAAACTCCAATTTACCCCAAATGAAAACGACCATAGATTATCATATTTCCCCTTCTACAGTACAAGTGAATTCATAAAGTAAAAATAATCCCCATTTTTACCAAAATAAAAAAGAAATTATTTTCCAGAAACAACATGCATTGAATTTCATTAATTAAAAATCCCAGAAACCAAATCGGAAAACTATTATTTTTTCAAAAAAAAAAAAAAAAAAAAAAAAAAAAAAAAACTGCAATAAATTACAGATACAGTTTGATTTATGATTTAATGATTTCCAATAAACAACATGATGCAATAAATTATTTCTAATAATGAACATGCATTGCATTTGATGAAAGATAAATTAAGAAAAGAAAAAACTTACATATCATTGCCAATGCCCAAATTAAGAAGGGCGTAAAGAGCTTGAATAAGGGATTGATCATCATTTTCATTATCATTATCGAGCATGGCGACTAAAGGAGGAATAGCCCCAAGCATGGATAAAGTAGAGCGAGCTTCAGCATCTTCTTTCGCGAAGCTTCTGACAAGTTTAGCCCCATTTTCTCTCTCCTCTGAATGTAACAATTTCACCGCCATTCTTAACTCCTCTAATCTCTCTTCCTTTTGCTTTATGTCTTCCACATTTTGTTCGACTTTCTCTCTCCTCTCGGAAGAGCATGAGGAGGAAGATAGGTTGAGGAGATCCGCCAGTTTACCCGACCCGGACCCATGGGTTGGTGGGGTGGGTTTGGGTTCGGGTTTGCTGGTTTGGGTATTTGGGTTTTTGGGTTTTGAAGGTTTGGAAATGGCGGCGCCGCCGCAGCTGACGGTGGCGAGGAGTTTGCGGAGGGAGAATGAGTTCCAGAGACGGCAATGGTGGTGGTTGTGAGGAGAGGAAGAGTGGTTGAGGATGAGAGATCCGACGTCGTTTTGAGGAGGATGACACTTGGCCATTGATTTAGGAATATGAGTTTGAGTTTGGTAGGTTTGAGTTTGATTCTACATTGTGGACAAAGAAAGAGGAGAGAGAAAAGGGGGGTTTGTTTGAAGGAGGAAGAAAGTGAATAGGGAATTAAGGAGTATGTTAATGTAGTGTGTTGTGTTGTGTAGTGGAGGAGTGTGAAGGGATGGGCAAACAGAGAGAAGGGAAGGAAGGAAGTATGGAAGTGGAGATGATACTTTATTACGGAATACTTGGTGTTTATAGAATTAAATACTGTTAGTTTTGAATTGTTTCATGGTTAACTAGGTTGACGTTATTTTAATTTGTATCACACTATCACTGTGTGTGTGTATCAGCTATGATTCACTGGTTACGGCTTACAACCATCTTGTTTGGTTTCCAATTTTAAATTGTCAAACACTAAGAGCCCGTTCACATTTCCTGAACTGAATTGATTGGAGCTAAATTTAATTGAACTGAACTGAACTGATTGAGTGATTGGAGTTAAACTGAACTGAGCTGAGCTGAGCTAAAATGAATATTTTATGAGATTAGGAAATTAAAAACTAAACTGAACTAATTAGAGCTAGAGTGAACTGAACTGCAGTGAACTGAAATTAAGCTGAAGTGAACAGACCCTAACTTATTTTGTGGAAAAATCATACTTACATAACTACAATCAATTATTATTGTCAAACAAGTATTATACTCCTTTCATTTTATAATTTATATTCACCAACACCATGTCATAATTTGCGCTAAATACAAATTTTTTTACCCACAAATGAAATAAAAACAAATTTATCACATAAAATGCATTTACAAAAATGGTATTAATAGTCAAAGGAATAAATATTATGTAGTACAAGTGTGTCTATAGTTTGACTTTTACTCCTTAGTATTTTAAATAGAGTAAGTTATTTTTTTATACTCCGTACTTTGTAATTACTTTATAGAGTCCATAGTTTGACTTTTAGTCTCATTTCACAACTTTAATGTGTTTTTTTTCGAATGAACCAATATGATCGTCGCTGTTTCTATGTTTCACAGCTTATTTTATGTACGATACATGTATTTTTTTTATTGGTATTTAAAGAGCTACAATGATGGGATGAGAATCGATCCCAAAATCTCCTGAAATCGTAAGGGAAGCTTATCTCTCACTCTCAAGACATGGATTGTTGTGCATATTTACTTATTTAGGTGCCGCTATGTTCTCTCCTTGAAATAATATTTAATGTTACAATATATTTATAATCGTTCTTTCCTTAAACACAGTGGAAGCTTTTTCTAGGCAAGGGAGACAGTGGAGAATGGGGGTGATTATTAAAGAAGTTACCAACCTGCTACGGAGTACTCTACTCTACTCTGGAGTTGTTTCACGTATGCATACATCATCATACATTACCCCGTTGAATCTTTTATACTTTTAAGGATTATTATGAATTAAATAAAAAAAAAGAATTATTATAATAATTTATACAGTTGTTACCAAAATAATAATAATAATAATAATAATAATATAGACATATAGTGACATTGGATCGGAATTTGGGACATATTTGTGTAGGGAAAGGCGTTGAAACCTTCACCTGGTGAACACTGCGCAACTCCCAGTTAATTAATGTGCGGTTTATCATCATGTGTCCTCGCTCCCTTCTCTAGACTCTGTTTGGTAATTAGCTGGTAACTGATTGTATTTGTTTAAGAAAAGAACGATTATAAATATATTATAATATTAGGTAGTTTGATTAGCCGATTATAATTAGCTGATTGTTTAAAAGTGTTTGATAATTGGTAAATATACATAATAGCATAATCTCAAGTAAACTTGGATCCCTCATTTCGTATCTGAAAGCATTATTCGACAATGCAAGCATGTTTTTGCACGAGCATATCTTTTTTTGATACGGAAGTACTCAATTGTTTACGGGTTACAAGCCTCCGCCATTATTATGATGCATGAACATTTATCATCTGCTTTTATTTATTTATTTTTGTACCTGATTTTAACAAAACTAAATCAGTGCAACCCATTCAGAATGATGTAATATTGTTATATGCATTCATGTATTACATGCAACAACATGCTTCAATAATAATTTGATAAACTCATAACCAAGAGAAAGATATTCAATTGACCAGATTGGTAAATAAAAAAGACCCCAAGTGACAATTTGGTAAAAAAAGTTAACCCTAAGCGACAATTTGGTAAACAAAATAATCTCACGCGACAATTAACCCAAAAAAAACAAAAATTCCGACAAATTACTTGTGAATGCTTAACTTAGTTCGTTTTTCGTGGTTTTTTTTACCAACCCATTTATGAAAATAACAATTTCAAGAAAAGAAAAGGTTTAAGTATCAATTTTCACTTAAGTTTTGTACCCCTTAGTGAACAAATTTTTTTTTAAAAAAGGGGTTGAAAGTAAATTGGTATTAGGATTTAGCAAAATAAAAAGGGGATGACACATTAATTCTAAATTTTTTAAATGGGCAAAATATATTTAAAAACACAAAAACAAATTAAATTAGGATTTGTAAAGAGTTTGTCGAAAAAAATTTAATTTTTTGGGCTAAATGTCGCCGGATTTAATTGTTTTTACCAAATTGTCGCATTTGGTTAGCTTTTTTTATCAAATTATCGACGGAATAAGTTTTTATACCAAATTGTCTCTAGGGTTCTTTTTTATTTACCAATCTGGTCAATTGGCCAAAGATATTGCATATAAATAAAGGCTCTTAAAAAAGATTGGATGACTAATTTTCTCCTTCTTTTACCGTAAAAAAATAAATTACAACGCACGCGGTGGAGGAAGATATTAGATCATTAGAAGATTGTGTCATCTTGCAAAAATAACAATGTTGCATTAAAATATTATAATTAAAAAATTAAAGGAATTATGATCGTATTATACCACGTATCCATAACAAAACAATCCTTAAGTTACTCCGTAATAACTTTAACTAGATGAAGTCCGTGCGATGCACGGTTTGTTTGATTTTTTTTTTTTTTTTTTTTTTTTTTTTTTGTATTTATAAGCTAAAATTTGTTATATATTTAGATAAAATTCCTAATATTAAAAGATAATATTTAATATTTAATTAATTTAAACTTAAAAATCTCATTCGCCAATTTTACTTACGTGGCATTTGAATTATTTAATTCTAAAAGAAATTAATAATCTCTTATTTAATTGGCTAATACTAAGATTTATAATCCTACATGGCGCGCTGAGAAAATTAGATCCTACGTGGCTCTCTAAAAACTCGGGAAAAAACTCCCCTTTATATATATATATATATATATATATATATATATATATATATATATTAGATTGTCATATACGAGTAATTATTTATGTGATGTCTCAAGGACTCAAGGTAGTACAATTATAAAAAGTACAAATGTACAAACTTTGAGGTTGTTAATTAAGAAGTTAAAATAACTTGTATATTCCTTAAGAGTTTTAGTTTTTATTAGTTTTGTTTTTCAGAAACAATAAAATAAAAAATAAAAAAATAATAAAAAAAAATAAAAAAGAAATCACCGATTGAACATGTGTTTGAAAAAATCTATTAACAAAATGACCAAACTAAGGGTCTGTTCTCTTCCGTTGAAATTCAGTTCAGTTCAGCTCTTATGTCTAATGATATTGCTAATGATATAAAGCCAAATTTCATTCTTTTAAGCTCTTATTACAACGACGACAACAACAACAAATAATAATAATAATAATAATAATAATAATAATAATTATTATTATTATTATTATTATTATTATTATTATTATTATCAATAAACAATAATACTAATAATAATAATCAATAATTAATAATAATAATAATAATAACAACAACAATAACAATAATACTAATAATAATAATCAATAATTAATTATAATAATAATAATAACAACAACAATAACAATAATACTAATAATAATAATCAATAATTAATTATAATAATAATAATAATAATTAATAATAATAATAATAATAATAATAATAATAATATACACATAGGTATAGTAATATATAATCAAAGAGCACTAATCCGTAGTTAAAAATCACTAATTAATAATTTCAGTTCAGTTCAGTTGATTTCAGTCAATCAGAACAGGCCCTAAATTGATAGCAACATTTAGTCCCTGTTCTCTTCACCTTAATTTTGCTGAACTGAAATTATTATTACTGAACTGAAATTATTTTTGCTGAATTTAAATTATTTTTATTGAACTTAGGCCCTGTTCTCTTCACCTTAAAAAAATAATATTAAGTAAAAATAATTTCAGTTCAGTAAAAATAAGTTCAGTTCAGTAAAAATAATTTCAGTTCAGTAAAAATAAGTTCAGTTCAGTAAAATTCAGTTTTCTTAAAGAAGAATTATAATAGAAAATCAGTAAAAATAATTTCAGTTCGGTAAAAATAATTTAAGTTCAGTAAAAATAATTTCAGTTCAGTAAAATTAAATTCAGTTCAGTAAAAATAAGTTCAGTTCAGTAAAAATAATTTCAGTTCAACAAAATTAAGGTGAATCAAACAGGGCCTTAAATTAACTGAAATTATTTTTGCTGAACTTAAATTATTTTTACTGATTTTCTACTATCTTCTTTAAGAAAATTGAATTTTACTGAACTGAACTTATTTTTACTGAACTGAAATGAATTTTACTGAACTTAACTTATTTAACTGAACTGAAATTATTTTTACTTAATATTATTTTTTTAAGGTGAAGAGAACAGGGCCTTAGCATAACTATTAATACATGGAGTTGTAATTAAACCAGGTATCATATACGTTGTTTATGAGTCATGACTATAATTCTCTTCTGGACCACATTCATACTTGACCCCCAAGAAAATTTCATATAACTTTGACTTCTTCACCTGCATTAACTTTCAACTTCTTCCTAGTTCCTACCATTTTCTACTTCTTCTTCTTCAATTTTCTTGGTTCAATTAATACGTACGCATAGACCATAGTGGCAATGTCTTAAATTGGTAACATAAGATGTGTCGGAAAATTTAAACAACAGACATATTTTTAATTTCTAAACACCTAATTATTCGATAGATGGTCATTTTATTAATGATAAAATTTTGAAATACAATAATAACTTATCGATTAAATATCTTATTACTCATAGATGTTTTGACTTATTGAACTAAGCTGAACTAAGCTGAACTGAACTGAATATTTTATGAGAAGAGGAAATTAAAAACTAAACTTAACTGAACTGAAAATAAACTGAAGAGAACATACCCTACTCTATAACACACATTAACAACGATATCAAATCATCAATTCGAATAAGATCAGATCGACTACAAAAACCAAAATATTTACTCCATAGTCCCTTACTCTTGTACCGTTGTAACTTGTACGTGTTAAGAGAGGTGAAACATGTTTGAATTGATGATGTTTATAATTGACAAGACTGAACACCGCCCAAATAGAAGTTTCTGGGCCAAAACACAACTGAAACGGAAATATGTTGCTGGGACCAAAATGCAGCCCATATTGAATTCACCGACGATACTATTTAACTCATTGGCCCCACTTTTATTTATTTCCCTTTTTTTTATTTTGTACAGACATGGATCTCCAGTCTCCATGTACAACAAGACAACAATGTGCCACGTTACATGAAAATATGTTTTTTGTTGAAAAATGAAAATTGGAAGTACTGTAATCAACTTCCTTATAACTTGCTCAGAGAACATAAACTAATGATGAAAATTATGTACTTTGATTGGACTTGATTTAGGTTTAGGCGATGTTCGGTAATTAGCTTTTAGCTGATTGATATAACTGATTACATTAACTGATTTAACTAGCTGGTTATATTAGTTTATTTAACTAGCTAGTTGTAAATAGCTAATTATGTAAAAATGTTTGGTAAATAACGGTAAATTATTAGCTGTTTTAAAGTACTAAATACCAAAAAAGCTAATTTTTCAATAAGCCATTTGAAAAAAGCTCTTAAAATGAGCTATTTCAGAATGAGCTTGTAAGACCCAAAAAGTTTTTTAATAAGCTATTTACCAAATACCCAAATTAGCTTTTTAATATGGTCAAACCTCTAATAGTGATCAATAAGCTAAAAGCTTTCAAAAAAAAAAAACTCTACACCAAACAAGGCGTTACGCTAGTTACGCAACATTGACTTGATGCATGCATGATATTTAAGTTTTTATTAAGGTGCGCTAGATCTACCTAAAATATCAGCAAGGATTTGTTTCACCCCACCACAACAACATTTAGGACCTTGGTCATTAGAAAAGGGCCAACTACAACCTTCAAATATCTCGACACGCACGACTGGTGTGAGTATGGTGACTACATACCTCTATTAAGTTCATACCATACCCATAAAATGATACAAGTGTATATCACATTGCAACCAAAAAAGAAAACCAATGTCACAGTGCACCGACGCTACTTGAGTACATGAAGTTCCCATGCACCCCACTTTCCTACCTCTTTCATCACAAAATGCATTTAGAACGTGGATCTTACTCTTAATACTGAGCAACCCCACATATAATAAGGACCAGCATATTCAATCACGGCTTATTCGCTCTTGAGATATCTAGCTTACTACGTGTGAAGAATTGGCCACCAAAAATTAACAAATCGTACTATAGCATTGAACATGAAAAAGAATCGACACTGACATACCACATCATAAGATAAGAGATCAGCAAAAATCAAGAGGGACTGTACAGTAACTAACCTCAAAATTGTCAGCAAAAAACAGAAGGCAACCCATGAACATAGTTTTATTTCATTTACAATTTTGATCTACTGGTTTAGGTATTAATTCTGAGAACGTTAGTCATTGGCCACCATAACATTTTCCATGGGACTGCTTTCGAGCTTTCTGATGACCAGCTTATTCTGAGGTGACGTGTCTTTGGCTGATGACAGTGTATCCACATCAACGATGACATAGTCATCTTCCTTAAAATCTCCCCTCAGAACTCCCATTGCAATTTCATTCTCAACCATCTGTTGTATCACCCGCTTGACAGGCCGGGCTCCATAATTCGGGTCAAAGCCCAATGTCCCAAGTAGTTTCAGGGCTTCTTTAGTGTATTGAAGATCAATCTTCTTTTGCTTCAGCCTATCTTTCACCCGATTCATCTGCAATGAAGTTGAAGTTAAATTAATAAAACTGTCGAGATAATCTCAATATCTCACAGCACCATCTCTGCAGTAAACTCTAGTTTTCTGGAAATTATGAGAAAAAATATACTACTAAAGGACAGGACAGCTATACAAAAGACTTTAGAAAAAGGTGGCTTAGTACAAATTATCCCCTCAATTTCTATGGTCCTGTTTGCCATGCAGACTTATAAATCGAGTGAGATTTAGGTTTTATCTAATCTTACGCACGTTGGAATGTTAAACATAAATACCGTAAATTAGTTATGACCTGAGATGTTCCTTTCCAAGACCAAATCAAACAAAAAGGTAAGGCAAATATTCAAATAAGGCATCGTGTTGAACAACTAGAATTTGCAGATAAGCCATGCATTGCTCCAAATTATAATCTTTACCTGTAACTCAACAATTCTGCTGATTTCTCTGGAATCAAGAGGCTGGAAAACGATATATTCGTCAATCCTATTCATGAACTCGGGACGGAATGTTTGCCTAGCCAAATCTACAACCTGCCTTTTCATCAAGTCATACACTGCATCCTTGCTATCTTGAGTATTTTTCAGCGTTTCCAGGATATAGTGGGACCCAATGTTAGATGTCATAATAACCACACAGTTAGTAAAACTGACAGTTCTTCCCTGAGCATCAGTTATACGTCCATCATCCAATAGTTGTAACAAGATGTTGAAGACATCATGATGGGCTTTTTCAATTTCATCAAACAGGACAACAGAGTAAGGTCGTCGTCGCACTACTTCAGTGAGCTGCCCACCTTCCTCATATCCAACATAACCAGGGGGAGCACCAACCAGCCGTGACACTGCATGCTTTTCCATGTACTCACTCATATCTATACGTACAAGAGCATTTTCAGTGTTGAAAAGGTAACCAGCCAAAGCTTTTGCAAGCTCAGTTTTCCCTACACCGGTAGGGCCCATAAACATGAAGCTTGCTATTGGTCGATTCGGATCAGACAATCCAGCCCTTGAACGGCGAATCGCATCAGCCACGGATTTGACAGCCATGTCCTGTCCAATAACCCGTTTGTGAAGGACCTCTTCTAAATAGACAAGCTTCTCTCTCTCTGATTGTTGAAGGTTAGATAAGGGTATGCCAGTCCACTTGCTAACAATTTCAGTAATATCTACATCAGTTACTTCTTCTCGAAGCAAGGATTTACCAGACTCGCGATATTCTGCCAGGTTCTTTTCAGCCTCCTGCAACTGTCGTTGAAGAGACATCAAGGTTCCATACTTCAGCTCAGCAGCACGACTGAGGTCGTATTCACGTTCAGCAGCTTCCATCTCCAGATTGACTCTGTCGATCTGATAAGGCGTTTTTCAATGGAAAAAAAAAAGGATTATAATTACATCAAGATCAATTGAAAGACAAGCACAGTGATTCTTATTTTTTATTTATTTGATGGGGTAGTTGTAATTTTTAAATGCAAATAACAGAGAGGATATACTCTGTACCTCTTCTTTGACTGACCGGATTCGGTTCATAAGAACCTTTTCGCTTTCCCATTGATCATTTAGCTCCTTTTGCTTCTCTTTCAATGAGCTGAGATCACTTTCCAACTTGCTAAGTCTCTCTTTAGATGCTCTATCAGTGTCATTTTTTAAGGATAGTTTCTCCATTTCTAATTTTAGCACTGCTCTATCTATCTCATCCAACTCTGTAGGCTTAGAAGTAATCTCCATTTTCAGCTTTGCAGCAGCTTCATCAACAAGATCGATAGCTGTATAGGACAGGCAAGGATTCTTATGAGACAAATAAAAATACGGCATTTTTTAATAAGATAACAGCAGAAAACAGTGGGTAAGGATGAGAATAAGCTAAGACAAACCTTTATCAGGTAAAAACCTTTCAGTGATGTAACGATCAGAGAGTATAGCAGCTGCAACAAGAGCCCCATCTGATATCTTAACACCATGATGCAATTCATAACGTTCACGCAACCCACGAAGAATGGAAACTGTATCCTCCACGGATGGTTGGCCACAAAAAACTTGCTGAAATCTCCGTTCAAGTGCAGGATCTTTTTCAATGTATTTTCTGTACTCATTCAATGTTGTGGCACCAATACACCGAAGTTCTCCTCGACCAAGCATTGGCTTTAGTAAGTTACCAGCATCCATAGCACCACCAGTAGCCCCTGCAATCAAGTTGTGAAAATTAATAGGCTTGTTTGCATTTGCTTTATTGCATTTGCTTTATCCAATGATCAACACTGTCCCAACAACATTTTTGCATTATATATCTTAAACTACAATCTAGTTTAGAGGGTGTTCTCATGGAAATTTCAATATTGTCCTAACTCAAAGTTAAAACTCCATTTTGTAAAGTTTATAATAGCAAGTCAAACAAGTGAAACAGAATTAAAGAAATTAGTTATTAAAGAAATTTATTGCAAAGGATGACAAAGAGTAAAAACAGTGGCAACAGACTTAAAACGAAAGTCACCAAGAAAAACATACCTGCTCCCACTACTGTATGAATCTCATCTATAAAAAGGATTATTTGTCCATTTGAGGCACTCACTTCCTTCAGCACAGCTTTAAGTCTCTCCTCAAAATCTCCGCGAAATTTAGCCCCAGCAAGCAGAGCACCCATATCAAGTGAAATCAACTAATAAGGAAACAATTCCAAATGAGAACATGAGATGATTTACGAAGAAAGATGTTCTGAAGATAACTATTGCTTTCCTTTTTACTAGCAAAATCCAAACATCACTTGCACTAATTAATCATTAAAACAAGACCAACTAGATTATCAAGCATCAGCCAACAAAACGCTTAAACAATTATTACTTGTTACTTCTAACAGGAGACGCACCTTCCGATTCATCAATGGTTCAGGAACATCACCACGTATTATACGTTGGGCTAATCTGCAAAATAGCATAACATGATCATGACTTTACAGTGAGTGACTGAGCAGGGGGAAAGACGGTTGAACCCAAAAGGCATGTTAATATTCAAACAAAGTAAGCTTACCCTTCCGCAATTGCTGTTTTACCAACTCCAGGCTCACCAATGATTACAGGATTGTTCTTGGTTCTTCTGGACAATATTTGAATGCAACGGCGAATTTCATCATCTCTCCCAATAACAGGATCAAGTTTACCGCGCCGGGCTAATTCAGTAAGATCACTTCCATACTTTTCTAGTGCTTCATATTTCCCTTCCGGATCTATTTCAAGAAATGAGAACCATAATAGTATTAGGGCAGTGGAAGAGGAAAGACTAGATTCCCAAATTTACAAGGATAGCCTTACAAATGCACAGATTTAAAGATCTACAACTTTTCAAGCAGGAATGGGGAGTATGAGAAAAAATAAATTCTCTAAAAAGTGAATCAATAAATTGGAATGACGAGAGCAGTTTGTTAAAGTCATGCCATGGTGACCAAATTCAAGTTACCAAGAACTTAGATTAATTTCAATGCAGGAAGAAATGAGCTCAAGATAGCTATACACTTTTTACGAGTCAAAATGAGAGACATGAAATTTTTTTGCCACATAATGGACGCAAAAGTAATGAACAACATATATACTAATAGCAACAACCATGATAGTGTTCTTGTTAGATAGCAATTTGACTTTAAATAGCATAGCAAGAGTTATCCACATTGCAGTAATACTAGCAATATCTCCCCATTTCCCAGGTTGGTCAAATAGAGCCCATTTTAATTTTCATCATCAAACTTGTAATGCTGAAAACAACTAGCTTTTATCAATGATGATTTCAAAACAATAAAAAGAACATACTCTGATCTGTAACTTTTTGACTTCCACGAACAGCTTGAATGGAGTCCTTCAAATCCTTCTCACTGAGGTTAAAATCTTGAAACAATTGCTTCCCAAACCTTGGATCTGAATGAAATGCCAAAACCAAATGCTCTACAGACACAAAATCATCACCCATTTCTTTCTTGTGTTTTCTGGCTCTGTCCAAAAGGGAACCAAGATTTGTGCCAAGAATAGGACCGCTAGTGTCACCTACAACCTGCAATATCAAAAGTCATTTAGCCACAAAACAGCTCATTTTAAATAGTATGATAGATAACCAATTAACTAATTAAGCTCATGAAAACATACCTTTGGCTGCTTGGATATGAAGTCATCTATAGCTTGCAACACTGATGAATTGTCAAGCCCAGCTTTTGTTAAAATTCTACGGGCCAAACCATCTTTTTGTTCTAACAGCGCCTTTATTAGATGTTCAGTCTCGACAATTTGCTGTTTGCTCAGTCGTGCAGCTTCAACAGCCCCAACAATCCCCTCCCATGCCATCTCAGTAAACTCTGGTTGATTAATCTGAAAAAACGTAAACATCAGGATGCAACAAGATTGCAAGAACAGTTATTCATCTATTCATTATGAGGATAAAGCAAATACAAAAACTTCTAGAACAAAATGTGCGATAATGTTAAGCAGTATTTTACGAGCAAGGGCTAGGAAAAGGGAACAAAGGGAATGCATATTGAATAAACTGAATACTGAATTAGCCAGCTTCAAGAAATTCAAAAGTGAGGTACCAAACACAAAGTGAGGACAAGCAATTAGAAGACAGTGTCATCAAGAAATAAAAGCGGCAATTATGCTACACCAACCTTACAATGTATGTTTTCTAATTTCCAAGGCTCAACCAAAGAAAACTCTCCTTTGACTCCCTTCCCCTCCAAGAGTTATAACAGCAATAAGCTAACACCTTAACAATCTTTCAAACCAATAAGATATATCATAGCCACTGATAAGAGTACATATGGAAAAGGGGCAAGACAAACAATTATTACTTATGGGCAATGTTCCTACTCTTTAAATCTAGAAGCAGCTTACTCTAAACGATCAGACAGATAATAGAACAGCCCTCGTGTTACTGTGTGAGATGATCGTAAGAATTTGTCGTGAAATACCTTCTTTGGTAAAGAATCTACAGGTTGCAACATATAGGCTACTTAAAAGCACTTTTGAGGTATCATCATATTTGTCAATTGCCTGCACTCACTGCATCAGGGCACAATGATTCACTCTTCCTCACTGAAATTCTAATTGACCCCAATTGCAAATGTTAATACCAGTCTAAGTACCCTATACGCACCTCAAATCAAGAGGAAGAGCAGCTTGTCTATCCGGTTCCACAGATTAAGCTTACGAAAGAGAATTCATCTTGGCTTTCCTCAGACACATCTAAGAGTCGCAATTCGGCCACCCCTATTAGAATCTCACTTATCTAACACAATGAATCTATTTCACCAATATTAGTAGCCAAACATCTACATCCACCACGACGGGACTTCCAAACTATGACATCGGCCACTGACTCAAATGATCAACCATAACTTATAAGAGTTACACAATTAAGAAAAACTACAGTAAGGTCATATCATTACCACTTAAGGCCCGCAATTCTTAATTTGACGGTTCGAAATCATACTCCCTAACTGTATTTAATTTGTATAAACCTAGAGTGTAACCTTCTCACCAAACAAAAACCCTGAACTAATGTCAAGCTTACTTATTAGAGTGTAGCCTTATTTGAACAAAATATAATTTGAGATTTTTTGAACTTATGACAGTTATGAGCCCTTCCCTAATTTAATTAAACCTTGATTTCAAATGTATGGTCAAAATACACAGCCACAACTATGAACAAGAACAATGCCAAAATTTGAAGGTCAACATTACATTTTACAATGCAAAAATCAAAATTTCTACTTTAATTGTGTATTTAGAATGTAAGGCCTACCAAACAATCATTGAATATAACCATTTTAGAAAATTATAACAAAAGAACAGTCAATGATCAAAATCACCAGAAAATACCAAATAAGAAAAAATTGAATTGAATTGAATGAATGAGTAACCTGGCCAGAGCTCGCAGAAGGAGCAGCAGAAGCAGAGTAAAATCGAGAACCCAGAAATGAATTGACGGCAACGCCATTACTGGACTTCCCAAAAAGCTCTCTCTGCAAAACCCCATTTGCGAAACCGCTAGAATTGGAAGGAACAGCTGTTTTAGGGGCAGAAAAGGGGTTGGAAGAGGAGAGAGAGCGGGAGGAAGAAGGGGCAGTTTTGGAAGCAGAAATGGCGGCATAAGCTGAGCGAGTAATCAGGCGTTTGGTGGTGATGGCTCTAGCAGCCATTGGAGACCCAGCAATTGGAGAGATAATGTGAGAGATTGGAAGAATTGAAGGAGTAGAATGAAGAGTACAGAGTGTGGAAGATGAAGGAAGCTTGAAGAAGGGGAAAAAACAGGAAGGAATACAGTGGAATGTTACAGAGAGATTTAGGAGTTCTAGTGAACACTTTGGAAGTTTCTAGCGCCTATCCAACATTAGTAGGATCTCCTCTCTTGTCAAGCATATGACTTGATATTTGGTGAGGGTAGGGGTGAGAATCGATCCGAATCGGGATAAAAAAAAATAAATAAAAAATAAATAAAAAAACTTTAATTATTTGAGTTAAATCTTATTCTCATGACTAAATTAATTTTTAAATACATTATTTTTTTATTAGAATAAATAAGATAATGTTTTTAAAAAAAAAAAAATTGAGCCATATAGATTTCTTTTATTGACGGGGCAATGTAAGTGTGTTTCCTACCTTATGTTATTAAAATGAGGTTTCTAAACTATTACAGACTATTTGGTTAGAAATCACATAATGAGCATTTAAAAGTTGAGAGACCGAAAGTGCACATGTATTTATGCTTAACTCTTAATATACTTCCTACGTTTTATAATAATTGTGACTAGTGTGTGACCCGAGCTTCGCTGCAGGTGATACTTTAAATAATTTCACTTTTATATTAGGTGCTTCAAAAGTCTTGTGTTAACTTTTATAATGTGGCTGGATTAAAATACAATGATAAAAATAACTTATTTTGGATATTTTGTTTTTATTCTGCATTCTAATACTTGTATTTATATATAAATGTGTATTAATAGAACATGATTTAGGGCCTGTTCACATTTACCAAGCTGAGCTAAACTGATTGGAGTTGAACTGAACTGATTGGAGCTGAAATAAACTGAACTGAAATGAACTGAATTAAATAGAGCTGAAATGAATATTTTATAAGAGAAGGAACCTAGGAGCTGAACTGAACTAAACTAAACTAAAATGATTGGAGCTGAATTGATGAACTGAAATTAAGCTAAAGTTAACCGGCCCACTTCTAGCTAAGATGGTAATACATGTTTATTTCATTCAAAGAGGTTTAGGGTTCGAATATCTTTGTATGCATTTTAAATTTAAATCACTAAATGACGACGTGTCATGATATTATAGGTCGTTGAATGATGATGTGGCGTAATATTTGTATGAGAAAGGATACACGTGACACATAAACAAATATGAAAACTCTTTTTAATATGTAGTATAGAGTATATATTCTTTGACACACACATATGTCAATGTATAGTATTGACCAATAACATTTATAATTATGTACTTGTATTATTTAGAGGAAAATTTGATTATAATAATCCAACCTTTCGCCGGTCTTGTTTTATTAATCCAACCTTTTGATTATACATGATTAATTCCACCTTTACTCCGGTATTGTAGTCCTTTTTTTTCAAGTCGATTATTTTTTCATTTTTTGATTTTATAGATTTTGATTTTTGTAAAGAGGTTGTTTTAGCCCATCCGGAAAAATTACATCATTCTATGATGGTGGTGATACAATTTCCAAATACTTTTCTCCCATATGGTTTATGCCCAATTTTTAAATTTTGCTTTTTCAGTAACTTTTTTCCCTCCGTTTAATAATCCTTCTATAGTTTATTAATTGTTCCACTTTTTTTTTTTTTTGCGAAAATTAAAAATAATGCTTTCCTACTTTATTAATTGTTCCACTTTTACGAGTAGTATTATATTTTTCTCCACGAGCATTCCCTTGGCAAGAAAAAAAAGGAAAGAGAAGCTGGCATGTTATTTCACTCAAAATTAAAATTCTTAACTTACTTTGACTTTAACACGTTGATTAAAAAGAAATGGAGTGTGAAGCTATGTTGAGAATTTAGGCCTGTTCTGAGTTCAGTCAATGAGAATAGACCCTTAGTCTAACAATGTAAGTATGGCTGAATGTACAAGGCCCATTTTTTTTAAAAAAAAAAATGATTTTTTTTTAATGTCTACATTCAAAATATTTTTATAAATTACTGTAAATTAATTTTCATTAACTTTATTATCATGTTATTTTAAAGAAAAAAAATTGTTCATAATTGGGTTGGATCTTGAATTGGTTGAGTAGGGGGATGGGCTAAAAAATTTGAAGCCAATTCCTATATTTTTGGTAGGTCAATAATTCAATATAAATTAGTTTTAATAACAGAAATACGAAAAAAAAAAAAAAAAAATTAACAATGGAACCTAAAAAAGTTTAAAGTTTGGTAGGTCATATTCAAAGGAGAAGCTAAAACAACCTCTCAAGAACTACTCCCTCCGTCCCTAAATTACATTCCTCCTTTCTAATTTTGGTATTCCAAAATTACATTCCTCTTTTCTATTTTTGGTAAGTTTTTTTTATAGTAAATCAACTCTCTTTTTCAGTTTTATATTTAATGTTTTCTCACTCATCCTACCTAATCTCACTCATAATCCTTGTGCCAAATTACAATGAATGTGGTTGGTTAAAAGTTTTTAATTAGGAGCATGTGATTAGTCCTTTTTTTTTGCAAAGGATTGATGACTTGTCATGAGTAATAACTAATCTATCTTTGTACTTCCCATTGCATTATCTAATTATTGTTATTTGTTTTATTCTTCTCTCCTTAATTTCCGTGCAAATTTCCAAAGAGAAATGTAATTTAGGGACGGAGGGAGTACTAAGATCTACCACAAACTCAGAGCGAGTTCTGAGTCAAAATCAGTCAGCAATATACAGATATGAGTATATGACTATGACCAAAAAATTTATAACAAGAAAAATCATTATCCTTAAAATTGACAATGGCAATGGCTAAATCAAGTAACACCCCATTATCACACAACCCAAGTTTCCAAACACTTGTTTTCTCTGAACGCAAAATCAGACCTACTCCGTATAAGAGTAAAAGCAACTTATACTGATTTAAACATACATGTACTCATCAATCTAATGTCATACTCTAGTTCATATGCCAAGGGATGGACATGTCACGACGACAAAAAAGATAAACATCTCACACAAGTACGATCAAAGAGAAATGTTCTTGATAGGAAACTAGGCATCTGAACTGATGGACATCAAAATTAAAAGATCTCCTTAAACAGCTTCAGACACGCTGGTGGTGAAAATATAAAAGCAACAGGCAAAAAATGGTAATAACAAGGTACACAATCCCAGTGGAACAGAAGACAACTGACCAAGCCAACATAACTACATAAGTACAGTTGCCAAAAAGGCAAAAACTAACCTGAGCAATGCACCTAGCCTAATCAACAAGAAAAAAGACTGATCTGGATTTAGCTTCAAAGCTCATTCAATTATTCAGTCTTTCGCGAACAACAAATTTCAATCTAAGACTGTAGCATAAAATTAAGAACCTAATCGAGCAAGACCTATCTGTGAGGCAAGGACAAAAAAAAAAAAAAATAAATAAATAAAAAATAAAAAGCAGCCAGGCACAGCGGACAGGCAAGGAAAGAAGCTAAATCTAGCCAATCTGAAATCCAAGACTACGCATTTTGACAGCATAGACAACAAATAGCATTAATGCTTCACAACAGTTCTAAGACACACCATGATTCATTCATAGTCAAAGTGAGCAAAACAACTATGATAAAATTGGCTGAATACTAGCTGTCTCCACAAAATGGAAAAAAAAAAAAAAAAACACGAGTGAAAGAGAGAGAACATGAATAAATAGGAACTCAAGTAACTTTTTTATTTTGTAAAATTAATCAATCAGGAACTAGTAAAACAAACCAACAACACATCTGATCAGCCTGTACGTGATTGTTCTACATGAAAAATAACAAGCTCATCTATTAATGACCAGACTTAAGGTGATCTTTCTTGTCAGATGACTCAGATCACATAGAGTTATTGCAATCAATCCAAACTAACTTACAGCATCAACAAGCAAGTTCTTGATTCCATGATACTCTTTTTATAGAACAATTCATCTTGCCCAGAAAAAATGGTGCTCAATGTGAGACTGAATCTAAATCAGTGAGCAACATAAAAATAAAAGTAAAAATGTTAACATGTAAAAGTTATATCTCTCTATAAAATCTTTCTTAATGATAAGCTTATAAGTAACAAAAGACTAAGGCACACAACGTTGAATATATACCAAAATAGAAGAATTTTACAGTTTTACTTCCACCAGATAATCTAATAACATGGCCAGGTAAACACCAGGCAACAAAGAGACAGTAAAAGATTGAGCAAAGAAATCAGCATCTTTATTGAAACCGTATCAGTTAGCCACAATCAAAGCCATTTTTACACCCCAAAAAAAATTGAAAAAAGATAAAGTCATGCACCTCACCTGCCTAAATTTATTGTATTCAGAAACAAAACTGTAACGATATACACTCCTGAAGAAGGCAGACTTGGTATTCAATAATCAAACAGATAGTAAGACACTAACACTTAAGTCAACCATGCTGATAGCTTGGTATACTAGGATATGCAGAAAAATGTCAAAACAAATGCACTGTTATTAGAAATGGCTTTGAGATTTACATGACATATCATTACTGAAACGACGTCATCAAAAGAAAGCTGCGACAGATCAACAACTATGCAGTCCAAAACATGCGATAATAACTAGGACTCAAGACAACCAGCAAGAATCATAGTGTAGAACAATTAAACATTTAGTCAACCCAAGAACAATTAAACATTTAGTCACCCCAACACCATTTCACAACATGGTAAAAACATCTCAAAACTTCAGATTTCATTGTCAGAAAAACAATGAAATCTGAAGGTGAGCACAAAACAACAAATTATGTACCATAACTTATGAATGAAAGCACAACATTATATTGTGAAGACAAAAGGACAACATTATTTTAAAATTAAAAGAATTGAGAAATATAACTGGGCACGATATCTTAAGTGAAATTCTTAATAAAATTCTATAATTGTGACTCACAGCTAAGTTTGGACAATCTCCCTTTTACCATTTGGGATCATTTTAATACCAATTGTTCAAAAGAAAAGCACTGCGTTTGGGATACCCTGTACATAAGCTGAAAATAAAAATCACCAAATAAAGATGTTAAAGAAACAAAGGACAAAGTTGAAAGAAGGTAAGCATGATTAGATTCATGTTGAACAACTGACTGTTCTAATTTACAGAGAACTATGCTCCTAAAAGAGCAGAGGTTTCCGTTACATTGATTATGATTGACTCTACTACACAAGCTACAAAGCGATCGACACCCTTCTTCTTATAAGTAAGAACAACAATACCCTTCAACTAAATGTGTACAGATACAAATGGGAAACTCCACAACAGACTAAATCAGACATAATAATTCAACAATGGCTTGGTTTGGTCAATGGTATTTCTTTTTTAACTAAAAAGAGTTTAAAAACAAAAGGCATAAACCCTAACCGTCCTCGCCGAGGCCATATAGAACACCAGCATACTTCTCAGTGCTACCACCGAAGAAATTATCCCTCAACTTCATAAATGAACAACAAGTGAGCAAACTATCCGAACCAGCCTGGTGACAAGTCCCAACTCTTTTCACCTCCAACAACTCGGCAAGCTTGCTAAGCCCACCATGAAGGCTGTTACAGAACTTCATCAAATGCTTGATATCATAAAGAAAAGGGAAATAGATATTGATCAAGTTAAAAAACCCGGCCTGCGTATCGGGCAAGTCCCGGCAAGTCAATGACCTAAGCAAGTACCCAAAATCATACCCACTATGAAATGTAATCCATGTGATATCAGCATTCAACACAATCCCAGATGACATAAGAAGCTCAGCAAATCGATTCGATTCGATACCCTCAGCCCTATATTTGGCAAAGTCAATCCCACATTGCTTCAAAAGCTCAATGGAATCACTAGCATAAACATCCTCCCCAACATTAAACTCCCTAAAATTAAACTGCCAAATACAATACTTTTCAGTTCCACAAGTTGGCAAATTCCCCTTTCCATCTGAAAAAGTTAAACCCAACTGAATCAACTTCAACATATCAACATTATCTTTAAGGGTCTTATAATTATAGTCTGTAATATTCTTGAAAGTTCCAACTGGTCTAATAACAATCCCAGGAAACTCAGAATCCATTGCAACATAAGGATAAGAATCAACAATTTCTCGAATTAAAGCAAACTCTTGTTCTAAATTATGATTCCAAACCTCCCTGATTTGAACAGTTTCTTCGCTAATCTCCATAATCGAGGACATGGGTATTCAATCAAAGCGCATAATAGCAGCAGATCTGCAAAATAAAGACAAGAAAAGATGAAAAACATAAAAAACAAAGAAAACCCATGAAAGTGGTAGAGTGAAGCAGGAGATCTGACCTTAGAGCGATGAAAAAGGGGAACTAGAGCATCAGATCTAGGAGAGTAGAATGAAGAAGAAGGAGTCAACGAAGAGTTGAGGGGTGGGTGAAACTGTGAAAGTGGGCTTGAAGGAGAAGAAGAAGGGGTGAAAGAGAAAAGTGAAGAGGGAAGAAATAAAGAAGAAAGGAAGGAAGGGAGGAGAGAGAAAGAGATAGAGGCGGCGAAGGCGATAGAGAGACTCAAGAAATGCACGCGGTTGAAGGAGACTGGCAAAGTGGACTACTCTCAGTAATTTCAAGATTAACATTTACCAGTCCACTTTTTTTTTTTTTTTTTTTTTTTTTTTTTTTTTAAATTTATTTATTTTTTTTATTTTTACGGTCTACGTTTAAGAAAAAAAAGTTACTCATAAGAAAGAGCTCCTTTGAAATAGAAATCTCGCACATATTAACTTGAGTTGGATTAGCGGAGGTAAAATGAAGTGTAAAACAAAGTTACGAGTAGAATGAAAATATATGTGGTGTAAATGTGTATGCTAGAATGAACTATGTATTAGCATGGGATATTTTAGACTATAAATTATTATTTCTTATTCTATTTTTTTAATAAGTGCAACATATGTCTTAACATGTAATTTGAATGCCGAAAACCATGATGTGGTATTGTCATTTGATTTACTTAAGCTAATTCATAATACCTTATTTCATTTTTTACACAAAATGCATGTCGTAGCCTTGGCCCTAACAAGGTTTCACATGGAAAAAAAATAAATAAAATAAAGGGTTATGAATATTGATTGTGTTTTGTAAAGTAAAAGGCGACTGTTCTATATATATATTAATATTAGTGTTTAACTGACAGGTGATTACGAAATTTATTTGTAATATTTTCTTCTAATATATTACATTAGAAATTTTATATGCAACAAATGTGCTAGATTGGCAAGTGGATTACTCCCAGTAATAAACTTATTTATTTCAATTTTCAAGATTAATGTTTACCAGTTTGACAAGTTAAGTTTTTTTTACAAAAATTTATTTACATGATACTTCTCGTGTTTTATAAAAGTTCAAGCACTTGTGAAGATAATTAAACTTTAGGCACAACTTTTTGTGAAGCAAACTTCATGATTTACTTTTTTTCTTTACTCTCTATTTAGAACTCAATTACATCGAGCCTCGCACTGGGTCCAATACTAGCATAAATAACATAAAATAACCAAGATTGGGAAAAGCAAACCCCCTTCATTCCCGCATGGATCTCCTTCTCCGTCTTTCATATTCGTAGACTCATAGTAAGGGCATGAGACGTGGTTCATCTTTCCAGTCTCTTTACTCTTTGCTAGCCTTCTAATTGCATCAGCCTAATTATTATTCCCTTAAACAAGTATTGTATTGATTTTCATTTCTTTCTCAGTCTTGGATGCCTTGCTTTATGTAAGCCTTTCATTTCTTTCTCGAATGAAGTTGGTGTAATCTAATAGCCCAGGAGGGAACAATGCCACAATTTTAGCCATTAATAAATTTAATGCTCCATAACCATATTTTAAAAGTTCTAGATTGTGATAATATTTATTGAGACGATTCTAATAAGATCCCACATACTTGTATACACCTTTTCCTTATATATAATTCACAAAATTCGATTAAAGCAGGGATAGTGAACAGCGTAAAAGTCAAAACAGATCAAGTAAAAATATAGAATTTTGTCAAAAAAACAGAAAAAGTAAAAAGATCGAAGAAAGTAATATGTAAATACATTTATTACATCAACTTGACAAGTAGCTCTCGTAGCTCAGTTGGTTAGAGCACCCGTTTAGTAAGCGGGAGGTCTTGAGTTCGACTCTCAACGAGAGCATTAATTTTTCCCCCCTCAAATCTCCCTTTTTTCCCCTCCATTCAGTCTTATTTCTACAAACGCAAATCCTATATAATCGATGAGAGAGAAAATCGCTTCCATCAGAGAAAATTCCAAGCTACAATTACACTTCAATTTTTCCACACCAAACTTTTAGAGAGAGAAAATGTCGAACGAATCAAACACCACCTCGACGAAGCAGCAAAACCCTAAAAAAGCCAATTTGTTGGATCATAATTCTCTCAAACACATTCTTGACGAATCTGCTACTGAGGTATCTATTTTGAATTCAATTTATAAAAAAAATCGATTTTTTTTTTCGTAATCTGTGTTTGTTTATCCTGATCTTCGATTTTGATTGTATTTTTATTAATTGTCGAACGATTTTGATGTTGTGTACCTCTGGATTGTTCCGAAATCAACGAATTTTATGTCAATTTGTGATTTTGTATCGATTGTTTGCACTTAGGGTTTGGTAATCTGCAATTTGTGGTTGTAATAAGTTGTATGAGTTTTGTGATTTGTTTTACTTGACTCACCCAAGGACAGTCAACGCTCTAATTAATTTCAGTTGAGTGATGAAGTTTTAGTGTAGTAAGATAGTTTTATTGATCCTACGCAAATTTTGGAAAATAGATTAGATTACGAATTCTGGCAATCATTGTTGCCTGGAATGATTAGAAGCTCGGAGAACTAGGACTTTGACGTTGGCTTATCGCATCCCAATGGAACAGTCGGTATTCAGACAATCTGTCTTTGTATTCTAACCAACTATACAATAGTTACAACTTACAACTAAATTAGTCTTTCTTGCAGACTTTTATGTGTAATGTGTCGAGTTTCTATAGTTAATAGTGATAATTTTGTTGTTTGGACTGTTCAAGGTGCTAAATTGTGAGTAGGGAGTAATGGAACTTTGGCTGAAATAGATAGCTGCATTTCTCCTGAGATTATGACAATGTGATCATCATTTTTCCAGGTTGTTAAGAATCGTGGATATGTGGAGGATGTTAGGATGAGCAATGTACGATTGTTGATGGGAATCTTCATCATAGCCATTGCCTTGGTGGCACAATTTTATCCTAAGAAGTTCCCGGAGAACAAGGATTTTTTGATCGGATGCATCACATTATATCCTTTTCTTTTATAGTTTTGTTTTTGATTCTCACTAGATTTTGTGCTACTGTTAACACTACTGGCGCATGCTATTGCTTCTCTTTTACCACTTACCTTAGTTAAATATTGCAAACATTGTTTACCATTTTTTAGCAAAGTAACAATCTTGCTAACATGGAATTACAAACTTAGGCTGTATGTAATGGAAATTATTGGGTGTGATATTGTATTATGTCTGGGTTTGTCCCTGATCCATGGGAACTTTGAAGTCCATAGCTACAAGGAAATCGGAGTTTATTCCCCATCTTTATGTTACAGATTCTTCTTTGCAGGATCAGCTGTGAATTAGCTTTTTTGAAACAGGTGTCATCATATATCTTAAAGTCTTAACTAATTAGAAAGGTTGGGTTTATTATGAATTTTGACCTCTTAAGAGCTTAGCCACTTTGGGTCAAAAGTGTTTGGTATTGTTATTGTCAACTCATGCTTGTCAAGACCACTTCTTATAGTGCTATTAATATTTTTCATGACACAAGAATTGAGTATTAGTGCTATGGGCTTGCAGTCTGAGTTACACAGGAAACAATAGATTGGGATTAGGAGCCTCTTTAAATATTATGTAGAATGTAGTTTATGGTTGGGTAAATTTAGACCTGTAGGCTTGTTTGTGAGTCGTTTTGATTAGCTATGTTAGTGCAGAGGAGTCTTTGGAGCGCTTTTGATGTTGGATTGTTGGATATTGATGTTAGTTTATTTAGCCTTTAATTAGAGCTTGTTGTGTCATAGCTATGTTATTGCTTGTAGGTTATTTGTGGCTCCCCTGTTTTCGAGGCTTTGCGGTTTGCACTAACTGGTTATCAGCCTTCCTTATATGGCATAAATGTTACCCTCTCAGACAGTAATTTTATGCAAGTCTCAGGGGGTACAAGGCTAATAAGCTAGAAAATACTGCATGTTATTATGACCGGCGATCTACAGTAACTGCTGTTTTGATATTTTTAAGTATGGAATAATGTTTAATCCTTGACTTCCTTGCACATATATCGTCTTCAATTGTTTGTTGCAGCTGATCATTTACAAAAAGGAAAAGAACGCTATAATGTTCACCTATCCTCCATCGGTATGTATCCAGAATCTTAAAAAAGCAATTTATGTTTGTTTGGGTGTGTGTTTGTTCTTTATTGTTGTTGTAATTGTTAAAGTTCGGAAATTGGAGGTTATATCATGGAAAAGACATCTTTCTATCCTTCCAATATGAATTATTTTCTTGCTGGGTTGCTGCCAGAATGTGATTCAATTGATATTATCTTGAGAAAAGTGTGATTCCTGAATGAGTTATGCTTCTCATTGAGTGTTTTAGTCTTATACAGTCATGAATCAATCTCATGATGTTTAAGGTTGTGAAAGATCAAGGCACTTTTATACAAAATAAAATGGTCATTTAATTTACAAATGATGCGTTTTGCTCATCTTCAGATCAATATCATCATCCATTCATGGATTTATAATTGATTAGGTCACTGGATGCTAGTTTATTTGTTTGGTATATAGAGGAATTAAAGTGTTGGACTAATTTGTAAGTGTTGATCATGAAAAGGATTTGAATATCCTTAAGTATTTTGGAAAACAACCATTGTTATGCTTCACTGCTTCAGTGTGTCCTCAAAATAGATAGTCATTTACTAACTTGTTTTTCGATCTTCATCGTCTAGATAATTAGTATATGTGGAGCATTTAATCCTAAAAGGCTGAACATCTAAATTCATGGTCTTGATGTTAATCATATGCCTCTTCTTATCTAGATTTCATGGGATGAAAAGGTTTCACTTTTATTACAGCTTGTTCAAATTGTTAACTGATCCATTTATAAGATGCCTCTTTGCTGTATAGGTTTGTCCTTGGATGAAAAGATACTCGGGTGAATCTAGAATATTTGCAGCTCGCAAATATATGTCGGCAGTTGGCACCATTCTGTAGCCTGTCCTGTAGTTTAAGGATGATTTAATGATTCAAGTATGATATATAATATATTGTTCTGAACATGGTATCTGAAATCAGTGATTAACATCATTACTGTCTCGTGCTGATAGCTCCCAAATGCCTCTTACAAGGTTCTCAGTTTCTCACTATGGTAGGGCAAGGGAATCAATTTATGCAGCTTTTCCTATAGATTTGTGATGAAACTCTTTAACCTTACTACTACAATAGACTAGTAGAGTTTGTTTCCTTAGATAATCTGACCGTCTATGAGCAACCATTCTTGTTAATGATTTTCATTCCCTGTGGGTTTTGCTGACCTATCATCTATTGTATCTCCTTTTATTTGTATGTTTCAGTCTGTTAAGTATTTGGGGCTTAGTATATCTTTTCAGGATCACCCTGCAATTTATTCACATATGGAATGTGTTGTCCATGCTTCGTGTCCATCTATGTTTGGCGTATAATGTGATTGAATGAGGATTAGTGTCAGATGAGGGGTTATTTTTTTTCCACCATTGAAATTTGAAGGAGGCTTTACTTTGTTATTTGAACGAGCTTTCATCTGCACACCATTTGTTTTTTTAGTGCTCTCCCTCTTTGCTCTATATGAGGATGTGTGACATTATTGGCCTATGCGGAGTTTCATAGCTTATTATATAAAATGTGTGACTTCTGATTTCATTTTACCTATGTTCAGGGATCTTACAATGCTACAGGCCTTGTCATATCTTCAAAATTACCAAGGTTCTCTGATATGTACACATTGACAATCGAAAGCGCTGATCCAAAATCAATCTCCGCCCACAAACCTGTTGAATTGACAAAGAGTGTCACCAAATGGTTTCTCTCTACATACTCTAGAAGACATACTTTTCATACATTCATACTCTGAGGTTGTTTTGATTGCTTATTTGTGTTGTTTGGTTAATCCTATAGGTTTACCAAGGATGGAGTTTTGGTGGAAGGTCTTTTCTGGAAAGATGTCGAGGGGCTAGTAGATGACTATAACAAGGAACCAAAGAAGAAAAAATGAATAGTATGAGATTTCTCTTACCAACAGAGATCAAATCAGAGAATGGTCTTAGAGATTTAGAATTCAGTAGAACTAATTGTATGCTGGAAAAAACTTAAGACATGTTGAATCTTTCAGAATTCTGTTTCTTGAGATTATTCTCATCTTTCTGATCTCAAGATTATCATTGATAGTTTATACGGGAGTACAAGTTTACGCTCAATACTTATACCTTTTGCGGTTTACTCTGTGGTGATTACTGATTAGGGACTTAATTGTATTTGGATGGGAGGAAAAATCCTTTCCACATAATGACATATGCTACGTTGCTCTTCTGTTTTCACATACTTGTATTTGAAAAGATAGTTTCTTCTTCGATGTACGTATTTTTTCACATTAAGCGTAATTGTAATACCGTGGCTCATGCAAGATGGGAGACAGGGTGTAATGTTGAGTATGTACTTTAGTTGTGAGTTCCTTTCCGTACATTACAGTAGACATTTTTCGGAGCATTCGGTGCGCCACATATGAAAGGTATTATTTTGACCAATGAAAAATTAGATTAACAATTTATTTTAGAATTAAAAAATTCACTCGTCACCTAAGCAAAAGTGACGAATAAGATTTAAGAAATTTACCACCTAGGTAAAAACAACGAATGATGAATAATTAAAATTTCAATCATTTAAAAAAAAAAAACTAATAATTATCTTTTTTTATATATATGGATGCAAATTATTGATCGCAAATATCTTTAATCTCTCCCTACTCTCTAGCAAATAATAAAAAAAAAATTAAATTCAAGTGCCACGTAAAATAAATAAAACTACGAAAGATAATTTTAGCGTTAAAATTAAAAAAAATCATCTTATGGTATAAGAAACTTTATCCAAATATCTAATGAATGATGCAAATAAATATTTAAAATCTTAAATCAAATAAAATGATTTACTAGAATCGTGAAACAATTGATAATTCAGAGACGAAATCCCAAAAGGAGTGTCGTAAGTTCGTAACCACTAAGCTCGGCATGTTGCACTACTTGCACAGATGCACCATGCACCATTGATTGAGGCATTGAGCCATTGACCATTGTGTTGCCAAACCAATATTCCAGTCTTCCACGTTCGTCTCTTTCTTCTCATACTACCTTCCTCCCCTCTTTCCCAAATTTCCATGAAATCCACCAAACTTGGATTCCTCAACCTCCATTCCCATTTTAATATTTCCCCAACTCACCAAGAATCTCCTTTTCCAGTTTTTCTTCTCTTTTCTCCCTCTTTCCAACTCCTATCCTTCTCTCTCCTCCCTTTCATTGCTGCGATCCCACCTTTGAGGCTACCACGACCACCCCTCCTTTTCTGGGTACTCGCCATTTTCATCCTACTCAAGGTATTCCCCCTTTCCCTAGACCCCCATTTAATTGTTACTGGGCAATCTCAAAATTTCAATTGCACATTATTAGCATAATTTAGACCTGTTTTGGGTAGTTTTGATGTTGAATTGAAAAGGGTATTTGGAAGTTTTGAAGGTTAATTTGTGGGGAGGCAATTGGGAGGGAAGGGTGCTCAGATCTATTCTGGATCGTCCCTTCCCATGGCTTATAGTTGGGTGTTTCTCGGGTTTTTAAAACCCCTTTTTATGTGCCTTATAGTTTTGCATCTATGCTGTTTTTCTGTATTTGGTTCTTCTGATTCAACATGCTCAAATGACACCTCTTTGGCCGGTTTTCGGTCCGAGTTTATGATGCTTCAACATCAATTGAGAGGGGTTTTTACCATACTTGATAATTGTTCATTTAGGGTTAGTGAATTTGATATGCTCCCTGGGTCTGATCATGTGCATTGGTGGGGTGCTGTAGGTGATAGTTTTGTTAATTTGACAAATGGGTTTATCATTTCTGATGAGAATTTGGATAGGACTTATAAAAATGATAGCTTTGTTGTTCATTTGAGAAGTAATGTTAGTTGGGATCAGATTAAAGTAGTTGCTGTTTGGGATTCTCCCACTGCCTCTGATTTTGGGCATGTTGTACTTCATAATTCGGTTAATGGGTCAGAGATTTCGGCCCCTCCAGCACCTGCACCAGTTAGTGATAGTAGTAGTAATAATGCAACAAATGTGAAGAAATGGCGGTATGAACAACCTACGATGTTTGAGAACTGTAAGGTTTTGTCACCTAAGTATAGGGTTCGGTGGACCTTGAGAGAAGATGATAATGTGATTGATATTGGTTTGGAGGCAGTGACTGGGATTCAGAATTATATGGCATTTGGGTGGGCAAATCCTAAGGCTTCTTCAGGGTACATGCTTCTTGCTGATGTTGCTGTTACAGGGTTTACCGAGGAGGGTATGCCCTTTGCGGAGGATTACTATATTACGGACTATAGTGAGTGTTCAGTAGATGAGAATCATGTTGCTCGCGGCGTGTGTCCTGATTCATTGTATAATGGGTCTGATTCAGTTAATGATACACATTTAGTTTATGGCCATCGAAAAGACGGTGTTTCTTTCATCCGTTACCAGCGGCCACTTAAAGCAAACGACCCAAAGAATGATGTCCCAGTGAATCAAATGGAGAATGCGACTGTGATTTGGGCATTGGGCAGGATTAAACCACCAGATTATCTCCGACCTTACTCTCTTCCCCAAAACCATGGGGGCCCTCGGTTTGAGACCTATGGATATTTAGTTCTAAATGTTTCAGAGCATATAAACGATTGTGTGGGTCCTCTCGATGCAGTTGACAAGGAAGATCAAGATCTTGTCATTGCAGATGCTAATGCGCCTCTTCTTGTTACTTCGGGGACTGCTTTGCATTACCCAAATCCTCCAAACCCCTCTAAGGTTCTCTACATCAACAAGAAAGAAGCTCCTCTGTTGAGAGTGGAGAGAGGTGTTCAAGTTAAGTTTTCGGTGCAAGCTGGGCATGATGTTCCCTTTTACATAACATCTGACCCTTTAGGTGGAAATGCTACAGAGAGGAATATTTCAGAGACTATATATGCTGGTGGAGCTGAAGTTGAAGGAGTTCCAGCAAGCCCAAAGGAATTAGTTTGGACACCTCACAGGAACACTCCAGATCTTGTTTATTATCAATCAGCGTATGAGCAGAAAATGGGTTGGAAGGTTCAAGTGGTTGATGGGGGATTATCAGACATGTATAACAACAGTGTTGTTTTGGATGACCAGCAAGCTAGTTTCTTTTGGACCTTGTCTGAAAACTCTATTTCTATTGCAGCTCGGGGTGAGAGAAAAAGTGGTTATCTTGCTATTGGTTTTGGTAGTGAAATGGTGAATAGTTTTGCTTACGTCGGTTGGTTTGATGGTGAGGGGAAAGGTCGGGTTGATACCTATTGGATTGATGGCAGAGGCGCCTCTGATGTCCACCCAACAAAGGAGAACTTGACATATGTGAGATGCAAGTCTGAGAATGGTGTCATCACTTTGGAGTTTACTCGTCCCCTTAATCCATCATGCCCCAAGAAGGATGAAAGGCCTGAATGCAAAAACATTATAGATCCAACTACTCCTCTGAAAGTCATCTGGGCAGTGGGTTCTACATGGTCCGGTGACCCTTTGACCGAGAAAAACATGCATTCTGCTCACAGCAGTCGCCCTGTCAGGGTGATGCTGAATCGTGGTTCAGCAGAAGTAGAGCAGGACTTGAGACCGGTGTTAGCTGTCCATGGATTTATGATGTTTCTAGCATGGGGCATTTTGCTTCCTGCTGGGGTACTCACTGCGAGATATCTGAAACATATGGAAGGTGATGGTTGGTACAAAGTCCATGTTTATTTGCAGTATTCAGGGTTGGCAATTGTCCTGCTTGGATTTCTCTTTGCAGTTGCCGAGCTGAAAGGCTTGTTTATGACCTCCTTACACGTGAAGCTCGGGATGGCTGGTATTGTTTTGGCCTGTTTTCAACCCATTAATGCATCACTAAGGCCAAAGAAAGCATCCAATGGTGAATCTCCATCGTTAAAAAGAGTAATTTGGGAATACTCTCACGTAATCATTGGCAGATCAGCTATCATCGTAGGGATGGCTGCACTTTTGACAGGAATGAAACATTTAGGAGAGAGGTATGAAGAGGATGTCAGAAGGCTTACGTGGGCTCTGATATGCTGGTTTTTGTTTGGTGGATTGACCATTCTATATTTGGAGTATCGGGAAAAACAACATGGTGATAGAAGTTCAGGAAGAGGCAAGTGGGTTCTGGGTAATGAAGAAGATGATTCTGCTGATCTCTTGAGCCCTACTGGCACGTATGCTGAGAAAGAGGCTCATCTATCAGACAGAATGGAAGTTCAGTTGGAGCCCTTGAACAGATAGCTTTTAATACTCCCACATTTTTTCATGTTTATACAGACTTGTACTCAATTTTGCATTTTTGTCAATTAGATCCAAACAAAAGAAAAAGAGGAAAATGGCTTTGCGATATAGGACTATAGGTGAAAATAGCGACTTCATTTGGAGTGAAAGGAAACTTTACTTGCCAAATTCTCATGAATCATGATGTATACTAATTTCAATTTTTGTTCTGTATACTTATGTTAAAAAATCACTGGCTCTCTTATATACCTCTCTTCTGGAGTGTGCAAAATTTCACATTATACAAGTTTATCAGTTTTTTCTGCTTATATCTGTTGCCTGGAGTCTTAACAACCACTTAAGTACTTCAGCTGGTACTTATTAAACATTTTCAGCAGCACTTTGTGCTGTTTTGTAGCAGAAGAGGACTTTTAAGGCAAGCAGTACACAGTAACTGATGCAAATGTCTTGAATATTGTTGAGGTTTGCGTACATTCATTTTGGAGTTCTAATATATACTTGGTGAAGGAACTCACTGTTTACTGTGCACTTATGATATATCTGAGTGTACGGGTGTACGATGTATTTTTTCGTTTTGAATGTTCTAAAGTGTTGGAAACTGGCATTGATGAGTGACGAGTGTTTGCCTCTTTGGATATAACCTTCCTGTAGGAGATCAATGGAAGCAGAAAAAAAGAGAGTATGCTCAACAAGCTTGCTAAGATGATTAGCCGATTAGGGGATATGTGCATAACTGCGTAAGTCACAAAGCTAGATAATTAGCTCTTTTCTTGTACAATGCTTGTTTAAATAGTACTCTGTACTCGGTAAAAAGCTCTTTTCTTATACAATCGAATATTTTGAAACACATTTGGGGTTATAAATTTTGGTTTTACTTTGTGGTATAAATGTATAATGTCCAGATCGAATATTTTGAAACGCATTTGGGTTATAAATTTTGGCTTTACTTTGTAGTATAAATGTATAATGTCCGGGCATAATGCACATTATAATCAATCCTACTATGCTTTGGTTTTTTTTTTTGAAGCAATGCTATGCTTTGGTTTTATTAGGTACTTACTAATATATTAGTGTTTCTAAATCATTATCGATAAAATTATAAAGAATAATGTGATATGATTAAAACTTGTGTAATTATAGATCACTAACCATATACCAGTGTTGATAAAATTCAACTATGTAAGAGAAAGAGCCTCTTGAGGATATGGACATATACATATGTAGTAATATTTTAGAACAAGTACATGAGATGTGTTATGATAAGTGAACCATTGAAACCATTTTTGTGAGGCAAAATCCAAACGAAATCGGTCAATAAAAGTTAACCTAGAAAAGTAATTAAACATTGATGTGAATCTACTGTAGCTTCGAAGAAGGCCTTCAAAAATAATCTAATTCAATGTTTTTTTTATTTTTATTTATTTTTTTGAAAGCAATCTAATTCAATAAATTGATACTCATGTATCCAATATCCTACTCCGTATGTTTTCACACATTTCCAAGTAAAATCGTGAAAGAATAATGTCAAACATTCTCTATCACTTTGGATATCAGAAAATCAATATCCAAATTGTTGAAGTTTGATATCATACAATTTTGAATCAAACAATCAAATCCAAATCAATTATTGTATTTCATTTGATAGTAATAGTTTTTATATAATTGTTACTTATCGTAACTTATTCCCAATATCCACAAAAAAGGAAATAATCATGATTTTTGATTTTGTTTCCATTAATAATTGATTCACTACACTAAACATGATTTCATTTCAAAATTTTCATTCTTAATAGCAAAACACCATTACAAACTCACACAAAAAAAAAAAAAAAAAAAAAAAAAAACCAATAGAAATGAGATAAAGTTTAAAAGTAAAATACAGTAGTATATAAATAAAAATATAAAAAAATGTAAAGTAAAAAGTAAAAACTGTGTCCTAAGACTCTTAACCAAAAAATAATCTAAATACTAAAAAATAAAATTAAATACGAAGTATAACTGTTCTTCTTCTTCTTTCTTTATACTCGCCGGAGAAGGCAACTCAACTGAACAACAGCTAAATTTCACTGAAAATTTTCGCCGTCGATTTATTTGTTGACGGCAGTTTGCATTGTTAAATTCGGAGCTACTAAGGTAACTATTTTGTTCTTAATTTAATCATCGTTTAGAATCTCAAAAATTAATTAGTGATTTTTTATTTTTAAGAATTAGGGTTTTGTATTTCGAATTTCGCAAATTGGGCAATTCATGAGTTTTAGGGTTTTTTTAATGCTTTGTTCGTGTCGAATAAGCTCGTTTTTCTTCTTTTGGAATGTTAATTTGGTTGATTTAGAATCTCTTGGTTTGTCGTTTTTCCCAGATTGCTTTTGCGAATGCTTGAAAGCAAAGTGCTGGAAAAAAGGAGTTGGGATTTTATCTTTTGATTTTCTTTTTGCGTTGATATTTAATTATTTAAGTGAATAAATTGTTTTTCTGGTAGTAATAATGGAGATTTTTTAGCATTTTTAGCTGTCTTTCTTTCAGAAGATCTATTAATTTGGGGCTTTTAGGGTTAGGGTTAGGGTTCTATGGTAAGTGAAAGCTTGTAGTTCTGGTGCTTTTATTTTTTGGTGGTAACTTGGTTGTATGAATTTGATGGGGAAGTGTGATAATGGAATTTATTTTCTTGCAGACAATGAGTAGCTTGGTGGAGAGGCTCCGTGTAAGGTCAGAGCGAAGGCCTGTGTACAACATTGATGTATCTGATGATGAGGCGGATTTGGCACGTGGAAAATCTGGGAACCCTTCAGAGAAGCCTGAGAGGATAGCTAGAGAAGATACGGTCTGTGACACTTAAGGATTCTTTATTTTCTTTGGTATATTGAATTAAAGCACTCTGTTGGTTTTCAGTTTGAAATCGTGTTGTTTACTGTACATTGCTCAAAACTTATGATTCAGTTTGTTTGTGGCCCTGCAGTAGCATATAGTAGTTTTTCTTAACTGTTCTTAATGTGATCTCTGCGTAGTTATATGGATGGATGTGCTGATGTGCAAAAACCTAACCTTTCTTCCCATCTTTGTACACAAGTTTTAAATTTAAATACATGACACAAGATTAAAACTCAAGGATTTGTACGGGGAGATTTATGTAGTCCAGGCTTCATTGTTACTTGATTGTGTGCATTTGGCGAGACAAGATGATTATTTGGTCATTAGATGAAAGTGATGCTTCTTTGTCCCTCAGATTGCTCTTCCATGGAAGGGACATGCTCATTTGATATAAAATCAGGTGTACCAATTTTCTTGCTGTATTTTGTTTTTTTTATGCTATTAATTTGTTTTCTGGTGCATGATTGCACATAATGTTTGTTTAGCCTCCCATGTAGATATATGATTTTGTGTGTTATCTTGGTTTTGATGATGTGATCTTTACCCCATTGTGTTACTGTGTATGGTATGAGTGTTTGGTTAGAATTATGTCGTTCTTTGATTGTGGTGTTCTGTTTGTGGGGCATGATAAATTTTCTGTGGTTTTCCATACTTGCAGAGTTGCAGCCTATGAACTGAGCCTTTTGTGACATTTGTTGTAATGCATGTCTTCTAATGGTTTGCAGAAAGAAGATCTATGCCAAACATGTGGAGAAAGTGGAAATCTGCTGGAGTGTGAAACTTGCTCTTATGCTTATCATCCCAAGTGCTTAGTTCCAAAACTGAAAGCACCCTTCCCTGCTGATTGGAAGTGTCCTGAATGTGTATGCTCTTGCATACAATTGAGTTACTTGTATTAAGTTTGTAGGATATCTTTTGGTGAATGGATTATGTGAAATATTATTGGCCTTGTAGGTTAGCCCGCTCAATGACATTGAGAAAATACTGGACTATGAAACGCGCCCTACTGCAGCTGAGGATGGTGATGCCTCCATGTTGGGTTCGAAGCAAATATTTGTCAAGCAGTATCTTGTGAAGTGGAAGGGATATTCCTACTTGCATTGCACATGGTAATCCCCCCCCCCCCCCCCCCCACACACACACACACACTCATTTGCTGCTTCTTGTGTCTGGAAGCCTATCTGATACCCATTTAAGAACTGATATACATATGTTGCAGGGTGCCTGAGAAACAATTTATTGAAGCCTATAAAACCCTTCCTCGTTTGAAGACCAAAGTGAATAACTTTCACCGGCAGATGTCGTCAGCTAACAATTCAGAAGATGATTTTGCTGCTGTTCGATCTGAATGGACTACTGTTGATCGGATCCTTGCTTGCAGGTTTATTTCTGAAAGAATTGTAAATCTAGTGATGAATGTACCTTCATGCTTTTAAGTACTTCAAATGTTTTAAACCATTAAGTTCCATTGTTATGGTTGTCTAGGTTTGGGAAGCATCACTGACATGTGGTGATCTAGGCTTTAGTTTTTATGGAATATTAAAATTTTGTCTGTGCCCCATATTGTTTTCCGAGTTATCTTTTTTGGCATAGATGGTTATTAACAAGAAAAATATTTGGGCTATTTTTACACAATACTAACCTTCAATTTCTTATTTATACCAGACTTTTTGTCTTGATTTATTAATTTCATGGTTGTTTACTGATTTTTTTTTTTTTTTTTTTATTTTTTTAATTATTATTATGTATTTATCTTTTTTTGCAGAGGAGATGATGAAAAGGAGTACCTCGTGAAGTGGAAAGAACTGCAATATGATGAATGTTCTTGGGAGTTCGAGCCCGATATATCCGATTTCAGGCCCGATATTGAAAGATTCAACAAAATACAGTCTAGGCGTCGTAGACATTCTAATAAGCTGAAGAACGTCCATCGTGATTCTGCAGAATCTCATAAGAAACCAAAAGAATTTCAACATTATGAACAGAGTCCTGAATTTCTAACTGGAGGTGTATCAAAATTTTCCTTTAATGTTTATAATTTTTTTATACTCCTACATTGTTACATTATTTTTTCTTTTGCAATTTTTCCTCTACGTATTCTGCTTCCTTTATTGAAATAAATTCTAAAGCTTGATTTGCTTAACTTGAAGGCTCACTGCATCCTTATCAACTCGAAGGGCTGAATTTTTTACGCTTCTCATGGTCCAAACAGACGCATGTGATACTGGCTGATGAAATGGGTCTTGGTAATTTATTGTGATTTCAAATGTTTGTGAGTGTGTTAATTTTTTTTCTTTTTTTTGTTTTTATAGCTTTTGAAGAATTGTGATGACTGCAGGCAAGACTATTCAGAGTATTGCTTTTTTGGCATCTCTTCTTGAAGAAGGAGTTTATCCCCATCTAGTGGTGGCACCACTGTCAACGCTGCGCAATTGGGAACGTGAATTTGCAACTTGGGCACCGCAAATGAATGTTGTATGTATCCTGGAGTTTCAATCTATGGCCCCAGTACAGGGCTTCCTGCTCTATATTTCCTCTGAGTATTCATTATGATTATAGATTGCTAATAAATGCAGATTATGTATGTTGGCTCTTCTCAAGCTCGTAGTGTCATACGGGAATATGAATTTTACTATCCAAAAAAGTCTCTCTCAACGAAGCTTAAGAAAAAGAAATCTGGTCACATTTCCAGTGAAAGCAAACAAGATAGAATTAAATTTGACGTCCTGCTCACGTCATATGAAATGATCAACCTAGATTCTGCATCTCTGAAGCCAATTAAATGGGAGTGTATGGTAATGTCCTTTATTTTTGCAGCAGATCAAAGCTTTTGAATCCAATCTGATTTATATAAAGAATCAATGCCATCACCAGTATAGATTCTGATTTGTTTTCTTGTAAATTGTCTTCAATTTGTTCTGTAGATTGTGGATGAGGGTCACCGCTTAAAAAACAAGGATTCAAAACTATTTCTTCAATTGAAGCAATATCAGAGTAAACATCGTGTGCTTCTAACTGGAACACCTCTTCAGGTTTTCTTATCATACCCTAGTATATGGTGTTATAAATCTTAGCTTAGTGTTTACAATTTACTGTCTGTTTACAATATGCAACCTCATTTTCAATTTCATAAGGTTCACAATTTTTCTAGCTTTTTATGGTTTGACTGTTGATATAATGATATGCTTGATTGAATTCTGATTAGGTGATATGAGGTCTATAGTCTATTTTAATTTAACTATGCATTGGTATGAAGATTAGGTGACCTTACAAATGTCTGATTGTCTATTACTTGGATTTTAAAAGAGATGTTAGAAAGAAACTTAGTTATTTTTTATAGTTTACCTATTGATATGTTTTGTTCTGGATACATGTAGCCTCAAAATTTTAATAGTATTGTTAGCTTTATCTCTTCAAATCCTTTCCCTCAGATAGATTCATGCGAATCTCAGGATACTTATCATGTAGGAAGATATTATATTGTGACATAAGAATCATGTAGGGAGATGTTATATTGTGATGGAAATTGTACGTTAGATTTGCATCTCCTCTTTAATTCACTCTAGATCTATTCACGAGAATGCAATCTATTGGAGTTTTATGTCGAATTGGAAGTATTGAATAATTTCTCTCTCTTTCTCAATTTTGTAGATCCATTTATGCTTATTAACCTTGGCTGTTAGCTATCGGCATTGTTAAGTTATCAAGTTGCCATGTTATTCTCATGCCATAGTTCACCTATCTTTTTATGTATTGTGAAATGCTTAGATGGCTCTATTTAATATAATACTATACTCCTTTCTTTTTATCATGATGTACTTAACTACAACGTGCTCTTGTTTTGAGGAGGTGTGGATCTGTGTATGAAAAAGGTAAATAAAGTTAGGCAGGGGGATTAGAAAATGGGTGGGTGTAAGGAAAAAAAATGAATGAAGATAGAGAGAGTGAGCGGAAAGGTAAAAATATCTTGGGTTCAAGGAGGATAAGATGTTGAGATATATATGCCAAGTTGAAGTTGGTACATTATATAAAAACACCTCAAATTGTAAGCGGGCAATCCCTCTAGTTTATTTATTTATTTATTTATTTTTTCCCTATATTTTTACACTTATGACCGACTCATAGTTTTTGGTTATTTAATTGACTTCAATATAAAAAGATATAAGTGGGGTAATTGGGGTATTAAAAATTATAAGAAAAGATATAAGTGGGGTAGTTGGGGTAATAGTATGTTGAAAAATAAGGAATGTGAGAGGATAGAAAAAAAAAAAGTATAGTGGGTATGTGTGTGGACCATGAGAGGAGAGTCACATAATAATAATAAAATGTAGTAGTTTTTGCAACCGACTAGCGTCTCTCAATCACAAATTCAGATAATAAATCAGGAAGAAGAAGGAATTTTTGATTAATCGTAGCTAAAAGCTTGCGTACAAGGTCTAATGGCTTTAGGCCATAGCTCTCCAAAGTTCACAATACAAAATAGAGAAATTTCTGGACAATCCCTCTCTCTCTAAGGCTAGTAATATTTATACTACTCACTTTACTACATGATGCGGCGTAAAGCCTTAATTGCTCAATTTACTACTTCTTGTCTTCTTCCTAAGTTACCCTAGTAAAAGGCTAATAAACCAAGGTTGCCAGCCAACAGCTTTAAGGACTGTTGCTTGATCCTTTAGTGGAGGTGGGTTGTGATCCTTCCCCTGCTGCTGCCTCCTCTGTCGCGTGCTGTATGTCGGGATCGCTGGTGGTGGTTGTGGGTTCATTACAGTTTGCCAAAAAAGGAAGTGTGACACTTCAAAACATACTGCCGATTAAGGAAAGTGTAACACTTAATAAAATGGAGGGAGTATATCATCATAGATTGTAGGGATATACAATATCATGGGTTTTACGGTTTATGAATTTCACTTTATGGTTCAGCTCCATTTCTGTCTCTGGTCGATCTTTTTCCTTCATGTTTGCCATGATTGAATTGCTGAAGTTTCTTGCTACTAATCCACCTCATGATCTTTTGGTGAATTTTTGCAGAACAACCTTGATGAGCTGTTCATGTTGATGCACTTTCTTGATGCTGGGAAGGTCAGTCTTTTGATAGGAGCTTTGAGAGTGTCATTTTGTTATCCTTTCTGAGGAGATCATAATTGTTTTCATAGTTCATTTGTATTCGTCTGTGCTCATTATAAATAAACTGCAGTTTGGAAGCTTGGAGGAATTCCAGGAAGAGTTCAAAGATATTAACCAAGAGGAGCAGATTTCACGGCTTCACAAGATGTTGGCTCCTCATCTTCTTCGAAGTATGAGTCACGAACCTTGTTCTGTTGATGCATTGTTGTGTGATTTTGTCACTTGATTCAGTTTTTTCTGAAATGAAATTGTTCAATTAAGGTTATATAGTATAAGTAGTAGTAGTAGTTAGTATCTGATCAAGCCATCTGGTGTTGCATTTGTGCTCTATTTTTTTTGTTGTCGTTGATGATGTTGTTCGCTGTTCTTTCATTCAGCTAGCTAACGTCTTTTTTTTTTTAGAAGATTGTGCTCATCCGGTTCAAAGTGAACCTGCTGTTTTCTTTGGCATCTCATGAACATATTTTGTTGTTTTTCTTGTCCCTTCCTCTTCCTCCTGCCTCCTTTTTTGCACTACTTCCATCACATCTTCAATTGAGAAGTTAACCTCAATAAAGAAATAAGAAGGTTTGATATGGAAATGGAACTCTTAATTTGAATCTCCTTGTATTCAGTATTCTAAGATATGAATTATTATAAACTAAAATTGAAGTGCTTTTATATGAAATTATGTGAAATATGAACTTTTTTGAAACTGTGCTTACTGTAATGTGTAGTTTACTAGTCTTTGATTCCACAACTAGTTTGTTTGTTTGGTTTTTTTTTTCCTGAAACTTGATTTTTAAATTGGTAATAATATGTTTAACAACTACCTCAGTTATTTATGTTGCTACCCCCCTCTCTCCCAACGCAAAAAAGTCAAATGAAATAGCTGCAGTCTTATTGGTTAAGCTTGAATGGAAGAGAAATTGCTGGGTTCATTAGTCTGTTTGAACTGTGTTAAAATGTGATGGAGAGGCTATATACTTATTGAAAATTGGTACTTAACTTTCATCTATCTAATTATATAGGTCTTGCATGTAGATTTGATTATGACTTCAATTTTTGAAATGTCCAGGGGTAAAGAAAGATGTGTTGAAGGAAATGCCTCCTAAGAAAGAGCTCATCTTACGTGTTGAGCTAAGTAGTAAGCAAAAGGAATACTATAAGGCTATTTTGACTCGTAACTATGAGCTTCTAACTCGTAAGGGCGGTGGGCAGGTGAGGCTACTGCTTTGGCAAATCTGTGTTTTAAGACATGATAGGATCTAATGTTTGAGTGCTCTTGATTTTCCAGATTTCTCTTATTAATGTGGTCATGGAATTGCGAAAGTTATGCAATCATCCTTACATGCTTGAGGGTGTCGAGCCAATAATACCAGATTCAACTGAGTCCTTTAAGTAAATTCTCATATTTTGCCTCCTAGTGAACCCTTGTCTTATTTTTGGGATCTTTGGACTTTGGTTAAGAGGCTGACTTTCAACTTTGAAAATGGCTAACTGCCCTTTTTGTACTATATGACAGACAACTTCTTGAATCTTCCGGAAAACTGCAGTTGTTGGACAAAATGATGGTGAAGCTTAAGGAGCAAGGACACAGAGTTCTTATTTATACTCAATTTCAGAATATGTTGGACATACTTGAAGATTACATGACTTACAAGGTTTTGAAATTGTTGCATTTTGTCTTCATTGGCGGTGCCTTTATTTTATCTTATGTACTGCATAGTTGGGTTTGCATCTTTTCTGCAGATCTTGACCTTGTTGGATGATCTAATTCTGCACAGCCATATTTCATATTTCAGTTTCCATGACTTCATGTTTTATGCAATCTTGTTTCTTGCTCTTTTAAATGTGTTGATGTGGAAGTCTGTAGTGTTATGTAGTTCTTGAACAGCATTATATTATATTATGATTTTGCTCAACAACAGTCTTTTAGCGGTGGTACTTGATTACATTCTTTTTCTAGAAATGGCAATATGAACGTATTGATGGCAAGGTCAGTGGAGCTGAGAGACAAATTCGCATCGATAGATTCAATGCCAAGAACTCTTCCAGATTTTGCTTCTTGCTATCTACAAGAGCAGGAGGCTTAGGGATAAACCTTGCTACAGCTGACACAGTTATAATCTATGACAGGTGACCTCTAATTTCCGATTATCAGTCTTGTAATGGCCAAATGCAATGGCTGTGTACTTGTGTTTTATAGCATCATTTTGAAACTCATTAAGTTGCTTTAATTGAGACCTAATATAAAAAATGCTAGAAAGTTGAAATACATCAAATTCCAACTTTATTGCTGAAATTCTGGCCAATATGTTGAATTCTAGCACATTTACACCTGCAAGGCTGCGATTCTAGTTGTTGAATAATTTTTATTCTAATTTACTTTCGGATAAGTAATACGATGCTGTAACAAAAATAAATTACTGAATTGTGGTTCTTTTTATTTTTGTTTACCAAAAAAATAAAAAATAAAAACAGATTAACTTGATCTTGTTCTCTGATTCTGCCTGGGACAGATGTGTAGGTAAATCTATGATTCAGAATTGGCTTCTCACTTAATTGGGATAGCTCTCTGTAGTAAGAAAGTCATTAGATTAGGAACATGTTCCAACTTTGGAATTGGTCTTGAAAGATGTTTGTGGATCGGTTAAGACCACAAATTGGCTGAAAATTATAAAATTAACCTGCTGGTTGAGTTGGTCATGGGAGTGATTCATTAAGACATGTCCTTGAAATTAGAGAGTGCTCGATAAAGCATTGCCGTAAGTACATAGGGATCCTTGTTTTCTATTGCTAAAAACCCGTTAATGCGGAAGGGATTTCAAAAGATGGCTCGATATAGTTTATGCGGTTGGCTAGGTGCTCTGTGACCTATGTTACTCAAAGTTGGATGTTAGTGTTGGATGCGGGTATGTAATCAGGTTCCTGACCTGGTAATTTTATGAAAACTTTGCACGTTCAGTCTACATTTTAATGTTAGATGTCCATATTTTTGTCAGGTTCGAATCTGATACAGGCATTTAAAGTGAAATTCAGAATTAGAGTAACATAGTTTGGGATTTGACTTTTTTTTTAGCTTATGTCACGGTATAAAGGCGGAAGAAGGAAAAGGAGGACTTCGAGTTCGGTTATGACGATTTAGATGGAAATTTTTAGAGTAATAGTTTGCATGAGTGCCCGAAGATATAAGATTTGGTGTAGCCTGGAAAGGAGTTGGTGTGCAAGGGCCTTTGGACTTGTTGGAAGTAAATGGAGACTTGATGTTAATAATATTACAATTTTTGTGATAATTATTTTGTTTGTGGTAATTATTTAGCAGTGTGAATTCAGGTAGGACTTTAGGAGTTTCTTTTTCCCACTTAATTGTGTTTAATGTTTGACTTCTTGGGATCATAAATTTTCTGGGATTCTTATACTTTCGTGGCTTCGGATTAGGCTTGTTTGTTCTTAAATACTTTCTCTGTTTCTATTTAGATGATACGTTCTATATAGGTACACATATTAAGGAGTGAGATAGACATGTGAAATACGATAATACTCCTATTTAACCTCCTTTTTCCTTCCTCCTACTGACAGCCATATGAGCCACCACCAGCCCACCCTAACTCCACCCCACCTTCATATACTAATTCTTGTCCACCACCACCCAGATGTACTTCATCGGCACCATCGTCACCACCTTCATCATATTAAACCCGCAAAATTACTCAACCTTTATAAATTTCTAAAAAATCCAAAAGCATTCACTGCCTACTACCTTTAGATCTCACGTACTAGAAAAAGTAGACGGCGATGACGAAAGGTGACAAAAATGATGCTACAATCAAAGTTCTAGTAATTTAATTAAAAGAGTTGAAACAAAAAAATTCCGTATCTACACTTAATTAGTTTGTTATGCGGGGATGAAATTATTAGTCCTATTTACGGAATCAAAAGAGGAATGCCAAGATTGACGGAAACAAGATCTTAATCTAGTGGGTTAAATCTCGTTGCGATGATGAAGGATTCTGATGTGTTGAAGGCAGAGGGAGGAGAGAGAAAGAGGTGACGACTGATGAGGGGTGGTGGTGAGGAATGAGGTACAATACTACGATGTGGGTGGTATGTTTATTGGGTCAGGTGAGAGAAAGGAGAGAGATTGGTCTAACAATCTAATATGAGCAGGAGAGAGAATAAGAATAACGGTACAATTGATTATTCACCATAGAAAATATGCTAAAAAGCAAACGTGTCAACTTTAAAAAAAAAAACTTCCCAAAAAGGAATACCTGTAAACTAAAACAAAAAACGGAGATAATATATAGATCTTGCTGGATGTAATATAATTCCTGAGTCAGGTTATGTTTCTTCATGGTTAATGTATATTTTATCATTAACCCTGAGCTGTTTACTACAGCCTCATGTTTCAACCATATTCTGTTGATTTTTAATGTTCTCACGTTCTGCATTGATGCAGCGATTGGAATCCACATGCTGATTTGCAGGCAATGGCCAGAGCTCACAGGCTAGGGCAAACTAATAAGGTTAATTTTCATTTTTATCCACTTTGGCAGATTTTATCTTTTAATATAGCTTATATGGGCTGTTCAATGTCTTTTTAGGAATTTACATGTGGCTATTGCTGCCTAAACCATCTAACGTAGAGTTATTTGATATTTGAACTAAAAGATGTGGCATAATAGCATTTGGGTTTAATTTCTCTTGGATTAAGTTTTTTTTTTTCATTTCTGCAGGTCATGATTTACAGACTCATAACAAGAGGATCAATTGAAGAAAGAATGATGCAGATGACAAAGAAGAAGATGGTATTAGAGCATTTAGTTGTTGGAAAGCTGAAGACACAAAATATCAATCAGGTTTTTCCCTGTCTGAATTGTCAGATTGTCACTTAATTGATGACTTATGCAAAATGCTGTGGAATTACACCAAAGATTATAATCATCTGTATTTCAAATCTTCTAATCTCTTTAATGTGAGAGATTATACTAAAATATCTTTGCTGTCATGTTAGTTTATTTGGTACTGATGGAATCAGCTTGTTGATAAGTCATTCACTATGGTTAAGTGCTGAAATATTTTGGGAATAAATCTCTAAGGATTGAGAAAGTAGATCTGTGATCTAGTGGTGTATTATAATCTAGTGTAGGCAAGAAATGCATGCCATGTGTTGGGCGTATCCTAGCGACCCATGGCTTGGTTGATGTCTGTGGGTTTGTTACACATTGTAATTTGTCTTCGAACAAGATTGGACTTCACTCTAATCGCCAAATGCTGTTTGACTGGACTTGGCTTTGTGTGCTAATTGGGTGGTTTGACTGGACTTGGCTTTGTGTGCTAATTGGGTGGAACTCGATTCACACTTTCATAGATTTATTAAGTCACTGTCTTTGTTTCTTTGTGACAAGCTCAATGGATCACAAGTGCTACCATATCCACTAGGAACTAGGAGAAAGAGTTTATTATACCATTCCAAGTGTATAATTTATCCATTTGCAGCTTGAGCATGATAATGTAGCACCAAATACTGGTTTACAACACTCATAGTTAATAACTATATAGCTGAGTGCATACAAAGTTGTTTGCCTGTTGCTTCTTTCTGTAGCTTATAATATGTTGCATGCTGGATGAGGCTGACTGTTGGGAGGTAGTAGTAATGGATTGTAAAGGAGGTATAGCAGCAAAGGAATTTGGTTGGCTTATTTTGAATAGTTTTTTTTTTTTATTTTTCCTTCTCGTAAGTAGATTTCACTCATATGAGAGGTTCTGAGTGTATGCAATAGAGGTAAGATCAAATTTATATATTTGTTCATACGTCTTATATCAAATGTCCATAATAGATGGTTTTGGCCTTTTGGGCAACTTATCATGCTCCATGCTGTTGCCACTGCGACACATTACATAACTTCAATTATATACACACAGATACCCCACTAGGAACAGATGGAGTAGAAGCCGTGGATACAAGCACACCACGACAGGGGTAGGGAGATAAGTGTAACTTACTGTCTTACACAACACTAAAAGTTTTCAACGCTGTATAGCCAATGCCAATTATAGACCTGTTTTTACTTCTATTGCAACCAACTGGTAGATGTTGTCAGTGTCACATTTAATGACCTTGAACTTTCAAGTTAACATTTCAAGATCTTCCTCACTAAAGAATCTTCACATAAATGACTTAACAGTCTTCAGTCTAATAGACTCCTCTATATGGAGAAAACTTGGCTTTGAATCTTAGAAACTTTCAAGAGGTGGACCTGGCCTTGTAGTGAGTTTAATATTGCTAAGTCTCCTGTTTTGTATTTTTGGTGACAGCCTTGATATCTTGGCTGACTAGTACATGCACTTCTAGTAATATTTTTCTTGTACTTGCATGGGCTGATTATTTTTCATTCAATTCCATTTAGTGACCTTGGACTTTGCACTCAAATTTGGTCGTTTGACTACTTTTACCCCTTATTTTTGGCCTGGCAACTGGGATGACCCTTTGCTTTAATGTAATTGAGTTCATGATTCATCCTTGTTTGTTGTCTGTCGAAAAAAATGCAATTAGGCAAATCATTCTTTTTAGGCTGCTTTGATTATGAAAATACAAACGCCAGTGCTGATATTTGTTAGTTTTCAGGAAGAGTTGGATGATATCATACGATATGGCTCAAAAGAGCTTTTTGTTGATGAAACTGAAGAGGCAAAGGCCCGCCAGATTCACTATGATGATGCTGCAATAGATAGGTTAGTACATCTGATTGTCCTTTTTTCTTTAATGTGAAATCTGTATGTTAGGAGCTATAACGTTTATAATTTTTAGATTACTTGATCGTGAGCGTGCTGGAGATGAAGAGACTACTTTAGATGAAGTGGATGACAACGGGTTTCTTAAAGCATTTAAGGTTTGCATTCTGATCTAGTTTCTGACTCAAAGCCTACTTTTCTTTGCTTGACTATTGATATAGCTTGTAACCGCTTGCCATTGGAAAGATAAATTAATGTTTGTTGTTGATTTTCAACCTCGTGCTTTCTGATTCAATGTATTTACCTTTCTTCTTTTTTCTTTTTTTTTTGTTGTAAGCTTGTCATGTCCCTATGTATTTGTTTTCTGCCAAGACTTAATATTCTGTTGCTAGGATCAAACCACAATTTTAGTTCGAAGAGGTCTGGTCTGAAATTAATTATTATGTTATTTAGGTGGCAAACTTTAAGTACATAGATGAAGCTGAAGCTGCAGCAAAGGAAGCAGCGGCACAGAAGGCTGCTGCTGAAACCAAAAGCAATGTGAATAGCTCGGAAAGATCCGTTTATTGGGAGAATTTATTAAAAGATAAATATGAGGTGCACAAAGTTGAGGAGTTTAATTCTCTTGGAAAAGGAAAGAGAAGCCGTAAGCAGGTATTACTTGTGACTTTTTAGCTGAAGATAATGGCTACAAAATATAAATGTGCATTAATTGTGAACCTGACTTTTGACTGCTTCAATGCCATCATTAGCTCATTATTTTTGCATTTTTTTTTAGTGGTTTTGAAAACTATCAATCTTGTAATAGACCTTGTTTTGGGTGTAATACATATTGACAGAAGAATGCTGTCAATCTTTTATCTCGGCAAAAAATTAGTACTTGTTTAAGGTAGTGAAAGTGAATTGTAAAGTGAATGCATGATTCTTTTTACATGACATTGGAATGTTTTTGTAAATTATAAATAGATGCCTATGATGATTAACATATTGCATCAGTAGTCCAGATTAATAGCTTTTACCTTGACTTTTTGCTTTTTTGGTTTAGGTTTGCTAATTTTATAAGACAATTTATATGTTAATGACTGGTGTCTTAAATACGTAATTGGTCTAATGTATTTCTTGGGTACACCTTTAGTTATTCATATTTGTAATTATCCAATGATGAATTAAATTTAGCTATCCCTTTTAAGCATTTGTTAAATAAATTACCTTTTCCATTCTTTTTTGTTTGTGCCATTCAGAATATAGCATTTGAAGTCATGGGCTTTGACTCTGATTTTTATCTAATTATATAAGAAAAAACGTACTCATGTGCAATTGTGTTAGATTCGTCTTCTCATTGTGCAGTTTAAAAATAACTTTTTATAATTTTCTAGTTGAAGATGTGTGGACAAATTTGTGCAACTGTGCAAAAAACCAATAATGCAAATGGGAAAAACAAAAAGGAATGGACTATCTTTGTTTCAATATTGTAGGGCATATTTGTCTTGTGTTGCCTTTTTTTACTTAGTTATCCGTCCATGTATGGTGCTATTATATTAAATAAATTTGGTGGATTATTCGCAAAGTTGTGTAAGATGATTAATTAAAATTAAGCTCTTACTTTTAACTCTGTATGTGTTTTTTTTTTTTTTTTCCCTTTGGGGGAGGGGGTTCAATTCTTGTATTTTTGTGGTTGAAGCCATAATTTGATGTTGAGTATATGCACAAGATGGGAGGCTGATATATGCTTGACACTATGACATTACCCACCTACAGATGGTATCTGTTGAAGATGATGACTTGGCCGGTTTAGAAGATGTTAGTTCTGATGGTGAAGATGACAACTACGAGGCTGAATTAACTGACAGTGAGACAACTTCATCTGGAGTACCTTCTGGCAGAAGGACTTACAAAAAGAGAGCTCGTGGTATGTGATTCCAGTCTTATGTTTAAAAATATGAACGAATGTAAGTTAAAGGATATTGATTAGGTGAATATCGTTTGAAAAATTCTCTGCAGTTGATGGTATGGAAGCTTTTCCGCTGATGGAAGGTGAAGGGAAATCATTTAGAGTGCTTGGTTTTAATCAGAGCCAGAGAGCTGTTTTTGTGCAAGTTCTGATGAGGTTTTTAGTTCATACATTTCCCTGTTGTAAAATGAAAATTTATTTTTGTGGCCTCATTGACTTCTACTAATCTTTTTTTATATAGATTTGGATGTGGCGAGTTTGACTGGGTAGAGTTTGTACCACGGTTGAAACAGAAGACTTACGAAGAAATCAAACAGTATGTATTAATGCCCTTTTATAGTCTGAAAGTTGAGCTATCATCTCACAGAAAGTGAAGTTCCCTCCTTTTGGAAGATCATTTTTCTTTACTGACTTATCACCTGATATATGTCTATTTACTTTTATTGTTGGAATGAATCTGGGATTCTCACAGGAGGTTATGGGTGGGTTGTCGATGGGCCTACATTCGTTAGGAAATTAATGAGAACCCTATGAGGGAATGCATTTAATCTAATTGAAATAAAGGCCAAATTTCTGAAAAGAGAGACAGAGAGTTGAAGAGGTAGTGGAGGTCTTGTTGGAATTAATGATTGCAGATTTGCAAATATCTAAAATGGTTTTGATCAGGATCATGCTAAAGGCATTTAATTGGGAAATGCTGTTTCTGACAAGGCCTCCTGTCCTTGGCCACCGTTATAGGCTTCTCAATATTTGCTGTGTCTGTGTGTTACTGCCTCACTTTGTTTCAGTTTATTTACATACTTTAGCTAATTATCTTTACAGCCTATATGAGCTTCTTGTTGCCTTTGTCTGTTGCTAAGCCTGTGTTCACTAGAGCTTCCTGTTAATGGAAATGATGTCTAGTGGGCCCAGGTCATCTCTGCCATGCTTTGTCTTTCCTACGGCTGTCTGGTGAGCTCTGTCTTTCATGCGCTTCCCAAGACAGGAGATGTGTTGCCCTGGTTATTGACCTTGTCAGCGTGTCAGTTATCTCTCCACTTAATCTCTCTGTATCTCTTTAGCTTTAGTAGACAAGTGGAGTTTCTAGTTATTGGGATGAAGGCACAACTTCACAGTCTTGAGCCAAAAGGGGGAGCTGAATTCTTATTTTGTTTGTTATGTCCTTTCTTGGTCAGATACTAGGATGCACGGACTCGGGTACGGGTGTCGGACTCGGGTATGGGTCTAAGTGTCAGACTCGGAAAATTCTAAAATTAAGGATCCGGGGACACGCTTTTAAAGAGTCCAAATTTTGGATTTGGACTCGGGGACACGAAAATGCAAAAAAAAAAAAAATACTATAATAATAAAAAAATAGTTAATTGTTCAATGATTTTTTAATTTTATTTTAAATTTTTTGTTTAGTTCTGTACCTGACAGGAAAAAAAACAAAGTAAGAAAGAAAAGTCAAAGTACATTTATTGTTCAGATTAAAATAAAGATAAAAGAAAAGGGAAAAAAGAAAAGGTAAACTTGGTAAAGAGGAGTTAGAGGACACGTTATTATCCCCACCTACTCCCACCTCCACAATAAAAAAAAAAAGAAAACAGAAATTGCAACTTGAAAATGTCGAAGAACTAGAACAACCCAGCCTCCCGTCACCGGCTAAGAAAACCGGCAACTTCTTGGTGCTGCCTGTTCGTCTTTCCCTTCCGATCAAAAGCCCTAAGATTTCGACTCTTGTTTTGGTGAATCCGACCTTCTATTTTAGATCTAGGGTTTATGACTGACGAGTCCACTTTTTCTCCCAAGCGTCCGACCCGGATTCCGTGTCCGCACCCGGGTCGCGTCGCGTCGACACCGGTACGGTGGGGTGGTTGGCCGAGTCCGAGCTTCGCAGGTCAGATATAGGAAGATAGTCTCAAATTTACCTTTGGATATTAAAAAAGATTCAAATAGATGTGTGATTTACTGATTTACAGTAGTGTTATATGTTGTTGAATGTGAAATTGTGACTGGATTGTAAGAATTGAGATGCAATTAGTACTGTGCTTTTGTGTCCCATCACATGCTATGTGAGTGCAGGAGTGGAGTGTCAATGACTATCTGTCAATCCTAGCCTGTGGAATTGAATCATTGTCAGCTCCCTTAGAGTATTTTAGTTCAAGCTATTTCATTGAATGTTAAGTCTTTGTGTCTGCTTCAATGTCAAGGTCGATCATGACTTTCATATTTCATTTGTGTATTGGTGGACTGCATGGTTGCTAAGTGTTTTTATGGAGAAAAATTCTTGTTCAGAAGCTCAAAGAAAAGTCTATCGTGACTCAGATTGTATTTGTTTTTGGCATCTGGAGTTGTGAAGTCTGTGCATCTTCAAAAGATAGGTTGTAAACTTGTAATATTGTTTATACAACAAAAGGAAAGGACCCTATTCTTAAACATATCTTTTAAGCTGTGAGGGTTAAGAAAGAGTATGGGCTGAGTGGGCTGAGTGGGCTGAGTTATTGGGGCAATTTGTTAATTTGTTTCATAGTTGGTTTATCTAAGGGTAATATGGTAATCTTGTAATAAAGGGTTTTAATTTAAGCTGTAATAAAAGATAACGGAGGAAGCACTTTTTTATATTTCCTGTTTAATTTAATTTTGTTGGCAGTTATTTTACTGATGCCACATTTATCCAGGAAGAAACAAAGGAAATTTTGCGTGAAAGTTTTGTTATAGACCTTCTATGTCCCTTGTTAAAATTATTTAATTAAGGGCGCAAGTGATTGTGTGTATTAGTGTATGTTCAACTATATTGAAGTTTGTAGTTTGTTTTCCCTTTGTTAATATGATTCCGTTGAATGTGTACTCCTTAACTTTGATAGCTAGCTTAAGTGCTTAAGATTTGTGTAACGTTTGTCTTACATGTCCTGTTAATCTATTGTTTGTTTTCGTTTCACTTCCAGTTTTATGTGCTATTTCTATTTTAAGAAATTTATTATTATTGGTGTATTTTTTTTCTTTGTACACAGATATGGGGCACTTTTCTTGTCTCATCTCTCTGAGGATATCACGGATTCATTAAACTTTTCAGGTTATTTGCTTCTGTGTTTCTCCATGCATGCATGAATTTCGGATGTTTTTTAAGAAGATAATAGTACTTCCTTTTGTCAGGAATTTACGTAACTACTATTCAGCCTTTTTCATCGAGACATTTTGATTTTGGAATTGTCAGTTTTAATTTGCTGAACCCCAATGTTTTGCTTATGCTGATCACAGATGGTGTTCCAAAGGAAGGGCTTAGAGTTCAAGATGTTCTCGTCAGAATTTCAACCCTGATCATGATTAGGGATAAGGTAGATAGCACAAATTTTCTGTTGTGTCTTTTTTGGTATGCTATGTGCAGAATCCTTATAGGGAAACAAAACGTAAAATATTTGGCAAAGAATGGCTATCGTTCTGTCATTATGATGAAGCTAAGTGAATTCTGTGAATCATATTGAAGATAGCTTCTGCAACTTATACTATGCCAGTCTCTTATTCATGATAAGTCATTTGCTTTACATGTGGTTATTTGAGCCTCTATTTTTGACGATATTGGGCATAGGTATCTGCAGTTTCACTCTTTTTCAGTCATGATATGCTGCCAGTATTCTTGATTAACATAATTGTTTTAGCTTCTTAAGTTGATCTGGGTGGGATGATATCCATTATTCCTCATGCCAGATGCTACCTTTTGGTACACAACAGTATATCAACCTTACTATTAATGTTCTAAAGCTTGTTTCATTTTCTGTTTATTGAACTTGTCTATCCTGAATTATCATACTTAAATCATTGTTTACTGCTTTGTTTTTGTTAATTCCTTTCACTAACCATTTTGTACTACCCAACAGGTTAAATCTGCTTCAGGAAGCCCTGATGATCCCCTGTTTGCAGATGATATACTTTTGCGATATCCAACTCTAAAGGGTGGAAGAGTCTGGAAGAGAGAGCATGACCTTATATTATTGCAAGCAGTGTTGAAGTAAGTTCTACTTTTTTACTTTGAGCATTAAAAAATCTATCATTTTAGTTGAATATTCTACATGGAATATTGACCTTTCACCCTTAATATGAGAAGTATTAAGTATAGCTTCTTTAGATGTGCAATGACCACTTGGACTTTAGCCCAACCCCCTGCCGAATCTACCTGATCCATGACCATAGCCACTGGCACTTACTCTACAAAGTCTATTTTTCTTATGTTTTCCTTTTTGGAGGGGTTTTGGGCCCATATTAGGTCATATGTTTCATGCAAGTGCAAATTTAGTTCAGGTATAATTTGGCATGATATATCGAGTTATTAAAAGCTGATCTAATTGGAGAAACTAATTTTGGCACACCCCAATAAAGGAAAAGTAAACCTTAATGAACCTGACCATATGTGACCCAATATATTGGAAACCTAAACTCATATGACATCCGTATTGGAGAAAAACTTTAAACCTTATAAAGACCTTGGAATTTTAGACCAATCTGCATCCAAATGAACAAAACCTGATAACGTGATCTAATCTGATTTGTTATTGTCCCAAGCTTAAATAATACAAAATCATCCAATAGCAATACTAATTCCTAACTACGATGCTGAGCGATAACTGATTAAGCTCTTGAAAGACTTGTGTTGGCCTGACTTCAATTAATACTACCCTGGTACCTCTGTTACTAAATAGTTGCACCATCTCTTTTTTAAAGATCAAACTTTATAATCTTCTACCATAATTGTTCACTAGTCCTCCCTCTGTTCTTTTTTGTTCTACTTGCTTTCCATTTTAGTCCTTTGTTTTGTTTCACCTACTTGGCTTTATTCTATTTTTGGATTACCCCTTGTACTATTTTACCCCATCAACCCCACAGTAACTACACCTTTCCACACACACTCTTACTTTAATTACTTTTTTCTAACTCAAACCCACCTTGTTTACGTTCTCTTATTTTATCTTACTCCCTCTCACCTTTTTCAATATTTTCTAAATTTGTGTATTCATCGTAATTAACTAGAACATAGAACAGAGGGAGTATGTAAAAGAAAAAATAGTTGAGTTGTATCTATTTTAATGGTCATAATGTGTATTTTCGATATATTTAACTTTTTCTAATTTTAACCAATGCACAATCGAAGTCTTTAAGGTCAAACCAGTGCATTGGGTACTGTGTAAGAAAACAAATGATGCGAGGTATTATTAACTAGAAATATCTTGGATTGGGTATAACTCAACCCAAATGCTGAACAATCTCATAAAATGATCCAGATTAAATTAACCTGAGTTAGCCTGATCCAAATCTGAAGTGATTGAATGGAAAAACCCGAGATGACTTGATTTGAATATGATTTGAGCAATTACCTGATTAGAAATATAGAAAACCTGAGATGACGCAATTCACACACAACCCAAAATAACCTGGCCTGAACTTGGAACCAACAGATAAACTCCGAATTTCCCAGTATCAAATTCAATTTGATAAATTGGCTTGACTTGAACACTTGAATTGACAGCTCTAGTCTCATCAATCCAATAATAAGTAAGCTAAGGTTGTGTTTGGATATGGGTAATTCATTTTAAATGATTGAATTCAAATTCAGAATTTGAATATCTGGAATTCAATTTGAATATACATGTTTGGGAAGCATTAGAATTTCAACAATAACCATATTTGGAGACAAATAAGATTTGGGAGATAAAAGATTCAATTTACAATAGTTATAGCAATCAAACTATTAATAACTAATAATTGATAAGAAAAGATAAACTCCACCACAAAATTTCACAAAAAAAAAAAAAAAGAAAGAAAGAAAAAAAAAAAAGAAAAACTCAAAGTACAGATATCCGACAAACTGGGCAAACAATGCGACTTCGCTCTTCTTAACGATTACAGAAGCAAAAAAAAATTGCATGCTAATTCTTCGAAAATTACAATCTAATCGATTTGAATCAAAATGAAAATAATACTTGAATTTATAAACCCTAATTTTACCCATAAATTATTTTTTGAATGAATTTTTTTTTTTTACATGCCAAATAATAGAAATTGTAAAATTAAAATGAGTCTACAACATTAAATCTTGAATCTTACTTCAAATTGAGCAAAAAAAAAATAAATTGTAAACATCGAGATTGTTGCAATTGCCTTCATTTTGTAGTTGATTGACGAATCTCCAAAAAAAATTCGCTGCAGTTGAGAATAATGGAGGAGAGAGAAACGTTGTGGTGGTGTAATGATGGTAATGGAGGAGGTTGAAGAGGTTGGTTAGAGACTAGAGATATACGATGAAGAAGAGAATGAAGGATTTGAAATGACGTAATTTTAATGATAATTTGAAATTCATAACGTTAAACATAAGTTTGGCTTGGTTTGGATTTGGGCCAAATACAAATCCAAATTCCTAAACTTACCAAACAATGTATTTGGCCCAATTCCAGGATTTCAAATGAAATCCATGTATCCAAACAGGCCATAAAGTGAATTTGGAAACTATAGAACTGTAAAATTGTTACTCTTGGTCAAAGAAATTTGTACTCTCTTTCTGAATATTATAGTTCCTCGTTCCATTGTGGTGTTGTGCTATTTGCTTGTAGTGATAATAAGTTTTGATAAGTTGGTCACGCCTTAGCTTTAAATTATTCTGAAGGCACGGGTATGGAAGATGGCAAGCTATTCTTGATGATAAAGACTTGAGGATTCAGGAACTTATCTGTCAAGAGTTGAATCTTCAAGTGATAAATCTTGCTAGCCTTGCTGTTGGAGGTAATCAGGCACAAAGTGGATCACAAATGGCAAATAATATAGAACCATCTGGTGACTCTGTGAAGGGCACTGTTAGTCAAAATAATTCAGCTTCTGAACCAGCAGCAGGTGTAGATGCTACCACCATATTGTATCAGTTTCGAGAAATGCAAAGAAGACAAGTTGAGTTCATTAAGAAAAGGGTGCTGCTTTTGGAGAAGGGCCTACAAGCAGAATGTCAGAAAGAAGTCTTTGTAAGTCCATTTGTGTATTGCATGAACCTTATGTTATCTTTTATATCTGAGACTGTGGCTGGTTACTGAACAATTGCCTTCTTTATATGGTTTCATGGACTGATGGACCAGGTTCTCTGTTTTGTGCTACATGTATCATAATATGTTTGTGAACCCCCATACTCGTGCACATACACTTAATAATCTTCGGTTAATGGAATGGGAGATACAGCCTTCCCGCATGCAACTGATTAATATTTGATAACTATATTAAATGAGGACTGCCCTTGATACCTTTCACATGTGAGGCTTCTTTCACCTCAACCTCAGACCTTGCTACTAGCAGGGTCCTTGTTGGTGTTGAAATAAGGAAAGCTGACTCATCCAAAAAGTAACTATTCCCCAACAGAGCAAACAAAAGTAGTGGCAAATTTGTTTATATTCATATGATGGGTTTTTGTCAAAGTCCAATAACTAACTAAATTTGTTTTTGTGAAGCATCACACTGCATGTCTCTTTGGTATTGGCAAATTCTGACTGTATTTATTAAAATTTAAATGTTTGTAACATAGGGTGATGGGAAGTCTAATGGTGATTATTTTGAAGACTCTGAAAATGGAAACAAAGCAACAAGCATGGCAACTACAACAGCAGAATATACAGACAAGCTTCCTCATATTGAAGTGCTAGGTATGAGCTTTACTCATTATTATTTCTAGAATTGGTCAAAAAATATAAAGTAGTTTTTACTATTTGAAGACAAATAGATAAACTTTTTCTGTTTTTGGTTCTCTGGAGACTGCAGCACATTTTTACTATTAGCCATTTCTTTTATGTTACCACCGCTGTTACGTATTAGTTGCAACTTTGTAATATTTTTTGTCTCACAAATATTACCCCAAAGTTGCAACTAATATGTAACGGAGGTAGTAGAAAGAATCAATCAATCAAAGTCTTTATATTAGAAAGAATAATGACCATTATTGCTTTTCCTGCAGCTGCAGAAGAAGTATCTTCTGCTAGTCATGATACTGATCCTAGACGGCAGCAGCTGGCTGAACATTATAATCAGGTGACTATTTCTTCAAGATTTAGCTTTTCTGTTCCTATTGTCAGTCTACAAAGATTATAATGTGTAAAACCTAGCCTGTCAAAAATGTCTCGTGGCTTCTGCTTATGATTTAAAGAAAATAAGAAAAAAAAAATTGCTAAATATTTCCCTGATTGAAATTAAGGATTTTAAGTTGTATTTTGTTACATCTATTTGTGTACAGATGTGCAAGATATTGACTGAAAATGAAAAGATATCTGTTAAAGCTAGTATAAGTAATGAAGTTGATCCAAATTTGGGCAAGACACTTCACCAGCTAGAAGATCTTTGTGGAAAGGTCAACCAAATTCTTGCTATGCCTCAGAGTCATCCTACTGCCCATGTACCTGCATCAAAAGATCAGAAACAGCATGATGTAGCTCAGAGTAGTGTTCAAAAATTAGGCCAGCCGTCTGGTTCTAGCCCGGTTCAAGCAACCCAAACTGAAAGTAATCATGGTAACTTATCTGGGCAAGCTTCCGTGGAGATGGTGGATGATGAAGTTGATGCAAAGACACAAGTTGATGAAGGACAAGGTCTTGCTACTGATGAGCCTTCAACAAAAAAACAAAGGTCCTGCTACTGATGAACCTGTGCAGAAAGGAGAAGGAAAATAGGGTTTAGATGTTTTAGACTCAGATCTAACCCTATTGTGTATTTCATTTCCCTCCCAAAGTAGTGTATTCAAACAATCCAGAAACTCTTCAAACCACAGGTTTAGTTGATTTTTCAAAGGTTACTTGGAACAACTTACATGAAACTGGAAACTTTGTTGTGATCCTGCCTGTTGAGGTTATGAAGTCAAGCTGATATTATTCATCAATATCTAATATATCTTAGAAGGCAGGATCTTTCTCGAAATGGTTGATCCTCTCCTTGTTCCCTATATCAAAAATGGGACTATGGCAGCCTGCTATAATTAATAGAGGCTCTTTCATCTTTGCATTCTGAACAAAGGATTGCTGAATGGGCAAAGGGCGCCTAATCACCTATATTGGGCTATGGGTTGCTTCATGATTATATATGTAAAAATTATGTCTTGCATAATTTTATTTTATTTATTTATTTATTTATTTATATTTTTTTTTCTTTCTTTCTTTCTCGTCAGGAAGCGTTGTAAGAGATTATCTTACTTTTAACACAATGTGGTGCATCAACAGCCCGATTGTTTACTGACCATGCTGTAAGAGATTATCTTACTTTAAATAGCAACACAATGAGATGCATCAACACAACACCCCATTATTTACCGACCATAAAGCGTAATTGGTAATGAATTTTAATGTAATTTTGCAAGGAAAATTTATGCTACCATTCAGTACCATCTCTAATTCGGTAGTGAATGTTTCTATGTTAAATTTAATATTTTTGTGATGGATATGCACTACCCTGAAAATTTATGCTACCATTCAGTACCATCTCTAATTCGGTAGTGATTGTTTCTATGCTATTTGTAATATGTTTGTGCATGAGAGGGGACCGATGATCGGCCACCTGTGGGACAGACTCCCGACCCAGAAGTACGGGCAGCTACTCGGCCTTTTTCTGATCAATCTCCGCCGACTTTTTACAAATTACATAAATTTAGCACTACTCTCTACAAAGACGTAGACCTTGTTCTTTAATTTTGGTAGTTCTGCCTTCGATCAACCCTATTAGCTTCCGACTGATGCCCCCTATTTTGGTGGTGTCGTCTTTGCTTTATGTACATCGGACCTCTTATATGTACTCCATAGCATAGCTTTATCGTCTTCTAAAGGTAGTTACTTGTTAGTTTGTTACAAGGTATAAATATTAGTTTCATCCTACGTATCAAGCCTTCAATTTATGTTTTTATCATTGTTCGTTGTATTGGGTTCCATCAATTATAAAAATAGAATTTTCGTATCAATATCATCATATAGGTCCGGATTCCACCGTGTTCATATCCACTTTCATGCAACCTAGATTACTTATTGCAAGAATCAAGTTCTCGGGTATTAAAAGGACCACCTTCGCAGTTTTCATGGCTTAGCTTAGTTAGCTACATTTGCCTGCCAAAGCCGCAGCAATAGAAGACCCTTGTTGTCTGCCACTCTAAGTAAAGATACATACAAGTATTTTAGACTTTTATACGAACTACAAACTACTGTATGTTACTTTATTTTGTGCTAAGAATTTTAATTGGTACTGCCCTTTATGGAGCTGTTAGTTAAGGACTTGATTAAGGGTCTATATTTAAATCTTGTGACTGATATTAGACCTTAGCAAAATATACCAATTAACTATAACACAATAGAAACTTGTACATATTTTAATCATAATTAATCAGGTTTATTGCTTTATTGGTCAAGTTAAAAGTCAAAACATTTGTTCCTACATATCTTGTAGTTGAATCTTGTGTGTGGCTAATAGAAGTTCAAGCAAACATAACACTTGTATGTACAATATTCTACTCTATAAATTTTCAATCATTGAACTTATTTGAAATGGCAATGTAACTAGATTAAGATTGCTAGGCACTTTATTTAACAAATTACCGGTTTTATATTTGAGTGTTTATGTTGTGCGCATGTTTATATTATGACTTTGTTTATTTAAAACACGTGTTATTACGTTTTTTCATCAAGTAATCGTGAAATTCAATAAAAAAATAATTGTTAATAGATCATGAAGTTCAATATTTGATCAATATATTGACACATATGTGACATATGAGATAGCTAAAACTATGTGGATGTCAAATGAACTTATCAATACTTATTACTACTATACTAGTAGAACTTTTAGAATCCTAACAATTTTAGTTAACCCAAAATGCAAACTTATCAACTACTACTTAGAGTTGTCAAAAACTGACCCAACCCGAGAACCTGATCTGAACCGACAATGATCTGAACCCAACTTGTACCCGGACAATGGGGTGAAACTAGTGACCTGTAACCCAACCTGAACTGATGCTAACCGACAACCGATTTGATCAAATACTTTTTGACCTGAACCCGAACCTGTACCCAACCTGAGAATAACCGTCAACCGATTTAATTCGACCCAACAACAATTAGAACCTGTACCCAAGTCATGGAAGGTATAATAAAATTTACGAGTATATGCCATTTGTTCAATTTATATACTGGTACAAATATGTAAACCCAAATCCGATTCAGCTTGTATACCTTTTGATCTCTATTACTCATATATAGGTTTAATAAAATCTTGATAATGTGTATCAAATTATGGAAAGTGCAATTATATAGGTTCACCTTGAGCACATCGATATTTATTAGAATTGAACTTGAACCAAAACCCAACTCAGCACTAACTCGAATCCGAATGTACCATCTATTAACCCACTCAAACCTGACTTGCACACGACCCGAACCTGATATTGAATCCGATCTGAATTTGGCTCAAATTGAATCCGAGGACCCGACCTTAACCAACAATGATCTGATCCCAGCAAATACTCGAACAATGGGGTTTTCAATTTTGCCATTTTATGCCACCAGGCCCCAAAACCTATAAAATTTCCTTAAAAAACGTGGATTATAGCCTTCAATTTTGTAATTTTTTGACCTTTTTTCGCCAGAAAATAAAAATTGACGGGTTGTTTATCAAGGTCCCTAATACCCTCTAGAATTCCAATTGGGTCGGTGGAACCATTTAATATGCCCTTAAACGGTAATTTTACCCATTCGCAACTTGCATCCATTTTGTAAACTCAAGCCTACCACAGACGTTTATGAAAACATATAATGATCATATATGGTTACAAACGGCATTATATGACCCCGAGATGTATCCCTTAGGGCACAAGGGTTTTCGCCACCGGACCCCTAAACCTTAAAATTTATCTCAAAAAACGTGGATTATAGCCTTCAATTTTGTAATTCCTTTAACCTTTTTTCGCCCGAAATAAAAATTGCCGAGATGTTTACCATGGTCCCTAATACCCTCCGGGAGTCCAATTGGGTCGGTGAAACCACCCAGTATGCCCTTAAACGGTCATTTTACTTGTTCACAACTTGTAATGATTTCGTAAGCTCAAGCCTACCACGGACGTTTATGACAACATATAATGATCATATATGATTTCAAACGGCATTATATGACTCTAAGATGTAACCCCTTAGGGTCTCAAGGCTTTTCGTCATCGAGCCTCAAAACCTCAAAACTTCGTTAAAAAGCCTGGATTATAGCCTTCAATTTTGTAATTTTTTGACCTTTTTTCGCCCGAAAATAAAAATTGCTGAGATGTTTATCATAGTCTTTAATACCCTCAGGAAGTCCAATTGGGTCGGTGGAACCATCTAATATGCCATTAAACGGTCATTTTACCCGTTCACAACTTACAGTAATTTCGTAAACTCAAGCCTACCACGGACGTTTATGACAACATATAATGATCATATATGGTTTCAAACGGCATTATATGACTCCGAGATATATTCTATAGGGTCTCAACACTTTTCGCCACCGGGCCCCGAAACCTCAAAATTTCCTCAAAATGCGTGGATTATAGCCTTTAATTTTGTAATTTTTCAACCTTTTTTCGCTCGGAAATAAAAATTGCCGAGATGTTTACCATGGTCCTTAATACCCTCCGAGAGTCCAATTGGGTCGGTGGAACCATCCAATATGCCCTTAAACGGTCATTTTACCCGTTCACAACTTATAGTGATTTCGTAAACTCAAGCCTACCACGGACGTTTATGACAACATATAATGATCATATATGGTTTCAACCGGCATTATATGACTCCGAGATGTATCCATTAGGGTCTCAAGGCCTTTCACCACCGGGCCCGAAACCTTAATATTTCCTCAAAACGCGTGGATTATAGCCTACAATTAATTTTTCAACCTTTTTTCGCTCGGAAATAAAAATTTCCGAGATGTTTACCATGGTCCCTTATACCCTCCAGGAGTCCAATTAGGTCGGTGGAACCATCCAATATGCCCTTAAACGGTCATTTTACCCGTTCACAACTTAGAGTGATTTCGTAAACTCAAGCCTACCACGGGCGTTTATGACAACATATAATGATCATATATGGTTTCAAACGGCATTATATGACTCCGAGATTTATCCATTAGGGTCTCAAGGCCTTTTTCCACCAGGCCCCGAAACCTCAAAATTTCCTCAAAATGCGTGGATTATAGCCTTTAATTTTGTAATTTTTCAACCTTTTTTCGCTCGGAAATAAAAATTGCCGAGATGTTTACCATGGTCCCTAATACTCTCCAGGAGTTCAATTGGGTCGGTTGAACCATCCAATATGCCCTTAAACGGTCATTTTACCCGTTCACAACTTACAGTAATTTTGTAAACTCAAGCCTACCACGGACGTTTATGACAACATATAATGATCATATATAGTTTCAAACGGCATTATATGACTCCGAGAAATATCCTATAGGGTCTCAACACTTTTCGCCAACGGGCCCCGAAACCTCAAAATTTCCTCAAAATGCGTGGATTATAGCCTTTAATTTTGTAATTTTTCAACCTTTTTTTACTCGGAAATAAAAATTGTCGAGATGTTTACCATGGTCCCTTATACCCCCCGGGAGTCCAATAGGGTCGGTGGAACCATCCAATATGCCTTTAAAAGGTCATTTTACCCGTTCGAAACTTGCACCGATTTCGTAAACTCAAGCCTACCACAGACGTTTATGAAAAAATATAATGATTATAGATGGTTTCAAACGGCATTATTTGACTCCGAGATGTATCCATTAGGGTCTCAAAAATTTTCGCCAACGGGCCCCAAAGCCTCAAAATTTACTCAAAAAACGTGGATTATAGCCTTCAATTTTGTAATTTTTTTGACCTTTTTTCACTCGGAAATAAAAATTGCCGAGATGTTTACCATGGTCCCTAATACCCTTAAGGAGTCCAATTGGGTCGGTGAAACCACCCAATATGCCTTTAAACAGTCATTTTACCTGTTCACAACTTATAGTGATTTCGTAAACTCAAGTCTACCACGGAAGTTTATGACAACATGTAATGATCATATATGGTTTCAAACGACATTATATGACACCGAGATACATCCTATAGGGTCTAAACACTTTTCGCCACCGGGCCTAGGAACCTCAAAATTTCCTCAAAATGCGTGGATTATAGCCTTTAATTTTGTAATTTTTTAACCTTTTTTCGCTCGGAAATAAAAATTGTCGAGATGTTTACCATGATCCCTTATACCCTCTGGGAGTTCAATTGGGTCGGTGGACCATCAAATATGCCTTTAAAAGGTCATTTTACCCGTTCGCAACTTGCACCGATTTCGTAAACTCAAGCCTACCACAGACGTTTATGAAAAAATATAATGATTATAGATGGTTTCAAACGACATTATATGACTCCGAGATGTATCCATTAGGGTCTCAAGAATTTTCGCCATCGGGCCCCAAAGCCTCAAAATTAAATTTACTCAAAAAACCTAGATTATAGCTTTCAATTTTGTAATTTTTTGACCTTTTTTTGCTCGAAATAAAAATTGCCGAGATGTTTACCATGATCTCTAATACCCTTCAGGAGTTCCTTTGGGTCGGTGAAACCACCCAATATGCCTTTAAACTGTCATTTTACCTGTTCATAACTTATAGTGATTTCGTAAACTCAAGCCTACCACGGGCGTTTACGACAACATATAATGATGATATATGGTTTCAAACGACATTATATGACTTCAAGATATATCCTATAGGGTCTCAGCACTTTTCGCCACCGGGCCCCGAAACCTCAAAATTTCCTCAAAATGCGTGGATTATAGCCTTCAATTTTGTAATTTTTCAACCTTTTTTCGCTCATAAATAAAAAATTCCGAGATGTTTACCATGTTCCCTAATACCCTCCGGGAATCCAATTGGGTCGGTGGACTCATCCAATATTCCCTTAACAGGTAATTTTACCCGTTCGCAACTTGCATCCATTTTGTAAACTCAAGCCTACCACAGACGTTTATGACAACATATAATGATCATATATGGTTTCAAACGGCATTATATGACTTCGAGATGTATCCATTAGGGTCTTAAGGCCTTTCGCCATTGGGCCCCAAAGCCTCAAAATTTCCTCAAAAAACGTGGATTATACAGCCTTCAATTTTGCAACTTTTTGACCTTTTTTCACCTAGAAATAAAAATTTCCGGGATATTTACCATGGTCCCTTATACCCTTCGGGTATCCAATTGGTTCGGTGGAAACATCCAATATGCCCTTAAACGGTCATTTTACCCGTTCACAACTTATAGTGATTTCGTAAACTCAAGCCTACCACGTACGTTTACGACAACATATAATGATGGTTTCAAACGACATTATATGACCCCGAGATATATTCCCTACGGTCTCAACACTTTTTGCCACTGGGCCCCGAAACCTCAAAATTTCCTCAAAAAGTGTGGATTATTATAGCTGTCCAAAACTGATTCGACCCGAGAACTTGACCTTAACCGACAATGATCTGAACCCAGCCTATACAAGAACAATGCTGTGAAACTAGTGACCTGTAACACGACCTAAATCTGACCTGATCTTAACTGAAAACCGATTTCCAATACTTTATGACCTGAACCCGAACTTGCACCCGACTTGTTAGTAACCGTCAACCGATTTAATCCTACCCGAAACAATCTGAACCCGAACTAGTACCCGACCCAATTAAAACATGAACCCGAGTCATGGAAGGTTTAATAAAATTTTATATACCTTTTATTCAGCTTATATATTGGTATAATTCTGTAAACCCCCAAACCTATTTGATAAAATCTTTTATTCTGCTTATATACCTTTTGTTCTCTATTATTCGTATATAGATTTAATAAAATCTTGTTTATGCTTGATCAAATTATGAAAGGCTTAATTATATAGTTCAACTTGGCCACATCGATATTTATTAGAATTAAACTTGAACCAAAACCCGACTCAACACTAACCCGAACCCGAATGTACCATTTTGTTAACCCATCCAAACCCGACTCAACACAATCCGAACCTGAAATTGAACCCGATCTGATTTTAACTCGAATTGAACCCGACCTATATTCGAAAAGGTGAACGACCCGTTATAACTTGAACTGAAATTGACCCGACCTGAACCTGATCTAAAGCTAGATTAACCCGACATAACCTGATATTGATTCAACCCAAGACCTAATTCGACCCGACCCAAACTCGAGTTGAATACCCGAATTGACAGCTCTACTACAGTACTACTACGTACTTGTATTAGTTTAAACTTTGTGATACAATATCAACGCAACAACTACTGGACGGGTACATATACTCGACCAGCATATGTACACTCAACCCGGCGAGGAAAGGCAAACACTGCCAAAAAGGAGTGACCAATTTATTACAATCTATGATTGAATTCACACACCATAAGGCATAACCGCATAAGATAATATAGGAAATGTACAATATAGCAATACAATAGAACAAGATAGAGATAAACTTGGTATGTTTTAATTCAACCTAATATAATCTATTACTCCGTAGTGTTTAATTAATATAAGATTAAATTAGAAAAGAGGGAAGAAAGTGAGAAAAAAGTAAGAAAGGTAAAAAAGTGTAAAGATAATTGTGGGATGACTGGAAAAACGGCAAAGTGCTGGGAAAGTGGAAACCAAAGAAAGACAAGTTGAGCTTCAAAAACACGCATGCTTTTAACTCAAACAGCAACTCTCTTTGCCAACCTGTTTTTCCAACAAATCACTCGCTTAACTTTGCTGCTTCAATTTCCCACCTCTCTTTTTTCCCCTATTAACAAACATCCCCTTATTTTATTACTAAATTAGTACTACAATTATACTAATTAATCTTTTATTTCTTTAGGACTTGATATATAGAACTATATGTTTTTTCTTTTGTGTTAGTTTTTAGTGGTACAATGTGTGTACGAAAATCATGTTTGTACGACCAGACAGAATCCCTGACTTTTTTTACATATACCCAACCTTCTTCACTAAAGTATAAAAAGGTATTATTATTTTTCCTTCATATCATCTCATATTCATACATCAATATCATGCTACCTCCCCCTCACTCCCAAGGGGCTTTGTTCCCAAACTGGGTTGACATGTGCGAAGTTGCAATGTGATAAGACGTCTTTTCCATACTTATAATATGAGATTATGTTAAGAATTAATACTGGAATTATTATGTTATATATAGACGTCTTGCTTGGTCTAAAATCATTCTTTGAAGCTAAAGTTAAAGGTTATAATACACGAAATCAGACAAATTTCGGAGGTTTTGGGGTTTGGTGTTAAATCTCACGAAATTGTAAGGAACTCATCCATCTCGAGATAGATTATATAATGTTATTTAGGACTGTATAAAATCATTAGTCGGTCACATAAAGGTCCATGGTGGCCTTTAACTAATGAAAGGAGACGTATACAAAAACAGTCATATTAACTGTGTTAAAAGCAAAGTGGTTAGTTCCAACCACTCAAATAGCCTCTGGAGGTTTTGTGAGGTCCAAGGAAAACACCTCAAGGTCTTTCAGTTTTAGTTCTAAAAAAGTCAAAAATTGTCCAAAATGAAGTCTATAATCCACGATTTTAGACCAAATTTAGAGGTTTCGAGAGTCGGTGTCAAAAAATCTCGAAATTGTAGGGGATGCTTTCCAGGGTCATATAATGTTGTTTGGAGCCATATATGATCACTAGTCAACTACTGTTATTATGGATCATGTTGAGTTTTAATATTGTACAAGAGTACTAAGATGTCAAACTATACATTACATTGTTATTGGAAAAGAGACGAGATATAAACCATTATTTAGAAGGTTAAAGGAAGAGATATTAACCGTTTAGAAGGTTGAAGAGCTCTCTTTCCCCATTTTCAATTGAATTTTTGATAGAATCTCCTTTGATCTTGTAAGAATTATGAACCTCCACTTTGAAATGTATACTATCTCTAATTCATCACGACTAATTAGAAAAATACTGATTCATTAGCCTCATAAACCTTAGTCGTATAAGTTATATATGTATTCGTCACGTTATTATCACATTATTGTCTTAAACTCTAACTAACGCTAACATGTCTTAATTTACATGATATATATGTATACATTTTTTTTTTTTTTGAAACCATATATATGTATACATTATACATAATACATGCATCATATTAGTTTTAAACTCTCAACTTCTACGAAACAACAAACAATCGTATAATAGAAAATAAAATTAAACTATTATACTCAATTACAATACGGAGAAATAACAACATATATAGGAGAAATATTAGAACTCTTATCTTCTGTATTACTACAAGGAATGTGACCATCAATTCTGGACAAAGAGAGTACACGTTCATTGTTCATTGGAAAAATTAAACCTGGTGATCGACATGTTGATAGGTAACAAAGATTTTTCGACCAAAGACAAGAAAAGATAACAAGAAAATTCTTGGAGAGCATCTGTACGTATGCTACCAGAATTTCTTGGGTACTTGAAAACATTACAAACAAAGCTCGCTGTAACTAGAATCAATACACTTTTTACAACACCTTTGTCTTTCTTCATTATTTTGCTACTTTTCTGCCTTAACAACTGCATTTGTTTCCCATTATTAACAACTTAATTAACTTATTAATTAATTAAAAAAAAAATCCCTTGGACAACCACAACATTTCATCTTTTATGTATTAAATTTAATTCAGGTAGGTTCATGAATATAAGTTTTGCACCTCAACTTTTATTGTTATTCCTGAAATATATATACTTCATTTTTATAATTAAGCGTACAACTATTTTTAGAAAATTATAACAACTACTTAGCATATGGACGAACCGGCCACCTTTTAACCGTGCATATCTTTGTCTCTGTCAATTTATTTTAAAAATGAAAATAAAAAATAGCGGGAACCAGACAATAAATAATATGTAAGTCAAATAATATATAATTATATAAACTTATAAACTTTCATGTCGTTTACACAAATATATGTACAGTACCATGCAAATTCAATGGATTTTTTGCAAGTTAAGTTTTTTTTGTTTTTTTTTTTTTTAAAAAGGGCATACACCATTCTAATTAATTAATTTATTAATAAGATAGATTATTAAACAAAATCCATTATTAATAAAGACAAAGGTCGGCTGCTAGGAATCTACTTCCCTAGCTACAAATTAGTATCTTCTACTCCTTATATATGTTCATAAACCCTCATTCATCTATATCTCATTAAAACCAAATTATTCATTTTTACTCTTATTATATATTACACTAGTTAAATTTATAAGCTTTATTTAGCAAAAAAATCATGGCTAGTGTTTTTGTCACCAAAAAGGTAAATGTATATCCAAAAACCATGCAACCTACCAAAGTTATGAAGCTTTCCAATTTAGATAGGCAATGTCCTACACTTATGTACTTGGTGTTTTTCTATAATCCTTCTCATCATAATCATAATTATGGTAATGATTATGTATTTAGTAGCTTGAAATTGGGTTTAGAGGAGACGTTGTCACTATGGTACCCAGCAGCCGGGAGATTAAGTAAAAACCCTAATAATGGGAATAAGCTTGATCTTTGGTGCAACAATGGCGGTGCAATTATGGTTGAAGCTGTTACACAAACTAGGGTTTCGGAGCTCGGTAATCTTTCTCAATATAATGAGTTATTTGAGAATTTGGTTTATAAGCCTACTTCTGATATGCCCCTTCTTGTTGCTCAGGTAATTTACTCTAATTTGGTATATTTTACCTCTTTACTAGAATATTTACATTTTAATATGTGTATATTATTGCAAGTTTCGCTAATAAATGTATGTTACTTCGTATATAGTATAACATAAATTAAGTCTTGAATTGCTTTAACTCTAATAAAATTTCATTTTGTTACAAATTAAATAATATAAAAAGATGAAAGTCAGAAAGGTTTTGTGATGTGTAAGTTTATAGTTGTACTTTATATGTGTACCATGAAGCTAAGGTTGTTATAATGTTATATGATCTGATTAATGTTGTACAACATACACTTCAGCTTTTAATTTTATATATAAAAGCTGTTGCACTTCTTTCACTCTTGTTGATTTGTTTTCTTGTTTGTTCATACCCAAAGAAGAAAATTAAAATACTCCTTATTGCTTCAAAAAGATATTCCTACATATAAATTTTTATTATGAATAATGTTTATGACTCACTATTGCAAGTGTAGTATTTATTTTTATATATTCTATAAAATTAGACCATATTTTTCCATTAACTTTGAGTTTAAAATGATCCAAGTTTCCTATCAACATGTATGTTAATTAAGCTCTTATAAGTTAGCCCTAGCTAGTTGCTTAACCATTGAAAAAGACTTTTATTTTACCCCTTGATTAATTTTTTTATAGACCTTGCCAACACAATGATCAAAAGATTATGATATGGAAAAAGGAATTCACCATTTATATCTTAATTGCATCAAATGAAATTTAATTTTTTTCTTAGATTATGCTATTTATATATTTAAGCGTTTATCAATAAGCATCTTATATTATAGAACTGAGATAATCTTGATTTCGACGCCTTTATGATTGTAGCTTATGTTTATGTATGTAGCTATTTAATCTTATTATATCTTTAGCAGGTTTTGGACACATATGATTCCCCTAGATTACTAGCTAATAATCTAATATAAGTTCAGTGGTAATACGAAGCACTTCATAACTGATCGAAAATATTTTTTTTAAGTAGCAAACTAGCAATTATCCTTTTTCGGTCTAAATCGTAGAAGTGAATTTGTAAGATAGCTACTAGGATTGTTATTTTATGATGCCCATAACTCCCTTAGAAATTTCAAGTGAATCATGTACTAACGATTTCTTAACTATTTATATCCATGAATTTAGTTGCCAATAATAAATTATACGAAGTATAATACTACTTCAATGATCTATATAATTAACGGAAATATAATCTCAGGGATCAAACTATTGATCTAGTCCATACTCAAAACAATTTTATATTATTACCTCTATTTCATATTATTTGCAACAAAGGAATATTTACATCTAATGGAAATAATACCTCTTATATGTACATGTGTAGCTATGTAGGTATTCTGGGATTTCCCAATATAATATCATTGATCAACTAGGAGTTCCTCGATCGATTTAGTGTAGTGTATATATGTTGTAATAAGTATATGTAACGCATTGTTTGTAACCATACATGTTACTTGTTTGATTAATAATGCAGGTGACAAAATTTGGATGTGGAGGCTACTCAATTGGGGTAGGAACAAGTCACGCACTTTTCGACGGTCAAGCAACCTTCAATTTTTTATCAGCTTGGGCGTCCAATACTCAAGCTACTAAGCTTGGAATTAAGGCACTTGATTGGCATAAACCCGTGCATGACCGAGAAATATTGTTACACCTCAAATCCAACTCTAACAACAACAATAATCCAGAAGCTGCATTAACAAAAGTCGCGGCTATTCAACATTTGTACCAATTGATCACCCAAGCAGCTCCTAGTGGTGGCATGCTTATGAATCCTCAATTGTTTGTACCGTCTTCTATTAAAGATGATTGTGTTCTTACAACCTTTCACTTCACCTCGTCGATGATTGACACCTTGAAGAGGAGAACTTATGGCCTTAATAGCTACTCTTCATCGTCGTGTTCATCTTTTGAGATTGTCACTGCACACCTATGGAAGGTAAGTATTCTGAGCTCGTCTAAACAATCAATAATTGGGTTTTATGATATAATGTTGTTCATGTTAAGTTCAAAATGAACACGAACGTAACGTATTGGCGTCTAGTTATTAATATTAATTAAGTGTGTTTGAATGAATATTTGGTTATCATAAGCATGGAAATCAATCAAATCATATGCTAATAAGCAATTGACTTAATCTTTTTACATTTATATCTAAACCGTGTTACAGTTGAACTGGTACATGGAATGAGCTAGTACGGTAGTATAATTTGCTACCTACTTTAAACTAGCTTTAAGTTAAGTCTAAAGGTGTATCAGCGTATCATGTACCACGTATGTATCATTTCACACATTTTAGGTCATGGTTTGAGGGATGATTGAACAAAGCTGCATCAGTACAAATATGATTTATGGTGGAAGAAGTTTCAATTTACCGTACCATTGCCTAATTGTTTCATTTAAATTGTAAAGGTTCTAGTGAATGCTATATCTGTTTATAGTATGATTATCTATTGCTAATAAGATTAATTTATGTTCATTATAATTTCACAACATTTACATATATAATCTTATATTATACGAGTAGCATGTATGATCAATGAACTATTATACAATACTACAGGCAAGAACAAAAGCACTAGGGCTAAGAAGAGAAAGAATGGTATGTCTCCAATTTGCAGTAGACACAAGGACAAGACTCACACCCCAACTCTCCCAAGGCTTCAGTGGAAATGCTTATGTTCTAGCCTCCGTCGCCCTCACAGCCGGCGAACTTGAGCTCGCAAGCTACGAAGCCCTTGTCAACAAGATCAAAATGGCCAAGAACTCCGTCGACAATGATTACGTTAGCACGTATCTCGAGGTACTCGAGGGGTCCGGGGACGCCCTCCCATCCCTAAGGGAGCTCACCATGGTCTCAGATTGGACTAGAATGCCATTTCACAAGGTTAATTTCATGCACCCTTTTGCAAATTCAGCTGTTTGTGCATGCCCTTTAACTCCTCCTGTCCCACAAGTTGCATATTTCATGCAAAGTCCTAAGGATGACAAAGGTATTGATGTGAGGATTGGATTAAACTCACAAATCCTTACTACATTTTCTCACTATTTCCTCAACAATATTTCTTAACACCCACAATTTATTTTATTTTGGTTTGTTCCTTTAATTTTATTAACTTTTGTTATATATTTCTCTCATAATAGCTACAACTTTATTGTAGCCGTCGAAAGAAAAAAAAAATTACACTAATTATTAATTAATCTTATGTATTGTTGTAATGACAATAAATGTATTGTAATTTGTAACCATTGTAAAATCTTCCTTGGAATAGATGCTATCGGCTAAAATTAAATGTGGCACCGAATGGATGGGTGATGAAGAAGGTTGTAAATTATAGCCCTAGATAATTTGGCTTCTTTCATGCTTATGTAAGGTGACATTAGCAAATAATTACCCTGAAATTAAATGTATGTGTACTTTGGCATATTATGATTATTAATCATATTGATGGGATCATTGCATTGTTGAAAGATAAATCTGACAAAGATGTCTTTAACATACGAGGTAATAGTACAAAAAAGTACTCCCTCCGTTCCACAATGATGTTCCTGTTTTGAAATTTTTGTGAAAATTAAGGAAGATGGAGATTATGAGAATATCATTAATTGTGGATAAAGATTTTGTCCAGCTGTTTAAGTACCCCATGTTCCTGTTTGTTTTGGAAACTCTCTGGGATTTCCTAGTTAAGTAAAACCATTTTTCAGAATTAATAAATGTTGAAGTAATTAATGAGTCAGACTAAAATGAGGATATATTAGGCATTTTAATTTTTCTGTAAGGGTAGACATGGAAAAAAAATATTATCCTAAAAAGGAAAGTTTCCAAAACAAGAACATCATTTTGAAACACCCAAAATGGAAAACAGGAACATCATTGTGGAACGGAGGGAGTATTGTCTTTATTATTTTTTCCAGTAGATAAATAAATAGGAGTATCTTGTTCAGAGATGGGATATCATTTGATTGCATCTTCATGTCAGAGGAGTAATAATGGAATACCTTATCCAATCTCTTAGATGCCTGGTTCCATGAAATTTGTACATTTTGAATCTGACAAAATATTTCAAATTATAATCATAAACATAATCATGGAAATCATATACTAGTATTTTTTAGCATCAAGACGCGAATAACAGTAGAACGTAGAAGCGTGTTCTTTTCACTTGAAGTCTTGAAATTCAACTAGTTGTGATTTGACTTTGGATAGCGTTTATTAAAACATGTTTGAACGAACTTCTAGGCCATCGTGTGAACATATTTGCCTTGAAAAAAGACTGCTTAGGTGGTATCTTGAGCTTGTACATATAACTTGAAGAAAGTCTAGATGGAAGCAAATTTCAGATACGTTCGAAAAAGGGAGATTCATGTAAAAAGAACGAAACCTTAAATTAGAGAATGGGGCATGGTAAGCATCTGAGTACCGACTAACCATAATATTTATTTAGAACAGCAACTACTTAGCCTAAAACAAAGGTAGCAAATGTATCATAAAACTACAAATAAAGGAGATTTCCCAAATTGGGCTGTGCTTCTCCAGTTTACCTTCTACCATTAAACAAGCCTTCAACTAACTAGGAATACATATCAGATTCAAATTCCCCATTCTTCGACGTTTTCACATCTTGTTCCTGAAACAGAAACGGCAAATTAGTTGAAAACAAAAACCAGCATTGCTCAAAACATCGTGACATACAAACTACAAGTGAACCTAGGCATGCTTTCACAAAGGTATGATTTACTATCCTGTGAAAGGTCTTTTAATTAAGTATGATGAAGGGGGAACATAGAACCGACCCCACAGTGAAGTAACAAGGTTTACAGGATAATTATCAGCACATTGGATTCAATAATTAAGGGTGTAAACCTAGTTCAAGAAGTATACCTGCACAAAGAAAACGAAAGATCATACAGGCTTAAACATCGCGGTCACAACATCTTCCAAGGACCCGGCACCATTACCAGCATTATAATTTCCCAGAGGCCTCCCTCCTTGTTCCATGAACTGCCCTTGCTTTGTTTTTCTTGTCATGTCAACTGCTGAATTTTGGAGCATCTGGTCATGCTGGGGGGCTAAGCAATCAAACCCCGGTTGTCCCAACATATCATATCCCGTATCTCTACTCCTGCTGCTTGGATTGTATGCACTGTGAGTGCCAGTCAAAGAAGGATTTGCCGAGCCATCCAAAAAATCTACATCCCATACTTGCTTGGCCACATGACTCGTGTTCTGCATCATATTCTCACCCATCATGTTCGAGTTCTGCAACCGGTTTTGGATAGAGATATTTGGTGAAAAATCATGCACCCTAGTGTCTATGTGACTCATAGAATTTGGCTGCGATTGGACAGCTGCTGGCCAACTGCTACTACATCTATTATGATCTAGCAAGTTAGGGGCAGAATTCATGTTCACCCCAAAACTGTCAAGACTTTGTGTTTCTTGAGAGGAACGGCCTTGCATCGTCAATGAACTGTTAGGAAGGCTGAGAATTGAATTGCTTGAGCCACTTAAGATGGTATTGTTTTTGTGGAGTTGATCAAATTCCAATGATGTCGGCATCCCTTGAAGTACATTCCCAGTATGATCCCCAGCAAACAAGTTGGGGTGGAATTTGGAGTCAGTGATGGAAGAAGTTGGATTTTGGGGCTGGCTCAGCTGAACAAGTCCAGAAGGAGGGAGCCCGTGAAGGCCGCCCATCCCAGCTGGAGTGTTCAATCTTCCCAAGACTCCAGGGGGCGGGATGGGTCTCAGAGAGTTGTTATGAAATTGTGGACTCGCATTGAAGCCATGAAAATTCACTGCGTTCATTCTGAGATAATCAGGCCCTCCTAACGCGGCAGCCATGTTAGCTTGCTGATTAGCCACTGCGCTGATTCTTTTCAAATACAATCGATATTTCTGGGAAACACAAAAACATAAGGAAAATTCTAAGTTTGTGAAATGGTGTTTTTCTACAATAATAAAAACACTGAGTTTGCAGAAATTTACTTGGAGATGACTGGCCACATTTTCTCTAGTAAGCTTGTCGACATTCATTAACTCCAGGATTTTCTTAGGTACAGCTTCTGCATTTCAAAAAGAAGACATTATCAGCATTTAAGATAAGAAAATCTCAACTCTTGAGTACAAAGTACAATAGCTAGCTACCAGTGATAACAATAATGATGAAATAAAATTGTAAAAAAAATGCTACAAGAACAATCTTGCACTACTCTCTGAAGTCTGAACCCCTTCAAAGCTCTTGGATCAGAAATGAGCATTACAATCATCATTATAAGTTGAATTTCATATTAATAGCAAAACTTGGTGATAATGTATCCTCGGCACCTCATGATGTTTTCTATGTAGCTTGATGGTTGATACTATAATGTAAATTGAGGTACATATTAGGATCATACTGATAGAATTTGGGCCGAATATCATATACCTTTGTAGAAATATAGAATGACCATCTTAAGGAAACTATAGAATCATCATAAATTCTGCAAGAAGAGGAGAATAAGAGAGAACATACTCTCAAGACCAAGCTGGTTAACAGCAGCAACAAACTTGCGATGCAGCTCCACAGACCAGACAACACGGGGTTTCTTTTGAGCAGAAGGGTCTTCATTTTCATTATCATCCTCATCATCGTCTTCATCATCATCCGCATTTTGGTCCTTCCTCTTTCTACAAAATTTCGCATCTTGATCAGAGTTTGGACCTCCAGTTCCATTATCTCCACCGGAATTCTTGTCCAGGCTGTTAGAGCTGTTTCGGTCCTTAGGATCAAACTTCTTTCTCCTGACAACATGCTGCCAGATATTCTTCAGCTCTTCCAACCTCACGGGCTTTAGCAAGTAATCACAAGCTCCATGCGTAATCCCTTTCATTACCAGCTTGGGATCACCATTAGCAGACAGCACTGTAAACACAAGTTTTCCCATTTTAGCACTTAAACTTGTGCTATAGTAATAAGACTAATAACCCACATAAACAAACAATCACTCTAAATTAGACCTGTTAGAAGTTGATCCCCCATTACATACACCGAGCCTGCCCCAAATATTCCAGGGTTTAAACAAGATTTTCTTACACAAAACCCACTGAAAACTCTATGTTCAAAGTTAATATTTACATTTTTATTAACCCACCTCATAACTAAGTGTTCACTATATTTTTGCTTAAACTGTCTTACTGATAGTTGTCTCCTTTTAATTATTTCTCCAACAATCCAAAATTCTATTTACATGAGAGTATGTTTGGAATTCAGTAATAGTCTAACTCTACTTTGTTAAAGATGACAAATTTTCTAGGCATCCCTAAATAGCACTATGACTTTATTACAAGTGAAGAGAGCATTCCACAATTAATACACAAAAGATTATCCAAATCAACCCGCCTCATAACTAACGGGCTTAAAACTGCCCTGACTAACCAATTTGATAAGTCTTTAAAAAAAATCATCAAATTGAAGTGAGGTGAATGTAACCAAGAAATTTTAGCCTACAATCAAGTCATTAATTTATTTCATAAACAGCAATGATTCAGGAAATACACCCAATCAATGCAGATATTCTACATTATTGTATAATTAATGAAATGAATCAAATTGATTTCTACAATTATACATATTTCTATTAGTAGAAGATACACAGAATATGATTTAAAAAGAAATGAAATCAACAATAAAATGATTTTCATAGCTTACTTATAACAGGCAGGTCCATCTCAAGCCCAACAAGCTCAAGCAACTTAAATCCATCCATGTCTGGCATATGAACATCGCTAATCACGAGATCGAACATGTTCTTGTTTTCCCTCAGCATCTTCAGAGCCTGAATGGCTTGGCTTGTCGTCGTAACTACAATGTTCAAAACTCTCATACATCAGACCATCATTTACCCAAAAAAAAAACAAATAAACATTGAATTATGCATTTGAGACTAATAGACATTGTTACACTGATTTTGCAACAATGTTAGCAAAATTTTCCAAATTATTAAAAATATGGAAAAATTAAAAGACAAGTCAGTAATATCCCCTTCAAGTTTGCAAATAGATCTCATTATTCTCATTTGTCACAGCTAAATATTCAGAAAATATGATATGGCATTAAAAATTCAACCCAATTTCACAGATTGCTCATATTACAAAATTTAGTTACTGTAGATTATAAATCAAATTAACCCAAATTATAGGCATTCAATCTGAGGATTTATATTGACAAAAAAACTCAAAGTAACAATCTTTTCAACACAAATCTGAGAATCTATTGCTTGCAAAGAAACTAAAAATCATGCTGAAAATTCACAAATTGGAAAAAAAAAAAAAAAAAAAAAAGGCAAATAATATCTGAATTATAATCAAATCATCCAGATACAAAATCAATAGCAAACACATAATAAAACAGGAGTTAAAAAAAAATCTATAAAATTAAATTGCATTTCATTAGTAAATTAAGAATAGAAAATTAGAACACTATCAGAAAATTATTAGTAAACAACACAGAAATTTATTCTAGGGTAAGAAATGAAGCATGAAATTATTACAAACACAATATCCGAAAAATCCCAGAAAATCATCATAAATCTAAAAACCCATTAAAAATTATTTAATGAAATTTAAAAAAAAAAAAAATCAAATAATAAATTAAGAAAACATACCATGATATTGGCATTTTCTCAAGAGAGATTCCAGAAGCCTAAGACAAATAGGGTCATCATCAACAGCCAATACTCTCATACCCACTGGAAATTGATCAATTGATTCATCTTCCCTTTGTTCAACCGTCATTTTTTTCACCAAATTATCCCCAAAAATTCAACAAGTTCTTATCTTTTCTTATTTTTTGGGAGATTTGTGAACTCTGTTTTTCCCCTGTTTTAAAACAGAGCAATACTAAAAGTCTAAATGAGGAGAGAGAAAATAAATAAATAAATAAAAACAGTAAGAATTAGTTAAAGTCACTATCAATGAATTTCAACTGAGAAATTTTTGAGAGTTTATTTGCAGAAAGAGAAAGACAGAATAATATGATGGATGGAAAGAGTAAAACTTAAAAGGGGTAAAAAGGAAGACTTTGAATTAGAAAAATTTAGGTACCCTGTATAATTAATTAAAAGTAATTAATTGATTAAATTTTAAATAATGAGAATTAAATGTTAGAAAATTATATGGTATCTGACTTTAAAGTTTAACCATATATGGATGGCACTGTGAAAGCTGGATGAAGCATGCAAGCAGTCAGACTTGCTGAAAGTGTTGCTCCTTTTATTTAGGTTTTTTTTTTTTTTTTTCAATTGTAAGGGTTTTTTTTTTTTAATACGTAGTACTACCTCCGTTTCTTATTTCTTGCAACAAATGAATATTTTATATCTCACAAATAATACCCCTTTGTTGCGAGAAATAAGAAACGGAGGTAGTAATATTTTTTTATCATGAATATTAATTTTTTGATCAAATGAATATTAATTTTTATATACTCCGTAACAATCAAGTACTCTGTCAAAAAAAAAATATATAATTGTATATAAGTATATAATGATTATAATTATAAATATTATATAAATAATCAAAGTCAATTTCAAAAGCAAGAGACATGGATCATTCATTCATCTCTACCTTCATAAGCAAGTGATAAGCTAGTACTAGGACATAAAAGCACACAAACATTTATGATTTGTTAAAATATATTTATTAAAAAATAAAAAAAAATACCCGCAGATAATTACTCCGTAGTGTTTAGTAATCTGTATAAATGTTCAATCTTCTAACGTTGGAGTAGTTGCTAATATATTGTATTATACTTTTTCAAATTGTTACGGAGGTTTAATTATTATGATAATAATTCATCGTATGTAATATCTGTTCACATTTACTTAATTTCAGTTCAGTTTAATTCAGCTCCAATCAGTTCAATTCAGCACCCAATTTTCTTCTCTCATAAAATATTCATTTCAGTTCAGTTTAGTTTAGCTCTAATCACTTCAATTCAGTTCAGTAAATGTGAACATGCCCATATTTTCAATTTTAATTTTGATGCCATTTGAAAAACTATTATCCAAGAAAAGTCAACATCCAAGTTTGACCCAAATGCATAAGATCAAATTTTTTGTTTGAAACTAAATTATTTAGTCCAATTAATTTCTCAAATCTTTATTTGATTAGTTAGAAAGCTCGATATCAAACAAGTTTTTATGAGATAGATCATGGTGAATATTGATTATACGTCAAAACCTTGTATTAGCTTGTGACTTTTGATTTTCAGACTTTTCATTAAGGGTTCCCCTAGCCCCTAAACCTAAAAATGGCAGTTTGCGTAGGATGAATGTCTTCTAAAATAGTAACGACAGTCGTTTGTTTTGACATCAACAGTTTTGATGTTTCCGACCGTACATGTCTCTTTGCTATACGTTTGCCTTCTAATAATGGGAAATCATCAAATCATAAAACATTATAGGATCTAATTTGCTCCTTTATATTTTTCATATTTTTTCCTACAATATACACCTTCCATTTCTATTCACGCCACTTTTTTTTTTTTTTTCCTCCTTATTTCTCTTTCAATTGGAAGATTGAATTAATTGAAAATTTTGAAGTAATTTCACATGGACTTCTTTATTTTCTCAATCATGTATCTAGTATTCTAGTCATTTTGTCTATGCCTCTTTAAGCTAGTCTAAATTGTGTTTGGTAACAATATTTAGGTGTTGAGTTGCTCTTTGAATTCATCAACATGTAAAAAAATTTATATAGTTGACTATAAGGGCCTGTTTGCAGTTATTGAACTGAGCTTAACTTAACTAAATGAATTGAACTGAACTGATTGGAGATAAACTGAACTAAATAGAGCTGAAATGAATATTTTATGAGAGAAGAGAATTAGGAGCTGATTGAAGTTGAACTGGACTGCAATTAAGCTGAAGTGAACATGCCCTAAATATATTAAACTTAGATTCCACAAGTTTATTCTACTACGTATTGCTTGTCATTTGGCAAAAACTTGGTGACATAACGTATTCATTGACCCTTCTATGGTAATGTATTTCACAAGTTAAAGAGTACTTAAACTGTGTTTTAATTTATTCGCTAATACGTGATGATTTAAGTTTGAATACTAATATGATTTTCTTTCTCAATCAAACTTTAGTTGTATCATTACATTATTTGTTTTTTCAGTCTAAATATGTATTTCCTAAAAAAAAATAATAAAATCTTACTACTCCGTAATGAATATGACAAGAAAATTATTAAGTTTTAATTTTTTAAAACAAGAGTAATTAATAAACACTAATTAAATGGAACTACAAATTTAAGTTTCCTCCTGCTTCGTACTCACATATGTGATGAATGGATGATGATTACATTCATGAGCAATAATTGGCACTTGAAACATTTAACATAGCCTAAAAATGTAAGTATAGTAGGCCCACTGTGAGCCCTACAAATTGGAAACTCGACCTAACATTTTCCACATTGGTTACAGACACAATGAAACCATTAAGGTAAATCATCTATCTTTTCTACTCTATTGTTTTCCAACTCATGCTTGAACCAAGATTTAACTCATCAACACGGAGCTTTGATCAATAATAAGTTTAATTAACAATATCAATAATAAAATTAAAAGTTGATCATCAAAAACCATATATTGAGATAATCCTAACTGTTTCGGGTAAAACAATGGGACCTTGCTGAATGTCCTATGAAGTGGTGAAGACTAGGCTCGGTCCAAGTGATGTTGGGCCGAGGATTTCCTGCACAGCAAACACACGTAAACTAACCTCGGGGGTGTTGCCGAGGAAGGCCCCTCCGATGCTAAAGTCAGTACAATGTGTAGAGAGAGAAAGCTATGCAAGAGAATTAATTGCTTGAGGCTTTTTTTGAATGAATGTACAAATGTAATATTGATGGCTTTTATACCTTTGCATATATGGGGGAAGTGGGCCTTGGCCCAATGGACTTGCCTTGTTGACTGATCTTGACTTTAGCACAATAGGAGAGTTGAACCTTGACCTTGGGCTTTTAATTGGATCATTTAATGACTAGGCCCAATTGGACTAAATTGGACCCAAACAACTTGCCCCCCAGACCCAATTTGGCAGGATGACGGGCCGGGTTTAATTAACCAGAAAAAAGGATGGAAGTAAATGATTTAATTAATCCAAAAATTTGAATTTAAACCGCAATTAATGAAATAACGGCGGCTGGATGGATAATTTATGGAAGTTGGACGGATAATGGGCGGTTAATCATAGGGACGTGTGTTTAACGGTTACTTAATGAGGTATTTAAGAGAAATTAAAGCACGGACTCCTAAAATTCCCTTTTCTGGAAATAAAACTAAAGAAGCGCACTATCTCTCCTCACTTCTTCACAAACACGAACCCAAAATTCTTGAGAAAACCCAAGAACCCGCATCAAAACTTCGCAAATTCCCCGAGCATTGAGCTTAGAAACTGAAATTCGTCACTACCAACTTGTAGATCGGCAAATTCCGCTTCAGATTAAGGTAATTTCCTTTGATTTTAGTTTAATTTTCCTCGAATTCGAACTCTTTCCCCTTTTTTCGACTTTTCTTCAAAACTCAACAATGGTGAGAGGAGTTAGAGGTAGGGCCCATGCTCCGAGAAGGGCAAGGCAATTTCCCGATCCTAGGAACAGGACTGGGACTTGGAATGGACAAAGAGTGGGGCCTGACCCTGCTGAAGGAATTAGGGCGACCCCAATTTCATCGGCGCCTCCTGAAGGAACGGAGGGGCCAAGTGCTTCTGGGCAGGACGAAGAGGTCCCCGTCGTCCTTTGGGATGTCCTCCCTGGATTTGATGAGTGGGAGGATGCTGAGGTTGCCTCAGCCATGATAAAGAACTGCCCCTACTCTTGGTGGGTAGAGCATGCTGATGTATATCGGTTTGCTGAACAAATAGAGCTCCACTACGGCATAATGGAAGCCGATGGGTATTGGTGTAGAATGCCCCTTGCATCCGATAGAATCCATCGTCCACCCCCGGGGTATGTGGGGGTGTACACAAGACAGCTTCAGTATGGGCTGAGGTTTGCTCTGGACATATTCGTCCGAGATTTGCTGATCCACTACAGGGTCTTCCTGTGCCAGCTAACTCCCGTCAGCATCCGAAGGGTGATGACGTATTTGTGGGTCTGCAAGTTTTTCAGATATGTGCCGAACCTTCACTGCTTCAAAAAGCTTCATCGGCTGGTGCCAAACACTCAAAGTGGGCACGGAGATCACGGTCCTGGGTGGTACCGAATTGAGTTTCGGCCCCAGTATTTAACAATGTGGCCGAACGACTCCTCAGACAAGGAATGGAGGGGTCAATGGATCTGGGTTAGGGCGCCCACAGATCCTAACCACCTTTATGTCTTCAGCGCTCCCAGGTATCTAGTTGAGCCTGATCCTGAAATGGGAAGCCTGGGCCCTCCCGAGGATAGAGGCCCAGATCTGAACCTCAATCAGCAAAATATCTTCGGCAGAATGCTGAACCCTGGGGGCGCCGGAGGCCGAATGAAGTATATCCCGGAGACTTGGCTCCCGGATAACCATTACGTTTTCCAAGAGCATATGTTAGCAACTGTCGGCCTCAGCCGAAAGTTTAGGGATGGTAAGTTTCTTCGGCTGGGGCCGAGGCCTTTATTGCTTATTTTTCTCTGTTTTTGTTTCGCACCTTTCTGCTGAGTCAATCCAGCGTCTTTTATTTTGCTGAACTAATCTTTGCCCCTTTTTCTCATACTCAGAGCGAAACGAGACTAACGTCGGCGTCGACTACAATCGTCTCGGCGTCACCTGAGAGAGAGTCATCATCGATCGGGCCCCCTCTATCACCGATCCGAAGCACAGGGAAGTCCATCTAGACCACTCCCATCTCCAAATTGAGGCAGTTGCTCTGTATCAGAGGCAGAAGCCTTGGTGGAAGAAGAGAGATCCTTGGCTTCAACTGTTAGCTGAGGAACTTGAAGCTGCCCGTACAGCCGAGGAGGTTGCACGGGCTATTGAAGCTTGTGAAGGAGGAGAAGGGTCCTCCAGGGCTGCTGAGGAAGAAGCAGCGGCAAGGGCAGCTGAGGAAGAAGACGAGGCTTTGCTGAAGACCTCGGTGAGTTATACTTAGCTTTTCAGGCTTTAGCTTCTTTTTTTTTTTTTTTTTTTTTTTTTTTTTTTTTTTTTTTTTTTACTCACATTCTTCCTGCCCCCCTGTCTTTTGCAGTCTGAAGAGAGCAAAGGAGAAAGAGAAGGGAAAGCCCCTGTTCGTCCCGAAGACCAAATCCAAGAAGAATCTGAAGAATCAGACATGGACGAGCAGCCCCTTCGCAAAAGGAGAAGAAGGATGGCCATCATCGGCCCTCACGACTTCCAGACGAGGTCGAGGTCTGTCGGCATCAACATTCGGGAACCTGAGGAAAGCGGTGGATCGCCGAGGGTTCCCCAGCCACCACCCCAGTCTCCGCCGAAGACCCCTCCACCACCTCCTGAGATGGAGGTGGATCAAAAAACTCCCGATCCAAAGGGAGGGGTCCAAGAGGAGGAAGTCCAAGAGAGTGCTGCTGAGCACAATGCTGAGGACGCTGTGAAGCCCGTTGCTGAGGGTTTCGCAGCTGATATTGCGAGGGAGGTTGAGGCTTTCGTCCTCACCCCCGAAGAAGAAGCAGAGGTCATAGTCATTGACTCTGCTGAGAAGAATGAGGAAGAAGCGCAAGAAGAAGAAGACGCTGAGCCATCTAAGGCTCAGGAAGCTCCCGAATCTTCCTTTCCTTCATTCCAGACGCTGCATTCTGGAGAAATGGGTTTCTCAGCCCCCCGCATTCCAATTTCAGATCACATCTGGGATCTCATATGGGGCCAGAACCGAGAAGGTGCTGCAGCCTACTTCGGCAATTTTGCTGGCCTGTCAAAGTAGATAGGGCAAGGATCTGGTCGCTGAAGGCCACTGCTGGGATGGGCGAATCCAGCAGATCAGTTCCAGACCCCGCAAGGTCAAATCAACTGCTGATGATGCAAGTAAATATTTTTCCTTACTTTTATTTTTCAGTTCAACTCTTCAGTTCAGTTTTTTTTTTTTTTTTTTTTTTTTTTTTTTTTTTTTTGACTTGTGCCTCTGTTTCCAGTTTGTGCACAATCAGACTCTTACTGTAGAGCTGATAGACTCCCTACAAGATAGGGTGGATGCTTCCGAGTATGATAAGAAGGTGGCAGATGAGGAGCTGAAGCTTGCTAAGCTGAAGCAAGCAGCAGCTGAAGAGAAGCAGCAGAAGGGTGAGGAATATGAGAAAAAGGCTGCTAAGGCCCTCCAAACCTTCTGCGCTGCAATGGAGAAGGAGGTTTTTCCCCCGCTGATAGAAGGGGAGAACTTCCTTCGGGAGCATATGGGAGTGGACATCTCCAAATTCAAGGCTGCTATTGAGAGCAGAATCAAAGAAGGAGCTGCTGCACAGGCTGAGGTGCACCAGAAGCTAGAAGCTCTTGAAGCTAGTAAAATGGCTGCTGAAGAGATGCTCCAAGCTCGAGATGTCCAACTCTCAGAAGCTGCTACTGCTGCTGAAGCTCCAAGAGGCTGAGGATCAGTTGAGGGTCAAAAGTGATGAACTGACCCAAGTAAAGACTGAAGCTTCCAAAGTTCAGCAAGAGCTGAACGAGCAGAGAGATTCCTCCTCCAAGCTTACAGACGAGCTGAACAAATCCAAGAAGGACTTGGAGGAGGTACAGAAGAAGTTGGCCGATGCTGAGGCCCTACTCAAGATCCGTATCTACACCCAAGAAGAGTACGACATGGGTTTCAAGAACGGGGTTAGAGTGTGCCGAAGAGTCTGCCTTCATGCTGAGCCGAAGCTGGACTGGTCCAAATGTGCTGAATGGATCCAGGATCCCGAAGACCCTCATATGCAGTTCCCAACTCCAGTTGAAGCTGAAATCCTTGAGGCTGAAGAAGCCGAAGAAGAAGCTGAGAGAAGGGAGCTGGAGGCTGAACAGAGGGAGAGGGAGGCTCAGCAGGGTGCGAAGCCTGCTTCATCTGCTGCTGGAACTGAGGCCACAATGGGACCCAGTGTTGCTGGTCAGTCTGATCCTCGGGCTGAAGCATAGGAACTCGGGTAGTCGTCTTCAGAATCTTGCGGTTCATCATGCGCTCAACTTTAGACTTGCCGCTTCTGAATATTTTTTGCCTTGTTTTTTGCTTCAGCTTGCCTTGATGTACAAATTGCTTTATCTGTTTTTGTATGTACTTCGGCAGCTGTAATTTTCCGCTTGTGGGCGGCTGCCGATACTTCATTATGTCTTTAAAACATTTAAACTTGTAGCTCGTTTTCCGAGCAATTCTCTCATTTATCTGATGCATTTCCTTCAATTGCTTTGTCTTACTTTGAACGCTTTACCGTTTCTAATTTTGAAAAATTTTCTGCAAAAATTTGCTAAGTACAAAGCCCTCAGCTTGAAGAATTCTGCTGAAGATAAACTTGCACTGATAGTGCTTCTTGCCCCCCTCAGTAATCTGAAGACTCCAGTCTTTGGATTACTGAGTTAGGTTTCTTTAACTTTCAGACGAAGCTGAATAGAAAATTTCTAACAGTTGCTGTTAACCTTGATTTTCTGTCTATCTTTAAAAATGGATATCTAAAACACAAGGCCAACTGAAGGCAATGTTTCAGATAATGGCTTTCTGGGATACAAGGCTCAGTTAAGGCAATATCCCAGACTTGTCCATGGACTCATGTCTTTGGAGAACAAGTCTTACTGAAGTTTAACTTCAGTTGAAAGACCAGAGTTCTTTAAAAAGACGAGTTTGTCAGCAATCTGAAACCCAGTTACCTAGAGGTGAAGGTTTCAGACGAGGCTGAGTAAAAACCCTTAAAGAGTAGATAGAATAAAGAAAACTTGAAAGAATAAAAAGTTGCAAAAAATTATAGAAATGGTGGCTCTGAGGCCTTTCATTAATAATTCAAAATGTACTTACAAAGATTGTTCTGCCCCAAAGGGTTTACACATGATATTTCTCAAGTACATCAGCATTCCAGTGATTTTTCAGCTCAGTTCCATCTAACTGACGAAGTCGGTATGTCCCTAGCTGAAGCTCGTCATAAATTTCATAGGGTCCCTCCCATGCAGCTGAGAGTTTCCCATGGATTCGGCCTTTCTGAACTGTAGCAGCATTCCGAAGGACAAAGTCTCCAATTTTGAGAGGCCTTGCATGGACCCTTCGGTTGTAAAATTTGCTGATTCTCTTCTTGTAAGCAGTCATTCTATCTCGGGCTGAGTCTCTTACTTCATCGAGGAAATCGAGGGATTCCTTCATAAGTTGCTCGTTCTCAGCCGAGAAGTGGTGCACTCGCAAACTTTCAGAGCCGATTTCCACTGGAAGAACGGCTTCGGCACCATACACCAGCTCAAAAGGTGAATAGCCCGTTGCCTCTTTTTCAGTTGTCCGAAGTGACCAGAGGGTTCCTGGAAGTTCCTCTATCCACTTGGACTTTTGGTCTTCAACCCTTTTCTTCAAAGCATTGAGGATTTGTTTATTTGCAGCTTCGGCTTGGCCATTACTTTGTGGATGACACACTGCTGAATATGCCAATTTGATGCCGAACTGATCTGTGTACCGCCTCAGCGGTAAATTATCAAATTGCCTCCCATGATCGAAGACAAAAACCTTCGGAATACCGAAGCGGGTGATAATGTTCTGCCAAATAAATTTCCTGACAGTTTGCTCTGTGATATTCGAAGCTGCTTCAGCCTCAATCCATTTGCTGAAATAGTCGATGCCGACTATTAACCATCTTTTTTGGTAAGGTGCATCTGGAAAGGGTCCCAAAATGTCCAGCCCCCATTGGGCAAATGGAAGCGGATTAAGAATCGGCTGAAGGTCTCTAGCTGGCTGATGGATGACTGGTGCGAATTTTTAGCATTTTTCGCATTTTCGGACCAGCTCCTTTGCGTCTGAGATCATGGTAGGCCAGTAATATCCGGCCCTCAATGCCTTATGGGCTAGGGTCCTTCCCCCAATGTGGTTTCCACAGATGCCGAGGTGAATCTCCCGAAGGATGTAATCTGCATCTGTTGGCCCCACGCATTTCAGCAATGGGGCTGAGAAGGAATTTTTCAGAAGCTCTCCCTTGAAGACGATGAACCTTGAGCTAGTTCTCTTCAGTTTGGAGGCCAAAATTCTGTCTTCGGGAATTTCTCCCCGAAGCTTGAAAGCTAGGATGGGGTCCATCCAGCTGGGTTCTGGGTCAGCGCAACACACTTCAGGTGCTTCGTCGACACTTCTTTCTCGGCGCACTTCCACATATACAAATCTGTTCAGCTTAGTGAGAGTTGAACTGGCAAGTTTGGAGAGTGCGTCGGCTTGAGCATTCTGACCCCTTGGGATCAGCTGAAATTCAAAAGTTCTCAGCTTTGCAATAACTGATTTGATCTTGGCAAGATAGGCTATCATGGAGGGCTCTTTGGCCTCGTAGCTGCCACCGATCTGATATGCAACTAGCTGAGAGTCTGTTTTTAGACAGACATGCTCGGCTTCCAGAGAGATGCATAATTCTAGGCCTGCAATTGCTGCCTCATATTCAACTTCGTTATTCGAAGCCTTGAAAGAAAATTTGAGTGCATACTCAAAGGATTTGCCTTCGGGAGAGGTTATCACTACCCCTGCCCCCGAACCATTTACGGTGGAGGATCCATCCGCAAACACGGTCCAGATTTTCTTTTCATCGTCTAGCGTCTCTTGGTACGAATATTCGGCCAAGAAGTCCGCTAGAGCTTGAGCCTTGATGGCTTCTCTCGGCTGGTAGCTGATGCTGAATTCGGTGAGCTCGAAAGCCCACTTGGCCAGCCTACCAGATTTTTCAACTTTACCGAGAACTTTTTCCAGCGGCTGATCAGTTAAGACCACTATCTGATGGCAATCAAAGTAGGGTCTCAACTTTCGAGCAGCTACCACTACTGCAAATGAAACTTTCTCGAGTAGAGGATAGCGAGTCTCGGCATCCGTCAGGGTGTGACTGACGAAGTAGATCGGTTGCTGAATTTTATTGTCTTCCCTCAGCAGCACTGCACTGATGGTAGCTGGGCTGACAGCCACGTACAGATACAAAGTTTCTCCCTCCACTGGGCTAGCCAGCGTTGGGAGTTGAGCCAGATGCTCCCGAAGCTGCTTGAAGGCTTCTTTTTGCTCTTCTTCCCAAACGAGCTCTTTTGTTTTTGGGAGTTTTAAGGCTTTGAAGAAAGGTAACCCCTTGTCCGAAGCTCTGGAAATGAACCTCGAGAGAACTGTCATTCTCCCGGTGAGCCGCTGAACGTCCCTCTTTGTTTTCGGCTCAGGAAGATCGAGAGCTGCTTTGACTTTGGAGGGATTGGCATCAATCCCCCTCTTGCTGACCATGAATCCAAGGAATTTCCCTGACTTCACGCCGAAGACACATTTCTTCGGATTCAGCTTCATTTGATGTTTTCTTAAGGTGGCGAAGGTTTCAGCCAGGTCCTTAACATGGTCTTCAGATTTTTTTCTTTTGACGATTGAATCGTCAACATAAACTTCCATGTTTCGGCCTTTTTGATCGGCAAAAACCTGATCCACCAGCCTTTGATAAGTTGCCCCCGCATTTTTCAATCCGAAGGGCATCATTTTGTAATTGTACACCCCGGCGTTCGTGACGAAAGCCGTCTTTGCTCGGTCGTCGGGGTGCATGAAGATCTGATGATACCCCGAGAATGCGTCCATGAAACTAAGCAAGGCATGGCCACTCGTCGAGTCGACTAGCTGATCGATCCTCGGCAAGGGATAGAAATCCTTCGGACAAGCCCTATTTAGGTCCGTGAAGTCAACGCACATTCTCCAGGTACCATTGGCCTTCTGAACCATCACCACATTTGCCAGCCATTCTGGATATTGACAAGGCTCGATGAAGCCTGCGTCCAGCAATTTTTTGACCTCGGCTGCGATGTCTCGGTTCTTATTTGCGGAGTAATTCCGCTTCTTTTGCTTAACTGGCCGACACGTTGGGTCGACGTTAAGCTTATGGGAGATGAGGTCTGGACTTATCCCAGGCATATCAGCTGCCGAGAAAGCAAACACATCTCTGTTGTCCCGAAGGAGTTGAATAAGCTCACAACGGGTGCTCGGATCAAGTCCATCCCGATTGTTACACATTTCTCAGCATCTCTTTCGGTCAACTCGACCGTCTCAGTCTGCTAGTCCAGGTCCATTGTTGATGGACTGGACTCTTCACAATCTGGCCTGCTGTCTATATCAGCAGGCGTCCCAGACTTTTTCTTCTTCGGCTGGCTCTCTGAGTTTTTCGGCTCAGATGAAGAGCTAGCCTTTTCTTTTTCTGACCCTTTTTCTTTGGGTACAGAACCTTAGGCCGAAGCACTCAGAACTTTCGGCTTTTTTGTGCTCGGCTCTCTTTCTTTTTCTTTCTCCTCCTCATCCTCATCGTCGTCGTCCGGGCGACTAGTGGATGGCTTGAGGTAGTTGCACCTTCGGGCCTCCTTTTGGCTGCCCTGGATCCTTTCGGGGAAGCCGGCGTCTGAAACGTAAATCATCAGCTGATGATAAGTTGAGACAACCCCTTGGATCTCGTGAATTATGGGTCTCCCCAAAATCACGTTGTACACTGAAGGAGCGTCGATGACTAAAAATTCAGTCATGACGTTCCTAGCTGCTTCATCGCAGCCAATGGTGACAGGAAGTAGAACCTTCCCATCAGGATAAGTTGAAGCCCCATTGAATCCGGATACTGGGTAGGACACCGGCGTAAGATGCTTGGGCTTCAGCTTGATTTGATTATAGGCCTTTCGGAACAAAATATTTTCTCCGCTACCACCGTCAATTAGAACTTTGCTGACGTCGTGGTTGGCCACCGTGGCGATGATCACCAACGGGTCCTCGTGAGGGTACGTCACCCCCCGACAGTCAGCGGCTGTGAACGTCATGTTCGGCACCGGTGACTGGGGTGGCTGAATGTCAGCATGATTCACCGATGGGTCATAGCCCTGAGGTGACGCTTGTGCTCCCTCCGAGAGCATGCTCCTCCCGAGATAACATGGATTGGAGGGAATTTTCCTTCCGCAGTTTTGCTGTTCTTTCGGGGGAAGTCAATTTCTTGCCGAGTCTTTTTCAGACTTCTCGGCCTCTTTTTTCTCGCGGTGATCCGCGATATATTTTTTCAAGTATCCCTTCGGGACCATATCCTCGATTTGGTCCTTCAGCTGGATACACTCTTCAGTGTTGTGTCCCGGTGATTCATGGAACTCACACCACTGATTTTTATTCTTTCGCTGATACCACTCGGGGAGTGGTCTCGACTTTCTGTAACTCTGCTCCTCCTTCGTCACGCTGTAGATCTTAGCGCGCGGAAGAGAGAGCGGAGTCTATGATTCATATCTGCCCGCGAAAGGAGCAGATTTTTCCTTCTTCGACTCGTTGGCCGAAGATTGTTCCGAGGCTTTCGCCTTTCCCTTTGCCTTCTGGCCTTGGCCTTTAGACGAGGGTGCTTGTTTTTGTTTCCCTCCCCCAAACTAAGGTTGGGTTTTTGTTTTGTTCCACTCTTCAGCTCGGATGAACTTGTCAGATGCATTCAGTGCCTCCTCCAAGGTCCTGGGTGAATTCATGACCATGAAGTCGGAGAACGGTCCAGTTCTGAGACCGTGTTGAAGGGCGAAAACTACCAGCCCTTGGTCCAGCTGAGAAATGCTGGATGACTCGTTGCTGAAGCGAGTCAGATAGTCCCGGAGGCTCTCAGCCTCCCCTTGCTGCAGACCCATAAGCTCTGCAGTAGTCTTCTCTCGGCGATTTGCCGTGAAAAACTTGCTCTTAAATTTGGTGGACAGATCGTCCCACTCAGTGATTGAGCCTTCTTTACTCCCTTGGAGATCCATGCTTGCGCGACCCCCTTGAGAGTGGTTGGAAAATATTTGCACCAAGTCGCTTCGGACCTGGGGCAGAGATGCATGTGAGCCTCGTATGAGGCAATATGGTCCTTCGGATCCGAAGTTCCATCATAAGTAATGTGCGACGGGATTTTAACCGTCGGCACATGGGATTCCAGTATCCACTGCTCGAATGGAGAACTGGAAGGCAGCATTACGGCCTTGCCTTTATTCCCAGCCGAAGGGACCGCGCTCCGCCCTCTTAGAGAGGTAGAAGTGGTTTTCGTCCCTGGCTGGGAGGTATGGGCCTCGGCTACAGGGTAGAAGAGGCGGCTGTGCACGCTCCATTCCCTATCGCCGAGACAATCGTGAACGCTTCGGCGAGCAGTTTCCGGCCGAGAGGCAGAACTGCTGCTTTTATGGGCTCTGCTCGTAGTGAGATGAGTGGAAGGTTCCCTGAAGAAGTGAGAGTTCCTGTTTCTCTCCCTCTCGGTTCTCCAGGTATCCTCCTCCCATTCGCCGAGCTCCTTGAAAGAGGAGAGTTTCCTCCCCTCCTGGCCGAGGTTCCTCCGCTGGTTCCTGGTTTGCGGAGGGGTTCGGTCGCGTGGAGGCGGCATATTTTGGGCCTTCATGGCTTCCATGAGGACCTCCAAAGCTCTCACTACCTCCTCCGAGTTGGGCCCCGTCAAGGGTGTCCTCGGCTGAGAGCGAGAATGGGTGTGAATGCTCCGGGATTGGCTCCGGGCATGAGATTGGGTCCTTTGAGTGGATCGGTTGTCCTCATTTGACCGAGGCGAGCTCGGTGGATGATTGGACTGGATGATAGGAGATTCGGTGAATCTCTCCCTAGGCTCCTCATGAGAGTCGGGTCCCGCAGAGGGGCTCCTATCCCGAGGAGGAGATAGGCTAGGAGTGGGGCGTTCTAAGGGATCCCCTCCTAGTGATTTTCGGCGTTTTCTCGATGGAGAAGCACCGTTACTTTTGTTCTTGCGATTCTTAGCCATTGGAACTAAGATTGAGGTAGAACGATTGAAATTGGCTTAAAGATTTTTTTTTGAAAGTCTTCCCCACAGACGGCGCCAAATTGTTTCGGGTAAAAACAATGGGACCTTGCTGAAAGTCCTATGAAGTGGTGAAGACTAGGCTCGGTCCAAGTGATGTTGGGCCGAGGATTTCCTGCACAGCAAACACACGTAAACTAGCCTCGGGGGTGTTGCCGAGGAAGGCCCCTCCGATGCTAAAGTCAGTACAATGTGTAGAGAGAGAAAGCTATGCAAGAGAATTAATTGCTTGAGGCTGTTTTTGAATGAATGTACAAATGTAATATTGATGGCTTTTATACCTTTCCATATATGGGGGAAGTGGGCCTTGGCCCAATGGACTTGCCTTGTTGACTGATCTTGACTTTAGCACAATAGGAGAGTTGAACCTTGACCTTGGGCTTTTAATTGGATCATTTAATGACTAGGCCCAATTGGACTAAATTGGACCCAAACACTAACAGATGTTTATATAGCTATATTTTATCATATGTATACAACATACACACTGATATAAATGTTGTACGTGAATTGTGCAAAGCCAAATTGAAACACTTATTTTAGACGTTATCAGGGCATGTTTTGATTTACTAAACTTAGCTGAATTGAACTAAACTTAATCAACTGATTGGAGCTGAACTGAACTGAATAGAGTTGAAATGAATTGTTTATGAGAGAATGAAATTAGAAACTTGACTAAACTAAATTGAATAGAGCTTAAATGAATTATTTATAAGAGAAGAAAATTGAGAACCGAAACTGACCTAAATCAATTGAAGCTGAACTGAACTGATATTAAGCTAAAGTGAACATGCCTCCAGACTATTAGTCTGTCATTAGAAAACATTTAATTTAATAAAATGCCAAATAGAACAAAGTTGTTAATAATGGTAGTTCAATTAGATTAATATAGTGAGTCCTAAAATATTTAAGTGGCTAAGAACGACAGTCGTATGTTGTTTGTGTAAGAAAGCAAAGCTTTTGGCAGATTAATTAAGGGGAGTTGGCTTTTTAGGAGGGTTGGGGTTTATCCTTTTAAGGGTGTTGGAGGGGTCAGATCATTTCACTTTATTTAGCTGCTTTATGCATAAAGCTTCATGTTTACACCCTTTTTTATCAGATTAAAGACGCATGTCATTTTGTTTAAGGAAAAGGTTTTTGGATTTGGATTTATTACAGTAGTATTATTTTTTGCCTAAAGTACAAATTTTACATGTGATTTGGAGGAATGAGATAATCTCACATTCTCACATATGATAAAGCTTTGCATGCACATTTAAATTTTTTTCAAATTACTGTTGATAGATTATTTTTCACGCTATTTTCACAAAGCATGACATTTTGACATAATTTATTTTTTTTTGATTGGTGTGTAATAACTACTCATGTTGAACATTACATTTACTATTACCACCGTTAATTTTTAGATGTAACAAAAGAATTTTTTATGTTTCACAAATAATACCCATTTGTAAAAGTTAAAATTAACAGAGGTAATGTATCTTTGTTTTATTCAATTATTTGTCATTCTATTCCCACTTACACAAATGACAATGAAGCCAAGCCAAGAGAAAACAAAATTCGACAAAAAGGTGATGAAGTAGTATGTAGAGGTGAAATTTTGGCCTTGTTGTTTGACAACTACGAGTAGAGGTCGAGGTGAACAAGAGGCCGGCCTAGTCTATCAAACATCTAGGCCATCCACACACCTTAGCTTCAACAACGTAACAAAGCATTATGAATTTCTGAATGGAGACGTTTTGTCTTGACTCTTTCAAGTTGTTACTCCTATTGCTTTCGAGAATTTAAACACTAAATTGGCTACAAATTGATGTGGTGTTTCCATGAGTTTTGCAATCAATAAAGCTCCTATTGATATGTCTAACGATAAGAATACGAAATTATGCCTTACGATACCAAATATAGTAACGTTTGGACTTTGGAGTGTACATATGCGTATAATGAGCATCATGTTTGTGCATGTGCACATGATCAAATTAAATATGCTCTATTTGTAGTACTCCGTACTATGTATTTAATCGAAGTTTTATGATCATTTACTTAAGTATGATTTTTCACATATGAGTTTATTAAGCCGAGACATTTTTCATGCCTAAAGACTATTAATAATAACTTGGTTTGCAATTTGAACCCCATACACCAATATAAAATGTACTCCATATTATGTTTAATTAAATCAAATCATAATCAAGTACTCGTATTAGTATATTTAATTTGGCACTTCATTGATGGAGCAACAACCAAGTAAAGGGGATTGAACATGAAGAAATTATAAGTATTGCCAACTTGGTACACTTAGACATGAAGTTAAGCTGCCAACCTAGGTATCCTACATTGATGAATTAAATTTCAATGATTGATTAAAACTTAACTCTTTATTACATGACTAGGATAGAATAATAATAATACACCATTAAGATAATCAAAGAGATTATTATATATTCTTGCAAAACAAAAAGAGAAAAATAAAAGGGATTATATGAAAGCAACTTTTTATCTTGGTTTATTAATTTTGAAAAGCGATGGACCATAACTCTGACCATGAATGAACTAGTACTTGTGCTGTTGTGCAGCAATGAACAAAGGAATATATTTATGGATGACTCGAACAAGATAGTGTGAGTAGATAAAATATATAAGTACGATTTTGTGTAGACTTTGATGACATGCATTTTTGGAAAAAGGAAAAAGGAAGCTTGCTATTGACTAGCTTACCCAATAATTTATCACAAACATCCTTTTCTATTTTAAATCCTCCCCAAAAATACCTTCCTTTAATTCTCTTGGTTTCATTGATCGATCATAGGTCCACTATATGTCCTTTATTTTTAATGTTAGAATATGGAATCAATTCGTTTTTAGTATTAGTGAGAGAATGATTGTATAATCCTAAGTAACTAACAACAAAGATGGTTATATTTAGAGGCGATGCGAGATTTGGACAATGATGAGAGTCATTTTAGATATTGACCTAAAATAATTAGTAAACACATTCAAAATTTAAAGATAGCTGTATTAATTATTAATAATCAAGAAATGCAGAAGGGGATGACATGTCTAAAGATGGCATTGGGTTGAGTCGACCTGTGGCATGGTGTCACCCAACGAACATGACACAAGCACATAGTCGACATGACACGGCACGTTATCAAGTAAGATACATCATAAGCCATTATTTAGAGAAGCACGACACAACCAACACGAAAAGCATGCTAACATAAGTTAAATATTGACTGTTTGAAATGTTTATACAATGCAACTTACAAGTAATGTTTTTGGTCTATCTAGTGTTAAAGGCAAACGTATTACGTACCCGACACAATCCACTGTCATCTTTAATTTGAAAGTGTGAAACCCTTTAAAGTCTCACCTATGTTATCGTCTCACCAATCACAAACTAACCTTATCCTTTGCCATCTTCAAAACCAATGTAGACAACTCATTAATTACTGCTCCATAGTTTGTTGAATTAAGGTCGATCATAATTCATAAACACAAGCACAATCGAAGAGCTAGCTTAAAATAAGATATGATTAATGAGTTTTTTTTACTTAAAATAAGAAGAGAAGGGGGCAACATCCTATTTCTAAGAAAGACCAAATATGATTCGTTTTCCTGAAATGGTGGTGTATGGGATGATATCTAGGCAGGACCGATATCTTGTAGAAGCACGTGACCAAACCCTGAGTAATTGTGAAAAAGGCGCCGATAAGTACCAGAAAGCAGACATATCGGCTTGTCGGAATACGGCACGTGGCAGCAGAAGCTTGACACTTGGCGTAGGAGGCTTTGCATGGATGAGAGCCACCTGTCAAGTTGGATCATTATAAATAGTAGGTAAGACCTCATTAATGAGGACATTAATTACACTCTCTCTCTCTCTACCTTCTCTCTCATACTTATCTTCTCTTCTTAAACACTTTCTGACTTTATCATTGGAGTGGTTATCCCCGGATCATCCCGGGGTTAGCTAACTTCTTCTCATTGTGTAGGTTCTCAGCTTGCCGATAGGAGTATCAGGATCTCAGGTCCGAGTTCTTGGGGAATCAGATCCAGACAGAAACAGGTGGTGCACCCACATTGTGATGGAGACAAGATCCATAACTAATCTCATGGGTTGTAACACAAGATTAATGAGCATAATTTGATGATTAAAACGTATAAATTATATGCAAAGTAGCCAAACTTTCGCTAAGCACTGTCTGCTAAATATTATTTAAGCACCATTATGTTATTGGTTACAAAAGATTCATCTTTGTTGCAAAATCTTTGAGATTCCTTGCCTTTTGGAGTCACGTGCATGACGTACCGTATGCTTCCCACTAAAGTTAAGTGATGCCAGAAATAGGTTATTAGTGAGTGACTGAGTGAGTATAATTTATCTTCATTCATTTTGGTATGCAGAGAAGTGAGAACGTGAGATAATTTGGAAAGATATTTTCAAAGTTAGTTTGTTTGTTCTGTTTTTTAGTACATGCATGCGCTTGACTCGTTTAACTAATTGTACAAGTACGACTATATTATTGATATACCCAAAAAAAAATATGAATTATATGACGATATTGGAATAGTTCCTTACAAGTTACTCCGTACAAATAATCAAGTATATATAGGTAGTTATAGTTTTAGTCATTTAGACTAGATGAGTATGTAATAATAATGTTTTAGGTATACTCAAATTTTAGATACATTCGAATGTATAATAGAGATTATCAATAAGATGAACATTTACAAGTTATTGCTCCAAACAAAATTTTATGAGTAATATAATTTGCAATCTTTGGACGTTGATGAACCACATTTCATTGATTTCAGCTATATATTGTTCCTTAACAATATGTGCCTTGCTCAAACAAAGGAGAAAGATAGATTCTCAACATAATACATTTTGTTTAGTAGTGTATCATTTTGAAACTATATTCGATGATTTATCCATCATTCCAATAAATAACTCGTTTGATTAATGACAACTTATAGTAATAATATAATAATAACGAATATATGTTACCATGCATTTTAAAATAAAAACCTCCTCTCCATATCTATAGTAAACTTCTTCCCCTCCTCCATCTAACTCACTAAAACCTTTCAATACAATCTTATAAACCATAATAATTGTAACATATATGCTTCCTTATTTTTTATCGACTAGATGAATAATGATGTTTTCGATGTCATAATAATGAAGTGGTAGGAATATTAACTATAACTTAAATTTAGAAAAGAAATCAGAATGTTGCAAGTTTATGGAGGGCTTTGAGCAATGAGCCCACAACAAAGACTTAAAGATCCTTTCGGAATATATGGAGTAATTAATGCTCGGTTACCACAACTGAACTGAAAGGTCCAGTATCAGCCCAACTAAATGGGTCAGCCAACCAGCCCAGGCCCAGGGGATCTGTTCTTTAATACATTATACTTTTTAATTGGTGAATGTTTTGTTACTTGAACCCATATATCAACTTATACTTTTCCTATTTCGTTTTAACTATTACACTAGTTCTTAGGCCTTATTTAGGGTCTGTTCACATTTACTTAATTTTAGTTCAGCTTCAATCAGTTCAGTTCAGTTCAAATCCTAATTATCTTCTCTCGTAAAATATTCATTTCAGCTCTATTCAATTCAGTTCAACTCCAATCAATTCAGTTCAGCTCAATTCAGTAAATGTGATCAGACCCTTAGTCCACTGAATTTTCACTTAAATTTTAAAAAAATGAGCTCTAAATTTGGGTTATTAAGTTCAATTTATAATTAAAATGAGTTCTATTTGGGGTTGTTTTTTTTTTTTTTTTTTAAATGAGTTTTATAAAGTTCACCTAAGTTAACAAATTTTAATACTTAGATAAGTAAATTTGGATAATGATGCAAAGATAGTCGGAAAAGCTACATGGATAAGAATGAAGAAACAAGGATATGTAGGTTTTTTCACTTTCCTTTTCAAATCATATAAAGTTATAAACATATGACATATGATATGATACAATATCTCCCATCTTCAACTCATATTTTATCTACAACATGTATTTTTTCCCTATATGAAAGATGAATTGATATATGAAAAAAAAAAAATGTTCATTATTTTTTTTACTCTCTCGGTTTCACAATAGCCATGACAATTTAATTTGAAAATATTTATTTAGTTTTGATATCTTTTATCATACATACTGATATTTACATATATTAAAAATAAAAATTTAAAAGTGCGAAACTTCACATCAATAAGAATTTAACAAGATTACGTTTGATGATTTTTTTTTTTATATATTACAATATTATTAGAAAATCCAATCAATTTTGAAAACTTTGACCTTGAAAAAAAAAAGTGTTAAATGCATTATGATATAAAGTTGTAAATATATTGTATCATATTGGGACATGTTACCTTAAAAATGCACCCTAGTCATAATAATTGAATTGATAAAAATCCAATTCCAATACTCATGGTTGAGAAGATTCGAGCACCCACCAAATATATTTAAAATAGTCTCAAAAAATGATTATAAATAACCTCAATGTACTACTTTTGTATGATTTGATGAATGACACGCCTTAGCTTAGCTTGTAGATTAAATTTATTTATATATGATGATCTTTTACTTTCTTGGCAACGGCAACTTTACATCTTTTAATTGTAAGCTTTTTGGATAGAAAAAGAAAGAAAGTAAACAAGTAGTATAACCTAACCTTATCTTAAGTTGAAGGGGCATAAAACTCTGATAAAATAGGATCTTCAATTCCCTTCACTTTTGGGATTAGTTGCTCATTCATTGGAACTCTGTGGTCCTTCATTCTTACACATTCCTTCTTCAATCTCCTACTTCTGTGCTCTACATCTAAAGTCAGCCCAAACTTTATTTCATAATCATAACATTATTACCTTCATTACTTGGATATGCATGTTTATATAGTTATTGTCAATCATCTATGATAGAGAGGGGGGGTGCAACAAAGAATATCGATCGAGTCGATTTCACTTTAGAAAAAAAAAAATCATGTAACGTGCACACTTGACTCAGTACACAATGTTATCACCAAAAGTAACTTGTACTAACACTACTAAGTACATTTTACGTGGACGCGAATATTGAATATAGCCTGTTTGCATACAACATTATTGGCAAGAAACAACTTGCTTTAAAGAGAAGCACAAAAGGCAAGTGTAAATGACCTCCAATAAAAGTAGCAACTTTTTCTCAAAAAAAAGATCTTAACCAAAGAAAGAATCCAAGCTAAGGTCTCATATTTCCCTTTCATGGACATAACAAAAAAGCTAAGATAGAGGAGCTAATTTAAAGGATGTGAAGGGCAATTCATTCAATTTAAGGCTAAGGATAACTAATAATAAAGGGTGTTTTGTTTGCTCTCCAGCAAAGAATATGGGACCAATTGCCACCCACTTATCAGTCTATGTACTTGACTTAAAACTAAAAGGACACTTTGAACATCAGACTATAATTAAATTAAATTAAATTAAGTTGGGGGAGATGCTTATTTAGTACTTCATCTTAATATATATTTCATAGTACATAGTTTCACATATTAAAATTATAACTAATCTATAAAAATATTAATTGTATAAAATATAATTGACAAGTGTAACGTTGAAATTAAAAGAGAGCGAAAAAAATATAAATTATAAAAGCTTATTAAATATAATGTACAAGCAAGTCACTAATAATTTTTTTTTTTTAATATTAATTTCATTTTATTTTGGTAATTGATACAGTCCGACCATCGGCAGTAGTTGATTTTGGGACATTTGCTGATCAAACGAGTTCAAATTTTGTCAATTTAAATAGCGCGATGTGTTTTTTGGGGCAGGACAATTGCATGGATCCAAGGTTGCATGTCCTACGAATAAGTCTGGTGTAATAAACTATCTTGCACAAATTCAAATACAACTATACAAAGTATTCAATTATTTTTACTCTGTCAATTTTATGAAAACAAATCAAAATGGTTACATAGTGTGATCAAGTGATTTTATAGACATTCTACTGATAGGTCTAAACAATAAAGTTTGTACGTAGATAATAGTGATAGATTAGCAAATCTACCACTTAATCATAACTATATTACAAATTATTAGTTATGTGTTCAACAAAGATGCTTTTGGTGAGATAAAGAATTCAAATAATGTAAACTAACAATACTAAATAGTTGGATACTGACCTACCTTCTTTAAAAAAAAAAAAAATAAATAAATAAAATAAAAAAAGTTGAAAACAAAGTTGTTCATAGAACACGTCATGGGAAACTAACATTATACGAGTAATTTTTTCGCAACCTTAAACCTAGTTTCTAGCATTTGGACTGATATTTCACTCCAAATTCTAAGGTAGGGTTTCCTATTCCTCCCATGGCCCTATTATTGGAGAAGAACCTTGAGGGCCTACAATAAACTATCTTTCCTAAGAGTATCTTGATGAAAATAATATGCATGTTCTCTAATTTATATATTTTACTCAATACATTTAAATAAATCTTCCCATATTATTCTTTTCTCTTTCTCAAAAATCAATGAAGTACTCCGTATTATGGGCTTATTCTGTAGCTTAATTTCAATTCAATTCAGTTCAGTTCGGCTCAAATCAGTTCAGTTCTTAATTTTCTTTTCTCATAAACAGTTCAGTTCAATTTAGCCCTAATAAATTCAGTTCAGTTGTTTTCAGTAAATTAGAACAAACCTTATATATAGCGCATGTTTCTATAGAACCATGCAATTCAACAAGGAGAGCCTAGAGAGGTACTATTGGCATGACATATGAAAAAAAAAAAAAAAAGTGATCTATTTTGAAAAATCATACATACTCCGTAACCATTTTATTTATTGAAACGAATGGGGTACTATATAGAAAACTTATAACTACCCTTCTTAATTCATGATTCGGATGACTACATATGGAGCTTCATTCAACTAACAGATGTTGGACAAACACAAGTAGAAAAATCAATCAAGGATTCAAGAAGAAAAATAAAAATAAATAAAAGTAAAGACAAGAAAAGAAAGGAAAACAGTAAAGAAGACACCATTAAAGTAGACAGGATTAAAGAAATGACATTAAAGATGTCTAAGCTCATCCATATTATCAAAACAACAGAAAGCAAGGTGGCTGTGTGTTGGATCAACCAATAGCACATTTGCTTTGAATTTTAAAGCAATCAATCATACAAAAGTAACAAAATTTATAATAAAACCTCATCACCATAATATATTACAGTACACATCCATGAAAATTTAGTGGAGCTAAAGTGACGAATCTCAAAAAAGTTGGACTAAATTGTTGATTAGTTGTTATTTATTAATATATTGATAATACTTGAAAGAATAAGCTAAGATTCAAGAAGGTCAAATTGCATTGTAACGCGGCAGAACGAAGACAGCTGCATGTATTAAGAAAGCTACATAGTTCATGTAAATTATCATAAAAGGAAACCCAAATTTCTATTATTACAAGGTACGGCTAAAGTTTAGATTCAGATCACACATTAATCAATAATCAATACACCATTACACTGTTATGTTCATGGTCCGTCCGAACAAACATGAGTGGTACCTCTACAATACATGTATATGTATGTACAATGTCAATTCCATCCAAAATATATGACAAATAAGTATATGGCATTTCTAGAGACGGCGAAATAGAGATATTTTAAGAGGAAAAGGGGGTATGTACTCGATTTATTCTTTCATAATACTCGATAACATCGATCTCATAGAATTTTCATTAACAACCTATCATCAAAATTCCAAACAAGGAACTCCAATGTGGGCTATGTGGCTATCAGAATAGTTCCTCTATTTAGAGATAATGTATTCTTTATTATCTAGTATTTCAACGTCTTTTCCTTTATTCACATAATAATTAATGAACTGAAAACAACCAACTTATTTACTTTTGAAACGCTCATCTGTCAAAAGGAGAAGAGGTTTCGGGATACAAAGTAAAACACTTAATTAACAAATTAGAGGATCTCAACTAGAATTCCTTTAAATCCTGATAATAATGCGTGAAATTCCCATTAAAATAAAGTGGCACAAAATATCTCCTCTAAAATAATCATAATATTAACCAATCCTAGTCTATCTCAACTCTCTCAACTACCTCTAACTAGTTTGAAAATGGCCTAAAAGAGAAGTCAGAAGAAGAATAAGACTTGTGATAAGTGGGGTTAGGTACTCAAGGAGAAGGAGCGCAGCTTAAGTAACGTAGATTGTTCACACCTAAACATAATCCTTGATAAATAGAAAGAATACCCTTCTACAACTCCTTTTAATCGCAACGATTTCTTATCAAAAAGTTAAAAAATAATTATAATATTTTTTATTTGGTGTATGATTCTCTCTTTCTCCTTATCACATACGGGGTACTTTCCTAGTCAAGTCTATATCATCTTCATAAAATTGTACATCTTTCACGTTGCGATTATAGCGAACAAATGGTGTATGAAAGAAGTCTACTTTATCCATTAGTTTAAACATAATAATCATAAATCAAAGTTTAAGGGGTAGTCCAATTTCTTTCCTTAACTTTCCCCTCTTTCAGGTGTCAACCAAAGCTTTATTTAGACAGACAAAGATCTTATAAAGAGATTTGGTAAAATTTGATTAGACAAAGATGTGCAACATGGAATCATTTTAAAGGGAAATTGTTTAATAATTAGAAAAGAGAGTAATTAGCAACCAAAAAAATGCCAAACTGCACTTGCTTGGTTCTTTCTTTTCAAAGGACCTTTTTTACGTGGGGTATTTATTAGGCAAAAGTCACATGAGTTTGGTTTTCAATCATAATAAAAACAAAAGCTAAGATTATACTTATCTTAAAGAGTTTACTTTAAGGATTTGATGATGCTAAACTAATAATAATACAGCATAGAATACCACAATATTGAAGTAGCTTAATGAGACTTAGGCTTGTATTTAGAAGAAGACTAGTACTCCACCTCACCTTCCCCATTAACTTGTCGGCCACTTGTCATCATCGCCACTGTGTTCCAGATATACGACAAACACCCCTCACATCTCCTTTTGACACGTGGGAGCGTCTCATTGGGCCGCGTTTTTAGTTCCAACCTCTGATTAAAGTCATACAAGTTCATTCAACCTAAGCCACCTCAGAGTCCGACTCGATGTTTCTAACTAACAAGTGCTAAGATCAACTAGCGAAAGATCATTGTAGTTTATTAGAGAATGTCTTCCGATCCCTACAATTGATGTCTAGCTTACTTGAGTTGGAAGTTAGTGTCAACTAGACTCTAATAATTAGAAGAAACTAATAGGTCAAACCTCAAACCATCTCATAGTGAAGATAAAAAGTTAGAGCATGTTCTCTTCAGCTTATTTTCAATTCAGTTCAATTCATCTCCAATAAGTCCAGTTCTTATCTTAATTTCCCTCTCTCATAAAATATTCAGTTCAGCTCAGTCAGAACAGACCCTTATTCAATCCATAAGACCTATGTAACTCACTTTTTATTTTACCTCAAATACTCATGTTAAATATATGGCACCCAAACATATAGATAGGACACTTCAACCCTACAATATTGACCAAAATCATGAAAATTTTGATTAAATAAGCAGATTGGACACTTAAACATGTTATGTCGGACATGGATACCTAAGCCTGAAAAACCTTTTTTTCTCAAGTAATCACACCAGTCAATATATTGGTGTCAAAACATTTGATTTATACCACATGGACTATATTAAAATAATATTAAAATGCAAAAGAGCAACATGAACCAAGTTAAGTGAGACACTTCAAATAGGTAATTTCTCATCAAATCTGAAGAAAATATACCACAAATCTCATCTCAATAATTAATTTGTGGTAAAGAAAGAGAATACTCTGACATGCACATACATACTTTTTGATGATTTTTAAAAACCTTAAAAGTTTGAGTGCAAACTGATGAGTATCCCACCAAATAATAGCTATATTTAAGTGTTTAAGAAAATAAGATTAGGACTAAAGAAGATGCATGCTGTAAGTACAACCACTACCATTAGAATATTTGGCAACTGGCAATCTATGAGAAGATAACACAATTTATAAACAAACAAATTAATACATTACATTAATCTGCAATTAGTCAGAGGCTTAATAAGTTAGGACACAAGTATGCTTCCCTCTAGGAATATAATTAGCTAAATTGTACTATCTTTGATTATACTAATTAGTTATACATATTCTGACAATGAACGAGGAATCAGAAGATAAACAAACCCATCAGCATGCACTGCCCTGTTGCAGTAGTATATGTCAGATGTATTATTTGACACATGGCTTTGCCTGATTCGGCCACATTTTCACTTGTTATTTTTATATGCATGGAAATGATGCAATACAAGCAAATGATAATACACTCTTACGATACAAAGTACTTTGTATTGTACTACATATGTTTTTCTAGTAGTTTAATGGTGTACATGATGGTGCTTTTCAGATTTTTTGAGCTAGAGAGAAGGGTGGTTTTGGAAATGAAAACAAATTAATTGACTTTTTATTGTAATCTCGGAAATCAATTAGGAGTTTCTCTATACAAAAGTTCATGTAACATACAAGTAAGTAGTGAACGTCGCAAATCTTAATGATGAACTATATACAATCGTTATAATAATGATTGGTTGTCTAAGATTAAGCATAGACGCATAGCACATAATTTTGACTCTTGATTAAACGCATGGTGATTTATTCTAATATATGCAAGAAATTTGAATAATTTTATGGCAACAAAAGAAGTGGGGAGACAAAACTGAAACAATGAAATTTCTTGGACAAGGACCTTAAGAGAAAGCGATTAGTTCCTAATATTTTGTCCACCAAATTAACCCAATCAATCTTGAGTCTCTAACAAGATGTGCTCCGACAATCATTACAGTTTAGACCAAACTAGTTAATGACAGTTGACCTTCTACCATATGCAACATTCTGCTATATATGGTTTAATAACTAGACCTTTTTTTGTGGGACCTTCATCATGAAGTACTAAACATTAAACATCAAGTCCTAAACACTTGAACTTGAGTAGCACAAAGTGATCAACCACCCTTAACTACTAGTTGATGAAATCACTAAAATCTCTAGGTGTGGGGCTCTAAGGATTCTCGTATTTTGAATCCATAGTCCCACTTGGTACCTATCTTACTTGAATAGTAATTTGAAAATTTACGAATGATCAATCAGTCTAAACTGTTACTGAAATCATTTCAATATCTAGGTGTGAGACATATCGTAACACGAATCTCAGTCCCACTTTGTATCGATGTGTTCCAACCATTTAACTTTTGTCACATCAACTTATATGTTGACATTGTGAAGCATTAAATGATTAAAACTAAACATATAATAGGATAATAAATATGAACTTACGGGAAACTTCGGCTTTCTACCACTTCTCTACAATTTCATTTGGTGGGAATTAAGAAGTCATCATAAGTATCAAGAGGGTACCACCCAAGCAATAATTTTGATTGAGGTAAACAACTAATTTAGTTCTAAGTGCACAAGGAGGCTAATGAATTAAGTACTCAATTAAGTTAGTGGCAAAATAATTAATGTAGGGAACACCCCAAGTCCAAAAAAAGCGGCACCTCATAAAAATTCACAAAAGGAACAAACCCCAAGTGACATGGGACAAGCTGCCTCTAACTGATAGTCTAATCTGCAGTACAAGGTTACCTTTGTCCCCCCATTACTATAGCACTCCTTAACCTCCAACAGGTATAAGCCCACATAAATTTCACTCTTTAGGCACTTAGCCTAGTGACAAATTTTATGTACTGTATATCAAAACTTATCACCTCTAACCAAAACTCTTATCATATGCCCCCAATTCTACGCCAAATATGCATCTTTACAACTTATATGGGGTCCATTTAACCAATGAGAAAGGGAATAATCAAGAGAGCCTCAAAGCGATTATGTACACAATTTCCTCGTCCTTGTGGTGCTAGCCTATTTCAAAGACGGACAAAAACATCCAATATTTGAAGTCTTTTATTTCTTCTAAATATATCTCGGTATTTGATTAGGAAAATCCACAAATGCCCTTGAAATTTAATGTTTTTTACCCGTTTGGAGACAAGTTTGTCATCCCTTCTCCCCTCATTTATTTAATTGGTTTCAAGCATAGTAAATGGCGCACATTCATATTCCATGAGAATAATATATAAATAAGATGAATAGACTAGCCATAGGCCCCTTTAGATTAGATATAGGCATAACGTGCAGTGTCAAATAAAAAAAAAAAGGTTTGTGGAGTGAATAAATAAGTCTCTTGCTCTTAGATCAACATAAGAGACACTCAAACCCAATACACTACCTAGTAAAAAAACAACTTCGAAAAAAAATTGAATTTTTTGTGTTCATTCCATTCAATTCTTCGTATAAAATAGCAAGAGGGAGTGCAGAAAATCCACTTACCTGATGATGGAACAAGCAGAGCTAGAGCCATGTCTTTCGGGCACATCGAGCACGATCTCAGCATCACAAGAAGATCAGCCACGAGAACGCCTGTATAGGTCACTGCATCAGCAACATAAAGCAAGCAAAGAAGCACAACAACTAGAAGATCAGGATGCAGAGCAAGAAACAGTATCTCAGACACAAATACCATTAGATTTAATGCTTTCTAATGAAGATTCATGTAATGAATTCAACGCCGAACTCAATCTCATCGACTGCTTAAACGTAGGATCATCTCAGAGTTCGTCAGAATCTCCTCCCCAAGGATCAGAAAACTGCGAGCCGAGAGTTTTCTCGTGCAACTACTGTCAGAGAAAATTCTACAGCTCGCAGGCCTTAGGTGGACACCAAAATGCTCATAAACGAGAGCGTACAATTGCGAAAAGAAACCAGAGAATAGGAGCAACAATCGCTGCGACTGCAGCAGCTTTTGGGCATCCTTACTTGCACCAGCAGCACAGTTACTCAAACATTGCTTCATTACCATTACATGGTTCTCCCAATAGATCTCTTGGAATTCAGGTACACTCAATGATCCATAAAACTCCTACTAATAATAATATGACAATGTCTTCTTCTGGAAATGTGTACGGACATCATGGGTGGTTAAGGTTACCTATCGAGCAGCAACCCGCCGTAGGGAAGCTGGTGTCAGAGACCTACCACGGTGGCGCCACCGCAGGACCATCATCGAGAGGTGGAGCTGGAAGGTTCAGTATAGTAGATGAGGGTGTCACCAGTGGCGGCTGGTGGAGTGGAGATAGTCAGATTAAAAGTAATTCAGAAGAATCTACAAAGCTTGATCTATCTCTCAAGCTTTGAGAACTATTTTTTTTTTTCTTACAGGAATATTTTCTTTTCTTATCTAGAATTAGGGGTTTGCTACAATATGCTTGGAAAATTATTAGCTTAATTATTCTCTTTACTTCCTGGGATTATATGATGTAAATTTTCTAATGACAAAAGGTAAAAATGATTTTTCTTCCTTGACAGTTTTTCAGCTTAATTTGGGTGTAGAAAGAGTCATAAAAGCAATTATGTAGACAAAATTTGGATTCATGATGTTAACCAACTAGTTTAGTTGACATCCGAATACACAGCTTGTAACAAAATTTGGAGGTTAATTTCATGTTCATAATCTTGTAAACGAAAGACTGTCAGAATCTGCAAAGTTAATCTTTAATGTTGAAACAGCTCAATATTTCATAAACAATCCAATTGATCCTGCTTTAAACTATAAGACAGTAACTGACAAACAAGAATGATAATGTACCACAAACTGTGAGCAAAATGTCCCAATCAACAGTAGAATTCTAAGGGAAATAGCATTTAAAATGGCATAGGAAGCATTGTATTCAACTTTTATATGTTTAATTAATAATGCTATTATTCATAGAAGACAAGAGAGTAGAAACACCAAACCCAACATAAAATGCATTTGGCCTTTTGCAAGTGATATCTAGTGAAAAATCTTCTAGATATAGACTTCTAGATATTGCATCATGCCATCAACCATCAATCTATTTCCCTAGAGGGATGGTAATGGAGGTCAGTGGGCCGGGTTCTATTTCTAGTCAGTGTAGTCATGGCCTGGCCAGCACCAGCTTGAACTGCACCACCAGTCCACCACCCCCAACCCCCACCCCGCAAGCAAAGTAGCGGGTGGGTTGGGAGCAGGATATCCCGGCTTGTACACATATTGTGGTCAAGATTCCCCTGACTTGCTAACACTACCTCTATGTAGAGGTATCTTACTTACATGATCACATAAATAGAAATGCATAAACATTACAAGAAGTGCTGTATAAAGAATTGAAGTTTAGACATTCCAGCAGCCAATCAACAAAAAAAAAATTAGTGTAAGTTTCCCAAGTAATAAGTAACGTCAACGACTGCAAATGTCAGAGATGGAACCTCATTTATTTTTGAGCCACTGTCAGCTAATTTTACAGATCTTAAAGGGCCAAGTTTATATACTTGCAGAACGCTTATCTGCAACTTTACCGGATACACCCTACTGCAAGTGGAGAAGTTAGCAGAATCTAACAGGTCTTAAACATAGTCCATAAATAATTAGTTTAATACATCATGCGCAGTTAGTAGTTAAGAGAGTCACACAGCAATACTCCAGACCTTAATTATGTACTAGTATCATCACCAAATGCACAAATAACAATAATTCACATAGAAAATGGGCAGCGGGTTGGGCTAGCTGAGCTGGTGACCGGCCAACGAAGTAATAGAGCTACACAAGTTCAAGTGAGACACTACATTTATTTATAACAATAACATGAGGCTAGCTGGGTCGGGCTTATTCGGTCCGCTGAGCCCGGTAGCCAAATGGCAAGTCCCACCTGGACCACAGACCACCTCTAAGTTACAATTAAAAATCCAAGTACTTCGTATACAACTTTCAAGCTGCCTTGCTTCCACATCAAAGCTAGGAATTAGTATCGTTAATAGACAAAACAATTAAATGGTACAGGAGCTTCCAATGTCATGACTAGTGGGATATCTACAATCCTACATACCTTCCAATTCACTGACTTCAAACTTTAAGCTATAAAGATATTCTCAGCTTTCAGCTAATCCAACTAAATTGAAATCAACAACACAATAAGATCATCAACAATAATGAGGCTGGATACTAATATTAACTCTAGAAACAAACAGTAAAAAGTGACTAGCGCTTCATTAGTGAAAGTGATTGAACAAATAAGAGAAATACAGGACAATAAGCTGAAAATGAAAGAACAGAAGTTTTTTTGTTTATGAAAAAGTGAAACAGAATGTAACACAGGAGGATTTTACAGATCCAAAGATGAAATAAAATGACTGCAAGTTCGTAACTTTACCACATTCAGAGATTTAAAATTCTGTTCTTATGGGTTAAGAAAGGCACAGAAATTTTGTAGGCTACATTACACAAAAAAAGACTCGGTCTCCTCTTCGCATGATTTCAATGTTCGCTCTGATCAACAGACAAGTATCAAGTAAAAGGGAACTCAGGACTCAGGAATTCCAAAAAGGTGGCAGAGAAAGAGAGCAAAGGGTAAAACAGTCCTTTATATAACAGTAAGTTTCTAATTATAGCTTTTGATGTAATAAATATGAAGCCCAATCAATGGATGTAATAGATACGAAGCCCAATCAATGGATGTAATCATGTAATAGATATGCAGCCCAAACAATTATAATTTTCCATTACAAACCAACCTTCCTTCACATCTCTACTGCATTAAAGGTTTCATTTAGCATACTGCAACTGTGATCTTAGGCTGCACTTTAGCAAGCTAACTGCATTACTCATGAAAAAGGTTTTTGAAAACATTATTGCGATCATGATCGTATCTGGGACGATATCCCCGAAAACAATTGAATTTCCCCAATTAAACCATCACATTTAAGTCACTATAATATATGGCCCGCCAATTCCACTTGCACTAAACCCAGGTAGAGAAAAAGTAAATCAACTAATCCATTTGAACTATGGTTATAGGTTTAAGATGTATTTAACATGCTAAGAAACCTTCACCTGTTAAGTAAAGCTTCTGTAAGGCAATCAAATGATGCAATCATGAGATTAACATGCAGCCAAATGAAGATTATTGTTGACTTTAGCATCCCAATAGTTCTAGTTCTATACTTTTGTCACCTAATTTCCTATCTGACAAAAGCTAACATAGAAAATTTATCCACCAGGAAGAGACTAGAATTTGAAATAAATTTATAGTAAAGATCCAAAAAGGCAGCGTCAAACATCACAATTCCGAGATACACCAAGGTATCATGAGCCAAACCAATGTAAGAGCAGCCTAATTAACTCTCAAGCTGGCTATCACTACCTAACACAACCATGTCCTAACAACTAGTCAAGTGTTATGGACTGGGTCAACGGGGTCAACACCGCAAGTCAACCACCAATATTGGTGTATACGAGGCGCGCAAAGAAGGGGCAGCATGGTGCAGCAGAGCCAAGCAACAATGGGGAACAGGACAAAGCTAATTAAAAGGGAAAATAGGAAAGAAAGCAACTTCCTTTAATCATGTTCTTTGTGGGTTTCCATTTTGGTTAATTAAAATGTCACATGTATTAGCTATGCTTTGAGTATAAGTAGTGTAGTAGAATGCTAAGGGAAATTATCCAGAAATTAGAGTAAAGTTCATTGTGAGAGTTGTGACCTCAAGTCACTGTGAGACTCATAGCCTAAAGTTATGCTTATCCCTTGTAATCTGTAATTCGATTTCCTTAATCAATCAAATACTCAAGCTTTCCCCTTAATTAGTGTTTAATTAATATTAATTGTGTGTGAGAAATCTGGTACATAACATCTTGGTATCAGAGCAGTACGATTCATGGACGGAAACACAGAGCAGCGGCTTAGTGCCGTGGAAGAGATACTCACCGGGTTAAAAAGTCAACTGACTTCCATCGAAGACAAACTCCAACTACAATCTCCAGGTGATAACCTCACACGAGTGGTAGCAGCAGCGGTCCAAGCCGCCATGGAGGAGGAACGGAAAAAAATGGAAGAAGAACGGAAGAAAATCGAAGACGCCATGGAGACCACTCACGCTAAGCTGGAAATTCGCTTGAACCGTTTCCGAGACGACATCAACAATCAGGGGGCCATAGACCGAGCCAAGGTCGTCAAACTGCAGGAAGAGATGAGAGCAGCGAAACAGAGTCAACCGCAGCAGCCACTCATTCAACCAGCGCACCACCACGACGGAGATAATAGTTTGCAGCAGGAGGGCGAGCGGGTGACGACGCCAGTAGGGGGTAATTCCGAGCAGGACTCGCTTCCTCGGGAGTCAGGCGGATGGCGCGGTGGCGGCGGATGGAGAGGCGGAGGCGAAGGTGGTGGCGGCGGCGACGGCAGCCACTGGAGACACCGGAAGTTGGAGATGCCCCTCTTCGAGAGCCCGGATCCGGATAATTGGGCAGCGAGGGCTGAGATGTATTTTGAATTTTATGGGTTGACGGAGAGGGAGAAAATGGAGGCCGCGATGGTTGCGATGGATGGACCCGCCCTCAAGTGGTTTCAGTGGGAGCAGAAAAGGCGGCCGTTTTACGGTTGGCAGGATCTCAAGCAGCGGACGTTGAACGAATTCCGACCCGCGCACTCCGGCACCCTACATGAACAGTGGCTGGCGGTGTCGCAGGGTGGTGGCACGGTGTTGGAATACCGCCGGCGATTCATCGAGATGGCGGCTCCATTGGAAGACATTCCGGAAAGCTTGATGTTGGGGCAATTCATTAATGGTTTGAGCAAGGTGATTAAGGCGGAGCTTAGGTTGCTTAATCCACCCAATTTAGAGAGGGCTATGGAGATAGCAAGCAGAATTGAAGAACGTAACAGGGTGCAGCAGAATAAAGCCCCTGTTACGAATTGGAAAGGAGGGTCCAGCAGTGGGCCTCCAGCAGCAAGTGCGGCTCAAGGAGGATCTAGCCTCAATAAGGGTGGGCTAGTCCAAACATACGGGCTACCTAGTAGTAGCGGGCCGCCCAGATCTTGGCCCAAGGCCCCTGAGTCACAGGGCTCGGTCAATGTGGGCCGACCCAGCCCAGGTCCGGCCCAGAGTTCAAACGGAGGAACCCGGCGACTTACGGATTTCGAGTTGGCGGAGAGGAGGTCGAAAGGGTTGTGCTTCAAGTGTGACGAGAGGTGGGGTGTGGGCCATAGGTGTAAGCGGAAGGAGCTTAGTGTCTTGATTGTTAGTGAAGGAACGGAAGAGGAGGAGGGCAAAGGTGACGAGGAGGAGGTGGTCTATGAACCGCCGCCGGTGGAGGCGTCCCTATGCTCGGTGGTGGGTCTTTCCAATCCTAAAACGATGAAATTAAGGGGTTGGGTGAGTGGAAGAGAGGTGATTGTCATGGTGGATCCGGGGGCGACCCACGATTTTATTTCCGCTAAGGTGGTGGAAGAGGTGGCCATTAAGGTGGAACAAGGTGGAGAATTTTTGATGGCCTTAGGAAATGGTGACACGGTCCGAGGAGATGGAGTTTGTAGGCGGGTCAAGGTGGAGTTGAGTGGGGGAGTCACGGTGGTGGAGGACTTCCTCCCTCTAGCTTTAGGCAATACGGAGGTGATTTTGGGGGTACAATGGTTGGAGAAACTCGGTTCGGTGGTCACAAATTGGAAGACTCACGTGATGAAGTTCACGGTGGAGGAAATACCGGTGACACTCGTTGGTGATCCGTCATTGGAGAAAAAGCCCAAGTGTCTTTGAAGGCAATGATGAGGGTACTGTCAAAGGAGAAACAAGGGCTTTTGGTGGAAATTAACAAGCTAGAAGGTAGTGGGCCGAGCCCAAATCAGTGAGGCCCACCCGAATTTTTGAAGGAGCTATTGGATCAGTTTAAGGGGATTTTTAATTTACCAAATGGGCTTCCTCCTCAAAGGGGCCATGAACACTCAATTCTTTTGAAAGGGGGTTGTGACCCAATTTCAGTGAGGCCCTATAGGTATCCTCAGGCCCAAAAAGATGAAATTGAAAGAATGATCCGAGAGATGCTTGAGGCAGGGATCATCATTCCATCAAGTAGCCCATTTTCGAGTTCGGTTCTCTTGGTCAAGAAGAAAGATGGCTCGTGGAGGTTTTGCGTAAATTACCGGGCTTTGAACAAAGAAACCGTCCCCGACAAATATCCAATACCCGTGATCGAAAAACTCCTAGATGAATTGCATGGGTCAAAGGTTTTCTCCAAACTCGACTTGAAGTCGGGATATCATCAAATACGAGTCAAGCCGGAAGACACTCACAAGACGGCGTTCCGTACCTCATGAGGGGCACTACGAATTCTTAGTAATGCCATTTGGGCTTACTAATGCGCCGGCCACATTTCAATCATTAATGAATGACGTGTTCCGACCATATTTGAGGAAGTTTGTGTTGGTTTTCTTCGACGACATTCTTGTCTATAGTAAGAGTGGGGAGGAGCACCGTGAACATCTCAAGTTAGTGTTGCAAAAATTGGAAGAGCATAGCTTATATGCAAATTGGAAGAAATGTGAGTTTGGTGAGAGTGAAGTGGCATATTTAGGCCACGTGATTTCGGAGAGGGGTGTAGCTATGGATCAAGAGAAGATCAAGACGGTTCTCGATTGGGAAATTCTGAGAAACCTCAAGGAACTCCGAGGATTTTCGGGTCTAACGGGTTATTACCGAAAATTTGTACATCACTATGCCCAAATTGCTGAGCCTTTAACTTCACAGTTAAAGAAAGACTCGTTTTGTTGGACGGAGGCAGCGACTCAAGCTTTTGATCGACTCAAGGCAGCCATGACCACCGCCCCCATCCTAGCAATGCCCGATTTTCGGGAAAAGTTTGTTGTTGAGACCGACGCCTCGGGTTTTGGTCTAGGGGCCGTGATGATGCAAAGGGGGCGTCCAATCGCCTATTACAGCAAGATTTTAGGGGTCCGAGCTCAAGGAAGGTCTATTTACGAGAAGGAGCTAATGGCCATGTAGGAGATTATAGGTACTAAATGCGGAATTAACATGAATCATATTCATATAGCACCAAACCAAGGATCTCATGCATAACACATAAAGAAGTAAGAATTATACCTTTGAAGCGTGATTCCACGATGATCGAGCAAGAACAATGGGGAGATAAAGAACCTCAAATGCGATTCCTCTACTTGGTCCACGGGCACAGATTAAGACCTCCACTAATGCTAGTTAGTCGCGAAAGAACACTTCTATCGACCTTCTACGGAGATGGACGAACGATCAACCAGGCAAGAACCACCGCGCAACACCACGTGGCCACTAGGGGTGGCCGGCCGTGGGTGAGAGGGGAGAGAGAGAGGCGTGCGTGTGAGAGAGGGAGGATGAGGGCTTTTGGATGGTGGTTGCTTGATTCACAATTCACTGTATTGTCAATTGTGACTTGTTATTCAACCCTAGGCAAGGCTATTATTTATAGATCATATCTCTAAATAATAGCCCAAGTCCAAATCCAAGCCCACTTCCTAATCCCACTCAAACTATACTTAGCCCACTCATGCTTATGACTAATTGATTGCTCATGAGGCCCATTAATGGGCCTCTAACTTGCTTAACCCAATACCCTTGTGTGTGACCAATATAGGATCCATTCTAAAGGGCTTTGGGCTATTTGACTAGCCCAAAGATCATCTCTCATAGTCTAGCAACAGAGGATGACGCCCCAATAGAATGAACTTATTATCTCCATAATAGTGATCCTTGATATATCTAGTAATTGCACTTATCGAAGACACAATTCCTTCAATCTCCCACTTGTCTGAGACAAGTGCGCAATATTCAAATTCCTTAAGTCATTTTGTGTCGATTTGATAATATGATTGCATCATATGTAATCAATATTAATCCTCAAATCATTTCTTGAAATCTGAGTTAGAATTACAAAACAAATGGTTACTTTATAACACATTTGAGCACGGCCATGCATTTTCTGATTTCTCCCTCTTCAAGAGGCCAAAACATGACACATTCCTAATTTAATAGGAAGACTCTATCCAATCTTGTGGCAACCAAAGCTCCCACTCAACTTCTGAAATAACCAGGAAACACCCTTTATAATCTCCAGTTACGGGAAGACGTTTGAATGTACCACAGTTATATCATCCATTGAATGAAACCAATGTTCCACTCATGTCAAAGGAATCCACTAATATATCCGGAAGTTCTATACTTGAACTTCAAAGTTGGTCTATAGTTCGATCCTGCATCATTCATGCATATCCATGTGATTGACCGAGCATTATCACTATACTCCTATAGCCCATGAAACCGAGCTATCCAATCAATCTTACATGCTAGTCCATTCATTGAAATCATTTATGTCCACTTTAATGATTTCGAACTAGGAACTTAAATAATATGTGGATTTTGTTCACCTGTGGGGTTTCATACACCAGGTCTCTAAAATAGATAACCTGATGAGCCCATCAATCCATAATTATTTTGGACATTTTATTTAATATTGAAACCACAATTAAATAAGAGAAAATATAATTTCTGATTAAACATAATTCTGCAAATGAATGTATTACATATGTAATTTATTTTCTCAAAACAAATAACAACTTCTAATTACACCATTCGCTTCAATCCAGTTGCACTAGTATGCTTCTCATGCTTAGGCATTGGAAGGGGTTTAGTAAGCGGATCAGCGATGTTCTCATCCGTGTGAATTTTGCTCATCTTGACATCTCCTCTGTCAACGATCTCTCGAATGAGGTGAAATTTCCTCTCTACATGTTTGGATTTGAAGTGTGACCTAGCTTCCTTTGATTGAGCAATAGCTCCATTATTGTCACAGTATATCTCGATACCCTTTTGAGCACTTGGTACGATATCTAGCTCAGTCAGGAACTTCTTTATCCAAACAGCTTCCTTAGCTGCTTCAACAGCAGCCAAATACTCTGATTCTGTCGTAGAGTCTGCGACAGTGCTTTGCTTCGAACTCTTCCAGCTCACTGCTCCTCCATTCAGACAGAAAATGTATCCAGATTGAGATCTGAAGTCATCCCTGTCTGTTTGGAAACTCGCATCAGTATAACCTTTGACAACCAACTCATCTTCGCCACCATATACTAGAAACATTCCTTTCGTCCTTCTCAAGTACTTAAGGATGTTCTTGGCAGCTGTCCAGTGTGCTTCACCTGGATTTGCCTGAAACCTGCTGCACATGCTTAGAGCATATGCAACATCCGGCCTTGTACAAATCATGGCATACATTATCGATCCTATTGCAGAAGCATAGGGAATGATAGCCATACGTCTCATCTCATCTGGCATAACCGGGGATTGAGATTTACTGAGCGTAATGCCATGGGACATGGGGAGAAAACCTCTCTTGGAGTTTGTCATCTCGAACCTGTCAAGAACCTTATCAATATAAGTCTCTTGACTTAGTCCAATCATCCTTCGAGACCTGTCTCTATGGATTTTGATTCCCAAAATGTACTCAGCTTCACCTAAGTCTTTCATGGAAAAACAACTCTTCAACCATTCCTTGACCGATTCAAGCATTGGTATGTCATTTCCCATGAGAAGTATGTCATCCACATACAAGACTAAGAAAACTATGCTGCTCCCACTAGACTTCTTGTATACACAAGGTTCCTCTTCACTTTTGACAAAATCAAACCTTTTGATCGCTTCATCAAAACGAAGATTCCAACTCCTGGATGCCTGCTTCAATCCATAAATGGATTTCTCAAGCTTGCATACCTTTCTAGGATTTTCCGGATCTTCAAAACCCTCAGGTTGTGTCATATACACTTCCTCCTTCAAGAACCCATTCAAGAAGGCGGTTTTGACATCCATCTGCCAAATTTCGTAATCGAAAAATGCGGCAATCGCTAGAAGAATCCGAATGGACTTAAGCATTGCTACTGGGGAAAAAGTTTCATCATAGTCAATACCATGAATCTGTCTGAACCCTTTTGCAACTAGTCCTGCTTTATGGATGTAGGCATTTCCATCCTTGTCTGTTTTAATCTTGTAGACCCATTTGCAACCAATGGGTTTTACCCCATTAGGCAAGTCAACTAGGGTCCACACTTTATTTTCAGACATTGACTCCATTTCGAATTTCATGGCCTCAAGCCATTTATCTGAGTTGGGGCTCACCAAAGCTTGCTTGTAGGTTATGGGTTCCTCATTCTCCAATAAGAAGATTTCAGAATCCTCAGTTAACAGAACCTCGACAAACTGTTTGTTTCTGATTCTGGCAGACCTACGTGGGGTAGGAGCAACAGTAGAAATTTTCTCTCCAACTCCTTGAAGATTTTCGCATGAATTAGATTCAAGTGGGACGATAGGAGTCTCGCTGGTGGAATTAGCTTGCTCCGACGCATGATTAATCGTTTCATGCGCCCTCGCCTCTGATGTGGTGTTATCCACATCCATTTGTTGCTCGTCTCGAATTTCTTCGAGAACCACTTTACTCCCACTTGGCTTTCTAGATAGAAATTCCTTTTCTAGAAAGACACCATCGCGAGCAACAAACACTTTGTCATCTTCGCGATTGTAGAAGTAATACCCTTTTGTTTCTTTGGGGTAGCCCACAAAGAAACACTTGTCTGATTTAGGGTGTAGTTTATCGCCTTGTAAACGTTTTACATAGGCTTCACATCCCCAAATCTTGAGAAAAGACAACTTTGGAGCTCTTCCATTCCACATCTCATATGGAGTCTTTTCTACAGCTTTGGATGGGCTTCTGTTTAGTATTCTTGCAGCTGCTCCTAATGCATATCCCCAGAATTATATGTGAAGATCAGTAAAGCTCATCATGGACCTAACCATATCTAGTAGAGTCCTATTTCTCCTTTCTGACACTCCATTTAATTGAGGTGTCCCTGGAGGGGTTAATTGTGAAATTATTCCACAATTAATCAGATGTTCATCAAATTCTTGGGTTAAATATTCGCCACCACGATCAGATCGTAGTGCCTTAATTGTCTTCCCAAGCTGGTTTTGTACTTCATTCTGGAATTCTTTGAACTTTTCAAAGGCTTCCGACTTGAACTTCATTAAGTAAATGTAACCATATCTACTTAAATCATCAGTAAAAGTAATGAAGTAATTATATCCACCCCTGGCTTTTGAACTCATTGGTCCACACACATCTGTATGTATGAGTCCCAAAAGGTCGCTAGCTCTTTCACCTATACCCGTAAAGGGTGACTTAGTCATTTTCCCAAGCAAGCATGACTCACAGTTTTCAAATGATTCATAATCAAAAGAAGAAAGGAGTCCATCCTTATGTAATTTCTGGATGCGCTTTTGGTTAATATGTCCAAGCCTACAATGCCATAGGTAAGTTGGGTTTGAACCATCTGTTTTCTGCTTTTTATGATCTATGTTGTAGACATGAGTTGCATATTCTAAAACATACAAACCATTAATTAACTTAGCATTAGCATATAACATGTTTTCTTTCGAAATAAAACAACGTTTGTCTCTTATTTCAAATGAAAAACCTTCAGTGTCTAAAACTGGAACTGAAATAATGTTTTTAGTAATGCTGGGAACGAAATAACAGTTATTAAGTACTAAAATTAATCCAGAAGGTAGTCTCAAATGATAACTCCCAATAGCAAGTGCAGCAACTTTTGCTCCATTTCCTACTCGAAGTGTCACTTCCCCTGGATCTAGCCTCCTACTTTCTTTCAAGCCCTGCACGTCATTAACGATATGAGCACCACAACCGGTATTGAATACCCAAGTGGAAGATGAAGTAAGATTAATTTCTACAACAAAAACATCAAGTAACTCCTTACCTTCTGTTTTCACTGGTGCATAATGGGGACACCCTGGTGTATGGGCTTGCCATCCACCACAATAGAAGCACTGGCAATCTCTCCTTATCAGGTACTCCTCAGCATGGTTAAGTAAGATGTTGATCAAATTTGCAGATGATCCCTCATCATTATGAGAAAGTCTTACAATGTCAAAACCAGCATGGAGTGAGAACAAAATAATGTCACGTGCAGAATCATCATCGATCGGTTTCCCGAGGACATCCATTTGGTTGATCATATCAACCAATTCATTGACATGGTGCCTCACTGACTGACCAGGTAAGAGTTTCTTAGCCATTATCTTACCATGAATCCTGTAAGTCTCATACCTTAAACTGTCAGCCCAGGAATAGTAAATCTGAGGGATCGAGTTAACGATCTCTCTTACATTTGGATCGTTGACACCTCCGCTACCCAATGCCCCCATGCCACCTCTACAGATAGCACGAAGACATTGATACAAGTTGGTCACCTCATACCGACTGAACCTATTATACCAACAATTTGGAATAGATTCCAGTATTAGGTACTTGACCCTTTGTGCATCCAAAACTAATTTCGCATGCATTTCAGGATCCTGACCAAGAGCACACTTGTTCTCAATGGGTACATATAGACGAGTTTCAAGCTTGTGGCTTGTGAGAACATTTCTCAATTCGCCCTCCCATTCCCTGTAGTTTCTGAGATTAAGCCTTAAATTGAGTTTCATTGGTAAATCTGTGTTGTCAAATAAGTTATTCATCTACAAACAAAAAAAAAACGAAACGAGGCAAAATTCAATAATTATGTTTAACAAATTTAAAGTACCATAAGTAATTTAGAATTTATTGGTAACTTTAAAGCATTCATTCAATATTTAAATGATCCCTATTGAATAAAATGATTCCAAGATCCTTTATTTGTGCAATAATTAACCGGATTGAGGCCCTGCCATTAACCGTTACATTTTCAAGGTGAGTAAACTCTTTACTGATTACAACTCTTGTAATTCTTGGTTGAATAATTAACCATCACATGTTTAATTATTACTCTTAGCTTCAAGGTTCTAAACTGATCTTTAGGTAACCTTGTTGAATATAACCAATTAAAAGTGTAGAACGTGATCTACCCCCACTTCCCCAAGATATATTATGACGCTCTGCTGAGGCCGACCCATCACAAACGATCAAGGTTTTCGTCGGGTTTTTAATTGGGAAAGCTGCATCAATATTTCTGGGATCTAGATTTATTATGTTGTGATTGTATAGTGAACTCTAGCGCATCATCAAGCAACATAAATAAACCTAAACATGCATAATCTACTAATGCAATAAAACATGACATAGTATGGCCCCTTAATCCTAAGAAAACTAATAAAGTAAAATGCTCCCACTTGGATCTTCATGGATCTCATCCATCTTGCTCCATTGGGCCGTCACTTCATTGGCTTTTGGATCAACTGCAACCTGTAAATTTATTCTATTCTATCTACTACTTAAATAAAATAAAATAAATTACAAAAATACTCAACGGTACGCAGACCGTATTTAGATTACAAAAATACATCACGATGCGCAGATCGTATTTTAGAATCTATGGGCCATACTAGTCTATATATAGCAATAAACAATATCATATATTATAAAGTGCCATATAATAAATCACTCATCATGCTTTCCTAAACTACAACATCTGATGATCATAATGAAGGAAACATGGCTATAAATATCTCATATTTTAATTAATTAATGTAATTAGATAATATCATATATTAATCACAACCAATTATAAAATATCATATATTTCAATTTAGGTATGAGATAGAATCAAATCTTATTTGAAATTATGGAATATAAATCATATTTATTTTCCATGATTATCCTAAATAATTTAGGAATTCTATCCTAATTACTTGCCAATCACATATTTTAAATCAATTATTATCCATAAATAATTATGAGATAATCACATTATTTAATCAATTATTATCCTTATAGAATCTTTTGCTCCATAATTATCCAAACTTAACAAAAATAACAACTTTAAATTTGTTAATTATCTTTTCAAAATTTAAACTTATCCTTAATATTTATATTTTTTTTTTTTTTTTTGAAATCTGATTTTATCCAAAATAAAATAAAAAAATTTTTTTTTTTTTTATTAAAGGCCGCGTCAGCCACCGTGGTGTGGCCAGCCGAAGCCGGCCACGGTGGCCGTATACCTTACGGTGTGCGCTGCCCCTGCAGTGACGTAGGAACAGCAGCAGCAGCACACGCAAGGGGTGGTGCACTGCTGCGCTGCTCCTTGCTGCCTGACCCAGCCCCGCCCCCTCCCTCCTGGACCACCAGCAGCGGCACCACCGTGGCAGCGCCACCCAGCCGCGGTGCTGCTGCTGTTCTTTCCTTTTTTTTTTTTTTTTTTTTTTTTGATTTTTAATTAATTAAAACAAAACAAATTTTGTAAAAATCAATTAAACTTTATGTGGTCCTATTAATCCCAAAATTAAATCACATTCAATTTTGAAATTAGGGTTCTTGATGAAATTAATCCCCAATTTAATTTAACATTTAAATTAAATAATTTGATCATGAAAAATTCATAATTTTAACATGTAATCAAATAGATTAAATTCCTTAAACATATTACCATCGAAATAAATCAAAATTTAAACACAAAATTTCACAAATTAGGGTTAAAATTCGAAATTTTCGAAATTAGGGTTTAGGGGTTCGAATTTTTTTCGATTATTTTGGGGCAAAATTCGGATCAATTGATGGCTAATATGGAGCAAATTAAACACCTTTAATGATTCTATATTGTTAAATCATATTTAAAATAACAATTGACTCATAATTAAATTATTCTCCCTCCTAATTGAATTAAAATTGTGGATTATCAAAGAATTATTACTCAATATATGTAAATGCAAGAGGCTAACTGATACCACTGTAGGAGATTATAGGTACTAAATGCGGAATTAACATGAATCATATTCATATAGCACCAAACCAAGGATCTCATGCATAACACATAAAGAAGTAAGAATTATACCTTTGAAGCGTGATTCCACGATGATCGAGCAAGAACAATGGGGAGATAAAGAACCTCAAATGCGATTCCTCTACTTGGTCCACGGGCACAGATTAAGACCTCCACTAATGCTAGTTAGTCGCGAAAGAACACTTCTATCGACCTTCTACGGAGATGGACGAACGATCAACCAGGCAAGAACCACCGCGCAACACCACGTGGCCACTAGGGGTGGCCGGCCGTGGGTGAGAGGGGAGAGAGAGAGGCGTGCGTGTGAGAGAGGGAGGATGAGGGCTTTTGGATGGTGGTTGCTTGATTCACAATTCACTGTATTGTCAATTGTGACTTGTTATTCAACCCTAGGCAAGGCTATTATTTATAGATCATATCTCTAAATAATAGCCCAAGTCCAAATCCAAGCCCACTTCCTAATCCCACTCAAACTATACTTAGCCCACTCATGCTTATGACTAATTGATTGCTCATGAGGCCCATTAATGGGCCTCTAACTTGCTTAACCCAATACCCTTGTGTGTGACCAATATAGGATCCATTCTAAAGGGCTTTGGGCTATTTGACTAGCCCAAAGATCATCTCTCATAGTCTAGCAACAGAGGATGACGCCCCAATAGAATGAACTTATTATCTCCATAATAGTGATCCTTGATATATCTAGTAATTGCACTTATCGAAGACACAATTCATTCAGGCCATAGCTCTTGCGGTGACTAAGTGGCGACATTATTTGTTGGGTAGAACGTTCGTGATTCGAACGGACCAACAAAGCTTGAAGTTCTTAATACATCAACGCGAGGTGGGGAGTGAATATCAAAGATGGATTCGAAAATTGGTGGGATTTGACTTCGAAATCCATTACAAGCCCGGCGCGGCAAATCGCGTAGCTGATGCTCTGTCACGCAAAGGGAAGCAGGGGAATGAAGAAGATGGTGAGCTCTGTAGAGTTGGGTTAAGCACGATGATCCACTCACATTGGGTGGACTGGGCCGAATTAGAAAAAGAGCTGGAGAAGGATAAATGGTTGGGAAGCATTGTTGTGGGCCTAAAGGGAGGGAAAGGCGGGCCCAAAGGCTTCCACCCTGAGGGAAATCGAGTTTTTTATAAGAATAGGGTGGTTTTACCCAGTAATTCCAAATTCATTCCTCTTCTCTTGAATGAATATCACAATACACCAGTGGGGGGTCATGATGGGGAGATCAAGACATATCTTCGTCTCTCTTCCGATTGGTTTTGGGCGGGGATGCGGAAAGCCGTCGGGAAATATGTCAGAGAATGTGAAGTCTGTCAACGGAGCAAATCCACCACCAAAAATCCACTCGGGTTGCTTCAACCACTTCCAATCCCTGAGGCAATTTGGGAAGACATATCAATGGATTTTGTGGAGGGGTTACCGCTGTCACGAGGAATCGACACCGTGCTTGTGGTGGTTGATCGGTTGTCAAAATACAGCCACTTTATTGGGCTCAAACACCCTTTTAACCCTCTTAAGGTGGCTGATTATTTCGTGAAAGAGGTTGTACGGCTTCATGGGTTTCCTTCATCAATTGTCTCCGATCGATACCGAGTATTCATGAGTACTTTCTGGAAAGAGCTTTTCCGGCTGCAAGGGACGCACCTCAACAGAAGCACGGCCTATCACCCCCAAACCGACGGCCAAACGGAGATCGTCAACAAATGTTTGGAGTCTTATCTCCGGTGCTTTATTGCTGAACAACCACGCACGTGGGCTAAATGGTTGCCATGGGCAGAATATTCGTATAATACATCTCCTCACACGTCGACTAAGATGGCTCCATTCAAGATTGTTTATGGGAGGGATCCTCCTAAATTGTGGCGATTAGGGGCAAATGAGACGGTGGTTAGCAGCCTAGAGGAAGCATTGAAGGAGAGGGATGGGATCTTAGATGAGCTCCGTATGAATCTCAACCGAGCGCAGCAAATCATGAAGGTGAACGCTGATAAGAGCAGAAGGGAAGAGCAATTCGAGGAAGGGGAATTTGTGTTTCTGAAATTACGGCCGTACCGTCAGAAATCCCTAGCACGGAGGCCGTTTGAGAAGCTTGCAGCACGATTCTATGGTCCTTTCGAAGTCTTGGAGAAAATTGGAAGGGTAGCATACAAGCTTCGACTTCCTGACAGTTGCAAACTCCACCCTGTTTTTCATGTTTCGCAATTGAAGCGTGCATTAGGTGATCTCACCAGCCAACCCCTCATTCCTCACCACTTATCTCCAGATTTGGAGATGATAGTCGAACCAGAGGAACTTTTGGCAGTTAGACAGAAGCAACAGGGCATTACTCGGGGTCTCGAAGTTCTAATTAAGTGGAAGGATTTGGCCGAATTTGAAGCAACTTGGGAGGAGTACGAAGCCATCCAGCAGCGGTTTCCGTCATTCCACCTTGAGGACAAGGTGAAACTCAAAGGGGGGAGTGATGTTATGGACTGGGTCAACGGGGTCAACACCGCAAGTCAACCACCAATATTAGTGTATACGAGGCGCGCAAAGAAGGGGCAGCATGGTGCAGCAGAGCCAAGCAACAATGGGGAACAGGACAAAGCTAATTAAAAGGGAAAATAGGAAAGAAAGCAACTTCCTTTAATCATGTTCTTTGTGGGTTTCCATTTTGGTTAATTAAAATGTCACATGTATTAGCTATGCTTTGAGTATAAGTAGTGTAGTAGAATGCTAAGGGAAATTATCCAGAAATTAGAGTAAAGTTCATTGTGAGAGTTGTGACCTCAAGTCACTGTGAGACTCATAGCCTAAAGTTATGCTTATCCCTTGTAATCTGTAATTCGATTCCCTTAATCAATCAAATACTCAAGCTTTCCCCTTAATTAGTGTTTAATTAATATTAATTGTGTGTGAGAAATCTGGTACATAACATCAAGGTCAGGAGTTAGCATCTGGCTTAGATTTAGCATAACTGCCCTTGTTCATGTGATCACAACAATAATGTATTGATCTCAAAATATAGAAATTTGTCAACATTTAACAAGCAAGAAATTTAAAAAGGGGAATATGAGCAAAAAAATTGCATATTATGAACAATTATTATGTTAATGGAACATTCTATATCGCCTAAAATCTAAGTAAATTCAATGCCATTACCATACATTTGATCTTCCAAGGATGCCAGAAAGGCACTCTACATTTCGACAAAAGACTTGACAGTTTCTAACCATCTCAGAAGTTCGGTTCTATCCTTGTTGACCATGTAATGATGCAAGAAAACAGAAAGTTCACCATCCACTCCTCTTGCTTCCAAGTATTGATGAAGTGTCTTACGAAGTTTGGGATCTAGTTTTCTGAAGTAATAAAACAATAATTATGTCAATTACAGAGAAAAGAGCTGCAGCCAAGCTAAAACAGTGGCTAACACAGCCTACACAGGCCTTTAGGCAATGCACAAGTCCTAAGTCACATCAATAAGATTCCTGGGGACATGTATACTAGCATATGATATAATCCAAAATTTTGAGCAATCAAGAGCGCAGAAAAAAATGCCACATTTTTAAAGCCTCAAACTGGAATTGGGAGAAGAGTGCAATGTATATTGAGAAAATAAAACCACTAATCACTAACAAGATGTGCAATAGATTTCAAAAGACACACTCCAATCTTAAGGATACATAGACTAATTACATATAGTGTCCACTGATCTCTGATGTTCGGTATACAGTAATGAAAATCATTAATCTTTGGCAAACTTTGGTGGAGTTACTGCTATTCCACATTTCCACTACTTTGAAAATAATTAAAACAGGAAAATCTCATAGAATATGCTCATGATCATTGTAACCATCATAATTACAAAATCAAACACCATCATGCTAAGCACATAAAGCTAATAAGGCAAAGGAAGCAGTACCTTATATTAGGACCCATGTGAGCTTTAGGTAGCAATTTGTTGCCATGAAGCAGGTAGACTTTCATGATCTCCAAGCCATCTGGCCATGCAGAGCACACAAATCCTAATCCATCAGATCCCTCCCCCTTATATATGTCAACCAGCAAGCTTATGTGAAGACGAGTATCTTCGCCATCAGTATCATCCCCAGTTTTTGGGTCGGATACACAACCATCAAACATTGTAGCCTCAATTTTGATATCTTCTTTTTCACCGAATTTGCGCCGGAGCCTAACATATTGCTCGCCTGGGCGGTCTTCAACCGAGAAGAAACTGAAAGTTGCAGGAGGCTGCATATTCAGATAAAGTAAGTTTAGATAGATAACAACAGCCATTTTTACAACTGTAAAAATGGAAAGAATGTGAATGTACTGCCGTGCTACCCTAGGAAAATGAAAAGGTTTTTAGAGTACTTTTAGGACTAATTTTGCCCATGGTTTCTAGCGGTTGAATGGAATGCCAGTAGATACACTGGCCCATGATTCATTTTTCATTTTCCATATTCTACCCAAATAATATATTATGTCGAAAATAGCCAGAAAAAAATTCATCACAATTAATCTCCTATTTTGTTCATATCATATTTTCTCTCCCCAATGTGTTGCCAGAACAATTTCACTTTGGTCAAAATGTGGCAATGACTAAAAACCACAACATGCAACATATGACGATCATACCTTAAAGGTCTATATGGGATCATAATGCTATCATAATGGCAAGACCATCTATCTTCATTTCAAAAAATCTTGATATGAACGGGGGAAGGAAAAAAAAACATAGATCAATGATACCAAAAAAGGGGTCAGCTACATGAATGTAGTCAAATGCATGAATCCTTGTTCATCCCTTTGTCCTTTTAAACACCTCAACACAAGTCATCTCTGCCTTCCCTCAAATTCTTTTTAGGCCACCAAATTCCAAGTCTCTAAACCTCATACCAAGCATCCACCCCTCAACAAAAACAAACATGGCCAGACCAACATAATTGACTTTCATTTCTTTTTGAATGTGAATTTCAGCATTGTGGACTCTATGTTCCTTGCGTAACCACACATCCTCTTAACACTGATCCAGTCACCCTCTTTATTTAAACAATTCTGATCACCCAACATTTTTATTTGTTAAAAATTAATATAGGATGGCGTAATCAGTCCTATATAAATTCCTTTACTTTAAGAGACACATTAGTCACCAAAAATTCTCCCATTGCTCCTCTCGAAATATCCAGCCGACATAAATCATATGAGTGACAGTTTGATCAGCATCTCTAACCTTTTGTACAATAGGCCCTGGATACTAGAACGTCTAGAAGCCTATCTTAGAGTTAATTCTCCAATCCAACTTTGGCATATTATGGTCTTTTTCTTTGTTGAAACTAAAATTACACTCCAAATATTTAATCACTAAGTCATAAGTCCTTAGCATGAAGCCATGAAACTTCATAATTTAACTCTGGTCTTTAAAACTCCAACTTAGCATTGCATCCTGCTTTAGTTGCAAAAAAGAACAAATTTAAAGCCACAAACCAATCCTACTGGAGCATTCTAATTCCAGTAACCAGACCTTCAACTTAGACTTATTTCAGCTCTAGTTGCAACCAAGAGCTCATACAACCAACTCTCACACTAACAGTCACACCCATCATTCCATCCCCGTGCACTACTACTAAAATCCCTATGCTCCATCCAACCAACATTTAACATGTCCAATTCCATGGAAACTAAAGGAGATACCATCAACGTGTCTGACGGAAAAAATCCTATAATCAGTAACATCACCTGTAGTTCACCTAAGCAGCACTACCTTTACTCCATAAGGTCTCAGGTGAAAGGCATGAAACATATAATGCAATTCACTCTACATAAGCTGATACGTTCCCCTAAATTGCTATGATCACTTAAACAAATCATGGTTGACACTTAAATTTCTTCCCATTCATCAACATGATTGCAAAAATTAAACTTGTATCGTGTGAAAGAATTACATCAACGTACACCTCACCAATAAACTTTCACACTACTACATTAACATTTAACAAGTGACCTGTTTCCACACCTCAATAACAACAAGCAATCTAAGATTCATCATAGAGTTCACTCATCCTGCATCTTTAACACCACATTAATGAATTTCTACTGCTTAAGACCCGATATCACTCGATTTTGCTTATGTATCACAATCTTCTACTTCCTATACTCTAGTTAGACTTTAAACCCGATGTTAGGTTATTGAAAATCAGTACTCCCTCCCATCCCATTGTTCCCAGACCTATTTGATCAGCTACATTTTCAAGAAAGCATGAAGTTTTTACAATAATAAACAACAATGAATTTCCGGAATCATCAATTTGCAACAAACCCAGTTTTCTATTACTCCCCTAAATCACATGAAATTATGATATACCACACTCTTCCCCAAGTCACACCATCAAAATCATTCATTTATTTGTAAAATTGCCAAAAATCAAATAAGTAAAAACCAATTGAAATAAAACCATCTAATGCAATCTCATTCAATAATACATCAACACAACAAAATTTCACCAATTAGAGAATAAATTCGAAGTATATGAATAATACCTCTTGAGGGGGAGCATATTCAGTCTGATATTCGACTTCAGTGCGAATAATTCGAATAATGTTGGAATCAAACGGTGATCGGACCTTTGTCGTTTCAGAAGAGTGACTACGAATTTGTGTCGGAGAATCGAAGAAGTGTCGAAGTGGTTGGAGAAGAGGTAAACATAGACGGTTGCCGGAAAAAGGAGATGAAGAAGAAGAAAGACATTTTCTGGATATTCTGAAGAGGGAAGCCATGGAAGTTGGAATCTGAAGCAATATTGGGAGGTTGAAGGAGGGTTTTTGAATTTCTGGGTTTTACTCTGACTTTTGGGATAGTTGAGTCCATAGTCCATAGGCCCAATTGTGTTAGGATGCAATTAGCCATTAGAGTGGGTTTAGAGTTAAAAAAAGAGTAATGCAATGAATCAACACATCTTAGGCCCTGTTCTTTTGAGCTTTTAGGGAGCAAAGCAGAACATACCATAGCAAGGCTAGACTTTTACACATTGCGGAGTAGAGCAAATTTCAGCAGAATGGTGCATAGCAGAGTAGAGCAGCTCTAAAGAACAGGGCCTTGGTATCTTACATGTCAAATTGTCAATTTATTATAGAATACAAGATTACATGTTAGACTTAAACGGCAGGAAAAAAGGATAAGGGAATCTCAACCGCTAAGAAGTCTCTAATAGAATTAAATCACACAAGCTTCAAGTCATGAAACCAAACCCTTGATGCTTTGAATCGTGTGCAATGAATTGTTTCGCTTGCAAACAATCATCCAGCGATAGACATGTAGTGATATTTTAAATTTTTGAAGTTCAATTCTTTATAGTAATATTTATACGTAGATAATTAAATTATGATGATCTTTATAGGTTGTAACCCCAAATGAGCAAGCACTGGGATAGATAATGTTTTGTAGATGGTACTACAGAATTAGAATGAAATCTTGTTTATATCATACTATATCATAAGCCTAAATGTAAGAATGGCTTATGGGCCAACAAAAATTCTACATAATGACATGGTTTAGTATATGCATGGGTCATGGCCCAATACAACTTAAATAAAAACCAATGGTTCATGTCATGTCAAGTCACATATTGAGGATAATCTCAAAATGACTTAGGCCCTGTTCTTTTGAGCTTCTGGGCAGAGCAGAGCAGAGCAGATTTCAGCAGAGCAGAGCAGAGCAGAGCAGATTTCAGCAGAGCAGAGCAGATTGAAGCAGAGCAGAGCAGAGCAGAGCAGATTTCATTAATATTAATATTATTATTATTACTAATATTATTATAATTACTAATATTATTATTACTATTATTATTATTATTATTATTACTATTATTATTATTATTATTATTATTTTTACTATTATTATTATTATTATTATTATTACTATTATTATTATTATTATTATTATTACTACAATTATTATTATTACTACTGCTGCTGCTGCTGCTACTACTACTACTACTATAATCATTAAATTTTATTATTAAATATTAATTATAATTAATAATATTTATATTATTAAATATTAATTATATTATTATTATTAATATTATTATTATCAAATATTAATTATGTTATTATTAATATTATTATTATTAAATATTAATTATATTATTATTAATATTATTATTATTTAATATTAATTATTATTATTATTAAATATTAATATTTAATTATATTATTATTATTAAATATTAATTATATATTATTATTATTAAATATTAATTATATATTATTATTATTAAATATTAATTATATATTATTATTATTAAATATTTATTATTATTAAATATTATTTATATATTATTATTATTATTAAATATTAATTATATATTATTATTATTAAATATTTATTATTATTAAATATTATTTATATATTATTATTATTAAATATTAATTATATATTATTATTATTAAATATTATTTATATATTATTATTATTAAATATTAATTATATATTATTATTATTATTAAATATTTATTATTATTATTAAATATTATTTATTTATTATTATTATTAAATATTAATTATTATTATCATTAAGTATTAATTATTTATTATTATTATTATTAAATATACATTATTATTATAATAATTCAATATTAAGTATTAATTTTAAGCAGAGCAAGGCAGAGCAGAGCAGAGCAGAGCAGATTGAAGCAGAGCAGAGCAGATTTCAGCAGAGCAGAGCAAAGCAGAGCAGATTTCAGCAGAGCAAAGCAGAGCAGAGCAGCTCTAAAGAACGGGGCCTTACAAGTTTACTCGACAATTAGCTCAATCTTACATATCATCCACATCAACCATCCACGCAAATGCCCATAAATGACAAACAAATTAAAACCTTAGAACACATAATATTAGACCAACAAACAATGAAATTAATTTAGAATAAAGACTTAAGAGTCCTAAATTAGAATAGTTCACAACCTCAAATTAAGCAAATCCTCTACCATACACATATTATTATGTCCACGTCTCAAGGTACACAACCTCTCACGGACACCATTGTTGCCTAACTATCTAATCTTTACTCCTATAAACTTGAGATATTTATTAACAGTATCCAGATATTCCATATGCATTGTACCTCTACCCTATGTATTTAATGTGACATAATTTAGTAACCAATAATAAGGAACAAAATTAAATTAAAATTAAACCATTAAAAAAATCAGAAATAATTATACGCTACTGTATTATATTGTCGTATACAAATAGAATTGGTGGAAGAGTAAAGCAATACCAAAGATTGAGCGTTAAGTTATGGAGAAAGTGAGAACACAATTTTATTCTCACTAAATTTTTGCGTTCCATTCATTCTCCTATTTTTCCTTAACCATTAATAATTAAAACTCCTCTACAAATATTATCTTTCACTCTCAGTTTGCGATTTGTTTGTAACTATAAAAACAATCGGGATTATATCATCCGAGTGGACGTGGACGGTATTCAAATTATCGACCAAATAAGTTCGAAAGGAGCGTGAATCAGGGTTGTTTTCTTTCGAGCTAAGGAAAGGAAATCGTTCAGTTTCCTTTCTCTTTCTATGATTACGAATTTTAAAACCCCAGAAAGGAATTTCATTTATTTTTAATTAATTTTTCTTGGCCCATAATAAAAAAAAAAAAAAAAAACCAATTTTTAAATTTTCTTGGGAATACCAATTAGACTTTATTCTGGATTAGAATTATTTTATTATATAAAGTATGAAATTTATCCAGTAGGAGAGAGAAAATACAGAAGAGTTTAGGAGAGAGAGAGAAAAAAGGGGGTGAGGCAAAATGTTGTGTAGAATGATACCAAAGAAGAAGAAGACAGGTGCGGTACCAGTTTACTTGAATGTGTACGATCTTACCCCCATTAATGGCTACGCTTACTGGCTTGGTCTTGGTGTCTATCATTCTGGTGTTCAAGGTAATCTTTTCTCTCTCTTAAATTCTTCATTTTTAAATCAGATTCAGATCTGTTTTTAGCGGTTGTTGTGAAAAATATAATGTGGGTTTGTTTGGATTTATGTTAATTTGTAATGGGTATTTTTTTAAATTTATTTTTTGGCTTGTTATCTTATTTGTAATTGGTCGCTTAAAATTGGTTCCTTTTTGCTTGAATTTTGGTGGGGTTTTCTGGGATTTTGACGTTTTTGATTCTGGAATTTTAGTAGATCTGGTGATTCAAATTTCTGGCAGTTTATGTGATTAAACACTAAAATTAGCTGAAAATTGAAGGTAATATAATGTTTTAGGTGAGGTTATTTTCCCTGGTGCAATTTTCATTTGTTGTTGTTTTCATAATTTGCTTTTAATAGAAATATGTCTTGATGACAATGATGCTGTTGCATGATATACTGGAATTTGGTGCTATAATTCTGGGATTAGGATAGTGTACTTTGTGTGGATCCATGGTATAGAACTGTAGACCCCTCTAATTATCTGAATTTATGTCATTTAGTGTTTATCTTTTTGTGAACTTGAGATTATGAGGATTATACACTTAGATTGGATAAGGATTGAAGATTGTGTTCTATACTTTTGATTCATGGAGCAATGTTGTCAAAAATATCACCGGCTGGCTTATTTTCTTTTCACCTTCTCTGGAAACTAAAGTTAAGTTAAGGGATATATACTAAGTACACTATACAGCTATAATTTAAGCTCGGATAAGTGGAATTCAGGTGGATAGATAGATGCCTACGTCGTAGAATGATTCCAAACCTAGGGTGTTCCATGTTGAGCTCCATTAACATACATTTGTTGCTTATTTTGTATTATTCAGAACATGGTTAGAATTTGCTTATAAGTTTTCAGCAGTATTAAGATAGTAATGGTGATGGCTAGTTGAATCTGTTGCTCTTGTTTTCTGCTGTGATTGTTGGGTATTGAAACTGAATTGTGCTCAATTCTTCAGTTCATGGGGTTGAATATGCTTTTGGAGCTCATGATCATGCCACGACTGGGGTATTTGAAGTGGAACCAAAGCAATGCCCTGGTTTCACATTCCGAAAATCAATCTTGATAGGAAGAACAGATTTAGGTGCTAAAGAAGTCCGCGCATTGATGGAGAAACTATCCAAAGAGTACTATGGCAATACATACCATCTAATTAGCAAAAACTGTAACCACTTTTGCAATGATCTGTGTATACGTTTAACCGGAAAGCCAATTCCAAGTTGGGTCAATCGTCTAGCTCGATTGGGTAAGATATATGCTCTGTATATTTTATTCGTCCTTGTGGTTCAGTGCTTTGAGTATATTATATATGTTTTCCTGCTCATGCTCTTGTTAATTCCATGATTTGGTGATGAATTTCTGTGATTAGGCCCACTGTGAAGTGCTTCTTCTATTATGTATTAATGTTGTGTGAGTCATGCTTCAACTAAGTGTATTTTAGTGCCCCTCAAATAAATAATTAAACCTAAGTGTGTTTTAGTGGTGTGACTATAATGACCTCACAGTTTATTATAAATCTCTTTTCATGTCAAAGTTTTAGTATGCTTCTAGTGATTACTACAAATTTTGATAGACTATAAACTTTATTTTCCTGCTGTCGGATAGTGACAAATGTATGAGGGAGTCAGATTCAGGCCATATACTAGCTGTTAAAAATTGAAATGCCGTGGTTTCCTTGCTATTTGTTGTTACCAACACTGTTGACATTTGGTGTAAGGAAGATGGACTTGTGTTAAAGGTGTAATTTTGTCATATAAAGTTCTTAATTGTAATATTAAGAGTCAATACATGCTGGTGGATAAAGATTTGGCTATTAGCTAGGAAAATATGCTTCAGCTGTATACAGTAAGGGGACCTCGTGTCTTTCTACCACACATCATAATAGGTTTGGTAAAATCCGAGGGTGGTGGTTCAAGAATTAGGTTTTACTCAGTGGTGTCTGTTAGTGACTCCAACATTTCCCTTACTAGCCAAAGTTCTTTTTCTGTTAGGGGGGTGCACCATTTATTGATGTAAAAGCAAACTTGGTGTTAGGGTTTAGTTTATTTAACCCTGTGTTGCATGGACTTGCACACATGTATATCTGCAAAAGTGTCTAACCCAGCTATTTTATTATTAATACCCATGTTAGAATGTCGAGGAATTCTGAAATTAAAAATAAGATTAACATAGGCTAAACAAGCTGAAGTGTTTCTTTCATAGGCAAATTTCATTACTTGTGTAAATCTTAATATTGTTTTTCATGGAAATCTTGTATATTCAAAACTAAAGAATACACCCAAGTCCAACCAATGATGTTTTTGCTAAATCATCGTTCTTCCTATCAATTTCAAGGTCTACTGTGCAAATGTGTTCTCCCAGCAGCTTTGGATGAAGCTAAGGTTCGCCATATTAGGGCTGAAAGCAAGGCCCGTAGTGATGTAGATAAGAAAAAATTGAGAAGCCAATCAAGTAGGTTTGAGCCTTCAAATTCTACATCATCAGCATTGTCTGATTGTTCTACAGCTCCTGCTAGCAGAAGTAGGAGGCAGAGACGCTGTGTTCCTCCATCTTCGTCTTTGATTTGTGCTTACCCTCAGCAGGAAGCTGTTTCATAGGAAGCATCTATTTTTTAGGGTTTGCAATGTAAATTTGTGATGCAGACATATATGGTAGAAGGTGCATGTTTCAGTTTTATTTTAAATTTTCGTCGATAGTTTCTGTTACCAGCTGCTGGTGAAAGCGATGCAGCAGTCTTTCAAGTGTATCAAATTCCTTATTTTGCCATGTAATTTCTGTTCATGATATCGCTCTTTCATCTCCCAAATTATCCCCAGCCCCCTTACCCCTCCAAAAAAATAAAAGTCCAGCCAATTGCTAATGACAATTGAGAAATTTCGCCTGTTTTTAGTTGCCTAACAAGTAACGGAGTAAGTAGTTGCACTTTTTACAAAAGAAAAAGGGCATGATACTCTTTAAAGTAATCTCATCTACTCGTAAGTTCATACTTTGTAGGTTAGTCGTTTTCATGAGCTGTATTATCTTCATAGTTTTCGCATTTGGCTAGCTGATTGCTGATGTAGCTAACTATCTATTTCATGGAAAGCAATAGTGTCATTTTGATTTGTTTGCGGCTACCAAGCAACTTGTTCATACCAACCGAGTTAATGTATTAGCAATTGACACATTGGACTGCATTTGACCAAGTCAATTAGGTGTAGCAATTTTTTCAAGTATTGCTTTTTCCCACTTTAATAAATCAAGAGCCACATATGCTACGGTGTAATCAGCTTCTAATTTTACTTATTATTTCTTAATTGAATGAAATGCTAAAGAGTAAACAAGCATCAGAAAAATGACACATTTTATCAACACATTTGTTCTCATTGGCTGAACTCAGTTGAACTGAACGAAACGGAACTGAACTGAAGGGAACAGAACTGAACTGAATTGAACTTAACTTATTAGAGCTGAACTGAACAGAACTGAAATGAATATTTTACGTAGTATAAGAGATGGAAATTAGGAGCTGAAGTGAACTGAACTTATTAGAGCTGAACTGAACTGAACTGAAAATAATTGTATGAGAACATGGCCTTACTTTCTCTCTAAACTAGAGCCCTTCTTTTACTAAATGAGAATGAAGCCTTCTATGGTGAGAAAGTAAGTTTATCGCTTTGATGAAATTAGAATGGTATCTTTGTATCATTTGCTTTTCTTTTCTTTTCTTTTTTTTTTTTTTCTTTGAATAAAAATTTTTCTTGTTGTATTGTTGTTTAAAATTGGTTAGCGTAGTTGCTTTAAGAAAAATGTATCATATATGCTCGTATTTCATACCACGATGAGAATTAAATTTTTAAGTTGCTAACTTCAAATATGGAGAGTAAAGAGCCGAAGGACTAAAAGGAGACTTATAATTAACCACAATTCTCATTAAACCTTGCCACAAAGAGATTAAGAGAATATTATCACAACAAAGAGTCTTTGAAGGAATTATAAAGTCCGGAAGATTAATAACATGCCTATAATTTTGCGTAATAACTACCATAAGGAGGCGGCTAAGGTACTTTCTAATTGATTAACTTAATAACTTTTACTTGTACATACAAAATATGGAGTACTTGGTATTTACAGAGTATTTATGTTGACTCTTGAAACAAAATTTATCTTGTAGGAGACTATTTGTGTTAAGACTATTAGTGATAGAGTATAAAACATATTCCTGGGCTTCAACCATCAGCTTAAACTTTTGGTTGAGATGGTCCTCTAACATGGTATCGGAGCAAGCGTGACACAAAGGTCACGGGTTCAAATCTCATCCGCCCCTCCTTCAAAGTGGAATTAATTTGCATCAGGTATGGGTGGGCCTGTGTTGCATCCACATTTCAAGCCCAAAGGGCCTTTCATGTGAGGGGGAGTGATAGAGTATAAAACATATTCCTGGGCTTCAACCATCAGCTTAAGCTTTTGGTTGAGATGGTCCTCTAACAATTAGGTAACAAGCTAACAACAACTATAGAGCTTTTGACCATAGTGTGAATTATACCTTATCTTAGAAGATTGGTTTGTTGTTAGGAATGAAGTTTGATGAATATTACAGTACACATGAAAACTGACAAAATAAATCATGCAACTTTTTCATGATTACTTCTTCTTCATTTTGTTTCCTTGTTTTTTAATTTGTATTCCTTCTGTTTTTTTGCTTTTGTCTGTCGAAAGAGATTCGAGTGACCCGTAAATTCATACCTTAATTTGGAGTATGTTCTAACCTACCTCGTTTCTTTATTTTGTTTAGTAAATTAAAGATCATACAGTATATTGTTTAAAATAATGAGTAGTAGTTGATGAATAAAGGCAATACTAAGGTCAACAATTTCAATGGCATCTTTTCTTTTCTTTTTTTTATTTCCTTGCTTTAAAGCTTTATAAGTGTACTTCAATTGTTTCTCCATATTCTGTTTTCAAACATTTTCTTGTTAATAATGCTCATCACTCATCAGCTCCTGCAATGAATTAGCTAGGTGGTCAAATTCTCTTCTAATAAACAAAACGGAGTGTATATATTTATCACGTTTATAAATTTAAGCCTTGTTTAGTTCAACTTGTATTGACTTATTTCAAATTTAATAAATTCCAACATAATAAAGCAATGAAAATAATTAATACATTGTATAATATGTACTCCGTATTATTCTTCTAAAGTGTAAAGTGAGTGTGTGTGGATAACCACAAGGACAGGTGATGAGAATCGCTCCCAAAATCTTTTGGAACCGGAATGAAAAGCTCTAACCACTTGAGCTATCCCTCACTCTCAAAAGTGAAGTTCAGATGAGATACTATTATACACTGTCTATGGAGTATCATACGAAGTAACATTGTTTTGATAAGTTTAGTACAGATAAGATCATTAAAAGTTCTCTTCATTTCATGATACATCACGCTTGTGATTTTGGAGATTAAACTTTGATCGACCTTTAATTTTACTCTTTAAACACAGTGATATATTCCTTAGATGAAAAGAAATCAATTATATAATGAACATATACTACCTCCGTTACATATTATTTGCAACGATTAAACATTTTTCCTCTCTGCTTTATGTCAAATCGTTGCAAATAATATGTAACGGATGTAGTAATTATAAGAAGGGACCTATGGAATAATATTTCATTTTGAATTAGGGACTAATGACTAAAGAATAAAGATGATTCTAAATAAGAATTAAGTGGCATATTTGTACCTTCTTGCTCTCTCTCTTTCAATCTTTCTCTTTCTTGTTTGATTACTTAATCCTGAGTCTCTTAGCTTAACAGTGATGTTGGAGTGTTATTTTCATAGTTGTCGGGTGATTATGGTGTGAATGTAATTAATTAGGGCTTTGCTGTTCTTTGGTGGTTGTTGGGTTAATCTTTAGGTTGTCTTGCTCATGTGATGCTTTGGAGAGTAAATATTATTCATATTGGTATCATAAAAGTTATCTTTAAGTACAAATCTTGTTTTTTATTGCTTGATGTATGATTTAACCCTTTAAACCTGAATGTTTGTTGATTTTAGGTCTTGATTGGGATGTGTCTATTAGTTAGGCTTAAGCCTTCGGTATTGATGTATGTCAACCGAGGAGTGAGGAGATGGAAGGATGGTTAGTCCCTCCATCTCCCCCACCCCCCCCCCCCCTCCCTCCCCCAATGTGATAGGGGTTCGACTCCTCACAACCCCCATTCCTGTGATAGGGTGGGGCCCCTCCCCATAGTTTATCGTAAATTTTTTTTTAGAAAAAGAAAATTGATGTATGTCAACCCTTGTGATTTGGGTTAAATTACATGTGTGGCTTCCTCAAGAGAAGGAAGAAGATTAACTATAGACTATACATGGCCATGAGAAATCGTTGCTATCTTCATATATGAACATATTATTCTCACTTAGTTGTAAATTATTACATGCACTTGAGAGCATTGAGAATGGTGATTCCGTTAGTGAATAGAGCTAACAAGTGTTATGTTACACTAGTCACTAGCATAAAGCAACATATTGGCCATGTTTGGTAATTGGCTTTTTGGTTGGCTTTTGGCTTTTGGCTTTTTTAGGTGGTCAAACAGCCAAAAAATGTGTTTGGTAATTGGCTTTTTAGTCAGCGAAAAAGCTGGCTTTTAAGCCAAAATGAAAAAGCTGCTTTGAGTAGCTTTTTTGTTGGCTTTTGGCTTGTTGGCCCACAAATTATCTAATAAACAGCCAACAACCAACAATTAATTTACCAAACACTTTTATAAACAGCCAGCTTAAACAGCCAATTTCAAAAGCCATTATAAACAGCCAAATATTCCAGCTGGTCAAACAAGCCAAGTGAACCAGCCAACAGCCAACCGCCAACAACCATTTGCCAAACAAGGCCATTATATTATTATGCACGTACCATCTCATATGAGCGTGTGGTACATACGTGGGAGCGCCACTTCCGATGTGGCAATACAGTCGGGTGCATCATATAATTTTTGATCGTTGATATCGAGCTTTCAGTTTAGTAGTACTTGTAGTTGCATGACTTAACTGTGGGCTTTGTGCTGCTAGCTGCTTATGTAAAAAGTGGAATTCTCTTTTGTTATGGGCTTTTCCCTATTGTACTTTTACTAGCCCATTCATAAGCCTGAGGCTGCACCCTGTAGTAAACTTTTAAGCCAGTATCATTGGAAAGTTGGGCCAATCTAAGACTTATTTCATTTGTACTTATAAAAAATGAGTTCAGTTAGATAATTCTCACTATTTATGTACCAACTCATTTTGTGTGTGATTAGTCACATCATGTGGCCGGGTAAGGTAACCTTACAATACTGATCGAGTAACCTCGAATACTAGCGAGTAACTCCTATAATACTGAACAAGTAACTCCTGTAACACAAAAAATTCTAAAGTTGCAACTAATTATATAACGGAGAAAGTATTTTAATGGTGAAAATATTTTCCCTAATACGAAGTAAATAACAATAATAAAAGTCATGATCACGAGGCTCCCATGATGAGTGACAGTGCCATTCCTAGAAATATTGCTTCTCCTGAGTCCTAATACTTGAAGTTCCTAGGAAGACAATTTATAGGCTTCCTATATTCAAGACATAAAAATATACAATAATGTGATGTGAATATGAATATGTAATTGGTATGTGGAGGAAACGGTTAGAGTTACATAGAATGAGAAAATTTAAGCAAATAAATAATTGTTGGGACTTGGGAGGGTTACAACTTACAAATGAGTGAAGTATGTTACCCTCAAGTGAGGGAAACTGCTATTCTATTATTCTATCCTTATATTGGAATTTGGAAGTAATTTACGTAGTAGTATAGTAAATTCTGTTTTACCCCTCAAAACTTTCATACAAAATAGTGTCACTTATGTTAATTGATGATATTAATAGTTTGTGTATACATACAATATCATTTACAAATCACCCTAAATTCAAACTGGTTATATTTATCTCGGTTGAAATTGGATCCAATTACTGGACTCTATAACGTAATAGTTTTATTATACTTTTAAATTTACTAATAATTATTAAGGTTTCTAACTGATAAAATATTTACTAGACTTTCCTTCAAAATATATACTAGACCATTATACTAGACCATTATGCTTCGCATTTGTTTTATCGTATACATTTACATATCATATTTTATAACATATCAATAACAGATTAAAAAAACATGTTATTTGGAATCAAAAACATTTCTAGAATTAAATTCTAAATGAATTAGCATAAGTCAAATTTGAATACGGGATAGTAATATAGTCATTCCGTGTATTATGTATACCGCGATACGTGTAGTTAACCATACATGAATTAGTCTTAGTCAATGGCTGCCATAGCTGATTTTGTAATTTGAACGTATTGTATCCAGCATTTCAAATGTCCAAATCAAGCAAAGAGTAGGTTAAAAACTCCAAGTTGTATGGAAATATCTGGAAAATATGTATAATAAGTAAAAGAAAAACGGCTAATTGCCGACTACATGACTTGAGCTTGCAAGCATGAAACACGGACGAAGTCTATGGGCCACCTTCCAACGGTTTGCTTGATCCAATGTGCCCATCTATGTCCAACAAATATGCTCCCGCTTTCTTTTTTTTCTTTTTTTTTTTTTTTTTTTTTTAAAGACTTTTCTTTACTATATTTTAGTATAACTCCATCTTATATTTAGCACCAAACACATAAATTTGGTAAAAGAAAATACGCATTTAATAAATTTTTTAATGTATCATTTGGTGAGGACTCATAAAAGCGGCAAGTCTTGTATATAGTTAGTTACACTGTGTGGCCGTATTGATAATAAATGTCGTATGTTCATATGTTTTGTAAGTTGAAAAGTATATTACGTGTATATAACAAAGTTATTAATATTGAAAAAGCAAAGAATAATGTAGCTATTAAAAGATATATTTTGATGGTTTACCATCAAACATATGACCATATAATAAGATCTAAGAATAAATAGTACTAGTAACCGTTTGATTATAGTACAAGGAGGAAGAGGATGTCACATGGAAATTGTCTTTTAGGGTGGAACACTTGGGAATACTTACAATCACTTGTGTTTAAACCCATAATTAAACTCAATACATTACACATGCTCTTCTGCCTGGATTTTTGCTAGATCCAAGATTTAAAACTACAAATTAAACAACCTTTACTGATTGATTGATTGACTTTATTTCATTTTTATTTAAAAATTATTTACGACTAATATGTTTTGTTCAATTACATACTTAGCGTTAAGATGTGGTAACTTTTATCTTAGTAAGGGGTGTTTAATTGGAATACGTACTTTGATTATAAAAAATTAAATTGCGGTAGTCATAATGTCATATGCATCAATCTTTATATATATCATTTTTGTTCAACAACTTTGACTGCATGGATTATAGTAAAATCTTAATTTGATTATATTATACTGTAATGCGTTAATATAATATGAACTCGAGGTGGGTTCACATTAGCGTATGTAGTGAAATCAATCATGGTACTTAATGGAGGCTTATTGGACTAATTATGTCTTGATAATCATATGCGGCCATATGAGGGATGTAGTTTATCATACTTTATTTCCCAAGGATTGGGTAGCTAGATGTACATCAAAGTGAATCATAAGTCATCAGTGTTAATGATTTAGAGTCAGTACTTTTACACTTTACATGAAATAAGGTGTTTTGTCTGTATTTATTAAGACAATGTTGAATTTAGTCGAAATTAATATAGTACAGTGTATAATTGATAGCGTGATTTGATCGTATGTACACTGGTGGTCTGGTGTATAGGGAGGGGAGCAAGTGCATCTTTTATGAACTTATGTCATATTTTTGTAATAAGCTCATATGAAGATAGATTAACAAAAATAAGTTCACAGCAGCTCATAACTATTTTAAAAGGTTAATCAAGTTTAATTTAAAATCTCTATTAAGGTGTAATAGATAAAGGTAATATATTCAAGTATAACTAAGTGCATGAACTTTGAGGAAAATTGCAAATAGGTCCCTCAACTTTAAAATGAAGCAATCAGGTCCCTCAAAAGTAGATGAAATTATGAAAACCTCTAAAACTACTAGTGGCCTATTTCCAAAGTTGAGGGACCTAATTGCCTTTGTTATATAATTCCAAAGTTGAGGAGCTGAAAGTTGAAGGACCTCCCTTATGCTTAAACTCAGGGGAAAAAAAAATGTTTGTGCAATAAAAAGTGGATTTTAGGTTTATCTCTTGTTATTCTTCTATTTAGGGCCTATTCTTTTACGTTGAAATTCAATTCAGCTCAGCTTAATTCAGTTCAGTTCAGTTCAGCTCATAATTTCTTTCTCTTATAAAATATTCATTTCATTTCAATTCAATTCAGTTCAGCTCAGCTCATTTCAGTTCAGCTCAGCTCAGTTCAGTTCAGTTCAGTTCAGCTCAACTCAGCTCAGTTGAGTTCAGTCAATGAGTACAGGCCCTTAGTTTCTAATTAATGTCGAACATCTTGTGGATAAACAAGTAAACATCTCCCTCAAAATGAAAGAGTTGACTGTAGCAATTTTTCCCCTGATTACTTTGAGTTGTTTTGCTTAATTTAGTTAAACAACTAATAATCAATTTTACTTTTTTTCCATTTTAAAATATAATGTAGGTATTCACTATTCAGTAATCGACTTTACTGAACAATATTTAACAAACCAATTATTTAACCATCAATGCAATGCAACTGCCAAGTAAATATTATTTGGTAAAACAAGCCAAAAGAACAGGGAGTAACAGTCAAGTAGCCAACATTTGATGGGGAAGAAATTTAACACTTTGTCTAACTTTTAACCTAGCTTTAATCGCATTAAACTTGAATTATGTTTTTATTTCCATTGTCCAAAGAGATAGATTATAGAATTATCCAAGTATTCAAAAACGATACCCCGACATTAAGTAATCAAAACATTGAGCTAATTTAGCTAGGCACTACCTTATCCTTTTGTATAACTCTACGGAGTATCAACTAAATTAGCTAACATCATATGGACCTTTTGCCCAAAGTTTATTCTTTTTAATACGAGTAAATCCTCTATCTTAGATCAAAATAGAATATCCATTTAATACGCATATACTAGTCTATTATATATGCACACTTAAAGCCTAACACCAGTTACAAAATTTCCAGTAAAAACCAAAACATCTGGAAGCTTTATTCAATCAATCCAACAATGCATGGAACTTTTAACCTTTTCCACTCATCACTGTCCCAAGCAGGCTAACAAAGATACTCTAAATTTTTCAACATTTACCACTTTTTAATTAATTTTTTTAAAAATCCATGCTACAAGAATCCAGTATTTTTGTTCAGCGCAATTTTAGGCCTATATAGTCAAGATGCCATCATTGACCACTAGTACACATAAGGAGTATTTTCTAATTTTGCTAACATGAGGTCTTAAGTTGGACCATTATTTTGCCAAGAAAAGTATGTTTTATCTCCTGTATTACCCATCGACAGCTAGATTTCATTACCAATTTCAGATGAATTAATCAATTTCATTGGAACAAATTGATTGCATTTGCACAATACTATTGGTTTAAAATTGTGTTTGTATGAACCCATCCCCTAGTAATCGTCCTTTGGCAGAACTTGATTTGCAATATAGAGTAATCACTTTCACAATAATCAAATTCTTATACAATTCACATATACACTACTTGACATTCAAACATTTGCTCAATCTCACATTTATGAGGAAATCAAATCATCAATCCAAAAATTTAAAAAAAAAAAAAAAAAAAAGTAACAAAATTGTCAGTGATTTCCAGATTTCACCTATATATCTGTATAATACAATCTACAGTACCTATTAATTTGGGTTAGTTTGAATGAATCACCAATAAAAATTGAAAAACAAAGAAATTAAATTAAAAATTAAAAAAAAAAAATATAAGGGGAAGAAATTAATTATCTGCAAATTTACTTCAACTCTTCCAAGCATAAACAAGCAATGAAAAACCAGTGGGCCCCTTCAATTCATTCTCCTCAACACTCTCCCATTCTAAAACAGAGCTACTTCCAGATGAAACAGAGGAGATAGAAGATGAAGATGAACTCCTTGTTTTTACCAGTAATTTCTTCTTCATCTTCTTCCTTTCGTAATTCAACCCACATGAATCTTGTGACCATATTACCCCTTTGTTACTTTCTCTCTCCTCCAATTTACCACCGCCGCCATTGATGGACTGTTTCAGAGCTTCTTCTTCTCCATTATTCTTCTCAAATCTGAAGGTAAACAGAGCATACCCATCATCGTGGGTCCCACAATCTTCCTCAAATAACCAGTTGTAAACATCCCATGAGAGCTGAATTGGGTGCCCGTCAACTTCGACCCGTTCACTTCCCCTGAATTTCCACCTCAAATGCTTCACTTGCAAGACCCGTTTCGAGTCGAATCGGATCACTAACCTCGGATCTTCTTCATTACTAGTGTTCAATTCAATCAAAATATTCCTCAATTTCCCCCCTAATTCAGTCGTCGTATTATAAAATCGATTCCCAAAAACATGCTCCCTTCGAATCACAAGCGACGGCGGCGGTTTTCCGCCATTGTTGGGCAAACTCCCAACCTTCTTCGCCTTCGTTTTCGCGAAAGCCTCCTTCTCCGAATCCCCAATTAACAACACAATCTCCCCTTCAAAAACAACCGCAATGTAGAACCCAGAAACGGGCTCAGGCCCGGGCCCAAACTTAGCCCCAGTAAGATCCCAGAAAATATAGATAGAGGAGAGAGATTGCGGCGGAGGGGGAAGCTTCTTGACCCCATTTTTATTCCAGAAAAGGAAAGGTTTGAGAGTAAGGTGGAAGGAAGGGGAGGAGAGAGAAAGCGGAGGAGGAGAGGAGAGAGAATGAGGAGGGTGGAGATGAAGATGGAAGGATCTAGAAAGAAGAGCGCGAGACCAAGTAAGAGAGAAGATACCGAGGTGGGTTTGGAAGAGGCAAGTCGTCAAGTTGGGCGTAGAAGCGGTGGTTGTTGCGGCGGAGGAAGGCGGCGCGTGAGGGTACTCGAGGGAAGGTGCGGTGGAGGAGGGGCGGAAACAGAGGGGAATAGGGGTGGAGTTAAAACGGGTCATTTTTTTGGAATGGGTGGGTTTAGGAATTGGGTTTGGGAGGATTTTGTTCTTCATGGTTTTTAATTTAGGGTTAAATAATTAAGTTGTTTAAGTGAAAAGGGGGGTTGGTTATATTTGAGGAGAGAGAGAGAGAGAGAGAAAGAGAGGGGTTTATATGGCGTGAAGAACGAGGAAGAGTGGTGTGGGGTGGGGTGGGGTGGTGTGGTGTGGTGTGGTGTTGTGGGGTTAGTAGTTTTCAAGGAATGATCAACAATGGAGGATAGGAAAGACGAAAGATGGAGATTGCCCTATTTTTTGGGGTTGGAAATTTGGGATTCTCCTGTAACGCGTTAGTATATCTCACGGGGAGTTCATACTTCTTCGTAAAATAATTGTAATATTTAACTTTTTAAAGAAGCAAAATTTTAACCATTAGGATTAGGATTAGGATTAGGATTAGCGACTTTGATTATAATAAGTTATTCAAAGTTAATAAATTTAGGGAAAATTTGCAAATTACAGCCATTTAAAGTTCGTAGTTTGCAAATTGCAGCCATTTAAAAAAAATTGCAAATTGCAGCCAAAAGTTCGTATAAATTTTAAATTGCAGCCCTATTCAACTTTTTCATCGATTTATATGTTAAAATATCTTCGATTAAGGTTTTAGGGGTTACTTTATTCCTTAGAGCCCCGAATTGAGCTCGGAATTAGCAAAAAAAAAAACAATGTGTCTCATTTTTACAGTTTCCACAAATTGATACATTTTTGTTACGCAAAACGAGATACTTGCGTTATTTTTTTGCTAATTCCGAGCTCAATTCGGGGCCCTAAGACCTTAAATGGCCCCTAAAACCTTAATCGAAGATTTTTCGACTTGTAAACCAATGAAAAAGTTGAACCGGGCTGCAATTTACAATTTATACAAACTTTTGGGCTGTAATTTGCAAAATACGAACTTTAAATGGCTGTAATTTGCAAATTTTTCTAAATTTAGACTTACAAGTTAAATGTAACTAATAATTTGAGATGGAAAGAAATAGTGAATTGGTAAATTACTTATGTTGCGTTGGTGTTTATTTTGATTTTTTTAATTAGCTTGTAATCAGACTGATGTTTTTGAATTCTGAATGATGCTGAAAGAAAGGGAGTAACAATCAAAATTCTTGATATGTTTCCAAATTTAAGGAAAAAGAAATCAAATCTTGAAATTTTTTCAAAATTTGATTTGCCAAATCAAAATCTTAATAGGATAAATAAATCAAAATCTTATTGATAAGATACAGTCTTACAAATACATTCTTTCATTGAAAATCTTACAAATACATTACAGTAGAAATTTAAAAAGTTATCTAGACAATAAGAATAAAAACAAGGGAGCCAAGGCATCTACTATCCAACAAAATTAATTGGAGAGATAATTGAAGGTGTATTATTTTTTGGTGGAAAGATTGAAAGTGTATTATACTTGTGAATGAATTATGTTATAAAGTTTATCCAAAAATTAAATTGCACTGGTTAATGCACATAGTTCCTCAGGCATACAAATTTGACAATCTCTTTCTTTTTTTTTTTTTTTTTTGAAAGATGACAATCTCTTTCTTGTTTTTCTACGATAGAAGACAACTCACATATAAATATCGTGTGAGTAAAAGCTTGCAACAAAATATGTTTTACATTTATTAGGCAATATTGAGATCAGACTTGAAAGTTTGTTGCATGTTTAATTTGTATGATTGGGAACAAAGGTTTATCAATTGACTGGATATTATTAGGCTAATTAACAGAAGGTAATTAGGTAAGTGAGCTAAGAGAAAAGTTTTTTTTTTTTTTTTTTTACGGGAGCTAAGAGAAAAGTTAAGGTGAATAAGAAGAGAAAAGGTTAGACTAATTAATATAAGGTAAGTGAGCCGATAAAGTTTCACATAGCCAATTGAATTCCTCTCCTTAACATATACTCCGACACCCCGTTATAAGATGCGCTTAATTTTAGCACGAGTTGGTAGCCCCAAAAATTTATGACAAATTAATTGGAGTACGTAACCAATCGCTTTCAATTGTGCTTTATATTTTGAGAACTACTCCATAGATCAATAAACAGAATAATTAACAATAATCACACGAATTAGGTAAAGTTTGGTATAGAAACATAATTATCTAACTTCCTTTGGTGATTTTTTCATAGATTGAGCCAAATTGATGTGGAATATAAATAGTTGAGACGTCAATTCATTTTCTAAGTTTGTTGCAGGTTTAATTTATATGATTAACAATTTAACATATATAGTACGTACTGATTTGTTGTTAGTTGCTTGCTACATCTTAATTAACCGTGTATTAGGATTAAATTACAGAAACAGGCATACAATTATATAATTGGCGACAATATAACATGATCTGGATTTAAGTCGTATTTTTGCGATTAAGCCAAAACTAATTTGTTTTGTTTTGTTTTGATCTTAATAATAATAACGTAATTTGGGTTGTGACAACGTAGATGTATAGCTGGAATAATGTCAGAGGATTATCTTGGCTTTCTATCCTTTAATAATAGTGGGATGTGTAATTATTGTACTGTTCAATTTCTATATGTGTTATGTTCTTTGACTTCTTTCCAGCTCACTTATAATGAATTCTTCACTTTTTTTAAAAAAAAAAATATTTATTTATTTATTTTTTTTTTTTAAAGAAAGTATATTTATACGAAATACATACAAGTATTAGAGCATCTTCATGAAATTAGAAGGATATAAAAATTACTGTAGTACATTTATACGAGTTATAATTTTCTAGTTGAATACGGATTAAAACCGAGTATGAGACACAAATTTTTTTTTTCTACATGAAATTAGAAGGATATAAAAATTAGTGCACCCTCTAGAACTCAGCAAATTAAACTAAGATGGAGAAAGAATCAAATAAATATCTTCCAACTAGAGACATTTTGAGAAAGGGGGATCTCTTCCCCCCCCCCCCCCCCCCCCCCCCCCCCCTCACTTATAAAGTTCTGACCTGCAACGCAAATACTTAACTAAAAAAACCGTAAGGGTTGAGGCTACTTTTCTTATCTCTATATGCATGTAATTGAGAATAGAAAATTAAGTAACATAATACAAAAACAAAGTAGATATTTTTACGTGATAAAACTCTAGTATACATGATTGTGCGCAACGCTCGGTAGTAATAGTAGTATCATGCACTCATGCAGAGTACAAATTATTATTGATATATAGTTTTCAAGGACCATCCCAATTAACAAATTCCTAAATAGTGTAAATACAGTAATAATTTAATTTGTATTTTAAAATACAAACTCTTATACTATAGCAAAGGATTTAGCCGACAAGTATGCCTTTTATTGACATAAATCAACCTACAATTTGAAAACCTTAGCTAGTTGTAAACTTGTAATTGTGCTAGCAAAGTTACTTTTGACTTTGTATATCTAAATTTTGACCTTAATTAGAAAATGAACACGATGCATAAATTGCATGCATTAGAATACGAAGTATAACGCTTTTCTCAATTCATTGTATATTCCTTACATTTGAAAAATTTTAAGGTCTGGTCTGAATTTTTTAAGATCTGATCTGAATTTTTTTGATCTGGTCTGGTCTGATCTGATTTTACAATTTGACTAAACTTTGACCGCATTTTAATACTAATTTATAAAGAAAAATATTATCAAAATGAATCTTGTTAGATTTGTCTAATTATGAACTTTTTAAATTGCAATTTTTATTAAATTTTTTAACAGAGCTTTTTCAGTGCGGCAGACCACATGGTGTGGCAGGGTTACTTGTATTCTGGATTACTTGTTTCTGGAGTTACTTGTATTCTTGGGTTACTTGTATTGGTTACTTGTATTCCGGGGTTACTTGTATGGATTACTTGAATGGGTTGAGTAACACCTACAAGTAACCCCAGACCAAAACCTCGTACCAAACCAATAACTCCCTACAAGTAACCACTGACCAAAATCAGAAACACTCATACAAGTAACCCCAGAATACAAGTAACAACAACTGACCAAAACCAGTAACACACTAACACCCATACAAGTAACCCCAGAATACAGGTAATACCTACAAGTAATCCCTGACAAAACCAGTAACACCCATACAAGTAACCCTAAAATACAAGTAACACCTATAATAACACCATACAAGTAACCCCTGCCGCACCATGTGGCCAGCCGCATACAAAAATTTGTGATTTTTTAATATGCAATTAACGATATTTCGTGATAAGTAAATAGTAATCAAAAGTTCTGATCTGGTCTAATCTGAATCTTCCTGATCTGATCTGAATTTATTAAGGATTAAGTAATAAGTATATGAAATAAGTTGAAGAGAACAAGTTCTAAGACTACTAGAATTTATAAAGCTATGAAAAAATAGTTTAAGAAAATTGAAAAGAACACCTGGAAAACAATAAAAAGCAAAGTGGAAATATCACCCACCGGCTTTGGCAAAAGGGGCACGGTACAATTGCAATCTGCCGATTATTTATTCAGTGAAGCAGATAGATATCCACGATTATGAAACAACGGAGAATGATGTTGATGCATCGAATAGTTTTTTCACTGTTTATTGTAGGAGTATGGTCAACTACTGCACTTACTTCTTTTTTTCTTTTTTTATTTAAATCAATTAAATTGCCTAAAATTATGTACCGGTTAAACTGTAACATTTATTAAAACACGGAGGAAGTATCAATGTGCCACTTAAGGTGCACTGAAATAAATAACAAGGTTACACATATTGACATATGTACTCTATAATTCTAAAAGGAATACTTTTGTATACACCCGGTTTTCAGTAATTTACTGTACATCGGGTACACTTTTGTCAGATTTAGTGTTACTTTTGTCAAATTTAGTGTCACTTTTATCAAATTTATGAATGAACCATAAATAACTCTTATATATGTCAGGGTAACTTTTGTGCGTTTTAGTGTAACTTTTGCACGTTTTATTGTCACTTTATAACGGATTTTCAGTAATTTACTGAACATCCGTTTTATTTAATAATTTGTGATTCTAAAAACTAGATTATATTCTTGTTGACTGTATATATATATGCAATATATCTATCTAATTTTGAGTGCATATATATACATAAATTTTGATTTTGTAATCCTATCTGATCTTAGTTTAACATCTTTTAAATTAAACAATGCTTTTATAAAATGTTTTACTCCGTAAGTTGTATAGAGTACTTAAATTTCAATATAATTACTGATATTAATATATTATACATAGCTAAAAGATTTAAACTGAAAAAAGGGGCTTACAATGTTAATTAACATAATTTTCAAAATATATACTCCGTACTTGTATATTGTAGATTGTACTGTATAACTAATCAATTACGAGTAAGTTAGTTGTACGAGGTTTCAAAACAATTAGTTGTACGAAGTCTTGACGATGATCATTAAGACATTAACCAATATATGGACTTGTGTTGATGTTCAATATGTGTTGGCTCTTGGTTAGTACTCTATGAAACTATGAGAGTAATGGAACACATACATCGCTAATATATGATTGTATTAAGATGTTATAAGTATATAACTACGGGGTAGAATGTAAAACGTGAGTTTTAAGGGGTCAATAATAAATATTTTTCTATTAAAAAGATTCAACCAAAGTTGAACAAAATTCAACTCAAGTTGTTCTTAGGAAATTGCAAATAAAAAACATAAGTATATACCTTTTGCGGAAATGAGTTATAAAGCACCACAATTTACACTTTTACATGCAAAAAAAAAAAAAAAAAAATGAAAGCATGCATGTCGTATTAATATATTGTGCATAACAACCAAACACTTTTTATTTTTTAATAATAGAAACACCTTAAAAACAAGCAACCATGTCTGCCTTTATCAAAGAAATAAGGCAAATTGACGGGTGCATACCCTGATAAAATTGACAACGTATATATATATATATATATATATATATATATATATATATATATATATATATATATATGTGGGACTAATAGAAGAAAATAGCTAGTCATCTGATACAATTACATTAAAGAAGACATTATTCAAACATAAATTAAAACACTAATTAAAGCATGACGAATTGAGCATATTATTTTAAGATGGGACAACTTTGGCAATTCAAAGGAATATAAATATATGAATATTAGCTCACACCAGTTGTATTTTATCATATAATAAATGAAAATATTTAATGATCTCAGCAATTGCATGATACATATAAATTGCAAAAAATAACATCCTCTCCAGACCACATACGGCACGTGGTAGTGTGGTACCTATCCATTTTCAGCTTCATATAGCCAATTTAATCGAGGGAAAAATCAACTTTGACCATGTCTTATTTGACCCTTAATTAGTAATCTTTGACATTCAGCTTCATGAACATTATGACCACTGATAGTAATGTTTTTAAAGTGCATGATTAAAAGTTGTATTAGAGTTTTAATGGAACACATAATTCGCTTAACTACTTTGTTCAAATGTTAAGCATGTTGATAGAGAACTTAAAAAATTAATTAACTATGTTTGTAGTAACATAGGACTGAAACTTGGTTAGATTCGGAGTTTTTGTTGTTTGGAGATGATGTATATTAATTAATTATGTTTGTAGTAACAAAAGGAATGATGTATATCTAGTGTTTGTTCAATGGCATATATTTTAAGGTAGATTACAACAAGTAAAACAACTCTTTTTTCCAAATTAAATTCCAATTCAACAAAACTCCGGTTCAAAATATCAAGATATTACTACCTCCGTTACATATTATTTGCAAAGATTTAACATAAAATAGAGAGAAAAAATATCTAATCGTTGCAAATAATATGTAACGGATGTAATCTTTATTGATATGGGTGTTCATAAATCGGTCCGGATCGAACCCGGATCAGACCAAACCGAATTTATCGATTCAGTCTTCGGATCTAGAAATTTATTTTGTCGGACTTCGGTTTGGTCCAAAACTCTATAAAAATGGACTAGTTTTTTGCTTAAAATTATACGTGAAATCTTAAATAATGGTTAAGATTATCCTTGATAAGATTAGAAAACTTTAATTTTATGAGCTTTTTTGTACTGTACTATACCTATACATACAAAAAGACGTTAAAATATGATATTTCCTTTACTTTTTTCCGACTTTTTCATAAAACTATTAAAAATTTAGTTTTTTCTTTTTTAAAAAATTATTAAATCGGTCCAAAGTAGTCTGACCAAGGTCGTTTGGACAAATTCTTTCGATCCAGGCTGGGTTTGGTCCGAGCTTAATTGGTCCAATATTCAATTCTTAAAATTTTAATTTTCGGTTTGGGTAGGTCTGGTCCGGTCCGGTCTTGGACAAATGAACAACCCTATTTGTTGATATCAATACATCCTTATTATATTTGTGTATCAATTAGAAGAAAAACAATTTGCTGTCCAATTAGAGTCTAGGGGTGGTGGTGAGGGGAATAAAGCTATCCAATTGAATTTGTTGTAGTGGAGTAATTGATAATAGACATTGCTAAAGCTTATGTACTGTTCTCAACCATGCTAATTGTCTTCCTGCTTTCGTAATGTCCCCTTATATTATCACTAGCTTAGCTTTCCTATCCCAACTATGTTCAATTTATTAAAAAAAAATAAAGATAATAATAACATAAATAAAAGATGGTTTGGGTCACTCTCTTATGTAATATAGCTGTAAATCATTTTGCCAAAGTTGTTGCATGCTACTGTATGTAATATAGCCAGGCCATTCCTTGTTGCAGATTTGTTGAGAAATGTGGTTAAGTTATGTCGTGTCACCTTCATTATGCACTTTTTCTTTCTTTTCATTTTCAACTTAAAAGCGATTTCAATTAACGCAGATACATATGAATATATCCAAAATACAGTAAAAGTTATACTCCGTAACTTATATCCAACATACAATAGAAGTTGTCACTTACTCCGTAATTAATTGATTGCTTAAGATTTTACTATACCGTATGAGATATCAATTTTGGGTTTATTCAAGTTAATTATTGCTTCAAAATTTGTAAGTGCCTAATTGTTTTTTGCTTTAATATTATTTTGAACTAGGTCTTAACAACTTAAGTTAATGTTGATTTATTGTAGAGGTGATCAAATACGGCTCAACCTACTAGCCCGGCTCGATCAAGCCGAAAAATGGACAAGTTTGGGCAAGTCTAAGGGCTTGTTCTTATTTACTGAACTGAACTGAATAGTGTTGAAATGAATTTTATGAGAAAAAAATTAGGAGCTGAACTGAACTGATTGGAGCTAACTGAACTGAACTGAAATTAAGTTGAAGAGAACAGGCCCTAAATACACCTTTTTCAGTTAAGAACCTAATCCGACCTGATAAAATCCAATAGGCTCGCTTAGACAACTTTTAAATGAACCGATTTGACATGAGAGTTATGATGTTAAGGCCCAATCTGACTTGAATTTTTTTTTTATCACCTCTACTTAAATGACAAAGACTTCTTGCATAAAGTATTTGAAGTCAAGAAGTACAATGTACCAATATTAAATAATTATTGTAAGCAACTTTTCTACCCTCTCTCTAATTATACTAGTAATTAACAAAGTCATTCACAACATATGACGCTTGGATCATACTAGTCTTAGCTTCTATGCCGTAAACGTTTTATGTTCAATGGCGTAAAGATGCTGCTAAAAGTTTGTAATTTTCTATCTGTTCTTTCATTAAAGAAAGAATTATAACATGCATGCTCAATTATAATCTATGGTATGCCACATGCTGTACCTGAAGATGACATGTCAACCAGTCTTGGTAAAAGTCAACCCAAATTAGTAAGAGGATTTTAGATTGATAGGTAGTTGACTGATTCAGACTCTTTGGATTTACTTTTTGTTGAAAATTCTCTACTCGTATAAGAGATTTGTCATTCAAATTTGCAGTTAAACATCAACCTCTTAGATTTCTATTTTTGATCGTAAACTATTCTCAATGAGCAGTGGCGGATGTTGTATGTAGATGCAACGTGTAAAGATGTTTTCTCGATGTCTCATAAAAGGAAAAAACAGTTAAAACTTCACAACCACCTTTGAATTTTAAGTGAGCTAGACTTGTTTATAACTTTGTATCATTTATTCCAAGCCATTGCTAGGCCTCTCAAAACACAAGTGCCACTTAAGAGTGTTTTTAGTGAGTTTTATTCCTACTTAGAACATCTCTAATAATTTAGAAAATTCATACTTGTATTGAAAATTTTAAGCCAACTATTTAAAGATCTCTAGATTTTCTTTCTTGATGGGTGATTTTATTCTTGCTTTAAATTTTTTATTATTTACCTTGCTATTCACATATACTCGGTCAATAACTAAAAACAATAGATAATCAATCAATCTACAATTTCGGACAATAATTATTAATTAAATTGAAAAAAAAAACAAAAAACAAGTCAATTTTCCATCTTTCCATACGTTACTCATACAACTTTTTTTTAAAATATTATTATTATTATTATTATTATTATTATTATTATTATAAACATGTATACATACATAGGACTAGTTTGAGTTTGAAACAGAAATTTCAAACTTTTAAAGGTCCTTATAACATGGATAAAAATACTTTTGGAATTATGGACACCTCATACCAAAAAATTATATACAGTAAATCCTTAAAAATAAAAGGGGGACAAAATTTAGAAGGTCTGAACAAAATTTAAAAGAGCAAAGAAATTTCCAAATGATCTACCCTACCATGTGGCCTGGTTAGATTCTGTGAAGTCTCAACAAGAAATATAATGTTATAATTTGCTAACCTAATTCTTTTTTAATTTATGTTTGAATCACTTCTCCAACTCTCTTCCCAACCATCCCTTAAACCAAGTATTATAGCACCAACTAACTGTATAGTGTATATGTATATTACCACCAACCAAAGACTCTCGATTCTCTTTATTTATTGCTTCTTCCATGACTTGTTTATGTATTTAATCATTACAATATATTTTGCAATCATTGCTTAATTTGCATATCACAACTACTCTTCGTTGTATAATTTAATTGTGAGGATACTCAAGATCCTATTCGACTCTGATATCATTTAATTTTCATTTGGCTTAGTTATGCTTATATCGGAGGAGAATAAGTTTGGCCACGTACAAAGTTATAACGGGTGAAGTAACCCACTACACTTAATGATAACAAAAAAGTTGCCTAATACGGAGTATATATTGCCATTATCAAATAATGTTTCACCCCATCCTTAATGGATTAGGGCCTATACTCTTCGGGCGACTTCAGCTTATTTTCAGTTCAGTTCAGTTCAATTCAACTCAGTTCAGTTTCTAATTTCATCTCTTATAAAATATTCAGTTCAGCTCACTTTAGCTCTAATCAGTTCAGTTCAGTTATTAATTTCCTTCTCTCATAAGATATTCAGTTCATTTCAGCTTCAATCAGTTCAGTTCAGCTCACTTCAGTAAATGAGAGCATACCCTTAATATGTATTCAAAATAATCATCAATATCACATACGAAGTAACTTTTTATATAAACCTGGGTGCACATAAATGTAGGTGCACTCAAAAGTAGTTTTTTGCTTATTTAATATTATTGAATTAGCAAAAGATAAATTTGGACGTACTTTACATCGAGGTATATACAAATATTTTCATCGACTGTATCTCGGGTTCATTGACCAGTTATCAGGGGACCCCTGCTTGAACCGACTAATTTTGATCAAGAAGAAAATTCACCTTGTGGGCTTTTTGCTTTTTCTTCATTAATGAAGATAAAAGCAGTATGAAACACGAGGAGAAAAGAAGGGGAGCATTCGTATTCAGCGGCCTACTTAATAGGCCCTTTAGTTGCTATGGAGTTGTTTTTAATAGTAAGTTGTAGTATGTTAAAGTTAAACTGCTATGAAAATTACTTGATACTCCATATCCAGCCAAACCTCATTTCCCTGTGCGTACAAATTCAAAAAAAATTTATATTAATAAAATATAATATGAGATGAATCTATAAAAGAAAAAAAAAATTAGATTAATATATTCCGGAATATTATTTATAAATTAACAAAAATTTATAGCCTAAGTTTTAATATTTGACCCATATACGTAGTAATTGCAATGGGGCAAACATATAGGAATAAGTGAGCGGAGAGTAATATCCAAATGAAATGGTGTTAGTTTGGCTCACTGGCAAATGAGAGTGGCCCAATTTATATGGTAATAACCATATAAGCCTGGCGTAACACAAAATATAGTCACTAGTCAATATACGTACTAACTAAATGAGACCAATTGGGCTCATGTCCAACAAGCCCCTTTTTGTCACCAAAAGCCCACGTTCTAACATTCTACAGAAACTTAGTTGGTGAGTTTGGCCTTCCTCCAAGTTGGCTAATGGCGATTATAGTCTGTTTTCTACATAATTGTTTCCACCAAATAATTTCTGACTTGTGGTTTTAATGGACTTTAGATCCAAACACAAGTAAACAAACACCCGGATGTACGGTACAGTTAGGTGTACAGAACAAACTCTCTACTAGTTGCCGTTGGAGGTATCTTCAAAGTGAAAATAGTAGCTACACCATAATTTAGCAATATACTTTGCCTTACACAATAAGAGTGTGTTATATCAACCTGATTTTTCACTTATCTTAACTTAACTTAACTTATTAAAACTTAGGGTCTGATCTCTTACGTTGAAATTCAGTTCAGTTCAGTTCAGCTCAGCTCCTAATTTCCTTCTCTTATAAAATATTCATTTCAGTTCAGTTCAGTTTAGCTGAGTTCAGTCAATGAGAACAGACCCTTATTTTAGTTGTAATTTGAAGTTGGTCAACCTTAATCATAACTTATTTTCCCTAAATTGAACTACTTTGAACTTATCTATTCATGAACTGAACTTATTAAACCTGAAATAAGTGAAAATAAGGTGAATAAAACAAACCCTAATTTATCATATATGTGGGTAATGACTAACTCATACGTGGCAGAAATTTTAGCAATAATTAGCTTTGCCTTGGAGACAGTGTTTGTACTATACACAAAGTTTGGATGATGAACAAGAATTCAAGTCCATGGAGAATCCGAGGGCATTGGAACTATCATCGAAATCATCCTCTTATATGTATAATTTAATTAATTCGGTATAAAAATAAGACAATTAGAGGTGATATTCTATGCTTATCTTACCATTATATTTAACTAAAAAAATTAAATAAAAGACAAATTATAGATGCGATGATACAACTAACAAGATCGATGTCTTATATTGAAAAAAATACAAATAATTAAAGGATGGAAGAGTGAAATGGGCAAGGGGGGAAGTGTGTAAGATAAATAATGTGATTAGATTAAGCTTAGCTAAGCAAATCTAATAGCGTAAATTGCAAATAGATTGTGTAGTTTGAAAATAACTTTCATGTACTTGGAATTTAGTCGTATAAACCAATTGCATGCCCAGTTGTTATAGTGTGTGTGACTGCTCATGAGTTCATCTTTGATAACTAACGTCGTTCTAGCGCCCACAACGCGGGATTAGTAGTTTTTTTTTTCTACGTGTGACAACAAAAGACAGTTGTTTTATTACAAAATTATTAAGAGAAAACAAACAATGAACTTATGCTACTAGCCTACTACTCTATTACAACAGATTATTTTCTGACAGATAGTGAAAATAAAATTGATTTTATACATGACATATGTCTGAAACTAAATGGTGTACTTCATAATAAGATTTTTAGTTACATTGGTTAATGCTTAAGGGTCTGTTCTCTTTAGCTTAAGTTCAATTCAGTTCAGTTTCTAATATTTTCCTCTCATAAAATATTCATTTCAGTTCAGTCAATCAGAACATGCCTTAATACTTAAGAGTAGTAAGTAATGGGAGTAAAAAAATCACATATGAAGATGGTGCCACCCTATGTCCACCAAATAAGATAGATGGGTTACTTCTAGTTACGGAGTACATTATAATAGCACGTTAGTCATCAGGGATAAAATCAATTAAGAGTAATCATTCTCATTGTCAAGTGTTTGGTATGAGAGGAAGGTAATTAACACACCCCATTTCTTTTAACCGATACTATCAATTTTAATTTATAGATAATTTTTGCTAGATTTTCATCACTCCCTTGGCCCTCGTTTTAGTTGCTAGACGGGAAAATCATTGGGCAATTGAAACATATGCTTGACTCACGATGACTCCAAACTCTATACATATTATGTGGTTATTGGCGTTGTCATAAAATAATTAATCATATGCGCGTTATGAGCTAACTATATGGCTAAATTGACTGAAAACTATGATCAAAAGCCTCCAAAGTGATAAATCGTGTATACCAGCTAACGGAATAGACTCGGTGGAGTAAAGGGATTGTAAAACTAACACATTGGTATTCCGAAGTGACAAAGACATTGAAATTAAATAATTGTGTATATTGTCGGTAGAGGTGGTTATTGGGTAGGGTAGCCCAATGATAATAAGTCAGGGCCAAGTTTAAAAGGCTTTTATTGGACAGGGAATTTAATGGACAGGGTCAATATAGGGCCAAAATGTTTTTCCAATTTAATTGATAAAGATGTAAAAATAATTACATAGATAAATATATGTTCATATATATTTAGGGTCTGTTCACATTTGCTGAACTGGACTGATTGGAGCTGAGCTGAACTGAACTGAACTGAATAGATTGGAGCTGAACTAGGGATGTCAATGGGGCGGGGCGGATGTTGGCCTTCCCATCCCCATCCCCACCTAACATTTTCATCCCCATCTCCATCCCAATCCCCGCGGCGGGTCTAATATTCATCCCCATCCCCGCCCCGGCGAGTACAACTCCAAAACTATCCCCGCCCCACCCCCCACTTGGATATCCATCCCCGCCTAATCCCCACCAAATACCCGCCTAATCCCCACCCAAGACCCACCAAATTTCCGTGTCTCAAATACACAATCCTACATAATTAATACGGAATATAATATTAAAAAAAAATTCTTAATATCACACACATTTTTGTTGATAATATAAGTGTAGTACAAAATATTATAATTAATATTTATTTCACGAAATTATTTTATAAAATAATATTAAAGTATATAGATGTGGGTATGAGGTGGGGATGGGGCGGGTACGAATTTGGGCGGGTGGGGCGGGGCGGGGATGAGGCGGGTACAACTTAAAATCCACCCCCGCCCCATCACCCATGGCGGGTATCGTTTTCATCCCCATCCCCGCCCCACCACCCGCCAAACCGAGACCCATCCCCGCCCCATTGGGGCGGGGATGGGGCGGGTCTCCTACTTGACCCGCCCCACTGACATCCCTAAGCTGAACTGAACTGAGCTGAAATGAATATTTTATGAGAGAGGGAAATTAGGAGCTGATTTGAACTGATTGGAGCTGAGCTGAACTAAACTAAACTGAAATTAAGTAAATATGAACAGGCCCTTAATAATGGCTTTGTCAAATATTTTTTTTAATTGATATTTTATAGGTCCGCCCATTATCGACCTGCTATTGACTCGCGCACCGTATTGATCCGACCCAATATTAACCCTATAAAATGTGACCCTCTTTGACCAGATCCGCAACCGACTCTGACTCGACCCGCCCAATGACTATGTCTAATTTTCAAATAAAGAGCTATTTAGTACAAATGTACAGTACGACAAAATACATTACCGAAAAAAACATGTTTTGAGAAGTGAAGACTAATAGACCATTTTGGTTACGTACTTTCACGGTGGTCTAGTAGTAATAGCCACTAATAGGGCTAACTGTTTACAACTAGAAAAACCAAATCCCATATACTGCGGAATGCGACTAAAGTAACTAAGTAAGTCGTTAGGTCAAGCAGCAATTAACTGTAAATTAATAATCATAAACGAAACCGCGTAAGCAGCCAGCTTCATGCATTATAATCCACTTATCAAACTTTTATTTTACCATTCATACATTACGAAAATGTACTCCGTATATCACTTTCAAAAGCATTATAACGTCACAAATTCTTATATGTGGTCAGTCATTATTAGATTACTTTGTTAGTGCTATAAAAGTTTCTTTGTCACCGGTTAGTGTTATACGAAGTAAAGGTTACCTTATTTGTTTACAAGTGACCACATAGTATGCTCAACCACACACAAAATGCATTGTAATTATTAATATATATTGGGTTTTTACTTTTTAGTAGGGATCAAATCAATTTGGGCTAATGTGGGCTTTAAACCCCAACAATGATGCTTAAGGACAAATATTTTCTCCAATTTTCAAGTCGGGTCTAATTTTAAAATGAGTCGAAAACTATATACAGAAATCATATACTTAAGTTTTTAAGCTCGATTGGATTAGAATAATGTAACTGTTAACTTAGGATAGACTGAAAGGACAAATAATGAACGAAGCGTATAGAGTGTCGTTAGTATATTCCGGTCGTTTTCTGATGGTCTCATCCTCATAAATAAAATAACCAAGAAAACAAAGACTTTGTGAAATCACAAAAAGATTACACCATTATTTAAGAGAGTAATGGAACTATGGAAGTATATTGCAGAAGCACATGGTCTACATAAGCCAAATATTATGTAACTGAGAGTGACCTCCCTTTTTCTTATACTTTCTAGAGATTTTTTTAATCCATTTGTTTAGGGCAATAAGACATTTTACTAAGAATTAACTGACATTTTCAAATGGTCCTTAACAAAAAAGTTTTAAAAAAAAAAAAAAAAAACTCGTTATTTACTTATTTTAACCAATTTCAACAATAGCTAAGGAGTAAAGTCATCAAATTCATACTCTCTTCGTTTCCAAAAGTTTAACAAATAAATACTCCAATAGAATAAGAACAAAGTGAGTAATTAAAATTCAATTCTATCATAGAGAAATTGATGCTTATTGTATATCAAATTCTTTGTAACTATCACATTGAACATTTATTTATTTTTGTCTTATTAATCTAGTGTCAAATTCCTAGAGGAATAGTGTTCAAAAAAAAAAAAAAAAAAAAAAATTCCTAGAGGAATAAAAATAATAAGAAGCGTAAGAAGCGCCGTGACATGGAGTAGTAAGAAAGATCAAAAACCGTTGGAAGCCAAAAAATTGTGGGCTCTTTTAGCTCACAATCTGCATAAACTTTCACAAGAAAAAACCCAAATATTTGGGCCCACTTCACGCGCTTTGGGCTTAGGGGCCCACTTATTTATTTATTTTTTCTCTTTGAACCCGCGAATTATTCTTCAATCTTGACCTTTCTCTTTCAACAATTTTAATTTAATTACAGGAAATCTTAATTAGCTGTAATCCAAAAGACTAAACACGATTAACTCATTAATTCGTGCAATTTCAAGTCATCTCATCTGCAGTTGTTATTAACCCTTTTTTCCTTAATCTCCACATTACAACTGTTAATTACATTTTGATGGTGTCAACGTCATTTGAAAGATTTTGAATGGACTATTTTGTTTACTGTAATTTTCTTAAATTATTAATGATTTTACGTTGAATGATATCATAAGAGAACGGATTTTCGAAGGATGTTAGACCCCAGCCATTACTTGTAAGTCAAATATAATTAGTACTGTACTATACGTTGGTTTATAATCTCATTATATATGAATTGACAGTATTAGTGTCAATAATTATTCGAATTATTAATGTGACAACCAAATGAATGGCCATGGAGTAAAGCGTTGAAGATATACTAACACTCATGTTAATTTGAAGTTTGAACAAATATAATTTATTTTACAAAATGAAAAACTTTATCGATAGTGAGCCAGTGACATTACTCTCTATTATTTTCAAGATGGAGATAAAATTTCACAATTATTATAGAGAGCTAACTTTACTCCTATACATGTACACACAAATGCAAGGAAAAGGAAGCAAAATTTCTTGTAAGCATGCAATGATAAAGGATTTAAAACCCAAACAGGTGAAAACTCATAGTATGTTGTTGAAAAAAAAGATATTTTGAAGGCTCGAGAAATTTGATCCATCACTTTCTATTGAACATATTGGTCACTGACACTCACTTTTCATATCAATATAAAACCACTTTACTGTTGTGAATTCTTTGGTTGTTGTTTCACTGTTTGTATAGATTTGATGGCATGTTACATGCATATCCAAAAAATTAAAGGATATGGCTTAGTGCGTCCCTTAGAGCTAAAGTGTTTGTGTTCACGTATGAACTAGGTTCATAGCCTCTCATCAATTTCAAGCCAACCACATTAATATATTACTTCCATTAAATAAATATTTCGTGCAACTTTAGAATATTTTTATACATCACAAATAATACCCCAAAGTTGCACAAAACATTTAACGGATTACTTGTAAGAAATGCAACCCATCCTTATTCTTTTCATGTTAAACTTAGACTGAGGGTCTGTTCTCATACGATTATTTTCAGTTCAGCTCTAATAAGTTCTGTTGAGTTCATTTCAGTTCAGCTCCTAATTTCATTCTCTTATAAAATATTCATTTCAGTTCAATTCACTTCGGTTCAGTTTAGTTTAGCTCTAATAAGTTCAGTTCAGCTCATTTCAATCAATGAGAGCAGGCCCTGAACACCCCAATGAAATTTATTATCAGAATACTCCGTATCGCCTTAAGGTATAATTTGAATGAGCTATACATCAACTAAATCTCAAAACAAAATCCAAGTAGATGCAAAAGGAACTTTATTTGCAGCTCATGCATTTTTTGTTATAGTCTTATCAGGACAGTACATTAAAGGAAAATGAAAAAATTAAGAAAAAGAAGTTAGGATATCTCTTTCGCTAGGATAGGATGAATCTTGACTGGAGCCTATTGCGGCAATGTGGCATATAAGACATACACAACTAATGATAGGGATAGAGATTAGAAACATAAATTTAAATTCTCTAATATGGACAACCTTAATTAATCAAGTTTAAGCATTGGATTAATTGAATCTATATGAACTATGGTAGTATAATATTACGTCCATTTCCAATGGAATCATATTTGTTAAAGGCATCATGCATTACTTATAATTAAGGTTGTATATAAAATTAAACAATACATATGTAAGGAATTACACAATTATTGAATGTTTGTCGTGATTTTGATATAAGTAGAAAAATATATACTTCATATATAGAAAGTGGAATTTGATTGGATTCATCTCGATGTTCATTTAAAGAACAAAATTGAGCATTGACATATGTAAAACCTTAAGTTTTTGTTGGAGGCTAAGCTTATCAACAAAATTTATTTTGATCCAACTTGTACAAATTAAAGTACATTCTATTTGTCAATCATTAGCACTTAACAAACCAAATAAGTATTAATTTACTAAGTTGTAATCATTTCATTTGGGATAGAGATAAGGTGATTATTATTCCATACTACTTATCACGATAATCTAAAATAGCCAAGTTGAGTCAAATCTAAACTCATGACATAAGCATATAAGCGGGGTACAAATGTACAATTAGGGGAAGAATGAATAATCCTTGTAAGAAGTATAAATCTTACACTCATTCTATCCATCTCTAAATGTTTTTCCTAACTTAAATAAAATAACAAACAAATTAGTCAAAACTCGTAAAAACAAAGGGAGAAATATTTAACATTAGGTTCCACATTGTACTCTTATTATTATGACGTTTAACTTAACGTAAACCATGGCTCAAGATATATATAAGCTTATGGGCTATAATATAGGCAAATAGAAGTACAAAGTTGGAAGGTTCACTTCTAATGTAATGGATCATCAAATGTACAAAATTTCAAATGGAGTAAATGAAAGAGTTTTGACTTTTATAAAATGTAATATCAACTTAGATTTTCTAATCTGAAGATGAGAATATTGATCGAAGAAAACAAAATGGAGAGAATCGATTCTAAAAAATCAAATAAAAAAAAATACTCAATATTGTAATGTATGTGAAGAACTAGAAGACAAGACAGTAGTTACCAATCTAAAATTTAATACATGACTCAAATTAGTGAATGCACGTGGGTCGGACCACAAACATACAATACACTGAATGAAGCAGAAGAACATAACATTATTAATTAATTATGTAGTTAATCAAATTATATAAATTTTTCTCAACAACAATTCAACATACACATGAAGAGTGCATGTTCTAGTAACATGAAATCTTCAAATTGGATATATCGTCGTATGCTAAGGAAGCAGAGTGGTCAGTTTACGTTTTTAATTTTAATTAAAAACAGCAGCATATGATGCTTACCTATCTGCAACGACATACATCAGAACTCTGGATTTTCTTGCCACAGGAACTACTTGAATTGGTCTTTTTGGACCATCTTTTTGCTTCACAACACAGTTGAAACATGTATGTGTGGACCTATGTCTACTAAGTCGATCATTTTGCTTCGGATGCGAATATATGTGCAGTACAATATCTATGGGAAAACCTTGAATCGAATTCATATATAAAGTATATCACGTACATAATTACTCTATACAAGTACAACTACTTACAAATAAAAAAAAACAATTATATATAGTATTGTTAAGTATTACAGTCTGTCTTCACGCAGTTATAAATCGTACTAACTTACTCAGCTCTATATACTTAGCCTAATTATAATTTTTATGCTCAATAGTCAACCATCATAAATAAATGTGATCAAAAGTAAGCATGGATGGTCAACTATCTAAAATTGGAGCTAGTAACTCTTTGTCCAAGAAACAAAAATCAGCTTATATGACATGCCAAAAATGCAATCTAAAATAGTTTTACGTATGGGACATATAACTATATGAGCAATGGAGAATAGCATGGGGGCACACTCTACCACGTGGGTGAACAGTGGCAGCTAGATTTAAGGGCATGGTCTTCCTCACCATGCGAACTACAAATATCAACACTTTGTTACACTTACTTACCACATACAACAACATCCCCATCAACCTAAGGTATCAACACACCCACCAGGCCGTGGAAAATAATATATAGACAGGCGAACCAATTTCGAGTTGCTTACAATAATGACAAGACGAGATTCGATCTTAATAACTACATACTCTAGTTATGTATCTCTAAAGATTTATTGAAGACTCCATATTTATTTGACATATACATAAGTTATTTTCTTCTTTTGTGGGGTAGAATGCTAGCATTTCTCACCCATATAATGAATTAATTAAATTCAACTTTGCATATCATTTGCTAACATTATCCACATCATTATTTACGTTGATTAAAAATCTACCACTATCTGATATCGATTAAAACACACTTATAGCTATTTGGATTTTGGATTAGGACATTAAACTTAATTAATGTTAGAAAGCAAGTGTCTTTGTCCCACTTGATTATTTATTTTTAACTTCCAAGTTTGCCAACCCAAGTAAAAAGTTGGCAAATATTATGTTTTCTGTTTCGGGTAATGGGTATCACAAATTGTATGCTACATTAAAATTAAATTTTAATATTTTGTACCCCACAAAATGATCAAAGCACAGAAAAACATTAACCATATTTTATAATAATTTGTAGTTTAATTGAATAAAATTGGACCACTACATATATCGTGGCCTACTTGACCCTGTATACATTTACATGTTTTTCTTATATTAAAAACATAATGTTTAATATTCCCAAACAACGAGGTAGAGAAAAAAATTAAAAGAAAATAGTTCTCTGTAGTATACTACTAATATAACTGTATGAAATTAATATTAGACTATGATCATGATTTTAGTAGATTTATTAACAGCTGTAAACCTCTTGTTAATAAAAAGGTTGTTAGTGTAATGGGATCAATTCAAAAACAGTAAATAAGGTATGAGCAAATGATTTTGTTAACAAAGGGTAATTATGATGCTTTGAGAATCATTGTCCTCTTTGTCTCATAAGAAGGTGGTCTCAAATATTGCTTTTAATTAATTACATTTTCAACAAGATTTCACTTTCAATTGTACCTTAAAAATTCAACTTCAATTAACATGAGCGCAACTAGTAACTTAACTTTCTTTTATAGGCTATTGATGCAATATATAGGGTCTTAATGATTTTTAAAGTTGTTGGTTATGATAGTGTTGAAGATTTTAGATATTATTTCCCCTCTATCAAATCACCATTATTTAATCGAGCATTGTAATAGTAGTTGCTTAGCACTATACATTTTCAGATGAAAAGGAGTTGCAATTAATAAGTTAATTAAAATTGAAAAAGAGTTGACGAAATCTTTGTTCTTCACAACTTATTTCAGGACTAATTATAATTTTTTTAGCAATACCTGATGTAAAGTAATTGATGCATTAGACTTTGAGCAGTTGATAAGTTCAGATAAGAATTAATAATTTCACATAAGACGATATTAACGCTAATATATAAAGAAACACCTTATCATAATATCTACTTAAGCTCATGCCACATATAATAAAGAAATTATAACTACATTAAAGTACATAAGATAAGCTAGCATGATGTTTTTCACCTGGCCTGGCTTAAAGGTCCCTATAATAAGGAATTTTGATATCTAATAAAGAAATTATATTTTCATTAAGACTTTAGAATATACACTAGCTAGAATAGTATAGTAAGTTTGTGGCATGGAAGGTAGCATGACTTATTATGATAACCCATGTGATCTGGCTTGAGTTGGGACACTTCTTTGAAATATTGACTATCCTATAATTTCATTTAATCATATTACTCAACCTAAGCCAGTTGGTAACTAATATTTTACAAATATACAAAAGTAATTTACAAATAATAATATAATTGACATAAACCTATAATATTTAAGTGGGACCCTTTCTTAATTTTTTATATGTGGGACCTATTAATGTTGCTTGCCAGTAGTGGGCAAAGAAAATAAAAGTGGGCCCCATTTATTATTTTTTTATTTTTTATTTCATTTTTATTTGTCTTTGTCAAAAATACCACAACTACATAAACCCCTTCAATCCCCCCGCTAATCCCCCTCCTCCTCTTCTTCACTTGAAACATTTGGACATTTTTACAAACACTTGGTGTGCAACCTGATCACATATTACTCACGAAACGTTTCGTTGTTTTCCTTTAATCAACAATGGCAAGACCACAACAAAGGTATCGCGGTGTTCGTCAAAGGCATTGGGGCTCTTGGGTCTCTGAAATTCGTCACCCCATTTTGTAAGTTTTGACCTTTTCTATTTCGTATTTTAGTTAGTTAGCATTATTATCGTGAATGTCATCTACCTTAATTGGTCAAAATCGATTACATTACAGGATATCAAATTCCGTCTACATTATGTACGAGTAGTACATTTCTTTACCAACATAAAAAGTGAAAAATGAAGTGATTTTTTTTACTGAAGAAACGTTTCGTATATTTATTTTTACAGAAAAACGCGTATTTGGTTGGGTACATTTGAAACGGCAGAAGACGCAGCTCGGGCCTACGATGAAGCGGCCCGATTAATGTGTGGGCCAAGGGCCCGGACCAATTTCCCTTACAACCCAAATGCTCCTCAAACTTCATCATCCAAATTACTTTCAGCTACTCTAACTGCCAAGCTTCACCGTTGCTATATGGCCTCGTTGCAAGTGACTAAAAACTCAGCAATGCAGGCCCAACAAAGGGTGCCGAGCCCGCAATTCTCGGGCTCGGGCCCTAAATATGGGGAGACTGGCCCTTGGTCTCCGGAATACGGCTCATCATTAGGACAAGTGTTACCTAGTCCGGAACCAAATTGGGCAATGAAGGTCGAAAATGTCCAACTTGAACCGCAACTACAATATGCCCAATTAGAGGAGGATCATATTGAGCAAATGATTGAAGAGTTGCTCGATTACGGCTCGTTTGAGATTACAATTTAATTAACTTAGCTTGGTGACTTTGATTACCAAGCTAAGTTGGGAGAGTTCATTTAATTTGATCACTCAATTGGCTTTAGTTAGTAGCCAATTACTATGGTGACGTGGGACGGTACTTTTGGTCCTGAGTTGGGGAAGAACATCGTAGCCAACCGGCCCCTTTTATTAAATTCTTATATATACTAGTATATCCCTTTGGCCACAAATTTATCTAGTTTAGTTAGTTCCGTAATTATCTTATTGTGCTAATTTTAACCCAATTATATCAATTGACATGATACATGTCACAATATTTCCCTATTTATAATTTATCTTTGAGTTAAGCTAAGTTACTACTAGTTATTAGAGGTCAAAGGAAACATATTATGTATAGTGTACTTCTACTTAAGTACTTTTTTTTTTTTTTTTTCTTTTATTTATAAGACAATATATGATATATTTGTATAATAAAGAAGTGCATTGAGCACCAATTAATCCAATTTCTTATTTTGGAAAGTTTCTTCATGGGTAGTTTTGGTATTTCATCTGTAATTGGCTTTATTTTTTGCCTACCACCTAGGATCTCCTACTAAAAGAAAAAGGACATCCAAGATTAGATTTAAATAAATTAAATTAACTCAAATCTAATTTAAGAGGTTGTCCATATCATGAATTATACTCTTACATGTCTATTCATAGATGAAGATCTTGTCTTCCATCTAAAGAAATTTCAATAACGTAGTACTTTTAAGGTAATGACCAATCTTTGGAGCTCCTTCTTCATTTGAATTTTTTAATCTTACATTGTTACATATGATTTTATAGTATATACACGAGCATTTTTTTACTTTGATCCCAAATTTATTCAGTAAAACTCTTCTCAAGTTAATTAATTTCAATTTTATATATATATATATATATATATATATATATATATATATATATATATATATATATATATATATATATATAAGAAAAAAGATGATTTCTACTACACATGTAGTGAAATCAATCCACTTTTCTATCTTATCCAAAATTATACTCCATTATATTAAAAAAAAATAAAGTTTCTAAAAAAATTTCAAGGAATTCAGCCTTTGTCAAAAGGATCCAACTTCCATCGTAACCCTTTAAACTTTTATGAGCTAAATTCCTAGCGTGCTAGTAAATTGTTTTTATTTATAATTCTTTATTATTAATAATTTTATTAAAGGAAAACCAAAAGGGCATATAGTTTGACTTTGTATGATATTTGCTCTTGAAAAGACGAGCATTTCAGGAGCAACATTCTATTGTCCCGTTGCTAGAAAAAAGTTGTCTGCATATTAAAGATCACTATTCATTAATCACCATGTTAAAATGGTGTAGCATCGATCTTACATACCTTTTTCTCAAACTATTACGGTAATAGTACATAATTATTGTGTGGTTCTCTTACAAGGTGGGGCTACATTTTCATTCCAAGCATTTGTCAAATTGTCAGTGAAGATCGAGTTAATACGCAATTAACTCAATCCAATCGAAAATCAATTGACAATATAAGGGGTTAGTAGACCGCTAGATCGATTTATGAGCTAGCACTATAAGATTTGTACAAAATAGTTTAAACTAATACAATGCAATACTATTAGTGTATAGATATTGAGTGAAGAGGATCGGACCTAGCTAAGTGGTTAGCATAAATTGGAATCATATCTATAAAAAAAAAAATAAAAAAAAATTAACGAGGTATTTAAAAAGATCTTTACACTAATAGTGTTTTCCTGATGAAGGGTCGGGTTGTTAACATTATAAGATGCTAAACAAATCAAAGGAAAATGAAGACATGACAAATGACATGTTCATCTTAATTATGTTAATTGAATCATTGAGGTAATCTATGTTTGATATTCCTTAAGACAAAAGGGGGGACAACCAATTTTCCGTGGGTTTGGTAGTGTTTTGAAAACGGAAAACCCTTTTGAATAATTGTTGGGAAATAAGATGGTAAAGATACATGAGATTTTTTTGTGTGGTTTGGGATGCCTGAAATAGGCTTTGTAGACTACTAGACTAGTTGTGGTTTTGGATTGCAACTCTTTACAAAGTGGTCGGATTTATGAATGTGACATTTCTCACTTTCCTGTGTAGTTAATAGTGATCATTGATTAGAGATCTAGATACTGTATTAGGTCTAAACCTAAGCTAGTCACAGGAAACTCCTAATTGTGCGCTAATTAAATTTGAATTGAGTATTGAATTACCTATTCCTGTTCTTATTTAAAATCATAAGCCAGTCACAGGATACTCCTAATTACGTACTCAAAATGTTGGATTCAACGTTGAATTAGCATTCCTCGTTCTTAAGTAAAATGTCCAAAGAAAATAGTGTTCCCTTTTTACAAATTAATTTCAATATCACCCTATGCCCGTATGGCATGGAGGCTAAGATGAAAACCAAGAAAGTAGCTTAATTTCAATGATATTTCGATAATTAACAAGTTTTAGGAGTATACAAAAATTTAAAAGACACAGATTAATAGAAAAAGTTTGGAGTATTAAATCCAGCTTGTACAACTTGGGGTAATTTTTGGACATTAGTTGATGATTAGTGTTATTAATTGAGAAGACAAGCAAAGACTAGGATTATATTGAATAGCAATTTTAGCAAATCATAACAACCTTTTTACCATAACATGGGGATCACTAGGTGATTATGGATTGTTTTACCCCCTTGCTGTAACTTTCTACTTATAGATCGAGTAAACCTTTTTCTAAACGATAGTGACTTACTACTATATAACTTCAACAAAGGTCTCAATTTTTTTTTTGTCAGATCAATCAATAGTTTATAGTTAGTTGTCTGCAAATGAAATCCTGTTTTTTTTGGTCCTATTACCGTTAGTTTAAAATAATACGAAGTATTCAGAGACTAGTAATCGATCTCAAATCTTATACATTGTCTCGCCAATCACCCCGGTATACGTACCCATTGCATATAAGCTATGAGTATGAATTGTATATGCATTCTACTGATTGGGTGACACATTCGGAATGACTTAAAATACAGTGATCTGTGACATATATAAAGAACACACGAAACTTAAAGATCTATTTGTATGATTTTGCAATTTTAAAAGGTTGTACATTTATTCTCGATTTAAGATATAGGTTAGATAGTAAATAAGACTTTCAATCCACCTTTAATCAATCCTATTTGATAACCAAACAATTTTTGTTTTGGGCAAACAAATCAAGATTTTACTGTACGTGCAGTGTGAGTCTCCTTGGTCTTCATTCCCTTTTATGTCTAAAATAAAAATAGGTTTTCTTTCTGTAGTTTGTTAAACTCTCTTTTTGTTTAGGTTCACCTCAGTGGAGCTGAGATCATGATTATAAGCCTGTTCCCATATCAAATTTGTTCCCCACATTGATTATATAGCAAAATTAAAGTTACTTATATCATTATACATTATATCATCATCTCTCACTTTATTTTAGCAAATGTGGTTAAATCATAGCATGCATGTTAGTGAGTTTAAGCATCATGAAGTTTTTGAACAATTGAACTAGTGTCATCATGTACGGAAATCTCTAAAATTTTTCTTCACCACATAACAAGATGGCTAGGTTACATTGTAATCATATGGGTTTTCAAATAACGGAAAGAAAGGTTAGCATAAAAGATAAAAAGTTTAGGAGGGGTATGTATTATTTTCAATGTGTTTCTTCATAGCAACTTGTAACATGCACGTAAACTTGTACTGCGCGCTTTAACTTGTGTTTGGGAAGTTATGTAATGATGCTAGCTTCTAACCCGTAAAATACATGGAATATTAGTAATATCCTACGACGAAGTATAATACTTTACTTTGCATCACTTATATGGTTGAAAAATTCATGATCGATGTAATTGATGTGTACTTGTTCAAAGATGATCATGACCTGATGATAATCGTACAAGTGTGTTCTACCGGCCATTCGACTACTCGAGTGACATTTTAACCCTACAAAATTAAAAGAGTCCGGAAGAAACGCAAAAGAAAGCCTAACCGTTTACATAATATATATACTACTATGCAAAATCACGTTTCCAACTAAAAGCAAAGCTAGGTATGTTACTTCATCAACTTTATTTCAAACAAAATTATGTGTGAATATGTTTGTGCATAAAATTAATCGAAAGACGGAGCCTTAGATGGCTATATAACTATATAAGTACATACTATATAGTTGTTAGCTAACTAGAAAACTGAGTCCCACACTTCCAATATGGGGAATCCGCATGAATATATATGTAAGTGATTAATCTCCATCGTTTTACAATATTGTTAGTGAAAGCGAAACACTACGTCTCATAAAGTCAATAAAGGTGTTAATAAAAATCTTCTTCAGAAAAAGAAAATTTAAAAGTAGTCAAAACCAATTATAGTGAACCCAATCATGATATGCATAGTAATAATATAATGTAGACAATCCGATCGAAGTCTTTTTAATTCCAAATTAGGTCACTTATTCACAAATTCGTACCATTTTTAATATAAAATTTTCACGTCTTAATACTGTGTTATGTAACAATAGTAATGACATCAACTAATTATATGTAGCATATTCACGGGAAAGGTTGCTTAATGATGTAGTACATACTTATATAAGAGATATATATTTAATTAGGATATAAGTCATATAACACATGCTACTTATGGGCTGCTTAACATACAAAATGGGTTTATGTAATATAATAGATGTATTATTAATGCACAAATACTTATTATAAATTGTTAATGAAGCCTTTTTTCCCTTATGAAAAAGTTGTATGCTTGAGGGCCTGATCACATTTACCAAAACTGAGCTGAACTGATTGGAGATGAGCTGAATTGAATTGAACTGAACTGAGCTGAAATGATTATTTTATGAGAAAAGGAAATTAGGAGCTGAACTGAACTGAACCGATTGAAGCTGAACTGAATTGAAGTTAAGTAAATGTGAACAGACCCTGAGTAGCTCTACTACATTACGGAAATATTAACTTTATTCTTCCACATTATTATTAACATATAAAAGACTAATCAAGCTGCCATTAAAATTACACAAAAAAAATACAAGTTTCTAGAAGTTAGGAACAAAAGAATTTAAATGAATGTGGAGTTCTCTTGGTTGTTAGAGATTAATATTAACACACAAAATTATATATTGTGAAATGTTAAAACTTTTGCAAATTACAGGTAGTTCCTTAATTGTTACCCTCAAGAAATGTTGGAGAAAACAACTTAGTCTTTTGTATTAATATTAATCACATATATACCCAATACACAACAAAAGACCTAATTTATCTAAAACTCTTAATAAGATAAGCTTGCCAAAGATACAATTAACAAATATAACCAAACTAACTCTAATATTAATGACCTATATACATAAATGATTGAGTAGATAAGTAATTTTGAGATCAATTTAATATAAAAATTACTTTTTCGTGGTTAAACAAACATTTTTCCATGTTTTAGACGAATGTGAAAATTAACTACGGAGTAATATTATGTCAATTCCTAAAATGTAAGACAAAACAATCGACCAATAGAATAAAATCACATATATAGCTAATCCAATCAATCTTGTATAATTAAAATTGATGTCCATACAATGCACCAACCGGGGGATATCATTAGACCAAATTATTGAGAAATACTTGGTTGAATGAGGCAACATTATATAGCAATTTTCCACAAATACTAATAATTATAAATAGCTTAATAATTTTAATGATTGTCCTTTTTAGGTTAGGTTGCACGCCTTGGATCAAGTGAGTCACACAAACTTCCAAAAAGCCAAAATAAATTACCTTTATTAATTTGGAATATACATAATTCATAAAAGAAAAGAAATAAATAATAATTATATAATAAAACTAAAGGGTTTTTTATGGCATGCATGCATGGTAGTGCTACCTGAAAAAGGGCCAAAATACTTTCAACAAGTGTCTTCTAAAACAATGACTTCTTTTTTAGTTGTAGCGGGAAGCCAAATCATTGGTACGATATCTATATTTCTATGAACATAAATCTAATTTTTCTGAACATACTCACATTCCACATTCATATAAATTGATTGTTTGGCTTCTAATAAGATTTAGGTGTGTTTCAATTGTTGACGATGTTATGTCTTATTCGATTTTCTCTCATTGTTACTAAATGTTAGTATGTTACCATACTTTCCCATGTGGGAACATGTGATTGTATGTTAACATCGTACCCACATGCTACCAATTGTCTATTTTTGACTAATAATGACTAACTAATGACTCATGGAAATGTTTTGTGTACACTAGCTGATCTAATCGGTAGATATATGTATACGAGCCTCGTAACAATAAGATAATTAAAAATGATCGAGTTTACATATTGTCTCATGTTCTGGATACGGTCTATTGATATATGGACCTGGGATTTTTCATTCATATCCAAGACGTGTAGGGTTATTAGGGTCTAAAATTTTAAGACCCTTACCTGGATCTCGTGGATTTATTAGGGTCAGGGGTCACTCACCGCTGCCATCTCTAGTGAAAGACCAAAATTCACTCCGAATCGACTTGTATCCATCACTTGTTTTACCCATTTTTGAGTTTTCATCTGCTTTTTAAAATGGGGTTAAATGGGTGATTGGGCTGGATATTTGTTTGGTGAGAAACCAAAAAGAAAAAATAAGTCATACAAATAATATTTGACATATTATAGCCATTAAAGTTTAAACACGAAAGGTTCATGGAAATCATTTCGGATTAATCAACCAAGGCCCAATCATGACTTTTCTAAATTTGGGCCGGACCGTCGTAGACATCATCTAATTATATACTCCTAGACTCTAGTGTAGCTATCTATCCCTACAACCCCATCCCTAAACAATACATAAACAAACCCAACAACCCACCTATAGATTTTAAAAAAAAAAAAATTCAAATCATCATTTCATTTTATTTTCTCTCTCTACACCCATTTTCTCTCTCTAAACCCATTGATCTACTTTTTCAAACCCAAAATTTTCTACGAATTTGAGACAAATTATCAATAAAAATTGTTCAATCACTACAAAATTCAACAAAACAAGATTGAAATTCGAAAGAATAAGTGGTTTTGTTCATATTTGGTTCAAAAAAGAGTATGAAACCTAGGTTTTACTAAAAAATTTTTTGTTGTGATTGTATTTCAAAACAATTATTGAAACATCAACTGTGGAAAATGCATCATGTAAGTATTTACTATAGTTTTAGTAATTTTTGTTCAAAAACTATTAAATCAAATCATTACATTCTTCATTTTTTTTTGGTACAACAAAGAAAACAGTTCCAGAAAAGGAAAACAAAGATTCTGGAAGAATGTAAGTATTAATAAAATTAATTTGTAGTGAAATTTTTCTTTTGATGAATGTTCATTTCCATTTTGATAAATGCTCATTTATACATTAGTATACTATCATTCACATGTTTTTTTTTCGAAAAACTCTCATTTAATTAATACAAATGCTCATTCAATTCATATGTATTTAATAATTTATAGTCATTCGTGTAATAATGTTCATTTTTTCATAGTTTGAAGTGGAGAATTATTTTGATGAATATTCATTTTTATTTTGGTAAATGTTCAATCACAAAATAATACATGGTCATTCAAAATTTCACATATTAACATACGATTATTAGAACATCAAAGGTGTTTGATGAATGTTCATTTTTATTGCAGTACGAAGGAAATAGTTTTAGAGAAGAACATAAAATATCTTGAGAAAAGTAAGCATTAATTAAACTAGTTTATAGTGGGTTTTTATTTAATAAATTTTCTTTTCCATTTTGATAGATGTTCATTTGTATATTAGTATACAATCATTCACATATTAATAGATAATTAAACTTGTGACAAATGAACACATATAATAGCAATAATGGTCAGTCACAATAATGCATTTGATCAATTACAGTTAAATTACCATATGTAAAAATATATATGATCATCTATAGTTACATAACTGAACATTATTTATGAAACTACAAAACATTGATAATCAATAAAAGTCACATGTACAACTTATAATCCCATAAACACAAATATATATATATATATATATATATATATATATATATATATATATATATATATATATATATATATATATATATATATATGAGCGTCTTAAAATATGTTCACTAGTTAAAATATGTATGAGCGTCTTTAAAAGAATAAAAATCATTGAAATTCACGTGTACAACATTTATATTCAAATACAACTACAATAAACCTATAGTTAACTACTGAAAACAAACATTAAACATAAATGAACATTGGATGATGGAAATGATCACTTTCGTGTTTATGAAACAATTACATGTAATAGTATAGCTATATGGAAATACATTATTATTGTAATTAAATTGAATTTTTTTTATATTAGAAATTATTTTTAACAACTCTTTATTTATATAAATACAATTCTAAGACGTATGTATTTTTATACATCTTACTATAAAACTTACACATAGCTCTTGAAATGAACATTTAATTATACAAAAATGAACATATGTTGAAACACGAATAAACAAAAATGTACATTGGATGATGCAATACTTCTAATAATAAAAATGATTTGAACGCAGCAATCCATATGAATAAATAAATTTGCTCTCATTTTTATTGATAAAAAATTCTTAAAATGCAATTCATAAAATGTACTTCGTGTTAGTTTGAACAAAATCTCCTTATTATAAAAATGAACATCTAATGATTTATAAATGAACATTTACCAATATAGAAATGAACATATTATAAAAATTTACAGAAAATTCATAAATGAAAAGGGACGGGGGCGGGGCACGCGCGGAGGGGTGGGGGGTGCAGGCAGTTTTCCCTGCCGTAGAGTCTAGGTAAAAATTTGTAGACATCATCAGTTCAATTCTTAGGCTTTTTTGTTTAGAAGGAAAGTCTTGGACAAATGACAAAGTTTTATTTTTTATTTTTTCTATTGGTAAAAAAAAAATAAAAAATAAAAAAAAGCGTAAATAGGACAATATACATAATAGTTAAAAAAAATCTTTCATATATAATTTTAAATTTTTTTAGCATATAGTTTCATAATTAGTTGGAGTGTTGGACATAAAAAAATGAAAAACGAACCTACTCATTATAAACCAGAAGAGTCAATGGAGCTATTAGCAGAATAGGAGTAAAGTTTGATCTTGTATTGTTAGTTTTGATTTCTTTGTGGTCTTTGCATATTTGATGTAAGTGTCGTTTGGCTATTTGTTAATCTTATTGCTAATGTTCCCCTCAAAAAAAAAAAAAAAAAAAAAAACAAAAAAAACAAAAAAAAAAAAAAAAATCAAAGGAAAAAATCTTATTTAATGGGCCTAAATTAATTTTGGGATGATCACAAATTGGGCCAGTAACGTTATTTTCCAGTTATGGTAGTATTGGATTGTGAGATGATCATAAATTGGGCCAGTAAATGTTATTTACCATTTATGGTATATTAGATTTTTTCCAAGGTAATGTGATAAGTAAATGTTTAACGCAAAAAACATTGTTAGTTTTGACTAATTCTCATTTGATGTTTGGGCAAACAATTTTCATAATCTCAATTAAACTAAGAAGAAAATTGAGGAGGAAATGCTTCACTCAACTCCAATTTGTTGCGTCAACAATGGTACGTATATATCCCTCCTTTTTTTTTTGTTTACATTATACTATGATAATTTTACTTTGGTATGTCTTAATCATTTGAATTAACAAAGTTTTGATTTTAGTTGATTTTGATTTATTTGGGAATTTTAAACATTAGAATGGATTTGGAGGAAAAACGTTTTAAAAGATAACCTAATCATTCTATTATGTTTATTCACAAGGAGTCAAGGATGTTTTGCAATTTGGAAAAAGATAATTCGATTATAAATATAATCATCAATATAACGAAATGTTATTGTAAGTGGGAGAGTAGTATTTGTAAGATATGGGGTATTCTGTAATTTTTAGATGGGGTGTGATTTGATAAAACTTGGCAATTTATTTTGAAATGTTACATGTTGCTTTTGATATTAATTCAATTTTGATTTTGGAACAATGTACTATTAAGAACATTTCGCCACTTTGAATTACATTACATTAGCCAGTTTTTATGTGGCTGCTGCTATTGCGAGTTTTGTGACAATGTAGTACATTGAAGGCTGATAATTAGCCTTGATTACTCGTGAGTTACTCGAGCTCTACATGGTATAAGCATAAACTAAAGCTCATTGCAAGTTATGAATAATGCTGAATAACAATAACATAATAACGTGCTGTATAACCTTTTGATAACATCAAATTGTGGTTATAGTTTCTTTTGAAATTTGATGAATTATTCAAGCTTACCTTGAGTTCGAGTTTTGATGATTAAATGTAAACAACATTGCATTACCCCTGGATCGAGCTTAGCTAACTCGTTACTCATTATTTTCCAGGTGCAAGTTTAGTTTAACTTACTTTCATAGTAATGAAAACGTGGGCAGGTTGTGCTCAGTTGATTGGGGTTCCTAGCCAACATTCGAGGGTTCTTATTCATCATGGACATACCGAAAATTCCTTAAGTTTTCATTGCCAACGAATAAACACTACTAACAATTTTGCTACCAACAATTGCATTAGTGAGACAAAGCTAAGTTTCTCACAAAGCAAGGTGTTACATGACAAAAAGAGGCTAGTGAAAAGGCTAAGTTTGCCCTTTACAACTGATACTACTATTTCTAAAGATGATGATGATAATATTTCTACCTTCTTCACCCTCCTCTATAAGCAACTTAATGCATTTTATCGCTTTAGTCGCCCTCATACTATTATTGGCACGGTATGTTTTACTGATACTCCATAACCATCAACAAGTTTGCTTTCGCATTTGAAGCTTATCATGTATGAGTTTTACTTTTTCTTTTTTTTTTTCCCCTGCAGTTAATAGGTGTAACATCAGTCTCCCTTCTTCCGATTGAATCAATTGCTGATTTATCCCTTGAGTTTTTTGTTGGTTTGTTCAAGGTATACTTAATTTTGCTTGCTTTAGATGTTTAAGCCAACAATATCAAATGTAACTAGCTACTACCACTCTTCCGATTAAGTTATTAGTTGTAGCACATTACTGGTTCAAATTACACTATCCACGTCACAAAAATGTGACAAAGATAGATTAAGAGTAACACAATGTTTTGTTGTGTCTCAGGCATTGGTTCCATCAATAATGATGAATATTTATGTTGTTGGCCTAAATCAATTGTTTGATTTACAGATTGACAAGGTATCACAAACTTAATTTTTTTCACTTTTTTAAAAAAACATTTTATGTAAAATCGTTGCATATAATATGAAACGTAGGTAACACATTTTAATTGCCAACTATTTCAGGTTAATAAGCCAGATCTTCCTCTTGCTTCGGGAGAGTTTACAATGGAAGCAGGATCAATTATTGTATCAATATGTTGTGTACTAGTAAGTAAAATACGTGATTAATTTAAAACCAAAATCTTTGATCAATTAACTTATTATATCATAAAATTTCTGTTCCCCTAATCTTTTATCATATAGAGTTTTGGTATGGGATTCGCTTTTCAATCCCCTCCATTGTTCATTGCCCTTCTTACAAGTTTTATCCTTGGAAGTGCATACTCAATCGACGTAAGTAGCATCTATACACACTCACTCTTACATGTAATACGCGATAGTGCATTGTACGAATAATGACCTATTAACTGCAGTGTCCCCTGCTAAGATGGAAAAAACAACCATTTCTTGCAGCAGCTTGCATTGTTATAGTGAGGGCTATGGTGGTACAACTTGCTTTCTTTATACACACTCGGGTATAATATGACATTCATCTCATTTGCATTTTTATAAATTATCTCCATAATATTATTAAATAGAAGGTAATCTTCAATGTGAGCAGAAATATGTGCTAGGAAGACCAATAATGCTAACGAGGTCAGTCATATTTGCAACAACTTTCATGTGTTTCTTTGCCACAGTCATTGCACTCTTCAAGGTATTCTCCTTTCATTATTCAAGATTACTTTTCATTGTTGAATTTTTAAAAGGTTTACGACCTCTCATTAACTTTGAGTATTGTAGGACTTACCAGATGTCGACGGTGATAAACATTTTGGCATCCAATCCTTCAGTGTTACGCTAGGGAAAGAAAAGGTTTGTTAACTAAATGTATGAGCAAATTTGATTTAACGACTAAACAAGTCTCGAACCATAATTTTAGGAAGTGATTTGAGCTTTGAAGCATGTCTATATATGTATCATCCAACTCTTCTGTCCAAATATAGTTAACTTTTGTATGATGTTACACATATGTACTCTTTAGGTGTTTTGGCTTTGCATTAAAATGTTGCTTGCTGCGTATGGATCTGCCGTGGCTGTAGGGTCTACTTCGTCATCCTTGCCTATCAAGCTTGCAACTGTATGTGTTTACCACTATATTATAATGCCATTGATGCAGTACTAAACATTGTTAAGTACTTCATATCTACGAGTAGTAATGTAAATCTGAATTTTGTGTAGGTACTCGGTCATTCTGTTTTAGCAGCAATTCTATTGCTAAGAGCACAATCTGTTGACCTTGCAGACAATACTTCAATAACATCATTCTATATGTTCATTTGGAAGGTACATACATTGATCATATATAAACGTAATTTCATATGAGTAAATGAAACACCTGAGCAGTACATGTACACTCCTAATACTTGGATTGATCATTTGTGATTATTAAGCAGTGATTTTGGCATTTGCAGCTATTTTATGCAGAGTACTTCCTGATTCCTTTGATTGGCTGAGCAAAACCCGGCTGCAGCTGTTCTATGCAGAGAACTTCCTGATTTTTGTTTTAATCAAAGACAACTTACACCATTTTCTGTAGTCCATTATAGTCTCACTTCGCCAGTAAAAAAAGTATGATACAAGGAATTGAAAGTTGTGAAATTGAGTTTTTTACAAATTGAGTTTTTTACAATTTTAAGGTCAGTTAAGATTTGCTTAATGCGTTGAAACTATACATGATGAAGGATAGAATATAACAAGTTTGTTTGCAGATTTGTTATGACTTCTAGGTTGTTGCATTGATACATTAATAAGTCCAATATGGCATTATTAGTGTTGTAAATTCTCAATATTGCGGCTGTTTTTGTGGCTCTAATACTGGTTTGCATAATTTTATTTCTAGCACCATGGATTATGCTTTGATATGGTGTTATGAATTTTTTTACTCTTATTTATTTGATTGGTGCAATAATGAACTCATCATTGGAAAAAAAAATGGAGTTTGTTATTTTACACTAAGATTAAATTTTTTGATCTCTAAAGCTACCTGTAGTCTGTAGATGTTGAACACGGACTCGAAAAACGAGAGTCGAACACGAACACATGTTCAAATGTCTGATTTGGCAAGTTCCAAAATTTTGGACATGGGGATTGTGTCCGATATTTCGTTACGGATGCGAGGCATGTCATTATGCAACTTAGAAATGTATAATTAAGTTGTACTTTTTATAACACAAAAATTAAAAAAATTTCATTACGTCTACCCATATTTTCTTTATTTCTAATTCTTTTGGCGGTAAATTCATAATTTTCCTCTTTTCCTCTATATCTTCGAATCTTCTTTATATCAATGGTGGTTTTTGAACATGATGTGTTTTTGTTTCATGATTCTCCTCTTTTTCCTCTCCATTGTTGATGGAAGTGTCCGAGTGTAGTGTGAAAGGACAAACATGGATCCTATGTCTGTGTCCATGTTATGTCGTGTCGTGTCATGTCGACATGAATAGTTTGAGATTTTAGCCGTGTCCGATTAACGTACGGTAGATGCCTAAAACATGTTGGGATTGCTCTCCACTTTCCCAAATGGTTCATTTTGATTCAATTTTCCAATGCCTTGAGTTACATTACGGATATCAAATTACCTACTTAAAAACTTAGCTGAGCTGAACTGAACTGAATTTCAACGTAAGAGAACATGTCCTTCATCACTAAGAAGTAAGAATCAACCCACAAGCATTCATACGTAAAATCGCTAACATAAGTATTTTGCACATGCTTCTATTATAATTTGTTCATATAAACCAAATTAGCGATTTATTACCTGTTATTTTTTTATCTTCAATATTTGATGTATATATTTTCTCTGAATAATCAAAATTTGACTATCATAAGTATATATTAAAATAAACCATGACAACAATTTACTTCATTGAGGTGTATAAGTATTATACTTGGTATGATGATATGGATTAGTAGTATTATTCTCAATATTTCATGTGTAGGTTACTAACGTTAACAAAAAAGGATTATTAACCATTGTGAAAGTATATAAACCCATTATAAAATGGGCCAAACATAAATAGAAAAGAGTAGGTTAAAGGCCCAAAAGCTAAATAAAAAACCCTCTTATAAAAGCTACAAAATCCAACGCACTCCCACTTCCTCACATTTCTAGGGTTTCTCTGTATCTCTCCTTCGGCTTCTCCAAACCCCTGCATCCGGCGGCTCATCCTCAACCTTCAACCATGGTAATTCAATCAATCGCTTCTATTTCTGTCTAATTCAATCTGTAATATCTAATTTCTTACTGTTTCTCTCTATCTCTTTAATGGCAGCCGTCCCACAAGTCATTCATGATCAAGAAGAAGCTCGCCAAGAAGATGAGGCAGAATCGTCCCATCCCTTACTGGATCCGTATGCGTACCGACAACACCATCAGGTTTGATTGTTTTTTTGAAATTGAATTTACTCTGTTGATTTTTGGGGAATAATTGGTGGTTTATTGATTAAATTTTGGATATTTGTAGGTACAATGCGAAGAGAAGGCACTGGCGCCGTACCAAGCTCGGGTTCTAAGGTGTCAATCGTAATATTTCTGCACTGCTTTGGTTTAATTTTGCGGTACTAGTTTTTTTGAAGGGGATTATTGTCATGTAAGGTTTCATTTCGTAGAACAATGACAATACTTTGGTATTTTTAGATTTGAATTATTTCTCGTTGGAACCCCTGTAATCAGATGCATTTTATCTAGTAATACGACTGTTTTGTTGTGTTTCTATTTCATCAATGTTTTAATTCATCTGTTTGATTTTGGATTATATTATTATTATATGCGTAATCTTTGCATTTATAATTATGTGCTTTAAATTTGATATTGATGTTTGTAGTTTGCGATATCAAATTGTTCGGGCCGAGTTTTGTGTTTATTCTGATGAGATGCCTGCATTACCCTTTTGATTAACCCTGTTAAATTAAGGTGATCTGGTCTGAATAATCGCTTTGTGTTTAAATTTATTGTGCACCTTCAATTGCTCAGTTGTTCACCTCGCCTTTTTAGCCTGAATTCGAAACATATCGTGTCTTCAATCAGCTTCTCTATTTTGGATGTCCATTCACGTGTTTTTAATCTTGTACTCGAACTCCTTCAATAGCATTTCTTTTGTTCTAAGAGACTTCATCAAAACTGCTATATCTTCATTGTATTTTGTGCTCGGGTTTTCGAATCTCTCTTTTACACCCTCATACTCTGATACAACATTTTCAAAGCACTGTTTTGATTCTTGCAATTGAATGTCAAATGCCTTCTTTCTGCTTCTTCGTGTGCCAGACCTTGATTGCTTCTTGACTTTTCGGTATTTGGTCTGAGTGAGCTCTCCTTGAGACTTTCAGCAAGTTTAGTCTTGACTCTGTATTCTTCCCTCAGCTTCTCTAATTCTGCTTTTGATTCTTCTTTGTACAATCTGTCCATGCACAAGTGATTAAATATTCCTGGTACATTCGTTCACTTGCCCTTGTTATATTAATTAGTGTCTTCTAATGTGGCTTTCTTTCTGTCATACTGCTACATAATTATTCTGAACTGCAAAATAGAAGATATCATTGTTTGAAGTCATTGGGTCCTATAAATAGGTCGTTGTTGTGGACTATAAATTAGCATACAAAAGTAGCTTATAAAGCTTATTATATTGAAGATGATTATATGTCTCTTCTTTTCTGATCCAATGTGATACAATTCGAGCGCTGTAGGAATGATTAAATTAATTTTGTGTATAAGAGTAGCTCATCAAGCTTAATATGTTACGGAGTATAAGATGTTTGGCTAGAAATTATCAAAATTTCTTGTAGTAATGATGCATGTGGTTGGATATTGATGTGCTGTGAAGATTGTGTTTTGGTAGGTTAGTACTTGAAAGTTTGTTTACTAGTGGACCTTAATTATCTGATGTATTTGTTGCTGGGTCATTAATTCCTAATATAAAGCCTATTATAAATTTATAATGGAGAAAAAAGAGGAAATTACTTGCAAACATGGCTCTTACAAAGCATAAGATTAGAGAACATAGTCTTACAAAGTGAAATTGAACATACACCTTTAATTTGTCATATTACAAGGACAACAAATAAAGCGTAAAAAATACAGTAGAGATAGTAATGAGCTGTGTAAAATACATAAGAAAGAAAATGTAGCAATTAAGAGATTAGGAATGTGATCGAGTGGGCAATTAGAGCCTGTTTATTTGGAACTCCCTTGAACAAAATACAACCTCTGATCTTGCAGCACTGGGCCCTTTTAAGTATACTGAGTGTTGCATTGTAAGTTATTGATGGACCAGACGATTTTGAATTTTACTAGATTCTTGGAAATTTAGAGTCATTCCAGCTTGTATAGTACGGTGAATAAGGCGGCGGTAACCAACAAAGAATGGTATAGAGGTGAGACAGATGACCATGATGAGGCCGCGTGATTTTGATAACACAGCACACACACCAGTCAGGAATGCTATCATCAATGCACCTAATGAAACGGTGTTCATGAGAAGGGCAAAGAATGAGAGACATTTATTAGCCCACTTGGCGTCCTGAGCTACCAGCATAAAGTATAGGACTATTGCAACTGTAGAGGTTGTAAAGGCAATCGCGTCTGAAACCAAGAACACTTTGAACAATGCACTGCCTTTCAGTACTGCCATTCCTATATTCTCACCTTTATTTTGATCAAAACCACCAGGTAAGGTAAAACCAGCTGTGAAAGAAACTGTTGCTATTAGCGCCGCAACTACTATTCGACTGTTTGCTGTGTCTTTTAAAGATTTAGCATTCCATTCTCCCAAAGTATCATTGTCAAAACTTGTTTTTGCTATCTCAAGATCTCTCTCATATGCATTCACTCGCCTTCCCCTTGGGGTTGGCCCCATATTTATCTGCATATATATGGTAAATAAACATTAGTTACATTGATATTCATTCGCATAACAAACATATAACGAATATTTGAGTTGGAAATTCAATGTAAATCGAGTGAATTGAACTTACCCGTTCCTCTTTAAGCAACTTTTCGTGACCAAGCAAGATATCCCCTATGGTTTGGTTACTTTTATTATATGCCTTGATGTCTATGAATGGGTACTTCTCTGTTATCAACGGTAGCCTATTAAGACAGAAATGCAACTGATCCTGATTATCCTTATTCTGATTATCCGTAATCTGATCATCCTTATTCTGATTATCCTTATTTTGAATATAATATTCATCAAAGTTGGCTAGAAGATGAAGAGGTGTATTCCCATCTACATCCTTGTCGTTAATTAGCTTGTCGAGATGTCCCGTACTCAAAAGCTTATATAGCTGATAAAGACACGACCATTTAGCAGCATAGTGTGCCATATTTTGCCCCTTTTTATCCACTATCTCTATGATGTCTGGACATGAATCTATGAGATCCTGTATTGCCTTCCAATTACACCGGAGCATCGCAATATGAAGTGCACTTCGCCCTTCATTGTCCTGGATATACATAGCTGATGATTCCGTTTTGCTGTCATATTCTACAAGGATCTTCAAAAGGTTAGATTTGTAGATCTCCGAAGCAACGCTATGGAATGGCGTTAGCCCCTCATCGTTCTGAATTTTTAACAGCGAGCTTTCTTTTTTCAGCAACCTCTCCACCATTACTGATACATTGATTCATCCGTAACACATGGTCATTATATAGAAAAGTAGAGAATTAATTTCATGACACATACATATGTATATTACACACATTCCTAGGGTTAGTCAAGTATTATACAAGTAGATGAGAATTTTGTAACACATACCCGATGATCCCCACTGCACAGCTGCGTGAAGGGCGGTTCGACCACCAGGACCCTTGCAAATAATATTAGCTAGAGCAGATGGATTTCCGGTATCTAGTATGCTAAGCACCGAAGGTGTGGATCCTCTCTCGGCAGCAAGATAGAGGGGAGTCTCACCCTCCTCATTAGGCTCATACGGACAAACAAACTCCGCAAGCAGTTTCACCACAGCAGCATGACCTACACGAGCTGCCTCGTGTAATGCGGTATCTTTCTTTTTATTTGTCATCTTCAGCATCCTCGTCACCTCCTCCTCTTGATTCACCTCTTGAGCCCGTTCAAGGAATGCTTCAACTGCATCAGCATGCCCGAACCTAGCAGCCAGGTGTAGCGGGGTATCCCCATTGTTGTTCACCTTCCACAGCAACGAGTATCCGCCTTCATCATTTAGGACCTTTTTCAGAAAGTCCATGCAAACCAATCCTTTCTTGGCCTTCTTATGGAGCGGTTTTCCCACATGAACGTGAAGAATGTTGTTTTTATTGAATGTTTCCGAATCCTTCCAATTTGATACACCACTGACCTCTTCAAAAGAACCACATAATGCAGCATTGTATACTTCAGCCTTCATGCGGCCCCTAACATCTGTACTTGCCTCGTTTCCTTGCATATTGCTTAATCTTAACCGTATGTAGGATTGTTGACAAGCGTGATAAAATTAAAAATGTGCAACTAAAAAAGAACGGAAAATTTATTTAATTGGCTTTGCAAATTAAAAATGTGCAACTAAAAAAGAACGGAAAATGTATTTAATTGGCTTTGCAATTTTGCATGTTCAATTAGAGAAGATTTTCTGATTTTGTCCAATTATAAGGATATTGTTTTGATCCTTTTCTTATTTATTGGCGGGGTTTGGATCCTTTTCGTTATTTAGCAATGTTGGCATATTAAAGAAATGTTTTGCTAAAGATTATTAAAGTTTAGTGAGGTTAGTAATCTTGCATCCTTTTCTTACTGGCCCACTAAAAAAAAGTGGAGGATGCAATATTACTAAATCAAGGCATTTCAATACCTTTGATATGTTACAAGCCTACACTTAATATCGCGAAATTCCAGTATAATTGGAGAATGCCATAAAGGATCTCATCATAGCTTCATGTACTGATTAATTCATCCAATATACCTTCTCTTTTTTAAAAAAAAAATCCATGGGTATGCTCATTACTTTTTAACGTCAGTCAACTAGAGTGGTGTAAAAGGTATTGGCACCGTTTCATTTGAGCATGTTTGAGTAAATAAGAGCCAAAAATTCGAAGGGATGTGGTGGTCACAGACAAGGATAAGGGGGAAGGGAGGGTCAGCTAGCAGTGGAGGTAGGTCGCTGGAAGTGAGGGGTTTTGGGCGGCAGGTCTAGTGGAGGAGGGGGCTGCTGCCAAGTAAATAAGTTGTTCGTGAACTTTACTAAATGAGCATACCCACACTTTTTTTAACTTTATTCATCATATTCCCTAATTTACCCTTGAATTTTGCACATGCCTTGTACTTCCTCCGTTTTTTTATTTGCATCACTTTAGATTGCACGGAGTTTTAAGAGAATAATATAATATTGTGAGTGGGTGAATAAATTATTATTGTAAAAATAAGATGGGGACCATGAAAAAGAAAAGTATGTGAGAAATTATGGATATTTTCTTGTTTGGGTAAAGGATTGGGGGAAGGAGAGGGATGGATCTATTTTCCCCCTCTCTTTAATAAGCATAATCCCTTCAAAATAGGAGAGATTTGGAAGGAAAATAAAACTCACATCCCCCTTTCTTTTCCATTCCTTTCCTCCTTTTTCCCAACCCTTCCTTTCCTCCCTTCTTTGCTATCCAAACAAAGCGTAAATCATAGAAAATTTTTGGATATATGAAAAGGTTTGGGAAGAAAAAAGTTATGTCCAAACATAATTAAAAAGGACTACTTCTCATATAGACATATAATCGTATACTCTGTAGTTTTGAAGTGGAATTTCTACTGCTCATGTATTGAAGATTTTGGAGGAGGCTTGAATGTTTGATTAGCAACGTTCAAATGTGTAGGCCCACTCTCTTGGGCCTTTGAGACAAGTCATAAGAACTAAGAAGAGAATGATATAATTGAACGTCTAGTATTCATTTTTGGCCACCCTATTCCAATCCCATCGGGCATTCTTTACGTGCACTATTTTATTATTCTAGTACTAGTATGACAGCGAGAGGTGAATGAGCCTTTTTCCGAAGGCCCCACCGCGACGACGGGGCCGAGGCCCTCGAGAGCTAATGAGCAAAATCAAGGACAGTTGCAAAAATATAATGCATAATGCAAGAGCATAAAGACAAGGCAACAAAGAAAAGCAAAGACAAATCAAACAAGCAAGTTTACACCACACGTACGTTATCTTCCATTACTACTCCACTTGACCACTTCCTGATTACTCCATTTTAAGATTTTACTAGCTTTTAAATCTAACTATTAGATCATGTCGTGGCTTCTGTCTTCTGTACAATCGATCCTATCACTGTGAATAAATTAAGTTCTCCGTGTTATAATGTAACGGAGTGATATTGTATTTTCGATTTTGATATCTTAAAAAACTGTTCTGTAAATACGGAGTTTTTTACATAAAATGAGCAAAACATAAACTACTTCAACTTAATTGAGATATATAAAGGGAAGGAGTTTTTTCTATATTTATAATTACGGAGTAATAGCAACTGAGATATTATATTGTCATTAAACTTGACTTATATACGAAGTATAATATATCTGTGCTCAATTATTCTACAACTCTACAAATACTCCGTATTAGCTAGTTTGTGCTTACATGGCAACAATAATGCCAAAAAATTGCCGTTTCTTCTTGAAAAAATTGATTCTTGTCTGCTTTCATTTCACAATACCAAGCAAGTATTAGTTCTCTTATGAGGCTAGAAGTTGTTCGTTATCGGCTAAGATGCTTTAATATTTTAATGTATGACCTGATTGATTGTATTATGACTTTAATGATTGTTATCAAGGGATACAACTATAAATGCCGACTTATATGGCTTATATTCAACCCAACTTTTCAACCTCTAAAAGTTTCGCAACTTGCACAAGTTGTGCATTTGACCACTTGTGTATCACGTATTTATGTTATTTTGTGTTGGGGATGGTGCACTTAATACACACAATTAGTGCCGTCAAATTTCAAACCGAAATCGTTTAACTGCCTGAAACAAACCGACCCAAATGAGAACCGAACCGATTAAAAACCGTTTTTTTGAAACCGTAAAACGACCAGAACCGTATGTGAATGAACCCGAAACCAAACCGATCCGAATAACGTTACACCGTATAAGAACCGAACCCGTTAATGAACCGAACCAATTCTAAACCGAACTGAAATCAAACCGAACCGAAAAGAACCGAAATGTTTCTAACCCGAAACCGTTTTCAACCCGAAACCGTTTAAACCGAGATAAAAACCGTTTACACCGAACCGTTAACAACCCGCGACCCATTTGCACCAAATTGTATATAAACCGAAACGTTTATAAACCGTACCGCCCGCAAACTGAATCGTTTATGAACCGGATCGCTTATAAACGAATCGGCTACAAACTGCTTACTATAAAGAGAATATCAAAATCAAGTTAAAATGTGTTTTAAATGAAATTTAATTATGCACACATGTATACTACCGATCGAGCATTATTATAAACTGAACCGAAAAAGAATCAAACTAGTTATAAACTGAACCGAAAAAGAACCAAACTAGTTATAAATTGAACCGAAAAAGAACCGAACCAGTTATAAACTAAACCGAAAAAGAACCGAACTAGTTATAAACTGAACCGAAAAAAAACCGAACTGTTTCTAACCTAAAACCGTTTCCAACCCAAAACTGTTTGAACCGGGATAGAAACCATTTACACCGAACCATTAACAAACCACAACCCGTCTACACCGAACCGTTTACAACCCGGACTATTTACAAGCCGAACCGAATTAAAACCGCTCAAGAAATAACCGAAACCGAATTGAACTGATAAACTATTTAAACCGAACTGAAACCGACCTGCGAGACACTGAAACCGATTTCAAACCGACCCGATTTAATACCGAACTGATTTCAAACCGAACCGAACCCGAACTGTCAAACCGTTTGACAGTGCTACACACAATAATGGGTTAAAAATAATTTAAAGAATGAATAACAAAACAAGAATGAAAATTTATGATTACTCATTATAAATACCCTTTCTCTAATATTGTAGGGTATTAGTGAATACAATGGTACTACTCTGTATAAGTCATTATATATAACCTCTCACTAATATCGTGCTTTTCCTTGACACTTACTCCCTTTTAGACTATTAATTACAGAGTATTTCGATTCAATTTGCTGCAATCCCTCAACTTGTAATGCACACAAAGCTCCAATAATGATTGTTTGATTGAGCATAAGAATTAATATTTCTTAAAAAGTCGGTTTTCTTATAAACTTCTTTCAGATAAAAAAATTTATATATAAAAAATAATAATAATAAAAAATAAAAATTAAAAATTTAAAAAAAAACCTAGTCATTTTGAGGCAATTTTTAAGATGTATATTCATGTCATTTCATTGGAAGATGTAAGCAATATGGTGTGACCAAGAGTAGTGACTTGGATCAGATGAATCTTTGTTTGATTTTTATTTTGGGCCTTTGCCCCTCTCTAGCACACAAATAATAACAACTTCCTTGATTTAGATGTTTCATAAAATTCTTTTAAAAACACAACTTTCCATGTTTAATGTCACTCCAATAATCAAGTACTTCACAAACACATTATCTCATACTTGTATATGGCAATGCCCATAAAATAGGCACACTACAAGAGTGTTTAGTGCTACAAACTGCCAAGAATTGAAGCTTCTATGATGCTGCGTGCCTAGTTGCCTACCCCACATACGTTGCTTCCCCAATTAAGCCAGTCTTGGACTTCAACCTCATTAAAATATAGGTTATAATTTGTGTATTGATTGTATAGCTAGTAAAAAAAACAGTCTTTATATAATTGGCTACATATTAGCTAGTAAGAAGAGTCGCTAATGAGTTAACAAAGTTCCAGAGTATCTGGACAGCGAGATTGTGTGAAATATGCAAAGATCCAATCCCACTGTCAGCTCTATCACACTGGCTACAGGCTACAGGCTACAGCAGAGATCAACAAGCTTGGGCTTATTAAGATGCTTTTACATTATTTATCACAAGTTGACTATGCACAACCTAAATGCTTGGGCGTAATTGAGTGCAATAAAAAGTATTCCCTTTGTTTTAAAATGACGTACGGATTATTCATTTATTGTATTCTCGGTTGGAAGTTAAGAATACGTATACGTTTCAAACAACAATTTATACACCGATTTTACTGTTTTAGTTTTGATGGTTTTTTTTTTTTTTTTTTTTTTTTGGTGAAGTGTAATGTAGTTACATCAATAACAAAGTGATATCATGTCGTCCTTTAAGACAGGGGTGATGTTTAATGTAACGTGTTAGTGTGGTACTCCGTAACTGCTACTAGCGTAGTAACATGTGTCGACTTTGATTACAGATAAAATGTAATCTTAATTAAACATCTTTAATCAAACATTTGGACTAGAACTGTAGGATAACCCCACGGTCCCACGGTAGTAGGGACTTGAACCCAATTGGACGGACCCCCTTTTGACGTACTATAAGTCCTCTCAACTCACAAATTTCATCACAGTACAAATGTACACCATTACCAAATTGCCCTCACTCAAATCATCATTATGATAAACAAGCAAGTGGCAATAAAAAAATACGTAAAAGCACATTCTCAAAAATAAATTGAATAATCAAAGTGATTAAGGCGTGGTCAATGTCACCAAACCAATTAACACATATCTTGAAAAATTCACATCCCTACTATCCTACAACTTTATTCGTTTTAACTCTTACAATAGTATAGAAATTAATACTCCTATCGTCTCTATAATTACTCCTATTTTAAATCGTAACATAGTTAGTAGTATAATAATATTAATAATTAATATAATATAAAGCTCCAAAATATAATTGTACTATACATCTTTTCTTAATATATGTCCAAAATATGGGTAAGATATGGTTGGAAGAGGGAATATAAAAGTTGAGGAAGGAAGAGACTTAGAGAGCGTATTATAAATGTGCATAATTGATTCATTACATCAATAGGGACCTCTCTAAAAGAGTTCACACACAAAATTTCATAAATTATATTTTTGTAATTATGACAGGAACTTCTCTGCAATTAAATCAAGTTGTCCAGCAGTCTGCAAGTAACGATATCAGAGGCATGGAGCCTGAACTTTACATTGCAGCATTATACGGGTCGTTTCTAGACATGTCGAAATGTATCTCGTGTATGCCCGATTGGAAGGAGCAAACAACCATCACCGGTAACAACGTCCTCCACGTTCACGTCGGGAAGCCTCTTCGCGGCTCGGCGAAAGATAAAAAGATGTTGAGAATGATCAATGTTAAGCTCATCAAAGAGGTTCTTGATCATGACAGTTCGTTGTTGTGGAAGTTGAACAGTAATGGTAATACTCCTTTACATCTAGCTGCTCGTTTCGGGTTTGCGGATGTTGTTCAGGTGTTCCTAGAGCGAGCTGCTAAAGATGTAGGTGAGTTGGTGAGGATGATTAATAATAGGAAGGATACTGCCCTGCACGAGGCGGCTCGTGCAGGGCATGTTGATGTGGTGAAGAGGCTAGTTACCGCGAATTTTAAGTGTTTGTATGGGCCTAATGAGGCCGGTGAGACTCCGCTTTATCTTGCTGCCGAGAGGGGATCTACGGAGGCGGTTGCGGTCATTCTCGACACGTGTGATTATTCAGCTATGGCGCATCGAGGTCCTATAGGTAGGACAGCTCTTCATGCTGCAGTACAGTGGGGAAATTCTGGTAAGGTATACTTGTGATTATTTTGTCTTATCATTTTTGTCATACAATAGCTGTTAATAACTTAATTGACTGGATTCAATGTTATAGTGAATTTGTGTTATATGATTTACATTTACTAGACTAGATTAATACGGTAAAATCAGAAGGCCGACAAAAAACTATTTACCAAGCATATTTAAAAAAATGTTTATGCCAATTAATAAGAAAGGCCAGTATAATTAAGATGCTAATATGTTTTTACATGGATGAACATGTATGTATGTATGTATGTACTAGCAGTGATGGTAAAGAAGATGCTAGAAAAAGATCGATCGTTAATGAGAATTCGAGACAATGAGGGGCAGACACCCCTGCATTCAGCTGCAGCAGAGATCAGTCAGCTAGAACTTCTGAAGGTGCTGTTAGAACATGACCAGAAAGGAGCATCAGCAATATATATTCTTGACAACAAGGGGAGAACGGCCTTGCATATCGCGATGCTCCGGTGTTCATGGGGCGCTATGAAGGCGCTCATGGCTTCGTGTCCGGACTGCATCGAGATAGTAGACAATGATGAGCAGAATGTTGTGCATTATGCTGCTAAATGGAATTGTCTTACTAAAATCGATTCTTTTCTTAAGTTGGGACACTTCGACGAGCTTCTTAATCAGAAAGACGTAAATGGGGATACACCTCTGCATCACATTGTTGCCTCTATTCCCAAAAATTATACTCATCCGTGTTTACTTAAAGTCCGGAATTTCATTGTTAATCACACCGTCTTGGACCTCAAAGTGTTCAATAAACAAGACCTTACTGTTGGGGATATAATGGCTTCTTATGATCGGATCATTCGTCGTGAAAGTGTAAGTTCCTATCAATAACTCGAGTCTTTCAGATATGCATACATTCTGTTTGTGTAGTTCCTTTATTTTTTTAAATTACAACGTTTGGAGTTTCACACTTGTCTATTGCTGATGACCTTTATGCAATTTTTGCAAAAAGTGTCACGTGTGACAATTTTTGTAAGAAGTGTCGCATGTGACAATTTTTTTGTAACCCATAATAACTAACCTGCCATATTTTACAGATTCTACAAGGTCTTTCGGGTGCAGTAGCCCCAAGAGGTAGGCGAATCAACACGTACGAAATGGATCTGGACGTTGAGAAAGCAAGGGGTGATGATCTAGGAGAAGGAACCAATGTTAACACGCTCAAAGAGGCAGCTCAAAGTCGTTTGGTTGTGGCCGCCTTGATAGCAACAGTTTCATTCACAGCCGGGTTTACCTTACCCGGTGGATTTGATCAAAACATAGGTGACAACATGGGCATGGCCGTGCTCAAGGGTAGGTTGGCCTTCAAAGTTTGTGTAGTGTCAAACGCGATAGCCTTCATGTCTTCAACAATTGCAATACTTCTATATTTTGTCCTTGTAACGACGGGATCAACATGGTTCATAAGAATACTTTCGTCACATGGCCTTATGTTGAACACGTTCTCACTCGGGGCGTTGATGATAGCGTTCACCACGGGGGTGTCTGTCGTGGTATCCGCTAACATAGCCCTTGTTATCGCGTTATGGGGATTTTCGACTCTTTTCTTCGTGTACTATGTCACACTAATCTTTCAAACTTATGGAGTATCTATGTTCTACGCTAGAAGGTGTAGCTTGAGGTGGAAATAGTGCGTTACATGCCAAACGCTAAATAATGGTATCTTAGTTATATAAATTGTGGTATAGTAGTTGGTTAAAATGTAACAACTACACTATCACATTAATTATGGCCGTAACTATGAAATCATTGTAAATTATATGTGATTATCCTTTATATCTTGATTATTTGTGGGCCTTTTGGCAGAGATTATCAACCCAATTTTTGGGGGGAAATTATTGTAAATGAGTTTACAAAAACACAACATTATAAAAAATAATAATAATAATATTAGACTATAAATATACCTTATGCTATTCTATACTGCATGATTTACATCTGCTGGTCTAAAATTGTAATGCAATAATAAGTTTAGTCAGGTCGGTTGATACAATTTGCTATGGCCGACAATGACCAAACATATTAATATACTCGAGAATATAATCAATGAGCATGTTAGAGATCAAATGTTATGGATTATTTGGGTGTCTCTTGTTAAGCCAAGCAAAATTAGATGCTCCTTTTATTTGCTAAATAGTAGTCTCATTTTAGAACGAAATCTTGTTATTGTTTAAAATCATCCTTTCTCCATTGTCTTTGTTCTTATTCAACTAAAACTAATCTAACTCTTTTACCTTATTTTTATATATATTGGCCTTTAATCAAACTAATTTCATTATTTTAATTATTATCAGTGTATTATGCTCTAATTTAAGGGAAAAAAAATTTAGAGCTAGTTCGATTCAATTAGGGTTATTGGTCTGGTCCAATCATAGACGATCAAGTTCAATCAAGTATAGGTGATAATCAAGGATAAACATATTTAATGAGCTAAGTGCAAATAAGTTTGTGAAAACACGCCTTCACATTTAGGCTGCATTGTGCATTCCCTTCAACTAAACTTATTTAATCAAAACTTATTGGATCTAATCAGACCATTAGACCAAATTAACTCATGTGTCTACGGCTAAGGGCCTGTTCACATTTACTTAATTTAAGTTCATTTCAGTTCTGCTCTAATCAGTTCTCTTCAGATCCAATCAGTTCAGTTCAGCTCCTAATTTCCCTCTCTCATAAAATATTCATTTCAGCTCGGTTAAGTTAAGTTCAGTTCAGCTCCAATCATTTAAGTTCAGCTCTAATCAATTTAGTTTAGTTCAGTTCAGCTCAATTTAGTAAATGTGAACAGACCCTAATTGACATGATCACACTCGATTCACTACATACATCTACTTGCTATCCACCTTTAATTAATCAAAAAAAATATTTAACCTCTACATATATTGCCGCGTAAATGAAGTTTTTATTTAGAGACGAGATAACACTATAATCAAGTTGGGCCGGGGGCCGTAGCTAACATATGGCCAAAATAGCTTGAAATTCTTGCCCAAAATCAGATTGGGCCAATCTAACATACTCTAAAAATCTGTTATCTGTAATCTGGGTAAGAAATGAGCAAGAGCAAATAAGAAAGAACGTCATCTATCATGCTTTGGATTTGATCGCCCCTTCCAAACTCATTTCTTCCCCACTCACTTACTCTGTCTTTCTCTCTCTCTTAATCTTACTTCCCCTGTTGTTGTCCTTTGAAGCTTCAAGGTACTATTTTCTTTTTCTCTCACTTTAACTATCTTTTCAATGATCATTGATTCAGAAAATACCCAGCAAAAATAAATATTAAATAAAAAAGGAAGAAAATGGTTCAGAATTTGTTGATTAATTTTTGTGGGTTTTTCAGATGGCTTCATCAATTGCATCTTCTGCTGCTTCTCTTTCTCTTCAACTTCCTTCTAACAAGGTTTCTTCTTCTTCCCCTTCTTTTCTTTTTTGATTACTTTGTGTTTTTTAAATAAAGTTTTGATTTTTTTGTTTGATAATTTTAGGGAATGGTGAAATTGAGCAGCTGTGATTCTAATGCTTTTATCAAGGGAGATAAGAGAAATGCAGCTTTTAAATTGCAGGTAATCAATGATCCCAATTTACATTTGATCTTTTTTTTCAATTGGGTTTTACTGATGTTTTACTTATGATTTGTCAGAAAGTTGTAATTTCTATCTTGGTTATATCTTTTTGAAGATTATTTGATCTTGAGTGACATTATTATATAATTATAGAATTTGATAGTCTCCTCGGAATTATCGCTTATATTGAACCATTTTTAGTTACTGAATTTGATTCATTCAATTTCTGCAATGTGTATTGAGGTTCATGCCAATTTATGTTGCAATGTTGATCTTACTGTATATTTGGCCTCGTTATCTTAATTTCATGTTGAAATCGTTATTTGAGTGTAATGATGCTGTTATCAATGCCCAAAGTTCATGGATGATTCTGAACTTTACTATAAACAATATTCAATTTAACCATTTTAGTCTTAAGGGGAAGAAAATGGGTGGATTGAAGGGTTTTATTGGTTGAGCTTTACTATAAACAAAGGTTGTGATCTTCATTGTATGCTTATTGTTTTTATGTGTTTGATCCTCCTATTGCAGTCTTTCAGTCGGGTTAGAATGGTTGCCACCGTCAATGTTTCTCGTTTTGATGGTATATCAATGGCTCCTGCAGACCCTATTTTAGGTGTTTCGGAAGCTTTTAAAGCTGATAAGGATGAAAAGAAGCTTAATCTTGGTGTTGGAGCCTATCGAACCGAAGAACTACAGCCTTACGTACTGAATGTTGTCAAGAAGGTCAGACTAGGTCTTTGTGTGTAGTATGTACTGAATTCCTTTTTTTATGCATTTCTTGAATTAGTGTTACTAATTTTTTGATCTTTTACTGATTACACTCTGATTTGCTATATTTACTTAAGTCAATGGTGGTTGTAATTTGGTGTTTATTCTTAGTTCCTATCTAATGTTGCTTAGATTTTGCAGTATTTTGTGTAATGCTTGAAATTTACATGACTTTGTTTGGGGTTGCTTTCAGGCAGAGAATCTTATGCTGGAGAGAGGAGAAAACAAGGAGGTATGTTGAATTTCTGAATGGATGTGGAGCTTCCTCATTCGTACTTTTCTCATGTGCTTACGTCCTGTTGATTCCACTGTACAGTATCTGCCAATTGAAGGATTAGCTGCATTTAACAAAGTGACTGCAGAATTGTTGTTTGGAGCTGACAATGCTGTTCTGAAAGAACAAAGAGTATGTATGCTGAAAAGGCAACTAATCTCTCTTTCATAGATTTGCCCTTTTAAGGGGATGTTTCAATTTTATTCTAGTTCTTACAAAGATGAAAAAGGTTGCCCTGTGTCTCATTTGAAATGTAACTGGACTTGTTTTCTTTTCAAGGTAGCAACTGTCCAAAGTCTTTCAGGAACTGGCTCTCTTCGCCTTGCAGCAGCACTCATTGAACGATACTTCCCTGGGGCAAAACTGTTGATATCATCTCCAACATGGGGTATGTTTCTTTAGCTCTTCACTCCTTATCCAGTCAGAATGTCTTGATTAACTCATATTCTCCATGCATATTTTCATGATACAGGCAACCACAAAAATATTTTCAATGATGCCAAAGTTCCATGGTCTGAGTACAGATACTATGATCCTAAAACTGTTGGTTTGGATTTTGAGGGGATGATAGCGGATATTAAGGTAAGATAGAGATGTGCTATGTGACAATTGCAATTTATTAGTATTAAACAATCATCATCTTGTTCATGTTTCCTCATTCCTTTTACCCTCTATTTGAGTAGCATAGCTTGCCACAAATTATCGACTCCTCTGATGCTACCTTTCACAAGCCTTTAAGAAGTATTAAATTTAACTCAGTTCGTACACTTACAACATAAATGGCATTTTTGTTACCCTTGGGATATATACTTTGCTGTTTTGTCGCATAGAACATTTATACCCCCACTACAAATTTGTTTTCTAGAATATGAGCTCAACTGTGATACTTTCAGACTTTGATATTAAGTTTATCTGATTTTCATATTTGTTTTGTTTGGTATTAAAAAAAGAGGCTGATGAGGAGCAAGCCACCAAAATGTGAAAAAATTCTCTGAAATTTATCGTAGGTATTTAAAAATGTTTTGCAATTGAAATGTATCAAACTTTCAACTCTAGATTAAAGAGAGGCTATGCCGTCTCGAATGAGGCTCCTTCCCTAGGCAAGGCTATGACGTCTCGAATGAGGCTCCTTCCCTAGGCAAGGTGGAGGGGTCAAATATATGCAGTCTACCCTCTAATAGAAAGAAGTTTTTTTCTCAGACAACCCTTCAGAATGCATTCTGCAACTTCTTGCTAGATAAGAAGTTAGGAAAATATATATTCATCTTTATTCTGTCTATTATGGAGTACTGGTATTACCTTAGTTGAAAATTGTTTATGATGACTCTTTCTGCTCCATTAGGGATGGGCTCTACAAGTTGAAACACTTCTATATTGGTGACTTTTATATACTTCTAAGGCCTGCTTGACACTTGAAGATTTGAGTTTGAATGTGGAATTCCATTAGAAAGTAATCTTTTTTCGTATTCTCTTATTTATCAGGATTTTTTTTATTTAACTACTAAAATTCTTATGGTTTCAGGCAGCTCCTGAAGGATCATTTATTTTACTCCATGGCTGCGCACACAACCCCACCGGAATTGATCCAACTCCTGAACAATGGGAAAAAATTGCTGATGTCATTCAGGAGAAGAGCCATATTCCATTCTTTGATGTTGCTTATCAGGTATTTCTCTTCAATGTTCAACAACTTGCATCAACTATGTTCATTCATCAGCACAAGCATCTACATTGGTGAAGTGTAAAGTTTCAAGCAGTCATAAAATTTTTTATATGCCTTTGATTTCTTAAGTGCCATGCTGACAAAGTATTGGAAAGTCACTGACCAGAACCTGATATTATCAAAACCAGACAAAGGTCGTTTTTTGTGTGATCTTTTCTTTATAAGGATGAGAAACCTGAATTAGGAGATCTTTCGAGGTAATACAGGGAGCAATGTACAATTAAATTTACAAACAAACAAAAAAAATTATTGTATATCTACTCTTTGGAAGCTAGTCAGCCTCTCCATTTTCCTCCCTCTTTTAGAGTATGCTGGACTTGAAAATCCTGTCATCCTTACTACATGTCATAGTGTTTTTTTTTTTTTTTTCCCATCATCAATAAAGCTACTTTTTGTGAAGAAGAGAACATCTCCAACTACCTCCTACTATAAGTCTTTACCAATGAATCACTCTGTAGTCTCTTAAAGCACCATCCTTGACCGATAAAGAGGAGTAGACTCCCATACTGTAGGATTCTAAACGAATTAAATCTTCTTAAAGTATCTAATGATGAAGCTAGCAGGTTCTTGATGATTGATCAACAACCACTGTTAGGTTCTGTAGAGGATGTTTCAACACAAGCAAAGTAAAGTGACTAAGGATGGAGATATAAGGAGATTTTGGCTTGGTTTAAGTCAAAGTAAAGCAAAGAAAAGTGATGAAGGATAATTGCATGAGCGCACACGTACGTGCAAGGTGATTTCAGAGTAGCATAACTAGGTCGTATTAGAGCTGTCAAAAACAAACCCAACCCGAGAACCCGACAAGAACCGACAATGATTTGAACCCAAACTGGACAATGGGGTGAAACTAGTGACCTGTAACCCGACCTGAACCTGACCTGATGTTAACCGACAACCGGTTTGATCCAATACTTTTTGACCTAAACCCGAACCTGCTCCCGACCTCAGAGTAAACATCAACCGATTTAATCCGACCCAACAACAATCAGAAGCCGAACTAGTACCCGACCCAATTAGAACCCGTACCCGAGTCATAGAAGTTTAATAAAATTTATATGCCTTTTATTCAACTTATATATTGGTACAAAACTGTAAATCCACAATCCGATTCAGCTTGTATACCTTTTGTTCTCTAATACGCATATAAAGGTTTAATAAAATCTTGATAATGTTGATCAAATTATGGAAGGCGTAATTAAATAGGTTCAACTTGAGGACATCAATATTTATTAGAATTGGACTTAAACCAAAACCCAACTCAACACTAACTCGAACCTGAATGCACCATCAAATGGAACATGAATGACCATTTAAAGGCAAATTGGATGGTTTAACCCACCCATTTAAACTCTCGGACGGTATTAAGGACCATGGTAAACATCTCGGCAATTTTTATTTCCGAGCGAAAAAACGTCAAAAAATTACAAAATTGAAGACTATAATCCACAGTTTTTGAGAAAATTTTGAGGTTTCGGGGCCCGGTGGCGAAAATTGTTCAGACCTTAAAACCGTTAAAAACTGACCCGACCTTAACTGACAATGAACTAAACCCAGCCTATACTCGAAAAATGGGGTGGATTATAGCCTTCAATTTTGCCACTTTTCGCCACCAGGCCCCGAACCTCAAGATTTCCTCAAAAAGCGTGGATTATTTTGGACCATTTTCGCCCGGAAATAAAAATTAACAAGATTTTCCATGGTCCCCAATATCCTTCGGGAGTCCAATTGGGTCGGTGCAACCATCCAATATACCCTTAAACGGTCATTTTACCCGTTCACAACTTGTAGTGATTTCGTAAACTCAAGCCTACAACGTATGTTTATCACAACATATAATGATATGGTTTCAAACGGCATTATATGAACCCGAGATGTATATCTTAGGTCATTTTACCCGTTCACAACTTATAGTGATTTCGAATATTTAAGCCTGCCACGGACGTTTATGACAACATATAATTATCATATTTAATTTCAACGACATTATTACACTGAGATATATCCCCTAAGGTCTCGCCACTGGGCACTGAAACCTCAAAATTTCCTCAAAAAGCGTAGACTAGCCTTCAATTTTGTAATTTTTTGACCTTTATTCGCGTGGAAATAAAAATTGTCGAGATGTTTACCATGGTCCCGATAACCTCCAGGAGTTCAATTGGGTCGGTGGAACCATCCAATATCTCCTAAAACGGTCATTTTACTCGTTCGCAACTTGCATCGATTTCGTAAACTCAAGCCTACCACGGACGTAGATGACACCATATAATGATCATATATGGTTTCAAATGACATTATACGACCCCGGGTTGTATTCCTTAGGGTGTCAAGGCTTTACGCCACCAGGCCCCCAAAACCTCAAAAAACGTGGATTATATTTTTCAAATTTTTAAATTTTTTGACCTTTTTTCTCTCGGAAATAAAAGTTGACGAGATGTTTACCATGGTCCCTAATACCCTCTGGGTGTCCAATTGGGTCGGTGGAACCATCCAATATGCCCTTAAACGGATTATTTTACTCGTTCACAACTTGTAGTGATTTTGTTAATTCAAGCCTACCACGTACTTTTATGACAACATTTAATGATCATATATGGTTTCAAGCTGCATTATATGACCCCGAGATATATCCACTAGGGTCTCAACACTTTTTGCCACCGGGCCCCGAAACCTCAAAATTTCCTCAAAAAGTGTGGAAGAGCTGTCAAAAACCGACCCGACTCGACCCGAAAACCCGACCTTAATCGACAATGATATGAACCCTGCATGTACACGAACAATGGGGTGAAACTAGTGACATGTATCCCGACCTTTACCTGATCTGATCTTAAGCGAAAACCGATTTGATCCAATACTTTATCACCTGAACCCGAACCTGCACCCGACCTGATAGTAACCGTCAACCGATTTAATCCGACCCGAAAACAAGCTGAACCTGAACTAATACCCGACCCAATTAAAACCTTTACCGGAGTCCTGGAATGTTTAATAAAGTTTTATATACCTTTTATTCAGCTTATATACTGGTTTAATTTTGTAAACCCTCAATCCGATTTAATAAAATCTTTTGTTCAGCTTATATACCTTTTGTTCTCTATTACTCATATATAGGTTTAATAAAATCTTGATGATGCTTGATCAAATTATGGAAGGCGTAATTATATACTTCAACTTGGCCACATTGATATTTATTATAATTGAACTTGAACCAAAATCCGACTTAACACTAACCCGAACCCGAATGTACCATCTTGTTAACCCATCCAAACCCGCCTCAACACAACCCGAACCTGAAATTAACCCTGATCTGATTTTAACTCAAATTGAACCCGACCTATATCCGTAAAGGTGAACGACCCGTTATAACTTGAACTGAAATTGACTCGACCTGAACCTGATCTGAAGCTAGATTGACCCGACATAACCTGATCCTAGTTTAGCCCGAGACCTAATTTGACCCCGACCCAAACCCGACTTGAATACTTGAATTGACAGCTCTAGGTCGTATGCGACATATCTGTTTTGGTCACGAGTCTTGATTATTGGTTTCAATAGGTTTGATCCCACAACTTCAGTAGGTCAAGCCTTGATTGGTAAATGTGTATGCTTATAATCTAAGGCATTCCCCCCCCCCCCCCCCCCCCATTTTTCAGCACCCTGCACTGTATGGAACTTTCAATGCAACTCCTAGTTAATCACTTGGTAATCTGTGTTGTAGGGTTTTGCAAGTGGTAGCCTTGACAAAGATGCATCATCTATGAGGATGTTTGCTGCTCGTGGTATGGAATTACTGGTTGCTCAATCTTACAGTAAAAATCTTGGTCTTTACTCGGAAAGAATTGGTGCAATCAATGTTGTCTGCTCATCGGCAGATGCTGCTGCTAGGTAAAAACAAGTTCTTGCATTACTACTTCAATTTTTCAATTCTGAGCTTCCACAAAATCATGCTTTGTTGGATTAAGCATTCTGATCACAGAAACCAAAACTTATGCTTGATGAGCTTGAAGCTCTGATAATTTCCGGTTTACTATTATATTCTGCAATTTGTATATCTTTCTTGGTGACCTGAGATTGTAAATTTATTTTGACTTTAGTAACCTTACACTATCACCATCCAAATTCCTTTACATTATGACATGACATTCAAGATTCCTGATGTAAAATTAGGAGTTGCATGAGACATGTCATACTTCAAGGCACCAATATGAAAACTTTCCAACAAAGGAAACTTGTTTTGTGTCTTGTTTAATTTTATTTTACTAAAAGAGCAGGTGCGATCTTTCAGGGTAAAGAGCCAATTGAAAAGGATTGCACGACCTATGTACTCAAATCCTCCCGTTCATGGGGCTAGGATTGTTGCTGACGTTGTGGGCAATCCAGAGCTTTTCAATGAATGGAAAGAAGAGATGGAAATGATGGCTGGTAGGATAAAGAGTGTAAGGCAGTTGTTGTACGACAACATCACTTCAAAAGATAAGAGTGGGAAGGATTGGTCATTTATTCTTAAACAGATAGGCATGTTCTCATTCACTGGCCTAAACAAAGCTCAGGTAATTTTCTTCCCAGGTTGTAGTATTATAGAGATCTGTCAAATTAGCATCTATCTGCGAATGTACCATTACTCATTTCATCCGCTTGTTTTTACCAGAGTGATAATATGACGAATAAGTGGCATATATACATGACAAAGGATGGAAGAATATCACTGGCTGGTTTATCCGCAGCCAAATGTGAGTATCTTGCTGATGCCATCATCGACTCGTACTACAATGTTAGTTAAACGATAAGTATACACATGAAGGCTAGGAAAACAACTTCAAATTTTTGGTGAGTGTTCATCGTGACTGCGAGAATTTGTAATAATGTACACTATGTGCTCTATTCTTGAAGCAATTTATTAGTTTTGTTTGGAAACTCCATTGTTATCAACATTTTCTGTATATGGTACGACTTGATGATCATTACCCAAATTTCTCACTCCGAAACTTTCCACAAGATCTGCCACCCCCTGCGCCATCACCACCCATGCATTGGTGTGCGCAATGGTCATTATAGTCTTAATTGTTGCCACTTGCCAGCTCTCTTCGCAAGTCTTACAAGAAGTCATAATAGTCTCCCGAGTTTAATTTACAACTAAAATGAGTTTAAACGAGAATTAATAAGTAAAATAAGGTTATGTTAGGTAAACAAAAGACAAAAACATGAAAAATCTCATAAAAATGATGAATGAATTTTTTTATTTTAGTGGACTATGATCAAGTAGGAAAACTTCAGCAATATACAATAGAAAATTGATGATTTGTACACAATTCTCACATGGTTCTAAAGTTGAGGGAAATTTCTGTATGAAACAGGTACTATGGCTTTACAGCCATAAGCTATAATAGTAGTTGGCTTAGCATTATTATTAGTCAAAATTGTTGATTGAATTGATCTTTAATGTTCCAATAATTACTCGTATTAGGTACCCGACACTATGGCCTTTTCTTTTCTTTATTCTAATCAAGTCATTTTCAAGTACCAATGTGATTAACGTCCATTGTAATTAACTTTAATGCATCATGTTCCTTGAATTTTTATCTTCATTTAATTTGTAAGTTGACATCATCGGCCCTCTATAGCACGTAGTTCTCTTTCACTATCCAAGCATATCGAGTCAACAAACAGGCCGTGTGAATTAGGTTTAATTCGAGTCACATATGGGACTAATACGTATCACATCGAGAAAATAAAGCTATCTATATTGAGATACATTTAAGGTTTGGATCCGCCTTTATTGAGTTGGGTTAGTTTGTAAAGTGTATGAAAAAACAATCTATGAATTTCAAGATGTAGGCCAACTCTGAAAGTAATTACATGAGCAGAACATGTATAATATACTGTACTGCATTTTCTATTCACAGATGCAACAGATTCATCTTTTATATGTGTGTCAATTTACAAACTTGGTTGCTAAACCAAGACACAATCTGAATTTAACAATGACTTAAATAAAAAGAGATATGGCGGGTAAACGAGAGGAGGAGAAAAACTTGCTGATGTAGGAAGATAAGCAGGAGAGGTCTGACAACAGTGCAGTTCAAAATTGTGAGGCGAATGTAGAAGTGTTTTAACCTCCTAAGCTGTCTGCTGCTCCATACATGTTTCAGAGGCCCTTGTATTAGTGCGCTGGTTAATTCTTAGAGTACCTCCAAGTTCTACTGGAACAAGCGGAACAAGTGAATGCATAACATCGATAATCAATGGACGGTAACTTGGTTCTGGCTGCACGCATAAGACTGCCACAGCAGCAACCTACAAAATTGCAGGAGAAACTATTTTCTCAGCAAGTATAAGCATGGATCATTAAGGACAGATTAATTGTCCCTGCTCATTATTTGTCAACTAACTAGTCAGGCATAACATTTTCAGTTTCCCTAAAGTACTCATGGTAGATTATTAATGTACGGAGTATCTTTCAAAGTTTCTTCACTGAAATCAAATACTACCTCCGTTAACTGAAGTTGCAACTAAAAGTTAACGGAGGTAGTAATAGAGACATATGAATGATAAACCAACTATTATAATGTCTATTTAATTCACTTTTATCCTTACTTTTAACTGTGACCTGCACAGCCTACACTTAACAAGTACTGAGTACTTTTCTTAAAGAAATTTCAAAGAGCCAAATTCATATTGTTAGGGCCTACAATAAATAATGAAGTAAAAAGGAAGTGTGAAAATTTACTTGGTACAAATGCTTAGGATCCATGGTGTCTCTGATAACAGGATCCACGATGTTCGGAAGCTTTGATCTGTCTGTTAATTGTGGCATTGCCTGCAATGGATTGCACTTCAGACATAAAAACCTTATCACTCAATATGTTAGCATGCGTTAGAGCACATTATACATACCCATGTTACAATGGATTGGCATTGAGACGGTGAAAGTTTTTCTACAGGCTTTCTCCCAAGGAGAAGCTCTAAGAGCACCACTCCAAATGCATAAACATCACTTTTATCAGTCAATTTACCTGGAAACATACAAAATAGCCTTAATTAATCATATAATCAATACTCCGTAACAAACTGCTAAGAGCATAGCCTCAGTTGTCAGTCAAACTGTCAGATTATTAGAGTAAACAAATTATCGTCTTTTAACAGCATTGTTTTTTTCACCAAAATTCGCCTTGTGACTTATTATAACTTATCCTATGCCAAACTTTAGTGGTAGAATAAACTTGGTGAAAAGAACAAAACCGAAACATGGCAAACTGATTCCTATAATGCTTACACACCAAGTGATTCTTTTTAACCCAGCGCAATCTAGGCCACAAAAATCATTTGAATTTGTAAAGTACGATTCCTTCGTAACTCCAATATCCTAGCCAGAGAATTCAACATAGAGGTCTAGAATATTCTGGTTTCTAAAGTTTCTGTGTTCCTGACAATTAATATAGTGGACCGAGGTAATCTCAGTCCAGCAAGAATATGGCGGCAAAGAGATCAGCTAATAAACCATGAAAATGTTTTTTGTATGAACAGATTACATAGCATTATACCATTATTGATCCACCTGCTATTCAGCAGCATAACATGTGCACCCATATGCAATTGAAATTAAATATAAATCGCGAAAGTACTATTCTTATACACCTACTTAGATCATATTATTCTAAGAGTTTATTAAACAAAGCAACTTAACAACCCGACAAAGCCATTAAAATGCATCTCTAATTCTCGATGAAAGAAATATACTGTTAGACAAAAGCTAAGCAGCCAGATTAGAGAATTTACAGTTTACTATGCATGCTGAGCAGGCTTAGTTGACTTACCATCTAAAAGGTACTCGGGTGCCACATACCCTAAGGTGCCTGAGAGCTTGATATTGTTCTTGATATGAGGTCCATTGGTGATAGCAAAACCAAAATCCGAAAGCTAGCAAAGATCGAGTAAATGGGGTGAGGTCGGATAAAGCAACATCAGTGAATCATTATAAATGCTTAGAAGTTCAAACTAAGCATAATTTAATACTCAGTTGATAATATAATAATCAATAAACAAATATAAGGTATTTACCTTGGCATTAAGCTCGGCATCCAGAAGGATATTAGATGATTTCAGATCTCTATGAATGACTGGAGGGTTACAGTGCTCATGTAGATATTCTAGTCCTCTGATCAAGACATACAAATTTGTTGTTATGCGATTAAAAAAACCAAAGTTTAACACAAGTGAAAGTATCCATATTGTTTTAAAATATCACCTTGCAATATCAAGAGCAATCTTCATTCGGATATGCCAAGTTAAAGCAGATCCTCGAGAAACACCTAGAGCATTGATCGAATACAAATATTAGGTTCTCCATCCTTTCATTCTATAATACTTTTAATTTTGACAATTGACACTATACTATCTCATATAGTCATACAACTGATATGAGCTATGCCACTCGGACTCTGCATTTCACCTCAAGAGGATGCTTGGATCCTTGACAATCTAACAAGGGTATGGACACTAGTAGACATACCTTGTTAGACATGAGTACCCAAGTCCGAGTAACATAACAAATGAGAATGTTCTGAAATATTACCGTGCAACTGAGTTTCTAGGCATCCATTTTCCATAAGCTCATACACAAGAAATCTTGTATCACCATGTATGCAACAGCCCAAAAGAGTTATAATATTCTGATGCCGAATTTTACTTAACAACGCAATCTCATTCTGCACTTGTGTAATTGCAACCCAACATAGGAAAATACAATATACAATTAGAACAATTGCAAATTCATCATCTTAAACAGAAAATGCAAGCTTAGAAACAACCATAGATAGTACCTCAAATTCTTTTTCAGCTTCTTGAACACCCACATTGATTTTCTTAACAGCAACATAACAATCACCATCAAGTTTAGCCTTATACACACATCCAAAACCCCCAACACCCAATACATTATTTTCGTCGAAATTGCCGGTGGCAGCCTCTAGCATCTTATACTCCATATTAGAGACACCCCCTCCTAATTTGGTACTCATATTCAATGATTTCAAGCTACCCTTTGATTGATTGAACGAAAATCGATTGACAAAATCTTCATAATTTGAATAACAATGTAAAACAACATACACAAGAATAACCGTCAGCCTACATTCATAGAAAATAACAAGATCTTACCATAAAAGGCAAATTTGTAGTCCAAAAAAACCAAATTTACCTGATTTTATATCATGCTTCTTTCTGGGTTTATTGCCATAATTCCTCTTATAAAAAATCCACAAACATAACAAAGATAACATAACAACACCAACTGAAGCACAAGCAACAATTAGGGCTACTTTCAATCTAGTATTTGAATTCATTTTTGTATTTCCACCACCCACTTCAATTCCTGTTCATCAAATCAAATAAATTAACATCCAAACTAATCAAATTGCAATTAAAGAATATATATCCAACCTAAATTGCAAAATTTTGGGATCGAGTATTGCTAAATTAGCAAAACTCCCACTTCACAATTAAATAAATAAAAACAGATGATTTATGAGAGCTATATGGGAGCAAGAAAGATAATGTTAACTATTACCCACATTAATTTGAAGATAAAATCTTGCAATAATAATATAGTGCAAAAATTAAATTTAATGTTATGGGTCATAACTGTTTTTTTTTTCATTTTTTGAATATTTGAAGTGGCCCCCTCAAAATTGAAGACAATTAAATTGTAATTAAGCTCAAATCAGTACTAATGATGGGAAAAGGAGAGAACTTTAGAACATTACCTGGAGAAAATTCAGCCAATGAAGGTGAAATTGGAGAGCTTAGAGGTGAAAACAGGGGAGATGAAACAGGGGAAATTGTTCTTGCTTCAATGTATGAATTTTGATGTTGGAGAAAAGCAAACAAAAAAAGAATAACAATTTTGCTCATTTTTTGTCCCTTTTTCAATAAATTCCAAAAAAATTGCAAATGTTGTTTCTCACAAAATAATTAAAAGAAGGAAGAAGACATAAACAAGAAATAGTTAGAAGTTGCCCTGCTTTTTGGTTTAATGGAGCTTGTTATAAATCTTCACTTCACATTTTTCTTGCTTTCACTCTCACTCTCTTCTGTCTCTCTCTCATTCCTATAAAACCATAGCCTTGAAAAAAAAAATTAAATTTAAAAAAAATTAAAAAAATTAAAAAAAATAAATAATAAAAAAAAAAGTGGTAGCAGTTTTTTTTTTTTTTTTTTTGGTGAGATTTTTTATACAAGTACTTCCTTCCTCTGTTCTTTTTTACTTGACCTGTTTCTTTTATCATGCTTGTCAATGCAAAACTTTAACGAACAATAACTTTAATTCTCCATAAGTAAAAATTATAAAATTTACATATTATGATAGTACTTATTGAGACGAATTCAAAAAGATCTTACATGAATATGTTTTTCCTTATATATTATTCACAAAAGACGGTCAAAGGAGGGGTGATGAATAGTGTAAAAGTCAAAGCGGGTCAAGTAAAAAAGAACGGTGGAAGTATTTTTTTTCAAAGTATGCAAGTCATGGATATTTTACATAGTCTGTCTCTGTCAATAGTGAGCTTTTTTATTTGCTTTTTCTCATAAAGTTACTTGTATTTTAATTTTAGCATTGTCATTTCCTGTATTTTTCAACATTGACTACTCCTACTAAAACAACAACAGCAAGGTTTTAAACTTTTAACTAGTGTGTGGTTCGGGCGATGCCCCGAGTTGCTAGTTTGTAATTAACGTTTTATTAATTTTTGCTTAACATATTGAAAATCATCTTCAAAATTTAATATTTTGAAAAAAGATTTGTATTAGAAGAACTATATTTAAGATTTGTAACAAAATTTAATAAAAGTTGTTAAATTATCCTATGATATGTAACGAATAGTATAACTAAGGACTAATCATCTTATTCAAGTTAATTATAATTGTGTTGGTTAAGTTTACACAATATATGGATAGCTAAGGTGGTAAGACTTGCATAGTAATACTTATTGGTCTCAAGTTCAAGTCTAGTTATAGACATTTTTTAGATGTCAAATCTAATTCTTGTTGTGGAGGTGACGTGGCATATTTTGATGACGTGGCACGTTAATAAAGCTTAAAAGTGTGACATGTGACACATATTCTTTTTTAGGAACGCTTTTTAATATATAATAATAAGTATAGATTCCAAAATCCAAAATAATTAAGTACAACAACAACAACACTTCAAAAAAAAAAAAAAAAAAAGTTTCAAATGGAATTAATTTCAAGATCCAAACTGATTTAGGGCTGATAACAACAACAAAGCTTTAATTTCAATGTTTAAATTGATTTGTGCACTACTAAAGTACTAAATTGAAATAAATAATTTTTTGCAAAAAATATATAGAGTACGAACTACATGGTAATAAATAAAGAAATTTTATATTCTACGAGTAATTTTTAATCCAAAGTCTATTTTTAAAAAGTATTTATTTCTTCCCATAACTGAAAGTTGAGGTTACACACTCTCATTCAATCACAAAATCATGAAATATTTTGGATTACGATGTTTATCTATATAAGGCTTGTTCGGTACTACTAGCTTTTAAGTAGTTTTTGGTGGTTTGACCAAATCAAAATCAGTACTTTAGAAGAAAAAAAAATGAACATTTGACAATTTTTTTATGTGTTAATAGCTAGTCAATAGCTACTTGCCGAGCATATTTTAATTACCTATCTTCAATATACAATTAATAGCTACTTACACAGCTAACCGCTATCACAACAACTAATAGCTACTTCCATAGCTATATTTTGTCAAATGCGCCCATAATTAAACTCTTAAATTCTACTCCATATCTAAAACTTAAATTTTTGTGCTTTGATTTTTGTGCTTTGATAAGTGAACAAACTAAATTTGAACGAAAAGATTGCACATACACTTATGAAAAAAAAGAAAAAAAAAAAAATCCCTCCATATCCAAGGCATCAATCTTGTTAGTTGTAAGTAATGTTTGGTAAATTTTCAGCATAACTTAAGTGAAGACTTCCACAATCGTGCTAAGAACTGTTTGCCTTTGTATTACATACTTGTATCTTGTGTGTTCCTATTATTTTATAATCAATTTGTTTCGTTTAAAGTGTAAGCTATGATTTGCTGAGTTCTAAAATTGGTGCATAATTAGCGATTAGCATAATACAACCATGTGGGTAGTTGCTTATATTGGATACTTCCAAAGAAAGTTGTTTTCTCTTTTTATTCAACTTTTAATTAATTATGGGAAGGCAGCCTCTTTTTTTACATTGTTCCCCCACTTCTTTTTCTTTCTTTACTAATTAGGTGATGTGATTATATTGCTGTGGTCTGGTTCCTTTTCCAAAACACAAAAAACTCTGGAAAGATATGCAGACTCTATTTCAAATTAAAGAATACTCTATTGTCCTATTGATATTGAAACGTGGAATTTGATGATAAGCAACTTGCCAACTTCTAGGTATTGTACTAGTGTATAACTGGATAGGCAGATACGCTCTAAATTAGTTGTTACTGTATTCGTACTATTTTGGGCTCGTTTAATTTTCTTGTTTGACTCATAAAATACTTTTTGCTAGGATCAAATTTCGGCTCTTCAGTTATGTTAATCGAAATCAATAATTTAGAAAGTTTAAATGAACCAGTTTGTGGAATTAATAATAAATATCATCTATTTGGACATTAAGCAAATATGAAAATGATAAGAACACTGCCCATTGGTTTATGATTGTGATAAATATAACAGATAATTAAAAACATTAATATTGGTGATGATACACTTCAATGCTATCTCAAACTCTTTCTATCTGGAACCTAAACTAATATTTGAATAATATGTGACATTTTGTGTATACACCAATGAATTAATAATCAATGGAGAAGAAAAGAGCATGAGTCGTGAAATTTAGGAAATTAAAATCAAACCATGTATAGATAGATGCACCAAACAATGTTTTATATACACACCATCAATTACCTAGATTACATAAAATATGATTGTTGACACGACGACACACTAGGTTAATGTCATTTAAATAGGTACAGTGGATCCACACAAATTCTAGGGCATGAGTTAGTGTTTTCAACTCGAAAGACTCTTACATCTCAAACATGTAAAAACTAAAGTATGAGCAATTTAAAATCTAATTATATCTCCAATATATATATTCATATATATAGTAAATTAAGGGCTAAGCTAGACAAGGCAAGCATTGGAGAGAGAGAAATAAAAAAGCACAAACTATATATGCAATTCTCCTTTTTGTGTTTTTTTGTTTAAATTATATTTCTATATGCTTTAAAATGATTATCAACATGCATTGTTTACAATGTCATTTGACCAATAATTAATTTAATGACTATTTATTCATAGTGAAAATCATTTAAATCATTAACACAATAATTCTTCCCAAAGTATTTCTTTTTATAGGATTGAATTGAAGCATGAAACATAACATGATAACTGAAAAGACCTAATGACACAATAATTTGCATTCTATTTTGTACACACCATTAAATTTGCATCAAATGTCCAAATCAAGCCTTAACTCAAAAACTGAAAAACATGTGGATATTATATTGCCTTAAACTAATTACATTTCTGCTCCAGCTATATAAGCTCCATTCGGAAATTTATTAGGTACGGTAGATAGCTAATTGGGGCCCACTGTCCCCTACATATCTTACTGTTGTAGATATTGTGATCCAATGATCACAAACTTGACACGTCAAATCATACATATGATCTAGGTCGTCATGCATGGATGCATGCATGTATAAATGACGTCCACCTTTTTCTTTTGACTTTTTTATTAAATTTGTTACAAAATTTGATTTATTGATTATTATTATTAGAGTCGTTATTAATTGGCAATAATAAGTGGGTGCATATTTTTCTTAGAAGAGTATTTATTTGTCCCATATGAAAATAGTACGACATTTTCTCACTTGATATGAGCATGTATGAGTGCATGACCTAAGATTATAATTGTATGTCTAGGTTAAAGTGGAAATTGTAATTGACTGATGAGGAGTGCATTAATATGAAAAGTATAACATGGTTTGGGTGATACTCTAAATTTTCCTTAAAATACATAAAGTTAATTACCCCATTATTGTTCAATTCTAAAATATTGAAGTTGTTGTATTGACAATATTTTTTTTAATTAGGTCTAGAGTCATAGTAGAGCTTATTACTTATTGCCTACTAAGGCCCTATTCTCTGCTAAATTCTGCTCTACTCTGCTATGCCCTGCCCTGATCTGCTCTGCTAAAATCTACTCTGCTCTGCCCTGCCCAAAAGCTCTAAACTTATTTTATGTCTTACTTATATATATGGCTTGGCCAACATGAGACCTTCCGTCGTTAACTTTATGCAATGAAGTGAACTCTCTTTTGATAATGGTTAGTGCGACCTAGGTCCTAGTTAACACGATTACAATAGAGCCCGATACAATGACAATTTAGCATACCACACTGTGATTCACACATTACACAAGGACTAATTCCAAGACATGCGGGCTTTGTGGGCAATAATTTAAGTATAGCAAACAAGGCCAGGGTACCCTTTTCCTTACTTTAATTTGTGGGCTATTAATTTAAGTAAAAACTGGCGTGAGGGATTGATTAAGTGCATATGGTTGGGACGACTCACGATTGTATGATGACTCTCGTGCGTGTCCCACGATTTCTTTTAGACTCTAATTAAAATGTAAAGGCTCCAAATAATAATGGACCACCCCAACTAATAATCCAATTTGAATGAACAAATAACAATTACGACTAGTACATACTATTTGCAGCTTATATATTTCATCATCATATTCATGCCACCGACGAAAAACCACCAAGTCTACAATCAACATCAACAGTTTTTATCCAAAACAAAAAAAAAAGCAATCCAACTTTCTTTTTTTTTTTTCTTTGTGATTAAACCCTTTATTTGTGATTAGACAGCTTAAATTAACGCATTTTGATGTAATTTGTAGGACATCTTCCACTATCTTTTTCTTCTTCTTTTTTGTACGTAAAAGAAAATTTTGTCTACTTGCAACAAAATACTCCGAGCCACTATATGTGAACAGTATAAAAATGGTATTAATCCCTTCTTTTTTTTTTTCATATTGATTTTGTACATTTATCCATGCATATATTTTTATCATTAATCTCGAATTGCATGTATTACTAAGCAGTATAAGAAAGTCGACATTCTTAAAGCATTTATTGAGACAATCAATAAATAAGATCACAAATAAATATACTTTTTGTTATATCGAATACAATTTACAAGTACAAGATTTTATAGTTGCAAGTCTCCAAGCAAGAACAAGAACAACAAAAAGAATGGAGAGAGTAAATAGTGAATTGGCAATTCATGATCTTCCTAAAATATCCAATCCAATATTAAGTCAAATTGAAATCAACTAAATACAAACGAGAGCATATTTTGTTTACCTGATCTTTTATTTATTTCAGGAAAAATAAGTTTGGATAAATTCTAATAAGATTAATTTAGGAAAAATAATTTTAACAAGGATTGACAAGAGCTATCTAAGTATATGTGGATGTCTTCATGAATCCCATGATTAATAACAAAGTTTTGAAATTTCTAAAGAGATTGTTATTAACCGAATGAAGTGTTAAAAGTTTTGATTGTTACAGACTTGCAGAAGCCCAAAGAGTTTATGGACCTTGTTAATGGACCAATGTTTTTTTTTTTTTTTTTTTTTTTTTGAAGGACCTTTCACATGGACCGAACATTAAAATTAGATCCAAATAGAAAAGAAGATTAGCAATTTGTCAATGGCCTGTTGACAAACCAAGTCAATCCGCGTTTTATTTACGAGTCAACAAGTTTAAGTAGTCCAATTAAACTTTTCTAGGACAACAAAGACGACATTCTTAGAATGAACAAAATTTTTGAATAAATTTTTGGTCAGATAATTAATTAATAAGGAAAATCAATTACACAAGACTTCGTCAACCCACTAAACTAGCTATATTTGCCGAAAAAAAGTATTCTATTCAAAGGATAATCCACTTTGTAATTGAAAGAAATGATAATTTATACATGTTTTGTTTGCTTGAAAAAAACAATCACGTTAATAGCATAATTTGTAACGATTACTATAAGTTCTATAGGTTTTTTTATTATCGGTTTTAGAAATTGGGTGGTTTAGTCCAACTTGTTAATACATAAAAAATAAGATGAATTGGACTATCAACTCTAGATAAACTTGCCAACCGAGATTGTTGGCTCTATGTAGATAAATAAAATTTTTAAGGAGCAGACTTAGTTAATATGTATGTGAGCTTAGTTATTCGAGTTATAGTTTAAAGTGATATACTAAAACTTTGTAGATGTGATGAAAAAAAACACAGTAGTATTCTAAACAAGAAAGTTATTGGTTATTTGGTTGGTTGCGATCTTGATCAATTTGGAGGGATGGTAAAATTAAAAAATGCACACTTGGTTTACAATATTAGAACTTTCCGTTTCATTTAGAATAGCATCTAATTGAGTAACTTTAATCCCCGATAAAATGTTAATGAATACGGAGTACATTAATATTTAATTATTGTAAGAAAATGTTACGAGTACAACGAATGTATTTAATGTACATCTAATTTTTAATTAAATCATTTTATTATCACTAATTATAATCAATTACCACACGGGCCGTCCAAGTTCATACATGATATTAAGGAATAAACCTCTCGTATGGTTGCCTGGTTGGTGTAATACTACCTCTCAAAGTTGCAACTAATATGTAACGGAGGTTGTAGATTCATTACGAGCGAGCAGCCAAAGGAGAATAGTCAACCTTTCTCAACCCAACATTAACGCAATTTTTAATTTTATTTCAATCCCAAACAATTAAGGGGTTTTTTTTTTTTTTTTTTTTTGAAACAAAAAGAAAGCTATCTTGTCATTGTCAACCTGTGAACATCAAATCCAGTGGTTAACTGACGCGTGTAGAACAAATCTACGGCTCTAATTCCCACTCTCTCCTCTTTTCCCAATTTTTCTTTTTTTAGGAAACAAACACGTCCCTTTCACTTCTCCCCTTCTTTTTATTTTTTTAATTTAGATTTTTTCGCAAAAGAAAATAAATTGTAAGTTTGGGGGTCCCACACATGACTAACCCCTGTTTCCCACTAGTTCCAATAAATGGCACTTTCGTAATATTGGAGAAACCAGAAGGGTGAAATTGTAAATTTCTGGCAAGATAATTAATGGGAACCGTTTGATTGGTACCCACGTCAGATGGGCCTATGCCGGTTCGGTCTTATCCCCACACGCTATGTTTCCTACGCGCTTCTATTCGTCTGAATTATTACTTTTTTTTTTTTTTGGGGTGAGAATATTACTTTAAAATTGTTTAATTAACTTTAATTAACCCACAATACTTTGCTTCCTTTTAAAAGCTCCAATGCAATATATCCATATCTTCCAAATTAGGTCAAGACTCAAGACGCTGAGGAGTATCGAGAATGGTACTTCTGTAATAACACACACATTGAGTTATGAGTATATCGTGTAAAAGCTATTGATGTGTATTTGTAAATTTAATGGATTATGTTATGTGTTAGGGCCTGTTCTCATTGACTGAACTCAGCTGAACTGAACTGAACTGAACTGAGCTGAACTGAACTAAAATAAATATTTAATAAGAGAAGGAAATTAGGAGTTGAACTGAGCTGAGCAAAATTGAACTGAATTTCAACGTATGAGAACAGACCTTAGTGCGTGAGAGGTATTTATGAGCATCGTATGTGGATTGAAAATTATAAAGTGTTGTTAGCGATGAAACTATAAGGTAATTGAAAGGATTAAAGAGTTCAAGGTTGATCTATGGTCCAACGAGGCTGTACTTTCATTGTCAAACCCTATATTGTACTTATGATATACGAAGTACAAAATACTAATTAAAAAAGATGGAAATTTTAATAAACCTCGAATGCTTGAGGAGCTACCCCTCTTGTTGTATGATGATTACATATTATAGTCTTATTTGAGCTAATAAGTCAACCAAACTCTTATACTCCTTGATAGCCCAAATTGTAAGGTAAAGGGGCTAGTTGTAGGTAAAACTTTGATTGCTATAGAATAAGGGAAACGTGAGTGTATTAATTATGAAAAAAAAAAAAAACAATTGAAATAAAGATACATTTTTTTAAAAATAGAGTTTTTTAATCGCTTAATCATACATGATCTCCATATCACATGAGGATATTCTTAAAATGATTTCCAATATAACAGAGGTTGTAGTTGTAACCCCCCTATTAATAATTTAATATGCAGCTCAGCAAGTGTGTTACGGGCTATGCATAATAGCGTTGCCCGAGTATTATTAATGTCAATGATGTGTGCATGGTGAGTAATGAACAAATAACCTAGTATTTAGGTATATTGATATTATTCGTTGACCATAATAAAGTTGTTACGTGATTATGGATATCAATTTGTGTGTTCATTCCCATGTTTGATCATAAAAACATATGGTATTGGAAATTTAGAATAACTATAAAGAATGGCAAGGTATACACAATTATCCCCCCTTCAAAAAAAAAAAGGTATACACAATTATACAACATAAAGAATAATTATAGGGTGGCAAAAGTGCAAAATTGTACTCCGTAATACTAAATACGGAGTAAATTTTAACTAGTTGGGATATCTCATATTTATAATCTACTGTGGAAAAAATTTGAAAGTAACAATTATCGAGTATAAAAATTATTGTTGAATTTATTTTGAAAGTCACACTAACATATTGCTCCGTAAATCACAATTTAAGAGATTAATGGATGATCAACCTATTAATATGAGTAGTACAGTGATAACATTGAAATTTGTGCGCTAATAAGAGTATTATACGAAGTATATACACATCAATACATTGTACTAATAAAGTAAAAGGCATTATCTTTCATAATATTATGACATGTAGTGTCTTTAGGTCCTGAACTCTTACTTTTTCCGTAAGACTTGGTGTTACTTTCTTATGTATAAGAGTTTATGAATAGGAATACTACATAACTTGTATGTTGAAAAATGACATGATTTTAAGATTTCCAACCCCCTTCCCCACCCCCCCCCCCCCCCCCCCCCTCAAAAAAAAAAAAAAAAAAAAAAAAAAAATAGATTTTGTAATTTAGGGCTTGTGTTCAATATATTGAAGTTCACTTCAATTCAGCTGAAGTTCAATTAATGAGAACAAGCCCTTACTATCTCGATAAAACCTCATGTTCAAATGCCCTTGATATTATTCCTAAGTTGTCATTATTTAATTTCTTATCACAAGTGCATATGGTAATAATGCTTAACATATTTATATTATGTATACGGAGTAATACTCTTATTAGGGACAAATTTCAATGTTTAATTCGAATTGGGCATTTTTCAATATGGTCAATTCAAATCAAGTTATATTGTTAAATTTAATTCAGAAGAACAATGCCATATATTACATTTGATTCTAAAAGTCAACTCTCTTTCTATTCATATGGTTAGAATAATAAACCATATTTTATGTTTCATATTTTAAAAAAAAATCTTAATAGATTCATGTGAAGTAGAATTTCCAAAATAAAATTTTCATAACCATATGTTTAATACACTTTTTTTTTTTTTTTTTTTTTTTTAAAGATCTCAATAGATATAAAGTCTTTCCATAATACTTTCTCTTTTTTTTAGTTACATCACTTTATAAATTAGGCACTCCTATATAAATTTTGTAGATGAGAGAAATTGAAAGAATTTAAAATATAAATAAATAAAAAAAAGGGGAATTCATCTGATTGTAGAGAGCTAGAGATAGTTTATTAACTAAAAAGGAAATAATGCAACTAATTTTAAAACTTTCATTTTAGGAAAGTAATGCAACTAATTTTAAAACTTACATTTTAATTAAGAAAGCATGAACACCTCTAATGGTAAGCTATGAGGGTCTTAGGGCCTGTTCACATTTACTGAACTGAATTGCTTGGAGCTCAAATGAATAGTTTATGAGAGAAGGAAATTAGGAACTGAACTGAAATAAATTGATTGAAGCTTAACTGAATTGAAATTAAGTTGAAGTGAACATGCCCTTAATCTTCTTATAGCTTGCTTTGTTACATCAATTTTTAAGGTACAACACTTTTTGGCTACAAAGTGTTACGTTCTAATGGTGATCTTAAGGGCCTTGTAACTTGCAAATAAATAAATAAATATAATAATAATAATAATAATAATAATAATAATAATAATAATAATAATAATAATAATAATAATAATAATAATAATAATAATAATTGTACACATGGCACAATACAAGTGAAGTTTACTTGTCTATTTTCTAATTAAGCATGTAGCTTTTTTTGGGTTATAGTAGCTTGCATGTTGGGTTTTTTTTTTTTTTTTTTTGGTTCTCCAATAGTGAGTATGTAGTCAGTCATTTTATTTATATTGCAAACAAGTCCTTATAATGAAACCATTAAAGTTAATCTAATGAAATGAGTAGAAGTATGTAGTATTTATTATATTCACCCATATACATTGACAATAACCATAAAAAATCAATGTACTAGTATTTCAAAATTTCACAATCCAACTACATTTTTGAAAATAAAAAATAACCCCCTTACATTTAAAAAAATCTTACACCTTCAATTGATTTGCAAATCAAGAAGACAAGCACACAAATCTTAATTAAATCCAACCCTTTGTTCCCTTCCTTATAAATACTCAAAAACGATGTGATTGATGACACACCCTCACCAATTTAAAATTCAATCCAACCCAACACCCTCACCCTCCCAAAACACTACACAACACGCGCCTAACAAAAGCGCGTAACACAAACCTAATCCAAGTTGCCTCCACCTATTACCTCGCAATTCCCCTTTACCCCACCATCACCCTTCCTCTTTGCCCTTCTATATATTCTCTCTCCTCCTTCCTTCTTCCCCTCACATTAAACCCTATCTCTTCTCTCTCCTCAAACTGTACAGTTATCTTCTTCTGTAATTTCCTGTCATTATATTTCATCAAAAAATTCATCAATTTTCTAGATCCATCAAATTCCCAACCATTTCTTAAAAATAATTTCAAGATTTTACGATGGAAGTAGCAACCCTTCAGCCGTATGATTGCCTGAAAAGACACCATACCCACCGCCGTCAACTCATTTCGTCGGCGGTTAAACCTAACCCTAACTCTAACCCTAGATCTAACCGTAGAAGACGCAACTCACCTCCTCCTAAACCCCAACAGGCCCGCCCCAAAAGCCCGCCCAGTTTAGGCCAGATCCGGATCTTGAAACGGGGCGAAGAAATCAGCCTTCCTCTCCCACAACCAGCGAAGAAATACGAGCCGGAGCTCCGGTCCTTTTCCGGCCCGGTTCTTGATGGGTTCTACGCCGGCTCGGCTTTTGTGACGTCACCACCGCCGAGTGAACTTCCTTTGCCGGCGTTCTTTACGAGGAGGAACTGCGGTGAAGCTCACAACCAAGAGATCGCGTGTGAGTTAAGGAGGGTTTTGAAGCTTCAATGTTGAAAGAGAAAAAAAATGGAGTAAAGGGTAAATCTGGTATTTCATATGGTACAGAAGATAAGGGGGTGTTTGGTTGAAGGAAAGAAAAAAGTAAAGGTTGGAAGTTTAGGGAAGAAGTTAATAATAATAATCTTTAATTTGAAGGAAGTTTTAATTAATTAAAATGGGTTAAGGTATAGAAGAGAGGTTAAGCTTTTTTGCAGAAATAATCCGAGAAATTCCTCGTATTTTTTCCAGTAGGAAAATCGGATTTATTTGGGTGCAAAGGTTTAGCTTGTTTTTTAGTAGTAAATAATGGTTTTAGGGTCACTAGTTTTTATTTTTATTATGTAATTTGGGTATTTAATCTTTAGCATAATCTTTTACATGTAGTTTATATGTATAGGTTTTGGGGTCCAAGAATCACACAGAGTATGTGGGTAGTTTAATTTGTCTTTAATTTTTATGGGTTGTATTTGAATATTTTAGCTATAATCATGGTATATTTGTACCTTGATGTTTAGCTCATGTAAGTTTGTTTAAATTTTCAATCAAGAAATAGTACTAGTGATTCATAGTCAAGAAATTTGTGATTATTGTTCTTTTCAATTTACTTTAGTTATGCTATTGGACTTGAACTAATCTGGATTTAAGCCGAGTCGGCTAGAGGACTCAAATTTGCAGTTTCTTGATTGAATAATAGGATTGAATATTATGTTAAGTTAGAAGTTGTATAATTGAAAGATTAAGGTGGGTGGTGGTTGTTTCTTGGGTTAATTATTTTTCATAAAAGTTGTGGCGTAAATTTGACTTGATAACAGTTCATCTGATGTTGATTGTGATTTTATTCAACTTTTTGTATAAAAAAATTGTTCTTTGCTTTATTTCATTTTAGGTTTTCAATATCAATTGTTTCTCAGCTTTAATTACGAGTAAAAGAAAATCTTGAGGAGTAGAATACACCTTTTAAAAAAGAAATCATCATGATTTTTTGGCAAAAGGTTGAAACTTGTAGTAATTGTTTTTGTGATTATTTTGTAAAGCGTGTTGAATTAGTTCTAATTTTGAACTTTGTACCTTGTTCTTGTAATTTTATTAACGTGTTGAATTAAAACTCAAATTTGTAACCTTAAAATTGGCTTTCATTTATAATCAAGGGACTAGTTTGGTATGGAGGACGAAAATCTTAACTTTTTGTAAATATTGAATATGTTCATCTTTTCGTCAGAGCAATCTTGATGTTTTGAGTATGATTTTTCATACCTTTTTTTTTTTTTTTTTTTTTTTGAAACATTTTTTCATACTATTCTTTGTGATTTTTTTTTTTTTTTTGGTGCGAATTCTTTGTGAATATTGGTCATACATCTATCATTTTTGTGATAAACAAATAATCAATTAAAAATTTTGAGAGGTTGAATTTTGGAATTATCATATAAATCAAAACTGATCCCATCCTTTTAAGAATAAGGCTTTAATCAATTAATTTATTTATTTTCCATTTTGTAAGGAAAAAAAAAAATACAAGTAGCATCATTCGATTTTCGATTAGAATTATTTACATTTTCTTATATGATTAAAATTAAAATTGAGAGGGAGTAAAAATCTAATCTTTAAAGCTGAGGTGTAATATATATGAAAGGATAAGAATGTAGGTCATCAAACTCATAAATAAAAAATTCACAATTGTCAAAAACAAGAGATCTTTCCTTTGGAGGAAGGGCAAGGTAACCAAATTAATAGCCGTTGCATAAGTTTGTGACTATTTCCTTGTACCGTATCTAACAAGATGGGGGAAGAGTTGTAATGTAGCAGCTGGTCAGAATTTAATGTTCAATCTTGTGGATGCGAAGGAAATAATATGGACCTAGTTCTTTCAGTGCTTGGTGGTTCCTTTGATCAAGATGCCCGTGGTACAACCGGATATATTGTATGCACACGATACAACTAGTTTCGAAAACATACAAGTTTATCGACTTGATGTATCTAATGGCTGGGCCCATATTTGTTAATATAATAACAAAAATATCATATGGACTGAATATTTTTATTGATTTATTTATGATGTTGCAAAACGAATTTTGGGGCTTCCTTGCTAGTTTGACATTATAAATTGCTAGCAAAATATTGACTCTTGCATTGTTATAAAGAAGGCGAGAAGGTAGCCATATGTAGATTGACCTGTTGCATACGGATCAAACATGATGAAGCTTACACATTGTATCTACAATCGACACAAGCCAATATGGTCAAGACTTTGTGCCCGTTTGGCCTAGCTTAAAATTGTCTACGGATGTTAACGGGAGCTCTCAAATCTCAATGCCATGAAATGATGGTTTGACTCATAAAACAAAAAATGTTATGCCAGTTATGGTAGCAATAATGATGGAAACAAAGATTCATTATATGGAGTGGGCTATAGACTTAATTAAAGACCTTTATGAAAGTTTTGTCAAGCCCAACCACTCTCTTGAGGTACTCAATTAAGATGTTGTGGGTGCCCTTAAGATAGTCCATAAACTGTGATCAATCAGCAACTAGTACTTGTATTAATTTTTATTTTATCTTTTGAGAAAAAGAGACACCTTATCGCAGAGTATAATGGTAAACCAAGTCAATTGGACTCAATTTTGCAGACTAAGAGCCTCTTCTCATTTAGTGAACTGAATTGAACTGAGAGAAGGAAATTAGAAACTGAATTGAACTGAACTGAACTAAAATTAAGTTGAACCTAAGGGTCTGTTCACATTTACTTAATTTCAGTTCAGTTCAGTTCAGCTCTAATTTGTTCAGTTCAGTTTAGTTCAGCTCCAATCAGTTCAGTTCAGTTCAGCTCTTGATTTCCCTCTCTCATAAAATATTCATTTCAGCTCAGTTCAGTTTATGAATGGCAACGGATCGGATTCGGGTCGGATTTGGCTAAATCCGAATTCGATCCGTTTAGTAAACGGACCCTGGATTCGGATCCGAATCTGAGTCCGAGTCCGAATCCGAAAAGTCCGAGTCCGAATTCGATCCGACTCGTAATTTTCGGATCCGAATCCAATCCGTTTATACGGACCTCCGAAATGATCCGATTAATTTTTTTTATTTTGTAATGTCATATACTTATAATTGCTTGTATTGTCATACCAAGGTAAGTATAATTATAACATATTTAAATAATATACTAAGTTACATAACAAAATTTTGCTACAAACAAGCAAACAATTGTCCCAAGTTATAAAGCATATGCTCATAGTTTCGGATTCGGACTCGGATCGGACTCCGTCGGACTTTGCGTAGGGTCCAAGTCCAATCCGCCTCCTATTCGGATTCGGATCTATTTTATCGAATTTGGATTCGGACTAATTTTAAACGGATTCGAATCAGATTTTTTTTCTTCGGATCGGATTCGAATCGAACTCGGATTAAATTGCCATCCCTAGTTCAGTTCAGTTTCAATCAGTTCAGTTCAGCTCAGTTCAGTAAATGTGAACAGACCCTAAGGCACCTTGAAAGTGGGAGAAAGAGTTAAGGAGTTCTTCCATTAGTGATTGATAACCACAACATTAAGGTCATACAATACGGTCCTTACCACTTAGCAAGTACTCCGTAGTTTTTATCCATTGCATTTGGCATAAACACTTTTTTTTAACACATAAAAGAGAATATATTATAGATAAGGCCTAAGGGCCATTCAGCTTAAAGCTGTTCAGTACAGAGTTTGAAACAAAAGGGTGAGTGCTTATAAGACAAACACCAGCACTTCCCAACAACATTAATAAAAGCATTAGACATAAAGCATTAACATAAATAATAAAGGCAAGGAGTCCAATCATGTTCCCAGTAGCTTGAACTCCCCCATCCTGCTTATCAGTTGCGCTTAGGGTCTCTTGCAAAGGCATCAGCCACCTGCTTTGGTGGGTAGTAGTAATATTTCAGATCATCTTCAGTCATCTGGGATCCCATTTTTGCGAGCCCGTGAGCAACTGCATTAGCTGGCCTCTTTGCGTGGAGGAAGATTACAATCCAATCTTCTTCCAACATCTTCTGTATGTCTTGAATGATCATGCCAAGTTCATGGTGAAGTGAATCCTCAGCATTGACTAACATTTTCTGTAAAGCCTCAGCATCAGTCTCCAGTTCAAGGTGATGCAGATTGAACTTTTTTGCTGCAATTAGACCCTCACGAATGGTAATCAGCTCAGCCGCTTCAGGGGATACAGCACGCAGCTTCAGTGTGAATCCTACCAGCCAAGATCGATCATCATTTCGAATGACACCACCACCACCAGCGTTTTGTTCTCCTTTCCAGCTCCCATCAGTGTTCAATTTTTTGTATCCCATTTGAGGGAATTTCCATTCAGCAGGAGCAGCATTCTTGATTGGTATCCCGTTCTTGGTCTGCAAAATTTTATTATTATAGAAAAGATCATTGCTGAATTTTGCAAAAAGACTCTGAATTCTGGTCATGGAGTGCTCAAAGACAGCAGTGTTCCTGTAATGCCACAAGTGCCAAATTCCAATTGCAATATGTTGTTGGTATAATGGAAGGAATCAAACAAACTAATTGTTAGTTTTATTTATTTAATTAATATTCACATCCAGTAAATGTTTACACATATTGCAATGATTAATAAAAAAAAAAAACAGAAAAAAATAAATTACAGTACCTTTAAAGTTGAATTGTACACATGTCAAATTTAATGGGCTATTGGGCCAAATTCAGGGCCTTTTATGAAACTATTCATTCCAAAGTACAAACTTTATCCAGCGCAGTCCAATAAGATAGTGTGGGCCATCAGTATAAAAATACCTATAAAGATAAACTTAGGTCCAAAAAATGTTGGGTTTATATTAGGCACCTTCTTTATAAAAAAAAAAGACGGTCCACAGCAGCCACCATTTTGGAAGTATGTCATTGTCTTCTGGATTCTGTGAATTGAAGACGTAAAACATACCCCAAAAAAAGAAATAAAGCATTTTTTGAAATTGAATGATATTTTTGTGAGTGCTACTCCACTAATTTTTGCCTTTTTTTCTTTACGTGTTGATACTTATTTATAATCCTTGAACCACTTTTCATCACTTCTTCTGTTGGATCTAAAAACATAAAATAAATTCAATGTTTGAAGCTAGTTTGTAGGATATTTTGTAAAATTATTTTTGTAACGTTAATTTCTTTTGTTTAGATATATAATCTTAAGGTCGCTTTTATAGAGTGATTCACTTGTATTAAATAATTTAGGGATGTACTGTGTTTTTTTTTTCTTTTTATTGTCTACTTTTTTTTTTTTTTTTTTTTTTTTTTTTTTTTTTTTTTTTTGACGGGATATACTAGGTTGTCTACTTAACTACTAATACAAGTAAAACTTTAGTTGACCATGAATAAACTACTACTAATATATAAAGATAAACTAGTTAAGTGAGATTTTCGTGAATTTATCTCAATATTAGATTCACAATATTAACCTTTTATGATTTCTAGTCATACACAACGAAGTAAAGTTATACATTTAAAGCTGTGTATTGAAAAATAATGTTAAATAAAACAAACTAATTAAATTTTGGTTGTATTGGCAATGTCTTTATGGTTGTTTAGTTTGCAATGATATTAGCAAGTTACTTTTTTTTTTTATATGCTAATGAGGAATACACCAAGAAAAAGAAAAACAAAATAAAACAACCAAACAACCAATCAAGGAGGCACAGATCGTGGGTAAGCCACGCCTTGCACATCCTCACTAAGGATCCTACGAAGCTCCAAAGGAGCACTAACTAGAATTATAAGGTTATCTGATTGAGCCACTCCACGATTGGCAAGCCAATCGGCAGCACGATTGCCCTCATGGAACACATGAACCACCTTGACATCCCAGTCGTTTTTATTAAGAAGAGTGTGGCAGTAATTGATCAAGTGAGCACACTCACCGCTTCCTTATTCATCTGATGTTATTGCTTGCACACAAGCTTGGTTATCAAGCTGAATTAAGAGCTTGCGTATTGGATTTCTAACTAGCTCGAGCCCTTGTACAAGTGCCATTACTTCAGCTCTAAAAGCATTGCATCTTCCATAATTTGCCGCAAAACCTGATATGTATTGGCCTTCATGATTGCGAATTATAGCTCCACCTCCAGCTTCACCAGGGGACCCTTTAGCAGCTCCGTCAGTGTTTAAAGCATACCACCCACAGCTAGGCTTAAGCCAAGAGATATGCTTCTCAATTTTCTTAGTAAGTTACTTGTTTTATTAATTTGAGAACTTTTTGTAAGTCGCTATATTCTAGAAAGAAATAGATATATTCCATAGAGCTATGTTTATTTACCAGTAATTAAAAGAATTGATTAGAGCTAGCTAATACTCCATTCGTCCCCTTTTGATAGTCTCTTATGAGCATCTTTCACGGGAATTAATAAACATAAATAAAAATAGTATAATTACATTGAAAAAGTAAATTGACAAGGGTATGTAAAAAACTAAAAAAAGTAGAGAGAAAAAAGTAATAAAAGTACATGGGAAAACAAAATATACATGGGAAATTTAAATTTGCACAAGTATTGTTGCAAATTGGAGGAAATTTTGGTAAAAAAAAATTAATATTAATGGTTGTTAGAAAAAGCAAATGGGGTGAATATTTTGGGAGTACAATTTGTCATAAGGAACTATCAAAAGGGGACAGAGAAAGTAAATTGTATTTAGGCCATTAAATTATGTATAAGCTTGACTCGTGTGGTATGAGTATGTCAAAACCCCTCCCCCTAAAAAAAAGGAAAGAAAAAGGAAAAGAAAATACTTTTTTTTTTTTTTTTTTTTTTTTTTTTTTTTTTTACGAGAATACTTGTTATTAGTTTATTACTCCCTCCGATTTTTAATACTTGCTCCACTTTCCTTTTGCGGCCGTTTTTAAATACTTGCTCCATTTCCTTATTTGGAAAGATTTTATAATATTTTACTAACAAATTCTTAAATAAACCTGGTTCACACTAATTTATTGTGGACCACTAACATTAGAGAAACTATGGTTGTTTTATTAATAAAAAAAAAAGTCACTTTAATAAAATGAAGGTTACTATGTTGAAAATAAAAGTCATTTTGGTAATATATAGGCTATAAGAGGTTAATTTTTTTTTAATGAAATATTTTATAAGGTCAATAATAATAATAAAGGTCACTATGTTAAAATTAAGGTCATAACGTCGTATTTCAAGTTCACAATAGTATTAAACGTTATACAACTTTTAATAAAGGTTACTATGTTAAAAATAAAGGTCACTATGTTCAATATAATGTCAGTTGCGTGTGTATAAACCTCGGATCCACAATAATATTATTGCGAACCAGGTCCACGCAAGTATTTCTGTATTTTACTTTATTTTTTTCAGCTAGTGGACCCAATTTTATTACTTTTAGATTCTCTCTCTTCCAATTTACCTTTCACCAACCCCACAATTTCCATATTTTAATACTTTCTCCAATTTCTCCTAAAACTCCGCGCATGGAGAAATGGAGCAAGTATTTAAAAACGGAGAGAGTACTACGTAGTACGTACCATATTAGCCATGTTGTTCAATAAATAATGGAGATATGTTTATACATTCATACATTGGAAATGCGAGATCTAAGAGATGTGGATAAATATACACTCAAGTTACGTAAAGTGTTCAAAAAACATGCAGATCCTTCATTAATGGAGTGATCAATAATTATGAACCTTATCACAATTATCCGATCGGGCCATAAACTCCTAATTTACTCAAAATCAAGTCCCATAATTTCCTACCAAAATGGAAGCATATAAAGGGAAGATTATATGGCAAAATTCAATCAATTAATGATCGAAATAGATGGCGGAGCTGAGGGAGGGAGAGCAAGGGAAAGGTAAGCTAATTAAGCTGATTAGGAAAGAGAACACTTAGAAATGAATTTTCACTCCTTTTATTTATATATACGGAGTATTTTACTATTTTCCAATCAAAGTACGTAGGATTTTTAGTCTAGTGTAGAGTCAAAAGTGAAAATATTAAATTAATTCAAACAATTAATTATATCAATCGATGCTGCATGATGTACTCGTACTCTTTGTATAAATGCATTCTCGGTTTCAATTTTTTCTTGTCTCATTTGTTTTTTTGCATAATTTGAAATGCATACTCGTATATTTGAGCTAGTGCTCGATCTTATTATTTTCAACATGAATTGTACATTTGTACTTCCTATCTCAGGAATATCATGTTTACCCCTAGGTATGATTAATCAAACCACATTTATAAAAATTTGTTCAAATGATATTGTATTGATTATGATTATTTCCCGTCAAAAAAGGTTATGATTATTATTATAATATTCTTTTGGTTGGCTAGTACATGAATTTGATTTGATAATAACTTTAGGCGGTCGTACTTTTTATGCCTAATATTTGCGTAAATGAATTTGATAAATGTGGAGCAGCGAATGCTTCATATTAAATTTGTGAATTGTGACCCTTACTTAAGACTTTTAAGTACTCCGTATCCGTACTATGTAATAAGGGGTTGGGATAGATGGAAGAGTGGTATAAGGCCTATAAGCTATGTTTAGTGACAATTATCAAGCAATGATCAACTGATCAACGAACTATTACAATTTTAACGTATCATTAACAAAATGATTTATAGTAGTATATAATTTATTTATGAGCTCAATTATTAAGTTTTAACACTTTAAGGTGATAACACAATTATTGTGTAGTACCTAATTAACATATAACTAAATAATTGAGATACACATCTTATATAAGTTCAAATTAAATTTAACAAAACAAGTTTCAATAAAGGTCGAACAAAATAGGTTAGACAATTTAATGTTTCAAGGAAAAAAAAAAAAAAGGGTTAGACAATTTTCATAAACACACAAGGCTTAATTAAAAAAATAAAATAAGAAGCCAATATTGGTTCAATTTTTTTTAAAAAATTTATATAACTTAGTTAAGATCAGTTGAAATAAAATAAGTTGAATCAAACAGAGACTTAGCTATACAAACCACATTTTTCTCTTTGACCTCATAGATTTTATGTTCTTTTGCAACTTAAGTAACTATGAGTAACTTTTATTTTGTTGAGCCGAACAATATCTCGTGCCATTACATGTTAAATTGATACTTAGGACAAATATCTCTGATCCAGCTTGAAAGTTATTAGTAGTTGGTCACTTGAGCTTCAATTTTCTATACTTCATACTAGGGACCTATTCACATTTACTAAATTGAGCTGAACTGAATTAAACTGAACTGAACTTAACTGAACTGAGCTGAAATTAATATTTTACTCGTATGAGAGAAGGAATTATTTTTTTATTTTTTTTTTACAAGAGAGAAGGAAATTAGGAGCTGAACTGAAATTAAGTAAATGTGAACATGTCCTAAATTATGCTTGGAACATACTCCGCATATTTACTCCGAAATGCAAGTCCATTTGAGTCTTACGGAGTACTTGTTTTGCATTTACAACAAATCCAAGTCCATTTGCATGAATGTTACCATATTACTAGTAGGTTGCTAGGTGCCTAGGTTCAAATCCAAGTACTGGAGTAGTTCACACAAACAAAAAGAAAATTCATTTATTTCAAATTATTAATTTCTATAAAATAAAAGCCATTAATTATTTAATTTACTCTTTTAATCTCTTAAAGTCCCCAGTTATAACTCCGTATTATTGTATTTGCAGTTATAATACATCATCATGGACCGTATTGTTTGATGCCCATTTGTTTCACGTTTAGTACACAACAAGTCATAGCTAAAGACTATTCAACTTTTAGTCAAGATTCTTCGAGATTAAAAAGGGTAAATATTTATCATAGAGCTATAAATAATTATTATTGTTATTACGGAGTAACAAATAACAATAATAATAAAGAAAAAGATCACACCCAAAAAAAGAAAAATTCTAAAGAGAAAGAAGGTGATAAAAACTGATGCAAACACACTTTCTTTTGTTGCATTTAACTGCTCTTTTTGCTTTATAGCTTACTAAAGAATGAAAAAAGGAATGAGTATGGGTTTTACAGGGAAATATTAGACAAATCTGTTCTTTGTACTTTATACTATTTGCTTCACTTGATTTAGATTTAAATTAGTGTGAGGTTAATTAGGATCCGATTTTTAAAAAGTTTTCATCCGGTTATTTGAGTATGTAGTTTTCCTTTTACCATGCAATCGATTTATCTTGTTTCATTTTAGGTTTTGACTCTTTTGAGATTGGATATTTTAAAACTGGTTAAATTTTTATTGGTTTGACCCCTTAGCAATCAAGTGTAGTTTTTTTCCTTGTTTTAAATTGTTGTCATCCTTTTCAATCTTGTAGCGAAAAAATGAATGTTTTTCAATAATTTTTAGATATGTTGTAATGAGATATAAAACTGTGCGAAAGGAAAAGAGTTTTATCTTAAAATCATTGATTGATAATAAATGAATTAGTCCGTCAGACTTATAGTATGTTGAGAACTTGAGATACACTATTTTTTTTTTATTACTTTTTTTTTTTTTGATATTTTTTAACAGATAGTATGTTGAGAACTTGAGATACACTATTTTTTTAACTTGAGATACCCCCATTTTTTTTATTTTAATATACTCGTATATGTGAACAAAATATCCATTGATTACTCATAATATTAATGATATTTTTCGAATATCATAAAATCAATATCATAATAGCAATATCCAAAACTTTCCAATCCAAAATAAATACTGAATCAGATATCTTAATTTATTTGATTCAATACATATTAGATTTTTAGATTTTCAAATAATCTTACATATAAGATACGTAGCACTGAACTGAAGTGAAATAAATTGTTTATGAGTGAAAAAAATTAAGACCTGAACTTGTTTCAAAAAAAAAAAAAAAAAAAAAAATTTGAGACCTGAACTGAACTAAAATTAAGCTGAAGAGAACATGCCCTTAGGTTACTTTAATACTATAACTAGTTTAAAATATGTTATCCATGGTATAATTGGTATTAGGAGCAGTTGGCAAGTTTGGAAAGTTTAGAATTTAAACAAAGTACAGTGCATATAGTAATGACTAGTGAGTTTAAGTTTGAAATGTGAAATGGAACCATATATTTTTGACATGATTATCATTTCTCAACAGTTTTGACAGGTCAGCCTTTGATGATGAATGCATCCACCCCACGCCTAACATTTTCGCCTCCCTAATTGGGCCATTCCCACTATACGGCTATACCCACACTATCCATATCCGAATCCAATCAAATTACCCGAATACCCGAAACCAAACCCTAAAACATTAATAAAACCACTGAAAAAAAAAGTAAACGGGAGAAAAAAAATAGAAATTGAAGAGAAACCAAAAAAACCACTGGTTATAACTAATGTCACTTGCCACGTATATATCCTTATTGGACCCCACTTCTCATTGAACCCACATAAAGAGAGAGAAAGAGAGAGTCAGCCACTCTCAAACCTACTCACCCCCTTAACAAAATAAAATAAACATAAAATTATCTCCTAAAATAAAATAAGGATTGTATTTCACGACTTTAACCTTTACTTAGGTTCCGCTCGAGGCATTTTAGAGTGTCCAAATAACCTTACTAATCCATCCGATTACAAAATTTTCTTCCCTTGTTAGAGTGGCTCGGGTTTAGTTGACATGTGTAAGGTTTTGACACGATAGAGCACACTCTTCCTACCTACAAATATAAAAAAGAAAAAATAAAAAAAAATAATTTCCATAAATAAAAAGGAAAAGGAAAAAACCCACGAATTTCCATAATATTCAGCCCTTCACCCAACACAAATACACAATACAATACAACACAACACTCATCCCATCTTTCCATCCATTCCCCCTCATTTTCGCTCACCTCATTTTCTCTCTCCTCAATTTCTTCTCTCTCTTAATTTTCTCCCCTCCTTTCCCTTTCGCTTTCTCTCTCCGCCACCATGAAAGACGAGTGGTTAAGAGCAGCAATCATCGACGACACCAAAGTAGCAGACCTTCTACTCCGCCTCAAAGAATCCCCAACCTCATCATCCTCTCAACCATCTACCTTCATCCTCAAGCCTCTTCCGCCGTCGTGGGGCCTCCGTCAACGCCGCTCCAAACCGCCGTCCTCCTCTTCCTCCGCCGACAAAAAGCGAGAAACTCGCCGCAGTCCGACGACACCTCTTTCATGGACTTGCGCCGCATCTCCTAGTGAAGGCTGCGACGAGTCTCTCTCGTCGCATACTAACCACCTTCATCCTCAGCCGTCCGATCGCTTCAGATCCAAGGTTAGTCACTCACTTAATTTTCATTTTCCCATTAATTAATTTTTTTTTCTACTCCCCTTTTTCCACGCTGTCCTTCACTCTAATTCCGTTCTTTCCTAAAACATTCTTTTCAATTTTTCTCAACAGTTTTTCCTTCCTTTTTTGAGTGTATTTTTTTTCGAAAATATAAATTCCACATTTTTTTGTCCTTTCGAGGGTGGATTTACCAAAATACCCTTGTCAGCATCCCGGATCTTCTCTCCGGCGACGTGTCAGCTGGAGAGGGGCCCGCCGGAGAGAGAGTCGTGTAAGGACTAGATTACCCTTTCCAGATTTAAGTAATTACATGTCACGTGAGTAGGAGCGTGTCTGTTTAATCTGAAGAAGAAGATGAAGGAGGAGTAATAAAGAGTGTTGTCACGTTTATTCAGTTTTCTCGTCGCCACCACTTTCCCGGTCAGCTGTCATTCTTGTTTTCCGCTACTTAAGTTTTTCTTTTTTCTTTTTCGGGAAAAATTAAAAAAGAAAAAAACTTGTTTTTTTTAACTTACCTTTTTTAATTTTAATTTATTTATTTTAGGAGAAGTGGGTGGGGGTTGGATTTGTCGGAAGTACCCTTGTAAAAGGGTTTAAGAAGTTGGAAGGACAATATTGTCAGGAAAAAGAGACATTAGTCATTGGATGACTTACTTTTACTTGTGTTTAGGAAACTTCCACCCAACGCCTCCTCTTTCTCTCTCCTCAAGTGACGTATTTACCCTCACTAACTAACCTAAATGGCATTCCACTGTTTTTACTTTAACAAGGGCATAATGGTCATTTAATTGGATTGGAGATATAGTTTGGGCGTGGGATCCAAGTAGATTGAACAATGGGAGAAAAAGAAAGAGGGGGTTGTAAGTTGTTGGTGTGTGGCGTTAGGTCCGCGTTTGGTTTTAAATGGTGTTTTTATTTTTACTGGATACATATAGATGATGTGCTTACTTTCTTGGTTTTTATTCTCTGTTGACGCGCTCTTCTCTATTCCCATGCGCCGCTCTTCTTTTTTTCGGGTTTTTCGCGAGTCAACACACCGTCTTATCATTATGAGACTACTTTTATGAGCGACCTAAGAGTAAATCTTATGGTTATAAGTGTACAAGTTCAAATGTGTTCGCCTTGGTGACACGCCCTAATTTTTGTAGTTTTTTTTTTTTTTTAAAAAAAATTAATTTCTTTTAATATTTTATTATTTTTAAAGTAATAAAAAAATAATAATGGGATTCGTGGAGTGTAGTAGTGTGCAAGGAACCACTAGTACAATCCCACGCGTTAAGGGAGTGGAGAGGAAGAAGTCACGTGAGGAAATGAATGTGGGGTCACGTGATAGTAGTGCCACCGGTTGGAGTAGGTCACGTGGCTATAAGACAGCGGTTATGTTATGTTATCAGCTTTGTTTGGGCTGGCGGTTAACGGTTGCCGGTGACTAGTAGCAGCCTTCCACGTGTCTGCTGACATTTTTGAAGGTGGATGATATACTTTTGTTTTAGTCTAATGTGTGCCAGTTCTACTGATCTCACGGTGATCCTTAAATCTGAGCCGTCCATGAGTCGAGGGGAATTGTTAGTGGGGTTTATGATGGTGATTGAGGGTTGGGATTATCTGGGGTCCCACTTTAAGAGGGTGTTAATGTTTGGAAGATGGTGGTTTGAAGTTTCATGTGAGTGATGGATGGGTCATTGGTGGGAATTAGTTGCTTATCCAATAATCTAGGACCCACTCTTTTTTATTTTTTATTTTCACAAAATGTTGTTAGGTAGGCCAAAGTTTGAATCTTTTTAATCTATCTTTAGATTTTGAAGTTAATTTGCGGGATTTTGAGTTGAACTTATGTTGTAAATTACAAACATTATTATGATTAGTTGTATGTAAATAAAAAAGTTATGAAATTTCCAAATCTGTGAACTTTAACATGTTTGATCTTTGAATGAACCTCTTTCCCTTTTAAATCTCTTTTTAAGTGGGGCCCTCATTCTAATGTCGGTTAATAATCATGTGGATCTAATGCTAAAACTAGCAATGCTGGTATAAGAGCTTGGAGTAATGTGGAATTGGTCTAATTGGAGTAATGACTAATGTTATATGTGGGCGTTTTTTCTATATTTTGTATCAAATGACAGTTATAGCATTCTCAAGTTGGTCACCAAATCATTGTCTTAATTACTTGCTTAAATTGTTGTATGAGTTGTTTTTGTTTCAAATCTGATTTTGGATTCTTCTACGTGTATGAAATCTGACTTCTTCTTCATGATTGGTTGTAACAGATTTCGGCTTCCACTGAAACCCCGACCACCACCACGACCAGCAAAAGACCTAGGAGGAAGAAGGTACTGCATCTCTTATGGTCATTTAATGATGTTTATTCGATGCGCTTTATGATGCACTACACGATTGTTTTCATTTCCTTATTGAGATGATTATTCTGTTCATATGCTGTGATGATCTTATACGTGATTTTGTCAACTTTTGTTAGACATTTGCTGAACTTAAAGAGGAGGAAAGTTCACTGACGAAGGAGCGGACATATTTGAAAAAGGTTTGTTTTGTTGAACTTGGTCAGAGTCTTAGCTAGCTTGTTCTACTTTCTGGAAGTAATTTGCTGATGATATTTCTATATCTCTTAACAGGAGTTGGCTTCATTACGCGTAACCTTGAAACAGGAGAGATCAATAAATGAGAATCTAAAGAGAATTAAGGTATGTTTTTATTTCCCCTGATGCGACCTCTTGTTTGTCTTTAACTTTAAAGTTAACCATGAGTCCTTTCCGGTGTGCTTTCTTCATTTTGTTTCTAGTCTTAACCCTGTACTCTATAAAAGTTTGCATAAAGATTGACACAAGCTGATATACTGGTTAGAAAAGTCACTTTCCGAACTTACAGGTTGCCTCACTATTTTGAAATTTCACTGCCCCATAAATCATTCTAATATGAAATGACCACTATTTGTTGAAATGGAGGTTTAGATACATTGGATTTTATTGTCAAATTCTGAAAGGATGTTTACTCGTGAATTGAGTGAAAATTGCTTCATCTTGTTTTCGATTGTTTCTGTGTTGTCGTGTTGAACTTTCCATACGCTTGTGAATGCTGATGCATATGTAACTTAACTATGGGAATTGTTTCAAATGATAAGAATTGTTCTTTTAGTCATTATTGAAGTCTTCATTTGGTGTATAAGGCATTAATTTAATTTTTTGACATGTTCTACAGCTTGACCTAAAAGTAGAATCCAGAATAAAATCAGAAGCAAATTCAGTTGATGAACGTAATAACACAAACAATGGAATATCAGAAGCAGCCTCTTCGAGTGTATCAAGACAAAATAAAATTGAGGATGCTTCAGATCCTGATTCGTTATCACAGAAATGTGCAACATCGCATGATTCCCTATTTATGCTACCTGATCTAAATATGGTGCCAGACGATGCAGTCGTTGGAATGAGCTGATGAAACGAAGTTTCCATTACCTCATTTTCCAAATTTGAAGCTAACTGTTTCTAAGGTTTACTTCTGGTTGGCGCTTTGTTCAACTGTGCGATGATTGAAGAGCCCTCCATCAGACAGGTGTAATTACAGCAGGACTTAGGGGATTCACTTGGTTATTTACTGCCCAGATCCTAATACATATCTGGGCAATCTACGATAAGCTTAGTATTCATAGTTGTTAGATATTATACAGATACTCAAATGTTCGTTCTTTTTTCCTTTTCGGTCAGATTTTCTACCATCTTTGCTCCAAAAATTCGTTGGGGTAAGCTCTTTCACTTCTTTGCATCTGGAACAAAATACGTTACTTAATGTATTCTGTGCCATTATATTCTTTTCTTAATTAGGTACTTATGACTTACGGGCAGTTGTACTATAGATGTTAGAATCTATCTAATTTCATGACATAATTTTATTTCATTTTAACTTGAGAAAATATACAGCTTTCTGTTGCATGATATTATCAGCATCAGGAGCTGTCTGAGAACCCATTTTCGGATTCAATATATTCAGCTTTACAGACAATTACAGTGAGTACAATGGATTTTATATTATTAACAAGATAATATAGACAAAGTTTATGGTCTATTGGATTCTTTCCTTTGTTTTTTAGCTTATAAATTTGAATGCAAGATAAAATTTGGTTTGATTATAAGATAAATCAAGTAACTCATCAAGTTCCTTAGGCTGTATCTGTATGGAATTTGTTTGTACATGGATACAATCATACAGATAAAGATACGAAACATGATAACTTAACTTGTTAATTCCTGGATTGTACTGTACGTTTTTCATTGGATATGGGAAATACAATTATTGATACTCTGCCTTGGTGATGTGTTTGAGCTACTTAGATTCGGTCTCGAGCCATCTTTTAAAAAATATCGTACTCTATTGACGTACGAACAATTAGGCAACTAACAGACGGTCAAGATGAATAACGCCCTTACAAAAGTTTAGCGTATTGGTAAATTTTGTGTGCCTAACTCGAGATTCCTTTCGGACTAAATTGTTTTATTTTCTATCCTGTACTAATTGTGGCTGGATAGTGTGTGAAGGGGATGATAATATTAGTCAAAAGAGTTTCTGAAAAATTCAAAGACCTACCTTTAAATTTTGTATCTATATTTTGTATCTATTTAGATAGGCATATTTGGTGTGTTTATTGGTAACCATTCAACAAGAGATGCTGGTTGCACAAAGAAAACATTTGAATCTCGTGAACAAAAAAAAGTTGACCATTACTAATTTTCATTCATATTTCACATTTAAATTAATAAAATAATAATATGAAGAATATGTCAATATAACATTAAAAATAGTGTGGTCCAAATATGACTTTTGAAATGGTCTAGGTGGCGTGGAACAGCTGACCAATAGTCATGGTGTTCCCCACTTTGTGGAAGCTTTCATGCCATTAATTACATTTGGGCCTTTCTCTTATTGGGCTTATTATCGGGATTCTTTGGGCCTGTTTGTGTGTGTGTGTCAGCTGTATTCAACTTGGTAATAGTTGGAAAAGTTGAAATTAAAAATGGGTAATAAATCAGTTTTGACCCGTTTTTGAGTCCGACAGTTGAGCTACCACCGACTATTAAAAGTAGAAAGTAAAGGGTAAAGTAAACAAGACAACATGAAAACATCCACAAACACTTGCATAAATCATTAAATAAATTTAATAAATGTTTTATTTGTTGGTTGACTTGAAGTTTTACCCTTCATTTCCCAAAATTCATTTCTATGTTGGACCTGCCTTTTACATTCTAACTCTAAAAAATAATGCAAGATGTGGCTAATAGTTTTGTTTTTTTCCCCTAGTATCTCAATTTTTATATTATTTTTCATGTACTCATATTGACTTTCTATATCAACTTTTGGATCTTTTCATTGTTAATGATTATAAACAACAAAATAATTTTAATTAAGATTTAATTTGACAAAAGCATATCCATACCCAAATAAATCTAAATAAAGATTTGAGTTGTGTTAATTTTTAATAAGTCAAGGGTAAAGAATATTTACTCAATTCCATCAAAATGTGACAAATAAAAATCACAGTAAACTATTTTCTATTGCCCATTTGCCCCCTAACTTAATTCCAACTTTTTAACAAAAACAAAAAAAAAAAAAAAACAAAAAAACAAAAAAAAAAACACAATATTTCTACCCTATGAGTAATCAAGAGACTAATATCTGGGACGGAGGAAGTAACCTCTTAACATTAGCTTTCACGGTAGAGAAAGTACAAACATTTACCAACTTAGATCCCCACAAAGAATAGCAGTATTTAAGATTATAGATCTGGAGTCAACTAGACATTGCTTGAGTCTAAAGTTTATAAAATGGAAATAAATCCACTCTCTAAGCATATTTTTGCAAGTAGGTATGTAATGGGCTGATAAAGATGTATTTTTTATATAAGGGGGGCGGGAATCATGATTGATTTTGTATATCATGTCAGGTAAGCTGCTCACCCTCTTGGAATCATGAATTTGTCTATAACTTATAGTTTTTATTTCCTGAAACAATAAAATAAACTTATCCCTCTTATACCAGTACTTAAACAAAACCTAAGGTAAAAAAAACAGACACAAATTCACAGGTCAACAGGACAGTGCTTAAGGCTAGAATCGAGCCCGGGCTCCCGGTTCCAGCTTCCTTGCAGGATCTGAGAGGTTTACCTAAAATTCAAGATTCCTGGATTTAAATGGAAATAGAGGGTAGAAGATACAGAAAATGCAAACTTATAAAAGAATAGAATAAAGGCAAAAGAAAAAGACCTTCAAATTTCAAAAATCAATTGTTTCACTCAGTATGTAAAGAATCAATGATGAGTAATGTTGATAGCTTTAACAACAGAGGTATCTTGAAGAGTTTAATAATCTAACCCCCAACTAATCCTGATGACAAGGGGAACAAAAGAACAATATTATATAAATGTAACGTAAACAGCCAAGATAAGGGGGGACATTCAAGTTTGAGTCACCAACCATCATGACTGTCTGATGGTCTCTTCAACAAGTTGAATACAGTGGTACAAAACGAGCTCAAGAGGGTTTAATCCACACATTATGTCCATTGCAAGTTGCTTGTCACCATTTTTAATTTCTGCATTTATGCTCATCACCAAAGTTCTTAGAGGCAGGAGCCACTTGTTGTACACCTCCTCTAATTTGGTTTTAGACACGATTCCTGTGTAGTTCGTCTTCCCTGTATCAGCGGTCAATATTCTGGCATCAGAATTCTTGAAACAAAATACATAGTCTCATACAGATACAGAAACAGATTATGCAAAAATACACATGCTCATTTTTTGTAGGAAGAGTTTTATAGTGCATTTGGATGAGGATGGAGGAATGGGGAGTCAAAGATAGGGATCTATTTTACTATTTCTGGACACAGAATAGGGAAAAAAGAACAGAAAAGAATAGGATGGATCCATTTTCCATCCCCTTTTAATCAGCTGTATCCGTTCACTATTATAAACAATTTGAAGGAAATGGAAGCATAACCCTTTTCTCAACTCATCACCCTTCCCCTTTCAACCATGAACGCTAACCAAACACGTTATAAGTGATGCAGTAAGTCAAGCTAAGCTTGGTGAGAGCAAACTAATAATTGGGGAATCTGAGTATTTTATAGGCTATGAAAAGCTGTGCAGCAGGCTAAGAAAGAAGTACATCGTTGCTGTTAGGAACTTAGTGCAAAGCATACTGGTGCATTGTTGGGTTATGGCATCGCACATGTCCTCGAATCACAGTGACAGGTCCCTGCGTAAGTGATATCAAACTTTATCGGCAGCCTGGCTTAATCCAAGGTTCGGAAAGGGATTCCATATCATATCCAGTTATTGGAGGTATCTGGCCGGGCATAAATAAGAATAAAACGCTTGATTGAGGGGATAACATCAATCCTGGGTCAATCATAATACCTCTTAGCCCAGAAGCCCTTGAAAAACTATAGCTCACAAGTAGAAGTTTTGCCTTGGAATCTGCATGTAGCCTCCTAGTAACTGCCATTGCATTAACTGGTCATATGGGCTCTTGGCATCCAAGGTAGCCCTCAGATACTACTCTAACATAGTAACATGTGGCAAGATCTGCATCCTTATGTGAGCAACCACACTAATGACAAGGTATACCCATGTTATCCTAAATTCTGACAATCTGACCAAACGCTAGTTTTTTAGAGAATGCAGGAGCAAACTACTCAGATTCTCAAATTAGCGCAAAAAAGGTTAAAAATCCATCCTTCTTGATGATAAGATAGCTCACAAAAATTACACCAAAAAATGACAACCAGGAGTAAAGGATAGCTTCCAAACAAACAGTACTAAGGCCTGGTGAGTGGTGGGCCTGCAAATGATCCCTAAGCACTAAAGACCCTATAGTTGACAGTTTTTTTCCCTTACCCTATGCAAACCCAGCAAGGGTACGAGCAAATGAGCCAAGGCTGCTGGAACTTCTCAGGCACAAGCCAACGTTGTCCCTTATCCACAACAATGATTATAAGCGTTGTAGGTTCTGGTTTGTTGATTGGGTAGCAGGCCCAGACATGTAAAATATTTGTTTACAGAGGTTGTTGAGGATATCGAAATATTAGAGCTGTATCAAGACTTATCAATCATCACTACTAGTCCAAGATATTCACACGGCCAAGAGTCAAATTGGCTCTGGCAGATCAATAAATTTTCCCATCTTGTCTATGATCGACTTGCTTAGGCTTTAATAGATCACCTTCCCTGCAAACTCACAAAATCCCAAAATGACACAAGAAAACTCAAGGATTGATGGATCCAAGCAGAATCATTCAGAAACCCCATAATCCATTGAGTCAAGCTTACTCTCCTATAATAAGGTAAGGTTCATAGTCGTAAATAAGGTTCACTAGATTCAAGCTGGTAAATTCTCAACCCTGCAGTGTAGCAGCCAAGCGAATCAGAGGAATTATACTGTTGAGAGCATCTCAAGGCATATACGTGTAGTCTTTGCCTCAATCATGGCAACAGAGTCTTGATCTCAAAATAAAACATTGCAGCACAAATTCCTATGATTTGGAATTGACCCTGTGCTGTATTTACGGATACTTTGTCGTTATTAATGGATTTTTCTTAGTTCAGCAATGCCAATTGCTTCCCAGATCCAAAGACTATACTTTGGTCATTAAAATCTTGAACTCCATGATCATGAGTTATACTCCAACATTTGTCCAGCATGTGTTGAGTTCTGGGACAAAGTGGTTACAACACCTAATTAACTTTTAATCAAAATCTATTGACCTCCAATTCGGTGATGTTACAGCCATGTGATATAAGGCAAAGCTCACCATACATGCAATTTTTTGTTAACATCACTGAAAGGACCAGGGTGACCTATATATCTCAGATCTAAACATGCCAAGATTATCATATATAAGGTCACTTGACAGCAGTGAGCCGGTGAGTAACACGGTTTGGACGTTTGGTTCAGTCATACTGCAGATGAGAGATACTAGTAACACAGAAGAATGAAGTAAATTCATGTGTACAAATACAAAGCAAGATTTAAGTATAAAGAATATGATCACCTGTTTTCTCTGCTATTAGAACATATCTGTACAGGTTAAGAGCTGAAAGAACCTGCAATTTACGAATTACTTAATGAAAAAAAGTGGAATCAGAAGATATATAGGAACATGCAGTCTTCCGGTCTTCCCATTCATCCCAAGACATCATAAGAGGAACCGAATAAGAGTACCAGGATCAGAAACAAAATTAAATAAGCAAGAAGCCATTACAAAATTCATACAAGTTGAGACATTAATACCGCATCACTTTGCTCAGGGAGGGAAGGTGGTCCTCCATTGGGGGGTCTCAAAACAAATTCCACCAATTCAAGTATGCTAGCATTCCAGAAAGTGCAGCTAGAAGACACTTTCTCTTCTCGCATCTTAAGGTTATCAATACGAAGGTTCTCTCTAATGCAATCTAAAAGTATTGCCACCTGCAAAAGTACAAATTGGTTAGATGAGAGTGATGTATAGTCCACGTCTCCACGATGTCAATTGTGGGATTATAGATCAATGTAACTACAGAAAGAAGGGTTAAAGTCTAACCATGGATGAAGAGGTGCTAGATTTAATCAAGACCTGCATCATGTCAAGCCTTGAAGAAGCTGGATTATCAGCAAGCACCTGTTAATCAATCAGATCCCAGGAGGATAACAACATGATGAATATTATTAAATCTTGTCACAATAGAGCAGAGACGGATGATATATAACATAAGATTTAGCACCATGATGTTTAAACATTTCACATGCAAAAAAATTGAGATACAATCTATAAGAAGAAAGACACAATATATAATAATTTGAGACTTAAGCTTAAGGAAGGAGAAACAGGGTATGCAGCAAACAAAGCAATAAGGTGCACCAAACTTAAGGAAGGAAAATAGCTCCCAAGAGCGAAAAATGTTTTCCCTTTGAAAAGAAGGTATGTCACATTTTCCTCTTTATTACTTGCATCCCTTACCTCTCCTCTCATCTATCTTCTCCTTTCCATTCCTATTTTCCCCTTTATAATTTTTCGTGTAAGGAATCAAACAAAGGAAAACTGATTTTACAATTGTGTTTTCCCTTGAAAATTATATTCCATAGAGAATGATTTTCCCAAAAAGTTGTTTTCCGATATAACAAACAGAGCCTAATAGTTTGTTATACTTGATTATATGAAAATTTTCAACATTTGATCAAGGAATGATAATGCACAGGGCTCCAGAGAGATCTCACCCTTTTTAAAGCAGCAAAAGCCATTTTTCTTAACTCAGCATCAGGAGCATACATGATGACTGACATAATAGCCTGAACATTTTCAAGCATCAGCAATAGATCAGAGGAAAAGATACATGAACTGTGTTGGGACATGGCAGGAGAATACCTGCAGAGTAGAAATAAGGCTGGGTGTGAAGGATGAGCATATCATGTCTTCATTCACATCTTGTTCACTGTTTTCTGTAATGATCAGCAAGAAGTCTGTCGCCTGTTTCTTTAAGATCCAAGGGAGCTCACCTAAAGAGAATATATATTTCATCATGCCTATAGCTGAACATCTTCTACTTTGGGAGGTCCTAAGATCATTCTTGAGAAGACTGACATTCTGCCCAGCTGTCTGAGTGACTTCATCAGATAAATGCCCCCAAATCACTGGATCAAAGGACAAGAAAGAAGTGTAAAAATGAAACAGGACAGTATATGAAAGATAGTACAGTGGAATCATCATGGACAAATAATCACCTGAAAGAACTGCTCCATGATTGACATAGCAAAAACAATCCATGTAATCATCCGTTTCATCTGGACATCATAGATGGAAATAGAAAAGGAATCACCACCCCAGACGCCAAGATAAATAGAAAATTGCCAAGGAAGAGAGTACAATAAGTTGATAACTCACCATCACGTATACGATCAATAAGTGGATCAACTCCATCGCCACTTAAAAGATCCGCATATGATAAACCACAATACGGAAAGAAGCTTGATAATATTTGAACAAAGGAAAGACAAGATGAAACTTCATCCCCCGTGCTGATTGAAACAATAGTCTGCAGGACATGTTAAAAACACAGAAACATTACAGAACATGGTAAAGCCTGCTAGAGTGAAGAAAACAAAATGGAGATGAAAGCCATAAATGTTAATTAACAATGATGTTAAGGCTTTTAAGCAATGTGTTCTCAATTTTAGATAAGAGACAGAATTAATATCTCCTTAGAATTGAAGAAATTACAGAAACATAAAATCAGGAGACGAGTAGTTACCATGATTTGCAAAACATATAAGCTGAGTAAGCCACGGAGTTGTCTGTTGGCTCCATCCTCCTGTTGGTTGAGAAATGAATCAAATTGATGAGCCAGAAGAAAATTAATTCACCGTGAAACACATGCCAAAGATTGACATACCAACTTTTTACACGTCCCTAGTATAGAATTGGCAATGCTGATAGCTCCTTCAAACAATTCCTTGAATCCTATATCTCTATCATCCAAATCAAAAGACGCAGCCTTCACAGCATTAAGGATAATGGGAAGAGCAACTTTAATTTGCTCAGCTTGACGCCTTCGTATGGAGAGAAATGCTGAACAATTTAAAAGTACCATCATTCTTCCAAACCAATGAAGAATATTTGGACGTTCAAACTATTAAGTATTAACACTTGAAGATAGAAATTAAACTATAATTAAAGTCAAAATCTACAATTAGAAGAAAAATATTGCATCAAAGTACACAACACCCCTTTTTTCCTTTCAAGAAGTATGTACTTAAGGCATGCAGTGATAGGTACCTTTAGATACCCCACGTAGAAGAGCAGAGACATAACCAGGAGCATCAGTTGTTTTCCCATAGGAATCCAATGCCTGTTCCAGTGATATTAAGTCATCAGCAGAAATGTAAACTCAACACAAATCGACAAAACAATAGAATAATTAACACATCTATCATCAGCAAGATGTGGCCAACAGTCACTTTATTTTACTTACTCACATTCACCAATAAAGCATGAGATAAATAGATGTTAAGCACACAAGTATTTTGATGCAATCTGAAGCAGACCATAGTCATGCCAATAACAGTTCTGAAAGCAACAGTACAGCATATGAATTGAAAGTCAGTTTTTGAGGAAGAAAGTGCTACTCGAGCATACATCAGAATAATGGACTATTCTATAGCTATACAACTTAGGAATCAGAGCTAATGTGCTATGAACTACATGATTTCTACTGTTACTTAGGTAAGAATGAATAAATAAATAATAGTAATTTTGACAACATTGACAGTGAATTTACCAAGGGGGAAAAAATAAAAAAAAAAAATACACTGACAGTGATGGATCCCTCAAGACATTTTCTTCATCATCAATAGACATACATGGGAAGCTGAGAGTCCTCCAGAGTATGGAAATCAATACAAGTAGTACACATGGGAGCTAATCCAATACTTATAAAAGTATTTTGAGACTTAAGCAATGCATGGGGGCACTGTGCCCCTTTTTCATGAAGGAGGGAAAAAGGGGATAGGAAAAACTGAAAGATGGATGAGCGAGGATATCAGGTAATTTATTTAACCTTCTTCAATAAGCATAGTCCTAACCTTATGTTCATGTCCCAAATAACCTTTTTTCAAAACAATTATGAGTATTATGTTATAGTCACGAAAAAGGAGTTCAAATCTTACGCAGTAACACTGTGTGCCGGACTGCTAATTCACAAACACTTGCTTAATCAGTTAGGACAGGCCTTAAGGGATAGCTTATGAAATGAATCATACGGGAATTTGGGGGGGGGGGGGGGGGGGGGGTGAGATTTCAGTGCTTGTTTGTAGAAAAGTAAATACCAAAATTAGTACACGGGTCTGAATATATATACCTCACAGAACACAGAAATCATGTCGCGTGGACTACATTTTGCTGTGAAGTGATCAATAACACTTCCAACAATCTCACAGCACCTCTGTGACACTCCTGCAAACTTGGCAATAGCTTTGGGCAGCTCAAATGAAAGTGCATCAACAATAGCCTGTTAAATGTCAACCAGTTAAAGGTATCCTTACTAGAAGGAGCCTGGCAAGCTACTTACATCCAACCCCCCTTACCCCGCCAATGGCGAGAGCTTGATTAAAGGCACAGGGATGATGTTGTTGATGTAGAATGGTAGATGATGCATAACACCAATAAACTTATAACAACGCTCTCAAACATGTATTTGTTAGGGCTGTTTCAGTCACACCAATAATCAAACAGCTCCATTAAACAACTCATAACACATCCAAAACATGACAGTAATTGCTTAAACTAAACCCCAACAATACCCTCTTCTCAATTTCTGCAGAATAGGTTCATCAACCTTCAATGTAACACATGCCCACAAAACCCTATTCACACAAATTCACAATCAATCCTCCAAACCCCAAATTTAATAGGAAGCAAGAAAGAATAATACCTGATCAAGAGAAGGATTTGAAAGGAAAGAATGAATCTGCGTAAGAACAACGATAGAATTGTTTCGATTTTCTTCATCATCAGGATCTGAAATAGCAGCATCAGAAATTGAGCTGAGAAACTCAACAATCCCAGAAATTACTTCTTCCGATTGACGAATATCACCATCTTCTACTGCCTACAACAAAAGATCAATAAAGGGTACATGTAAAAACAGTCAAATGGGTGTTTAAACTTTCTGATCAAATACTTAGTGCTGTAATTACTTGATCAAATGCGAAAAGGGATGAGAGTGAAAACCTTGGAGCAGGATTCAAGGGATTGTTGAAGGTGAATAATCAAGGATTGCGAAGAAGGAGAAGCTGTAGATGTTTCTTCTGATGGTGCTGACATTGTTGAAGCTTTGTGCTGAGTTTTAGCGGGATTCTATTGCTGCTCAATGTTGGGGGTTTTGGAGTAAACTTTCCAGTGAATTCGCGGGAAGATGACATAGAACTTTTTTTTTTTTTTTTGAGTAAGCAAACGCCTATTCACTTTTACTGAACAGAACTGATTGGAGTTGAGCTGCTGAACTGAACTGCACTAAACTAAATAGAGCTAAAATAAATATTTAGGAGAGAAGAAAATTGAGAACTGAACTGAAATGAATTAAAATTAAGCTAAAGTGAACAATCCCTAAGTATAGTTGTCAAATGTCAATTAGGGTGTTTGGGTCGAGTTTAGTGAGCTTGGATTGGGCCTCATTTAAAACTTGAGTTATGCTTGTAAGCTTGCACATGTGAGTCGAAATCTAAATTGACTGTTTTTTCGGGTTGAGCTAGGTTTTGACAACTTAGTAACTTACGCTATAAGGGTTAGTAAATGCCAATGTGTGCAAGATTAATAACATGATTATCAAAATTTTATGGGTTATTTTTTATTGGGTTTGTGAGCAATTACCTAAACTAGGTTAGGTCCCGTGCCATGCATGGTATATCGTAATTTTTATCATTAAATAACATTATTTTTAATTAAAAAATTTCTAAAACTATTGTGAGCAATTTTTTACCAAAAAAATAGTTATTTTCTTCTTATATCATGTCTTTACAAAAATATTTAAATACTTGTATTAATACCACGTTAAAGAGTTGTTTAGTACTTTAGTCGAATGAGTATATTAAAATTATGTTGAATGACTGATTTTAAAAACGTTCGGTAATTAGCGACCGTTTTTATAATCATTTGCTAACATTCATTTTATCGACTAATTTGATGCCCGTCATTTTAATTTTTCAAAGACATAATTGATGTATCCTTTTTATTTTTTACAATTAATCAAAGAAGTATGTATAAATTATATAGGTTTTTTTTTTCTTCCTAATTTAGTAATTATTCTTGTCCAGTATATTCTTAAGATTATATATTCTTAAAAAAAATTCACAAAGGTTGCATTTTCAAAATAATTATATGGTAATGTTGCCAAAACGCATACCTATAATAGTTGTGAACCCATCTATAGAATGTAAAAGATCTTTAATTATTTTATATAGTTAATTATGACAATTATTATTGTATATAATAATTTCCTTAAATATAAAAGTTTTATAAAAGGATTGTTTTTTAAAAAAAAAAAAAACAAAAATACTAAGGACACACCAGAAATTGACACGTGTCATTACTGGTGTGTCTTTTAGTATATAGTTATTGATATAACAAAAAATATTATAAACGACGTATGGTTTGGCTTTGTTTTTATACCGTGGACTCAATTCTCGTGAGAGTTTCTTTGGGTCAAACCGTCAAATGATGCAAAAAAACAAGGGACAAAAGATGAATACACCATACAAGACGAACACAAATGTTATTTTAAAGGCACATAGACAATTATAAATAAACATTGTTATAAAACACACTTAAATAATTTTTTTTTTTTTTTTGATGAATATAAAACACACTTAAATATAATCAAATGGAAAATGCTAAAACAGAAAAGATTGATAATAACTAAGCATTAGTCGCATTGTGATTTTATTATATAATGTTAGCCATAGTAAATGTTTATATGTAACCCATTTTTCGTGATTATGATTATATCACTTCACATAATTGTCAATTCGAATGTCCGGATCGAATTTGATGAAGTAGAATTAGGTCAGATTGTGTCTACTAAGTTATCGTGCTCAAACAAGTCGATACCTAATTAGGGGGTGTTTGGTTCGCAAAATATAGGTATGAGGTATGGGTTTAGAATGACTAAAACCCATACCAGATGTTTGGTTGTCAAAAATGTGAATTTTAAACCCATATCTCAAGCCCATAAGGTATGGGGTTTAAAAATCTTGGGGGGAGGTGGGTTTGACTCATTCCATTTCCTTAGGTATTAAATACATGGTACTAAGGGGATGAGATTCCATTTCAGGATTGAACCAAGCACACGGTATTAAGTATCGAGTTCTAACCCGATACCACCTTAACCCCATTCATAATTCCAAACCCATACCACTTTGCAAACCAAATGCCCCTTAAAAATTTCAGTCAATACCTAATTAAAATACTTCGAATCGGGTCAGTCGGATTAGTTGTTGACGGACTCTACGGTGTTACTTTCACCAAATTATTGCATTTTACTGCTCCCTTTAACCCTCTTCCCAACAATTCGACAACATTCATATTGCAGAAAACATACCCAAAAACACTTAACCATTTCCGATCCACCTTCAAACACTTGATTCTCTCTCCTACAATCTCAATCCTCCACCTTCAAACTCCCCAGAAATGGAACCAGATGTAAGCATTGAATCAATGTGCACGATCCGAATAGCAGTGCTTCCAATCGGCCAAATCTCACCATCCCTTTTCAGAGAATACGCTTCTCTCTTAACCCTTCACTCAAAAATCGATCTTTCATCAATCAGTTCGTTCTACACTGAACACCAGAAATCCCCTTTTACCCATCAACCATGGGATTCTGGGTGTCTTCGTTTTAAGTTCATTCTTGGTGGGTCACCTCCTAGCCCTTGGGAAGATTTTCAATCCAATCGTAAAATCCTTTCTGTAATTGGGATCTTTCATTGCCCTTCTTCCCCTGATCTTGATTCAGTCAATGATCAGTTTAACATTGTTTGTAAGGGGTATAATTCTTCTTTGTCTCAGAAGTGCTTTGGGTTTTGCCCTAGTGATGAGCAGGTATTTAATCTATTTAACTTTCAATGTGATTCTTAATGGCATTATCATGCATAGTGCTGCAAAGGTAGTGATGTAAACGGGATTTGATCCAAGGTCCCGAGTATTGTCCCTAAACATTTTAACCAATTAAGCTAGTTGACACTTAGTGTCATTTGTGGGTGATTTGGAGAAATATGTCATATTGTGTGTGTGTGTGTGGGTGGATGAGGAGTTGATAATGTGGTATACCTGTAATTATTATGTGATTTCTGCATTTGGGAAATTGTTGATTTTATGGTTACTTTGGATATGGATATGAACCTTATTTTAATGCAATCTCCTATTATATATAAATCCAGGTAATATTACTATAATTGTTGATGTAATTGCCCATTTAGTTGTTGATTTTTATGGTAAGTTAGATTTTGGGCTCATGTTGGCAGATCTTATGTTTTATGAAATGCATCATTTCATCTAGTTGCCTTATATGTTAACCTTGGTTTATTTGTTATTTGATCAATATATTTGCTTGCTAGATTACGTGCAGTTTGTTAACCTTGGTTCAAATTGGACTTCTTTTTTCGTAAACCGGAATTTTTTGTTTTAAGCAATTCTAGCCTTAGTACTCTTAACAGGGTTGAGACTATGAGTTATTGAGCTGCAAGTCTGTAACATTGCTCTGTCTGTTTCAAAAATCCCAATGCTTTTAGTATTGATTGTCAGTATTATGATTGGACTTGGACAATTATTTGTTATTTAGTGTTCCAAATCTCTTACAAGTTTATCCATGATTTTTTGTATGAGGCAGGGTTTGATATGATTGAGAATTTGGACCCACACATACCTGTTGGTTTTCTTAGTTCTCTAGAATGCTATAGGAAATGTTAAAGATGAACGGGGGATTGGGGGGGGGGGGGGGGGAATTGGCAATGCACCCTTTGCCACAACAAAATGCAGTGGCATTGGCCTGTGGGTAATAGGATGGTGCCATGGTGGGGGTTTCATTGTTAGTTTGTTACACATGTGGGATTGCGTTTGTTTCTTTTAGCATTTTTGTCAAAAGCAAAGAAGCTATTCTTGTTAGTCCCCAATTCTGAACTCTAAAGGCAATTGATTTACCTGCTACTAGTTAACCTTTTTTTAGGAATAGGGATATTGATTCAGTGATTATAAGCTGAAACATTGTCTACCATAGTTGTAATATTGTCTACTGTGGTCTCTTTTAATTTTGTGGAAATGGACAACATTTGGTTGTTTGTATATTATGTTACGGAGGACAGAGTTAGAGCCTTGCATTAGATAAAGATAACAGTGAGCTTGAATTTCTTATAAGATTGAATTTTGGTTTTTATATATGTTCATGAAAGGGATGGAGGAGGAAATTTTTTGTGGATGACTATACGGAATAATCACTTTTGGTTCATGTAGCCGACCCCACTTATGGGATTAAGCCTTTGATTGATTGATACCTATTCATGTAGAGGCGGAATCCAGAATGTTATTAGTTTGATAGGTTCAGTTAGTTTATTTGCCATGTACTTATGTTTGACACGCCTGCTTTTGTTGGTTCAATATTTAAGCTTTCTCGATTACATGGACATTTATAGTGTAGAGTCTACTTGTGCCTTGAAGTTGTATTTGTTGTACAAGTAACTCACTGTTTCACTGAACTCCAAAAATCACCAGATTTGAACCTTTAATTCGGGGTCATCAGTACATTTAGCAGCTCTGCACATTTTAAAGGTTTTACTGTGTTACAGTGGAATTTTCTGAATATCTTTTATGGAGACAAAAGGTCAAAAGCTATGAGGGGTTATACAATTATCAACTGGTCTTGCGACACATTTAAAGTGTGAAACTAGCTGTCCAGTTGTCCTATTAAATTCCATGTGTCTTGCTTCCTTTGATCCTTTCTTTTTGTTCTCTTTACTTGTAGATGCTTGGTTTAATGGGACCTATATCTTCTCTTGCAGCTTAAAGATGGCAATAGAAGACAGGACAATTTGAACTTGTTTCCTCCTGCCGATAGACAGACTCTGGAGATGCATATGCACACAATGATGCAGGATATCGCTGCTTCATTGTTGATGGAATTCGAAAAATGGGTCCTCAAAGCGGAATCTGCTGGGACAATTGTCAAGACACCTTTGGATTCACAAGCCAGTCTCAGCTCAGAGGAGGTTTATGGTTTAGGTGTTTACATGGATTTAGATTTTAATTTTTCTTGCTCTGTAGCCTGGTTGCCCCTTCCCAGTGATTGTATCTGACATGTATGATGGAAGCAGGTGATCAAGGCAAAAAAGCGGAGACTTGGCCGTGCACAAAAAACCATAGGAGATTACTGTCTTTTAGCCGGTTCACCTGTTGATGCCAATGCCCACTACAATACTGCTTTAGAACTTGCCAGATTGACAGGGGACTTTTTCTGGTATGCGGGGGCGCTTGAAGGCAGTGTTTGTGCATTAATGGTAACCGTTGGGCCCACTAGCTGTCTCATTATTTGTCAATTATGTTATATTATATGGAGTATTATTTTAGTCTATTTTGAGTATATCTGTTTAGCAAAAGTTAGTCTGTTCTAATGAGAATGGAATTGACTTGAAATCACTTAAATTGCACATGTTTATCATCAAGTAGATGGAATATCACTTTATCAGCCTGTAGTTTGTATTGTGAATCTTCATTTCCTATCTAGGGAGTATCTTTTTTACTCCTACTTGATTTCTGTGCATAGTCTCTTCCCTTTCTGTTTGAAGAAAGGGATTATAGCCCTTCGTATATTGGTTACGTCTGCAATAAGGTTATCATTTAGTTTGTACAAATCTAAGCTGGTATACTCTATAATTACACCGGTATAGTCCGTTGGCCATCTTATTTTTCTGTGATCCAGCTTTTGATTGTTCGCTTTTTTTTTTTCCTTTTCTTTTTTTGGTGAATAGATGGATCGTATAGGCCAGAGGGATCCAGTTTTGGAGGATGAAGTGAAGTACCGGTATAACAGTGTTATTGTACACTATAGGAAGTCATTTATACAGGACAATTCACAGAGGTACAGTCTACTCTATACTTGCTTTGTGTGTATGTTATGATTGTTATCTTTAAGGATAGTTGGAACATAATCACCCATAAGCGGGCTTTTAATGAGATGCTCATCATTTGCGGTAGAAATCAATCAAATTATATGAAATCACCCTTAACACTTAGTTTGCATACAGAGCATCACCTTGTCATTGTTTCTGCTGGTAAACATCAAATATGTGTGTGAAATTATGTTTATAATTTAAAGCCATTTCTCCAATTGCTCCTATATATTCCCCTAGCAAAGAAGCAATTAAAATGGGTGAATTTGGTAAAAGGGGAAGAGGTAAATTAATCTAAAAAGATAATTGACAGATTTTCTAAAGATTTTAATGTGAGCACAATTTTGGTACTCCCTCCGTCCCTTAATACAAAGCCTCTTTTGGTTTTTGCGTGGGAATTAAGAAAGTCATAAATTCTATAAAACTAATGATTAAAAGTACATAATATGTGCATGTGGGGTTAGAGAGAGATTGAGAGAAAGAAAAAGTAGTTGGGAATAATTGAAGAGATAGAGAGAGAAAGTGTTGAAAATTGATGTTAAAAGTATAAAAAAAGTAAATGAAAAAGATGACAACTCATAAAAAGAGGATAATAATGTCAAAAAATACAACCTTTAAATAGAAAGAGACATTGTATTTTGGTTTACCCAAAATGGAAATGAGGCTTTGTATTAAGGGATGGAGGGAGTACTAAAGAGTGTGTTTTATGTAATATCTGCACCGATGAGGGCAATATTTTTATTCTCACTTTGGGGTAATAATTCTATCTTTAAGTCATTTAGAAAGTTGGCCACTTTGTAATGGATTTTGGATGTGAGCATGGGGGGCTATTGGGAGTTTTAGACAAATATCATTTTCATTAGTCAAAACTGGAGATCTAATCAGACTTGAACGAATAATTCAGCTGACAGAATTCATACCTTTATTTAAGGTGAAGAGAACATAGCCTCAGTTCACTTGAATTTTACTTATTTGGTATGATCAGAATTGGTCTTTTTGTGATCTATGATCTAATTTGAGTGTATTTTTCTTCTGATTGAAGATGATCCAAACTTATTACTTATTCTATGATCTAGTCATGTTAGATACTTAGATTAGATCAGACTAAAAATATTTGGATGTTTAGAATATATACATTGAAATGAATCTAACAAGATCTAACTTGATGATGCATTTCCTTAAATATTAGCGTAAAAATATGGTCAAAGTCCAGTCAAACAAGACATGATCATACCAAACCATTAAAATCCAAAACATAGAGAACTAGACCTCCAAAACAATTTATTCTAGGTGAAGAGAACTTATGCTAGTATGTGATGGAACAAAGTATTAACTTTTATGCCAAATTTCAATTTAACTTTCTTAAGCAAAGGACTTAGTTTACAAAAGTCTGTGTCGCAAAGCACAAAGGGTCCTTGGAAGTGTGCACATCCCTGCACCTATTGTAGCCTTTTAGGTTGCTGCACCTTGTTTTTCAAAGAAGCAATTAGGCCTGGAGCTCAGTGCCTCCTCAGGCACTTTGTATAAAGCTAAGAGTCTAAGACTGAGGGTGGGGGAAGTTGGTAGTTCAACTTTCTTTTTATTTTTTAAATTTTTTTTTAATGGCTTTGGTTATAAGGAGAATGATGGAATGTTCATGGGCTCACAAGAATGAATTGATGGCAAAATTTCCACAAGGGTTCATATTATTTATTAGAGTTCATAGTTTCAAAAAAATTGTTTGTACTATATTCTCGCACATTTCAGCCTTTGATGTATAACCTTTGAAAATGGAAAAAAAAAAAAAAACCCTTTGACGTGTTAGCCTGACCATACAGTCTCCTTGTTTTCTTGCAGAGTGTCACCTGTGAGCTTTGAACTTGAGGCTACTTTGAGGCTGGCCCGATTCCTTTGCAGGTGATTGATTACTTTATGGGATATTTTTTCCTAATTATCTTGCTTACCTTCTTGATATTATTTGTTTGTGAAAATTCCGAATGGTCTGAGGTTGAAAATTCTGATTAGTGAGTAAATATTCTCTGTTTTATTTGTTGTTGCATAATGGAATCTAGAAGTATGCAATAGTGCCAGTGATGTCGTTTGTTCCTTTTGATGGTTGTATTTTAAAAAAAATCTATCTCAGTAGTTGGAATGCTACCTGCAGTTTTTAGAGTAGTACTAGACAGACACAGTTGTTTATATCTTAAAGTTGATTTCAATTACTCTGCTCTAAATGTTGATTCTGTTATTATAGAGTATGTATAATTATAATGTTTTTAGTATAGTTGCCATGGATGGCTACCCGCTACATCTTGGCCTTGTGATGCAAGTGGTATAGAAGTTAAATTTTACTCCGTAATGTATTTTGAGCCATCATGGGCTGTACCTGATAGGCTGATATGGTTAAAGCTGTTGGTCTAAACATTTTCTATTCTGAACAACTGGTTGATCTTTATACCTGCTTTTCCTTACCTGATGATGGTTTGGATTTTATAGTCTAAGATTGGAAGGTGTATTCTGCTTCTTCCCTCACGATTTTCTAATCTTGGTCCTTGCAAATTATTTCATTTTGTCAGGAGGGAACAAGCTAAAGACGTAGTAGAACTACTGACAAATGCAGCGGATGGCGCAAAATCATTGATTGATGCCACTGATCGATTAGTACTATATGTTGAGATAGCTCGACTTTATGCAAGGCTTGGGTATGAGAGAAAAGCTGCCTTCTTCTCAAGGTTGGTAGCACAGCTGTATCTGCAACAGGATAATAGATTTGCTGCTATAAGTGCCTTGCAAGTGTTGGCTATATCAACAAAAGCCTATCGTGTTGAAAGCAAAGCATCTAGGGCCAGAGATTCGCTTCCTGTGAGTAACTAATGGCATATATTAAAGTTTGATATTTGCAAAGCTTGTTCTGAAACTAGTATCTTGTATTGAAACTATTGTTTTGAAAACGAACAATAGTATCTCTTATTCAGTTTTTTTCACCTTCCTCTGTATGATCAAAATCTTGATCAACACTTCCAAATTGTCTTCTTGCTCTACTGTTATTGTGCATTCACAGTTAAGGAGTTCAAGAAGACAATTATGGAGTGCAGGTAAGCATGGCTTCATTTTTGTTGAAAGAGTTAATGAAGGAATAAACTGACTTCAGCTGCTGCTTATTTTCCAGTTCTTCTTAGGTGATTGGCTGATTGCTTTTAGTTTGAATGTAATATCTTAGTCTGATTGAGTCCTGTGACATCCCATGACAGAATGTATGTAATGAAAATTGTACTCCCTCCGTTTTTAAATACTTGCTCCATTTCTCCATGCGCGGAGTTTTAGGAGAAATTGGAGAAAGTAATAAAATATGGAGATAGTGGGGTAGTTGAGATAATAAAAAATTGTAAAAAGCAAAAGTAGTGGAAGAATAGGAGGAGAGAGAGTATTATGTTGGGTCCACCAAGTGAGAAATAAATTAAATATTGTAAAAGCTTTCCAAAAAAGGAAATGGAGCAAGTATTTAAAAACGGCCGGAAAAGGAAAGTGGAGCAAGTATTTTAAAACGGAGGGAGTAGTTTACTTTTAGGCTAGAAGCTGCGGAACTTTGTTTAGTACTGTTCTTGTGACTTTGTTAAGAAAAATATCTTAATTTATTTGCTGCCTTATAACTCTTTTTTTTTTTTTTTTTTTTTTTTTTTTTTCTGCAAGAAGTTGAGATGTTAAAATTGTCCTTTTTACTTTCTTTCAACCGTCTATTTGTTGATGATAGGAAAATGGATCAAGTCCTGTGGATGGTGGAAAGATGAATCTCAATTCTATAGTTTCACTATTCGAGTCCCAGTGGAGCACTCTACAGATGGTTGTGCTTAGAGAAATTCTTCAATCTGCTGTGCGAGCTGGTGATCCTCTTGCTGCATGGAGTGCGGCTGCACGACTGTTGAGAAGTTACTACCCTCTTATTACACCAGCTGGTCAAGATGGTCTTGCTACTGCTCTAACCAACTCAGCAGCTAGGCTTCCTTCAGGGACTCGCTCTGCTGACCCTGCTTTGCCTTTCATTAGGTAAATTCTGGCCCTAAGTATCTTTTTCATCTTGTTTATGCATGGCAGTTTTGGCATCTTCAGATTCCTGTGAAACTTGATAATTAGCCCAGCCTGCAGAAGTGGTGCTATATGTGTTCTTAATCTGCAAAGTGATTTCAGTATCGATGCCATGCTCAAAAATTAAGAAAATAAGCCTTGACATTAATAGGGATGTTACAACAAGATTATTCATTGTATATGTATTCTGAATCAATCTGTGTGATACCGTGTCCGTGTAGTTTCTTGTTATTTTGTAAAATATTGAATTGCTTTTATAAAAATAGTAACTACAACCATGGCAATCTCAGAAACCTATCATGTTATTTAAAATTTCTATGCTTATTTTTCTGTATTCTTTTATTTGCTTCATGTTTTAGCTGTTGAAGGACTGTTAAATATTAAGTCAACTTAAGTTTCTCTATAGCTTTTTATGCTATTGTTACATTTTATGCTTTCTTTATGTTTATCTCTATACTAATTTCCACAAAATTGTTCAAGTACTTTTGCATCACCTGCCCCCGTGTTTCAGTTGCAGAACCTTTATTGAACATATATCTAGTATCTTAAGTAGGAATAGGCTACATGTTTTAGCTTAAGTTGGACGTGTTGATAATTTGTTGTTCTCATTTATCTCGATGCTCTGAATCTGCCGTCTACCTGTAAGGTGGAGGTTAGTGAAGAACTATTGCTCCTAAATCCGGTGTAAAGTTGACGGGATCAATCAATGTAATGATAGTATTCTAAAAGCTATTTTGAATGCACTAGATAATCTTAAAATTTAAACCTTGCAGTGACAGCTTACACTTTTGCTACCTATCATCAGGTATAAGTTTGGTTTATGTGTATGTGTTTGTTTAAATGCAGATTACATTCTTTTCCAATCAGTCCATCTCAGATGGATATTGTGAAGCGCACTTCTGGAAGAGAAGATTGGTGGGCGGGTGCTGCTCCTTCAGGACCTTTTATTTACACCCCATTTAGCAAAGGGGACACTAATATTAACAATAAGCAAGAGCTGGTTTGGGTTGTTGGTGAACCAGTTCAGGTGCTTGTTGAATTGGCCAACCCATGTGGTTTTGATTTGGTTGTCAATAGTATATATCTCTCAGTTCCTACTGGAAACTTTGATGCTTTTCCCATCAGTGTGACCCTTTCCTCTAATTCATCAAAAGTTATTGCATTATCTGGAATTCCTACATCTGTGGGACCCATAACAGTTCCCGGATGCATTGTTCATTGCTTTGGAGTTATCACTGAACATCTTTTTAGGGACGTTGATAACCTGCTGCTTGGTGCTGCACAAGGGCTTGTTTTGTCTGATCCTTTCCGTAGCAGTGGCTCCCCAACTTTGAGGAATGTATCAGTCCCAAATGTTTCCGTGGTTTCACCTCTGCCATTGCTTGTCTCGCATGTTGTAGGTGGTGATGGCGCTGTCATTCTATATGAAGGTGAAATTCGTGATGTGTGTATAAGCCTGGCCAATGCAGGAACAGTTCCAGTTGAGCAAGCACATATATCATTGTCTGGGAAAAACCAAGATGCTGTCATTTCAATTGCATATGAAAATTTAAAATCTGCCCTTCCACTTAAACCAGGTGCAGAGATCACTTTACCAGTGACGATCAGAGCCTGGCAACATACCACTGTGGACTTTGATACTGCTGCAGGGAGGTCTGGGGGTTTGGGACGACAGTCTAAAGATGGGACCAGCCCAATGTTGATGATTCATTATGCAGGTATGTAGTTAGTCATGAGACATTGAGATTGGCATGGTTTTTGTCAGCATTTCTATTCTAAACTCAAGACTAGTTTCGACCCAAAAAAAAAAAAAAAATTCAAGACTAGTTACTACTTGGCACTAAACTCTGCCAGTATAATCTAAATATGTTCTCGTATGTAATTCTGTTAAGAAACAGCTATGAATTCATAGGTCAACTATTGCTGTAAACATAAATAAGATAATATAAAGGAGTTAATCTTCCCTTTCTCTCCTTTTGATCTCCTCTGCATCATTTTGCTCTCCTCTGCATCATTTTCAGATTTTGTTCTACCTTTTGGTCCAGAATAAAAAAAAATTCTTCACATTCATGATCAATAATTTTTTTTTTTTTTCATTTCCCTCTCTCCTAGAATAATATTGAATGTTTGTTTATAAACAATTTGCACAATATTCAATGTTGCTTGATCAATGATTAAACCTGCTCACCCTATTAACCAAGTTTGCTGTTGATTTTCTGATGAACTTCTGTTTAACTCCAGCAAATTCCCCTCCCCCTTTTTTTAAAAATTGTTTTAGCCAATGCAATCCTTCATGAATGACCTATGGTTCATGAAGATTGATACTTTAGCTTGTAGGTTCTTTTTATAGTAGAGACAAAATTCTGCTCTGCTGCTCTGCATGCTTTCTATTGCTTTACTATTTCTGTGTGGTACTGAGTGGTCGTCTTGGTGTTCAAGGTGCTGCTCACGTCTGCATTGTACGAGTATTACTTAGTTGCTGCACATTTACATACACTGTCATGATTCTCCTTTAAATTATCCATCTTAATTTTTTCCAAATAATTGGAACACCAGCTGCAAGCTCTTATTTGTTCCCCCCACTCCCCCTCCAAACTCCTTTCGTGTTTATGTTATAAAGATTCGATAATTAATCTATTTTCAAATGGATTTCTTTGCCAGGGCCCTTGGGATGTGACATGGAGTCTGCAGCAGACAATTCCGTTGTACCTCCTGGAAGACGCTTAGTTGTGCCATTGAATGTCTGTGTTTCACAGGGATTATGTTTTGTGAAGGCTCGCATGTTGTCTATGGAGATTCCTGCTCATGTTGGCAAAAACCTTCCTAAACCATCTATAGCAGACAATGATACTGAGCTATCTTCAGGTTCTAACAGAATTGAAAGATTGGTGAAAAAGGATCCATATAGGGGTACTTGGGGATTGCGGTTCCTTGAACTTGAGCTGTCTAATCCTACTGATGTTGTATTTGATATTAGTGTTTCTGTTCTGCTCGAAAATTCTAGTAATGAGGATAGTTCTACTGACCAAGAACCTGCTGAGTTTGGCTATCCAAAAACCACCATTGACAGGGATTCCTCTGCTAGAGTGCTGATACCACTGGAACATTTTAAGTTACCAGTTCTTGATGCTTCCTTTTTTATAAAGGAGCGTTTGGTTGATAGAACTTCTGGTGGTAGAAATTCAAGCTTTTCAGAGAAGAGTGCTAAAGCCGAGCTAAATGCTTGTATAAAGAACTTGATATCAAGGATTAAAGTCCGATGGGAATCTGGAAGGAACAACACTGGAGAACTGAATATCAAGGATGCAATGCGAGCTGCCCTTCAATCATCTGTTATGGATGTGCTGCTCCCTGATCCCTTGACTTTTGCCTTTCGGCTTGCTCGTGGTGGTTTAGGAGATGATCTACAGAGTTCTGCAACAGAGAGCTCGGTGTTAGCACATGACATGACTCCTATGGAAGTTCTGGTTCGTAATAATACCAAGGAATTAATCAAGATAAATCTCAGCATTACATGCAGAGACGTAGCTGGAGAGAACTGTCTTGAGGGTCCCAACGCTACTGTATTGTGGGCTGGTAAGTATAACTTTGGAGCATTTCTTTTTGGGTTTTTTTTTTTTTTTTTTTTTTTTTTTTTTTTTTTTTTTTTTTATGGTGGTAATTTTGGAGAGCAAAGAAGTACTAGTACAATTTAATTCGGTGAATTTGTCATTAACTGTTACGGAAAATAATTCATGCTAGTTTTCCTATTTCAACTTTACATCAAACTAGATGGTAGTTTGCTGAAAATGACCACTGTTAATTGTCTACTTAAAGATAGAAGCTCCTTGTATATGGTCTGGTGTAAGTTTGTAACATGCATTTCGTTCTAAATGAAATGCTAAACACAACTTAACCAAAAAAAAAAAAAAAGAAAGAAAGAAAGGCTAAACACAAGGGGTGAGCATGTGCCTGTTAGACCGATTACTGATTCTTATCATATTGCTGCTTTTGTTTAAGGTGTTCTCTCTGGAATTACTTTGGAAGTACCTCCACTTCAAGAAATTAAGCACCAATTTTCATTGTATTTCCTCGTACCTGGTGAATACACATTAGTTGCTGCCTCGGTAATCAATGATGCTAACGAGATCCTTAGGGCACGTGCAAGAAGCGATTCACCCACCGAACCAATCTTCTGTCGAGGACCTCCTGTTCACATCAATGTTTGTGGGGCGGCATGATGTGGTTTGCTGAAATTGATTGCCAATAATTAGGCAGAGATTAGCAGGTTACATTATCCATAGGAGTTGAATACAAATCCGGCTTTTTGCTCCATCTGTGTCCCGGCTGCAGAAATCATTTGAGTTTGTACCCCTTCTGCATAATTTTGCTGCTCTGGGGGTCGTTGAGTTGGAACTTTTGGTGATCAGCATATGGGCATATGGCTGGGTGTGAAAGCCTATTAGGTTGTATACATGTACCATTATGAATTTTTATGATTTCAATTCTGGGTTTTTTTTTTTTTTTTTTTTTTTTTTTTTTTTTTTTTTTTAATGGGGTAGTTCCTTTTAGAATTCTCTGGGCAAGTCTGATTATTATCTCATCTTTATTCATGGACCGCTACCAAATTTCTGAAAAAATTGATTGAGCATTTTTTTAATCGAAATGTTTCATTGAACAATATTTGAAATAATTATCAAAATTCAGGTACTTTTTTTTACTTTTTTTTTTTTTGACAAAAAAATGTACTTGCTACTCGAAGATGATAATTAATCATGATGCACAATATTAGTTTCATGGCAAATATAAGACCAACTAGTGTACAATCTGTGCATGATTTTCCGAATAGTTTGAGCCAATTATTTTTTTTTAAAAAAAATTTCTAGTATCTTTAATTTGTGCATTCGTAAAATAGCACTACCAAAAGAGAAAATGCGGTTGTCACAAAAACTTAACATATACATAGTATTAGATTTAGCAGAATGTCGTAAAGGATAACAATACTCGCACCTATGTATTCAACACTTATTGTCATCACCATAGAATGTCTTATCAATTTAATATTAAATGACTTCAAACTTAGAGAAAACGCAAGAAATCGTATGAAAGCTTCTCTAATGTCATTCTCAGTTAGTTATTTGAAAATTGTCTAAAGTTCATGATGAATCTAACATATTAAAAAGACCAAACTAATAATAAGAATGCATCGTTCACCAAAAAAAAAAAAAAGAATGCGTCAGTCGAACCGGGTGTCCGGGTCTAATGTTTGGAAGGCATTTATCCAAACCGTTGGACTACTAACGCAATTTCCTGTTGATTATTACGGAGTATATGATTTTAAATAAATTAATCCAAAAAATAAAAAAATAAAAAATAAAAAAATCAAGCCCAAATTCATGTATTGGGTCCCTTATTGGGCTAATAGGACAACAATTAATTGTAATTTGCCCTATGGTTAGGCCCGATTTGAATTTTTGTAACATCAAATCAATAAACAATGAAATATTCTCCCATGCCATACAAAAGAGTCATCAACATCAACCAACAGGAAGTTAAGAAAAGAAAATAGGAACATAAATTCATAGACTATGGTTTTTTACTTTAAATTTTATGTTTTAACAACTCTTTGATTCATATTCCATTAATAAAAAGAGTGTGACATCACATAAAATGGCCAAATGAAACATATTATCATGTTATCTAATTTCATATAAAGCTCATTATCTCTTTCTCCTTTTTCTTGTTACCTTTTCTTTTATTTAATCTTTCATCATATGTTTTCAACTTAGCTTATCTTGTCAATTAGCCTACAATACAAGGATTTTCTTATGTGGGGTTAAGGTTCTATCCTTTCACTTCAATAGACATAACTTAGACCATATTCTTCCAAGTCTTAAGGATTGAATTTGACATTGATATATACCTATGCATTTAAAATTTCTGTTTTTTTCCCACCCTAAAATTCTATTACTTGTTAGATGAAATGAGTGTACGACACTTATCCAACGATGACCCACTTTAGTGATAGGCCCAGGTCTTGTAATTAATCACACCGTTTATATCTATATCTTTAGTAGACTTGACAATCTAACCAGACATACTTAACTCAGTATTACACGTTACCTCAACCAGCGTTGATTTTTCTTTTCTAATAAACCCGAACTAACATATTAGCACGGATTCACTCTAGCTCACTACACCATATTATAATAAAAATGTGCAACATTAAATTAGATAAAGAGGAATAATAAAAGGAAGGATTGGTTTGGTATTGGCCATAATGATCTCATGGGGCATCAATGATTTATGAGCTGGACTGTGTATGTGTGTGTGTGAGCAGGAAGCTCTTATTGAAACTGTTGAGATTTCAGGTTCTTGTAAAAGAGGAGAGAGAAAGTGGTAAAGTGGTCCATGAATAAAAAGGGCTTAAATTTAGAAGTGGTAAAGTGGTCCAAATTTTGGAAAGCAACCTAAGAGAAAACAAGGTGGCAAAGTAAGGAACATAAGGTGGGCAATTGGGTTTATGGATATTAATGCCCACCCATTCGAACTTATTTAAAGCTTCATTTTCATCAATTATAAACCTCATATACATACTCCTTCCTATAAAAATCTAAAGTTGTCATGTTAATTTATCCCTTCGAGTAAATGCCAAATCTATCGTATTCCTTCATTTAATCCGACCTTTCGCTTTTTCTGTATTACTGTTATCCCGTTTTTCTCGAGAAATAAAATGTTTTTTTTTTTAAGGGGGGAGATTATATTCATTAATAAAAAGCCATACGGCACTTACATAAGAGATCATAATCGAACAATACAAAGACAACCGAACCAATTACAGGTTCGAAATAAACGAAACTACAATTGCACGCGCAGAATGACTTTCTTAAGTACCCTTGGCTCATATAACGCTGTCCTATGCAGCCTCTTGCAAGAGGGTCTGGCAATATGATGTAATTTCTGACGAGAACCTTCATTGGCTCAGAATCCCGTACTCCTCGACCTGAAATCAAAATTGGTGTCGTACACTTCACCATAGACAAGATCAACTCCGATTCAAACACGGATATCGGCATGGAAGCAAAACCCTTTAGCCCAAACCAACAGAAGATCAAACCGAAGCCCCATAGCCAAAAAACCCGGCTTAAATCCTGCACCAGAAGATCGGTACACCGATCTGCAAGCCCCATATCACTCCAACACACCACACAAACAGAAAAAATAATAAAACTAAAAAGCACACAACGACTTCTAAAAGGAAAAACAGAACGAAAACTAAAACCTAAAACAAAAAACGAAACCCTAACATCCCACCCCGCCGCCAAACCGAGTCCCACCACCCACGCTCTGGGATTCACCGACCCAGCCCACGAACCGCCGGAAATAAACGCACGGACCACCGAGGCCCGCCTGAGAAGCCCGAACCCCACACCCCCCTGAGCCGCTGCAACGACAACCCTACACGAGGGACTTAGAACGGCCCTACACGAGGGACTCAGAAGGAGGAAACTCCCCCTCCCCGTTCTCGTAAACCACGTCGCGGCAACGGACAATGGGGTGGGGCGTAGGCGCGGCGGGGAGGCGGTACAAAGAAGCGACGGCAGGCCGGCCTCACAGTCGGAGAAGAACAACGGCGGCGGACGAAGAGGCGGAGCGGCGCAAGATGAAAGGCTGAAAAAACGAAAAACCATAACGGAAAAAGAAATAAACAAGCTAAAGGGGTAGATCGGAGGCTCGCCGACGCTGTGGCGTGGGCGGTGAGCCACACGCCCGCCGGCGAGCCTCATAGCCGGAGAAGAAGAAGAAGAGGGGCGGCGGTTTATGGGAGAGAGAGAGAGGATTTTTAGAGAGAGAATTCTATTAATGTAGTTGTCTTTGTTCTGTGTTCGAGAAATAAAATGTTAGTACATACTGTATAGATTAATTGAAGGCCGATTTACATTATTATATTAAGATTAAATGGTAATTTGAGCATATAATTAATAAATGAACAAAAATTAGAGAGAAAGTAGTAATAATTGAACCCATCTATTTAAAGGTAAGTATCTTATGTCAAATTATAATATAAAGGGAAAAAAACGTAATATACATACAGAAGTCACTCACCAAAAAAATTAGAAAATTAAAATTTATTATTCGTCTACACTAATTTTTCTTTATTATGACGTAAATATATATAATCAACCAATAGCTACAATTGAATCTCGTCTAACCATTTGCCTAAAAATCCAATTAATCACATCTATGGAAAAATAAAAAGTAATTAGACAGAAAATGTTGATGAAAGAATCCGGAAAAACAACGCGAGAAACAATTGTAAAGTCAATGATCATAGGTGAAGGAGCATAAATTTGGGAGCCCACCTTATAGAAATTCCCTTGATGATTGAAACTCAAATAAAAAACCTTCTTTATTACGCGTATAAAGTACCGGTGCATTTGCATACTGAATTACTGACGATATCACACGAAATATTTTTGGCCTACTAATAATATCTACATTTTCTACTATTATGAAATTTGTAATGTATATATCTCAACGTCCAAGCATTTATAATTACAAAATAATGGCATTGATTGATAAGCATATGTAGATTATTATTAATGAAATATGATTACGTTTGAGTTCCAAACTGTTTTATGATACCAGTCTCATATTTTGTAAGGGTTAGTGACGCAAATTAGACCCTATATATATGAGTTTCACATTTGCTCACATTAGGAATTTTCCTCATAAGTAGAGTTTCCTAATGTTTTCTTACCTTTAAATAAATCAATGTATTTTCTACTTCTGAGTACAAGGTTAAAGGAGTAAATGTACGTAGACCAGGTTGGATTATCAACTAGGTCATCCATATGAACATGTAAACTGATCTTTTAGGATGTTTAAAATTATAATCATTATTAGTTTGTCATTCTTCAACATTGATATCTCCAACTCTAACTTAATTTATAATTATCCTTAATTAACATAACCGTTCTGTAGTCGACGTTGATGGCCTTATGCCAACCCGAACGACCTTAATTAGCCAATTAACATACATGGTGCACCTGTAATCAAACAACTAGCATAATCTTGCAATACAAAGGCGATATCTTACCTATATAAGTTAAGATTTGATAACATTAAGTAGTGGTAGAGCTAGGTTCCCAAGCAACCTATCCAACCATATAATGCTTTTTAATTCTTGAAACCATTTCAACTTTAGAAATTTGATAAGGCTTTTTTTTTTTTTTGGTTGAGTTGACATAAATTAAAGCAATTACCAACACATAATTTCTTAGTTACATTTGCTATACCTAAAATGCAAAACAATTTACTACCTTCGTTACATATTATTTACAACGATGTGACATAAAGTAAAGAGAAAAAAGTCTAATCGTTGCAAATAATATGTAACGGAAGTAGTAATATAATTTGGGTTCGTACACTTTTATATCAACTAAACGATCACCCGATATTATCATTCATCTTAGTTCTTATAAATGGATAAGAGGATAGATCATGTCAAGGTGGGACAAACAAATTGTCACGCGTGATGAAAATTAATACTCAAAAAATACAATGAATTTATTCATTCGAACCAATAAAGCAATTTCCTTCTTGTATACGTTAGCATGAATGAGAAAAGGTTGTTTTATTTTGGTCTATTTATTATACTTTATATTGTAGCTACATTACTTATATTATAAAGCTAGTCCCAAAAATGCCAAAATTGCCTTCAATCCATCAAATTTTTTGGAAACCAGCCCTCAAATTCTAAGTCAGAATTGACAGCCAATAATTTCATGTATACAGTGAATTTGTGTGATTGGAATTATTTGTAATCCACATTGTATTTTTCTCTCTATTTATGTGATTATTGTTCATACCTAACTACTCATATATTCTTTCCAAAAAAAAAAAAAAAAAAAAAAAAAAAAAAAAAAAAAAAAAAAAAACCCTACTCTTATATAGTACAAGTACTATCTAAAGAGCCATTCTATTCATAAAATGACTAATCATTACTCTAAAGTAATGTATCTGTTTTTTTTTTTTTTTTTATTACAATGTCCAATATAGAAAAATAAAATAGAAGCAAAAACAACATGACAAAAAACTAAATAGTACAAAGCTATAAGTACTATTGTTACAAATTTTATGATAAAGGTTTAAAATGTAATAGTTCGTAATCTAGTTTACAGCATGTATGCCTATTGATTAGCACGAAAAAATAGGGTATGATTTTTGAATGGTTTATTATGACAAGTATTCCGTACAAGATCCATTAGAATCAGATGAAAGCACAATTTTCCATCTTACTGTATTTTGTTTTATAATCAATATCACAATTATTTTACAAGAAAAAGGAAAACTCACTTATAACATGTGTTCAATTGAAGCCACCCTCCTTTTGATTTATACCTCATTGATTTTGCTACCTCAATACTCGTTTATATCAATCTTAGATAATTGGTATGAAGTATGAGTACAAAATCAATTTTGTTTCTTTGGCTATAAATTTGGAAACCCTACTCTACTCTTAAGTGTATTCCCTAGGGAATCTAGAAAAGTACACTAGAAAATCAAAATATCAATCGGAATTATCATTTACACCATATAAAAATATCTTTACGTGTTCACCTATCTAATTATATAAGTGGAAATCAAAAATATCAACGGCATGCATGTCCTTTTCCAAAGAGCAAAATAATTGGAGGTAATTTAAAAAATACAAAACCTTTTAAAGATAGAATTTAAGTAATAAAGGGCATCAAAGTGGTAGAATAACATGAAAAAACTACCAAAAAAGAAGAAAGAAGTGGAGGATGAATTTTTTTTCTTACTTTCAAGTTCGAAGCTTTAGGATATGTCATAATAATTGAAAATGTTTTTATCATCACTCTATCAGTATGGTTGAAAGTGATGGCTCCCTTTTCAAGATTGATTCTATTTCAAGGAAATGGATGTTTGTTTGTTTGGGATAATCGATGTGTACCATTATTTAAGGATGTATGTAGATTCCTTGAATTTTTTTTATTTGATTCTTTATTCTAGTCATCCAGCATATTGGGCAAATTATCCTCATGTTTTCAACCATTATTATTCTCCCACACTTTCATTACTAGCATGTTAAGACATTGAGTCGATTATAATTATAGTGTACTCGTATTTTCTAATTTCTATGTTCCCTTATACAGCTGTTTTTGCATTTAAGATTATGTACAAGTTTTACAGTGAGATTTGTCCCTTTATACATAGAAATAATATGATGTTATTAAACTTTAAACGCATGAATATATTCAAAATTTTCGAAAATCCATAAAACTTTACTCAAAATTCATCAAGCTAATATACTTCGTATTTGTATGCATGAGGATTAAACTTTAAAAAATAAAAGACACTGTATCTTGCTTAATTATATAGCTGGCACAGCCATTAATAAATAACATTGAAAGAAAAGTTTGATTATACAAGAGAGCGAGTATGCGAAAGCGAAGATGATTTGAACATTCTTGGTCGGTGGTTGACTGACATTAGAGAAGCAATGAATTACCTTGTAAGAAGTAATCGACAAATCAAGAAAAAGTTCAACATTATATTAATTAATCATGCATGCATTAAACTATATAATATAAAATGTAATTAGTGATAAATAGTAAACCTTTGTTTTTTTGTGAGATGTGCAAGTAATGAAGTATACTACTCGTACTATAATCTATGAAAATCAAATAACTTCACGAAATAACGAATATGAAAGTATACAGTACAGTGTATGATAAAGATCCATATTCATACATATAGAGTTATTTCATAACAAGCTGTTTAACAAATTTGATCAACCACTGCAATATATCATTAATGTACCATGTCAAAGAAAACAAAAGGACTTATCGTTTTTAATATGGTGAATCAATTTGATTTTGATTATGACAAATAATGATAACTCTTATAACTAACTTTTGTACGAAAGTAGTTGTGTATGTATTTATTATATACTGTATATTGATGTGTGCCTATTGTTAGCATATGAAAATAAAATTATTATTTATACTTTTATTCAACCAAATTAAATTATACTAATTCCGTTTGTTTTTGTTTGTCTCAATAGATATTTACGGGATAAAAAAATAAAAAATAATTTAAAATAGACCATGCATGATGAATAAACTTATTGCTATATAAGTCAGATCAAATCAGCATACGAAGTATATATATATGTAGGATATATTGTTAGATTGATCTCAATGTACATATATAGATTCATAACTTTGTGAGTATTTGCCTTTTTTTATATCTACATTTTAATTAAATGTGAGGATGTAACCAAAGACGATTGCTAATTAAATTTCTGCATTAATGGAGAACCTACAAAAGGCAAACGGGACAGCTAGACATATGCTTCGTATAAAAGAATGAGTGTAATACTATAAAGTCTATTTTCCACAATTTCTTTCTTACACTTGTTTTGAAGTATCCGTCTAAATTTCATGAATGTTTGGTAAAAATACACGTACTCTCATCATGTTTAATTTGATAAGAAAAAACTCCACTTTGCATTATCATCATCATGTTGAAAAAGAAATGAATAAATAAAAAATCTAGCTAAACCTAAAAAAATTCAATTAGTGCTCAAGTGTGATGTTAGCACTTAAACCTTTTTTAGTTAATAAAGGATTAAAACATGAAGATTTGCCCCAAAAAGAGGCACAAATGGAGACAAAGCCTCACATATACGACTTTTATCGTCCACAAACATGCATGATGTGAACTTTCTCCTCCATCAAAGCCTCATTTCTAGTATTTCCTTTTCTTTAATCCTAGTTCTTGATTTCAAGTATTAATGGGACCCATACAATATAATAATATAATTAATACAATAGTTTATCTTGACGTACCAAACCCTTTTTTTTAAAAATCAAAATATATGTACTTTAACCTAACCAATTAATTATTTGTTTAATTTATTAGATTCTATATGCTTAATTAATTATTGAATGATATGATGAAATTAGATGAAATTTAGCTTATGAATAGATGACAACATAATAAAGTTCTTATGTTGTTTGATATGGGGTGCAACCACATACGTGGAGGGGCCTATGTAATTCTGGATATATTCATATATACTTGGCAATTTTTTATTGGATCGACGGTGCCTTTCATAAACAGAATTTGTATACAAGGAAAAGGCTAGAAGGTGCTCTACGAAATCAACTAGCTCCTTGTGTTGATAACTTATGTTTCTATGACTTTCTATTTCAATTAAAATTTATGTGTTTTAATTACAATCATATTACTGTTAATTATGTTGACATCGTGTCACCTTAACGTTGTACTAAATTAAAAGATATTGAGTAGTCGGTCTTGGTGTGACTAATCTGCGTGTGAGACATGTATCATGCAAAAAGTCACTCTAAATACAAAGTACGAAGTATAATAATATTAGGCCCTAATCTATTCACCTTATTTTAACTTATTTAAAAAAAAAAAAAATAAGTTTAGATAATTTCAATCAGGGTTAATATGTTCAGATAAGTTTTAAAAAAATAAGTTCATATACGTTGTGATAAAGGTTAATCAAGGCTACCCAAGTTCAATTATAACTAATATAAGTTCTAATAAGTTCAGATAAGATCATATAAGTAAAAATCAGATGAACAGAACGCATCCTCAGTCATCATTCTGAGCAGTATACAAATTTACCACGTAGCATTATTATAATCCACTTTAATTTTGGTGGTTTCAAATGAGACTTGCATATACAATAACATGATCTACGGTACACATGAATATGTAATTCCTGTAACAAAGAAGTTGTACATAATATAAATGGATGAGACTAATATAATTGTTACGGTCATTATTTTTGTTGAACTGTCTATAGGAAAAGATGATTAAGTATTAAAATTTTGGGTGAATTTTTCTTAACTCCTTTTTCCCGTATTTATACTTGGGTGTATAATACAAATCAATTACTATTATGTAGAAGCATTATTCTACCAATTCTGGTGATGAATATGGAACTTTGACTCACTATCAATCAGATATTATAAGGCTACAAGTTTCCCTTTTCTACAACCACAGTTGATTGATCACTCAATTATTTGTTAGTTAGCTTGCCAAAATTCAAACTTCAAGATGGATGCATGACTTTGTACGAACAGCGGAACAGACACACTTCCAAATTGAGGCCTATTTTTTACATTTAAAAATATTTTTGTCATATTAAATCCATCCCGAGATAATTGAAATTTAGGAGAATATTTTATAAAAACTTTGGACTTATCAAATTTATAATCAACTTTATTTAAATTTATCTAATTTATCAACTTTTAGTTAAAAAATCTAAGTATTGACAATCCTCATAAAAGACCATATTGTGATGAATGTTCTATTTCATTTAACCATGTATTTGTTAAACAAAATACAATAAAAGTTAACTACACAAATCAATAAAAAGTTGCCTCATAACATATACATTAATGCATGAAAAAAGTTGTGTTTAAATCCTTTTAATAAGTTAAATAGTTGCAAAAATACATTTTTTTATTAATTAGACCGTAGAACATAAAGTCATCTCCATGTTGCGTCAAAAAAAAAAAAAAAAAAAAAAAGTCATCTCCATGTGGCATTAAATTATATAAAAGGAAATTATTGATATGAAGAATCTAATACTGAAATACACTCATACATCATACATGCATATATCATTTATTACATACCTTTACCTTACCATATACAGCTATAATGAGTGAGTCTGCGACATGTGTGACACGCACATATGTATTGCGAAAGGGGCATTTGGCGAAGGGAATCAAACAAATGCCCCCCTTATAATTTCAAATCGTTGGATGGCACAGCACCTAATTAAGCATTGACGTGCACAAGAGGATGACAAAAAAGGGGAGGGAGTAGGGGACCTTAGACGAAGGGGGGGCCGAGGGGCTGTGCGCCTGTGCCTGTGCCTGTGCGTGACCACTGTAAGAATGTGGAAGATTGCCGTTGGCACAAGGGCACGCTGCGCTCCAATTAGGGTAGGGGACCATGTAATGCCATTACAATTCCCACGCCTTTTATTATTCTCTTACCATGCATGTTTTCTTCTACTACTACTGGTATTATTCTTTACTGTGAAAATTTGAAAGCAATGGGGCTTTGTCAAACTCAGTTTTGTGTGTGACTACATTATGTAGCCAAAATTGACGACTCAATTGTATCTGTTTAATTTCATTTTTGATTCCTATGTTTTGTGCACATGTATTCTTGTACGAGTACCAAACTTAGTTGGTTTTTAGAGGTTATTATGTATTCAAATATTCAATTCAAAATAAGTTTGTCTAGGTTTGGTTCTATCTCTAATCACGTCCAATGTTCATACTTTGAGATTAGCTAGTTGAACACTCAAGGCGATTATTTTTTTATTTATTAAACTCAATTTTACTTTTCGAGTTAGTTTTAATGGGGTCAGTGTTTTAATTTCAATCAAGTCGAACTAAGGATTATATCAGGTTGATTCGTTTGTTTGACTAGTATATGGGAAAATGTAGTAAATCCCTATAGTGAGTTGGTAATTATGATGATATTATCTTTATAATGGTTCGTTCCAGTGAAAATATTATGAATCATAAGAACCAGGCCACCAGAAGTTGTCACTTAAATAAGGAAAACAATAACAACACTGTCCAATCTAATCATTTCAGGATGAGGAAAAAAATTCCTTCATTTTTAACATGCCACTCGATTAATAAACCTTTAAAAATTGAGTTTACTTTCATACGTAAAAATAATTTAATTCCGTCTTACCATACGTAATAATCAATTTACATACTCTTACCTTAGATTATTACTATAACAGTTACGTACCATGCCAAAATTCTGAACCTTGCATGAAAAGATTGTACTCATCATCTATGACACTAAAAAAGATGATAACGCACATTACACAAAAATTAGAATAGTTACTATTAATCTGTCACTCAAAGCACAGTAAAGCAGTAAAAAAGCTTATTATATACGATATGATCCTCCAACAAAAATACAGATGAAGAAGAAGTGGACCTAGCTAATAAAGTTGATCAGTAGGCAGAGGGCCTTAACTTTGGCCGGCGGCGGTCTCAGCAAAAGCCGGGCACCTCCTGTTTTCACACTCTCAGACGTATTCCTGGCCTACGTACAGTTTTAAGCATGCTTCCTTTTATACTCCCTACTATAGTTTTACTCCTACACAACATATCAACTCCTGTGTTCAACTTTAACGTACCACATTTTTCGTTCTTTTTTAACTGCAACGTTTAAGGTTTTATAGTATACATCACCAAGGTTTTATAACGTCACAAACGAAAACAACAGTAATCGAAGCCTTAATTTCAAAGATGAGCTCGAGCTGATCGACTAATAGTTGTCAATGCACATATTATCTAATTGTTTCTTCAAAAAAAAAATAAACGACTAATTTTTATTGTCTCTTAGCAATAGTGTAAAATTTCAATCAATCAAACAATACAAGGTCGATCATTTCACTTGATTTTATTAAATAGTCAAGGTTATGCATATAGCTATTTTAAATTTTTAAACATTATTGTAATTACTTGTATATATAAAAGAATGGATATCATCCATGCATAATATTGAAAAAGGGTACTTTTTCCGTTTTTTTTTTTTAAAAAGTACTTTACTTTTATTTGCTAACCACCGAATACTGCTAAAAGGGTTAGGGTGGTTCGTTGTCGATCTTCATCCAAAGTTATACAAATAGAGTAAAAAAGTTAACTATACTGTTTATGTCAGTTGAAAATTTAGCATGTCAATTTTATGAATCTTGTTATTCTTAAAAGATAGATTATGTTGTACAATAACTTTTGTACCCTTTTAATTAAAGGGACTTATTGTAAGAATAATGCTTATGTTTAGTTAAGTATAACATGCATGTATTAATTTGGATAATAATTAATTAAGGTCATAGTTTCTTTATCTGATTTTTGATGAACATAAAATACTAATCAATATGAAGTAATTTTATTTACTTAAAATTTGTATTTGAGTTAAGCTAAGTAAATGTTCATCTTTTATTTGCCCTCAAAAAAAGTTGTATTTGTATTAAGCTCCTTATGTATTCATGGATACTCTTGCTATTAATGGTTAACCTTTTGCTTGCCCTAAAAATAAAAAAAGTAAATGTTCATCTTATCTTATGGATTTTCTACAATACATTCTATTATGTAAGAGTCACTTATCTAAAGTATATACGATGATTGTTCTTAATTCGTACATCATAAGAAAATTTATATGATTAGGAATTTATTAGAATTCTAATGTACTTATATGTATGTCTACAAAATTAAATAAATTACATAATAAGTATTTTATAGGTAATCATACCCGAGAAAAACCAACTTACAATGTTTCTTAGAATGGCAAGCTAGAAAATGGAATTAGAAAATTTTCCACGCACTTATTTTATAATTTAAACGTTTTATAATACAAAAAACATAGTATCTATCTATCTATCTATCTATTTAACCTATACTAAAAGCAAATCCTTCCATACACTTGTCATTGCCTTTATATTTTGTAATATTATTGTCAAAAATATTATATATATATATTATATATATTTTTATACAATTAATAAACTATGGAATACAAACTACGGATTATCTCAATAAGTCCAGTAAATAGATATAAACTATTAATACATAGAAACAATTGATATAGTCTAAAAAAAAAAAGAAAAAAAAAAAGAAGAAACAATTGATGGATCTAACAACAACAACCACACTCTCTAATATTAATTACAATACTTTTTAGCTTATTATTACAATGTTGGTACACCTTAAACTTGATCAGTTTCATCATATTATTTCGCCCAACGTACTAATTTAATTCAAAGGTATTAATTATTAACTCTATAGTCAATTCAAATGTACATAGTCTTTAATCAATTCTATATATAGGATTTAAAACAAGAAGCTCACAGTCTTTATTTATGGAATTTCAGATCTTCTTGAGTCTCTTAAATCTTAACTCTTAAGCTAGGTTGTAGACTACGCAAAGTTTAAGGTGCTTGGTGCACCTAAGCCATAGTTTAGGGTGTTACGGCCAATTTTGTCTAAAATCAACTCCTTCAACTATTTGACTATTTCGTATTTAAACTTTGTATTCATCGAAATGTATCAGTTGTAATGGAATAGAAGAGTAGATAATTTAACGTACGGAGTATTATTTTAATGAAGTTTAATCAGTTATTATGAAATGGAACAAGTAATTACTAAACTATTAATACTAGTAATTCGAGTTGGGATATATGCGTATGTAGATACAGTAGAGCTTCCATTCCATACAGTAGTACTGTGCTGACATGGCCGTAAATGAGAATCAAAAAAATTTCATTAAGTGGTCCTCAGACTAATATTTCTCCACGTGTACAACTTCAATTCGCAGAGACGGCGCGTGACAGTTTACGGGCCCTACTTCGGTGGTCCATTAGTTTTACAAGCGCCGCGTGTCCCCTTCTCACCAGCTTCCACGTCGTTGTTCCGCGAGTGGCGGAGAGTACCAACGAAATTTGTGGCCCCTTAAAGTTTTTTATTTATTTATTTTTTTTTTACCTTCGTTTTTAAAAGTGCGATAAACGAATTGCAAAGAGTTATAGCCCGTAATTGACTTGGTTAAAATATTCCGTATTACGGAGTATTATTTGACTTTAATAGAGTAAGACTTTAATGTTTTATTCATTTGATTATCATTCATTCATTTGTGTAATTTAGTTAAAATTATCTAAACTTGTTTTTATTATAATTAATTTCATTCTTGTTAATCTTGGAATATTAATGAAATATGGACTATTAACAATAAATGTAATTTGCGAGGGCTTCGAACAATATAATCTTAACTTATTTTTGACAATTGCATCCATTTTTGGGGAGAGTCTACAGTACACGACATACATTGCTATGTATTATAAACGATATGTACTGCTATGCACTATTGTACTAAATTATATATATAGATTTAAAATTAAAATTATTAAAATTTAATTTTCTGTAAAAAAAATCAAAACAAAAAGTCAGATTCTTTGATCTCCTCGCATTCCAATTTCTCCCCATTTGCTTTCCTCTTTAATTATTCATGTATCTTGAAGCAAATTATAATCAGAAGGAATAAAATCACTCAATATCATTGAAGATTCAATTAAGGTACTCCCTCCGTGTGTTTTTTAAGTGATACATTTTCTATTTTCGGCCGTGTTTTTTTAAGTGATACTCCCTCCGTGCTTTTTTAAGTGATACATTTTCCATTTCCGGTCGTGTTTTTTTAAGTGATACATTTCCTTTTTTGAGAAAATAATACATTAAAATATTATATCTCTCTCTTCTCATGGTCCCCACCCAAACCCACTACTACTTTTTTATTATATCTTTCCTCTCACATATATTACTTTTCAATAAACTATTAACCTCACTATCTTTCTTTAACAATTTTTTAATACTCCACTACCCCACTTACCTCTTATTTTATTTAAGTCAATTAAATTGCCTAAAACTATGTGCCGGTCAATATGTATCACTTAAAAAAACACGGAGGGAGTACATTTCTTTTTTTGGCAAAACAATACATTAAAATATTATATCTCCCTCCTCTCATGGTCCCCACCCAAACCCACTAATACTTTTTTATTATATCTTTCCTCTCACATATATTACTTTTCAATAAATTATTAACCCCACTATCTTTCTTTAACAATTTTTTAATACTCCACTACCCCACTTACCTCTTATTTTTATTTAAGTCAATTAAATTGCCTAAAACGATGTGCCGGTCAATATGTATCACTTAAAAAAACACGGAGGGAGTAACTAATTTGATTTTTGTCAATTTTAAATCTCCTCACTTTCACCTTCATCTTCCCTCAGCCATCACCACACCAGACCCTAACCAAACCCCGACCACGGCGTGCCCAGGCCAGAACCATCTGACCTCGACCACCGCGCACCCGAAACCCCACGACCTCGATTACCGCTCCGTTTTAGGCGGAGGCGTTTAGGTTAGCGGTGAAGGGATAGGGGGGAGAGGAGAGAGAATATGGGAGAGAGAGGAAGAAGGGGAGGTTGAAGAAGTGTTGGTGAAGGAGAATCCAGTGTATTCCGCCATTGATGGGTTGCTCAAACTTTTCCAAATAATAAAAAAATAAAAAAATTGGATTAGAAAAAAATCAATCATGGTACCTTCAAGTGAAAATAGAAAACACTGCCAACTTAGCTAGATGTGAAATTTGTTAAAAATTACAAAAATAAAATATTTAATAGATAAAATTAGTGGTACATAGCGGTATATTATTTTAGTGGTATATATCAGTACATGTCATTTACTGTAGAATTTTCGCCATTTTTGCAATATATCTAGCCTCTTCTAATTAATATTGTGGTTTTGGGAGAGAAAGGGAGCTAGTAGCTTTGTTGTCTTTAATTACAAAGAAATTAAGATTGTTTGTTACTCTTAGGGTAAACATTGAAACGACACCCAATTCTTGAAAAAATGATTTAAATTTGTAATAATGCAACTACAATGAATTACACCATCGATCTTATCACTTCAAATCTTAAACATTTGCTTGTAAAAAGGCTCTTGATGTGACTTCAAGTGGTTCAATCCATGCTAAACCTCCAAATACGAGGGCCCAAATGTCTTTATTGTGTGGTCATTTTTAAGGTTTAATACTTCCTCCGTTAACTATTATTTGCAACAAAGGAGGTGTTTGCGGACTCCTAGGCAAAATTTGTTTGTGAGAGTAAAATGGAGAGAGAAAAAGTTGGGTGCATGTGATGAGGAGAGAGATAGAGAGAAATGATTACCTAAAAAGGAAAAAAAAAACATTTGTTGCACATAATAGTTAGCATTCATTTATAGTATATGTTGCAAATAACCATTAACGGAGGTAGTATAAAATAAATCCAAAACTTCATTTTTAATTTAATTTAACAATATGCTTAATCATGCGACCCTCCTTTTACTTTCACTAGCAAACGCACTTATATCATATAGCTAAGAGTAGCTATGCGTTATATGCGTTAATTCCATTACTATACATCATAATGCATGCACACTTGTATCTCACAATTTCATTTCAATTATATTTTAATTTGCTAAAAATGCAATTCTTCTCGGGGTAATAACGTTGGATCAATAATCTTAGCTTGTGACTTAGGGTCTGTTCACATTTACTGAACTAAGCTGAGCTGAACTGTACTGAACTGAACTGAATTGAGCTGGATGAATATTTTATGAGAGAGGGAAATTAGGAGCTGAGATGAACTGAACTGGACTGATTGGAGCCGAACTGAACTGAATTGAGCTGGATGAATATTTTATGAGAGAGGGAAATTAGGAGCTGAGATGAACTGAACTGGACTGATTGGAGCCGAACTGAACTGAATTGAGCTGGATGAATATTTTATGAGAGAGGGAAATTAGGAGCTGAGATGAACTGAACTGGACTGATTGGAGCCGAACCGAAATTAAGTAAATGTGAACGGGCCCTTATACTCATAAGATATATTATGAATACAATAATCAAGAGCCATTACAATGATATAGCCATATAATGTAATGTAAACCGTGAAAGTGTGTGTAGATATTAGACAATGCTTTTTGTCAAAAAACAATCACTGTGACCGAAATTCACTTGTACATAGTGAAAAAGTATGACCTTAGCTTACTTGGTTAAGTGATTGCAAACGTACGAGCTAGTTACCTGCACCACCAATCACACAAATAGGCCTTGAGGGTGTGTCAAAGGCTTGGCTCATGCCTAAGTTAATTAGCTGGTGAGCAAAGAGTGACACAACCATGTCATCATTGCAATCAATTCATTAAGGCATTCTTGTTTTGATCCATTAAATATAAGCCTCAGCCAAGGTGATTGGTTTTAGTTAAACTTAAAATAGTCGATATTAGACAAATTTATGGAGGGAAAGCGGTAGAGTAATTTGAAGTGAGAGGTATTGGATTCAATTAGGATTAATAATCTATTGTTTTCTTGCAAAAGATAATAAGTAAACGTATATGCATGCATGATTAATAAAATGTTATGTATAATTTAATTAATTAGCTATATTAGTTCAACCTCTTAAGTTAAATATGACCAATATATTTAGGGGCAAAATGAGTAAAATACTCATACACAATTTATGAGTAGAGTTAGGATCAATGATCACTCCAATAGTAGTAGTATAAGATATTCTCCTCTAGGTCGTATTCACTAAAAAGTTGAATTATTCATCATTATCTAATTAGTAAAAGTATTGTCACTGCTTATGAATCTATGCTACACTTGATTTAGAAGTTTAAACGAAAGGAATGAGTAATAATCCTAGTATTTTGACGCACCATCTTCATTACTAACAACATAATGCATTCTACTATTTATCTTTTTCAAAGTAAACTACTACAGTTTTTTTTTTTTTTTTTTTTTAAGTTATAATTTTTCTTGATAGGCAAGTACGTAGTACATTTTATTTTTGGGTTTAATTAGTTTGCTTCTATTAATTAATGGTCACATGAGTCACTACAATATAAACATCAAAATTATATCACGTGGAATCTTGTTAGATCTAATTTAAGATATATTTTCAGAAATTATTTAGAATCCTTATTTTTTAGGTCATGTTCTCTTCACCTTAAAAAAAATAATATTAAGTAAAATAATTTCAGTTCAGTAAAAATTAGTTCAGTTCAGTAAAATTAATTTCAGTTCAGTAAAAATAAGTTAAGTTCAGTAAAATTCAGTTTTCTTAAAGAAGAATTATAATAGAAAATCAGTAAAAATAATTTTAGTTCAGTAAAAATAATTTAAGTTTAGTAAAAATAATTTAAGTTCAGTAAAATTAAGTTCAGTTCATTAAAAATAATTTCAGTTAAGTAAAATTAAGGTGAATCAAACAGGGTCTTACTTTGATCTTATTGAGTGTATTTATAATTAAAGATATTTATTTTAAACTGCAAAATTCTTATAAGAAAGAATATAAAATGAGGAGAGAGTATTAAAAATGGTGGGGAAACCTAATTGGTGACATTGGTGACATTGCTCTCTATAAATAAGGGAACTCTAAAGACTGAAAACTCAACAACACTACTTTCCAATCAGTATAATAGCATTCATATACCCCTTTTGTCGTCCTACTTGAATTGTTAAGAAGAGGAAACAATGACTTCGACCATGACTATGGATGCATGGTTAGCAGAATTGGTAAGAGCTTAATATACAACTCTAAATAATTTAATTAATTTATTACTTGTAATGATTACGTAAAATTTTGCTCTCTCTAATGTAATTTGAAATAGTAATATAGTGTACAATTAAATTTGATGGAGTCAAAAATTTTGCTTTCTTTAATAATTGTGAAGTTATTTATAAATCCTTCGGTTTAAAATGATGTGCTCATTTCTATTTTACACCGTCTAGATATCTTTAATTGATTATTAATTTTTTTGGTGGAACCGAGGGGCAAGCTTCAAAATAGTTCTCCACTGTATTGTTATAAAATACTTTGTGCATATTTAGGGCATGTTTGGCAAAATATAGCTGTGAAGGTAGCTGTAGCTGTGGAGATAGTTGTTAGCTGTCAACAAGCTGTTAGATGTGAAAAAAGATAATTTAGGTATGATTGTTCGGTAAAGTAGTGGTTGGCTAGCTCTTACATTTAAGAATCAATATTTTATTTTTAAAACTATACATTAAATTTTCAAAAGCTACCTCTAACTTCAAAAGCTAATAATCCTAACTTTTAATAAAAGCTACCTCCACCACTAAAAGCTACGGAGTACTTGAACCATTACTTTGCCAAACACTCACATTTTTTTTGTTGAGTAGTGGTTTGACTTTTTTTTTTTTTTGGTTTTGGGATAGACAAAGTTTAATAGCATACATATTTTATACGGAGTACAAATTAAATATACATCCATCTTAATTTTTTGTTCATTGAAATTAATTTTGTAATTAATGAACTGATCCATTGTATCAATTGCTTGATGTAGGAAATTGATATGGATCCAGTTGATAGTTTAATCGACCCTTACCATCAAAGTGTAATGGATATGGAATCAACATTTGACGAACAACTTGCTGCTACATTTTTCGACACGGCCTCTCCTCAGGTAGATATTGAGTGCAATGTCATTGAACAATATATATCAACCCCTCCTATTTCCGACATCAGTGAAAACCACAACGGTAACAATAACAATGATAGCGATAACATTGTAAGCTCCGATGTTCAAGAGAGCCAACCTTCTAAAACTAAGCAAAAGACGAAGAAGCAAGCAGTGAGTACGAGTCATGCCCCAAAGAGGAAACGACAGCCGAGCCAAGTGCAAGATCACATTATCGCCGAGAGGAAGCGCCGGGAATTACTTAGCCAGATGTTCATTTCGCTCTCCGCCATCCTTCCTGGCCTAAAAAAGGTGCGCACACTTCTTTTTTTTTTTTTTTTTTAGATACACAAGAAGTTCGGACAGTTTTTTTTAAAACTATAACCTAACTTATCAGAATGAATAAAAAAAAAAAAAAGTTACTACTATTGGCTTTTCTGAATTAATATATTTCAATCGTGTATATGTTTGACCAATATACTATGATAATTAAAGATTTAAAGACTGAAATATAAGTTTTGGTAATGGTTATACAGATAGATAAAACATCGGTGTTAGGAGAGGCAATAAGACACATGAAGGAACTTCAAGAGAAAGTAAAGGTACTCGAAAGTGAGGTCGCAAAGAGGATTGTGGAGTCCGTGATACTTGTCAATGGCACTGCAGATGATAATGTTTCTTCCTCGTCGACTATGGACGACTATTGTGGAAAAGGTAGTAGTGGCAGTAGCGATGGTGATGGAAGTAATAATAATAATAGCAGTGACTCATTCTCAGAAATTGAAGTAAAAGTATTGGGTAACACAGTTCTCTTAAGAGTTTATTGTGAAAAACGAAAGGAGATATTGGCCAAGTTATTTGCCGAGGTAGACAAGCATCATTTGGTCATTACTAATTTTAGTGTCATACCATTTGAAAACGTTGCCCTAACTGTTACCATTGTTGCTCAGGTAATAACTCACCCCTTATAAACTAAAATAAAATAATGCATTTTTTTTTTAATCTTAATGAATTATTTTTGTTGAATTTTAATTAATGAAATTTATTTTCGGACGATTTTACATTCATTTTTGCAGATGGAAAAAGGGTTCAACAAGAATGTAAGAGATTTTGCTACAACTCTTCGTAATGCCCTTCATTAAGTTAGGCTAGTACCGAGGACGGTCCATAAATATCGAACGAAAATGAATATTATTATTCTAGCTCATTGTTTAATTAATAAGCTAGAACTTGTTTTCGGATCTTTAATTTAGATAAATCTAGGAAATATTTGTAGTTTATTTATCATCTGAACTTTACTAAATAACGTTTTTATTTTTTTGGAAACAAAATAACGGAGTAATTAATAAGAAAGTATATGCAGGACATGGCTGCATAAACTGATACACTTAATAATGTTTCTAATTTTGTCAAGTCAAAATTCCGGAGTATATGATTATATAATGATGAATTTAAGTAATGGAGCATTTTATTTAAAATTTTATTGGTTTGTTATTCATGAAAATCAGGTAATAAAATTTGCCAAATATAAGCTTTTAGTACGGAGTATTATAATGGGAAAGTCCATGTATGTGTTTCTTATGAACACCTAGCTCCCAATGAGTGAAAGCTTGGGGAAGTTTGTAGAATATTGCGGTGATGAAAATAATGACAATATTGGTCTTGTTTGCGTGAAAAAGATTTTAGTTTACTATATTAATGACTTTACCATTCTGAATAATTTAATTTGGGTGGTTGGTAATGAAATACTTCTTCTGTTTCAATAATAATAGAACAAGGATAAAATCACGCATCTCAAATCACATTTTTATTTGTTAAATATCTATATTTGTATAAAAGTAAATATTATAAAAAATTGAAGGTATTTTATGAGACGATTCTAACAAGATCCCACATACAAGACTATATTTTTTTTTAACGTATAAATTATACTATATGGACAAACAAAAATGATGAAAAGGGGCAAAAGTTTTTATTGCAATATTATTAGAACAAAGAAAGTAGTTTATTGAATTAACTTTTTTCTTAAAAAAAAAAAAAACATATATCCCTACATTTAAAAAACATATGAGTAAACTCTTTTAAATAGTGTTAAATCTTGTTGAGACTATACCCTTAAAAAATGTTTGTTTACGTATTTATCCCTTTTAAAAGTCTAACTACATTTTATGAATAGTGTTGAAATGATTATGTCGCTAAAATGTTTATTTATATATTTTCTCTAATTAACGCTACTAATGACGTCAAATCGACCGAACTTTCGAACATGACTAGCTATGTGCGCGTTAGCTGTCCTAATAATAGGAAAGGTTTGAAATTAGCTTATTGAACTACTTATAGTTTTTTTTTAATTATTACATGCACTAAAATAACTAACAAATAACATTCACTTACTTAATATAATCACCTAGTTAATCTCAGTGATAGATTTAGATTAATTTTCTTTTGGAGGAATCAAAACTAGGGCCTGTTCATATTTACTGAACTGAACTGATTGGAACTGAACTGAACTAAGCTGAAATGAATATTTTATGAGAGAGGGAAATTAAGAGCTGAACTGAACTGAACTGAACTGATTGGAGCTGAACTGAACTGAACTGAACTGATTGGAACTGAACTGAACTGAACTAAGCTGAAATGAATATTTTATGAGAGAGGGAAATTAAGAGCTGAACTGAACTGAACTGATTGGAGCTGAATTGAACTGAACTGAACTGAACTGATTGGAGCTGAACTGAACTGAAATGAACTGAACTGAAAATAAGTAAATATTGTGGGCCAAATTTATTTTAAATTAAATAATAATAATAAAAAAAAAAGTAAAATCCAAATTGATTAAATTATATATTGTATGAAGTAGTTGCAATTACAACTTGCAAGTCTCAACTTGCTATTACAATATTACATCCTATGGTTTATAAAAAAAACAAAAAAAATAAAAAAATAAAAAAAAAATTAGAGAAAAATAATGAAATTAGGGAATCTTGAATCTAGTAGGAGATAAAAGTAAGTAGACAACTTAAAGCACTCAAAACTCACATCTATGTATTATGTAACTAATTTATCAATAACGAGAACACAATTAAGATATTCGAGAGAAAAATAATGTTACTCTCACATAGTCATTAAGTCATATGAATAAGTATCAGTAACCAAATTTGACTAAGAAAATAAAATCTAAAAACATAGTTAAGTAATTTGAAATAAAGGGAAACTTACAATGATGTGAAATGAATCTTAACTTCATATAAATTGATATTTTAGCAAATGTCAAATAATATTTAGTCACAATGGACAGTGACTTACTTGCTAGATATAACTTGGGCATGGACAATGATGTTATAAATTTCCCAATACCACCATATAGTATGCTACAAGCTATTGCCAATGCCATGCATGATTCCAAAGCAAGCAAATTTCCCATAGACACTAATTCGAGTTATTTTAAAAAAACACAGTTTCCTTAAGTTGTTTATTTGCTACTCATAATATTTTCTATATTACATACATTTATTTATCCAATTACTCAAGTGTAGTAATTATAAATAATCTTAACTATAGAATTTGCGCCAAATGATTAGTTCGTACAAATTATTTACCGCACACGAACAATAGTTGAGATTATTTATAGACAATAGTCCAATATTATCCCCCAGGCCCCTACCATTGAAGTAGTAGTAGACTAGTAGTAGTCCTACTACTTGTAGTGCAATAAATAAAAAACCTGTGCCTAAAAAGAAAATTACAAAAATGTCAAATACGACATGGAAACGACAATATATCCACGTTGTCTCTCATCTTACCTTTCGATCAAATTAAATAAAATCAACGACCCAGTATTTTCCAAATTAAATTGGTCCCCCCCCAAATATTAAATTAAATATTTCCTTTATAATTTAATTTCGGCGGCTTTCTTTTTCTTTTTTATAATTCCAAAAAAAAAAAAAAAAAAAAAAACCTTCTCTCATTATCACCTTCTCTTCTCCCACCATTTTCCCGACCAATTTTCTCTCTCCTCTCTCTGAAACTCCCTCCTTCTTCCTCACCTTATATTATACGATTACTATAGTTTTTATATTACATACTCCTATTATTTTAATATATTAATGGACCGTCTCTTATAAATACAATCTTTCCCTCCATTTTTAATTTATATTTTCAATTTTATCTTTTCTGAAATTCAAAAAAATGGCGTATCATCATAACCACCACCTCTCTCAGTCGGAAATGGCGGCACAATTCGCCGGACAACAGCAAAACATGTCGGCGCACCACCAACAACAACACCACCACCATCAACGACAACAACAACAACAACAACAACAACAACAACAACAACAGCAACTTCACCAACCAAACTGGCTAACCTCGGCAATCCTCGGTTCATCAGGCGGCGGCGGTTCCGGCGGTGGAGCAAGTAAATTCTTAAACCTCCACTCAGTAGATGACTCAGCAGGGATGTCGGCGATTCCGACACAACCAGGTGAGTTGACTCACAATGAGGAGACAGGGAAACCGGAGATCGGAGACGGCGAGGTTTCTGTCGGCGCCGGAAACAGCGGCGGCGGTGGTGGAGATAGAGGTGAACAAGTGAATTGGCAAAATGCGAAGTTTAAGGCGGAGATATTAGGGCATCCGCTTTACGAACAGTTGTTAGCGGCGCATGTTGCGTGTTTGAGGATCGCAACTCCGGTGGACCAGATACCGAGGATTGGTGCGCAGCTTGATCAATCGCAGAACGTCGTGGCTAAGTATTCTGCTCTTGGAAGTGGTCATACTATGGTTGGGGATGATAAGGAATTGGACCAATTCATGGTATATAATTTTTAATTTGTTTTATATTATTATTATTATTATCAATTTGATGTTGTTGCTTAATTTTTGGTTAAATATGGTATGAATTGAATTATTCTGGAGTTAGATTGAGGAGTAATTTATGTTAGATTAAATTACATGATGATTTTAGGTAATATATGGAGTATAAATGTATAATTTGATATGTTGGAGTCGTGTTTGGTTGATTGTTAGGTTTTATTTGATAAATTAAAATGGGGTCATGCTTGACTTGATAGGTTATTGAATCTTTTAGTTTTGGGTTTTGTATGATTTCAAGTTTTCAACATGTTTTTTTGATAGATTTTTTTTTTTTTTCCTTAGTGGTGTTGATTTGAGTAGGATAAGATTGCGTACATCTGGACCTTTGTAACGAAGAATGGTGACGGATTTTTGTTGGATGTGAATTTTTTTTCTCTTTGTGGATCCAGGGAAGACGTAAAGATGTGTTCAACATTCATAATCAAGGGGGATTCGAACTTGGGACCTAAACACCTAGTACCGAGGGGGATTCGAACTTGGGACCTAAACACCTAGTACTCGTTGAGTCGTAGTAAGTATGGCATTAGGAGTCATAAAGACATTGTAGGATGTGTAGAAAGAGGAGTTTTTGGTTACATTTTTTGGGAGAAGGTGCCATGTTGATTGAATTGAAACAAGCTTGAATAAATTCAAAAAAGGTTTTGGGAGGGTTGGTTTATGGAATTCAATATTAGGAAAGAAGAAGGTGGGTTGCTTTTTGGCATTTAGCAATCTTAGCTATCGTTATGCATTTGTTTTTTACCTCATCCCAATGGAAATTCTGTTGTTTCAGCCTTTTGGAAGGAAGATAGATACAAAGATTCTTCTAATGTCAACTTTTCTATGGGGGGAATAAGCAATTTGGTTTTCTTATTTTTTATTTAAGTCCTCAAATTGCATGTATTACTCAAACTTGTACAGTTGTATGTTGGTTTTGCATTATTCTAATTTGTACTTTGTATGTCTTTGATCAGAAACTTCTTAATAGTTTACTATCCAAAATTCCATGTCTCAAATCACATTGATTCTAATGTTTTTTTAATTTCCAGAATCCCGGCAAAGTTTGTGGCATCTTATTAGTATGCAGTGATAAATTACCTTTTTTCTAGGGTAAAAAAGAACTTGTGTGCAAAGATGATTCTTCTCATGAAATATTTGAGCATTGCCAACCTTAGTGAAAGAGATGGAGGGGATAGTCCTAATTCTTAATAGCAATGGTCTAATGTGTACCAGTTGAGACGGATTGCCAATTCTCAATGTCAATGATTATTTTACTTGTTTATAACACTTTAAAGATGGTACTGACATATTGAAGTGTGTGAGTACTTAGTAGTATAATCATTTTATCAAGCTCAAAATATGAATGTGACATTTTGTGGGGGTGTGGTTTATAAATCTTTAATCTTCATTATTATGTTGAGGGATAGTTTGAGTGAAATTTATTAAGGATGGATGCAATGCTACTACTGGTAATATGGACAAAATTTTCACTTAACTGTTTAATGAATAAGGCTTTGATCATGATGATGCTGAGGAAAAATGTGAAAGTGGTATACTACTTTTTATTTGGGTGGGAAACATGTTATGGTGGCATGGAACTTTTTTTCATGTCAGAATTCTTTGGTTAAACTAGTAAGTATAATAAACTGGTCAAATGGATGTTCATCATATGTGAGTTTGTGATTTGAAAAATACTGTAGTATTGTAACATTTCAATCACCCGCAAGATGTTACAGCATATTTACTTGAGGTTTTTATTACTCTCAATTTGGAAACGGCAAGATATGAATAGTATAGGAACTAATTGTGCTGGCGGTAACACATCGTTACACCAGTTATAGAATTGCTTTCTACTTAATGTAATTTCTTTCCTCAGTGGATCGGATCAATCTTGAGTTTCTTGACAGATTATAATTACACTTCTTACTGAGCTGTGATGGCACCTCCTAATGCTTTAGTACAGTTGAGATGCAGACACTCATCATGATAGAAAATCTAGTTTCTCATGGTGTGATTATTTTTGAACAGTATGTAATTTCCAACAACTTCTTGTGCTACCCATATTTGAAGATTTTCCCACATGGTTTTCCTGGCTGTAATTACCGATTTTTGCAACTACTTCTTCCCCTTAACTATGAAAACACAACCTGAGATTGCTTTGGTGATGGAACAAGTTATGTAATAGAGGGAGGTTATTGATTATATCTTACGTTTATGTTGTTTCATCTTGGTTGACACTGTAGACACAGTATGTTCTGTTGCTGTGTTCCTTTAAAGAGCAACTACAACAACATGTTCGTGTCCATGCAATGGAAGCTGTGATGGCATGCTGGGAAATTGAGCAATCTCTTCAAAGCTTGACAGGTGCATATACCTTTCCCATTAACCTTAAAACCCCTCTGCATTGGTGTGAGCAAGTACTTGATTCTAGCTTGAAAATGATCACAGGACCACTTCCCACTGTCATGTTTGTATTAGTCTGGTCTGGTCTGGATCTCCGTTCTTACAATTCTTGCAATTGCTGGACTTTGAAAGTAACCAAGTGAAAATGAAAATTGTTTTAAAAATGACATTCTGAAAGATGTTTTACCTTCTTCTTTACCATCTTCTGAGGGCATCTTAGGGTGAAGTTATTCTGTTACTGCCTTCGATGAAGGTGATGTATAGCAGAAAAATTAGGAACTTATCTTTTGGGTCATGAAATATATGCCTCAACTTTCTGTCCAAGTGATAGGAGGAAAAGGTATTGGTTCTGTTTGTTGAAGCCAGGATAGCATACTGATGTTGGTAATTTGTGCTCTCCTGTGTGCAGGAGTCTCTCCCGGTGAAGGCACAGGGGCTACTATGTCTGATGATGAAGATGATCCCATAGAAAGTGATAGTAACTTGTTCGATGGAGGTTTGGACGGTGCAGACACCATGGGGTTCGGACCCCTCATCCCAACTGAGAGTGAACGGTCACTGATGGAGCGTGTGAGGCAAGAGCTGAAGCATGAGCTAAAACAGGCAAGCCACATTGTTGCACATAAGGGCATAAACTAGGCTATTTCTTGTGCAAGTCACTAATATGTTTGTTCTTCTTTTCTAAAAGGGCTACAAGGACAAGATTGTGGATATAAGAGAAGAAATCTTGCGCAAAAGAAGAGCAGGAAAACTCCCTGGTGACACCACCTCTGTCTTAAAGGCTTGGTGGCAATCACATTCTAAGTGGCCATACCCAACGGTAAGCTATTTGGGATCGAAAACAAATCATCATGGGAGCTGTAGTTTCTTGTATGCTATACTAGGCATTTGGACTTGATTAATATGTATTAATACTTTGGGAACTTTTAGAATCATGTCATGCATCACTTTTGCTTAATGGTAAAATCTCATTTCATTGATTAGTTTCATTGTGGCTTGTGAGTAGAGAGATTTTACTAATGTAAATGTATATGTAGCTTATATACGCATATCTAGACAGTAAGAGTATAATCTCTATATATGTATACAGAAAGATGCTTTGTAATTGTGTTGCTGCAGTCTGCATGATATGCTGGGGTGTATTTGGCCACTGTTACAAAAATGCTGTCTTCCATTCAACTTCTGTCATATAAGGAACGAAAATACTGATCTAAATAATATATGCAGGAGGAAGACAAGGTGAGGTTGGTACAGGAGACAGGTCTGCAGCTAAAGCAGATCAACAATTGGTTCATCAATCAAAGAAAGAGGAACTGGCATAGTAATCCTTCAAGCTCTAGTGCATTGAAGAGTAAACGCAAAAGGTATTTCAATTTATTTTCTAATCCCTCTGTACATTATAAATAACCTCCTTCTCAAGCTTTGAACCTAACAGGATAAATGTAATTAATATAGGTAAAACTGCGGCAATTGTTTCATATAGATGAGGAACAATGGTGGCAAGCATCTGTATTTTGTACCTCTTTAACATAATTCTACGACACTGGCATTGAACGTGGGATAGTTTTCTGTGATATGGGAGGAAGTGGAGAAACCCTGCTAATGAAAGTGGCAAAGAATCCTTCAATTTCGAGAGGTGCATATGAGCAGAAGATGAATGGTCCTGTATACTGAATTATCCACAAGGATATATCCTTATCAGTAGGAAGATTTGCTGAATTATAGGAAAATGTATATCTCAGATAAAATGGCAGAAGAGTCGCCATTTCTGGCGATTCTATATTTTTGTAACCTTTATATAGTAATTTGAATCAAACGCTGGTGAAGTTGTGGATGTACAGATTAAGTAGTTTGTTTCCTATTTCACTCCATATAATGCAATTATGAAATCCTTTTATTAAAAAATTTGAAAGAAAGTTCCCAAGGAGGAACTCGAATATCATTACTTGACTGCAAATCATTTAGCAAAAAATTACACACATCAATGCTGAATGAATGAGAAAGAAGTAATTAGAGACTAAGATTTATTATTTAATCTGAATGAATGAGAATCAGATTACAACAGGGAAGAGATATTTATACTAAGCTCAATTCATTACAAAATCAATGCTTACATAACCAACTATATAACAGACTAAGTTGTTACAACTAACAGAAGTTGATCCCTTGATGATCCTGATCATGAGTAAGAGGAAGAGGAAGAGGAAGAGGATGGGGAGGCACAAAATCCTTTCACCCTGTTGGGTTAGTGTGGCTCAAATTCCATAGCCCAACTTATTTTTCAAAGTTTCTAAAAAATTATCGTTTATTGAGAAATTGATGGAGAATTGTGGAACAACCTAGAATTTGGTTAATGGTCATGATGATTCTAGATTTATGTGGAGAATTTTAGAGCATGTGTGTAGAATTTTTTACACACTTCTTCCACCTCCATACATCACCTATAAATAGTGGTGTTTTTTTTTATAATTTTCCCACGTTAAATATTGTGTGTCCATTTTTACTACTTGTCTTACCTATATGTATCTTTCTCCAAATTATTTATCAATCGCTATATCTTTAATTTGCTTCTGTTGTGCACCCACCAAGGGCCACCAACCCTAACATACCATGTGTAGCCTCTATTCGCAAGTATGCAACCATATAAGTCGCATTTAAACCGCTCTCTTGCTTGACGTTCCCTCGCTCTCTTCTTCATCCCTTCGTCTTTCTTCCCGTACATGTCATCTCATATATTTTTGTCGAACAACTTTACAGAAATTTGCTAAAATTGGAATAATAGGAAAATGTTGCGGACTTGTGAAAGCGTAATTTTCTTTTGGATTGAACTCATCACTGCATGTTGAACTTTGCGAAGTAGTATAATTTCATTAAGTTCTTGATAAACTAAGTAAGCAAAAATTAGAGAGAGACAGAAATTCAAGAGAAAAATCAAAGGATTAAAGAAAGAGTGTTAGTTCATAATTAAAATGAGGAAATTATCTAAATTTTTTGACGAACAACTCTAATGAATTGCTATTAATGGAATAATAGAGAATTGTTGCATAATCTTAGTTTTCTTCTTAATTGAACTAATCATTGCATTTTGAATTCTGCAATGTAGAGTTTTTGATGAAATTCTTAATTAACTTGTAAGCACAATTTCAAAAGATAAGCAGAAATTAAAGAGAGAAATTGATGAGTTTTTGTACTAAATCAAGAATTATAATAACAGTTCAACATACATACATATAATTATGTATGTGGAAATTTATGGCCTAAAAGTCTGAAGGAATTTATGACCTAAATACAGTTATGTATGGAGTAAAGCATACAACTACTCCCTAAACTTAGCCAAATGTTGCACTTTACTCACTAAACTCTTAAAAGTTGCAATTTACTCACTACTCAGGTGGCTGAAGGTCATTTTTTAGGTAGTTACCTGATATAGCAGGTTAACTCCCTAAACTTTGCCTAAACTATTATACTAATAGGTAAACTCCCTAAACTTTGGTATTTTTTTAATTTAACAATCTAATCATACATTTGTAAGCTAATGGGAACTAACTAAATTTTTAACTTGGAAAAAAAAAATTACTTTTTCATTTTTTCCTTTGCACTAGTTTGGTTCGTTTTTTTCGTTTTTTTTTTTAAAAAAATATAAAATTAGTTGATCCAATTAACATCAGAGTAGAAAGAATGATTTACGAAATCAAACAATTAGGAATCATTGTTCTTCGAACAAGATGAGCATATTCATTGTGTGCCATTATATATCACATATTAATTAGTTTGGTTGTCTTTTCTTCAAAAAAAAAAAAATGTTTGAATGTTTGATTTATTATACACATTAAACTCAACAAAATTTATAATTAGCAGACTTTAGTAGAGAACCTAGTACTAAAAATCCCTTATCGCCTCCTTACAAAAAAAAAAAAAACTCTCATTGTCGTATGAATTTGAAGTTGGGTGCGTTTATTAAAAAAAAAACTTAAAGTTCCAAATTTTGTGAAACGAACATGATCTAGAAAAAAGTTTAGAATTTTTTTTTGTGATGTTGAAATTAAGATTGCTTAATAGCGCGCGGTTGTTTACTTATATTAGTACGTGGCTATAAAATATTCTAACTAAAACAACAAAAATAAAAAAAAAATTAAAAAAACCAAAAATATATATATATAAAAAAACCAAAAATATTGAACTATAGTTGTTGGAGTATATATATAGCTGTTGTTAGAATGGAGTATAATTTTATTACATAATAATCGTTTTTTTAATAATAATAATAATAATAATAATTATTATTATTATTATTGTTGTTGTTGTTGTTGTTGTTTTTGTAATGACTAGCTAATTAAAAATCATGTGAGGAAGTTTAGGGAGTTGTCCGAAAGTTTAGGGAGTTCTTGCATTTTACCTGTTATTGAAGGTCAAAACTCAAGTGAGTGAGTGATTTGCAACTTTTGAAAGTTTAGTGAGTGATCTGCAACTTTGTGCAAAGTTTAGGGAGTAGTTGTGTAGTTTACTCGTTATGTATGTGTACTATTCGATTATGATTGTATTTATACGCTATTATATACACATAAATACATAATCAAGTAGGGTGTATGATTTATCGATTAATTTGATATGAATATCAAAGTTTATATATATTAGGAATTAATCATAACAAGTGGTATACTAGTATCATAACGTATTGAATTAGTTGGTTTTTATGATTGTTGATTTTGGCTAATTAGTAATATGCAATTTCATCGAATCAAACTATTGTCTTATTTGAGCATATAATTTAGGTGTTACAATGGTTTGATGATTTGATACTTGTATATGTATATTGTTTTGTTTTTTGTAGTTCGTTTGATTTGAATGATGACCATGGATATGTGTTTTGTGTTTTTGTGAAATTAATTTAATGTCAGTTGTTGTTTCGTTGATTCAGACATCCATTATCATTGCAACTTCTTAACCACTAACATTACAAGAAATAATTACATCATGCAATAGAATTACACTAATGTTGAGAGAAAGTCATAGTTACAAATTGATTTTGATAGAGAGTGAAGCATGATTTTGATAGTCCCTTTTAGAGGTGTTTTCCAAGACTCCAGACTTCTACTGCAAGCGTACTTCTTGATAGCCACATAAATCTTTTTATTGTTGATACTCCCTCGGTGTGTTTTTTAAGTGACACACTTTTCATTTTCGGCCGTGTTTTTTTAAGTTACACACTTCTTCTTTTAAAAATTTCTTACATTTTAATAATATATCTTCACCCCACTATCTCTTACTTTTCATTTCCCACTCCTTTTATGGTCCCTACTTCCTCTCACATTCTTTTACTTTATCATTTCTCACCCCTCCAACCTACCCCACTAACATCTTATTTGTTAAAGTCAATAAAATCTCCTAAAACTCTATGTCAGTCAAACTGTGTCACTTAAAAAAACACGGAGGGAGTATTGAAGAAGTTTGTAAAAACACTCCCAACTTTTGCGCGTTTACTCAAAATAATCTCAACTATAGATTAATTTTAAATAATTTGAACTTTGGAGGTCATGGACTTTTATGGGTCTCAAGTGACTAGTAATTAATAACTATAGAATTAGTTGAAAAACATTAATTAAAAAAAATAATAAACTAAAAAAAACTTCATTGCCAACTTTCCGACAGCCCCCCCTCCCATCACAATCCCACCGCCTAGCCTAGGTACCAAGGGTGGGCTTGGTGGCAGTGGGGTGTAGAGGTGTTGGTGGTGAGGGTGGTGGCTGGTTTAGGGGTTTTTTTGTAAAGAAAAGTCGTTTTTTTTTTTTTTTTGAGCCAGTAGATTAGTGACATGTATACGTTGTAGGGTCCAATAGCAGTTTTTTGAATGACATCCATTTATAGGTGCTAAAATCTTTTCTTTTTTTCATTTTATTTTATTTTATTTTTTTCATTTTTTTTTTCTTTTTTGGTGTTATGATAAAAGTTTTGATTTTGTGGTGTTATAATCCACTTTTATTTTGACAAAATTGTGGTGTTATAAGTCCAAAAATCCTTAAAATTAAGAATTTGTACTATCAAGTTAAGAAGTAAGAGCTCTAGTGTCTAAAGAATGTTCTTTTTCATAGTATTAAGTATTATTGTATTAACATCGTATTATGCTAGAGTATCAAAGAAAATTCTTAAGGTGTTTAGGGCAATTATACGAAGTATTTAAATTACAATACCAAATAAGAATAGCCATGCCATAATGTTTCAAATTCAGAACACGAAGTACCAACATTTATTATGTTTTCACCGTGACTAAATTTCTAATGTCTTAGAATTTTAGAAATCCTATACTAGTATACTAGTATGCATATCTAGAACCAAAGGTCATTTTAATGTCTTAGAATTTTAGAAATCCTATACTAGTATACTAGTATGCATATCTAGTACTCGGTAGTATGTAAATTCGAGGGCCCAAAATGTTGAAACATACACAAGTTAATAGAGTACACTACACTTTACATCTACAAAACGGTACATTGCCCTTTTTGCTTTTTCCCCACAGAAGATTTAAAGGGCTCCATCAGATATTGAAGGGCCGTTAAAAGTTAGCAACTTGACTAGTTGAGTTGAGCATCTTTTTTTTTTTCTGCTTACTAAGAGCCTGTTTTCTAACGTTGAAATTCAATTCAGCTCAGTTCAGTTCAGTTCAGCTCCTAACTTCCTTCTCTTATAAAATGTTCATTTCAGTTCAGCTCAGCTCAGCTCAGTTCAGCTGAGTTCAATTCAGTTTAATTCAGTTCAGCTGAGTTCAATTCAGTTTAATTCAGTTCAGCTGAAATCAGTCAATTAGAACAGGCCCTAACCACTCAGACACTCAATTACATACAAACTGCAAAGTAGTACTGTAGTAGTCGTTAATTCATTATTAATGTTGCACATCAAATATTCAAACTTAATTTAAGACATCTTAAAAAAGAAAAACGTGGCAATCAACATGATCTATCTAGTTTAAAATAATTAATCCTTAATTTTCACTAAATCATGGTCAGCAATCATTGAATTAAAAAGCAAAATCAACTGCATAAGAAAAAAAAATAGGCACCAATTGTAACTTTTGATCAAACTCTGCTAAATTTATAATCATATTCTACGGAGTAGTATGTACAATCCAGAACACATTTCAGTTTACAAATCATTTTCTAATAATGCTAAGCTGATCATAAATTTGTAATTTACATACACTAATCATAAGTGAATAAAGAAAAATAACTCTCAAAATCTACATTGATTTCGCCAATTTCGACAAAAATCAAACCCTAGAAAATAAAATTAGTTTCATCAGTCAACTCCAGTTGACAGTGTGAGTAGAAACGACGGCGTTTTTGTTCGCTTTAACAGGGGAAGGAGGAAGCCTAGAGGAGAAATCACGAAGAGGAAACTCATCGAGGTGCGAATCATCATCTTCGAAATTAAGCGCGTAACTCAACGGATCATACCTGAACTCAGTCGAATTAGATCGGCGATTTTTTCCAGAAAACACATGAGAACAAACCTCTTTGATTACAGGAAGCTCAGATTTCAACCAAGAGGACAACGTAGTCGTCTTCTTCTCGGAATGTTCTAGACTCTTCTGGATGGAGATGTCGTCTTCTTCGGCGTCGCAGCAGGTTGCGCAGACGAAGAGCTTGATCTTCTGCTTGAGTGATAGCGAGTGCTTCTTGTCGAACTCCATTGAAATTGAGGAGAGAGAAAATGAAGTTAGATTGCTGAATCAATGAATTGAATGAAGGAAATTCTGGGTTTGTTTGAGATTTGGAGGAGAGATAAATGGTGGGAAGTTGAGGAAGAGTGTGGAAGAAGAAGGGGAATATATAGAAATTTGGAGAGAGAAAATAAAGAAGAAGGAGGATAAGGTTTTGGGATTTAGGGTGGGACCCATGTAAAGTAGAGTGTGTGTAAGGATGATGTGTAAAAGGTGTGCGTTGCGCGGATTTTGGTTGACGCATCGTGACTCCACATGGATGGTGACGATGATGCACCCATTGTTTTTTAAGTTTGTCATTATACTTCTTAATTTGTGGACTAATACAAGTGTTATTTTTAATGAGGTTGATTTGAATTGAAGTTGAGTTGAATTGAGTCGAGTTGACTATAAGAGCAAAGCCAATGGTTGTCCAAATCAATGGTGGTCATCAACTTTTTTATTAATATCTCTCTCTTCCATCTCATCCTTGCCCATATATACCTATTGGTTGCCCTATGATCTTAATATTCATCACTAATTAAGAAAATAAAAAAATAAAAAACCGACAGTCCACTCATACTATGACAAGTGGCACATACATATTGTTTGCCCACCTTTGCCAATGGTCATGGCTATGACCTGGTCATTAGGTTTCTCTCTCCTAAAGTATCATCTTTTGAGTTTTTTAATATTTTTTTTCTCTCTCTCTTCATGCCCATTTTAAATGGACAACCATTGGCTTTGCTCTAAGGATATGCAAGGATAATATGGAGAATATAAGATGATTTTTACTAAGGATTATAAGTTAGTTTACGGTAGGATTAGTGAATAAGATTGTAAAATTGAATCGAATTAGATTATTAACTTCATCGGTCCCAAAATATTAGGGTCATTAGGATGGGTACATAAAACTTTGGGTGAAACCGTAAAAAGACTCCTTTTGGTTTTTTTTTTTTTTAATGTGGCTAAAATTGTTTTTTTTTTTTCAAAAATTAGTAGGCCGTGGAAGAGTAGAGGAAAACAGTTTTAAATTAGTGATTCCATGTTGTATTTAATACGAAGTATTATTTAGTACGTATCAATTATTTAAGGACGACAGACGAAAATGAGGACTATGTTAGTTATTATGTCAGTTATTATTAGACAGAGAAAGTGTTAACATTATTACTTAGATGTTACTTAAGTTGGGTTCCTATCAAATAGATTTGGATTTGACCATGATAGCTTGTTTATTAATACAATTTGTACATCTCATTCTCATTTCAAAATGTCATTGTAATATTATACGAGTAACATTTCTCATAAGGTTTTGTATGTATTTAGGTTATTTAATATTTAAACTAAAATTTATGCAAAATTCATCTTATTTTTGCTTTAAATTGCCAAAGATATAATAAAAGTTACTAGTACTCACCACCATTATTTTTTTTTTTGAAAGACACCACCATTATTTAATTGACTACAAATATTTAAAAACCAATAGTTTTGTTTTTTTTGGTGAAATGGTTTTGTAAGTTACGAGTTCAAAACACTCAAAGTAACCGCAAATTATTGACAAACACATTCAAAAAAACACAATACAAGTCTTCATCCATAACGAACTTTATTAGTTTGTTTGCGTTTGACGGCAGCAAAACATCCGTCCTTCATTGCTACCTTTCCTTATTCAATAGAATGCTAGGTCAAATTCAAAGTAGTGACATTATTTAATTAACTAAATCTAGGTTAATTGAATTTCTAATTCCCAATTGCATCGAGATCTACCATCACTACTACATCACCTCTACCACTGTCAAATTTAAGCATCAATCAAAATTCACGAAAACACAATTTAGAGACAAATTAATATTTTTTTATTAGGGTAATTCCGGCAAAAAAGTAGATTATATGGTTATTAGTGACTTAGTGTTACACCTAATAACGGTTTAACAATAGTTTAAGGCTCTATAGAACATGGTAGGGAGTTCCAAGGCATGCACTTAGGAAGTACATTAGGAGTTATTCTAGTTAATTATAGTATTACCTATATTATAGCTTAATTATTTGGAGCTTCCACATGATTCCTTGCATTGATTCAAATTTTAAGGTGTACACAAAACACACAATCACCTTTAATTGAGAAGATTGTGGCATCTCGGTTGATGGATTGTAGTTCTAATTAGTAACAATTTTCTTGGATGACAATTTAACTTACTAAAACTGCCTAATTTGGTTTTGTTATCTCATGATGTTAACAACCTCCGTGAATGATTACATTAAGCCATTGATAGATGTATGGATAGAAAAAGGCATGCAATTATCAAGGCTCAAAAGTTAATCAAGAAATCAAGTAAAGTACATAGTTATTAATTATTATGCATAGTCTAGAGACAAGAAAAGAAAAACTCGGAGTGGTATTTGATTAACATATCTAATGAGGACCTTTGTCATAAAATTAACTAACTAACGAAACATACAATGCTTCATTTTCATAGGGGTGATAATGACCACAATCGGTTTGTGAGCTATTTGAGAAGGGTCAAGCTATGATCAATTGATGAATAGACACACATAACACATATCACATATCACATATAAGTTGACCTGAAAAAGTGTATTATGCGCCTTTAATTTTGAACAATTTTTCACTTATTTTGACCCAGAAATAAAAATTGTCGAGATGCTTATCATGAATCCTAATACACTCTGGGAGTCTATTTGGCTGGTACATACAACCATCCAATATGCCTTTTAAAGGTCAATTAACCCGTTTGCTACTTATACCAATTTCATTAACTCAAGCCTACCACAAACATTTATGATAACATATAATGATCACATATGGTTCCAAACGCCGTTATATAACCCCCGAGAAGTATCCCCTAATATCTCAAGACTTTTTGACACTGGCCCGAAAACCTCCAAAATTCCTCAAAAAACGTGGATATTAGCCTTCAATTTTATTTATTTTTTTTTTTTTTACTTTTTTTCGTCCGGAAATAAAAATTGCCGAGATGTTTACCATGGTCCCTAAGACCCTCTGGGAGTCCAATTGGGTGGGTGAAACCATCCAATTTGCCTTTAAACGGCCAATTTACCGGTTTACAACTTGCACCAATTTCAGTAACTCAAGCCTACCACGAACGTTTTATGACAATATATTATGATCATATATGGTTCCAAACGACATTATATGACCCCGAGATGTATCCCCTATAATCTCAAAACTTTTCGACACCGGGCCCCGAAACCTCCAAATTTCTCAAAAAGCGTGGATATTAGCCTTCAATTTTGGAATTTTTTGACTTTTTTTTGCCCAGAAATAAAAATTGCCGAGATATTTACCATGATCCTTAAGACCCTCCGGGAGTCCAATTGGGTGGGTGAAACCATCCAATTTGCCTTTAAACGACCAATTTACCGGTTTATAATTTGCACCGATTTCATTAACTCAAGCCTACCACGAACGTTTATGACAATATATCACGATCATATATGGTTCTAAACGACATTATATGACCCCGAGATGTGTCCCCTAGAATCTCAAGACTTTTCGACACCGGGCCACGAAACCTCCAAATTTCTCAAAAAACGTTCAATTTTGGAATTTTTTGACTTTTTTACGCGCGGAAATAAAAATTTCCGAGATGTTTACCATGGTCCCTAAGATCCTCCGGGATCCCAATTGGGTTCGGGAGTCCAATTGGTGGTGACCATCCAATTTGTCTTTAAACGACCAATTTACCGGTTTACAACTTGCACCGATTTCATTAATTTAAGCCTACCACGAACGTTTATGACAATATATAATGATCATATATGGTTCCAAACGACATATGACCCTAAGATGTGTCCTCTAGATTCTCAAGACTTTTCGACACCGGGCCCGAAACCTCCAAATTTCTCAAAAAACGTGGATATTAGCCTTCAATTTTGGAATTTTTTGACTTTTTTTTTGTCCGGAAAAAAAAATTGCCGAGATGTTTACCATGGTCCCTAAGACCCTCCGGGAGTCTAATTGGGTGGGTGAAACCATCCAATTTGCCTTTAAACGGCCAATTTACCGGTTTACAACTTGCAACGATTTCATTAACTCAAGCCTACCACAAACGTTTATGACAATATCTAATGATCATATATGGTTCCAAACGGCATTATATGACACCGAGATGTATCCCATAGAATTTCAAGACTTTTCGACACCGGACCCTGAAACCTCCAAATTTCTCAAAAAGCGTGGATATTAGCCTTTAATTTTGGAATTTTTTGACTTTTTTTCGCCCGCATATAAAAATTGCCGAGATCTTTACTATGGTCCCTAATACCCTCCGGGAATGTAATTGGGTTGTTGGAACCCTCCAATTTACCTTAAATGACCAATTTACCGGTTTTTGTAGACGCCTCTTATATTGGTTATAAGCTTTCCCAGGGCCTTTACATGCGTGTGACAAAACATACAAAGGTAAGAGTACGTGCATATACTTAAATTTGCAAAATGCTTACATATATGTACTTCCTGAACACCTTCTTGTAGTGAGTAGTTCGAGATGTTCCTTTTTTAATGAACAAATTGCCTAACCAACACAAGTCTTTTTAGCTCAATTCGATCAAATATTATAAAGTGTTTTCGTCTAAACATGCTTAACCGTGCTACGATGTATCATCATGAAAATATAAGCCTATAAGGCTCATGCCATGCCTCATGCATGTTTCTTTCTTCCTTTTTGGGGGAGACATGAAAACCAAATTAGTGATGTCCTATGTCGACTAGAAAAATTAGATTAGATGACGATTTTACTTGAAATGAGTAAAAGCAAAGTAGAATAGTTAAACTTGCATAAGCACAAGTCATGGAACTTTAGAGGTCGGCTCCAAATCAAATCAATGAGAGTCAAAGTGATTCTACAGCTATATGTAGCCCTACATCATCCTCATCAAATTAAAGCAAATCGAAATTGGTCCAATTTTACTTTATATTACAGCTAATATATTTGTGTTACATAAATTATAGTATAAGATAAGGTCATCTTTACTACTTTACACGACATATATTTCATGAAGAAAGTTAAAGGCCACAATTAGCTAGCTGAAGTTGACTTGATTGGTGGAATTATCCATATTTCGTGTAAAGTTGATGAACCACACATTCATCATCAAATGTAAATGTGAACCTATTTTGCACATATGGTGCATATACATGAAAAGGGAGGTTTTGTGTCACTTTTGGAAATGTAACTTGATTTTGACTAGAGTCTTACTCTAATTAATATCTATAAGAGATAATTTTAATTAGAATATCATGATATAAATATCATAACGTGGAATATGACATGAGATTATATGACATATATGATATACTCCCTCCGTTACTTTTTACTCGCAATTTTGGAGGGAGGAACGGACTCTTAGGCAAAAGATTGGTAAGTGTAATTAACAAAAAATAAGGGCATGTGTTTAGTATTAATCCAACCCAAAAAAAAATAAAATAAAATAAAACAAAATACAACCACCTATCACCAGCAGCAGCAGCACCACCACCACCTAGCAGCAGCACCATACGACCACCACCTAGCACCATACGACTTCGACCACCACCACCATCTATGTCGCCCACATCCCACAACCGATTTCGAAGCACCACCACCACCACCATCTATGTCGCCCACAACCCACACCCCCGATTTTGAACCACCACCACCATCTATGTCGCCCATAACCCACAACCCACACCCCCGATTTTGAAGCACCACCACCACCAACGCGCGATTTCGACCTACCACCACCTTTCGCCCACAACCCACCACCAGCAGCAGCGCAAACGCGCGATACACCGAACCCACCACATCACAGTAGCACGAACACCTCAAAACCCACCATCACCCACAACCTCACAACCCACAACACACGAATCCAGAACCAGAAATCGCAATCGCAATCGACCCACAACCCAAAACTCGAACTCCGCACCCCTAAACCCACGAACCCATAATCTACGAATCAACGAACCCACAATCTACTACTGCCTTCTCCATCTTGAATTAAAGATGTAATTGGTCAAATTTAACCATAAAAACTCTAAATCTAGAGTTTTCATGGTTAAATTTGACCATAATACCTTCAAATTTGAGCTACAGAGGCAATGGCGAAACAAAAAAATGGAAGAGAGAGAAAAACGAAGGTGGTAATGGTGGTAATGGTGGTGGTGGTGGTGGCGGTGGTGGTGGATACCAATGAAGGTGATGGTGAATTTGGAAGGTGAATGATTTAGGTTGTAATGGTTAAGTTAATTAATGTTAGGGTTGAAGTTTAAAATAAAATCAATAGTTTAATTAGGGTGTTTAAAAAAAAAGTAAGGGTAATTTTGTAAAACCACACAAAAAAACTTACCATAAAAGGAAAGAAAAAAAATTGTTGCAAGTAATGTGTAACGGCTAAATATGGTAATTGTTGCGAGTAAAAAGTAACGGAGGGAGTATATGACAATGAAGTATTTTGTGAGAGTAATGGTGGCTAATAGGGCCAAGTTAGGCCAAGCTTATTCAGTAGCTTGCTAGAGCTGTATAAGGACACAGTTTATGTTTCAAAAGAAAATTGATATTTCTAGATTGATAAATGGAAAAACTAGCTCTTTCAAATAATGAGTTAATAGATTCCATTACCTAATCAAATATTCCAACGGTGGAGAAATTTTGTTTATTGCTTCCGTCGTTTAGATGCATCAATTTTTATATATGTAAGTTTCAATTTAGATGCATCACTTTCTTTTTAGCTTATAAATTCTCTCAACCTCTCTCATATCACATGAGTCCTCTTTTTTCTTTCTCTCTATATTTCATCTCCATAAAATTGCCTAGTATGTAGTATGTGAATTCTAAAACGATGCATCTAAAAAAAGGATATGATGAAGGACAAAGGATGAAATGGATGTATAAAAAAAGTGTTACGAATATTACAAAATGGAGGAAGTAGTTTACATGTCACAAATTATTCATTACCCTGATAATGAATTTCAAAGAAAGAGTTTATTTGGATGACCTTGTGGTGAAGAGTTCAAAATTCAATAATAGAACACAAAAAAAAAAAAAAAAAAAAAAAAAAAAAAAAAAAAAAAAAAAAAAAATATAACCATTACTATTGGCGATTTGCCGATTTACATATTCATAACCTTTTTCCACGATTTATGATCTCCAATCAAATCTATAAATAAACTAAAACAACAACCGCTGACATCATCACTTTTTAAAATTGTACACATGTCAAGTTGTTGTTAAAATTTTTCCCACCTAAATCAATTGCTGACATCATATATTCTTATTTATTTTTTTACCTTAAATTATAATAATATTTTTGTAAGAAAATTATTATTATTATTATTATTATTATTATTATTATTATATTATACTCCATATTTTATATTATAAATTTATGAGTGACTATCTGACTTCAAAATATAATTCTCTCGGTTATAAAGTACCCCGTAATGCATAGATTTCTTAAGTTTATTTTTACTCTTTTTCAAAATTAATAAGATCTATATATTATTGCAAATGGAAATTAATAGTTATGTTTCTATAATTTATCTCATATAAGGGACATATATAAAATATATATTTATTTCAATAAATTTTTTTATGCCGTGCATCGCACGGGGCTTATCTAGTGAGGAATAAATGAACGGCCTTCATGTTAAGGATTTTATGATTTATTCATGGGCTAAGTGCCGTAATTGGGCTTTTTTTAAGAAGTCATTTTTCATAATTGGCCTTTGTTAAGAAATCATTATTCGCAATTGGGCCATTTGATTTCTTATGGCACAAATAATACGATATCTACTTCAGTACTAACGGTTTATTTTATTATTATTATAAACAAAAGTTATACAACCTATAATAAATTAGTGGGAAGCCGAGATACAATCTGACAGTGGCGGATGCAAGGGATTTTTGTGGGGTCCCTTGACCCACTTGAATTTAAAAAACAAAAAAATTCTTATCAAATTATTTTTTTTTTCCTATAAAAATTGTTTATATTTTTCATTAAATGATCCTATTAAAATTTATCAAATATGTTTTGACCCCACTAAATATCTTTTCTAACTCCCCAAGAGAAGAGAAAGAGAAAGGAAGGAAGCCATACCCAATTGCTCGACAACTGGATTCGTACTTGATTCGCTTCCGATTGGTCGCATCAGTCACTACCCGTCCAGGAACAAAGTCAGAAAGCCTAGACTGTGTCAATGGAAAAGACCCTGTCAAGTCAACACAGATATCGCGACCACGATCCCACGAATAAATGATAATATTTTTAATTTATCAAATCCTAATTTTCTAAGTAGTTTTATATATTATACTGCCAACAAGTTGTGATTTCGACCGTCTACCAATTTCTTTAGACCAATTTCTTTAGATCCAAATCTAGGCTCACTTTAGAGGTTGAGAGTGAAATTGTTCAAGAAGTACATACCAAAAAAATAATGCACGACAAGAATTAAATAGCTAATAGCCTATATATTACCATACAACTTACTCGATACTATGCTCGCCCATGTATACATAAATACAAGGAAAATTTCACAAGAATAATCCAACCTTTCGCTGGTTCTCCCAAAATAATCCAACCTTTGGATTAACCTTGAATAATCCCACCTTTACCTATTATTCTCCCACACCACCCCCAGCAGGTCACCATACCCCCTATGACCGGTTGTAAGCCACGTGTTAACTTCTAATTGGTTTGATTTTTTTTTTTTTAATTTTAAAACTTAATTTTATAAAAAAAAAAAATCCTAAAAAATGAAAAAAAAATCCCAAAAATTGAAAAAAAGAAAAACCGAAACCCACCCTTAGCTTCACACCATCAACCCCACCGTCAATCCACCATCATCCGCACCTCCACAGCCGCCCACAACACCATAGCACCATCACAACCCCACCATCGATCCACCCACACCGACCCACCTCCGCGCCACCATCAACCAAACCAGAAATCCCCACTGTCCCAACTCCGTCTTCCCGTGACAAAATCAACCAACCCATAAACCTCCACGCACCATCAACCAACCCACAAACCCCCACCGTCACACCAAAACCCATGGAAACCACCCCCTCCTGCCTCCTCTTTCAAAACCTCCCTTTCCCCGTTTTCCTTCTCTCTCCCTTCGTGGTAGTGATTGTGGTTTGTAATATGGAGAAAAGATGAAGGAGGTGGCTTGATCACTAGCTGTGAGGACGAAAATGGAGGTGGTGGTTATTGTGGTTTGTGGTGATGGAAGAAGGATGATGGACGAGGTGGTAATGGAGGTTAGGATGAAGGTTGTGTTCATGGAGGAGGGATGAAGAAAGGTGTTCATAGAGAAAGAGAGAGAAAGAAGTGGTCATGGAGGAAAAAAAAAATTAAATTACCTAATCTTCAGGTAACCAGTCACTTAGGTTCAGTATGGGAGAATATATACCAAAGGTGGGATTATTCAGGGTTAATCCAAAGGTTGGATTATTTTAGGAGAACCAGCGAAAGGTTGGATTATTCTTGTGAAATTTTCCTAAATACAAAGAAAGTTAGAAATATATAAATATTGCACACTATAACTTGATTAAATTCCGTCAAACTAGTAGAATAAAATACTACTGTACACCTTAAGGCCTGTTCACATTTACTTAATTTCAGTTCAGTTAGCTCTAATCAGTTCAGGTCAGTTCAGCTCTTAATTTCTCTCGGTTCAGCTCCAATCAGTCAGTTCAGTTCCAATCAGTTCAGTAGATGTGAACAAGCACTTAGTCCATAGATCATATGATATCTTTTGATACGAGGATTATTAGGACTTTGTAACTCTATATATTCCCAATTATTATCAATGAGAAAGCTATTCTAATTATTATATATTCTGTCCTCATATCAAAAGATATCGTAGGATCTTAGGAAATTAACTAAAATATAGAAGATAAATATATGGAAATATTCTATCAAGTCTTCCTAATATACGATAATATCTCAATAAATTCCTTTAATAATACTACGTACTTTGTAAAATATTTATTGGTGGCTCGAGCTTGCTCCTCATTTGGGAGCTCCCTGGAATAGAAATAAGGCTTTCTACACAAAGATATACACTGCCATTAACCCCATAGCTTGAGATGGCAAGTTCATTCGACTCCACAATTTCATATTTCGGATCATACCAAATAAGACTAGAATGTCCAACTATACTAACATGGTTACAATGTTTAGTATCGACACATTTGTTGTTGTAGAAGATTAAAACCCCCGAAGATCTTCTTCTCGAATAAGCAATAGGATTAAACCATGTCATTCTATTAGATACTACGTAGAAATTTGAAACGCGCAACACTTTTGTCCATGATTCTTTGATCCCATATTCCTTCATGCTCCATACTTCAATATAACCATCCTTAGTTTTAAGACATATACAAAAACGTCCATCTATAAATGTTGAATGAGCATATTTGGTAGGAAGATTATTAGTATTTGGAAAACTCAAGTCATCCTCCCGACTTCAAACTATAAATCAGAAAACTCTAAGTGAGCATGTCTCTCTTCCCTCCTAGAATTATCACGACAATCTTATAATCATCACGCTTAATATCATAGCCAAACCCATAACGTTTATCACGGAAATTATTATCTATCTCCTTGCTAGGATATATGATTGGTTTGGAAGTATGTCGAGTTGATGGGTTACATACCATGAAACCATCAAAAGCCTCATTGTTGTAGTTAAACATGTTGGGACTTATTATTTGGCAAAATAAGCCACGGCAAGAACCTACACCATCTATGTACGAGTCCTCATCTATCATATAATCGTCGAAAATATTTAATTTAACGAGTTGAGAGTGGGAATCGATATCATCCCCAACATATAGGCAATTGTTGTGAATAAATACGAAGGGACGATTATGGTGATAGAAATTGGAATTGGTTTTACTAGATTTGTTAAGATGATCTTGGATGAAAGGTGAGTTATTGATGAGGTTGTACCAATCTTTGCATACACTCTTGAATCGTAACAATGATTTTACGGGTAGCCATACTAGTATTTCATACATCAAATCTTGAGGTATTGGGTTTAAGGGTGATGAATTGACGGCCATGCTTGATTTTGTTTTTTCACATACACAAGTTGTTTATATTAGGCAGAGGTACAGTGTATAATCGATCTATAAAATATTAATTAGGGTTATAATGTTACTAGTCTCTCTTTTTTTTTTTTTTTTTTTTTTTTTTTTTTTTTTTTTTTTTTTTTGGTTTTTTGGCGCAAATGTTACATAACCTTTTTCCACGATTTATGATACATAACCTTTTTCCACGATTTATGATCTCCAATCAAATGAGGAATAAATAAATAAACGGCCTTATGTTAAGGATTTTATATATTTTTGATTTATTCATGGGCTAAGTGCCGTAACTGGGCTTTTGTTTAGAAGTCATTTTTCATGATTGGGCTTTGTTAAGAAATCATTATTTGCTATTGGGCCATTTGATTTCTTATGGCATAAATAATACAGTACGATATCTTCCCCTACTTCATTACTAACGGTATGCAAATAATGTGTATTGGAATATTTGGAACTTTGCAGAGTTAGGAGTAGGCTTTGCAAATTTATTGTGATTCGAGGATTAATCATCAATAATAATATACAATCTAGGCTATGTAGCATACCATTTCCATATACAATATTATATTGACATGTTACATGGTTTCCTTTTTGGATAGGTTGTTCATGTTTAGAAGGAATTATCTTCCATAAATTTGCCTTCAAACTATAAGTCAGCATGTCCCTCTTTCCTCCTAGAATTATTACGACAATCTTATAATCATTACGCTGAATATCATAGCCAAATTTATTACACCCAATTACTCGTAAATTATCGATAAATTTTCAAATTAATACGAGTACTAAAAAGGAAAGTTTGGACTATATACGGAGTATATGATAAAGTATATCATATCCTTCAAAAAAAAAAAAGAGTACTGTATATCATTACATATATTAAAATGGTCTATTAATTGAACTTAAGTAACAAATTATTCAATGCCTAAAAAAATACTACCTCCGTCCCTAAATTACATTCCTCTTTGGAACTTTACACGGGAATTAAGGAGAGAAGAATAAGACAAATAACAATAATTAAATAATGCAATGGGAAGTACAAAGATAGAATAGTTATTACTCATGACATGTCATCAATCCTTTGCAAAAAAAAGGACCAATCACATGCTCCTAATTGAAAATTTTTAACCAATCATATTCATTGTAATTTGGCACAAGGATTATGAGTGAGATTAGGTAAGGATGAGTGAGAAAGCATTAAATATAAAACAAAAAAAAAGAGTTGATTTACTAAAAAAAACTTACCAAAGATAGAAAGGAGGAATGTAATTTTGGAATACCAAAAATAGAAAGGAGGAATGTAATTTAGGGATGGAGGGAGTACTTTCTCTGTTCTTTTTTACTTGACCTGTTTCTTTTATCACTCTTGCCAATGCAAAACTTTAACGATTAATAACTTTAATTTTACAAAAAATATAGTAAAAGTTATATATTATGATAGTAGCTATTGAGACGAATTCAAAAAGATCCAACATGAATATGTTTTTCCTTACATATTATTCACAAAACACGGTTAAAAGAAGGGTGATGAACAGTATAAAAGTCAAAGCGGGTCAAGTAAAAAAAGAACGAGGAAGTACGGAAATATTGAATGCACATATACTTGCAATTAGTACAACTCCGTAATAGAAACGAAGTTTGGAAAGAAAGAGTCATCGTCAACCTCTCTCCTCTCTCCTCTTCCCCAAATTCACAAATCACAGTCATCATTTTCAGAGTGAACAACTCAGAAGAAGAAAAAAATAACTGAGAATGGGTTTTGGGGCATTCTTCAAAACCCTATTAATTACATTTTCAGCAGCTCTAATCACCTACAATGTCATAATCTCTGCAAATGCACCCTTAAAGCTCGATTTCCCAGGACCCAATAACCCATCTTCACTTGACCCGGTTATCAAACTTCCTATTGATCGCAAATTAAAACTGGGTTCATCTCAAAAAAGGCTCTTTCATACTGCTGTTACTGCCTCGGATTCTCTGTACAATACTTGGCAATGTAGAGTCATGTATTATTGGTTCAAGAAGTTTCAGAATCAACCCAATTCTGAGATGGGTGGGTTTACCCGGATTTTGCATTCGGGTCACCGGGATGAGTATATGGATGAGATCCCTACTTTTGTTGCTCAGCCTCTTCCTTCTGGGGTGGATCAGGTGATTGATTTTTATTTGTTGAGTTTTGATCAATTTTAGGAATTAATCTTGTTTTTGTTAGGTAGATTTTGAAGTTAATGGTTGATTTTTGATGGATTTTGTTTTGAGTTAGAAATGTTGTTGGTTTCATTTTCCTGATTTGATGTTGAATTCATAAATTCCATATTAGGTAAATCAAAGTACCATATTTGAAATGATATATATACTACGAAATAATATTGATTTAGCTCATTTTAGGGTGAATTTGGATTCTGTTTTGACAAATCGAAGATTGCTTGATCCTTGGTGTGTAGCAAATGTGTATTGGAACTTTGCACAGTTAGGAGAAGGGGGTTTCTTTTATAGAACCTATGTAAGTTTCTGATTGCAGAGTGGAGTTTGTGATTTAGGTTGCTGAGTTTGAAGTTTGTGGAGTTAATTGGCTACAAGTTTGTGGAGTTAACTGGCTACAAGTGAAAGCAATTTTGATCTTGAATAGTTGAAAAGATAGAAAATTTGGACATAAGAAAGTCTATTGGTGGTTGGGGAAGTTGGCAGAAGATGGAATGGTTGTGGTCCTTTTGAGAAGTGATGATTGTATGATTTAAATGTACTATATACTTGCTTTCATTTTGTTGAATCATGGATGCGGTGCCTAAACTTTTGGAAGTTAGAACAATATGATAGATTAGTTAGGCTTATCACCCGAGCATAGTAAACGTCTGTTTGATTTTTAAATAAACAATAGATGTGATTGGTAAAAACATTGTTATAGAATTCCATCAGGGATATATTAACTTTCAAGTTCAAATCTGTAGGATAATGAAGGGCCTTCACCATTATGCATGTACTGAAACTTTTGATCAGTGTGAGAGTCTGAAGTTATTGAAGTTGAGTATGTGTAGAAATTGGTATAGTCTACTTGGATGGCTGTGTAGATAGTTGTTCGCCTATTTTTCTGAAGGTTTTTTAGGAAGTCAAAACCTAAGTTGATACTGGTTTAGGCAGTTCATGTCTGTATAAGACGCTACTTTGTATGTGAAAATACTGGAAGATGTGCAATTGTGCATGTAGCTGTATCCCAGTAAATTGTGACTGTAGGCTTGAATAATTATGGTGATGCTATCTAAATGCAGGTGCAGTAAATGCTTCTTATGTTCAATTCAATAAGCTGGTTTGATGTTAATTTGGAATATTAAAGCACATGCATTCAAGTAACTAGGTACTGGTTGCCTGTGAGAAGTTTGAGCTGAGGAGCCCCATTATTGACATGTAATCGAACTGAATGATAAAAAGAGGAAGTCATTCTTCTTTATGTGGTGTAAAAGCCCATGTACACCTGCTAAGACTTTTTTTTATTTTTTTGCACTTAATTTGTTTGTCGATGTTGTGTGATGTGTAATACTGTTCATATTGTACTTGAAATTCTGGCTTTGGCAGTCCTACCAATCTCATTTGTCCTTGTTTATGTCCTTTTGAACTTGTAGGGCTACATTGTTCTTAACAGACCTTGGGCATTTGTACAATGGCTTGAACAAGCAGACATCAAAGAAGAGTATGAAATCTGATATGAATTCCTTGGTCCTTTCACATCCCTTACCCCCCCCCCCCCCCCCCCCCCCCCCCCCCCACTCTTCCCCTCCCAATGGAGAACTAAAAAGTTTTGGGGAGGGGGGGATTCTGTTATCATTTCTTTCTATAATTAATTAGCAGTTTCTCACTGTAATGCAGTTACATACTAATGGCAGAGCCAGATCACATTATTGTGAAGCCTATACCTAATTTATCTCGTGATGGATATGGAGCTGCTTTTCCATTCTTTTATATTGAACCTAAGAAGTACGAGGCTGCACTCCGGAAGTTTTTTCCTGAGAACAAGGGACAAATAACACAGATTGATCCCATTGGAAATTCTCCTGTAATTATTGCAAAGGTAACTAGTTCTTTTCATTTTTTTTACAATAAATATGCATCTATATGATTGTGATCAGTATCATCCTTTTCTTTTGGCTCTTGCTATTCTTTACAGGAATCTCTAAAGAAGATAGCTCCCACATGGATGAATGTTTCATTGGGAATGAAGAAGGATCCTGAAACTGACAAAGCATTTGGTTGGGTTCTTGAGATGTAAGCTTCTTCAAAGTAGGTTGAGAAATTTGTTTACTATAAATCTATAATAAAGCATGTCTTGTAGCCTCACTCTGTGAATCTGCAGGTATGCCTATGCTGTCGCGTCTGCCCTGCATGGTGTAAAGAACATCTTGTATAAGGATTTCATGATTCAGGTTTAGTCTACTGCCTTAACCTTTATATCTTTTATTTTAATGTTGTATAGCTTTTATCTAATTCTTGTCCATCTTTCCCCATGTTTTGCTCGCTTACAACACTACTTGCTTGAGAGATACTAATACATGTTTACATGTTATAATATACTAAATTTTTTGGTTAGATTATCACATAATATCTCAATGAAGCTAGAGTGTTTCATTGAATATATTTAAACACCATTCATCAGTATGGATCCTATCACTTGCAAGGGTTGTCGGATTCTACATTACTTCCAGACCCTAACTTACAATAAATGTATGAAGCATAATGCTTCTTGGTCAGACCATAGAGTTTCTGATTTTACATTGACTGTTTGCTTCTGAAGTTACATTTTTCATTTGATGATGGGCCCTATCAACCTATAATTCAAGGTTTATATAAAACCTTTGATTAAATTAGAGTCCATCATTGCAGTTCATTTTTTATATAGCCGACATATTCACTACTTTTGGGCATTGGATTATAATGGGTTTACTTCAAATTAGTGATTTGCTCATTAGAAGTAATTAAGCTTCTTATTTAACGTGTAAGCAGAATTTTGAGGTTTTGGTTCAAATCTTCAAATTACTGATTTGTACATATCTATTCTTGTCTATATTTTGACAAGAAAAAAGCTTGCTGGCAACGAGCATGCTCTCATTTAGGATGATGAAATTGATTATGTATTCTGATTAAATCATTATGATTTTTCCTCTATGAGAAAAAATCTATTGAAATCATTACACTTATTATATTCTGTTATGATGTAAACCAGCCTCCATGGGACACAGAAGTGGGAGAAAAGTATATCATACATTACACTTACGGGTGTGACTATGATATGAAGGTATATACCCCTACCCCTTCCTCCCCTAAGCTGTCTGCTTCCCACTATTTGCATGTCTTCGCTTGTGTGCATGCCTTTTTTCGTATCTCAAAAGCATTCTTGAATTGCCTTAGAAATTTTTAGATCCTAAAATGCAGGGCAAGCTAACATATGGAAAGATTGGAGAATGGCGATTTGACAAGAGATCCTATGACAAGGTTAAACCTCCAAGAAACTTGACACTGCCACCACCTGGTGTTCCTGAAAGTGTGGTATGCTTTTCTCAATTTGTAGCATTGCAATTGTTTTCATTTGGCTGCACCCTTATGGCTGTCTTCCTTTTGCAAGCCACTCTTCTTTGAACTAACACATTCGTGCATTGGAGCCATGTATTTGTCTCTTGAGGCTTTGGTAAAATTGGTTTTAGTTTATCAAATTTCGTGTCCTTGTCTTATAAATTAGATACTTGGCAAGGACATGTGACTATGTTTGGAGCTATGAAAGGTCATATATATAAGTACAAAGATTATGATTGTTTTTCAAGATGAAGGAGCATTGTTTTGTCATAACAGAGGAAAACCTTAACTGGACTAATAATAGGAAGCTAGTGCTAGAATTAGATAATAAAGATTAGTCGCAGTGGAGAACATGAGGTACACTTATTACCAGACGGACGTTATTAGGTGGATTTTTACGCGGAAAGTTAAAGAGGTTAAACTTCCTGAAAGTTCTGTATGTCATCATTGCGATTCATATCAAATTAGCCATTCCTTTTGATGTTTATGTTGTGAGTCTTGTGACTAGGAATATTATATGTGATGAATGAGTATATCTACTGTGTATAAAGAAAAACTTACCCAGTAGAGAGCAGAGACTTCACCTTCTATCTTGATAGTAACCTGCTAGAAAGTTTTTAATTTACATTAATGACAAGTTGATAAGACTTATAACTAGCATGTACTCGTGTAATGTCCAAGCCGTATGCTGCTAACTGCATAAACCATTGCAGGGTTGTTAAAAACTCCATTCAGATCTTCAACTGCACAGTAGACTTGAAATGATCTGCTTCTTAGCAGTTTAAATCTACCTGTGATATTCTTAGTGTGTTGTTTTTCCTATTACAGGTGACGCTTGTTAAAATGGTGAACGAGGCAACATCAAACATACCTAACTGGTAGTCATAATGATACGTGATGGATTACAATACTGTGATACTCGTAATGTTGTCTTGCTTTCGGTAATGTGGCTTTGTTGATGCAAGATAGATCCAACTATACAAAATCATAGATCATCCTTTGATAGTAGAGGTTTCTTTTTTTCCATTCCTTTCAATCACTGCCACGGTGCCACCCCATATTTTGTATTACCGAAGTACAAAAAGATTTTGCACCTTAGGTAATAGTGCATAGGTGAGTTGTAAAAAGCTGAAATTCCTCAGAAAAGTTTGTTAATATAGTTAATTTCTTGTGCAAGTTACGGTAAATCAATCCAATTGTTTTTTCTTCAACCATCATCTTTAAATGTTACTATCTGAACTTCAATTTTGACTAGACGAATTGTCTATCCGTGTATGTACTGATCTACCACTGCTACCGAAAGTACATTGTCCCAAGTGCATGGAAGGCTACGCCTGACATTCACAAATTATGAATCATCATTTTGAAATTCAGTATCTAACTTCAAACTGTATTTGGTTGTAATACAAATATGATAGTCCTTATCTAAACTTGATGAACTTTGTGAACAAAGTTTGAAAACATTTAAATTTTTTCTAATTTTGTTATATTTTATTTTTATGTGGTACATCTAACTCCTACAATGAAGTACTCGTATAAGCAAATTAAATGTTAACTCTTGTGCACTAATTCTCCTTGACTTATGTTGTCAAAAAATAAAAAAATAAAAAATAAAAAATAATAATAATAATAAAAAAAAATTCTTATTTAAGTTGAATAAAACTCCTTTGAATGCACTAGAGTTCTCTTTTCTTCTAGACATTGCAGCCAAACAGTGATCATAGCTTAGTTACGATTTCTCGGAGCATAAAAAATGAAATAAGATCCTAGTAAGTCTTCCATTATGGTAATTCTGTTGAAAATCCCATCTCAGCATGAGCTATGTGAAAATTTATCAACCATTGCTAGAAGTTTTGGCTCCAAAACAGCGGAAATAGGATCGAGAATCCACAGGTACAATAAACAACTAAGAGAAAGGCCAGATTGCACCAGGCCATGCCGGCAGCTCACAGAACATGACTTAGATTCAGGACCTTCTGGTTCAACTGATCAATAAACTGACCAATGCTTGGGTAGACCTATCCAAGCAATATAGATCAGATCTACAATCTAGTTCTTCCTGGATTGATTTGTTTCAGGACTTTGACTTATCAATTCCTTGGATGTTATCAAGTATGTCAAATTCTCGTTAGAACACTGTCCCAACTCAGACGTCAGATTGGCAATAACATTAACTAGTATATCACGAAAATTTACAACCATATTAACACAAGGTGTCATCACCCTTATAATTACATCAAGATTTTGACATTGCAATTCATACGACAGACAAGATTTTGATAACTGGAAAAATACATTGTTGCCCATTGAATTTACGGCTTTGTCTAGTTCAAATAACGCCTGCAGTTTTTCGAATTGCAAAAGCAGGGAATTTTCTTACCTTCATCCTCACGATTGAAATGATAATCGTAAGTGAGTTCCTCCCCAGGATAAATATCTCTTTGAGCCAAAAACACAACCTGTAAGTGCAAATATAAAGCATCTCAGAATATCTGCATTTTTTTTAACTTAGCTAGACGATTAACAGGGTCATCCTCCAGATGGAAAGGGATGTTACTGACTGAATTGCCATTTCAATAACATGTGAAGAGAGAAATCTCTGATTATCTTATAATGTAACAAATAAAAAGAATGGTTTCTCAAATCCATTATGCTGACTTGTTATCATTCATCCTCATCGCTGCAGATTCAGCATGTATATATTTCGGCAAACACATAACTATTTAAATCAAGTAAGCAATCTCATGAACATTTGATGAAGCAAAGCAACATAGCATAAAGAAGAAATCTGTTCCATTACCTTCTTTTCACCCCTGACAGTCAACACTTTGGCAACACAGTTTGGCTGGTCACAGAAAATGACATGAACAAAAGCAGTCAGCACAAAAGTGCATATGGAATGATAAGGAGTTTAAAAAGATCAGTAGATCACTGAGCAGAAACATCACCACCCCAAAAAAAGAAAGCATGTACAAAAGAAACTTTCTATTTTTTCTTTCCACGGGGAGGAACATTTAGGCAAGCAATAGTATCCAAAACAGCATATTACCTGGCATGAATGGTTGACAAACCGAGCTATTCCACCTTTGCAGGTAGCATCAATAATCTGTTCCTTGTCTATTCTGAAAAAGTAACATGCACTCTTATACTGAAGCTTTCTTCCTGATAGATACTCAGTCTCTCGTTTATCAGCAACACGGTGCCCCACTATCTCACCAACATATTCAACAACCTAAGAGATGCAGATGTAAAAAGAGTCACATACCAGTAAAAGAAGCCAACAAGTCTAAACTCTGTAATAGAGTAAAACCGTAAAACATAGAGTTCAGCAGATATAGCTGCTCAATATCTGAAAAGTGAACTCGGCCATTTTCAGCAGATACAAAAGTCAATCAATTAATTCACATCAAGAATATATATATATATATATATATATATATATATATATATATATATATATATATATATATATATATATATATGTATATATATATATATGTATATATATATATATATATATATATATATATCTATACATATATATATATATATCTATACATATATATATATATATGTATATATATATGTATGTATACATATATATATATATATATATATATATATATATATATATATATATATATATATATATATATATATATATATATATTTAAGTGATACATTTTCCATTTCCGGCCGTGTTTTTTTAAGTGATACATTTTCTTTTTTGGCAAAACAATACATTAAAATATTATATCTCTCTCCTCTCATGGTCCCCACCCAAACCCACTACTACTTTTTTATTATATCTTTCCTCTCACATATATTACTTTTCAATAAACTATTAACCCCACTATCTTTCTTTAACAATTTTTTAATACTCCACTACCCCCACTTACCTCTTATTTTATTTAAGTCAATTAAATTGCCTAAAACTATGTGCCGGTCAATATGTATCACTTAAAAAAACACGGAGGGAGTATATATGTATATACAAGGATGAAGGACCCTACCATAGCCCCACGATGAAAAAACTGAGACGTGTACAGACCAAGAGCATGGATACCAGATTTATACACTACCAAATGTTTCCAGCCCTTTGCTTGTTTGTATCGAGCATATTCTTTCTGCAAAGATGTTATGCATGTATTAGTTGATTTTCATCACTTAAATGCAATGACAATCCAACCCGTTGAGGAAGGAATTAAAGACATATACAAAGACAATTGTGATAATCACTTAAGCATTTGTGTCAGTTGTAGAATTCCCCAAATTAATTGCTAGAAAAAGCAATAATCACTTGAGCATTTCTGTGTCAGTTGTTGAATTCCCCAAGTTTAATTGCTACTTTGCTAGAGGAAAAATGATATTGTGAAATATGTTTGATATCCATCCCGCATTTACAAAGAAAGAGATTATGTTTAACTCTTTACATACCCGATAATCATGGTCTATATCTGAAACTGAAGGTTTAGGCAGCTTATTCCTGCTCAGCTTGTGTCTATTGATGTAAAACCAAGCGTCTACTTGCACCTGAGTGACAAGGCACCCACCTTTACCCCTATGCTGATAAGAAGAATAATGCCCTCCATCTCCCTGGATTTTCCCTTTATATCCCTGGTTGAGAGGCAATTACATCATGAGCTTTCTAAAATATTCTGCACCATAAAGTGCCAAGAATTAACAACACTTGTACCTCTGTTCTGGCGCAAGTTGGCTCTTCTTCTTGACCAGTTTCAGAATTTTCCTTGTTAGTATCAATATCATTCTCTAAATGACAAGTTCTGGAATCTGCATGAAACAAGCATCTTCCGTAAAAACCAATCTGATCCCTGTCAACTCCTCCTACCTCACTTTGCAGTAGACCCTGCAAGCAACAAGGTAAGATACTTTGAGATTCCATCAATGATTATCATCAGAAACTTTCTTTCCAATATTAATTTTTTTTTTCTTTTTCTTTTTTTTTTTTTTTTTTTTTCCTTTTTTCTCTTCAGTGAGCAAGAAGGAACAAATTATCAATGATATGAAAGTAGCATCCAAACCACATCTGGCCTCCATCTCATGCCCTGAGAACTTCTATATCACCAATATAATAATGATAGGTTGATGATCATGCAGAGTTGGTTTTGGTTCTTTAAGCAGTTTATTTTCTGTAAAAACTGCATCACCTTCCTCAACTCAAGAAAACAATCCTTGAATCAAGTGGCAATCACTAATAGCCATAAAAGACAATTTCGCAGATGATCACCTTGACTAGTTCTTTATCCTTCCCATATTATTTTATTCTTAAAGCAGAAATTGAATGATGACAAGCTTTGTATTAAATAAAACTTCTTAAAGCCAAAACCAGCAAGAATTGAAACTGAAAGGTAGAAAATTATATTTAATGTAATAATAGTTTCATCAATGAACTCTAATCCCTTAGTAATTATAAAATTGAATTGTTAAAATTCTAGCTAACTTACTCATATTTCCATGTCATAACTCATAGGCGAGGAAAATGTGAATGCCCACAAGGTAGCCAAGCTTAATTCCATATTCAAGAGAGGGAAATGTGGATGCCCCATATAAGAGGATCCTATTGGGGTGATTGATGTTGTAAACGAAGACATTAACTTTGATTGAAGTCTGTTTGATTTTACAACTATTACCCATAAAGAAAAGGGTTCATCAATTGACTTATCTGGGAGCACCATATAAGCATAGGATTACCTTCTGATGAGCACACCATGGATGAAAGTAAGTACAGCATGTCTCAACATAACATCGTATGCACGACCCACCAACGCGCTTGCATATATAGCATACCTGGAACAAGGAAATTAACATATGAATATATGGGAAGAATGAAGAAGGGGAGGGGGAACAGTCACATTTTGCATAGATTGTTCCGTCATATGTTTGAGACTTAAAATTTTGATCATGAAAAAAGCAGAGATGAAGCAAAGTAATGTTCCATCTACAGTGCTTACCATGTATTCTTTAAGGTTGGAAACACCTGAAACATCAAAGGCACTCATGGTATCCACATTAGGACATCTTGTTCCTGGAGTCCATAATCCACACACCATATGGACCCACTGCTTGACAGTTGGATCAAACAATCCTGATATTATGCTGTTATGCACTACTGGTTTTATGGAAGGACAGGGATGACAAGTTGCACTTTCCAAATTTTTCAGGCACTCCATTTTTGCTGGAACTGTGAAATTATTACTAAAATTAATACTCAACACAGTGCATACAATACAGGTTTTTAGTAAACATTGTTATAATGGTACTAAAGGGAACTGACATACCATACAAGGCTTCAGTTGAACCCACACTCATAATATGAGGTTCTGTTCTAATATCCCATGCTTTCAACAGACTTTTCACCACATTGCGGCTGCCAAAGGCACGAGTCATGGCCCCATCACCATAGCCACATAGGACACAAGCCTAAAGTAGACAAATCATCAATATAAGTTGTTTAAAACCAATACAGATATAAATCAGAAAGAATAAGTACACACACACAAACTCCCCTTGGGGACACCCCCCCCCCCCCCCCAAATATGTATAAATAAAATAAAAAAATAAACAATAAAAAATAAAAAAAAAAAAACAATTTAAACTGAAAGAAGAAAAAATTTCATGCAGCACCTCCATTTCAGTAATGCTTAACCCTTCTTATACTAAACCAAGCAAAAGCCCATGCAAGTGATGCAAGGTATAGGACTCTTACTGCTTCTAAAAGGGTTGGAAATCGACACCTCTACATCAACCAATTTAAGAAGTACACATAAGTATTTGCAATGAAGACTTAAATTATTGAATACCACACCACTAACAGGAACTTTATACAAGATCAAATAATTCAAGTTTGATCATCCACCAAATTCACAAACAATTCATATACCTCCATTCTTTCTAATAAATATAAGCAATGTTTTTTTTTTTGGAAAGTTGCAATACTACTTTATTTGAAAAATGATTTTCACTATATCGATCCTCATTACATGGATCCTTTTTTGTCTCTCTATCTCTCTCTAAAATACTCTCTCTATCTCTCTACATATCTACCACATCTGATAGTTGAGTTAGGCTGTTAGGCATCCGCGGGGGGGGGGGGGGGGGGGGGGGGTCCTTGGTTAGCCCCCCGAGGGTAGTTGACATTCACAAATCCTGGAAGGGCACAAGCATCCAGAGCACAAGGTCCCCTAGGTTTCAGACCCGAAACAATTAGTATATAGGGACATAAGGGGTATAACATTCTTCTCATAGATTACATAAGTAGATGTACTGGCACAATGGTATATGGTTCACAATCAAAATAGTCTAATTTTCAATACAGACTGTTATAGTAGTCTCCCAATCGCCCTGTCATATATTATGCAGTCCGCAGTCTCTGCACAAGTCTTCTTCCTACCAAACATATAACTTTCCATTGTCTGGCTCAGTTTATTAGGCAGGTCCTTTCCATTTTTGAATAGTCAATGTGTTTATTAAAAGGGATATTAATTAAAGAATAAGTAATACAAGTGACAATAATAGCTGAACAATCTCGGTAAGCAGTGACAGCAGACGGATGAGAGAGGAAAAGGGATAGGACCAATATGCATCTGCAATTAGTCCTATCAGTGTTCTACATAGACTGAGTCCTACCATCGCTTCTCCCTGATTATTTGACATACTATCTCTTTATTCGCTAGCATGGTCTTAACGAAATACATTTATTTGCATCTGCTTAATGTACCCTAAACTAATCTATATATCACCTTCCACAATTATATTTATACAAATATCCCACATGTTATTGATACTGAAAGTCAAATCTAGCTTTGTCAAAAGCATTTTATTCTAAATAATTTGTATCCCTGAAAGATAGCATTCCTCTGGCCCGTAAAGTAATGAATCAGATAAATGTAAGTTGTATGTGAATTTTGGAGCTGATTGATCCAGCTAGTGTGATCACTAATCCATAATGTGTAGGGTCTTTTTTAGAATCATACCAAAAACTAAAGCAAAAAACCAGAAATCTGAAATTGAAAATAGAAGCTTACAACATCCTTAGAGCTAGTTTTGCATGGTCTGCAATACCAATCCCCTTTAGGCACTCTTGAAATCCCATAGCAAGCTTGATGGATCTGTAAATTTATGAGAGATAAATTTTACAGTATATTTAAGAGGCTAAAAAAGAACTAGCTGAGATTCCAATCACTGCTGCATACTTGGATTGAGCAATGTCCACACTCCAACAAACAGTTAGCATTGTCTTTGTTTGAGATTCCACACACACAGCATAATTTATTCACTTCTGAAATCAGAGAACTATTATGCAGTTTTCTACAGGATCTGAATCAAAAAGCAAAAACCAATCAGATAAGAAAAACCATAGCAGGACTGAATCTGCATTTATACTGGAAAACATTGCTTCAGCATATTATTCAGGAGAATCAAATACTCTATGATCTCCTGGTTCTCCTCACCTTCTTCCAGTATCTCTTCTTTTACCACCATCACATCTTTCAGCATCTTTCAGTGTGATCATTTGCAATCCACATACTGTTGGTTGTGCACTCATTACATTCCGGGAACGACTGATATCTGCAGCTATGAGTTTGTTACCTATAGCAAAACCCAATTATTGCTCTGCTAATGCATTATAACAAATAATACATTATCAAAACTAGAGTACATGTGAGAATATGCATCAAACACTTAAGAGAAGATCCCTATATCTAACCAGAATAGGTCAAGGAGGGAACAGGCAGAAAACAAAAGAGGGTATTGCTGCAGAGCATTTAACTCAGGATCCTAAAAGGCTAAGATATATGATAAACATTTAGCAAGTAATGTACCATACAAAAGCAATACACTAAGATATCTGTCAGCTAGCACCTCTCTCGCACCTTATGTCTACCAAGGCACAGCACAACTCTCATCCGTCGTATTTCATTAGACACTATGTATTCATCTCTAGGGAAAGGAGCAGGATCATAATTCACAAGTTCATTACAGAGATGTTATCAGAATCTAAGAGAGTTTTACATATAAAGGCACTCTCTTAGCTAATCAAGTAGACAGTGAGAAAGAACAAAGAAAATCTAATTGTCATACAAGCTCAAATTAATTTTGTTCTTATATCTGGCACCCACAAGAAATTATAAGGTCACTACAAGATTGCACATGTAAAAGCAGATGCCAGAGTGAGGAACATTGATCCAAGATGCAAGTAAGCCTTAAATTTTAATATGATACCTCTCATAGATAACTCATAGAGGCTGCGCATACGGAGTTCCTTGGTCTTTGATGCAGAAGCTGGGTGAGATGTTGAAGTATTTAGATTAATTTCACCTCCTTCCGATGCATCAGCATTATCAGGTTGCATAATTTTCAGGTGCATTTTCTGAGTCTCCTGATTAGAAGCATCTAACCAAACCTTATTGTTTCTGCTATCTTGGCCTTGATAGGAACTAGATGGTACGTCATGGCGTTCTCTACCAACATAGCAACAGATGTTCTTCTTCTTCTTCTTCTTTATTGAAGGCACCACCGGTTCTTTCTCAAACTTAGCAAGTCTTTTGGAAGCTTTTAGAACCTGGCTCAGAGGAACAATCTTTGGTGGCTTTAATTGGTCAATATCTAGTTCCTGATCACATATAATACCATACTTTCCACAAGCAACAGGCTTCATCTTTTGGCAGTCCTTCGCACTGTTCTTCCAAGTTCTATCAGAAATTGGTTTGTGCAAAGCATATCTTTTTACAGCTTCAGTAAACTTGGCAACTTCAGGAGGCTTGACTTGTTTTACCTTTTTGACAAGAGCATTTTCTGGCATTTCAACGGAGTCGTCATTGCTCTTCAATGGTTCCTGATCACTAGGCTCACCCTCCACAACGTTATATATCCCATTACAATCTCTTTTACGAGAAAGCATTTTGGCTGCAAACAAGGCAGACCTTCCCTGCTTGAGACAATTATAGCTTGAACTAACATTAAGCATTGTAGATGTATTTTGATTAGACTGATTTGAGAAGGTGAATGTTGTTCCTAGCATCTTCCATTTATTGGTACGCTTTCTTTTTTTACACTTAAATACATTCTCATTTTGAGTCTTATTCGGATTTTCATCAGAATTACCTCCAGACACTGAAAAACTTTGCAATTCATCTGAATTTGAATACCTAAATTCATAAATTTCTTTATGATGAGCTACATTTTCCAACGCTGACAAAGATTTTTCTTCAGTAGATCTAGTGTTACCATCAGAAACTTGTGAATTTCTAACACTTTCAACTGCTTCATCAGATGAACTTACGGAAACAGCAGATGATCCTTGATCTGCTATTTGGACATTGTCACATACTTTATGACCGCCATCAACAGTACCAGAATCAATCCTGTCGACCTCATTAGATGCTTGGGTAACAACTGGTGCAGAACAATCAGAAGAAATGTCTGATAATTCTTTCCCTTTCAACGCAGCTGCCTGGTTCGATTTGAAAATACCTTTAGTGGCAAGCTCTTTCAAGTAAGTTTCAGATTCTTTCCTAGAGTCCGACATATGCGCTGTTGCATCTGGAAATCTCATTTTTGAATTTACATTTGCATTGGGAGGAACATCTGTCCACTGAGAATTTCCACAATCTAGTTTGACATTATGTTCCTTTTCCATATGATTGCACTCTATTCGGAATGCTTTTTCAATAGAGACGCAGTCATCAGAAATTTTTGGATTACTATATGTAGGGGTTTCAACAATTGCAACGCTTTCTTGCTTCTTTAAACCATACATAGAGCCACTACCTTTGGATTCCTGCTTTCTCTTTGAACATGCTTTCTGAACATTGTAATAGCACCTGGATGATATATGAGAAGATGATTCTCGAGTACATCCTTGCACCATGTTACAGTCACATTCCATGTTTTCTTGTCTTCCAACACTGCCAAAGAAAATGCATCAATCAAGGAAGTATCAAAACTCAAGATTAAAATTTAATGAACTCTAGGACACATATGGCTAGGCCATTCAAGAAGGGTTCAGATTACTTAACATTGAAACCGAACAGGGGCAGCACTCATATTTCCAAGTGTCCCCACAAAAAATTATCTCACAGATGCTAAACTAAAGACTGGTTTGACACTTCCACTGTTGTTAGCTTGTAGCTGCTTTTGTCTTTCAGGATTCATTTTAAAACTTATTGCAGTAACTTCCAGAATTCACTTAAGGGTTTACAAGTATTGTTTAAATAGTTTCACTGAAGCTCTTTTAAAATTTAAACCTTTGCACAGTTAGAAGCTCTTTAACAAGAACCAGCCAATAACATCAGCAGAGGCTCTGCGCAGAAAAAATTCTAGTTAACTACTCAATATATTATAACTACTACAACTTGCATGAAATAAAAGCTAACCTCAGTTCAGACTGTTGTGTTGGCTGTTGATTACTAGTATTTTCATTATACTTGCCAGTTAACTTAGAAAATATTGTCATCTCTTCAGAATTAGCACCCAAATTTGTACCTGTAAAGACAAAACACTAGTTGAAGTGCCCTAAATACACAACAATCTATTTTATGTTCTTATTGGATAAAATAAAAGATATGTCTTGCATGTTGCATAGTCCCTTTTCTAATATTCTCACCTTTCTTATGACCGACATCAGGCAGGAGGGATGGTGAGGTAATATGTCCAACAGAAGATTGACGCCCATGTCTTTGTGCTTCATACGACCCTTGATCAAAAAATGAACCCTGTGCTCTCAAATCAGGAATGCCACAGTTCTCAATTTGTAGGATGTGGTTGGAATGGATCTTTGGTTGCTGATCAAGTGCAAGGGAAGCATCCAGTGGCCTTTCCTTAGATGATTTGTCTATATTCCCCAAAGCATGAATCTTCAAGCTCTCAATTCTTGAATGTGAGTTTACAGCTTCAACATCTTTACTAAAAGAAGAAGAACCATGACCTGTAGCCGCTGCGGACAGTGGAGTGAAATCAGTAGAAGTTGCCTGCAAGGTTGAACTTGCTCTAGAATTCAAAGATGGATTTCTCAATTTATTGGAGAATTGATCTCGGTCAAGATTGCTTGCCAGGTTACACGCATTCCTTACATAGTTTGAAGCTCCAGAGACATCTGACGACATATTCGCCATCCCATATATGCTAAACTTCACAGCAGGCAATACAGTACTATTAGGATTACAAGGTTTCCCATTTCTAGCAAAACCAGAGCTTGATCCACTCCCAACATTCAATCCTTCATTCCCACAAGTAGCATCCATGGCTTTGCTCATCTTATTTGGTAAAGCTGTTTTACTGATGTCTAAAGGCCTGATTGGTGGATCTCCATTACATGAAAAGTCTATCAGTACAGACCTGTCTACGTGAGGTTGGCCATGAACTGTCCAAGGACTGAGAGGATGGCTGTCTTTAATCCTTCTATTGATTTTCTTAGGATACAAATTCCCTCGAGCTGTAGAATTAGAAGAGGGAACTTTCACTGAATGTGTACAATAATTATGCAGCCCATCTTTTAAATGTTCCGCATGAGCAGCACCATTTGTAGAAATCAGTGCACTATTAAGAGGGCCTGCCAGGAATGAAGTTAGGTCATTATTCAGAGGACCTGACACGAATGTTTTATTTTCTCTGCAGGAATCAGGGGCAGAATGGTGAGAAATGTGCTGCTGATTTTTCTCAGAGACCTTTGCATTTGTCACTGCATGAAAAGGCATTAAACATGTAAAAAATAAAAACTAATAAAAATAGTAGAATAATTTGCATAGATAATAGACTTGGAGAGTTCTCTTAACGCACAGTTTTGATTCAGCATATCCTGGGCAGTAGTTATCTGGACTCCACTAGTGTGATGTCTCATAGCTGGTAGAGAAACAGTTCCAGAACCCCAACTCAGCTGAGATGGCTGCCCAAGCTTCAACTCAACACTGGAAGAAATAGGACCTCTCTGCCGAACAACTTCATCCTTTGAATTATTGTTGGCTTTGGAGCCAATGCTCTGCAAGTTCAGTAAAGCAGAACTAGACGAATTCTCACAAGAGGAGGTAAAGTGGAAGGACCTTGAGAGACAACCATCCCCTGGTCCATCTTTATCACTCAGCAATGTCGGCCCTAAATTTCTTGAAGTGCAAGCTATTTGGGCATTTTTAATTATTTGATTAGGAAAATCCTGGATTGCTCGAGGTCTACTAGGGGACACATTATTCCGAGGCTGCGTAGAAGACTCTGCAGATGGATTAAACAGACTAGACATGTCAAAAACCTTCCTCTTGTCAGCAACAGCCATGCTGCTATTTGTCAAGCCAGAAGTTGCTAACAATCCTTCCGGCCAGTCCCATCCTCTATGATCCCCTGGAGCCCTAATCTAAATCATTATAAAAATATCACCCCTCATCTCGATGATTAAAATACATGCCAATAAGAATTAAAGAGTTAATGCAAAACAAGCAAGCAATAATGCGCTACAGTCTATGTGATAGCATAGCCAACTATACTACAGTAAATAATGCTGTAGAAGTCAGGTCATGTCCAACTCCTAGCAAAGCATTAGAATACCAAGGTTCTAGGAATTTATTTGAAATGAAATATATAAACAGCCAAATCCAATGACCTGCAAGAGCTCAAGTGTGCAGACAGGTATATAGTCATAGGTAGCAGATATTATTATGTTAGATTGATTGGATACAAGTTAGAAGGTTAACATCAATTTACTGCAGCAAAAGTAAGAATGATGGGGCCAAGAGAACAGTAAACAAACCCATTAGAGTTCATAATGAGTTTAGCCGTGATGCATCATGAGAGTAAGTTTAGTTTCTTGCATAAATTGATGTATTTGCAAAGTAAACTTACAGTGGTGCAATTCCAACACCATGATATTCCTATTACCATTAAACCAAAATAACATATGGAAAATGGACAATGCCAGAAGGGTGACAGAATTGTGTCTAACTAGAATAATCATAAAATGCTGAATTTTCTAGTGACAGTAATTTCATAATTTGCTATACAGATAAGCATGAACGGCACACGTTGGCACAGACTCACTATATAACTGGGTGCAAAGAAAAGAAGACATATGGGGCATAATTATGTCGATGATAAGTGGCAAAAAAATAGTGTGAGCAAAGAAAAAACTAAACAAATATTCTACAGATTATAGAAGTCACCTATAAGAATACATTCCAAATGAATTTAATTTACATCATACCCCGAACTTCTGAAGGTACATTTTATGCCATTGAGCAATGCTATCACCGCTATCCATGCGAACAGCATACCCAGGATTAACATCAGATAAACCTGAATGCTGCATTAGAACGAAGCAGAATGTGCTTTCAGAAGTCTGCAAATAGATATAACGTAGACAAGACAGCAGAAAGCCACATGGAAGCTACACAGATAGCAACTTTTGATTACAATTACCTCGCAAAATTTAGACACTGACATTCGCATACCATGGCATGAGCATAAAACTCCAAAAAGACCTGTGTTGCTGAGAAGTAGATCTCCACCTTTTTAACCAATCATGCAGGCAAATCAGATTTTCAACCAAAACACTGGTTAATATGAGGATAGTGAAAGGAATAAATAAACTCACATGCACCCATGCAGAAGACACGAGGATACCCACTCACAGCTGAATTCTGTTTCTTATGGACAGAAGTTGAAGCTTGTAAAGATGCATCTGGAAAATTACTGCTGCTTAAAGGAGCACAAGCTACCCCCTTTTGCAAAATATTAATCCCATTTTCAGTCTGAGAGCCAGGATGAGTGATGGATGCCCTCAGAGTACTAAGGTCGTCACTTAGGCCATGACTACTACCATTATTTGCATTCATAATAGGCCTCAAGGGAAAAACAGGGTGTATATCTACTACAGCTCTTGCATTGTAGTTTGCGCTATTCTGCAACAATTGCCAATTTTTCATTGTACCAATATTTCCCTGAGCGGGAGTATCTAGAATGCACCCTCCACTGGAAGAATGCACATTCAACTGTCGCTGTAAATCATATTGCAAGAGAGAAGGTGGGGCTGATAACAAAGAGCAAAATGAACTTCCGGTTTCAAGCTGGGTTGGCTTGCATGAACCAAAATTCAATATATTGGAAGTGGGTGCCTGTTTCATTTGAGAAGACCGTGGTCCTTGTTCTCGCATATCATGGGGAAGAATACAGTGGCTCATGTTTGTATTCAACTGCAGACCAGGTAATTCAAATCATCATAGTTGTTGGATTTCAGCAGCTACAGTTGTGTTAAACATGCAAAGATTGCATGCAACATGAACCAGTAGAAAAATGGAAAGACAAAATAAGTGAGCACCATATTTCTAGATAAGATTCACATTATTAAAATACGCATAAGATTTACATGTCAGGTCCTATGCTCCAACATAAGATGGACACAACATTTGAAGCTTTGAACCCCAACATTTACCATGTGCCTCGCTTTGATCCAAAGAAAAGAACATAAATGTAACCATGATGCCACACTACATTGAGGGTGACAAAAGGTTTTGGTTTGAGTAGCATTACTTTTATCATTATTTGACATACATAGTCCTACATAGAATGAAATAGAGGTCATTGCTTATTGCAGTCTCGTAAAGAAATGTTTCTCAAATTATCAAACGAAGGAAGTAGAATTTCTCAAAATAGATTGTTTCCTATGTTGTCTACCAAAAATTATTACCTTTTAAGTCTTCTTTCCGGAATTGGTTTCTATACTCAATTATATCAACAAATTTTAGCTGCATGTGGATTTTGAATAGTTGTTTCCCCATCAACCTTAAACAATCCATACACTATACATTTCGATCAGTCCATTTTATGTTATGCTCTTCTATAGGTGTCCTAGATTTCGAAATCCCTGGGCTCAAAAAGGGTCGACAAAGACAAGAATGTCAACCATGTCATGGACAAAGCACAACTCAATACAACAGCACTCCCTCTACTGCTCTACACATGACATGTCTCATACATAGCGATGCATTTATACATGTTCATAAGTTCACTGTATATCTGTTGAAGTATATCCCACCAAGTAACACATGTAAGAGTCCCACATTGATTAAAGAAGAGAGAGTTAAACACTTTATAAGGCTAAGGTACTACTCCTCCTATTGCCATATGGTTTTGGGATGGAACCTCCTTGGACTTGTGAAGTGGACTCTCTCTCTTAGTTTGCGGGTGCGGCCCAAGCCCGCGTTTATCATGGTATCAGAATCAGGCCCACGGTTTGGGACCTCTAATGGCTTGAGTATATTGTCAGGCCCAAGTTTGGGACCTTTAATTGACATTAAGTATTCTGGGCCAAATTGTATTGGATCAAGTGATCCTTGAGTTAAAAGGGACCTTACATGTGAGGGGGAGTGTTGAAGTATATCCCACCAAGTAACACATGTAAGAGTCCCACATTGATTAAAGAAGAGAGAGTTAAACACTTTATAAGGCTAAGGGGCTACTCCTCTTATTGCCATATGGTTTTGGGATGGAACTTCCTTTGATCGTGTAAAGTGGACTCTCTCTCTTGGTTTGCGGGTGCGGCCATCAATATCAAATATAAATTTAATGACTGAGAATTTGGCCAACCAACATCGATAATGTACACTTAATTAGACACATTACAATGTACATAAAATGTATTAATTAGAATTGCAAATCACACATCTTAATTAAAATTTACAGTTACCTGATTCCTAGCTTCCTGGTGGAGCTGAATTTGCTCCGAGGAAGAAGCAACCCTCAAACTCGAACCCGAACTTGGTGATTGCATACCACATTTCATCTTCCAACCATTTTCCATAGCTCAAACCACCACCGCCTTCGCCGCCTTCACCGCCACCAACTTACACACACACACACACACCCCCCCCCCCCCCAAAAAAAAAAAAAAAATAAATAAAAAATTACTGATCAATTATTCAATTTCCACCATCAAATTCCAGAATACAAATTAAACTGACATAGAATTATCCTGAAAATGCAAAGAAGCACATAAAAATTAGAATATTTACAATCAAAACATACATTAACAGACTAAAGGTTATCAAATTAAACTAATAAATTGAACTTTCTGGCATTTTGTAACTCTCAAGACTAATTATTCCAATAAACAAATTAAAAAGCTGAGTATAAATTAAAGCTTTAGTGAATAATAAACAAGAGCAGGAGAAAAAGAATAATAAAGAAGAACAATACGAGTACCTTTTATTTTTGTGGATATTGCAATTGTTCTTGTCATCAATTATGCTTCTCAGCAAGAGTGAGAGTGAGGAAACACAGAGGAGAGAGAAAAAAGGAACATGGGAGTGAACAGAAGGAAGAGGAATTCGAGGTGTTTTTTTTTTTCCTTTTCTACTCCTATTATTCCAACACACTATTATTATTCTTTTTCTTTTCTTTTCTTTTTTTTAATTAGTGTTGTTAAATTAAATAGGGTCCTTTCCTTCTAATGAATAGTTGCAACACACATTTTTTATGATATTTATAAAAAGTGGGGTTTACTTGATGTAATACACTTTAAAATGGGATAAGAGGTTTTTTGGAGTATGATTTAGGGCCTGTTCACATTTACTTAATTTCAGTTCAGTTCAGCTCCAATCAGTTCAGTTCAGTTCAGTTCCAATCAATTCAGTTCAGTTCAGTTCAGCTCTTAATTTCCCTCTCACATAAAATATTCATTTCAGCTCAATTCAGTTCAGTTCAGTTCCAATCAGTTCAGTTCAGTTCAGTTCAGCTCTAATCAGTTCAGTTCAGTTCAGCTCAGTTCAGTAAATATGAACAGACCCTTAGTGGGTCATATGCTTTTTTTTTTAATGGATAGTGGGTCATATGTTTTAAATAAGAAAATAGTACAATTTTTTCCCAAAGAACGAAGGAAGTATGTTTCGGAGTTCTCATTTAAAAAATTTCCAAAAACAAAATTGATAATAAAAAAATAAAATATAATTATATTTAGTAACACATAATAGTACCGAGCCCGCCCCAGTTAATATGCCATGTTAACATATTTCGTTAATATGATGCCATTTTCGTTATTATTGAAGCATCTTTCAATATTTTAATGTTTTCATGGTTTGGAGCTGATATGGCACATAATTGGGACGTTAGACCAAGGTTAACGGTCCTTTTAAACCCCGTTTTGTCTTGAAATTGGGAATTAGAAGCTCCGGCGGCTCACCCCGTTGTTGTGGAATCTAGAGAACACGATCAACTTGGTCTCCTCCTTCGCTGTACTAATTTACAGGCGCTATTCATGTAATACCCCGTATTTTCATACGTATCTTCCAAATTAATTAATTAGGAATTATTTTATAAAAAGGGTATTTTAGTAAATTTATTATTTGGAGCCAAAATAATATTTGAATTTTGGCGCCAAAAGCATTTTGAAAACTAATCATTATTTTGGATAAGATTTATTATCCATTTATCTTATTTTAAAAACCGGATTATTTACATATTTCGGATATTTTAATTTAAGAAAAATAATATTTTATAAATTAATTATTATGGTCGAAAATTCCCATTTATTTAGCTAGGAAATTTGGATTTTCTATGTATAGAAAAAAATGATTTTCTTAGTTAATTATTGGTGAATAATTGGTATTTTAATTAATTAATTATTTATTTAATTATTCTATATTATTTACACAATTATTTTTATTCCTTAAACCGAGCAAAATCTTCCTAAATACTAGTAGGGGAATCTTCTATTTTCCTTAATTCTAATTCTCCATCTTTTTAGTATCCAATCATCATATTCTCTTGCCTTTTGTTCCTCTTGATTATTCCCCAAGTAATTCTAATTTCCTTATTATTTTTCATGACATACATACATTCCATATTCAAGTATATACAATCACCTTAATATCCAAACTTTCCTTAATTCTTTATTCACTTCTCCAAGTAATCTCTTAAACCCTAATTACCATAATTCTTCCTACATTTTCCTACTATAATTCATGCTCATACTAGCCTATAAATACCCCTTCATACCTCTCACATTCTTCACACCAATTCTCTTCTTTTCTTCTCCTCAATTTTACACAAATCATCCCGTTTATCTTTGAAGCCAATTTTCGGGCACTTCTGGTCAGTTTTTGGGGTATTAACGTTTCACAGAAGATTGTTCCTCTCGAAAAATCCTTGAGGTTAGGCTCAAGAATCACCCAATTCGGAGTTATATCAAAGGATTTATAGCCTCTGCAAGTTCTGCCTAGTATTTCCTACGCAAATCCGATTCTTCTCTTTTCCTTGGTTTCTTATCTTTTCTTCTTCTCTTCTCTTATTCAATTATTATTATTATTATTATTATTATTATTATTATTATTATTATTATTATTATGGGGGATTTATAAAAATTATTATGAGTAGTTTTAATTATATAAAATCATATTTTAATGATGTTTATGAGAAATTAATTAAAAAGGTTCATGTACATATAGTTGGGGGTTTTTAATTATTTGTTAACCTTATATTGATTAAAGTTATATTTATTTGTAGGGTGTGTTCTATCAAGATTCTTGAGGTTCTTTTGGTGTGTTTACTAAGCAAGGATCAAGGTACGTTAGGTGGCTAAATACCTTTGAAAGTGATTGGTTTGAATAACATGTTTTATATGATTTGATTGGTGATGAAATTAAATTGATTTGAATTATGATTTTGAAATAAATTATGTTTGGAGGTATTGATAAAAGTATTTTGAATTATTGATTTTTAAATCATGTTTTGAATGGTTTGATCGAATTACTTATCATGTTTAAAGGAATTGATTTGAAAAGTTTATTGAATTAAATAAAAGGTTTTTTTTCAAGGAAGAGTTATTGATTTTGAAAAGTATTAATATGAGATTTTATTCTCAAGTATTTATTTAAAAGGTTTTGATTTGAAAGTATGTGGAAGGAGTTTGAATTATGTTGGAATTATTGGATATTAAAAGGATTTATTATTGAGCCATTGAAATATTATTATTAATGCTTTATAAGTATGTTGGTAATCCCACTATGCGGATTTGGTTTATTGATAAGACTATGGACTTTGTATGACCTAGTCTTTCCTCAAGAATAGCCTTGTAATATAAGGAGACTAGCTTGGGGGGTGTGCACACTTGGGTGAGGAATTAGATTTAAAGAAATTGGTTCAAAAAGGAATTGGATTTTTAAAGGAATTGGTTTATCAATTATTTTATATGTTGAATCATTGAAATTGGTTTTGAATCATGAGTTTTGGAATTATTGGATTATTTATTGGAATTGGTTTTAAAAGCATGTTTGCAAATAAATTGAGTTTACATTATCTTGCACTTATCGTACATAGCATATTTTGCTAATCCGTATTTCCTATTTGTTTTGGTTCGCCCTGTTTACCGTAATGGTAAGCAGTGTTGAATATTTTCAGGTGGAGTCATGAATGAGCATATGGCAGTCCCGGGATTTGCTTCACCTAGTTTAGGAATGTTGGTCTTGTGTTTATTTTGAGTACTCATAACAATGTTACTATTTTCATAAGTATTAATTAAAGAAAGTTGAGTTTCCGCTGCAAGTTTTTGTTATTGAGTTAAGTATTTTGAGTAGCCTTGCGTAATCAAGCGGCGGTAACACGCCCAAGTCTATCTCTACGGTATAATTATACGTATTATGCTAGTATTTCCGTAGAGGGAGATTTAGGGGTGTTACAATTCAGGCCACAATCATCATACTGACCCTAAAGGCTCCTAGTCACAAAGAATCCAATTCGAGTAATTTAATCCAATTTATCAATAATCACGACACTTATTCAATGCAAGCAGTATAAAACTTCATGTAACCACGGGGTTATATGAATTATCAAATAACTCTAATAGGTACGGCATTGATTTCTTTTCCTTGTTGGTTTGGTGTGGTTGATAGATGTCTTTTCATGAATTGTTTTTTAACTCTACCAAACCAACAAGGAAAAGAAACCAATGCCGTACTTATTAGAGTTTCTTGAGCTAAGACTTAAGAGTACTTCGCTACTTATTGTGATGTGTAATTTGTTTTTTTTTTTTTTTTTTACCGTGTTTGACACTATCACACCTTTATATAGGAAACAAAACTTTCTTTAAAAGAATTAAGAGACAAAACTTAGAGGAGGACTTTTTAACTGCCTAGGAATAGGATAAATTCAAACCCTTACAATTAAACAGCCCAACTCCACCTTTATGGGCTTTATCCAAAAGTGCAAGTCCAACCTATCTGTTTTATAACAATCAAAATCATTTTTTTTGGGTGCAAATAACAATCATAATCATCAATACATGCTTAAACAAATTCAATTTACAATGCTTTAATAATATTTCCCAATTAACGGTTCCTAAAAAAAAAAAAAATCAATTTACAATAGCTTGCATTATTCATCCATAGAAATTTGAAGTAAAACCTCAATCGTATATACGACCATTATTGTTGTCCTTAAGTGAGCCCAACCATGCAGGCGGAACCATCCCAGTTTGTTCTTGAACTGTCTTGAATAAAGGTGGCAAAGTCCGATAAATATTTGCGACCTCTGCCATTGCCGTGCCACCACTCGAACCCTCGCCAACATTACCTCCATTTGTCCACACACTAATCTTAGGCTGCAAGCCCTTGATACCCTCAGCATTAATTTTAGCAATGTCTTGAAACATGCCGTTGTTAATCATCATATAGTCCCTTAGTGCGACGTAATTGCCCCCAAGTGCCTCTAATAAGGTACGTACGTAAGTGCCTTGTGCTTGTGCAAGTGCAAGTATACCTTCTGCCTCCTTTTGCTTTGCATAAAGTTCGGCATCAGCCGCTTGTTGACGGGAGTAAAATGTTGCTTCGGCAAGTTTTTTTTGGGCTTCAGCCTCCTTTTCTTTCTTGAATAGAGTTGCTTCTGCTCCTTTTTGTTGTTGGTATAACTCCCAGTTTGCTTCTTGTACCTTTTTTGTTTTCACATTTATCATTTTGTTTCAGTTTGCTTTTACAATATTTTTTTAGTATACTAGTATGCATTTGTGAAATAGTAAGTTCGATTTTCTTGTACAATATTATACATACATATTAGTGATTGAGATTAAATGAGTGTGTTGGATATCAATATGTAATCTTTGTTAAAATAGGTTATTGTCTATATATTTGTTAAAAACTTCATAAATGTCAAAATTAGATGACCAATTATGACTATATTTGCGAGTTATAATTAAGATAAATTGTATGAAGTAGTACTAACCTTAGTTTCATACTCAACACTAGCTTTACTCAAAAATTCAGCTTTCAATTTTTCAGTTTGAGTCAAAGCATTCATCCTCTCAACCTCTGTTTGCAACTCTGCTTCTCTAAGTTTGACTGCTTTATCAGCTTCCACCTCAGCAACCTGTGTTTCTTTAGTCCAACTAGCCTTTTTTGTTGCCAACTCAGCATTTGCTTCTGCCACCTCAGCCAATCTTTCAAATTCATATATTTGCACCTCTGCCTTCACCTTTATCTCTTCTTTCTTTGCTCCTCCACTTCTTTGCACTGATATTATCTTCGTTTCCGCATCGATTTTCGACGCATTTTGCAGAGTTTCTCCGTCTCTCAGCTTTGATCCTATCTCTCCCTTCTTCCTTGCTTCTGCAACGTCGATCTTGGCCTAGTGTTAAAACATGTTACAAAATAAATTGTTAGTACTACTCAAATATGTTACAAATGTTGCCTAGTAGAGAATAAATATTTTTATTTTGTGTCAAAAAAAAAAAAAAAAAAAAAGATTTGTGTTGACCCTTATGAGGTTTTGATGATGATACTAAGAATTGAGCAAACTTCCTTTTAATAAGGATTTTCTAGTGTTGTGATGTTGGCAGGTTCAGTAAGCGTAGAGGGCTGAAGTAGGAACTGGAACAAAGGAACTTTGGAAGATCCATGAGGACAAGTAAAGAACAGAAGAAGAGTTCCAGCAATGGAACTTCCCGAAGTTTCTCAACAGGAACTTCAAAACGGGTGTAACGACCTGGTTCTGGTGTAATGCTGGGGCAAGCCTCAACAATCAAGGATCAACACAAAGATCAAGATATCAACCGAAGAAGATGGACTTCATAACTTATAGTTGTGTAAAAGATAAGTTTGTTTTCGTAGGATGATGTAAACATATAAATGATAGATATGCCTGGAACTTATTAGAAATCAGATAAAGCTTGGCAAACTAACTAATTCGTAAAAGATAATTATGAATTTTATAAAAAAGTACTTAATGAGTTTTATCTTATAAAATCTGGTTTAACTTGGTTTTATCTTTTTTATAAAATCTTATCTTTTAACAAAAACGAATTTGATAAAATTTGGTTTTTATAAAAACGAATTTAAATCTGTTTGGATTCGGTTTTAAAGAAGATAAGATCAGATTTGTGTTTGATCTATCTTGTTTGCGAAAACCCTAGTTTGAGAAGCTGAGGAACTCCTATAAATATAGAAGTATTTCAGCTTAGCAAAGTGAGAGTTTTAAGCGTGAAAACCACTTAGTGCTTAAGAGTAAGTTTGCCAAAAGGTTTAAGCTTTATCATTTTGATTTCGGGTTTCATGTGTAGCTTTCCATTTATGTGTTAGAGTGTGTCTTTGAGTTGTAATTGGTTTTGGGGTGAGATTGTGGATTCTCTTAAATTCACACAAGTGTATGAGTTTGAATTCTCTAAAATTCGAGTGGTAGTCAGTCACCCCGAGTCTGTCTTGGGTTGCAAGTGGGAAAAAGGAACCTGAGTGTGTCTTAGGTCGAGAAAGGAACCTGAGTGTGTCTTGGGTCGAAAAAGGTGCCTGAGTTTGTCTTAGGTCTGATAGGATAGGTTCCTGTCAATCAGCAAGTGTCTTAAGAGGAACTTGCGAAGCAAAGGTCTATGTAATAGGTTGTACTAGGAGAGTTGCCTATTATAGTGGAAGTTGTTTATAAGTCCCAATAGGGCCGAGGTTTTACTTCCATTTAGGCGCTGGATGGTTTCCTCGTAAACTTGCTGTGTGCTTAAGTTTTCTTTATGTTTTTATTGTTTATTTCCGCTTAAGTTCCGCGATTGGAACCTACTACTATTCACCCCCCCTCTCGTAGTAGTTCATCTAAACTAACAATTTGGCACAAATATATTAACGCGTCTATTAAGTCATGTTACATCTTAATATGATTATGAAAGGTTTGAACAACATAATAACACGAAGACCAGCTTATAGACATGTACTAGTGACAGAATCGAGCTAATAATAAATATATATAAAAAAAAATCTCCAAACCTGATTAGCAGCCTCCATTTGGGTCTTTTGGCCCAAATAAGAAAAGTATTCATGGCCAGGAATATCTACCAATTGTTTGATATTTGCATTATAAATTAGCAGTCCAAATTGATTAAGCTCAAGCTGCACCTTTTCAAAGACTTCCTCCTTAAACTTCTTAGCACCACTAAAAACCTCCTCCATGGTCATGGAGGCGACAAGTACTCGTGTCTCACCCTCGATCACACCTTGGACAAGCTCCTCCACATGGTGGGAGCGCTTGTCATGAGGAGCAATAAGCTTGGCATACTTGATAAGGCTAACATCATCGTCGACCCTAGGCCCTATGGTAAACACTGCAGGAAGGATAAAAGGCAGCTTTTCCGAACTCATGGCTTGTACCTCGAAGGTGTAGTTGACCGGTGAGATGTCGAATTTGGTGCATGACTGCCCTGGTAATATCCAAGCCTTCTTGGCTAGCTTTATATCCGTGATTCCAACCCCGGTTACTACTAAGTATTCTGATGCACTCGCTATTTTGAACCTCATCTTATTCTAACTCAAAGATACTTGATATATAATTTAAGAGGTCTCAATAAGGTAGAAAATTTTTGTAAAGATCAACAATGAGGTGCAACAAGTTGGACTAATTCGAGCAAATTTGATCGATCTGATGTACGAAAGTCGAATGAGAACCAACCTATTGTACATTCTTAGAAGATCAAGCCGGGTGATTTATATCAAGGAATATGCTTGTACGAAAGTCTAATATGCTTGTAAAGTTTCATACTTTTTCAATATTATTAAATTTGCAAGTAGAAATTACAAAACAATTTACTTTGGAGTTTCAAATTCATTTAATCATTTGTGGTATGGTAGACTTTGACTAAGCTTAACTATTCAGGGAACCACCATACTTTGGTTGTGCATTTGTTTGATTATTTCATTCGTTAGAAAATGATAATCATAGCTTTGTTAGGAATTATATATACAAGGATACTAAATCTTCATTGTCGTAGCTCATTTTCAAACGTCGAACGTCGTGGGCGATTGTATGAATTAGATTGTTATTTGTAGCATATACATACAATTTGAAATATTCTATATGCATATGGAGTTGTTTTTTAATATGATCTCCTGTAAGAACTAACAAGTCTTCTCTAAGATCACTTGACGTAATGCGCAAGAACTTGGAATTATATTAATCGAATTATATACTTTGACAAATAGTAGTATGTCTACATAAATAGTGGGGTTAAATAGATCATCACAAATGTATGGTAGTCATTAGTGACCTAAGTGCCTAACATTAATTAATTTCATTATTTTTAAACCAAAAAATAGTTAAAATGAAAAGAAAAAGAAGATAAGTAACTCAGGAAATTAATTACTCCTAACAAATGTTTATTACTCGGTATCTAATAATTCCAACTATGTTATGTGTTTGCCTTCAATAATAGTCCCAGCTAGGAGAGATGTATTTACTCATACTTCCCGTAATCTATATCAAGGACTTAAAACTTTAAGGCATCACACATTCACACATAGTTCTAGATGTTACAAAATGTGGTTGACCAAGTAAAAGAGTAATTACGTGATTAGTTTCTCTTTTCTCATTAGGCCACTATTATACTTCGGCGATGATCAATCTAAATAATAACCCACTTATTATACGTAGTATATTCTAGTATTCGTCAAAGTATACGTTTCGATTAACATTCCAAGTTCTTGCGCATAACATCAACTTGTAAACATTTCTCACGTTCAACGAACGTTTATTAGAAAATAAAGAAGATTCGATATTTAATAATGTACAAAATTGCTAAGTACTTCGTATATTATATGCAAGTATTGTCTGCCTACACAGAAGTTACCTTTCGTCTTCTAACGAAATGATCAAATAGGCGATGCACAAACAATGTAATTGCCGGTGGATTATTATTTTAATAATTTCATTTAGTCAAAGTCTATAGCTATGATTATTCAATAATTTCATATTATTCAGTCAAAGTCTACAATATATGTTTAATCGAAATTTGTTTCTCTAAAGAAAATTCTTTTAATTTTCTACTTGCAAATAACAAGTTTTGATAAATTCAATTCCTTGTTCCATACATGTTATCAAAAAAAACATTGTTACCAGTCATAAATCATCCTGCATTTGTAAGGTCGTACAACAATTTGGTCTTGATTCGTGTATCTTATAGCTAATCTCAGATTAGTCCAAATTGTTACACCTTGATGATCAGCATTAAAAAATTTTGCCATTATACATCAAGAATTTAATTTGTGTGTAAGAAAAAACACAAAATGTTTTTCTATATAGCGAGTGCATCAGAATATTTAGTAGTAACCGGGGCAGGAATTTCGGATATAAAGCTAGCCAAGAAGGCATGGGTTCTACCAGGGCAATCATGCACCAAATTCGACATTTCACCGGTCAACTACACCTTCGAGGTGCAAGCCATGAGCTCAGAGAAGCTGCCATTCATCCTGCCAGCAGTGTTTACCATAGGGCCTAGAGCCGACAATGATGATTCCCTCATGAAGTATGCCAAACTCATTGCTCCTCATGACAAACACTCGCACCATGTGGAGGAGCTTGTCCAAGGTGTGATCGAGGGTGAGACACGAGTACTTGCTGCTTCCATGACCATGGAGGAGGTTTTTAGTGGGGCTAAGAAGTTTAAGCAGGAGGTCTTTGAAAAGGTGCAGCTTGAACTTAATCAATTTGGATTGCTCATTTATAATGCAAATATCAAGCAATTGGTGGATATTCCTGGCCATGAGTACTTATCTTATTTGGGCCAAAAGACTCAAATGGAGGCTGCCAATCAGGTTTCAACATTTTTTTTTTTATATCCAATCATTGTATTATGTTGTTCAATTTAAACCTCTCATAATCAAGTACATACTTCGTATACAATGTGATTTTACAAATAGACGCTTTCATATTTAACACTTGTAACATCATTATTCATTGAGTACTAACTTTTAATGCATCTTTTGACATGTACACTAGGCCAAGATTGATGTTGCAGAAGCAAGAAAGAAGGGTGAGATAGGATCGAAGTTGAGGGATGGAGAAACGTTGCAGTACGCATCAAAGATTGATGCAGAAACGAGGATAATATCAGTGCAAAGGAAAGGAGGAGCACAGAAGGAAGAGATAAAGGTGAAGGCAGAGGTGCAAATATATGAGAATGAAAGGTTGGCTGAGGTGGCAGAAGCAAATGCTGAGTTGGCAACAAAGCAGGCTAGTTGGACTAAAGAAACACAGGTTGCTGAGGTGGAAGCTGATAAAGCAGTCAAACTTAGAGAAGCTGAGTTGCAAAGAGAAGTTGAGAGGATGAATGCTTTGACTCAAACTGAAAAATTGAAGGCTGAGTTTTTGAGTAAAGCTAGTGTTGAGTATGAAACAAAGGTTAGTATAATAGTATCACAACTTTACAAATACAATTACTAATTATACGTAGTACAACTTATCTTAATTATAATTAGACAATAAGGAGAAAGTAATTCAAATACAGTCAAAATTGGTCATTTATCTTTGATATTCATTAACTTTTAAAGTATGACAATAACCTAGTTTATCTAAGATTGCAATATAGATATCCAAGATAGATGTTTGTGTAGCTATGTAATCAATATGTCATCAATAGTTTACATTGCACAAGAAAGTATTCTATTGCACAAATGCATATAGTTATAGCAATCTAATACAAATAGCCTTTGAGTATTGAGACGAATATACAAAATATTACACTTGAATACCGCTCCTTATAAATTTACAATATTTCCTCTATCTCATATTCTCATTACAATGCAGAACTTTTGACATGACTTGTATACCTATAATGACCCCTTTGGTCCACCAACATAAACTAAAACTATTGTCAAAATGTGAAAATAGGTACAAGAAGCAAATTGGGAGTTATACCAACAGCAAAAAGCAGCGGAAGCAACACTATTCAAGAAAGAAAAGGAGGCAGAAGCACAAAAGGCACTTGCTCAGGCAGCATTTTACTCTCGTCAACAAGCAGCTGATGCTGACCTTTATGCAAAGCAAAAGGAGGCAGAAGGAATTCTAGCACTTGCACAAGCACAAGGCACCTATTTACGTACCTTATTAGAGGCACTTGGGGGCAATTACGCAGCTCTAAGGGACTATATGATGATTAACAATGGCATGTTTCAAGACATTGCTAAAATTAATGCTGAGGGTATCAAGGGCTTGCAACCTAAGATAAGTGTGTGGACAAATAGTGAGGGATCGAATGATAAGACAGCCGGAGGTACGGCAATGGCAGAGGTCGCTAATATCTATCAGACTTTGCCGCCACTGTTCAAGACAGTTCAAGAACAAACTGGGATGGTTCCACCTGCATGGTTGGGCTCACTCAAGGACACTGGTCATACATATGAATGATATGATTGAGATGATTTTATTCCATATTGCCATGTATTTATGCTATTCTAGATTTATTTGCTACTCGTAAAGTTTGTGACTAGAAGTTTTGGTGTTGAGTGGTTTAGACTTAAGCGTTTTATTGTATCATTTCAATGAGTTTTTGTCACCAAAATTATGCAATCAGCATATGCATCTAAATTGAAATATAAAATTCAGGGAACTAAAAACATGGCATTCCGTGTTTGAGTTAAGGTTTACATTTAACCAGAAATGTGGTTCAGATTCTGTTTTTGACTTATTTTTGATATGATAGGAGCCATAGGATGAATAGAATTAAGATACCATAGATTTACCTCTGCTTATTCGAATCATAAGATTACAACCCAAAGATATATAGTCTCAAAATGTAACTGAACCAAAATTGGATAAGGTGGGAATGTTGCATCAACCAACAGCTACCAGACACAAGTAGAATATCCATACACCTTATACCAGCTAAAGATCTATCGGCTAGAATATTAGCATGGAATCAATTGAAATTGAAGTACGATGAGAAAGCTCAAGCAAAAAAGGGTGCCAATAATTTATAAACGATGAAAAAACAAATTAGCCGACAAAATCAGATTTAAGGAACTGAGTTGATAAAAACATACTCTAAAATCAATCATAGAAACACTTCTAATACATGAAAAAGGTTTCTTCTGACTGCTTTCTCAACTTCTAAAGAGTAGAATGTGATCAAAATTTGGTTTACAGACCAGTGAAAGCCTTCTTGCCACCAGTAGCAGCACCAGCGGGGATGACCTTCAAGACATTGAATCTCACTGTCTTTGAGATAGGCCTGCAAGGTAGACCAGTACAAGGGATACATTCAATACAAACCCATGTAATCAAATAAGAGCAACACGTCTAATGATTCAGACCACAAGCAAAATTTGACACGGTTCAGAGAAAAAAGTATTAACAGACCTGCATTGGCCAATGATCACATGGTCACCTTCCCTCACACGAAAACAAGGTGAAACATGGGCAGGGATGTTGGAGTGCCTCTTCTCATATCTAAGGATAATAAAGCTTAATCAGTGAAAATTTGAAAAAGAAAATTCAAAGATAAAGAAGCTAACTATGACCAACCTTTGGTACTTCTTGATATAATGAAGATAGTTGCGACGAACAATTATGGTTCTCTGCATCTTGGCACTGTGGCAGGTACCAGCAAGGATACGACCTCTGATAGAAACGTTGCCTGTAAATGGGCATTTCTTGTCGATGTATGTTCCTACACAAAGGTAAAGTATGTGAGCTGCATTGAACACTGTGTTCCATAAAATAGTATGGAGTCGATACTTGACTCGACTTGACTCTAAAAAAGCATTATGCCTTTAGAAACAGCGTTTTAACAAAACTTGACTCGACTCTACAAAAGCATTATGCCTTTGGAAACAGCATATTAAGGGGGGGAAAAAAGAATGAGCATTGGCCTTAAATATATTTCGTTATATGACTTGGAAATTTAACGTACTCGTTTTATAATTTTACATTTATTAAGCTCAACATTCACTTAAAGACAGAGATATCAAATCAACAGGACATGGATCAAATAAATTTATTTTTTAAGGCGCATAGTCTACTATTTAGACTCACAAAATATCTAGATAGTGATCAATCAAGCAATACAAATAACTATAAACAGAAATAAGAATCAGCATTTTATAAATGCTTGGTATTTTCCAATTAGAAACTGAAACTCTTTCAAGTAAAAAACAGATACGAATGAGGAATGACATGACACGATTTATCACAATATAAGACTATCATAAACACTAATGACACCGAACATAGACACGAGTTGGAAAAGAACACTCTTTAAAGCAGGCAGTGCATGTAAGTTAAGCCACTAAGAATTCCTATAACTTAAATCAGACACGCACATATTCAATCAATCAAAGCCTTAATCCACCTTAATCAGATACCATAGCACATAGTATCATCCAAATTTGAAAACTTCAAAATAACAAAAGATTTGAATTCCACAAATCAACTAGGACAAGCACAAACAACATTGAATCAAAAACAAATGATCCCAAACTTGAAAGATCAAACTATTGATTCAATCTCCTCGAAATTTAATTCAGTATCTCACACTAAACCGAAATACAGCAAACTAAAGCACGCCTTACATCAACAGTTATCCAGTACTCTAAAACTCAAACACTAATTCAAGTCATTTAACAAGAAATAATTGTTCATCAATTCATACATTTTGTAGCATTGATCAATAGAACTATACAAATACACATAACTAGCTTATTTCAACAAAATTCATCAAAAAATCAGAGATTATACCTTCAATGGCATCACGAGGAGTCTTGAATCCCAAACCAATGCTCTTCCAGAACCTGTTACCTCCCTTTCCAGGTCTCTTTCCTTTACCAGACTTGTTCGACCTACAGATTTCCACAAATCACCATTTTCAATCAAATTCAACCTCAATAAAATCAAATTCAACCTCAATAAAATCAAATTCAAACAAATCACAGCTCAAATTCAACAGAAAATTACAGAAAAATCGATGATCACTTACGAAAGGAACACCTTAGGCTGCTTCAAAAAAGCCTTCTCCGTCTACCAAAAAAAAATAAAAAAATTTAATAATCCATTGAATTCAAGGATTTTAACACAGCATTATGAAGAAATAGATAGAGGAGAGAGAAAAACCTGTTCCGCCATTGTTAGGGTTTTGCAGAAGCTTTCCGAGGAGAGAGAAAATCGTTACGGCACACTCACAGAAACCCTAATACTAATACAGCTTGAAAGCAGTGGAAATGAAAGAAATTTTAGTTATATAGTAAGCCGACTGAAGAAGCCCTAATTGTTTTTAATTACCGAAATATCCTTAGTTCTATTTTGGGTTTATTATTTGGGCTCTTGAATGTAAAGCCCAGATATTTGTTTGGGCTTTTAGATTTAAAGCCCGGTTATTTTTTGGGCTAATGGGCTGAATCTTGTTGTGTTGTTTCTTGCTAAATGTAAAAGGATTTTGATTGGAGTCAACAAAGACAAAAAATCATGATTTTCTTGAAGGTTGAGCCCTATAAAAAGCTTGTCTTATTGGTTTTTCAACTTTTTGGACCCCACAATTCTTCTGAGGTCCAGTTTTCAATTTTTTTGGCTACAAATTTGTAACTTTCCATCACCATTGCTCTCCAAAATGCCCTTGTTTTTAATTAATTGGATTGTGAATAATGCATTTATCAAGGTGTTAATTTATTGAATGAAATACATATATCAAGATTCAAAGTGTTATGTTATTGAATGGAATGCATGTATCAAGAACATAATCAATTGTGAATAAACCCATTAGTTTAGTTATTTTGTTTTTACATAGTCGAATGTAAAAGGGACTAAAGGGTTAGTATAAACGAAATTTGTTATCACTTCCCAAAATCAATTATGAAGAATAGATTTACAAGTGTATATCTATATGAATATTATTGTATTAATTGTGTGACTTTGAATATAATACACCTAATTATTTATAGCCCTTGAGAAATATGTTCAATACATGACTACTTTTCGATAGGTTTTAGCAACTTTTACATCATAATCATTATTTATACTCCCATTATTTTTGCCCGAAAACTTATTAAATTGCAAGTAAACAACTAATCAGCAAAACATTCATGTAAATAACTAGTGCCCCCAACTTGTAAGCTTCAAACACATATATATTATATAGTTAATAGTTTTAAAAGGTGGTTAAACAATTCTAATTTCATCATATTTAATCGCCTAACAATCATCAACAAATTATTAGATGAACGCAAGAAATTATTCAAATTATTTAAGATAACGTGAACTTTATTTACTTATACAATTAAACTTACCAAATTGTATTTTGTTTTATACTTCTCTAACTTATTTCTATTTTTTTATAATGTAATAAAATGAGTAGAACACACCCTAAAAAACCACTTCAATAGCACAAATAAAATCGAAAAAGGGCATTTGAGTAAAACTAAAAATTCTTTGTTGGTGGTGGGGTAGATGTTTCCTCAATCCTCACCCTCTAGTCCTAACCTTGACACTATCTAGTCACTATCACTTCACACTTCACACTTCACACTTCACTCTTCACTACTCTACAATCCCTTTCCTCCAATCCCCATTGTTTCTCCTCTCACCATTTCTCTGCTCAAAAAACACTCATAATGCAAAACCACTGCACAAGTAGAAGTAGTAATAGTAGTAAAGTAGGCCCTTCAATTCATCTCCTACCTACATTACTATACTTGTTCACTTTAACACTTGTAGTTGGAGTTGCTACTCCCGCTTCACTCCCTCCTTCTCCAGGTACCATCTCATAAATTCTTGTATTAGACGGTCTCACAATCCAACCACGTACAATAATATCCTTTCGTCGTGTGTCTAATACATGGTTGGTCAGACCGTCTTATACCAGACTTATAGTTAGTTATCGTTTTTACCATTTTACCCCTTACATTAACATTTTGTTGTTTGAATTTTCAGGGTGGGAAAGTGAAGGAAATAATACAAATAATGGGGGTGAAAGGGGAATTTCGGAGGGGCCGAGTATTGGTGGAGGAGTGGGAGAAGGGTACGGTGGTTATGGTGGTTACGGCGGTTACGGAGGAGAAAGTTCGTTGATGACATTGGCACCAAGAAGAACACATAGAAAGGATCCTTTAGATGGTTTTAAGTATTACAATGGTGGTTGGAATATATCTGACCGCCATTACTGGGCTGTAAGTTCTTACTTCTTATCTTCTTTTTTCTTGTTTTATCCATTTTATTATTCATGTGTTTATTTTGGATTTTTTTTTTTTTGGAGGGTAAAAGAAACACTTAGAACGTATAAATTAGGATTTAGGAATGATAACTTGGTTAGCAACTTAGCATGAAGGTAAAATAAAGAGAAGTCTAGGATATGTTTGTCCTTTGAGTTTTTATTTTATTAGGTGACTCAATTAGCTAGTTACATAATCGAAACTATGTGTGAAAGTATGTTAAACGGGGTTTCTTTACTGATTAATGATTGTGATATGGAAATGAACGACAAGTTGATTAACTTGTGAAAAACATTTACTTTGTATTAGAAAAGGTTTCTTTGCATAAAGAGTTAGGCATTCAACAATGTAACATTAGGCAAAGATGTACCAATTGAGTACTAACTAGTAAATTTTGGGCATATAACATTCTTACATTAGGCAAAATACCAATATGCCCTTAATGAACCAATATGTCCTTAACTCCTTAAGGATAGAGGACACAAGGTTAAGCCATGATTAAATTGTCAAATTTTACTTTTTCATCTTTTATTAGTGCATAAAACTAGGGGTGATGACTTCATAAATATTGCAAGGTTTATGAGGTAGTGCTACACGTCTACAAATAGTACCTAAGCTGCTAACATGGTCTCAAAATGTGTACATCGCTATTCCTATTTCCTAGTGGCAAAATTATGATTATGATTGTAAATTAGAAATGCACTTATTACTTTGAACTTTATGATCGAAATGGGTCTCTATCTTTATGGATTTGGGCCCAATGCTGCACACTTTAGGTATTGTGCATAACTCCTAAAAATATCTTCATAATTTCCAGCTAAACATTAGTTTAATCACCCCATCTTCATTAATCATATTTTATGTAGTGAAGATAATCCACATACATAATACATTACATTGATTAGGGAGAGGAAAAGAGGGGAAAAGGATTAATGGTGGGACCAGAAATTTGACTGAAACTACTGGTTGAATACAACCTGTCACAAAATTTGTGGCATACTTTAGGGAAATTGGAAAGTTTTGAACAGATCCTAAAATTAGTACACTGATCATTTGAAGAACTTTGTCACCAAGTTCATGTCATGTTTGATTCGTTAAAGTACCCTCCAAAGGCCCGGGCCCTATTAGGGGTGTCCATTATTCGGATAAAAACCGAAATCCAAACCGAATTATCAATTCGGATCGGATCCGAACTTTAAATTGAATCGGATCGGATTGAATTTTTTTGAAAATTCGGATTTTCGGATCGGATCGGATTGGCCTTGTTCGGATCCAAAAAATCGAAATAACCGAATTATGAAAGTGTTATTTTTCAAAAAATATTGTTAACATTAATCATGTTAAACTATGTTCATGATTATAATAATATTAATAATGTAAACCTATGTTTTCAATACTTGTATAAATCATGTACTACTATACTTTCAAGAATTGAATTTTATTATTGCAATTTTATTTTTGTAATCGCGTTAGACCCAAAAAAATTTAGCAATGTATTTTAATTCGGATTCTCGGATTGGATCCAAATAACTGAATTATAATTCGGATTGGATCGGATCGGATTTGGTAAGTAATTCGGATCGGATTGGATTTGAAAACTAAAAACCGAAATTTATTTCGGATCGAATTGGATTTGGGCTAAATCCAAACCGAAAACCGAATGGACACCCCTAGGCCCTATAGCGCAAATGAATTGCTAGTTGTAACGTTGATGATGGAATTTGAATTATTAATGTGACAACTAATTTCGAATAGAGTACGTGCATGATTTTAGCATTGTACTATGCAATAAGGCTACTCTCTTTAGTCTTTAGCATCACATTTTGTGTTCTTTACAATTTTTGTGCAAAAGAGTGCACTATATGGTGATTTTAATTTTTAACAAACCAACCTTATTTTACAAACTGACAACACTTATTCCCTTATATTTGCATTCTAAGGTAATTTTGTAGTTTGTACATTAGTACTTCACAACAAGCTAATGAGATAGGAGATGAGGTTGAAATGGGATGAGTATGCTACTTCCAAGAGTGTCAAATCGACCAATGTCATGATTTAACTTATTTAATTCAATGAAAAGTCGGGTTTTGAGCTGTGAATCTGTGATCAAACTCATGAGAATATAAGACATGCTAAGAGAAAGGCATAGCGAAAATATCAGCAGCATTGTCTTTCAGAGACTTGATTGTAGCTTAATGTATGGCTATATGCCAAAATTTTGGCTGCTAATTATGTTGCATCTTTGTTTCTGATTATAACTTATTTTGAAGCTCGAACCTCATAACATTCTCCTTATTTTGTTGTATTTCAGTGTGTTGGATACTCTGCTGCTCCGTTGTTCATCATCTCCTTAGTCTGGTTCTTTGTCTTTGGGCTGTGTTTGTTGATCATTTCTATCTGTCACTGTTGTCGAAGGGAGCAGCGCATTGGCTATTCACGTATAGCTTACATTCTTTCACTCGTACTTCTTATACTCTTCACACTTGCTGCAGTGTATGCTCTCCCCTTTCTCTCTAACAGTAGTACCATTAGAACATCGAAGTACAATACATATTCTTAATCCGTCAATAATATTTTGTTTCAGTGTTGGATGTCTTGTTTTATATAACGGACAAGCAAAGTTTCACCATAGTACTGTATCGACTTTGGAATATCTTGTGAGTCAAGCTGATATAACCGAATGGAAGCTCAACAATGTGTCCAGTTATCTTTCCTCGGCAAAGCAAATAGGAATTCAAAATGTTTTCTTGCCTTCTAATGTGCAAACTGACATTGACGACATAGACATGAAGATCACTGCTGCTTCTAGCTTCCTGGATCACCAGTCGACTAACACTGCTGATGACATACGAGAAGTATTAGATTCTGTGTAAGTTCTAGAACCTACAACAACTAAATAATCACCAAGTTTACAGCTAGAATTGATAATGTTTGTGTTTTTGCAGGAGGCTCGCTCTCATTATAGTTGCTGCCATCATGCTTTTCCTAGCATTTCTAGGATTCTGTTAGTCACTTTGGCTATTAGCTTTCTATGATGTCGAATTTTCTTCTGTCTTTCGTGAACTTAACATGCTGATTGTATTGTGCGCTTCTCTTGTTTCAGTGTTCTCAATGTTCGGTATGCAAGTTCTTGTGTATACGTAAGTGACTAGCAGATCTTGAATATATTACCATTTTTACAATTAACTAAATTTAGCTCCTGCAACTATCATTACATTCATGTGACACTTAAGATGAGTATTGGAAATCCTGCAGGCTTGTGGTTTTTGGATGGATTATATTGACTGGGACTCTTATCTTGTGCGGCGTATTCCTTCTGTTCCACAAGTAAGTATTTGGTTGTAACTCAAATGTTCTTTCAAAAATTCTCAGTGGTTATGTTATCACATCTCATACTGTTTGACCTTAGTGTATCCGTCTTGCTTACCAAATTCGTCGTATTTACTTGTTTGTTTCTCACCAGTGTGGCCACAGATACTTGTTTGGCAATGCATCAGTGGTCTTTGAACCCAACGGCTCATACAGCATTAGATGAAGTACTTCCTTGTGTCGACCCTGCTACTTCACAGGAAACCTTGAAGCGAAGCAAGGAGGTTACATCTCAGCTTGTGGACATGGTTAACTCAGTTATATCCAATGTCTCTAACATCAATTTTGGTGTGCAATTCAAACCCTTTTACTATAATCAATCTGGCCCTCTACTGCCTTTTCTTTGCAACCCATTCACACATGATTTAATGGACCGTCAATGCTCTCGTGGTGAAGTTGATTTGAACAATGCTACTCAGGTAACAGACCAACCAACCCTTTTTCGAACTATTTGTACATATAATCCTCAAATTATTTACCTCTAGCTTTGTACAGATTATGCCTTGAAATAAGCTTTCACAAAACACTCCTGAAATTTCGACAAGCTAGGAAAGTTTCTAGGTGCAGTACACTACTACTACCCTGCAGTCCTAATAACACTGGCTACACTTCTTCCTGCAGGCTTTAGGTAACTATGTGTGCCAGGTTGATCCAACTGGAGTATGCACTACTACAGGCCGTTTAACACCGGCCATGTACAACCAAATGATTGCCGCGGGTGAATGTGAGCTATGGCTTGCACAACTATGGTCCTGACCTTGTTGCATTACAGGACTGCTCTTTTGTCAGGGAAACCTTCACAAGCATATACACCGATCATTGCCCTGGTCTTCGGCGCTATAGCAGATGGGTGTATGCAGGATTGGTTTTGGTCTCATTTGCAGTGATGTTGTCCCTCATTTTCTGGGTGATTTATGGTAGAGAACGTAAGCACAGGTTGTATACCAAAAGGCGCTTAAGTGAAGGTAATTACAAGAAATCTTAATGTGTAAATTGATTACTAATTTTTGCTGTAATTCTGATACTGGTGCTATTACTGAATTTTAGAATTTTAGCTTTGTCATCATTTCGTTTACTATGTATTCCGTAAATTTGATTTACCCTACAAGTATCAATAATCTAATTAGTACGAACTGTGTTAAGAAACAGCTAATGTTGACACGATACTAGTTTATTACTCTATATAAAATACGAAGTAGTACATAATAATAATCGTGTTAACAAGCAAAAAAAAAAAAAGAAATATCTTCTACAGAGTACTATAAGCATGTGTACTGCTCCTCAATAGGAGGACAAACATGGTCGTAAACTACATAATCGTGTAAGAGGAGGGCATTTGGATATGATAGTTACTCAAAATGTACCCAAATGATTGAGTTCTAATGTCAGGAAATAATTAATGAGATTAATAAGTCACTTCTTTGTGTTTAAAGTCCTTATAATATGGACTGTATTGCCAAGAAGTTAACAGATGGACATGTGCATATGCAATTAAAAAAGGATATCTTGGGATTTGAATCACTTATTATGTTGATCTGATCTATATTTGATTTGATGAAATTTTAAAAAATGAAAATTTTGTATAAGTTTAGATAATTTAATATATATGTACACATAATAAGACACGATTAGTTTTTCTTTAATTGGACATATGATTAATCTTTGTAAACTTAACCATTTAACTACACATACTCCTTATCAAAATATGCGTCTTTTAATACAAACAAAATAAGTACATGCACAAAAATTTTACTCCCTAATGTGGAATTTTAAAAAAGAAAGTTGAGAGGAAAGTTATTTGATTACTCAAATACAAAGTATATGAATTATGTAGTATAATTGTACAAACAATTAGTCTCATGAAGGTCATTAAGTACTATAGTTGTACAAACAATTACTCTCATGAAGGTCATTAAGCTATGTAGGCCTTTACTTATCGTACATGGAGTATAATTGCTCCTAGAGTAAAAGAATATTACATTAATCAAGTGAGAAAAGGCATTGTGGCAATGACTAATGAATTTTATAATTTCAAGGCCTCCACTAAGGATTCTTTTAAGATGACTTTTCCTTGTTTTATTCTTCCTATTTCTCGGCAATCTAGAATTTTATTGGATTTAATAAACATTTTTTCAATTCATACTTCAAGAAAGAAGTTTATGTAAACTTGTAGGTTAGTCTCTCTACTGATCTACTCCCTACTACAGTATTCAATTTGATCGAAGCATTTTCTCACCATAAGAAAACAATTATATCAAAAATAAAAATTATTTTGATATCAAATTTCGTCACCTGTTTAATTAGTTCACTTTTAAAAAAATATTTAGAAAAAAATAATTTCATTTCAGTAAAAATAATTTTAGTTCAAGTAAAATGATTTCAACTCAGTATAATAAAAATAATAATAATTTTAGCTCAGTAATAATTTCAGTTTAATAAAAATCAGTATTTTAAAAGAAGAAATATAACATAGAATTAGTAAAAATAATTTTAAGTTCAGTAAAAATTATTTAAGTCCAATAAAAATAATTTCAATTCAACAAAAATAAGATGAATTGAGCGGGATCTTATTTGTGAATTTCTAAAAAAAAGAAAATCAATTCAATGAAATTACATGAGCCACTGATCGTGGTTTAGACAAGTTCAACATAAAATTCTTCTTCAGATTTCTGACAAGTTCAAAATTTATAGTCCTAACCACCTAGATATTTAAGCTGTCCAAATTTTAAATTGATTAAATAATACTAGTTAGATCTTGTAAGAAAAGTCAATTATATTGGTCGTGTCAACATGGAGCATGAGTTTGATTGTTTGAACACCTCAAGTTAACATTTCCACAGCTGTATTTGTGCATTTCCTTACTTTGACATTAATCAATTGTTCTCGGTTTACTACTCAACAAAACACGGGGTATTACATTATACTTCAACCGGTTCTAATAATGAATTATTGACCTTTATTTCATTATTTGTACTCGTATAGTCTTTTTAGAAATTAAAACTGATTTTTACTATTTCACTAGAGTATAAATTTTTGTATTTGTGTTAGTTAATATTTGATGAGAAATGGTTCAAGAAGATGTGTATATCAGTATATATACCTAGGCTCTTGGCTTCTTGCACTATTTTATACTTCCTCTGTTTTTTTATGGTTGCAACACTTCCCTAAAATGGAAATGTCATAATAGTTGCAATACACTATAATTGGAAGGTATTTTATGTCAAAAGTTGTACTATCACCCTTACTTCCTCCGTTTTTAAATACTTGCTCTATTTCTCCATGCGCAAAGTTGTAGGAGAAATTGGAGAAAGTACTCCGTAATAAAATATGGAGGTAGTGGGGTAGTTGAGAAAATAAAAAACTATAAAAAGCAAAAGTAGTGGAAAAATAGGATGAGAGAGAGTATCATGTTAGGTCCACTAAGTGTAATAAATGAATTAAATATTGTTAAAGCTTTCCAAAAAAAAAATAGAGCAAGTATTCAAAAACGGCCGGAAAAGTGGAGCAAGTATTTAAAAATGGAGGGAGTATTATATAATCTCACGACCCATTAAATTATACTCTTAACAATCTCTCTCCTCTATTTTAAGTGTTTTAAATCACATGAGACCTACTTTTCTTAAATACCATGAAAAAAGGGTGTGTTGCAAGTATTAAAAAACGGAGGAAGTATGTGAAAGTTGATGGTGCACGTTCAAATATGACATTTTTGTCAAAACTTATTAAGTATATTTTGAATATAAAACAAATTTTACAACTCTTACTACATACTTTGTGTTTTGTTAATCGTCATCCCAAATCGCATAATAATAAACACTATTTTAAATTGACTTTTATACATAGACCCAATATTCACGCATAGTACGATGTATAATTGTATGTCCGTATTCACTCCTCGGAATACCTGGCCTATTGCAAATTAAAATGTATCAGGGTGACTTGAAACATTGGGCAACTCAAATTGAAGGAAAGTCTTGTGCGTAGCATATGTTCAACTTCCCCTTTAAGTGCATTGGCTCAAGTCACATTCATAGACATAATTCAAGCCAATAGACATGTTCACATCCATCATCACGTTATTGGTATGAAATGGTGAAACTCATCTGTCAATCCACTCTTCGATCTACACTTTGTCATTAACTGATATGTGATAGTCATGTATAACCGACGCTTTTTATTCCTATTTAAAGTTTAACTATTTCATTTCTTGTTTCTTACGGCTTGTTCTCATTGACTGAACTGAACTGAACTGAATATTTTATAAGAGAAGGAAATTGAGAGCTGAACTGAACAAGTCTGAACTGAACTGAACTTCAACGTATGAGAACAAGCTCTTAATCAAAAGTTCCTTAGCATCCCAACCAAAAAATTACAGTAAGAAAAAGAAGTTTCTAGTTTAAACTAATTATGTTTGATCCAAAATATTAAGAACTCGAATTACAAACTCTACCAATATGAAGTTATCCCCATGGAATCGTTGACAAGTCCACGTCATATTTTTTGACATCTAGATTTGTGATTGTTTGTTAAAATCGGTAGTTTTAATCTAAGGATCTAAATTGGCAAAATATGATCCAAAACTATCAAAAATGAATACTCTTCATATTCATTACGCACCTTGTTTAAAAATTTCCACATCAGTGATTTATAACTACATGTTAACTCTATCAATTCAGGTAAACACGTAAAGATGCTTAAAATGAAAGTACAACAAAACAAGATTTTCAAAATTGATATACAAAGGTAGCACTGTTGAAAAAAAAGAACTTTGTACTCTTTATTACAAAGCCCTTCCCCCATTGCAATATACTTACCATGCAATCTTATAATTTATACAAATCTAACTTGCTTTTCTTTCAACCATCAACTTAAGTTTAAGTTGAGTTGTTCGTTTAACATGGTGTTAAGAGCCAGCATGACACAAAGAGGTTCAAATCTTATACACCCCTTCTTAAATACTTTCATGTAAATATTTCGCACTAGGTATGAAGGAATCCATATCACATCCACACTTCAAGCCATTTAAACTCTTATGTGAGAAAGCGTGATAAAGTATATATAAATCGATTATGAACTTCAATTAACATTAATACAGAGTTAACATTAAACATCGCCAGCGATCGATCACTCGGTCGATCATACAAATTTATCATAAATTCTTAATTTAATACGGAATACCACATACAGCTATACAAATACCGAAATACGGAGTGCGAGTATATTACACTGAAATACATATCAGAATAGTGTATTTTGTAAACAAGATCCCTAAAAATAAATTAATAAGAGACGTGTCGACCAATATAGCAGGCCACGAGAACCCGTTGAAAAAACGCCATTAATCCCGTACTCTTCACATTAACACCCACTTCAATCATAGCCGTTAGATCTCCACTGCCTCACCCGCACTTCCTTCTTTGTCCACCTCCTAATTACTAATCTACCCCTAATAAACCCTCAAATTTCCTAATCATACCCTTACCCCAACTTTCTATATAATCAACCCTTTCATCTCTTATTACGCAGTTTGCCAAACCATCTCCCCACCTCGGGGCCCTAAAATTCCCAAAATACCCTTCCCTCCATTTTCTCTCTCTTCCTCTATTTTCTTCAAGCTTTCATCAATGGCGGCTTCTTCAAAATCACGCAACAATGCTCCAGTTCTCCCTGTAACTTTCCCTTCCTTTCAACGTTCACTTTCACCTCCTCGTAGATTTTCTCACTCTTCTTCAAATTCATCTTTGCCGTCATCTCAACCGTCCGATCCGTTTTCCTTTTCATCTCTACCGTCGAATTTCGCGTCATCGTCGTCTTCCTCACCTCTGTCATCGTCGTTGTTCCACCGGTCGTCGTCTCCGACCAGAGTTAATCTCTCTCCGACGAGTACTGCGCCGTTTCTAAAGTATATATAAATCGATTATGAACTTCAATTAACATTAATACAGAGTTAACATTAAACATCGCCAGCGATCGATCACTCGGTCGATCATACAAATTTATCATAAATTCTTAATTTAATACGGAATACCACATACAGCTATACAAATACCGAAATACGGAGTGCGAGTATATTACACTGAAATACATATCAGAATAGTGTATTTTGTAAACAAGATCCCTAAAAATAAATTAATAAGAGACGTGTCGACCAATATAGCAGGCCACGAGAACCCGTTGAAAAAACGCCATTAATCCCGTACTCTTCACATTAACACCCACTTCAATCATAGCCGTTAGATCTCCACTGCCTCACCCGCACTTCCTTCTTTGTCCACCTCCTAATTACTAATCTACCCCTAATAAACCCTCAAATTTCCTAATCATACCCTTACCCCAACTTTCTATATAATCAACCCTTTCATCTCTTATTACGCAGTTTGCCAAACCATCTCCCCACCTCGGGGCCCTAAAATTCCCAAAATACCCTTCCCTCCATTTTCTCTCTCTTCCTCTATTTTCTTCAAGCTTTCATCAATGGCGGCTTCTTCAAAATCACGCAACAATGCTCCAGTTCTCCCTGTAACTTTCCCTTCCTTTCAACGTTCACTTTCACCTCCTCGTAGATTTTCTCACTCTTCTTCAAATTCATCTTTGCCGTCATCTCAACCGTCCGATCCGTTTTCCTTTTCATCTCTACCGTCGAATTTCGCGTCATCGTCGTCTTCCTCACCTCTGTCATCGTCGTTGTTCCACCGGTCGTCGTCTCCGACCAGAGTTAATCTCTCTCCGACGAGTACTGCGCCGTTTCGTATCTCACTCAGCCACCGCTCTCACTCCCCGAACTCGCGCGTTTCGGTACGTGATCAAATCGTTTCGAAACCTGCGAGTATAAAGAGGACGTGTATGTGCTCCCCTACGAATCATCCTGGTTCGTTTCGGTGTTCTATGCATCGAAACGCTGCTCGAAACGGCGGCGATTCTCACTCGGTTTCGTGCTCGCCAAGTCGACTGAATCTTCGGCGATCTGCGATGACGAACTCGCTGGTGAGAATCGGTACCGTTGAAGGTGATTGGGTGAAACGTGCTTTAACGGCTCTGATTCGTCCGTCGTCTCATCAACAGAAAAGGAGATTCGATTTCCAGCGTCGTCCTAGCCGTCTTCGTTTCATGTCGAAATCTGGTAATGGTGATTATGATGTTCGTTGATTTGGTTACAATAGGTTGGTTGAAATTTGAAATTTTCCGCCATTTTTGCCGAGTTTCTGCAAATTTGCAAAGATCTGATGGTGATCATGGAGAAAGATATCGATTCTGGACAAAATCTGGAGATTTTTGGTTTGAATGTTTGAACAATTTGGACATTGTAGCTTGTACATAATCAGTGGACCTGCAAAAAAAAGAAAAAAATTCTATAGATATTTTAAATCTAATTAATCGATTTTAAGCATTAATTAGATTTAATACAAGTAGAATTTCTATGTTCTGGACCAATTTTGAGGAGTTTGATTTCTGTTTTTTTTTTTTTTTTTGGTGATTGAATTTGAATCGATCTTTCCGTTTGCGTTTTTGTTGATCGGCGCGTATTGAGTGTGCGTGTGTTTTGTGTGCAGTCGTTGAGATTGGACGTAACCGTTACGTTCGCCGTTAAAAATTGGAGGCAAATTCCATTTGTCGACGTATATTCCGTTCAATATGTTCGTTTTGCACGTCGTCGCCGTTGATTTGGTCTCGCCGTCATTTTTATACGTTGCCTCCATTTTCAGGTACTTTTGTTTTTACCTTTTTTGTTTTACTGTATTATTTGACCACATTTTTACTGCTTACATTAATTTCATAATTTACCTCTTTTGGTTACATGTGGCAGACTTCCAGAGTTCCAGGTGAAATTTGGATCCTGCAGCAGTGATAGCAGTTCCTAAATATTGTTCCCGTTTTGACTTAAATTCGGCTTCTCTACTTTGACTTTCAAATTACGGACTAGTAAATTTTAAAGTTTACATTGGAAACCGTAAAAGTCAAAGTTTGGATTAATGAAAAACGGCATAAATAATTTGAATAAATAATTAAAATGGTTAAAAGATGTTTTTTATATATTAATGAAAAAACACTTTTAAAATTTATTATGGTGAAGTGGTATACTAAGAATGGTTCTAGAAGGTGTAGGGTAAAAAGAAAAAGAGAATGGGCAAATTGAACACAATTGAGACAAGTGCGGAGAATACCTTTGCGTGGAAGATGGAGAATTCGAGATAGAGGAAAACGGAGTATATGCTAACTTTACCAAAAAATAAACGAAGATTATGCGTTAAGGAAGAGTAAACGAAGGAACCATTACACAAATATCATGACCTTTTAATGTGGGATTTGATTCTTGTTATTTGAATGGACTAGTAGTGGAGAAAGATTGAGTACTCTTCAACTTGTGGACTTGCTTAATTTGGCTCACTTATTTAATTTGAAACTAAACCATGATATAACTAATCCAAGATCGTCCAAAAGAGGACCTACAAATAAACGTGTTAGCATTATATTGTGTATTGCTAATTATGGAACAAATCTTAGTTATTATATAATGATTGTCAATAGGACAAACAACTATATGTTGTTAAATAATTAGAATATGTGTATAGTGTAGATTGCTTGAATGGAAACTGGTAACATTCAAAATTTCACAATCGTACCTTTACATGACCTAATTGACCCAATTACTAAAGTGAGTTTTGTTTATAGGTTTTCTCTTAAGGCCTTATTCTCTTCATTAGATATCTTTTAAATTTAATTTAATTTACCTAACGTAAATCATATTTTATAGAAATTAAACTAAATTTTGTTCTGGACTTGAATTACTATAACTGGTTCTCTATATATATTTGTTCTTTGACATTGATGGTTTTAAATTGATTAAAATTTGTTTTTGTTGAATGTAACTTGTTTATAACGAATACTTCATTCGCGCGTATCACAAAGTATTTGTTTAAGGTAAAGAAAAAAAAGGTCGAATAGTGGAATTTTATGGATACATTTGGACATATATGAAATTCTACTATTGTTATCGAAAAGGTGGTATATATTCATATATGTATGACATCTTATAATAGTAACATGGTATTTTATTAATTGATTGATTTGTAGACTGTAGTGGATGCAACAATAATGAAACTATGAATCTATGATGTGATCATCTGGTTGGATTAAGTTCACACTTTAATCAGATTACTATAAAGCTATTTACAGTAGTTGAGAAAACGATGCAGCAAGTAATGAAAGATAATTGTTCATATATATTCATCCTATCTGGCTTTCACTTTGCTTAAGATATAGGAAGGTTTTGTTCAACAATAATATTAATTATGAACTCATAAAACAGTGAGTTAGGTCATATTTTAGTAAAAAAGATAGACTATACCCAATTCACACATCAGTTCATACAAGTCAATATTTTGTGTCAAATTAAATTGATTTTTTTGAATCTATTTAGAACTAGTTAATCTTTAAAACACATCTTTAGGGCCTATTCACATTTACTGAACTGATTGGAGCTGAATTGAACTGAATAGAGCTGAAATGAATATTTTATGAGAGAAGGAAATCAGGTGCTGGACTGAAATGAATTGAATTGAGCTAAAATGAATATTTTATAAGAGAAGGAAATCAGGAACTGAACTGATTGGAGCTGAACTGAACTGAACTCAAATTAAGCTGAAGTGAACAGACCCTTAATTGTTCAAACTTTAATTATATTGACGACCTGTCGACCAACTTTAACTTTTATCACAACCCAACATAAAAAATGAGGGTATAGAATTTCAGTCTACAAGCTGAAGGGGCATGGAAAAAGATGAGTAATTGAGTGAGGTTTTAAGGATGGAGTGGTCCTTGGAAGGTTAGAGCCATTTAGGGGGATACATTTACATCATATTGGCAAGGCTTACTCAACATCATTGGAAGAGGAATTAACATGTATTACATGCAATTTGCAATGGAATGATTCTTTTGTCAAGAAATTGACTCTATTTAATTTCCATCAATACAAATTTTGGACTATTATCACTACTCTCCAAGTCCAAGTGAAGTTCTACAGTATTCTTTTCTTTATTTAGTCACATATGCTCAATTACAAGCTTGAGCATACGTGACCATGAACAAAGTTGTAAATGATGATGATAAACTCGCTTCCATATATATTATTATTGTTTACATGATAACTCATCTTTATTTTCTACTAAGTTTTTCGAACATTAAATAAATCACCTCCCTAACTATAACACAACGCCCCTCTAAGAGCCAACTTCTTTTATTTCTTTAATATTAATACCACCTATACCAAGGTCACCAACATATCATAGTCAAAGGCCTCAATCAAATACCATCACTACCATAGCTAGAGAGAACTCCATTAATCATAATGTAGCTCTATGTTAACATATTAGCCACTTGTTATAATTTTTTTTTTTTTTTGAAACAAAGCTACTAATTTATAATATAATTATATAAATCCTCTTAAATTTGTTTTATGCATAAAAATTTTTGTCTCTTGTTTTTACCAAGAGCTTAAAATGAAAGCAATGATCGATCAATGGAGGAGTCATTTGAATAAATGTGGGGCCAAAGGGATGCAATTCCAAAGTCCAAACAATATGACCACACTATTATTTGCTAAAGTCAGCAAGTCAATATATACGCTTCCCCCACGGATTTGACTTTTTTTTTTCTCTAATGAATTGTATTATGAAACTCATGCTTTTATAATACGTTAGTCTTTGAAGTATATGTTAAAATAATTAAAGAAGATTCTAAAGCTAATAAGGTTGGTGTATCAACCTTTGTAATGGAGTTCAAAATTTGTAACTAACTATAAATTAAACATCGATCTTGCTTAATTTTTATCATTTGAATTTTAAAATCCAAATGTTTTGAAGAAGAAAGAAAACGAATGACTTTAAATGATTCAATATATTTTTTGAAATATGACCTTGATATATACTTGAAGTAGTTAATTATTAACTTATGTACATGTGGGCTAAACTTTAGAGTGGTGGCTAATTAATTGGCCATTCAAGCCTACAAAGGCAAAGGGTGCTATCAAAAAGAAAAGAAAAAGGCAAATTAAAGGGTGCTAATTTCTCGTCAAATGCAAGAAATCTATACTAATATATTAAAAGGCGTTCTTAGAAACGTCTCTACGCCTTTGAGAGAAACATTATTGTTTAACCATCTTGACAAATAGTCAATTATGCTTTAATGTTGCACATTAAATAATATTATACTATAATAGTATTGAAAATACATAATACTGTATATACACACTATTTTATTCTCTTAATCATTAAAAGTCACACAACTAAAAGTAGTATCTCGGGGCAACGCTCGGGCTACTCACTAATGTTCAACTAAAAAGGTGATTATATATTTAATAACAAATTTTGTATGAGAAGGTTTTAATTAATACTTTAATGTGAAACTAAGGAATACCATGAGCAATTCTTTACTATTCTAAATATAAATTATAATTTGTTTGGGTCCAATTTAGTCCAATTGGGCCAAGTCACTAAATGATCCAATTAAAAGCCCAAGGTCAAGGTTCAACTCTCCAAATAATGCTAAAGTCAAGATCAGTCCACAAGGCAAGTCAATTGGGCCCAAGCCCATTTCTCCCATATATGCCAAGGTATAAAAGCCATCAATATTACATTTGTAAAAAACACAACAAAGCCTCAAGCAATTAATTCTCTTGCATAGCTTTCTCTCTCTACACATTGTACTAACTTTAGCATCGGAGGGGCCTTCCTCGGCAACACCCCCGAGGCTAGTTTACGTGTGTTTGCTGTGCAGGAAACCCTCGGTTCATCATCATTCGGATCGAGCCCAGTCTTCACCACCTTATTGGACCTTCGGCAAGGTCCCATTGTTTTTACCCGAAACAATTTGGCGCCGTCTGTGGGGAGGACTTTCAAAAAATCTTCAAACCAATTTCAATCGTTCTACCTCAATCTTAGTTCCAATGGCTAAGAATCGCAAGAACAAAAATGACGGGGCTTCTCCCATGAGAAAGCGCCGAAAGTCACTAGGAGGGGGTCCCTCAGAACGCCTCACTTCTAGCCTATCTCCTCCTCGGGATAGGAGCCCCTCCGCGGGACCCGACTCTCGGGAGGAGCCTAGGGAGAGATCCGAATCTCCTATCATCCAGTCCAATCATCCGCCGAGCCCACCTCGGTCAAATGAGGACAACTGGTCCAGTCAAAGGACTCAATCTCATGCCCGGAGCCAATCTCGGAGCATTCGCACCAACTCTCGCTCTCAGCCGAGGACACCCTTGACGGGACCCAACTCGGAAGAGGTAGTGAGAGCCCTAGCGGTCCTCATGGAAGCCATGAAGGCTCAAAACGTGCCACCTCCACGCGGCCGAACCCCTCCGCAAACCAGAAACCAGCGGAGGTGCCTCGGCCAGGAGGGGGGGAAACTCTCCTCTTTTAAGGAGCTTGGCGAATGGGAAGAGGATACTTGGAGAACCGAGAGGGAGAAAAACAGGAACTCTCACTTCTTCAGGGATTCCTCCATTCAGCTCGCCACGAGCCGAACCCATAAAAGCAGCAGTTCTGCCTCTCGGCCATAAACTGCTCGCCGAAGCGTTCACGACCGGCTCGGCGATAGGGAAAGGAGTGTGCACAGTCGCCTCTCCTATCCCGCAGCCGAGGCCCAGACCTCCCAGCCCGGGACGAAAACCACTTCTACCTCTCTGAGAGGGCGGAGCGCGGTCCCTTCGGCTGGGAATAAGGGCAAAGCCGTGATGCTGCCCTCCAGTTCTCCATTCGAGCAATGGATATTGGAGTCCCATGTGCCGACGGTCAAAATCCCGTCGCACATTACTTATGATGGAACTTCGGATCCGAAGGACCATATTGCCTCGTACGAGGCTCATATGCACCTTTGCCCCAGCTCCGAAGCAACTTGGTGCAAATATTTTCCAACCACTCTCAAGGGGGTCGCGCAAGCGTGGATCTCCAAGGGAGTTAAAGAGGGCTCAATTACTGGGTGGGACGATCTGTCCTCCAAGTTCAAGAGCAAGTTTTCCACGGCAAATCGCCGAGAAAAGACTACCGCAGAGCTCATGGGCCTGCAGCAAGGTGAGGCCGAGAGCCTCCGAGACTATCTGACTCGTTTCAGCAACGAGTCATCCAGCATTTCTCAGCTGGACCAAGGGCTGGCAGTCTTCGCCCTTCAGCACGGTCTCAGAACTGGGCCGTTCTCCGACTTCATGGTCATGAATTCACCTCAGACCCTGGAGGAGGCATTGAATGCCTCGGATAAGTTCATCCGAGCTGAGGAGTGGAACAAAGCAAAAATCCAACCCCAATCTGGGGGAGGGAAACAAAAACAAGCACCCTCGTCTGAAGGCCAAGGCCAGAAGGCAAAGGGAAAGGCGAAAGCCTCGGAACAATCTTCGGCCAACGAGTCGAAGAAGGAAAAATCTGCTCCTTTCACGGGCAAGTACGAATCTTACACTCCGCTCTCCCTTCCGCGCGCTAAGATCTACAATGTAACGAAGGAGGAGCAGAGTTACAGAAAGCCGAGACCGCTCCCAGAGTGGTATCAGCGCAAGAATAAAAATCAGTGGTGTGAGTTCCATGAATCACCGGGACACAACACTGAAGAATGTATCCAGCTGAAGGACCAAATCGAGGATATGGTCCGGAAAGGGTACTTGAAAAAATATATCGCGGATCACCGCGAGAAAAAAGAGGCCGAGAAGCTTGAGAAAGACTCTCGGCAAGAAATTGACTTCCCCCGAAAGAACAGCAAAACTGCGGAAGGAAAATTCCCTCCAATCCATGTTATCTCGGGAGGAACATGCTCTCGGAGGGAGCACAAACGTCACCTCAGGGCTCTGACCCATCAGGTGAATCATGCTGATATACAGCCACCCCAGTCACCGGTGCCGAACATGACGTTCACAGCCGCTGACTGTCGGGGGGTGACGTACCCTCACGAGGACCCGTTGGTAATAATCGCCACGGTGGCCAACCACGACGTCAGCAAAGTCTTAATTGACGGTGGTAGCGGGGCAAATATTTTGTTTCGGAAGGCCTACAATCAAATCAAGCTGAAGCCCAAGCACCTCACGCCGGTATCCTACCCAGTATCCGGATTCAATGGGGCTTCAACTTACCCTGATGGGAAGGTCCTACTTCCTGTCACCATCGGCTGCGACGAAGCAGCTAGGAATGTCATGACCGAATTTTTGGTCATTGATGCTCCTTCAGTGTACAACGTGATTTTGGGGAGACCCATAATTCACGAGATCCAAGGGGTTGTCTCAACTTATCATCAGCTGATGATATACGTTTCAGACGCCGGCTTCCCCGAAAGGATCCAGGGCAGCCAAAAGGAAGCCCGAAGATGCAACTACCTCAAGCCATCCACTAGTCGCCCAGAGGACGATGATGAGGATGAGGAGGAGAAAGAAAAAGAAAAAGAGCCGAACACGAAGAAGCCGAAAGGCCTAAGTGCTTCAGCGCAAGGTTCTGTACCCAAAGAAAAAGGGTCAGAAAAAGAGAAGGCAAGCTCTTCATCTGAGCCGAAAGACTCAGAGAGCCAGCCGAAGAAAAAGAATTCTGGGATGCCTGCTGATATAGACAGCAGGCCGGATTATGAAGAATCCAGTCCATCAGCAATGGACACGGATCATCAGACTGAAACGGTCGAATTGACCGAAGGAGATGCTGAGAGATGTGTAACGATCGGGATGGACCTTGATCCGAACACCCGTTGTGAACTTATTCAACTCCTTCGGGACAACAGAGATGTGTTTGCTTTCTCGGCAGCCGATATGCCGGGGATAAGTCCAGACCTCATCTCCCATAGGCTTAACGTCGACCCAACGTGTCGGCCAGTTAAGCAAAAGAAGCGGAATTACTCCGCAAATAAGAACCGAGACATCGCAGCCGAGGTCAAAAAATTGCTGGACGCAGGTTTCATCGAGCCTTGTCAGTATCCAGAATGGCTGGCCAATGTGGTGATGGTTCAGAAGTCCAATGGTACCTGGAAAATGTGCGTTGACTTCACGGACCTAAATAAGGCTTGTCCGAAGGATTTCTATCCCTTGCCGAGAATCGATCAGCTAGTCGACTCGACGAGCGGTCACGCCTTGCTTAGTTTCATGGACGCGTTCTCGGGGTATCATCAGATCTTCATGCACCCCGACGACCGAGCAAAGACGGCATTCGTCACGAACGCCGGGGTGTACAATTACAAAATGATGCCCTTCGGATTGAAAAATGCGGGGGCAACATATCAAAGGCTGGTGGATCAGGTTTTTGCCGATCAAAAAGGCCGAAACATGGAAGTCTATGTTGACGATTCAATCGTCAAAAGCAAGAAATCTGAGGACCATGTCCAGGACCTGGCTGAAACCTTCGCCACCTTAAGAAAACATCAAATGAAGCTGAATCCGAAGAAGTGTGTCTTCGGGGTGAAGTCAGGGAAATTCCTTGGATTCATGGTCAGCAAGAGGGGGATTGATGCCAATCCCTCCAAAGTTAAAGCAGCTCTAGATCTTCCTGAGCCGAAAACAAAAAGGGACGTTCAGCGGCTCACCGGAAGAATGGCAGCCCTCTCGAGGTTCATTTCAAGAGCTTCGGACAAGGGGTTACCCTTCTTCAAAGCCCTGAAGCTTCCAAAAACAAAGGAGCTCATTTGGGAAGAAGAGAAAAAAGAGGCCTTCAAGCAGCTTCGGGAGCATCTGGCTCAGCTCCCAACTCTGGCTAGTCCAGTGGAGGGAGAAACTTTATATCTGTACGTGGCCGTTAGCCCGGCCACCATCAGTGCAGTGCTGCTGAGGGAAGAAAATAAAATTCAGCAACCGATCTATTTCGTCAGTCACACTCTGACAGATGCCGAGACTCGTTACCCTCTACTCGAAAAAATTGCCTTCGCAGTAGTGGTAGCCGCTCGGAAGTTGAGGCCCTATTTTGATTGCCATCAGATAGTGGTTTTCACTGATCAGCCACTGGAAAAAGTTCTCGGCAAAGTGGAAAAATCAGGTAGGCTGGCCAAGTGGGCCTTTGAGCTCACTGAATTCAGCATCAGCTACCAGCCGAGAGCAGCCATCAAGGCTCAAGCTCTAGCGGACTTCCTGGCCGAATGCTCGTACCAGGAGACGTTAGACGATGAAAAGAAAATCTGGACCGTGTTTACGGATGGATCCTCCACCATAAACGGTTCGGGGGCAGGGGTAGTGATAACCTCCCCCGAAGGCAAATCCTTTGAGTATGCACTAAAATTCTCTTTCAAGGCTTCGAACAACGAGGCTGAGTACGAGGCAGCAATTGCAGGCCTAGAATTGTGCATCTCCCTGGAAGCCGAGCATGTTTGTCTGAAAACAGACTCTCAACTAGTTGCATATCAGATCGGTGGCAGTTACGAGGCCAAAGAGCCCTCCATGGTAAGTTATCTTGCCAAGATCAAGTCAGTTATTGCAAAGCTGAGAACCTTTGAAGTACAGCTGATCCCAAGGGGTCAGAATGCTCAAGCCGATGCACTCTCCAAACTTGCCAGTTCAACTCTCACCGAGCTGAACAGATCTGTATATGTGGAGGTGCGCCGAGAAAGAAGTGTCGACGAAGCACCCGAAGTGTGCTGCGCCGACCCAGAGCCCAGCTGGATGGACCCCATCCTAGCTTTCAAGCTTCGGGGAGAAATTCCCGAAGACAAAATTCTAGCTTCCAAGCTGAAGAGAACTAGCTCAAGGTTCGTCGTCTTCAGAGGAGAGCTTCTGAAAAAGTCCTTTTCAGCCCCATTGCTGAAATGCGTGGGACCAACAGATGCAGATTATATCCTTCGGGAAATTCACCTCGGCATCTGTGGAAACCACATTGGGGGAAGGACCCTAGCCCACAAGGCATTGAGGGCCGGATATTACTGGCCCACCATGATCTCTGACGCCAAGGAGCTGGTCAGGAAGTGCGAGAAATGTCAAAAATTCGCACCAGTCATCCATCAGCCAGCTAGAAACCTTCAGCCGATCCTAAATCCGCTTCCATTTGCCCAATGGGGGCTGGATATTCTGGGGCCATTTCCAGATGCACCCTACCAAAAAAGATGGTTAATAGTCGGCATCGACTATTTCAGCAAATGGATTGAGGCTGAAGCAGCCTCGAATATCACAGAGCAAACTGTCAGGAAATTTATCTGGCAGAATATTATTACTCGCTTTGGTATTCCGAGGGTTTTTGTCTTTGATCATGGAAGGCAATTTGATAATCTACCGCTGAGGCGATACACAGATCAGTTCGGCATCAAACTAGCATATTCAGCAGTGTGTCATCCACAAAGTAATGGCCAAGCCGAAGCTGCAAATAAACAAATCCTCAACGCCTTGAAGAAAAGGGTTGAAGATCAAAAGTCCAAGTGGATAGAGGAGCTTCTAGGAACCCTCTGGTCACTTCGGACAACTGAAAAAGAGGCAACGGGCTATTCACCTTTTGAGTTGGTGTACGGTGTCGAAGCCGTTCTTCCGGTGGAAATCGGTTCTGAAAGTTTAAGAGTGCACCACTTCTCGGCTGAGAACGAGCAACTTATGAGGGAATCCCTTGATTTCCTTGACGAAGTGAGAGACTCAGCCCGAGACAGAATTGCTGCTTACAAGCAGAGAATCAGCAAGTTTTACAACCGAAGGGTCCATGCAAGGCCTCTTAAAATTGGGGATCTTGTCCTTCGGAATGCTGCTGCGGTTCAGAAAGGCCGAATCCATGGGAAACTCTCAGCTGCATGGGAGGGACCTTATGAAATTTATGATGAGCTTCAGCCAGGGACATACAGACTTCGCCAGTTAGATGGAACTGAGCTGAAAAATCACTGGAACGCTGATGTACTTAAGAAATACCATGTGTAAACCCTTCGGGGCAGAACAATCTTTGTAAGTACATTTTGAACTATTAATGAAAGGCCTCAGAGCCACCATTTCTATAAAATTTTGCAACTTTTTATTCTTTTAAGTTTTCTTCATTTTATCTACTCTTTAAGGGTTTTCATCCAGCCTCGTCTGAAACCTTCGCCTTCGGGTAACTGGGTTTCAGATTGCTGACAAACCCGTCTTTTCAAAGAACTCTGGTCTTTCAGCTGAAGCTAAAACTTCAGCAAGACTTGTTCTCCAAAGACATGAGTCCATGGACAAGTCTGGGATATTGCCTTAGCTGAGCCTCGTATCCCAGAGAGCCATTATTTGAAACATTGCCTTCAGTTGGCCCTGTGTTTCAGATATCCATTTTTAAAGATAGAGAGAAAACCAAGGATAACGGCAACTATTATAAAATATTTATTCAGCCTCGTCTGAAACCTTCGCCTACGGGTAACTGGGTTTCAGATTGCTGACGAACTCGCCTTTCAAAGAGCTCTGGTCTTTCAGCTGAGGTCAAATTTCAGCAAGACTTGTTCTCCAAAGGCCTAAATCTGTGGACAAGTCTGGGATATTGCCTTAACTGAGCCTTGTATCCCAGAAAGCCATTATTCGAAACATTGCCTTCAGTTGGCCTTGTGTTTCAGATACCCGTTTTTAAAGTTAGACAGAAATCCAATTCAGTAATCCAAAGACCTGAGTCTTCAGATTGCTGAGGGAGGCAGGAAGCACTGTCAGCGCAAGTTTATCTCCAGCAGTATTCTTCAAGCTGAAAGCTTTGTACTTAGCAAGTTTTTGAGAAAAAAGCAAAGCATTCAAAATAAGGCAAAGCAGTTGAAGAGAAATGCATCAGATAAAAGTCAAGGCTCAGGAAATGAGCTACAGAATTCAGAATTGTCTAGGACATAACGAAATATCGGCAGCCGCCCACAAGCGGAAAAATACAGCTGCCGAGGTACAATACAAAAACAAATAAAGCAGTTTGTACATCAAGGCAAGCTGAAGCAAAAAACAAGGCAAAACAATTTTTTCAGAAGCGGCAAGTCTAAAATTGAGCGCATGATGAACCGCAAGATTCTGAAGACGACTGCCCGAGTTCCTATGCTTCAGCCCGAGGATCAGACTGATCAGCAATGCTGGCTTCAGCTCCAGCAGCAGATGAAGCAGGCTGTGCACCCTGCTGAGCTTCCCTCCTCTCTTCTTCTTCCTCAGCTTCCTCAGCTGCAAGAATCTCAGCTTCGGCTTGAGTAGGGAACTTCATATGAGGATCTTCTGGATCCTGGCCCCATTCAGCACACTTGGACCAGTCCAGATTCGGCTCAGCATGGAGACAAAGTCTTCGGCATACTCTGAACCCGTTCTTAAATCCCATTTCGTACTCCTCTTGAGTATAAATACGGGTCTTGAGCAGGGCTTCAGCATCTGCTAGCTTCTTCTGTGCCTCCTCCAAGTTTTTCTTGGATTGATTTAGCTCTTCAGCGAGCTTGGAAGAGGCACCCTTCTGCTTGTTCAGCTCTTGCTGAACCTCTGAAGCTTCAGCCTTCAGTTGAGTCAGCTCGTCATTTTTGACCCTTAGCTGATCCTCAGCCTCTCTCAGCTTCGCTCTCTCAGCTTCGGCAGCAGCAACAGCCTCTGAGAGTTGGACGTTTTGGGCTTGGAGCTGTTCTTCAGCAGCCATCCTACTGGCTTCTGAAGCTTCCAATTTCTGCTGCACCTCAGCCTGTGCAGTAGCTCCATCCTTGATTCGGCTTTCGATGGCAGCCTTGAATTTGGTAACGTCCACTCCCATGTGATCTCGGAGAAAGTTCTCCCCTTCTATTAGTGGGGGGAAAACCTCCCTCTCCATAGCAGTGCAGAAGGTCTGGAGGGCTTCAGCAGCCTTCTTTTCGTATTCCTCCCCTTCCTTCTGCTTTTCTTCAGCTGCTGCCTGCCTCATCTGAGCAAGCTTTAGCTCTTCAACAGCCACCTTCTGGGCATGCTCGGCCTCGTCCACCCTATCTTGTAGGGTGTCTATCAGCTCTACAGTGAGAGTCTGATTGTGCACAAACTGAAAGCAGAGGCACAACTCAGTAAAAAAAAAAAAAAAAAAACAAACAAACAAACAACAACATAATAACTTGGAGCTGAAGAGCTGAACAGAAAAATAGAAACAAGAGTAAGGATTTACCTGCATCATCAGCAGTTGATTCGTCCTTACAGGGTCTGGGACAGATCTGCTGGATTCACCCATCCCAGCAGTGGCCTTCAGCGACCAGGCCCTTGCCCTGTCTACTTCGGACATTCCAGCAAAATTGCCGAAGTAGGCTTCTGCACCTTCTCGGTTCTGGCCCCATATGACGTCCCAGATGTGATCTGGAATTGGAATTCGGGAGGCCGAGAACCCCATCTCTCCAGAGTGCAGCGTCTGGAAGGAGGGGAAGGAAGACTCAGGAGCTTCATGAACCCTTGGAGGTTCAACTTCTTCTTCTTCAGCAGTCTTCTCTTCCTTCTCAGCAGAGTCGATGACAATGACCTCTGCTTCCTCTTCGGGGTTGAAAACGAAAGCCTCAACCTCTCTAGCAATATCAGCTGAGAAACCCTCAGCAGCGGGCTTCTCAGCACTCTCAGCATTGTGCCCTTCGGCACTATCTACCATTCCCTCGGCTGGGACCCCTCCCTTGGGATCAGGAGTCTTTTGGTCCACCTCCATCTCAGGAGGTGGGGAAGGGGTCTTCGGTGGAGATTGTGGTGGTGGTGGGGGAACCCTCGGCAATTCGCCGCCTTCGCCGGGCTCTCTGATGCTGATGCCGGCCGGCCTCGGCCCCATTTGGAAGTCATGAGGGCCGATGATGGCCATCCGTCTCCTCCTTTTCTGAAGGGGCTGTTCATCCATATCCGATTCTTCGGAGTCTTCCTGGATTTGATCTTCAGGACGAACAGGGGATTTTCCTTCTCTCTGCCTTTTGCTCCCTTCAGACTGCAAAAAACAGGGGGGGCAGGAAGAGTGTGAGTACAAAAAAAAAAAAAAAAAAAAAAAAAAAAAGAAAGAAAAGAGATTTTAAAGCAAAAAAGTTAAGTGTAACTCACCGAGGTCTCCAGCAAAGCCTCGTCCTCTTCTTCAGCCGCCCTCGCTGCTGCTTTTTCTTCAGCAGCCCTGGAGGACCCTTCTCCTCCTTCACAAGCTTCAATAGCCCGTGCAACCTCCTCGGCTGTACGGGCGGCTTCAAGCTCCTCAGCTAGCAGTTGAAGCCAAGGATCTCTCTTCTTCCACCAAGGCTTCTGTCTCTGATAAAGGGCAACAGCCTCGATTTGGAGATGATGCTGATCTAGATGGACCTCCCTGTGCTTTGAATCGGTGATAGCGGGGGCCCGATCGATAATAAGTCTCTCTTGGTTGACGCCGAGACGATTGTAGTCGATGCCGACGTTTGTCTCGTTCCGCTCTGAGCATAAGAAAAGAGCAAAGGTCAGTTCGGCAAAATAAAAACGCTGGACCGGCTCAGCAGGAAAGTGCAAAACAAAATTCTTGCTAAGAATAAATAATAAAGGCCTCGGCCCCAGCCGAAGAAGCTTACCATCCCTGAACTTTCGGCTGAGGCCGACAGCTGCTAGCATGTGCTCTTGGAAAATATAGTGGTTATCCGGGAGCCAAGTCTCCGGGATATACTTCATTCGGCCTCCAGCACCCCCAGGGTTCAGCATTCGGCCGAAAATATTTTGCTGGTTAAGGTGCAGATCTGGGCCTCTATCTTCGGGAGGGCCCAGGCTTCCCATCTCAGGGTCAGGTTCAGATAGATACCTGGGAGCGCTGAAGACGTAAGGATGGGCAGGATCTGTGGGCGCCCTAACCCAGATCCATTGACCCCTCCATTCCTTGTCTGAGGAGTCATTCGGCCACATGGTTAAATACTGAGGCCGAGACTCAATTCGGTACCACCCAGGACCATGATTACCGTGCCCACTTTGAATGTTTGGCATTAGCCGATGAAGCTTTTTGAAGCAGTGGAGGTTCGGCACATATCTGAAAAACTTGCAGACCCACAAATACGTCATCACCCTTCGGATGCTGACAGGAGTTAGCTGGCACAGGGAGACCCTGTAGTGGATCAGCAAGTCTCGGACAAATGTGTCCAGAGGAAACCTCAGCCCATACTGAAGCTGTCTTGTGTACACCCCCACGTACCCCGGGGGTGGACGATGGATCCTATCAGATGCGACGGGCATTCTGCACCAATACCCATCAGCTTCCATTATGCCATAGTGCAGCTCTATTTGTTCAGCAAACCGATACACTTCGGCGTGCTTTACCCACCAATGGTAGGGGCAGTTCTTTATCATGGCTGAGGCTACTTCAGCGTCCTGCCACTCCTGAAATCCAGGAAGGACATCCCAAAGTTGAGCGGGAACTACTTCGTCCTGCCCAGAGACGCTCGGCTCCTCCGTTCCCTCAGGAGGCGCCGATGAAATTGGGGTCGCCCTAATTCCTTCAGCAGGGTCAGACCCCACTCCTTGTCCGTTCCAGGTCCCAATCCTATTCCTGGGATCGGGGAACTGCCTTGCTCTTCTTGGAGCACGGGCTCTACCTCTAACTCCTCTCACCATTGTCGGTTTTTGAAGAAAAAGTCGAAAGAAAAGGGGGAAGGAGTTCAAATTCGAAAAAAATCAAACAAAAATCGGAGGAAATTACCTTTATCTGAAGCGGAACTTGCCGAGCTACAAGTTCGGAATGACGAATTTCGGTTTCTAAGCTTATTTCTCGGGGATTCAACGAAGTTTTGATGCGGATTCAGGGATTCTTTTGCGGGGTTCAATCTCGTGTTGGTGAAGAAATGAGGAAAGAGTGCGTCCCTTTTTGGTTTTATTTCCAGAAAATGGGAATTTTAGGGGTTCACGCTTAAATTTGCTCTTAAATTCCTCATTAAGTAACCGTTAAACACGTTTGCCCTTAATTAATGGTTAACTACCCATTATCCGTCCAACTTCCACAAATTATCCATCCGTCAGCAGTTATCTCGTTAATGGCGGTTTAAATTTAAATCTTTTTGGATTAATTAAATCATTTACTTCCCTCCTTTTTCTGGTTAATTAAAACCCGACCCGTCATTCTTCCAAATCGGGTCTGGGGGGCAAGTTGTTTGGGTCCAATTTAGTCCAATTGGGCCAAGTCACTAAATGATCCAATTAAAAGCCCAAGGTCAAGGTTCAACTCTCCAAATAATGCTAAAGTCAAGATCAGTCCACAAGGCAAGTCAATTGGGCCCAAGCCCATTTCTCCCATATATGCCAAGGTATAAAAGCCATCAATATTACATTTGTAAAAAACACAACAAAGCCTCAAGCAATTAATTCTCTTGCATAGCTTTCTCTCTCTACACATTGTACTAACTTTAGCATCGGAGGGGCCTTCCTCGGCAACACCCCCGAGGCTAGTTTACGTGTGTTTGCTGTGCAGGAAACCCTCGGTTCATCATCATTCGGATCGAGCCCAGTCTTCACCACCTTATTGGACCTTCGGCAAGGTCCCATTGTTTTTACCCGAAACATAATTTATCACAATAAATAAGTTTTTGTTTAATTAATTCAACTCACCAAAAATCAAAATTGTTGTTCAACACACAGATTGCAATTTATGAAATCCCCTTACCCAATCCTTGATTTTTGCATTGACATGAAAGTTATGATGTCCTAGGCATCATGTATGGAGCAGGAGCGAGGGTCATTAACGTGTTGTGTGCTAACTCAAAAAGAAGAAAGAGCAAAAAAAGAAAAATAAAAATAAAAAAACCACTTGCATTAAAGGAGTTAAAGCTACGTGACTACGTGATACTTTGGGAGTTGGGTATTTTATGTTGCCGTTCTACGCGATGAGGAGGAGTTATGGTGGTTGAGAAGTCAATGTTTGATTGTATGTTCATGGTGAAAACAGCCACTACTTTCAATTCCTTCATAAATGAGGTAAGATTTTTTTTTTTTCCCTACCCGGTTCACCCTTTGGGTTAATCCGGATTCGGGATCAGTTCTGAGTGGTTAGGTTCCAGTCCCCTCCCAATTATTGTTGCGGGGGATCGAACACGGGTCGTACCAAGTGTAATCCCAATTACCACTACACCAACAACCAATTGGTAATGAGGTAAGAATGTAAGGCAATACAAATCCTTTAATTTGCAATTTGGGCTTCAAAGGTCACACACTTAAGACTTGTAATCCTTAGCTTGCCGATCATACACGTGGTTCCTATGATTATGGATTTCTTTTGTTCTCTATCAAGTATCCACTACCTATTGCTACAAGAAATGCACTAGTGCCTACCGATTTGGCCTACGATCATATAATCAATCTTAGATATCTAGATTTTTTTTTTACCATCTTTTGATTTGAGCGTGTAGTAAATTATTTATTACTTTCTAAATTACTTGTCGCAAGTATGTAATGGAGATAATTTTAATGCGTATAAGAAGACTTGGAGTTGATGTAATAATGTAACGAAGTTGATGATTTGATGTGTTTGCTTTAGATTATCTTTACCATGGTCGTGGTGTCTCCTTCATAGTAACCCCATCAAACAAACATCATCTTTAATGATGAAATATTAATTGACATGTATGTGATAGATGGCGACTTATTGGCATAGCCAAGCTTATCATTAGAAGCCATGAACAACTCACTTAAAAATCTATATGATTAAACTTACATACAAAGTAAGAACTAAGAAGTAAAGGAATTGTGAACTAATCTATTGATAGTTTGATACATGTTCACATTTACTCAATTTCAGTTCAGTTCAGCTCCAATCAGTTCAGTTCAGTGCAATTCAGCTCCAATCAGTTCAGTTCAGTTTAGCTCTTAATTTCCCTCTCTCATAAAATATTTATTTCAGCTCAATTCAGTTCAGTTCAGCTCTAATCAGTTCAGTTCAGTTAGCTCCAATCAGTTCAGTTCAGTAAATATGAACATGCCCTAAGATGTATAAATAGTTGGCCATAACAAGATATTTTAAATAAATTATTCATTTAAATGTCTAACCCAAAGATCACTAGTTTTACCCTATATAGAAGTTCATTTAAAAGCATGAACAGTAAAAAGAATATATTTCCTCCGCTTCTTTTTAATTAACTGCATCACTTTCGTAAAACAGACATTTCGAATTAGTTGCATCGCTTTCGTTATTTATATTAAAAAAACGGAGAAAGTATAACGTTTATTCTATTTATCTGATTTTCACTTATCGAACATATTCTAGATTAGGAAAACACAAAAAACGATCCTATGATGTTCTAAAACCTGGAAGAAGATCTAACTGAGCAATCCTTTTTTTTTTTTACATGAAGAAAAAGAATTTCATTAATAAAAGATAGCTAAACGACACTTATAAACAATTCTTAGGAAATCTAAAATTCCAACAGATGTACAAATCAGCTTACAACTAGTTACCTCGCAAATTAAATCAACGATCGCCTTAATTAAAAAAAAATAAGTTCATCCAAAGCAATACAATTTGTGAGTTAACACTAATTCTAAAAAGACCTAATCAGCTGACTAGCTAAGCCATCCTCATCCTCTAATCCAAGCAAAAATACAAGTGCTCGTAGCTTTTTACAAATACTATTTTTATTTTGACCGGGTAACCATGAACCATTACACCTACCTCGCAAGACGCGAGTCGCAAGTGGATTTTGGCTCACAGAATCACAGTTGCAATTTTAAAAATCTGTGGTCTAATAGTCAACCTCTCAATAAATATACTCTCACCCAGAAAACTCCAACCCATTTCATCAATTCATCTCCAACTTCCTCTGAATCAACCACCTCCAACCGATCAATCGCCATTATCACAACCTTCATCAAACGTCAACAATGTCTTCTTCTTCAATTCTACGAACATCAAAACCATCAATTCATCTTCTATCTTCCGCTCAACGCCTCCCTGTTCGCCACCTCTCTTCCGCCGCAGCAAGTGGCGCAATCAAGGGGGACCCACAATCATCTTTCTCCCAAACCAACAACAAATCATGGGTTTTGAAATTGGTTTCTGGAATTGCAGTTGGATCAAGTTTAGGGGCTTTGTTTTACCCAATTTCGCCTAATCATAATGATGTTGATGTTAATGATACTAATAAAAATGTTAATTCTTCATTTCCATCATCTTTTTTTGATTATTTTAAAGGAAAATCAATGTTAGTTTTTGCTGATTGGTCATCTGCTCCCACAGAAGCTACTTCCATTTCTTCTTTGGAATCTGTTCCTCGTTCTCTCTCCTTGAAGGATTCCAGATTTCTTTTTCCGGGTATTTTTTTTTCCCCTTTTTGATTTTGAGGTTATGATTTATGAATTATGATGCATAAATTGCTTAATGTTTTATTTGGGAATGTTTATATAGTTTAGGTGAAAAATTCTAGGTTATTTTTTGTTGTTGTTGTTGTTGTATAGGGAGTCGCAAAAGGCAATGATGTAGATTGGATTCAACCCCGAGGTTTTGAATACCACCTTCGAGATTTTAACCAACTAAGGTAGTTGGTATCCACGTCGAATATTAGGTTATTGTTTTGTTTTGTAGAATTTAGCTTGATGCTAGGTGAAATTAGGCTTGTTATGTTTGATATGTTGATGGGAAAGTTATATTGCAATATGGATTTTATATATGTGTCATTTGTGATTGGATTGCGTTGATCATGAATTCATGGTATTTTATTGAAGTTTCGAAAATGCAATATGCTTAATTGAATATGATTTTGCGGTTGAACTTTGTTTGAATGCAAAATTGTTACTTTTGATTGCAATGTGGTATGCAAATTGCTGATGATAGTTGATCTAGGAAACTATTTTTGTGGTTTCAAGAACATTGCGAAAGATGTGTTAAAGAATTGAACTTAAGAATCTGCAATGTCCTGACAATTAGGAGGTGTATTAATTGGAACAACTGATCTATGTAAAAGAGTTATAATGGAATTTGTTTTTGTTTACGGCTTTCCACTCTTTTATTGGCTTATCAATCTGCGGCTTTGTTGGCCTCGCGATTGGTTTAAGGTGTGCTCTAATCAAATAGTCAATTCTTAGTAACTCACTTTGTGCATTACTTCACCACAATGCACATCCTCAGTATTATACATGTCAATGGGGGCATTGGCATTTGCTATTTAGCTCTACTAGAGTCCTTTGATAGCCTAGAACCCAAGCAATATACAAACCCTTGCAAGGGCCTTAAGCTCGGCACGAGTGCAGTACAAGACCCAAATTTGGCTATGGAAACAGATTTTAAGTATTTAACAACCCATCTTGATCATTAATAATACCTCCACCTTCAGCAGCTCCTAGACTCCAAATTGCAGACCCATCAGTATTTAGTGCCACCCACCATTTTTTAATGGCTTTTGGTAATTGTGGTAAATACGTGTACTTGTTGGCTAACTCAATGTTATTGTCTTCTTGTATCCCACCTCTTGCAATTTCTGCCCCTTTATGTAGATTACTCATGGTGAAATACTGAAATATTTGCACACCATTTTCCTGCTCCACTTTCTCGTATGATTTCTGAAACTAGTTTCAGTTCTTGTTTATGGAAAATCATAGCTGTTTAATTTTGCTGAGTAATTATAGTAAAACTTGCATTTGATATGCTACCCTCGAAATGAACATGGGAAAGATTGTTCTAATTGGTTAATGGGTAGTACTTTTTTTCCTGCTTGTGTAGCAAAGTTACTGTTTGGGAATGGGTTGATTGGGGAACTCTTGCTTCTTGTTCTTCAATGCTCTTTTTTATTTTGTGTCTGCAAAAGTAATTCACTGGACCTGCTTCTTAGAATGAGTAGCTTAAGATGCAGATTAATTGTAGACAAAGGATCAAATTGCAAACGTAACTGCTTCATTGGAATTTTTTATTTTTATTTATTTTTTTCCTGAGCTGAACCAGAACAACTTGCACCTCCATTATTAATTGGATAATTCTTTTTTCTATATCATTTAATCAATGTTATTTTTTGGTTGCCTGCCTTGCTACTTTGTAGTTTGTATAATATACCATGACTACAAGTACGACAACAGCCTTTTACATCCTCCTCACAGTGGCTTTCGAACTTTATCCAACTACGGAATACACTCTCTTTATGTGCATTCATTTTTTCGTGGGTGTTTCAGATATACTACCTTTGTAACATTTCAAAAACATGCTTTAAGCCTTAGCCTTACACTTGGAACTGCAAAGAGTTTTCCATTATTGTATGACTGCCACTTTTTTCTTTTCTTTAAGTTACGCTTGACAATTTAATAGAATGTGTATTTGATAGTTGATACTAGAAATTCAAGGCCTTCTTACCTCCTCAATAACAACACTATCTCAATGCCCATAAAGTGGTTCTTGTCTTGTGGGTCAATTGTGAGTGTGTTAGGTACTCAGGTGTATGCAATCTTATTCCTGTACAGAATCTTTCTCCTTTCAAACTATGATCTACTTGTAGTATGCAATGTATGTGATATACTTTGTCCACTTGAAATTTTGACACTGGACTGTTATGCCTTTTCGTTAGACTTGTGTTATTTCACCTAATGTATAATGATAATTGTATGGTGTCGCGAGTCGCGTAAAGCTTAAGTAATTTTTTTAAGTACTCCAGAAAAGGCAGGATAATAGAAATATGCACAAGTTACATTGTGGTCTTTGTCATTGATCAGCACACTTATGCACACCTATAGTTTTTTCTGGCTAGTTATGCAGATATTGTCTTTTTCATCCTCGTAGAATTGTTGCTGTGTTTTTTTTATTTTTTATTTTTATTTTCTATAAATAAATTTCAATATGTTTAGTACCTTTGATGGTCATTAAGCTCCCGGTATATGCTTTTGTTCTGGCAGATGCTTTTAGGAGGAAGGTCTTTTTCAAATATGAAAAACGTATAAGAATGCGAAGTCCTCCAGAGAAGGTATTGATATAAGCTCACGTTGTTCTATTTATTATAATTACATTTTTTGTAAGTTTGCTCTAATTTTATGCTCTTACTTTGCACATTGGACTCAAGAAGAAAGACAAACTTCCAAATTTCGTTAATTTTCTATTATAGACCACAGTGAATTGCTTGGTAAAAATTGACAGACCCTTAATGGAAGCGTTCACTGCTGATTAGTGACTTTGGTGTTAGGAGATAGAAATGTGGTTTAAAATCTTTTAAGCAGCTACTGGGGGTCTTTTGTGGTAAGCTATAATATATGCATGGGTGGCTTCTGTTGCTCTTAAGTTAAATCTATTGTTGTTTATGCCTCCACAACGGATTTAATCATCGACTTTGGCTGTTTCTTAATTTGCTATTGACATCATACTATATCCTGTACTAAGAGTCAGTGAGGCCTCTAGCCCATAACAGGAACACTAATAATTGGTTGATTATAATTTTGAAGCTTTGTCGAGACTAGCCGATGTCACTATCTAGCGTGTTCTGCACTTTAATAAATTCATTTTTCTTTGTGAAGGTATTTGAGTATTTTGCATCAGTTCAGAGACCTGAAGGAGAAATACTGATGACACCGGCGGATTTGATGCGAGCTGTTGTCCCTGTATTTCCCCCATCTGAATCAGGTCTGGTCCGAGATGGGTCTCTTTCAGGGGAGAGGTGTCCTGGCGAGCTAAGATGTCCTACTTCTGAGTTTTTTATGCTCTTTGACGTGAACAATGATGGACTAATTTCTTTTAAAGAGTGAGTTGCTTGGTATTAGTCAATGTGTATGAAACTATGAATTCTTAGTATGTTTTGTTTATATGTATCAATGTATGTCAGAGAAGTTAGTTCTCAGTCCATGTACTCTTTTTCCTGCCAATTCTTCAATCTAAGATGTGTACGAAGTGATCCGAGATGTCTTTGTTTCAGGTACATATTTTTTGTCACCCTACTCAGCATCCCGGAATCAAGCTTCTCCGTGGCTTTCAAGATGTTTGATATTGATAAAAATGGGTGTGTATACGCCATTATTTTGCATGTTCTCTTTTATCATTTTAATTTCTGTGCTGTCATGGCCTTCACACATTTCTGTTGACATAATCATAGTATTTCCAATTTTAAAATTGCCCAGATCTCTTACAGTCTTATACATTTTTTTTAATTATTAAACTTTGGAATTTAGAATATTCACTGTGTACATGTTTTGTTGTAGAGAGATTGACAGGGATGAATTCAAAAAAGTTATGGCTCTGATGAGAAATCAAAACAGGCAAGGATCTAGTCATTGTGATGGACTAAGACCTGGTTTTAAACTTGGAGGTTCTGTAGAAAATGGAGGCTTACTTGAGTATTTCTTTGGTGAGAATGGTGAAATGCCACTACAATATGACAACTTTGTCCGATTCTTAAGAAAATTACATGACGAAGTAAGCTCATTGTCTATGAATCTGTGTATCTCCATTATGTTTATCTTTTATTTTGAGTAATGAAATGGACCAATCATTATTTTTGCAGATTGTGAGATTAGAGTTTTCCCACTATGATTATAGATCGCAAGGGACTATATCAGCCAAGGATTTTGCTCTCTCTATGGTTGCTTCTGCTGACATAAGGCATGTAAATAAGTTGCTTGAACGGGTTGATGAATTAGACAAAGACCCACAACTTAGGAGTACACGCATTTCAGAAGACGAATTCCGGAAATTTGCAGAGCTGCGTACAAAGCTAGAGCCTTTTGCTTTGGCCTTATTGGCTTATGGCAAAGTAAATGGGTTATTGACAAGAAAGGACTTTCAGCGAGCTGCATCTCAGGTATTACATTCCTGAATATTGTTATAAAGATTATTCTTGAAATATTCTTTGTTGGTTTTTGTGAACACAAACACAAATCCTAGAAATTAGAAAATGTTTAATTAGTTGGAGCACAATGCACAAGATATGCCACAATATACATGTCCTGCCTGCAGTCTGATTATGCTATAATCATTACTAGTATTGCTTGAGAAAGATCAATTGCTAAGCTATCTTTATTTGGGAATTGTTTGCCCTATACTGAGGACTTTTGGGCCTCCTGCATCTTTGGTAATGTTGTGCTATGTTTGACACATTTTTTCGGTGTAATGTAGCATACCAGCATTAGATTACTTATAGATTTAGTGCTGTTTAGTACTGACTCTGGACTTAGATGAGGAATTTGTGAGTTAGGAGTCGTGGAATTGAAGTTGTCCACTTTTAGTAGTATTGACTATTGCCAGTGTTCAAATACAACCCTCTAGAGACCCTATTCATTGGCATGGATGCCAAACCCTTGTCTTCTAAACTACGACGACATTCTTTCAAAAAAAAAAAAAAAAACTATGACGACACAACAAAGAACAAATAGGACTACTGTCTTGACTACTTCTACCAAGGCATGACAAACTTGATTCATGTCTTGATGCCCAAAGTGACATAATTGAGCATGTATGTAACCTATATTCCTTTTCCAGCTTTTGATGAAATTTTTTGGGTCTGGGATTCCAGGTGTGTGGTGTTTATCTCAATGACAATGTGGTGGATATAATTTTTCACGTTTTTGATGCGAACCGTGATGGGAACCTGTGTGCTGAAGAATTCCTGAGAGTTATGCATAGACGGGAGAGAGACATTGCCCAACCTACTGAGACAGGAATTTTTGGCTTTTTGTCATGCTGTCGGAACTGTGCAAAGAGTTGTTCCTTCTCTCGGCTATTTTCCTGATCGGAAACTTAATTTTCGGGAAACTCATAACGATGGTTTAGTTCCATGATATAGGAACCTGATGTAGCAAATTTGGAAGTCTGAAACTTTGAAGCTAGCCTCATTGACCTGTCTGACTGTTGAAAGAAAGTGGCAATAGTTAGTCGAGGGGTACAGTAAAGTCGGAGAAGGTGGTCACCCCATCCTGTCTTCAACTACGGATCTAGTTATAGATAAATAGATTATATGGAGTTGTGAACTTGTAATCTGATAAAGTAACCATAGCTCCTGACGATACTAGATATACCATCATAACTCAGGTGGTTGTAAATTTTGTTCATAGGAATACTAGTAATGTTTAGTTACTTCCTATGTCTTGTTTCACGTAGTACCCTTGAAATTGGGTTTTAAGAACCAACTATTTTATATTTGAGCCATTTAAGTTGATGGCTTTATATATGTACCAAGTATATAGACTATATACTATTGTATTGTTTGACATTTGTTATATTTTTGGGTTTTTTTGGTTATAAAATTTTCCTTTATTCTCAAATTCTCTCTTTGTCACTAAAAGTTTATCCGGAGTTCCTTTTTTTGTTTAGACAATCATCTTTCGAACAAGAACTTTAGATACACAGATAATATAAGTAAAATTATGATGATGAAATTGTCTTCCCTGTCAAAGTCCTTGTCTTTGTCTTTCTTAATGTTTAGTGGTCAACTTTCTCATTTAGTTGACCTTGTCCTAGTGTGCCATATAAAAATGACGACTTGGCCAATGGTAAATTGGGTTTGTTCTATGTGACTAAATTATTTTATCTTAATATTTCGAACAAAAAAAATTTCAAATAAGATAAATTTAGACAAAATACTTTAAGATTATTTGTACACTTGTAAATTCATATAAAATAAGTCAAAATAATTGAAAATAACTCACTTACGGAATATGTTTATTTTATTAATTACGCACTTAATTTTATTGATTTTAGCCAAGTGGAATTAATGAGAAAGCTATGAAACTTGTCATAGTACTTAGCAATAAAATGAAGTAGGTCAAGTCAAATGTTCAAAACTCAATAAGATGCTAATAAACCTAATACTCTTGATAAATCCTTGGAAAACTTAATTAATAAGAAAAAAACAGGATCTTTCCAACATAAAGTGAGAATGACAGCATAAAATAAAATAATTAGGAAATGGGCAAAACTTGAACAGGTAATCACGCAAAGGCTCGTTGATAGAGACAGCTTGGTGTTTGGGTATCCTACTTTTTTGCCAAAAATTCTTCATATCCTTTGTGGTGGAGCTATGAGTTGGGCTATACCACTCACCAAATATGTCATAATAAAAGTTTAGGAAAATCAAAATATAAGACCATATATTAACTTCTTATGTCATAGGGCGGTGGCATTTCATTAATTATATATCCTCTCTTTTGTTGATTGACTGTTACATTTGCAAATGCATAAGCGGATTGTTTATAACTTTAACCGTCTATTAAAAAAAAAGTTAATATTGCAAAACTTATACCTTATGCATAATCCAATATCATTTAGCCTAATTTAATTTCTCTTATGGTCATTATGAAGTAATGAAAAAGTTTAGTCAATATTAGTAAATTTTTCTTTATGTGTTCGTGTAAATTATAAACGAGGGTTTTAATCAAGTTTGTATAACCCTTATTGTGAAAAGACAAAAGATAAATTACCTTAAAGAAAAACTGAGGTATAATATTAATTATAATCCCTCCTTTTTATTAAGGGTCATTAGTGATTTATAATGTCGGTACTAGTGGACCAAAAAAAATGAGGTTTTGCTCAGTGGCGGACCTAGGATTTTGACGGTGGGGGGACAATTTATATAATTAAATTTATTAAAAAAAAGTTCGGGTACACAATTTAAAAAAGTCGAGTACATATTCAATCCAAAAGACCATATTATAAATATAATTCGGGTACATACTACTAAAATATCCTTCGGGTCTTCATTCGTTGAAATTGATCAATGACATCTTCGTCAGGAACTTGTAAAAACACTTCTTTCTCAATGAAAGTCACTAAACAATCATTCATTAATTGATCACCAATACTAATTCACCCTAATAATTCAATTCACTAACAATTCATTTCACAAACTAAATAACCAAATAACTCTCTAATTCACAACCATTGAACATTGATAATTGATGAATTTACAAAAACATTACTTAAACTTTGTAAAATATTCAATAATCATTTTTTTAACAACAAGCATCCAAAATCTAAAAAACCAAATCACAAACTAATTCAATACACAAAGTTACAAACTAATTTACATATTAATTAAATTCACAAACTACTTGTCTACTTTCAAAGTTTCAATCTTTCATTCACCATATTCACCACATAATTCACAAAATCACAAATTCACAATTCAATTCACAAACTAATAACAAATAAACTAAATCACAAATTAATTCAAAAACATGATTACATAAACATAATTACTCATAATTCATAAACTAATTCTTTAATTTTTTTATAATCAAAAATTAGGAAAATAGGAAATATATAGCAAAAAAAAAACTGACTTGTGGTGGCAGGGGGCTGTCCGGCTGGGCGGCTGTGGCTGTGTGGGCTGCCGGAGCGGGGGGGCTGGGCTGGCGCGGTGGCGGCGAGAAGGTCGGCCGTCGCTCGGTCGCTGCCTGACTGCCTCGGTGGTGTGATGGTGTCTAATTTCTCTCTCTTACGTTTTTCAATTTTCAATTTTCTCTTTCCTCCTTTTTTTTTCCTCCCTTTTTTTCTTTCCTTCTTTCTTAGGCTCTTAGCCCACGGTTTTCTGAATTCTGATTTTTTTTTTTTGTTTTTTTTTTTTTTAATTTTCTCTGATTTTTATTTTTGAAAGTGGGGGGACAATTGTCCCCACTTGTCCTCACGTGGGTCCGCCCATGGTTTTGCTGAAATTTGGATTTCAAACCCACACCAAACCCAAATACAAAAAAAGTATTTTTAACGAATGTGGGGAAATTGTGTTGTAGTATTAGGCTGTAAGTTGCTTCCAATACTCTGGCTTCATCATTCACGGTTGTTTGCATGATTGGCGCGTGATACTTCTTCTTACTTATTATAGCCAATGTTGTTTATTTAAGCTGTCATTTAAGATGCCAGTATATGCCCCATAAAATTCTAAACAATGACAGTTAAAAACATTAGGAAATTTACAATGTATTTTGGAGTCCATCATCATTATAATCGGGTTCGTTTTAATAACAAACTTTTAAAGTTGAGGTTATTCACATAATATACCTAAAAGATTTTTACTTAAGGATTAGAGAAAATATAGGGAATTATACGCTATGCATGCATAATATAGTGGTGAATGTAGCATGCATTTACTTAAGGATTAGAGAGAATATAGGGAATTATACGCTTTGCATGCATAACATAATGGTGAATTTATGACAGAGGATGGGGACTTCAGGAGTGGTAACAGAAATTACTCGTAACTACAGTTATTCAATGGTGTATAAGAAGCGGTAAAAGATATAAAGCTTGACTAGCTTGTGATGTTCACGAAATTCAATTTAACCATGTTCGATAAACAAAGAGATGAAGTTTCACACGCATTAACAGTTCGCGTGGGTCCAACTGTTAAGTTTCGTTGACATTTCTTGTTGAAGGAAGAAAGAACCCTAAAACAGTGGTTTCAAGTTTTGGTCTTTTATTGCTCAAATAAATAAAATTCCCATTTCTTTATACTTTCTTCCTACCACCCAGATAGCAAAAATCTCATTTTTATTTTTATTTGTTGTCTTAAACAAAAAAAACTGTTTATTTTATTCACTTCATTGAATTCTTCTACTTCTCCTACCTTCTGCAAAACCGGTGGTGGCTGCTTCTCTGTTATCTCACTTGTAATTCTCTCTCCTCTTTTCCCTCCAAAAATCCCCTGTTTAATTACTTCTATTAATCTGTTAATATAGCTTTGAGCTTCTGTTTATAGTTTCTATTGTTCTAATTGTTCATGTTTATTTAGCTCAAGCTTTAATTTGTTGTTCTTATTGTTTAGTTTCTGCTATTTTTGGCAGTTTTAGATTCTGGGGTTTTGGGTATTTTACCCAAAACTTGAAAATTCTGGGTTTTTGTGCATATTTGATTGATTTTGGGATTTGGGTTTTGGTTGAAATCTTGATTAGGGTATTGGGTATTGCTTTAATTGTTGAATAGTTTGTTTAGTGATGGGGAAGCCTATTGGTAAGAAGAAACCTGAAACCCCTAAGCAAGGGGGCTCGGCGGCGAAGCCGAGCAAGGGTTCTGATAGAAGCTCAAAGGCATTTGATGAAGATACAGCAATCTTCATTAATATGTCACAAGAGTTTAAGGAAGAGGGTAGCAAGTTGTATCAGAAACAAGATTATGAAGGGGCTATGTTGAAGTTTGAAAAGGCCCTTAAATTGCTTCCTAGTAATCATATAGATGTAGCTAATTTGAGGACAAATATGGCTGGTTGTTATATGCAAATGGGTTTAGGTGAATATCCGAGAGCGATTAATGAGTGTAATTTGGCATTAGAGGTTGCACCTAAGTATACCAAAGCTTTTTTAAGGAGGGCCAAGTGTTTTGAGGGTTTCAATAGGCTGGATTTAGCTTGGAGGGATGTGTGTATTGTGTTGAGTATGGAGCCTAATAACCAGACCGCGTTGGAGCTTAGTGATAGCCTCAAGAAGACCATGGAAGAGAGGGGTATAAAGCTGGATGAGAAGGAAATTGCTATTGCTATTGAACATACACTTTCCCCTAGTAGTACACCTTCTCGCAAGATTGCGAAAGAGAAGAAGTTGACCAAAGAGAAGTCGTCGAAGAAGAAGAGGAGGAGTATGAGAGGTGAGGATGCTAAAGATGAGCATGTTGAGGTGAAGAAGGCAGAAAATGAGCCTAAACCTGAACAAGTTGTGGAGAAGAAGGTGCAGCATAAGTCAATTGGTAAACAATTTAAGGAGAAGAAGGTGCATGCTAGGTCAAAACGTGAACATGTTGAGGAGGATGTGCCAAAGTCTGAGGATAAAGAAGTTGTTCAAGAGAAAGTTATGGTTAAGGAAGCTAAAGTTGTTTCAAGGTCTGTCAAGTTAGTTTATGGTGATGATATAAGACATGCTCAATTACCTATCAACTGTAATGTGTTTTTGATGAGGGATGTTGTCCGTGACCGATTTCCGAATTTGGACGGTTCTCTTGTGAAATATAGGGATTCAGAAGGTGATTTGGTCACTATTACTACCACAGAAGAATTGAGGAAAGCTGAAGGTTCTGGGGATTCACAAGGCTCTCTCAGGCTATACATTTCAGAAGTTAGCCCTGACCAAGAACCTACTTATGATGGTGAGGAGTTTCTAAGGTTAAGGGGAATGTTGTAAAGAGTGAGCAATCAGAAATATGCGACAGCGAGAAGGATACAACTTCTATTGACAGTTGGATCATCCAATTTGCTCAGCTCTTCAAAAACCATGCTGGGTTCGATTCGGATCCATACTTGGACCAGCATGAGATTGGAATGAAGATATATTCGGAGGCAATAGAAGACACTATCTCTAGTGAAGACGCACAAGAACTTTTTGACATCGCTTCTGATAAATTTCAAGAAATGGCAGCTTTGGCCTTGTTCAATATGGGCAATGTTCATATGTCCAAGGCAAGGAAGCAGGTATCTTTTACAGAGGATCCTTCTGGTGAATCAATGTTGTTACAGATTAAATCAGCCTTTGAGTGGGCAAAGAAGGAGTACACAAAGGCCTGCTCGAAATACGAAGAAGCTCTTAAGATAAAACCCGATTTCTACGAAGGTCACCTTGCTCTTGGGCAGCAGCAGTTTGAACTAGCTAAGCTTTGCTGGCATTATGCACAAAGAGACTTGGTTGATCTTGAGTCCGGTGCAACTCAGGAGATTCTTCTTCTTTATAATAAAGCTGAGGACAGCATGGAAGCAGGCATGCAGATATGGGAGGAAATGGAGGAGCGGCGTTTAAATGGACTTTCCAAGGAAGAAAAGTACAAGGCTAAGCTGCAGAAATTGGGATTGGATGGTTTGCTGAGAGATTTGTCTGCTGATGAAGCTAAAGAACAGGCTTCAATATTAAGATCACAAATATACATTCTGTGGGGCACATTGCTGTATGAGCGCTCTATTGTCGAGTTCAAGTTGGGTTTACCGTCTTGGGAGGAATGCTTAGAGGTTGCCGTTGAGAAGTTTGAACTTGCTGGCGCTTCTCATACAGATATAACTGTTATGATAAAGAACCATTGCTCGAACCAAGCTGCACCAGCAGGTATATACTTCTTGAATATATTTGCTCCTTGATTAACTGCCTCTTATTTTCCTTTATTTCTATGATTTGTAATGACAATAGCTTTTAATTTGAACATGAAGAGGTAAGCTATAATTATATTTTTGCTATGACTCTAGGTCTGGAGTTCAAAATTGATGAAATTGTTCAGGCATGGAATGAGATGTATGATGCAAAACGGTGGCAGCTTGGAGTTCCGTCTAACAGATTGGAGCCATTGTTTCGCCGGCGAGTTCCTAAAATCCATCACATCTTGGAGCATCTTTGAGTGTGTTGGTAAAGGTCTGCCATGTTTGGACATGGCAAAAGTAGGTCAGCATGGCATCCCATTGCTGACTGCTGTTGCTTAGTAGAATAGGTAACAAACTAACAACTCAACTTTTTCTTTTTCCCCTATTGAACTTCCCCTGTTCTCATTTTCAACTTGCCATGTTGACTCACTTTTGTTCACCAAGGATGTTAAACTATTTTTTAAAATGAAACTTTAAGAAATTGTATGATGTTGTAAGTTGTTTGATGGCGCTTTTGATATCAAATCATAACACTTCTACGTGTAGTTGATTCTACTACTTTTGGACTATCCAATTCCTAATTTCTTATGGAACTAGGGAGGTGAATTAATAGATATTTTCATTTGAAATGCTCTTTTCTGCATGACTTCCGAACTGACTGTATGTGCTTTACCGATGTGCAATTTGGTTTTGTTCAATATTCTCACATGACTGCCATGGCAGATTTTTATTCTGAAGGTGCGGGACAATAATGTTAATGTCCATGGCTTTTTGGCTTATTAGCGTATACAAGCGTCTGTCATAGCATTGGTGTTGTAATTGAAGTGTGGTCGAGCTGCGGTGCCAGTTCATTTTCTTCAAAAGCTTGCTGTTTCCCCACAGGACTGCAGATTACAGAAGAGTGTCACAGATAATTTTTTTGTGCTTTATAGATAATTTGTTGCCATATTTGCATACTACCAAGATTGTAATTTGTAAAGTTGTTCATGAAAGATTTGCATATAGGATATTGGCAGTGGTTTTGGTGTTATTCTTTGTCATTCATTGTCATATTGCTGGTTTTACATAGCAATTACAGGTGATCCGTTAATTGTATTGCAACAATGTACAAGTGAAAGGGTTCCACTTAATGTTATGCTATTTATTTGATCTTCTTGTTACCATTATCCAATGATTTTGATCAGAAAAAAAGAGGTGCAAACATGATTGCTTCAATTAAATAAGGCTCGGATTAAGATTCTTACTCGATTCAATTTTAGGTGGATAGGTCTCATGACTTTAACCCTGGGAACCTTCATTTATCAAGAAAAGGGAAGGAAAATAAAATTGCTTTGGGCTAATTGTGATATAAGCTATAAATAATTAAATAGTACTATTGATAGCACAAATTGGTATGTGAATATGTCATAATTAATAGCTTCCTAGCGCTTAAGATTAGTCATGATAGAATTGACTCAAATCATTTAACTAACCATACACAATGTATTCATAATTGTCAACTAAAGTAAACTTCAATAGATTTTAGATGTTGATATTAATGGTGTTGGCATGTTGCTATCCCACGGCTCATTCCGCCCGAGTTGTTTTCTTTAAGTTTTGTTTTTCTAATAACTTTAAACTTTTGTTTTATTCGGCTTTTCTTGTTTTCCTATATTGTATAATCTCAATTTTCAAATCTACTCTATTCCTTTTAATTAAACGGAACCTATTGAATGATTTTTGGTTATTACATTTTCTAGTTTAAATAATATAGTTGTTCATTTCTCTAAAAAAAAAAAAAACTTAAAAAAAGCACTTCTTGATTAACTTGACTTTTTGGTTTCAAAATCTTAAGGCTGCATATACAGAAATACGAAGTACGTACAGATTTAAGTTAAGCGCATGAGGGCAGCCAGAATCCAAGTTCAATTGGATAGTCAGGTGGTAGTTGATGCTCTGAATAATGAAGATAATCACCGAGGCCAAGGGGTACACATAATAAGAAGATGCAAGCAGCTCATTGAGGATTCAAATTGGCAGGTGCAAGTGAGGCATATTTATCGTGAAGCGAATAGAGCAGCGGATTGGCTAGCCAACCAGGGTGTCGTCCAGAACAACAATACAGAGTTGATTCAATTCCCGCCTACTGAGTTAGGCCGTATTCTACATGATGACATCGTTGGGGTGGCTTTGCCACGTTTAATTATTGTTTAGTTTGTTTTAGTTTGTTTTTTCCCGGGGCCTAGCCCCTCTTTTGCATCAAAAAAAAAAAAAAAACAGATTTAAGTTATTAAAAAAAAAAAAAAAAAAAAAAGGTGCGTATTTAAGCTTTTTGGTTGTACAAAAAATACAAAGTTAAAAAAAAAAGGTTAAAATGACGAAAAAGCAAAAACGTTCTTGTAACTGAAGAGAAGAATTGGTATTAAAATCAATCAAAAAAGGCAAACAGAAGAATCTGTAATCTTCACTACTTATTCCGATTCATCTCTAAATTTTCTCTCTCCTTCTGAATTTGGCAATGGAGATAGCAAGAAGAGCTTCTCACGCTGGTTCTTGGTACACCAACAATCGTATGTTTCTTCCTTCTTTATTTTCTTCAATTCTTCTCCATATTTTGCTCTTTGATTCTTTAATTGTTTTGGGTTATTTTTATTTTTTATTTTTTATTTTCTATAATATCCCTTCTTTACTTTAATGCTAAAACTGTAGTGAAGGTAAAAACCTTGATTTTGACTAAATATTTAATCTTTGATGCTTCTTGTTTCTGGGTGTTTTGGTTATGGAATCTTGAGCTTGGTTTATGTGATTAGAAGTATGGTATGAATTTGAGCTCAATTGAATTATAAAAAAAATTAAATACAATCAAGGGTATTGAAAACTGATTATAAGTATCATATGAGAAATTAGGTAAAGTGGGATGATTTGATAATAAATATTAAGATTAGTAGCTGATTGTTTATTAGTTATGATGCTTATATTGTCAAACTTTGTTCTGAAATTGTTCTGAAATTGCTGAATTAGGATTGTTTGCATTGATGTTTCTGGGTTTTGAATGTGTTTGATTGTTGTGGATTTGCAGGACATATTTAATGCTTAAAATGTTTGTAATAAACATTTGTTTACTAAACCTAGCTAAGCATGTAAAGAAATTTTAGTGCAATTGAGCTGTTTTGTGTGGTGAGTTAAAGTGAAATTTCCGATTCTAGTCCACTGAGTTAGTTTTAATTGCTTGTTGCATGCATATATAGAGTTATAGGCTATGTGTACTACCGCGAACTGCTTTTACTAATTTCAATAATTTCCTCTATATTGCTTAATTTCTATAATTTAAAATATGTTCTTGGAGTAAATGGCTTCAATTTAAATTAATGGTGGCTATAGAAAGTACTACATTACATCTATGGATATTTGAGGAGATATGCTTAAATAAGAGTGTTTCAATTTGATGTTTGCCTGGTGGTATCACTTTAGGTGTTTGGAGTAATTAGTGAGATTTTTTTAAGGGTCTAAACTCGATTAGAGAAGTAAACTTAGCTACTTATCTTTTTGTAGCGGGAGGTTCAAGTTTAGTTATACTAGGGTGATATTTTACCTTTCCGTTCTAGTGTGTAAGTCTTGTAACTTGGATACACAATTCTACATGAGGAGTATGAATGACATAGGTAGTTTTCATCGTAGAATTGCTTCCGTCATTATTAAGCTTGTGCTATTTCCTAGAAAATCAGTAGAGCAGTGGTTTTAAGAATGAAATAAATTTGTACAGTTGGACTTTGTCTTTAAAGTGATCGTCTTTTCTAAGCAGATTTTATATTTCTTATTCAGCTAGCAAATTAGCTCAAGAACTTGAAGACTGGCTAAATGAAGCTGATCTTAGCAAATCTTCTGATGTACGAGGTGTTATTGCTCCGTAAGTCTTTTTCTTGTTTCACCCTCATTTAAATGACATTAAATACTATGATGGACATAATTCTCACTTTTGGTAATGCCTCCATATGACCAGGCATGCAGGATATTCATATTCGGGTCGTGCTGCAGCTTATGCATTTGGCAACATAGATCCCACAAGCATGTGAGTTTTTACTTCATAACTCAATTGTTATGTGTCATCACCTCTTTTTTTAGTGCTATATACCTGTATTATACTTTCAGATTAATGATGTTTTTTTTTTTTTTTTTTTTGTGGTGATAATGAGGGGCTTACCATTTGATGTGCTGCTTTTTAACTTAAAAAAAAATGTTTGTTGATCCAGTTCACGGGTGTTCCTTTTGGGTCCCTCGCATCACTACTATACTCCAAAATGTGCTCTTTCTGGAGCCACTGTCTACAAGACTCCAATTGGAGATCTGCCCATTGATTTGGAAGGTATGGTCAAGCATTTCCAATAGTCTCTTTCTTTTTTAATTCTATTGTCTCTTCTAGTGTGATTGAACTGGTTTAATTAAATGTCTTCTTGAAACTGTGATGAAAATTGGTATTATCCATGGCGTCTTTTTTCATTAAAGTGTTGGGTGATTTTCTCGACTTTTTCATAGATAAACTAGTTATTATTTTCTCTCTAGAAGCATGGGAAAATCCTTTGGTAATGGAAGTATTTCACCAAATATATGCTATCTTCTGTAATCTCCTAGGAAACTTATTGTAAACCTTAATAACTGAAAATATAAAATTTGGTTTAATAGTCTATAGTTGTCATTTGTGTGTGTGTGTGTGTGTTGGGGAGGGGGGGGGGGGGGGGGCGAGGGGGGAGAATATTTGTAGATTCTTTTAGCAACAGAATTTTGCTTTCATGCACTAATGGAAGTAGAATGGTAATTGTGTTGGTTTAAACTTCCCTCACCTGTATTTTGTGAATCTTATGAAAGATGTGTGTGTGTGTGTGTGGGGAGGGGAGGGGGGTGGGGGGGAGGGGGTGGTGAGGGGGTGAAGTCTGTTAGAGATTCTTAATGAGGAAAGCTCGGTGACACCATCTTTTTAGTATACTATTGTACATTAATTTGTTGGGATGGTTCCAAGGAACGGCGTGTATTTATTTCCCACTTCTACAAATTTCCTTGATTTTGTGAAGAGAATTCCCTTTTATTCGTTTTTTATTATTCAATCAGTCATTGAGGAGCTTAAGGCAACTGGGGAATTTGAAATGATGGATATTCGGGTTGATGAGGCTGAGCACAGCATGGAGATGCACTTGCCTTATCTTGCTAAAGTATTTGAAGGGTAACTCATATCTTTATGCCAGTCTCTTCTATGGACCACACCATGAGTCTCACCATCTGATAATAATATTGCAGACATTCAGTAAAAGTTGTTCCAATTTTAGTTGGTGCTGTTAGTGCTGAAAGTGAAGCCATGTATGGCCGATTGCTAGCTAAATACGTGGATGATACTAGCAATTTTTTCTCAGTATCCTCGGACTTCTGTCACTGGGGATCTCGGTATGTCCATTCACACAGTTCTTACTTCTCTTTGGCTGATATGATGTCAGATTTTTCTAAGTATATTCTTAGTTCTGTTCCTAAATACTAAAAGCCCCTACTATTTCTTCCTTGCTTTAGCTTCAACTACACTTACTATGACAAGAAACATGGAGCCATCCACAAGTCCATTGAAGCATTGGATCGTATGGGGATGGAAATTATAGAAACAGGAGATCCGAATGCATTCAAGCAGTATTTAGTCAAATATGAAAACACCATCTGTGGTCGTCATCCAATTAGTGTTTTTCTCCATGTAAGTACCGTTGTGGAGTACTCTACTGAATTCAACTAAGAACCAATCCACGTGTTTACTTTCTCCTTCAATTACTTCAGCTTGGTGGCAGTTATTTTTCTCCTCTCTTATAATTACAGCTAAGTTGGCAGTCTTAATGCTTGAGGTGGGCTTAACTGTTTACTTTCTCATATAATTTCCAACATCTATATTTTCAGATGTTGACGAACTCTGCCACGAAGATAAAGATTAAATTTTTGCGGTATGAACAGTCAAGCCAATGCAAGAGCATGAGAGACAGTAGTGTAAGCTATGCTTCAGCAGCAGCCAAGGTAGAACCTTGATTTCTGATTTTCATCCTTCAAAGCCAAAACTTCAAGGACTATCTATTTCCTGCTATGCATTTTAGCTATCTTGGAGGAATGTGTATACTTGATTTTTGATTTTCATCCTTCAAAGCCAAAACTTGGTTTTCGATTCGTACCGTAGCTCAATCAAGTCTATTAATAATGAAACTTTTTCCAGAAATAGTTGTCCTGAAGGCAATTTGTTCAGATGGGTTTGATTGCCAATTCTTCTGATTTTCACCTATTTGCGGTGTATCTATATATTTCTGTTTATTTATCTTCGGATTTTAGTTTTACCATTGACTAATTGCTGACGGAAGTAGATAGGTTCCTTTAACAATAAGGTAATCTATCTAGTTCAGCCAAGGTAGAAGCTCACAACCTTGAGGAAATCATCTACATTTACCATTAATTGATAGCCAACTATGTGCCAATACATCCAAAATTTTCCATACTACTGATAACGATGCATGATTTTTAGAAGCAGTGCTTCAAGGCAAGAGAAGTCTAATAAACACTGAAACTCTGAACCCTTTTGCAAATTAACAATTACTGCAATTCTGCAACCACTAAGCATCAAGTATAAGAATTTTACCTATATCTAATTACCAAAAGACCTACACTGATGTAGTATATTACAAGATTACAAGATCCAAATTTTTACAGGCGAAGAGGAAAATTTTGTTTGTCTTATATGTAGATTGAACTCTTCTGGGCTGTGGGCTTCAACCCTGATACCATCATCATCATCGTCTTTACTCGTAAACTATTTTAACGAATCCCCAGATTATTAAGGTTATTGAATTTCAAGATTTTAAGGTGATTTTTTTTGCGTTGCTGTTAGGCATTGTAGCTACAAGTTTATGTGAGAAGTACTCGGTTTCAGTGGTATCAGACAGTAAAAGAACTAGTAGCTGTACACCTATTTCTGTATATGTGCAAGATTAAATTTCTATGACCCTGTGCTCTTAATTTCTATAATCTCTTTCAATAAAAATTGAGATTCTATGTTACACCAATATTTTGTAGCAAGCTGAAACTTTCATCTGCACTCGAATCTGCAAAGTACAGGTGCAAGGGTACAATATGTGAAATTACAAAATTTGCTTTATTCAAGTCATAACAATATTGATGAAGAAATCACTCTGAAATAGGAAGATTATGTATCTGCTATTATATATCTGCTATTAAATTTTCAGATGTTTGGCCTTTTGATTTACATAGTAAGGCGGATAGCAGGGTTCTCTAGGCGTTGCTGGTTACGCTTAGATTTGACCATTTGGCTTAGTGCCTTAACATACCGCTTGACAAATTTTTTGAGTTTCACTCCTTGACGGCCATCATCAGGCTGTTTTACTACCAGTTGAAGTTGCTTCTCATCAGCGAAATACTGGCCAAGTATAGCCCTACCTTTATCTTTTCCATCAGTTGTGTCGTCTGCTTTGCCATCAACACTAATGAGCTGCTTGAGTTTTACATGGTCATTCTTCTGCCCTTCACTGGTCTGAGTTTGATCATTTTCATTCTTCTGATCAGGACCTCTTGAAAGATTTGGAGCGACGACATCTTCTTCAACTGTAGACAGATACAACGTCGCTCTTCTGGTTCTCTTTGACTTGCTGATATCATACAAGTGTTTTCTGGAACTGTATTCACTGCCCATTTTGTGGTTTAACAGAATAACAGTTCAAGGAAATAAGAAAAACGAAAATAATAACAAGATTAAGAAAATGAATAAGGAAGTGCAAGAAACAAATCAAAGATAATTGGTTAGTTTAAGAGAGTTTTAAGCAAAGCCTTCTGTAGGTATTACTTAATTAAACAGCAAATGAAATCAAGTAATTAGCCTTTGTGAAAGGTAACCCATCAATTTTGTAGGCTTCCTGTCTTATATAACCATACAGAAATCTAGAGTTATATGATTACCTTATAAAACTAAAAACAAAACCTTCTACCAAATACAGATTTGGATGCCTTCTGATTAGTCGCCTTTCATCATGTAATGGTGTTACTAACTATCATTATCTGAGACTAGCTGCCTTTCTCATCAGCTATAAATTAGGTATTATGCACCTTTCCAAGTTTTGATACCTCTAATGCAGTCGTTTTCTCACTTTTTTCAGCTTTTTTTTGGGGGGGGGATGGTGGGTTCTGTAAGATAATTTAGCTCTATTTTACAAAAAACAGAACCTAGAGAAATGGATACCATCATATCAGTATACAACAGACGGTTCATAATATCAATGCAAAACATCAATAGTACAGTTTCTGAGCTCTGATCAAGCATGAATGTTCATAAACTACTGCATCTTCTCAAAATTGCATGAATGTGCCAGAGTTAAGGTATCATATTCAGTACACACTTCCTTCTATAAGAAACATCCACGACGAGTAAGACAGCAAACAGGCAGCTCCTCTTTTACCAATGGATTCTTATTCCTTCCCCCTTTTTGTAGACAATCATATTCACATACATCTTAGTGTCACTATCCACCTTCATGAGTTGGCACTTTAAATAGGATGTCAAAGATCTTACCACTGAAGTTCTCATTGAACATTCTAGTGAAAGATTGAGGTATCTTAATGAAATCTATTTTATTGCATTGCACGACATATCCACAATGTAGTCTCCGATTGGATCTTGCACTCAATCTCACAAGTCATCATACATCCGCGGCTAAGTAAGCACAAAGAATTGTATGTGTTAAACACACATGCACAGAAATAAGCAAAAATGAAAGGCACAACTCTTATTGAGCCAAGTGAAGTGATCAAAGTTTATGCTTAAAAATAAAATATCCAAGATCATAGGAAGCGTATGCCCTCTTTTCCTACATTTCTTGTTAAACTTCCTTTACATAATTCAAAAGCAATCCAGCAAGAAGTAGTTCTCACTTTTCCGGTAGTTACTCAGGGCAGTTTCCTCAGCATTACACTAAATTTCCTGAATTGGCCTCTTCAATGCTAGGAACAGACGATTATAAGCTTGGAGTATCATCACAGTTTCATTGGCTAAAAGCACTTTAAGGCCTTCATTAAAATAAACCATACTTTGACATACATTTGGCTTTAAGATAAATCCGCTTCTATGAATGTTAAAAAACAGTCAAAATGCGCGTCTATATACTACTATGATAACACAATCAAGGGGCTATAAACCTTTAATCCCTGCCCTTACTCTGCACCCTGAATCGGTATCTAATAAGCAATGCAGAACCATTCTGAAGTCTGCACCCTCAAAGTATGACTAATATGGTGCCACAAACCAAATAGAAATGATTACTACCAGTTTAAAATCCAGTACCTATACTTAAAAAATAGTCGCGTAACTCATCAAATTCTTGTATGTATTGTTAACCTCCAGTCATAATAGGTATGAGAGCAATAATGCAGTGATTAAAACCCTTAACAAGTCACCCGCTACAGTAGTTGTAGACTTGTAGTACATTAAATCAATCAGTTTTGCTTTCAATTTCATGATTAACACCTAAAACTAGTAATGAAACAACTATTTCCCAAATTAGCAACTATACACAAAAGATTGTCACAATGTAACATTAATCAACAAAATCTAATGGTTCTATTGATTTTTTCATAAAACTCGAACCTTTTAGAGTTTTAATTATTTAAGCTGGCCAAACGGGCAAATAATTCAAGTAAATAAACCATTGAACTACAAGATTAGTACCTATGAAATTCTGATTACTGCATTTAGACAGCAAATTGAAGCAAAACCCAAATCATAATTCTAGGCAAACAAAAACAAGTACAGAAAATTAATGCAAAAAATTTCATTCAAAACTCCCAACTAATCTTACACCAATTTAGGAGAGAAACTCATTAATGTTTGAGCGGAATTGATTAATTTGTCAGCCAATTACAACAATTGAATTTATACTTTGATAATTATTTGTTGCATAAAAGTTGGTAGATTATAGTTGTTTGAATACATTTTGATTTGATATAAAAATTATAGTGGAAAAAAAGTAGTCCAAAGTCTTATTTGTATTTCTTGAATTGAAGTTTGTTTTGTTAATGTGCTCGATTAAACTTTAAATCCTGTATCATTGATTTATTGTCTCATTTGTAGGTGTGGGAAGATTGTGTTTGTTATGACCAATTATAACATTAGTTTTTTTTTTTTATTTATTTAATTTTTTTGGTGCAGAATTATAACATTAGTTGAGAGTAGTTGAACATTAAAAAACCTAGATAGTTGAAAGGTGAGAGTAGATCGCAAATTAAAGCCAAATTGCGAGTAGCTAGATGAGGTGCATTTTAGTCTTGAATGAACATTCTGTTTAAAATAAAAAGAATGTGAAGTGCATAGCTTAAATTAAAAGAACCTGATCAAGTGTTAGGTTGTTATGAGAGTTTGACTTATTGTACAAATTTTTATGTAAGAGGATTCATTCTATAACCAATTAAAGGAATAAGCTTTCAATGTTACAAGTGATGATTATCCATGGATAGCTTACATTTGAGATTAAACAAAAAAAACAACCTAAAAAAAAAAAAAAAGCTCATATGTTATATAGATTTAAAAAAAGTTAAGTTAGGACTTAGAAGTTTATGAGATAATAAATATTCAAGTTAAAACTATTACTAAAATAATTTCACTAAATCTCAAATAAGTAAAAATTAAACAAAAAGAACATATGTTTGATAAAAAGATAGATTTAATAGAATCTTTTCAAGTTAGAACTCTCTATAGTCTATAGGACTCACCAACTATTTAACCCATAGTGTACTTTGTTTTTATGAGCATAAGTGAGATTAACACCTAAACTACTAAATTAAAAGTAATGGAGTACTTTTTTTGAGGGGAAAAGTAATGGAGTACTTGGCATAGTGGTAAGAATTGTATTTCATAATCTAAGAAAATTAGATCGATATCTACAATTCTACGTGGTGGGGATTCTCTCGTCCTTCTTCACATCTTTCAAAGAGGCAAGGAGCCTTATCCACTAATTTGAAACTAGTCGAGGTTCCAATTCGATCGACATCCTCACAAACCTACCCAAAAAGTACTCCACCTATTCCACAATAATTAATAAATTTGACCATTTTTTTTAAACATAGAATCATCGTATATTAATTTAACCTTTGTTTTAGTAGCTTATTAAAAACAAATATTATCATAAAACATATACTACTCCGTATATAATTGTTGTCCATGTTTCTGTATATACGATTATTTTATGATTTAAAAAAAATTTGTCCATGTTATTTATTATAAAACGAAGGAAGTAAGTAATGAGACGCACGGTGTGCTCCATATTATAATCTCATAACCGTTACGGAGTAGTAGAGTACCGTTGCATAAATGAGGTTTGGGACTGGTAAAAGGGATATATATTAAAAAGACAAAATAAAAAACTTAACTAAGAACAAATGTAGGTGGGCCCCAGTTGACATGTGACTCTTCCTAAGAATTCTCTTACATGTCACACGCTCACATTTCTACCTACGGTTAATTTATTACGTCACCATCAATTTATCACATTCAATCGTAGCCGTTGAAATCTATCCCACGGCCTTAATTCACTTGTCATCCCTAATTCCTTCACTTTCTCTGTTAATGTTTATAGCAACTTCTAGAAGCATTTTTATTAAATAGATGGCCTACGAAAAAATTTAATACCTGTATAAACCTAAACCCTAACCCATTAGATTAAAACCATCTCCAATGGGGAGACTCAAGTTTTAGTATTGAAATACAAAATGAGTTGTTTTTTAACTTCAATGGTGATACCATACACATTTGTTAATTTAGCAACTCATGTGAAGTCTAATTTTTCAATGGTGAGACTCTCTAAAAGTATGCAAATGTCACTTTCGATTTATGGCCCACCAAATATATCAAATATTATAAGATTTTAAAAAAAAGGTAAAACTTAAATAAATTACAAAATATATTAGAATATTGATAAGGGTCCACATTTTTTGTCAAATAAGATTCAAAGTTAATTATCTAAACTTAGCAACTTTTGGAGTTGCTAAGTTTAGATTCCAACTTATTGGTATACATTGCAAAAAATACTCTCTCTCTCTTAAAATACTTACTTGAATCTCACCATTGGAGAGGGTCTAATAGAGTAGGTTTAGAAAGAGCTTTTTTTAGATTGATTATTTGTACTCTGTATTTCTTTGTATCTTAATTGATGAAAATAGTTGAGTCTTTGAATAAGATTTGATGAAATAGTAAAATAACAATTGATCAATGAATTCTTTATATAGCTAACACATTACAAAAATTTACAAAAAATATCTTCCATTCTTAGTTATGGCAATAATAACAAGTACTGTATAATAAAATACGGAGTAATACGAAATCATACTCTGTATATAAAATACTCATATTTCAAATTAAACGATTGTATAGCTAATACAGTACATTACAAAAATTTACAAAAATATCTTCCATCTTTATTTATGGCAATAATAACAAGTACTGTATAATAAAATACGGAGAAATACAATTTCAAAAAAAAAAAAAACGGAGTAATACGAAATCATACTCTGTAATAAAATACTCGTATTTCAAAATGGAAAAATTGCCCGCAATAATCTCACCTTTTGGCCGTCCACCCAAATTAATCCCACCTTTGGATTATTTTTAAATAATCCGACCTTTATAGTCAATCCGCTTCTAATGGTCCCAACCGGTCAACTAACCTGTTATAACAAGTCACTTGACACGTGTTGGCCTGCGATTGGTCCAAAAAAAAAATAAAGAAAAGTTTTTTATTTTCAGAAAAAAAAAAGAAAAAATTAATTATTTATTTTGAAAAACCCCAAACGAGCCAGAACCACCCTCCCCGCAGCGCAACCACCCTGTCCCTTTCCCACCGGCCAAGCTACCGGAGTCCCCTGTCCCGCTGCGTTGAGGCCGTCGACCGCCCAGAAACTCTCTCGGAGCGCCGACGATCTCCTTCCCCCTCCCCCGAACCACCAACCCCCCTCCTACCACCGCGAAAACCCGAAACTAAAAGTGGCCGGAAACACCTTGCAAACCCTCGATCCCAACCCCTTTCCCCTTCTCCGGTCCCTTTTCCGTCTACCTCCCTTCCCCACGCCCCGATCTCATCCCTTATCTCCTTCCCACGCCTTGATTTTGCCCCTTCTCCTCTTCGCATACCATGATGTCGATAATGGTTGTGGACTTGTGGTGAATTGGTGGCGACGGAAGGGTAGGAAGGGTCGGAGAACAGCGCGCGGGGTCTGCGGTGTGGTCGCGGTGGGGCCGGCGTTCTGGGCTTGGTCTGGGCTGGTGGTAGGGGCGGCGAGATGGCTGGGGTGGCTGTGGGGCGGTGTGGTGGTTGGTTTAAATTTTAGTTTTTTTTTTAAAAAAAATAAATTAATTAATGTTAATTTTTTTTGACAAGGTTAATTAATGTTAATTATTCATAATCAGTTCTTAAAAACAAAGTTAAAATTAAAATTTATTTTTTGACCAATCACGTTGTGACACGTGTAAATAAAACTTAAAAAAAAAAAAAGTTTACCCACTCAACCGGTTATAGGTCACTTGGGACCATTGAGAGCGGACTAGCTATAAAGGTCGGATTATTTAAAAATAATCCATAGGTGGAATTATTTTGGACGGACGGTCAAAAGGTGGGATTATTGCGGGCAATTTTTCCTTTCAAAATAAACGAAATAAAATAAATACTCAAGTACTACTACAAGTAATAAAGAGTAAGAAATCACTAAAGGAGTAAAGAAATAAGTCAAAGTCAACTGAATTAATTAACATTCGTACAAGTAACTTAAATACAGCACAGCATTAGATTAGATAAAAAGTTAATTTGAAAAAAAATACTCGTATATGAAAAACCCTAAATTTAACCCCTATTTTTGTTTCTCCTTCATATGATTCCGCTATTTTTAGGGTTCTACAAATTAAATTAAGAAAGAATCAATTCTTCACAACTTTCTTCTTTCTCTCTCTTTCTCCATCACTTTCTCTCTCTTCTTTCAATTTTCCATTTTCTTAGGAATTTTGCAATGGAGTTGATGGCGAGCTCAAACGATGTCGTTTTGCGGAGTTTTGTGCTTGAGACTGTTGCTACTGTTGCTGCTCAGTCTCTTTCCTTTGCCCTTGCTATGGTATATATTTTCTTTCTCTCTCCTCACTTCTTTTCACTTCTCTTTTAGCTTAATTTAGAAATTTAATTGTTTTTATTGCTAATTTTGGGTGTAATTAAGAGCAAAATTTAGTACTTTTTTCCTTAATTTAGTAAAGTTTCTGGCTCCTGCTTACTTCAATTGAATTTTCTGATTTTTTTTTCATTTTTTTAGTGTAATTTCTTTAATTATTGTTTGTGTATGTAGTTAGAAACTTAGAATTGGAATTATTTTGTTTTATTAATTTTTTATGTTCCTTTTTTTAAATTTAAATTCCTTTTAATTAATTTTGAAGGGAATTTGGGTATTTTTGTTGTAATATTTGGGTGTAGATCTGAGTTGAAGAATTGTAACTTACAAGTCAAAAAATTTCAAACTTTGGGGAATATATTATATTTGTGGATATTATGTAACATTTTTGAGGTTTTTGTTTGGGTTAGTTAATTAAAGTTTGTTATATTGGATGGAAGATGGAATTGATTCATGAGCAGATAGTGGTAATTTAAGCATTTTGTTCCTGTGATTGACCCTAATATTTCTGGCAATGTTGGCCTGTATTCAGGATTTGTTGAGGGTTGGAAGGAGAATGTTAATAAAAAAAAGTGCTTTCTTGGGTCATTTAAGAATTGCTTCTTGATTTGGGGCTTCAGATTAGTTTATGTTGCAGTACAGTTGATTTTTGTGGAGTTGTGATTGATCATTGGTGTCTGAAAGCTTAGCGGTTTTGCGGTTTGTTGTAGCCTATAGGTTGTTTGACCCACTATGGCACTATATTGTTATTTTTTTCTAAACTATTATGGGGTCCTTGAAAAAAATGAGTTCTGCTAGGCTGGTAAGAGTTTACTGAACATTGATTTAGAATTTTGTTTTCATAAAGACTTGTAGCAGAAGGGAAATAACTCAAATAAGTCTCTTTATATGCTAAGTTAAGAAAGTAGAGGATATCTTAAAGTGAGCTAGTAAGGTGGAAGTTTCTGGTATATACTGACGAACTCAAGGTAATTGGTGGTGGTTTAGCTTGGTACTCTGGATTATGCAGTAGTAACATTGAGGAAGGTCATTATTGTTTTTCAGGTGTATCATCAAGCAGGGTAGAAGTAGAAACTGTGTTTATGGCTTTTGTTTATGACTTTATGAGAGTAAAATCAAGTTGATTTGAGCTGAGTTGTGTCTTTGAGGATTATCCACAAGGCTTTAGGGGCCAAGTAATTATGGGCTGAGACTCATCATGGGTTCATATTTGAAAGGTCATTGCCTTTGATGTTGTGATTTTGTTAGTTCTGTATATTTAGTATTGTTTCACTGTACAAAGAGGAATACTTATATTGGGTGTTTGGACACACTTTGGCTCAGAGTATCTACAAATATTAGGTATTGTTTCCTTATGTTAGGTACACAAATAGAAATTCATGCTGTGTTATGTTTAGTAGGAGTGTGAAGATTTAAGTTCTATGTTATGGTTCTTCAAAAATTGCCTGTCATGTTTCTTTATATATTTTATTCACTGCATTTATATTATGACTTCATGTTGGTGATGAAATATTTTGAGCTCAAATTCAAAGCTAACAAAAAAAATGTGGTTTGTAGTAGATGGATTTGACAATTTTTGTTTTTGCTATACTAATGAAAGACCTTGTTGCCTTATGATATCTGCTGTATCTGAGGCTGACTGTCTCTCAAAGATGGCCTAAAGCCCACTTTAAATATTTCAAGGATGAAAGTGGAAGATTTGTGGTTCCCCATGAGTCAGCTAGCAGTGATGAGGGTTTTAGTTTAGGACTTTGGTCAATTTTTTCTGTTCATATCATTTATGTTCTTGATTGCTTGACAGAAAATTCATGCAGGATTGCCAACAATGAGTAATGTGTGGAAGTAGAACTGCCTACCTGGGTGCATATCTAGTCAAATTGTAGGTGGTTTGCTCTGCTTAGATAAGTGACAATTTCATTGAAGTTGTAAAACCAATATGCAAGCATAAAGGTAAACATGGACACATGGTCACTGTGCAATACTAGTTCAGGCCAGCTTTTGCTGGGAGCAGTCATTGTTGTCTTTGGGTAAGGATTTGACTTGTCAGCTCATCTGAGCGTTTGCATCTTTTCCCCCCTTTTCCCATTGATTTCTTCTGCTACGCACTTCCTTGTTGTTCCTTTTGAATAAACCTGCCGTCTCCATAATTCAATGTGGTTTGCCTTCCTTCCATAGTGTGTGGGTTCCCTTGTCTAATGTGCTGGCTGCCGAACCCAAATTTGACTTGGACACTGGTAGGAGTGTACTGTTTATGTCAAAATGATCCTATAGGAATGCAGCTTGACCCCTAGCTTATATCGTACTGAGAGGTTTCCGTATGCAAGTGTTTCTTAGTTGTGTGGGTTTTCGTTGAGCTTAAAGAACACTCCTATCTTCATTCTATTAGATGTCTTTTTAGTTTGGTTGTCTGGCATTATCAGTCATCATAGCTTCGTAAATACTACCCTTGAATTAGTGGAGTATCTGGCATGTATAAGGAGATTTGCAGTGGAATAAGGCTTATGGGTGATTATGTGGAAGAGTGGAACATATAAATTGATGATTGCCCCACTGAATGTTCCAAGATGTTCTTTTGTCAAGCCCATTAGAGTTAAAATGATATATGGATGAGAAGATTTTGTGATCCCTGGTTACAGCAGTTGGATGGTACTGTCACTGCTTGTTTATCATTTGTTGTGATGTGAATTTGAACTGGCATGACATCCCTTGGTTTTGAGATTGTATTACGAGTAATATCAATAAAGGGCTTTTTCTTTGACTTCTTGTGAAAATTGATTGATCAAGAGGTTGATTTTTGGGTTATGATATTTATGTAATCATGCTAAATGGAGTTAAAGCTAAGATACTTACGCTTCCAATATCATCCTCAATTAAGGGCTTTCTCATATCTTTTTATTTGGGGCTAAATGTGGAGTTCAGATCCACGCTAGGCTTTTCCATAGAACTAGTTTATGGCAATCAATAGTGAAGCCAATCCAGACCAAGGGATAAAATCATAGTGCCAGGTGACGCTAGTTGCTTATGTAATTGAACTGCTGGATTTTGCATTGATTGACTGGCAAATCCAGGCAATTCAATCATGAAATGTTCTCAATCGGATAACCTAGGATACATTGGCCCAGATGTCTTATAACTGTGACAAGTGTGAATATTTGATATCAAAAGAGAATTTGCCTGAGTATATCTGCTGAAATGTTAGTTGGTTGCCAAACAGAGCCATAGGCTAGCAGATCTAATCTACCCAATTTGGTTGGTTCCTGCTTGAATTTGTGGTACTTGTAATTTAATTTCTTCAAATCCGAGTCTTCTTTTTGTCGTCTGATTATTCTTGTCTATCTTTGAGAGTTATTATCATGTTTTAACATTTCTTAACTGACATACATCCTTGGAAACTTGGTTGGTTTCAGCTAGGATCTTTGCCACGAGGTGATATTGTGCTGCCACAGGAGCCTGCTTTGTTCAATTGGTCAGTAAGCCTTTAGGGATTAAAAACTATTGTCGTGCTGACGCTGCAAGTTCGTATAACTGGAATATTAATGTCTTTGCAGGCTTCCATCATCCGAGTTCCACCATACTAAAAAACCTGATTCAGAGAATAAAGATGCAGACGAAGAGGATGATGACGACGACGATGATGATGCTGAAGGTGATGAGAAGGCTGGTGGTGAAGAAGGTGGTGAGGACGAAGGTGAGGAGGTGAATGATGAGGAAGGTGATGCTGAGGAAGAGCCAGAGGCCAATGGAGAAGGAGTTGAAGGGGAGGAAGAGGATGATGATGACGATGAGGAGGAAGATGATGATGATGACGATGACGACGATGATGACGAGGATGGTGGAGATGAAGAGGAGGAAGAAGAGGAGGAAGAAGAAGATGAAGAAGAGGGAGAGGAGCCACCATCTAAGAAGAGGAAAGGAGCTTAATAGAGAAACCCCTTTTTAACACTTTTTTTTTATTCCTTTTCCATTTTCTTTTCAAGGGGTGAGGATTCTGAAAACTGTTGGGTAGTCTTTGTTCAAATGCGAGGATTAAGCTTGTTACGAATGTAGAAAAAAAATTATTGAAGTGTTGATGTATTAACCCATGTGATGTTACCAATTTTAGAAAAATAATTACTTTTTTTAGTGTACCACTTCATGTTATTAGCAATAATACTCTTCCCCGTTTCTTCATCATTCTTGTTTTATCAATATATACGGAGTAATGGAATATGTCTTGTTTGGTGTATAAAAGCGGTACAAATGAAATTTGATCCTAGAAATTGGGTATTATAAATGGGATTTGTTCCTAGCAATTTAGTATCATCTTCATTCGATTTTTACTCTTAAGATGTACATTGACAAATGTGAATAATCAATATATATAAAGCAAAAAAAAAGTATTGAAATATATAATTATCCATGTTTTCATCTAGCACGTATCTAGATCCCTTCCCTTAATCACGGATTTTCAAGACATTTTTTAGAAATTTCTCATTCTAAAACCATATGATTTATTAGAAGCAATGATTGAATTGGCAATGAAAATAAATAAGTACTAATACCTCGGGGAAAAGAGTTCACACAACATATACTCTCGAAGTCTCAAACAAGTAGATGACAATAAAAACATACATATCGATCGATCAAGTTGTTGTAAAAGACTACAAACACTAGATTTATTCCATTGAAGCTGGCAAATTAGCACATTTACTAGCAAATAACAACCGCATGATCTGGTACCCAAACAACAGGAGTATCCCAAGCATAAGAGAAGTTGACATGTTGACCTGGCTTCAAGATATTATTGTCAATAAGAACGCATTTATCTCCATCTTTAGAGAAAATTGTTGGATCAACTGGTTCAACAGTTAGCCAATTGTTGCAGTTTCTAAATGTTATGTTACTCATTGAGCAATTTGGGCAGGTTTGTAGCATTGTCACGTTCCATTCTTGTTTCCCTAGTATTACTCTTTCACTTCTTTCTACTTCATATTGGATGTTGTTCAAATCACACGTGAATCCTTGTTAATTTTGTAAACAAACATGTTATCAACAATACATACAAGTCGCGTTAATGGTACAAAAATAGATTTTTTGAACTATCATGCATGCATTTCTCTCATCGGAGTAGGAAGAGTGAATAAACGAATGTGATGGGTCATATATAGGACAAGGGCAACTCAATATATGACTGGTATAGTGTTATAGGTGTATAGTCGTCTAGGGATGAGGGCTACTCAATATATATGATTGGTATAGAACCATAGACAACAAAGTATATCATGCATAGGTTTTTTTTTATTTTTTATTTTTTTATTTTTTTATTTTTTTTTTATTGAAGAATCATGCATAGCAGCATAGGTATTTTGGTAAATTCAAGTACGAAATTTTATGAGTATTAAAATCATAAAATGCTTCTAGTACTTCAATTAAAAATTAATTTTTACTCTACATAATATTATATCATCAAATCAATTACATTAACAACATAATTATTAAATTCAGACAATTACACGATTATTGAAAATTTGGTTCATCCTAAAATTCCATGACCAAAAGCCCAAAACTCCCAAAAGAAAAGGTATATAAAAAAAAGCATTACAAAAACCAAAAAGAAGCAGAGTTTGTACCTGAATATAGGAGACCCAAAATGAGAATTGCGAAAAACCAAAATTTACCACCTTTTGCCATTTAAAATTAAAGGAGTTCTTCTCGCTCTTACAGAATTTATAGGTTAAGAACTACGTAGTAATTTACAAATAAAGCGAATTTTGGTTGAAAAATCAAAGGGCCAAACTCATTAAGGTTGTATTCCCATTTTAAGAAGATCCTTTGGGCCGGGTTACCTTAATAAATAAATTAGATTAAATACTCAACCAATGAAATAATTAGGATATTTAAATTTTATATAAATAAAAATTAGGATTTGCTTAAATAAAGTATTAAATTCCTAGTGGATTAGTCAATACTCACTAGTGCTTACTTATACCAAATTTGCATAATCAAATTTAAAATGATGTTTTATAAACCAAATGATATATAGCACTGAAACAAACTTTATCAAAGAAGGCAAATTTCTATGATTTAAATTATCTATCTTTGTTAGGGGAGTTCGATTTACAATTTTGTTAGATTTTCTTGATTTTTAATCTCAAGATATCAACTTGTACTTTGTATTTTAATAAATGTTAAACTTTGATCGGAACACAGTTTTAAGTAATTGACTTAAATAAATTAAGAGGTAAATGGATAGTTGGAGTATTAAAAAATTGTACAAGAAATATAATAGAGTTAATTAATATTTTATTAAAAAGTTATGAATGTGAGAAAAATAAGTATTACGGAGTTAAAAAAAACTAGTACTGGTACTCGTATTGAGTTTGGATGAAAACCACAAAAGAAGAAAGATATAATATTTGAAACATGGCAGGCAAGTTGTGCACTTGTGCATGTAAAATTTGATTTTCACCAATCTCATATCAAAAATTTCTACAAACATCTACATTCTAGCTAGTATACATACCTTTATTAATTTCTAAATTTCCATTGCTAAAAGAACTTTTTTTTTTTTTTTTTTTTTTTTTTTTTTTTTTTTTTGGGGTATGTGTAGGAAAGCTCATACTATTTTTGACCCAAATAAGCCACAAGGACATTACCATTAAACCAAACGTGGACGGGGATCAGATTTGAATATGTGACATATCATACACGGGCCTTCAAGCCCCTCATCAAGAAAATAAAACCAATTCAAAGGTTTGATTAGCACTTCAAAAGCTCATCATCCTACCATAATTATCTCTTTCAAACAGCATATTGGTGATGTAAATCGAAATAGAATGCAATTGAAACAATTCATCATTCTCTTTTACCAAAATAGGAATCCTTCTCTTTGCCTTTCTATTATCTTTGCAAGTTAAAGTCGAAATCGTGGCCGAACTTGCCCTATTATTAGCTTCAAAATAATCCTTAGATTGTAAGGCTTTAAGCCCTCCTTCTAAATCCACAATAACATCCAAATATTGCTCCAAAAATAGTTTCAAAACCCGAATAGTACGCGGGTCGGTATGTGGATTATCTCTTAGGAGATTTTCTATCCTAAATTTTGTAGCAATGGCTTTTGATATGCCCAAATTTAAGGAAATAGAACCTAGTTGCTCAATTGTGATTGTTGCTTCGGAGCTCCGTATGTTTGACCCGAGTACCCGTAAGCAAAAATCATACCTTACATCCGGATCATCCTTTGAAATTTGTTTGCAAGTATCCGGGATTATGCTGGTAGCATTTGTTGAAGAATGTAGTAACAAGAAAAATATAACAAAAGAGATGAACATGTTTTTGAGGGAACAAAAGAGATTAACATTATTGATGATAATTTGCAAGAATAATGTTTCATTTTTTTGTAGGGTAAAACTAAATTAGGCTTTCAATTTTGATGGATAATATTCTTAATTGTAAATTTTCCTTTTATATGTTGAATGGTTAAAATTAAATCCAACCTGTCACGCAAGGAAATTGAAAATTTTTATGGTTCTATTTTTGTTTGCTTATTATTATGATTTTCTTTGGAACACTAATTTATTTCCTTGTCACCAAAAGCAAAATTAGGTAAAATTACGTAGGAATTTAAAGCAAATATCTCAATATATTCTTTGGAACATGAAATTTTGACTTATATAATACGAGTAGATATTCTTTCAAAAAAGAAAAAAAAAAAAACAGTGTTAGGCCCTGTTCTCTTCACCTTAAAAAAATAATATTAAGTAAAAATAATTTCAGTTCAGTAAAAATAAGTTTAGTTCAGTAAAATTAATTTCAGTTCAGTAAAAATAATTTCAGTTCAGTAAAAATAAGTTCAGTTCAGTAAAATTCAGTTTTTTTAAAGAAGAATTATAATAGAAAATCAGTAAAAATAATTTCAGTTCAGTAAAAATAATTTAAGTTCAGTAAAAATAATTTCAGTTCAGTAAAATTAAGTTCAGTTCAGTAAAAATAAGTTCAGTTCAGTAAAAATAATTTCAGTTCAGCAAAATTAAGGTGAATCAAACAGGGCCTTACCTTATATGTTGAACTCCTTACGTATTATCTCTAAAAAAAAAAAAAAAAAAAAAAAAAAAAAAAAAAAAAAAAACTCCTTACGTATTATGAAAAGCGTATTACATTTAATTTGGGCTATATTTGGCCCATTTTGAGCGAATTGTGTATTAGATAGCCTATTTAGTAACATTATAACTAACTAATCTTTTTTTTTTTTTTTTGAAAGCACAACCAACTAATCTAATTGATAATAATTACAAAACAAAAAAGGTTATCATGTTATATATAGTATCATACCTTCATACCATACATGTACTAGGTGGTAATACATGTATCAATGTATAAAAAATCATAGAATAATATCAGAGATTTTGATATAATTTCAAAGTCGTGGCTTAGAGGATATAATTGAATAAGTTAAGTATGTTACAAATATTAATCATAATATTCAATAAATATATTTGGAATCTGACATCAAAGTACAACATAATTCTTAATTAGTTTACCTTATTTAACTTTTTATTAGAAAAGCACAAGTCATAAGGTAAAATTGTCTTACTTAGAGTCATGTCATCAATCCACAATCAATTAATTCCAAATAATCAAGTTATAAATGAATATATTCTATATGGGTAGATCTTTTTGAAACGCCCAAAATAGTATATGGGACTAATATTATGAAACGGAAGGAGTAATATATTTATCTCCTTCAATAAATAGATAAATATGACATCATTTATTGCCATAATTTCAGTATCTTCAATATTCTAAAAATAAAATTTTAACAGAGATTTATTAAATTAATAAAGGAGTTCTTTCAAAAAATATTAAATTAATAAAGGAAGTGTTTCAAAAAAAAGTAAAGGAAAGTATATATGTCGACATGTCGTACGGTATTCTAGGCAATTTAGTTTAAATAATATACTCCCTATAAATTTAAATACGTGTTTTAGAAATCTAGATTATATTTTTCACACAAAAAAAAGAAAGAAATCTAGATTCTAGAAATATCCTATTTAAAAAAGGAAAGAAGACAACACGACATCAACACGGAGTCTTATTGAACAAGTAAAATGATAAAACATACGTACTTATCTTTTATAGCCTCTACTCTCTCTCTATATATATATGTTTCATGTATATCCAATGAAAATTCCCACAATATAATTGACCTCTTATATCTTATTAACTCCTAATTTGCGCAGGAAAAAAAAGCACACACACTATAATAAATATGTCCTCAAGTTTACTCTCACAAACAAAGCTCATAAATCTAAGGCTGTTTCAATGGAACGACGTCGCTACTCAGAAGCACAAATCTGTTAGGCATGATGAAGGTTTGTTCGCCTTTAACTTCACCGCGAATCTCATAGAAAAATCATCAATGTACCATGACCTTCATCCTATAATCATTGAGTTTAAGCTTTGTTATCTTTTTAACAATAATTTACTTAATTTAGCTAAGCAAATAATTAGCAAAGCTTATGTCTTTGACCCTAAGACAACCAAATTACTAGCTCGAAAAATTGCCGATTATATGATGAGTTGCTATAAATTTCGCCCTTTGTTGACTAATCATGGTCGTCCCAGACTTTTTTTTGTCGCGGATCTTGACATTGATTATGTTGATGGTGATGTGCAACTTGAACAGAAAGCTATTAAAAATCATAAGGAGGTTGTTCTTAATGATCTTTATCGTTTGGTTGAACCTTTTATACAAGTTGAACAAAATATGAATACTAATCATGGTTGGCTTTTACAAGACGTTTCGGTTGAAGAGGCACAACAAGATGAAGTGATTAGTCCTCTAGAGTTGGAAAGCTTGGTTGACAGCCCTACTCAATTTCATCCATACCTTCCGTTATTCGGGCCCTTAGTTGCACTACCCCGGCTGTTAATACAACCTACTAGTGATGTTGTTCGGCCTCAACCCGTGAATATAGATATTAATTATACTTTTATTGAAGAACAGGGTGATGGTAACATAAAGTGCACATGTTTGGATTTAGAGGAGGTTAATGATAACAATTTAGAAGAATTCAATCATGTTGTTGATATTTTAAAGTTGTGGATTCGAATGGAAGACGCAAATAGTTCTTCTAATGAAGATGGGAGACGAGCATCCAAACGCGCTAAGAAGGTTGTGCAAGATCATACACCATTATTACAGAGTTTATCAAAGATCAAACCAACACTAGAAAGATTATTAGCAAAAGAAAAAGAGAAATTAAGTGAAGATAGTATGTGTTCAATTTGCTTTGAGAAAATGACAAGTGAAGAGGAAATCATATTGATGACTTGTTGTAAACATGTATTTCATAGAGAATGTTTATTTAATTGGCTTCCGAAGAAACATTCTTGTCCTTGTTGTCGATCGAGTAGCTTAGTAGATGTTTATTATTGATTAATTAGGTGATAGTTTATTATAAGTTTATTTATATGTATTTCCAATTTCCTAGTATACATTACGTTTCAATAATAATTAGTATATAGCAATAATAATTTTAATTTTGGTGGACACTTACGAGTATGTTAAATTTATTATTCATAACGTCATTAAACATGTGTATAAGTGAGTTTTTTTGCATTGCTCTCGAACCATAATCATTCGTATTGCCTATTATGTTAATATAGGGCATAGCATATGTATTTCTTTAATTACCCTTCTTGTTAAATTGAGAACACTAAAAAAAAATCCTTATTACCATTGATGATTTATTCAAATCATGCAAATGTACGTTTTACATTTTCAAGTGTACATACATGATATAAACTTGATCTTTCTAAGAACAGGCAATTTGAGCACTCTTCAAAGTGAAATCAAAAGATTTGTCCCAAGCATAATTGAAACTTAGGGCATTACTAGGAGTGATAGGATTTCCACCATTGATGGTACAATCTCCACCATCTTGTTTCAAAGTCGATGGATCGATTGGTTCTTGAGTTTGAAATCCGTCACAAGCTAATATTATACTCGAAAACACACATTCACAAGTGTTTGTTAGAGTAAATTTAAACTCAGGCTTCCCTCCTACATTTCCTCCGGTTGCCGCTTGATCAAGTTTCAAATCTGCATTTGTGCACTCGCTACTTCCTATACGAAAAAATTACGTTATAAAAAAGCAGAGGTAGTATATAATAAATTAATGATTATAATGATCCTATAATAAAAATTTTGCAACAAAAAAAATTGTAACGCTTACCTCCCTGAATTAGACATACAAAAAAGAGAATTGCAACAAGGAAATTGACATATGAAGCCATTGGGAAGTATATAAACGAGAATTTAAATATAGATGTTTTGTAAATTGTGTTTTTTCTTAGAAAGGATTTTATGGTTTTTGCTAATGGTGCATATGTCCTATTTATAGTGAAGCATGCATTGTAATTAATGAGATTTTTTTAGAAAATGTTTTAAATTCAATATTTCATTACAATTTCCTTAATAGTATTGATATTTATTATCCTAAACATAATATCCTATCTATATTATCCAGTAATTATGATGGAAAAGGATATGGAGGTTTAATTCAGAAAGTGTATCAATATGGAGTAATATCAATATGATTTCTTTTGATCTGTTGGAATCAAACTAAAGAAATATTTCTCCATTTGCTCATAAAATCAAATTAAAAAAAATCAAATCAAATCAAATCAAATAGATAGTATTATCTAGTATGTATCTCATATGATATTATCTCATACATATACTCTCCTATTTTAGCTACGGTATATATATACAATTAATTTCCTTCTTTAATTTTACCCCATCTCAAAGATAATTTATATACACGTAAAACGTAATACACCCAAATATATACACAACGTAATTACTCAAATTAAGTATTTCATTCAAATTAAGTATTTCTTTGGATGCATCTACCATGCGGATGTGTATAAAAAAAAAATTCTACCCTTCTCTACTCCTATTTATAGTAAAATAAAATTATTGCATAGTGCATAGCTGCATACCATCCAAGTGATCCAACCATCAGTGTCTAAATTTAATTGGATTGATTGATTGATTGAAAAAAAAAAAAAAAACAAACAAACAAAAAACTTGAGATTATCCTCCTTTAAAATTTTGAAAGACTAGCTCTTTTACTATGAACTAGCTAGAAATTTTGATGAAAAAAAATGTTTACTGAGTTTATGATTCAATAGATATCCTTATTTGGTTGGTAATAATTTGAATATTTAAAATTTTATAAAATTATAACAATTTACTTCGTATTAGCTTTCCTTATTCATAAATTCATAATCAAGATTTAAATTACTCTGTAATTAAATCTTAAAAGCAATCAAGTACTCCGTAATGTCTATAATGTTTAAATCGTTTAAAGTAAAACAAATATAACCATTTAGTCATTTAGCCGATTTAGAGAAACAATGGATCCTTGAAATTATCCTAATATTTACTAGGAATATTTGAAAGACCTTTTTATATTTTATTTTTTTTATTTTTTATGAGCTAGAAGTGCAAGACGACATTTGATCACAAATTGTCAAATTGATATTATATAGGTTTAGGGCCTGTTCTCTTACGTTGAAATTCAATTCAATTCAGTTCAGCCCTTAATTTCCTTCTCTTATAAAATATTTATTTCAGTTTAGTTTAGTTCAGTTTAGTTCAGCTCAGCACAGTTCAGTTCAGTTCAGTCAATGAGAACATACCCTTAATATCACCTTTTTTTTTTTTAATGCTTCTCAAGATATAACTTTATTAGAGTGTTTATTGCATGTGATGGCGGAATTTATAAACACATAGTCAAAACAAGCAACACAATGCCATAACCAATCAAGTAAAACAGTCGACAATTAACCACCAATAACCGATTGCCAACAACACTCACTCCAAATTCAACCTAAGTTTCCAAAAGAAGAACAGTAAATTCCAATAATTTTTGAAAGGCTCTAGATTCATCCATTGTCCTTGATTTTTGGCAATTAGTGTATGAGTACATAGTAGAGCTGCTTTCATAATTAAAATCTATCCTCCTTTTTCTTTTGGGAATCAAGGATCAATAGACAAGTGTTCCTGTAAAAACATTTGAAATAAAGCATAAGTCTTTGGAGGTCCACTTATTGTTTGTTTCAATAAATTCTCATTAATTTTTTGTCCATCTATTTTACTATATAGTTCAAAGTTATAGTTTCCATTGATCATAAACAAAGGAAAACAAAAATATGGAAGCAAAAATCAATTTTCTCTTCATTGTTATAATTTCCAGTTTGTTGGTCCAAGGTATGTATATATAATTAATGGAATTTATGCACATTTTTAATTGCACAATGCATTTATATTTATGTTGCAATTGTTATGTAACTTGTTTTACATTCATACAATTTCAATTAAGTTGCTTAAAAATTAATGGTATGTAAAATGTACAACTAGTACAAGCTAATTAAGTCCGTATTATATTATGAGTGTTTGGTAGTGGATATCAACTAATTTTAGTACATTTTAAATGGGTAGTAATACAGGCGTGAGATCAAATCTTGTACGACATTGCTTGTTATAAGTCGTTAGAATTAACATTATTGGTTATTTGGTTTTACAGGTATGGGACAGTGCTCATTGCAGGATATGAGCTTAAACCAAACCAAGGTGATGAATAAGTTTGTGAAGAATAATAAGAGTAATAGGCCAGTATGGAAAGTGACAATTACCAATAATTGTTACTGCTCTCAATCAAACATCAAAATTGCTTGTACCGGGATTCGAACCCTGAAAGAAGCTGTTGATCCCCCAATTTTGAAGATGGAAAAGGGTAAAGGAGTGGTGAAAAATGGGGAGCCAATTTATCCATATACTTCTGTGAAGTTTACCTATGCTTCTAGCTCACCACTTCAATTCAAGCTACTTTCTTCTCAAGTTGCATGCTCTTAATTATTATGGTCATATGGTAGGTGTTAAGCTATATATGTATGTTGTTTTCTAGAAAATAGAAGGCTAGTGCAGTTGGCTAGCTCACCGACTACCATGCGTGACTCGTAAGGTTAGGGATCTCACCAAGCTTGTCTTTCTTGGATCCTTTCCTCCGATGATAGGCCTTCTCATTACCTCCCAATAGAATGTATGTTTAGGCTTAGGTTTCTCTTCCTTGTTGTATTAAAGGTTTGGTACTTGTTTGTGAGCCTTCAATTTTAGTCGTGTTTGTACTTTGTTGTAGGTGATGTAAATGTTCAACAATGAATGTACTTTCCCTTTGCTTTTCTTTAATTTGATTTAGTGAATGTGAACTTTGTTGCTTATGGATATTAATTAGTTTTTTTTTTTTTTTTTTTTGGAAATATTAATTAGTTGATTATTTGGTTAAAAAGCTTGCACTTAAAGAAAAGCAAATGTATTTTCCATCTAGTTACATTAGTTAAAATTCTAAATAATTAGTTGATAATGAAATACTACATCACTGCCCACATGTTACCTAGCACTACATGTTATTGTACTAGTTAGATTGAGATAAGTTTATTACTCCGTGTGTAACAAGTCTAATATACGAAGTAGCAATTGAGCTTGATGGGCCGGAGTGCTAGTTAGGGGGTATATTTGGGAACATCTACATCTTTTCATGGTTTCTTATAACTCTCTAAATGAGCAAAACAATTCAAATAAAAATACGAGTACTAGCATTTGAATAGACTTAACTCTAGACTGTTATACTGGGCATATATGGTAGGGTCTCATCGCAAATTAGATGAACCCAACAAGCAAGGTACATCAATAAAGTATTAGCTCAATTGATAAAGTTCTTATCTTAAACTTTAGAGGTCCAGGGTTCGAATTCTACCAAATAATAATACATGGAAGTAGGAATTTCCTTATATTTCCCACTATCACCAACTCCTAAATGTTTGACCCGTAATTATTGAATCAAATCAAAAAACGGGTGAAAGTTGAGGTATGGTCTAGCCGTCTAGGTCCTCCTTCCTTCCCAATTAGAAAAAAAAAAAAAAAAAAAAAAAAAAACTCCAGCATATTTCTTTCTTGATAAACGAAGTATGCAAATCAATTTAATGGTTGTTAGGCTGTTAGCGGTAAGCAGCCAACTAACTTTGCTGTAATTTAATTTTCTCTCTCCTTTGACTCTTTGTGTCTTTGACTTTACCAAATTAATTGCGCTTAAGGCTTAACTACCCATCTACTACCAGAAAGTACAGAACTCGTTAGAAACCCACTCAATTTTGGAAATAACGCCCGCCATTGAAGCAAACCTTCAAAGAAAACTTCTTCAATTTTCTCTCTCCTAAATTTAGAGAGAGAAAATGAGCGTAAACTGGGATGATTGGGTTGAAGCAGCTCTTTCCAAGTTAGAATCTTTGAAATTGTTACGTTCCCTTAGACCCATCAATGTCTCCAACAATTCGTCCTTTTTTGATGGGCATGCATACCAAGTGTTCGACGATTTGCGTCAATGGGATCGTTCCTCTGTAGAAGTCATGATTTCTGAGTCTACTTTTCGCAATTGGCTCAATGATAATCCTAGTTGTGGTATTTTATCTCTTCCCTTTTGATTGTTCTTGGATTTTGTAGCTTATTTGCTGTTCTAATTTTTGTGGGTATTTCATGTTTTGGTTGTTTTTTTTTTTACTTTTTAATTGTTCAAATGATTGAGCAATTTGGTAATTGAAATTGAACACATTGTACATTGTGTATATTGGTTTGGATGAATAACATGAATTGCATAATTTGCGTTTCTTCGGAAGTTGATTTCAATGTGTGTCTAAGATTAATGTGATTTTGAAATTGATTAGAGAATGATTGCATAAATGGGTGTTTAAACTTGAATTCAGTGAGCTTAAGTGTCGTAGGATTGAGGATTGCATTATTTGAGGGAGCTATTTTTCTTTCAAAAGATTTTGTAGTTCTAAAAGGAGGTACCTTGGAAATGTCTGTATATATCAATTGAGGAAGGGGTCTCTAGGGGATTCAAACATGGGATATGAAAAATGTAAACTTCGATGTTATGGGTTAACAGCTAGACTAAGACCTTACTGACTTGTATTACTGTTGCTGACTTGCTTAGGATCAATTGAAGTGCCTAAAGGTGAAGAGGCCAATGAAGGAGAATTATGTTCTCGCAGTGGCAGGAAGCTACTGCTGTTCTCTGGAAATGATTACTTGGGCTTGAGTGCACATCCCACAATAAGAATGGCTGCTGCTAAGGTGATTTTTGGTTGTTACCTATTCATGTGTAGTTCTTTTTAAGAAAGTACTGTGATAAAATATTGACATTAGAGGTGATTTGGACTGCTTGTGCTAGGCAGCCCAAGAGCACGGGATGGGTCCAAGAGGCTCTGCATTGATATGTGGTTATACAGATTATCATGGGCATTTGGAGGCAAGTTTAGCAAAGTTGAAGAAGAAAGAGGTTTGTTTTGTTCATAAACCTCTGTTAGTGTTCTTGTCTAGTCAATTATCTTAGTTATTTTATAATAGAATTAATACCAAACCCTAACAGTGATGTACTCAAAGTTCTGCCTTTTATTTGTCAATACTGATTTTAAGGATGCTAGGTTTATAAATTCAGTTGCTTATAGTTGACCATCGAACATGAACTAAGGTGTTAGGGTAGATAATCAGACCATTTTAGGCACAATGGGTTTGCTATATGTATGATAAAAGATATTTGAGACAGAGAGGGCAGAGACTAATAATCTTCATGATATCTATATGATGCAGGATTGTCTTCTTTGCCCTACTGGATTTGCTGCGAATATGGCCTTCATGGTTGCAGCAGGAAGCATTGCCTCTCTCTTGGCTTCTGGCAGCAAACCTCATAGAACTGAAAAAGTTGCTGTCTTCTCTGATGCCCTTAATCATGCATCAATCATTGATGGTCTCCGCCTTGGTGAACGACTAAATTGTGTAGAGACTTTTGTCTACCGACATTGTGACATGTCCCATCTTGATGCACTTCTGTATGTCCTTTTCAACTCTATATATGTCTAAGAAGTATGCTTGCAACTACAAATGCGTGTGTGATTCTTATGATTTGACTTCCTGAATATTTTCTCTCAGATTAAATTGTACAATTTCTAAGAAGGTGGTTGTGACAGATAGGTCAGTCCTACATGCTATTCCCTATTTTCTTTGTTCTTTAGTACTTACATAAACTTGTCATAATTGGTTATGTTGTAATGGCAGCTTATTTAGTATGGATGGAGACTTTGCACCCATGACTGAGCTTGCAAAACTTCGGAAGAAGCATAGTTTTTTGTTGGTGATTGATGATGTAAGTGCTACCTTTTAGTTCATGCAATAGCGTCCAGCAAATACATATATACAATGAATTATGCCTAAAATTTCTTCATCACTCTGTTGTAATTATGTAAATTCAGGCTCATGGAACATTTACTTGTGGTAAAGGTGGTGGGGGAGTGGCTCAAGAGTTTGATTGTGAAAGTGATGTTGATATATGTATTGGCACATTAAGTAAGGCCGCAGGTTGCACCGGAGGTTTCATAGCATGCAGGTATCAACTTTAAACGAAGGATTTGTTTTGCTACTTTTGTGGTCACAGTGTAGCAAGTCAAGTGAGTGAATATGTCTGTTCACTTCTAGATATGCACTACAACCACCATCCAGTGTATGTTATGCAGTTAACATATAAGGGAGGTCTATTATTTGATTTGTGCCATTTCCTTGCCAAAAACCATACGTTGCTGCTACAACTTTTCGAAGTATTAAGACTCATTACAAGTATCCAAGTAATCCGATAGATTTGCGTAATTTTTTTTTCTTATTGTATTTCACGGATACATCAAATATCCTTATCCATTAGAGTTGTTGGGTGGGTGTATTGCCTCTAGTATAGCAAGATAATTGAAGGTCTTGAGAAACAAAGTAACTTGTTTAGCCCAGTAGGAGACTATTGCTTGATATGCCATGTTAGAAAAATGGAAAATCTGCTGATTCTGAAGGAACTTTTTTCATTTTTCTGCAAGTTGATGCTTTTCATTGTCAGGCGAAAGATACTCATAGAAGTCAGCTTCGTATAATATTATGTACCACTTGGCATCTTCTAAGTAGTCATACTGTTATCTACTCTCTTTTTGATTCTCCTGTTCATTATCCATTGCGTCTTTAGAAATTACTGACACATTTCATCAAATTTTAATGGCAGTAAAAGGTGGAAACAACTTATTATGTCCAGGGGTCGTTCTTTCATATTTTCCACTGCTATGCCGATTCCAATGGCAGCTGCTGCCCATGGTAAAGTGACTTTAATCTTATCTATCCAGCCAACTTGTGTGAAGCATTTCCTAGTCAAAAAAGAAGTTTATAGTATTAGTTTAATTAAAGCGGGGAGGGGGGGGGGGGGGGGTGGTATACTTCCTCCGCGGCTCTGCTCCTTTAACAACTTGTACGTTTTGCATGGAGATAAGGAGAGTAAAAAAAAATAGAGAAAAAGTAGGTGAGTGGATCTTGTATGCAGGGGTCCAACTCAAAGAAAATGTAGAGAGGTTAAACTTTTTTTTTTGGCGGATGTTGACTTGTTAACTTGGAACATGGTACCTTGTTGGTAGGATAGGAGAGTAATTTCAAGGGTTTGCAATGTGTGTACATATATTCGGTGTATGCTGTATATATATAAATGCATAGCATTCTCTCTACAGTGACAAGCATTCTAATGACATTACATACCAGCTGCTACTTTTGTTGCTGAGAAAGAAGCCTGGCGTAGAAAAGCAATCCAAGAACGGGTGCAAGACTTCCGAGACCTCACTGGAATCCCCATTACAAGTCACATTGTCTCAATTATAGTGGGAAGTGAAGAGAATTCCTTGCTAGCCAGTCGGTAAGTACTCCTTTACCATTATATTTTCCATAGTTACAAGCATTCTCGACTTTTCTTAAGCCTTGTCATCCTGCAGGTATATGCTGAAATCTGGATTTCATGTTACTGCAATTAGACCACCAACAGTCCCTCCTAATTCTTGCAGGTTTTTCAGTTTTCTCTTCCGCCCTTAGTTTCTTCCTGCCATTCGATATACAGATATGCTGGGGTCATTGTTCCTGTTTAAGTTGGCTTACCCATATGTTGTGTTCTTTATTTGTAGACTGAGAATAACTTTGAGTGCTGCACATACAAGGAAGGATGTAAAGAAGCTTGCTGTTGCATTGTCCCACTGCATAAACTTCCAAGATGTACATGTTGAGACTCCTGAATTACTGGCAAAGCTCTAGAATTCAAATTTTGTTATATATATAAGCTAGTATCTTTTGGGTTTTCTTAATTACAGTATACTATTTATACTAGTACTTAGGTCAGGCTAGATTTGGTCCTTGATATTCTTTGACAGACAACATTATTTTGCAATTAATTTAAGGGAGTAATGAGACATGGTTCATAACTATTTACTACCTTGGTCTGTAAAACTATGAATGTATCAAGGTATGCTATATAATCTGATATTCCACAAATCCAGTGTTTGATACTTTAATCCCCCTACAGTCCGATGGATTTTGATATCTCGTCTCAAACACACTCTGGTACAGATAGGTAGTTATCTGTACACCCGAGTCTGGCACAGATAGGTAGTTTTCTGTACATGAGTACATCGAAGGTGGCATTTCACGATGTAGGCCATATATATTTCCATTTTATGTAAATTACAGACTCGCTCTTCTTTGGATCTCAATTTCAACTGTCTTTATTTCAAATGGTATTTGAAGTTTGCATGATCTTAATCATAGGAATTCACTCGGCTGGCAACTCCTTTGCATCACAATGCAAGGAAAGTTTGCATAAACCTTGTCATAGAATCATAGCCTCACAGATATCCCCTCAGTTAGAAGGCAACTCTTCTGTAGCACATTGTGAGGGATGGGTGAAGGTCCTCAAGGAGACAAGATGAAGAGAGGTCGAGAGGACGGAAGAGGGAAGAGAGGAAAATGGATCCCTCATATCCCTTTGCCCATTTCATAATTCATATGCAAACAAGAAAATAGACTCTTGACGCTTTCTCTCCTTTTCCCTCCAAATATACCGCGCCAAATACGGATCTGTATCCATTTTCCACAAGTTTTCTTCAATCATAAGAGTAAATAACCATTGATCTTACTCGTAATCATAAGCATGGGAATAGAAAAATTACTACGTATATACCTTCAGTTGTAAAATAGAAGCTTTACAAAAGTTTTTTAAGAGTATTATTCTTGAATTAAGAGATACAAGTGTTGTTCTAGCAAAAATGCAAAATAGTACTCCATATTAGTTCCCCGTGAGAGTACTTACTGTATTATTTTAATAACAGGAAATCTTGTAATAAAAATTGGGAGTAACACTTTTTATGTAAATCATGTTAAATAATACAAGTGTATTATTAATTAAAAAAAAAAGTATAATATTAATTAAACACACTTAAATTGCAAGTGTTGTCAATATGTCCGAGTGGTTAAGGAGACAGACTTGAAATCTGTTGGGCTTCGCCCGCGCAGGTTCGAACCCTGCTGTTGAGGTTTTTTTTCATCATGACCATGCGTCCGTGCCCTCTTTTTTGATTGAATTGGGATAAGCTTGTTCTGTTCGATTAAAATTGCCATCTTTATAATTAAAAAATTGACATTGTCTGAATTTTTTTTATTGTAAGAAATAGACTGCTCGTAATAAGTTTGGAGAAAAAGTTAATAAGTTTAAATTAAATAAGATAATGATTAATCCCTCAAAAAATTAAAAATAAAGATAATGATTAATAAGTTTTACTGAGACCTAATTACCTTGTAAAATTTGTTATATACACCCGGGTGTACCGTACACCTTAGTGTATTTTGCTCATTTGACAAAATTTTTTGCTCATTTTAAATCTAAAATTAGCAAAATTATATCAAATGAGCAAAAAAATACCTTTGGGTGCACCTAGATGTATATAAAAGGTTCTCGTTACCTTGATAACATAAATCCAATAAGATAAACCAATTGTTTTAGAAGTCGGCACGTTTTATAATCCAAAACTAGGAGACATGATTCCAAATCCAAGGATGGCTCGTGCTGTTGGTGTACCCAAGTGAGTCCAAGTAAAGAAGTAACGAAGTCCCACATCGACCATTTAGTGAAAAAGCATCATGTATATAATCACAAGTCAGTAGATTACTTAGCACGACCTTACTTGAACAGGATCTGTTCTATAGGATCGTACCTCTATATCCTTGAGTTCTAAGGAGACAGAAAACCAAGTCTGGTGGATGAATTATGACCGTGTGGTCAGAGCGTGATTAACAGCTGCCTTTGGTTCTCGGACACTGGTGCCGTAGATGATCGTTCCCCGGCTCCACCGTGAACTTGGGATGATCACACGGTTGTCTGACAGACTCCCTCTTTTTTTTTTTTCTTTTTTTTCAGCTATTACATTTGTTGTTAATTAGTCAAGTAATGAACGTAACTCTTTAAGTTTTTCCTATTCTAGTCTTCTGGAGCAGAAGGATTAGCAGTTGATAAACATGACTTCGACTTACTAATATTATTATGCTCCCAAGTCGCAAAGAGACATACTAATATTATTAGTGATAAATTTTAAGTCCCACATCGGTCACTAACTCACTAGTATGTGTCGTATGCTCGTAGCAGATTATGGTATATCTACACTTGCAAGGCTAGATTATAGGTGAATCTGTTCTATAGGCAAGTTTAATTCGATCTCCCAAGGGAGCCTGTACTGTGGTATGTCATAGTGCCAGTGCGATCATATCAGACTAGCGATTTGTTGGAGTTGTAAATCAGATTACCATCACTTACCATAATAACCTAAGTAAATAGGATATTTGATACATGAGTATTATAGTACCTGCAGAGTCTGCTAGGACTGCTACGCCGCTTCTGGCCATTTTAACATTGTGGCATTCACTATAACTGTAAAATGGTGTAATGTGACGAAAAGATCTGAAATGTAATACTAGATGTTCTTTGGCTCAGAAACTTGAGGGTGTAACGCGATGAACAACTATTTAACTATGTCTATGGATTTCACGGATATGTACATCTTGTAAATTCTACATCAGAGTTCAAATTCTTAACTTGCAAAAATGAAATTCACTAGTCATTACATCTAGTACAGATCAATTCAATAAAATCAACTTAATTTTGTGTGATGGTTTTGACTACTATGTATTTGTTAATGATCCTTTTATACTTAGTATAAATAATTATATCATAATAAGATTTCAGATTAGTCAATATGTCCGAGTGGTTAAGGAGACAGACTTGAAATCTGTTGGGCTTCGCCCGCGCAGGTTCGAACCCTGCTGTTGACGATTTTGGTTTTTATTTAATATATTTTTTTTTTTTATCTAATTACCCTTTTACATTTTTTGGACGTGATTGACACTTTTGATAGTTGAATATGAGAGAGCCCTCAAAGAAGACAAGACTCCACAAATTAGTCTTCAGAAACCAAAGTTTAAGGCATGGATTTATCAAATTTCTTAGAATAGCAAATATCGGTCAAAAAAACTGTATATTTTCAATGGACTTTCTTTATTTGGATATTCGATATATATTTTGGACCCATTGCATGAAGGTTACTTCATTATATTATTCACTAAAAACAAATGTTATAGATGAGCTTCTAGTACCATTATTCTTGCTTGTATTATATTATTTGAATAATTAGTTATGGGAGGATTAAAAAAAATGAAGCCGAAAAAGTTTCATTTAAAACGAATTGAAGCATAATTTACATTAATGGATCTTTTGTTAAATTGAGTTACAGATACACCCTAAAAAACAAAATTCAAAACATTAAAGTTTTAATGAATCTCATACAAGCGTCATTACCCTTTGTAGACGGCGTTACTTCTAACCTAGTAGTCTTTAGTGACTAGATACCGCTACGATGAAAAAAATAACACAACAAAACTTTGTAATTCAAAGTTACAAAATTTACAATTTGTGAATGATGCTTGGGATCAATTCGTTTCATGTCGTTTTTGACCAGTTGAATTGGAACATTTGAAAAATCACCTATAATTTGTGCCCCATTGGACGGTTATAGCCGTCAGCATACGTACACCAATCAGCAAACAAGTTGGTGTCTTAGTTCTTAACTAGTCATGGAATCATCAAAACTAGCTTAACAAGTGGACTTCTAAAGTTTTCCACCTTATTTTAACTATACATTATTCTACTTTGTATAGTAATAATACAATGCATTAATACAAGTATTTAACAAAAGCATATCTTATAATTTAATATTCATGTTTACATCCATATTAAAATGTGCTTAATCTTAATGCTCAACTTGCAACTTTATTTGTATTTGTAGGCGAAGGGAACCTTTAAAGGAAATTACTTTGCCTAATTGCCTTATATTCTTGGCTCTTGATATACACGAACAAAAATATCGATATTAACTCATGCAACTTTATGTAGAGCTTATTAATTTTTGACCCGAAGCTTAACCCTAACTCCCGAGACTAAAATAATCTAATTTTCGGCCCAAATTCTAGCACAACCCATGATCAGCTCTCTATAACTTCATATACATCAACTTCAAAAATTATTCCAAGTTCCTACCATTTGATTTGTGGATTATGCCCATCCAAAAATTACAGGAAAAAAAAAAGGAAGAAAAAAAGAGAAAAGTATTTCTTACCAACCAAAGTGGGTCCTCAATCCTAAACCTTGTTCATGTAATTTGTATAGCCACCCTTCACCCTTAACCCATACAAGACATACAGTACTAATAGAAAAATCTAAAGTAGGAAAAAGAGAAGAAGGATCAATTGTTCAATTAATAAGACCAAATTGTCAATTCTTCTATTTTCTTTCCACTTATGAAAAGTATACTCTCTTTCATTATTCTCATGTCAACTTTCTTTTCACTTTTTTTCCACCATCATATCATATATTCAAATCCACCATTACATAAAAATCATAACACCCATCAAAATTTTATTTCATAATTCCATCATTTATTCTATATAACACATACTATATAATATACACCAATTAATACATAAAATATCACACTATGTTCTATACATATACAATAACATACATATAAAGTTACAAGAATAATATGAAAATTAACTAAGACATGAAAATAAGAGGTGGGTTATGGTGTAAAATGGTGTTTTCAATCATCGCTCTTCTGGGGTTGGCATGCATCTTGTATTTCATCTTAAACTATTCAGTTGAATCACCAAAGCATCAGACGGTGGATGTTTACTTTAATTCGACAGCTGAGATTGCTCGGACCGATGATGATTATATCTGCGCCACACTGGATTGGTGGCCTTCTGATAAGTGTGACTATGATTCTTGTAGCTGGGGTCAAACCTCTCTTCTCAATCTGGTATTCTTTTTAACCTTTTTTCTTCATCTAGTTTCATTGTTATGATTATGTTGTGGTGAATGAATGCATGAAGTATAGTATTTTTGTATACTTCTATTCTGTTTATACAACTTTTGCATTCATGTATTCATAAATAACCCGATACTGAACTTACCTGGTTTATAATAGCCTCTTCGTCTTCAAATAATAGTCTCATTTGTCTTTGGTTGATTAACTCATCATCTAAATATGACTGAAATAGAATTCTTCCCTCTAAATTAAAATGCTAAAGTTAGAAGAAGAAAGCACTTAAAAACTAGAATAGCTGAAAACAGAATCAAAATTGATTACAAAAAACTTAAAAACAAAAATTAAAATTCAATAAATAAAGTACTCCGTATATGGCTAAGCCGATACATAAGGATGATTGGATAAGAGAATAGTAGTACAACACTATTAGTCATTTATATTTTTTGAAAAAAAAATAGTCATTTATATTAGTCAACAATTAGTATTTGTTTTAAGTTTTTAACAAAAAAAGAATCAAGGAATAATTTTGCACTACAGTATTATTGGCTTTATATTCCATTTGAAGTTCACATTGGTTGGTCCATTAAATGAGCCCATTAATCCGAACGTGGAAAATGACTTCCATCCATTGAGGGCACAAACACAAAAGTGTTCAAAGATTATGTCAAAAATACTCATTTGGGAAAAAAAAAATTCTTCTTTCTTGTTAGGAATGAACAACCCATTTGAAAAAATTCCACTGGTAATGTACATCCATGATTACACTTTACCATTAATAGAACGGTACTCCGATATTGGCAAATGAAGGACATAGGCCTCACGTAATCGATCGAAACATACTAACAGGAGCACCATTGTCAATACTTATTGGGTGCATGAAATACTTTGCTTATGTATTGTAAATGATACATAATCATTTCTATAAAATGGGAAATCATGACCACTTGAGTTTGCTATGTGCTTTGTATATGGCCTATATGCAATGACTATGATGAAGCACGCTGATTATTACTACTTGTGACTAAAGTAATACGCAATTATATTACTATCAATGATAATCAAATGACTAGGCAAATTGGATTAAAAGTTACAAGTAAATGATTTCAGCTTTTCCATTATTTCTTAATTGCATTTATGCACTAAATTTTTATAAATATGATCGAGCTAACGGCTAAGTCTTTTAAATATGTTCATGCATTGACAAAAGATAGGCCCACATATACTAGCCCAACCCAATTATTTAGTAGGTCCAAGCCTAGGCCCAAACCAATTTAGTGGCTACCTCTGAAGTCTGAACTGGGCCAAGCCCACCACTACTGATAGTAGTTAGTCAATTAATATCTTAAACATGGTACCTAAAACTACAGATCACTCCTCTATATCTTAAACTAGAATGCATATGCACATGTACTTTCATCTGAGATTTCACTGATTTCTTCTCATATGTGTCTGCTAACAACTGTAGGATCTGAACAACACAATTTTGTCGAATGCTGTAAAGGGTAAGCTCGGTGCTCTACGCTGTACCAGTCTCCAGCATATGGGTATATGTAATAATGTTTTCATAAGATTTATGTGATCGTCGTGATATTGCAGCATTTTCACCCCTGAAAATCAGAATGGGAGGAACATTACAGGATAGGCTAATCTACCAAACAAACGAGCAACAACCGTGTAATCCATTTGTCAAAGACACCTCTCAATTTCTTGGATTCTCACAAGGCTGTTTGCCCATGGTGCGATGGGATGACCTTAACAGATTCTTCAAAGAGACGGGGTATGTACAATACTAGATTATTAACAAATTTCCTTGCTAATGAGCATATGCTATACATATCCAAACAAATGTACCTTTCAAGTCTTCTACAAAAATTTAAACAGAAACCAAGTAAAAAAAAATTTGGAACTCTTAAAAGGTTTTATGGCATTTATATGACTAGGGCTGTGGTCACTTTCGGGTTGAATGCACTAACGGGAAGAACCATAAACCCAGATGGGTCAGCAAAAGGAGCTTGGGATCCCAGCAATGCTGAATTACTTTTAAGATACACAGTTAACAAGGGATACAGTATCTATGGATGGGAACTTGGTAAGATGCTCTTAAGTATGAATTGCTCACAAGATTTCAAGCGAATCAAAGTACTCAGTTACAAAATTATGACATATTGTCAATGTTCTGAACTATTGATAGGAAATGAACTCAGTGGAAGGGGAATAGGTGCAAGAGTAACAGCTCACCAGTATGCTTCAGATGTGAACACCCTGCAAAATCTGATTGAAAAGGTGTATGTAGGCTCTGAGACAAAGCCTCTTATACTTGGCCCTGGAGGGTTCTTTGATGCTACGTGGTTCGCAGAGTTTATTGGCAAAACAACCAAGTCTCTCCAAGCAATCACCCACCACGTCTATAACCTTGGTGCAGGTAAAGCAGCACGACCTTCTAGAAAGTCTCCCTATCAGATTATACTGACAAAAGATTAGATGACTATAATAAGACATTAGGGCTGTGTACATCTGTATTAGTAGGACTAACAGGAAAATAAATTATCAAGTGCTCAGGAAGTAGTACTTATTAGATAATTCAATAGCAAATATAAACTTTAACTCAAAGAGAGACTTGAATTTAACCTTTCACTTGAACCCTTTTTCTGATTTGCAGGTGACTACAATGGCCTTGTAGGTAATATATTAAATCCATCCCACCTTAACGGGGAAGAAAGAGTATTCAAAAAACTCCAACAGGAAATAAGGAATTCAGGGACCTCAGCTGTTGCTTGGGTTGGTGAAGCAGGTGGTGCTTTTAACAGTGGTCGAAATCATGTTACAAATACTTTTGTGATGAGCTTCTGGTAAACATTCCACTCAATTAGCCACTATAACTCAGCTAAATTTTCAATGAACATTGGCTTAAGCTTCCAGGCTTTTTAATAAACAAAAACAGGTACTTAGATCAGCTTGGAATGGCAGCAACATATAATACCAAAACTTATTGCAGACAAACTTTGATAGGTGGAAATTATGGGCTTCTCGATAGATCTAATTTTGTGCCAAACCCTGATTATTACAGGTACTCTAAAAATAAGTTTTATAGCTATAATTGTTATGCAAGCAGAGCATATATTCTAAATTGCAGCAAATTTGTTTTATTACTGACTTGATAATATTTTTAGCGCCCTTCTTTGGCATCGTTTGATGGGAAAACAAGTTCTCTCTACAAGCGTTTCTGGGACGAGTAATTTACGAGCATACACTCATTGCTCGAAGCAATCTGTGAGTACTACCAATTTCCATATCAAGTTCTTATCTTATTACATATGGATTTGAAATTTTTTACACACAATATTTCAGCCACTTCAGTCAAAACAATAAGCAGCATTTCCTAAAATAATAATATATGTCTTCTTGAACAAGGAAAAAAAATTGTCACACCTACTTTAAGAAGTATATGCTAACTAAAGACATCCAAAATTGAAACATTTAGTTTGAAATGGAAGGTTTAACTATACATTTTAAACTAGATCAAGTATATCATGCCATTCTTGCTCATTTTAAGGTTTTTTATGAATAAATTTCATTGAAACTTTGAAAGGTGAAAATTCAGTAGAAGAAAGACAGGAAGTTGTATTTGACAAGGCTAAACTTGATCTGACATACCGTATTTATCCATTCAGCAAGGGATCACATTGCTCTTAATCAACCTTGACGCTGAGGCAACCCTTAGAGTCAACATATCTACAGAAACAGGCACCATTTCAGCAGAAAACAGCGGACCATTTGCTAAGAAGTCCAAATTTGGTAAAATGCCAATATTTACTCAGAATATAAGAGAAGAGTACCACCTGACAGCCCCAGATAGGGACTTGAGCAGCAAAAAAATGCTCCTAAATGGGAGAGTTTTGACTGTTGATTCCTCCGGAGGCATCCCAATACTGAAACCTGCAATTGTACATATAAATGATCCGATAACTATTGCCCCATTTTCAATTGCATTTGTCCATATACCAAGCATTGTTTCAAACGTTTGTAAATAAAAACAGATACAAATCATTATACTACCTCCGTTACATATTATTTGCAACGATTTATGTCAAATAAATCGTTGCAAATAATATGTAACGGAGGTAGTAGATTACATATACAAGGGAAACACAGCATAAATGTACCAAATTTAAATCAAATATCAAAGCAAAGCTTTATAGTCCTGAAACAGTCTCGTCTCAACTGTATTTGTTACAATCCAAATCCGACTTCCACGCTGAAAAGCAAGGCAAGGGGTCAACAAAGTACTGACGCAAGAAATCATATAGTAAATTGGAAACAATATGGTGAGTCATTCGAACTTAATAAACATAAGAAGAGCACTCGTAAGCTAATAAACACAAAATGTTTCCAGTAATAGTATTAGATTATTAAGCCGCATATCTTATGCTCATCCTCAAGTTTTTTCACTAGAAAACTCAATATAATCTACAGAAATTTTCAAAATTTAAATAATGTCTCCTTGACTTTGAATTTCTGATATGGTATAAAAACAATCATGTTACATTGACTCAGCTAGCCATTGTTGGCTGTTGTTGTAGTGCAGTGGGAACCACAGGTCTCCAGGTCGTTCCTTCTGGGCTGTCCATCAGAGTAATTCCCACTGCAGCCAATTCTTTCCTTATTGCATCTGACTTCTCATATTCTTTGTTCTTCCTTGATGTGTCTCTTTCTTCAATCTTTTGCTGAACTTCAGCTTCTGAGAGATTGGCACGTTTCAAAGCCTTCTCTTTGAGCTGATGTAAAGCCTGCACTACCACATGTCGACATTAGTTAGCGTTTTTTCTGGTTTTTTTGGCTGCATTGGATCTAAAAACATCTACAAAGTTTACCTCTGGGTAATTTGATGGCATCAACCCAAGAGCAGCCAGGACATTTCTGATTGCCTTCTCTAAGGCTACAAGTGATTCAATTCGCAGCTCACGCTTTTTTCCCTGTAGTGCCAAATGTTAAAAATTTATCAAAAAGCTGAAATAATCCCTTTATGATACCAAACTAGAAAGACATTTCTTCCTGTAATAGAATTATAATGGAGAATCAGATAGTAAAAAAGAATTGAGTAAAAGAATAGCCACTGAGCATCCAAACCAAACCACAAAGCAACCAAATTCACAGATCACAACTTTCTGATTATCATCAATTCATCACCCAGGATTATCCAAGCATTTCCCATTTAAAATTTTCCTTTATTTATTTCAAGTTACATGATACATGACTATCATCTTTTACTATTCAGAGAAGCAGATATCCATCTCTTTCAAGTAAAACCGTCATTCCTATATCAAACCCAGCAGATAGGTTAACAAAGCTTCAGTAAGTAGACTTAATTAACCAATATAGCAAAACGTTATTTTTTTTTCTTCCATGACTTGTTATTGACCACCCATAAAAGAACAAAATGACTTAAAGCAGACACGACTTCATACTCACATCAGATGCTACACACCTACACACCTTTTGAAATAAGGAAGAGGAGGGAAAAGGAGGGAAGGTAGAAACAAGAATGATAATTTCTGAACATTATATACAGTACTATTCTTTTATTAACTTGGGAAAATCCGATCTGGGACATAGTCAAATAATAGTTCAGCCCAATCTACTAACATAATAGCCTCTTATTTAACTTACGTAAAGGAAAATTGGGATTAGCCAGAATTACATACCTTACGAGTATGAAGAAGATCATTCATGGTCTTCAACGGATCAGACAGTCCAGCAAGAACAACTGGAGTGAGGAGATCATCTGACATGGAATTCACAAAACTAATTTGGAAATCATTGATGCAGCTTGCAATATCCTGGGGAATTGAATTTTTTAAACTAGCCTTGTCATGCTCGCCCAGAAGAACTTGACTATCATATAATGTCTGCATACAGATCGCACTAGATATTAAAAACAAAGCCAGTAGGAGCAACAGAACCACCTAAGTTTTGCCCATATCATAAGCAAAAACTACATCACAAGAGCATAGAAAGGAACAAAAAAAGAGAAGCAGTAAGTTAAAGGGCATAAGAATTCATGCCATAATTTCAACATTCCTAATCATGCAAGGAGGACAGGCTATTTCCATTAACTTCATATTAAAGAAGTGAAGGGCCCCAAGTTTATGTTAAGAGGGCATTATAAATTACCATACATAGAACAATTTGAATGTGCCTAAAGATTAAAACAACATTTTCATATAACAGAAATTATTGCTAGACATACCTGGTATATGTAGAAAATACGTTCTGATGCATACTCTAATAAGGCATCAGAATAATTTATTGGAGAGCGATAGTGGGTTCCCATGAGGAAGAGTCTCAAGGCAAGTGGGTGATAAAGCTCTATAACCTGGGAAGACCAAAAGCTTACTAGATTCAGTACAACAGCCAGAAACGGAAAGGTTATGAACACGAGGTGGATAAAGATCACAATTCACAATAATTAGAACTGAAAATCTTATAGCTAAATCTTTTTACCTGCCGGATAGTGAAGAAGTTACCAAGAGATTTGGACATTTTTTCCGAATTAATAGTGACAAATCCATTATGGACCCAGTAGCTTATATTACTTTCACGACATGCAGCACAGCTCTGAACAATTTCGTTTTCATGGTGAGGAAACATAAGGTCCATCCCACCACCATGTATGTCAAAAGAGTAGCCAAGATATACAGCACTCATAGCACTGCATTCAATATGCCAACCAGGTCTTCCAGGACCCCATGGACTCTCCCAAAAGGGTTCTCCTTCTTTGGCAGACTGTAAAATTAGCATAGTTTTGTAAAAGGTCATATATCAAAAGCAGCCAAACAGCACAGCAAAGTAAAACTAAATGTTACCACCTTCATCAACAACAAACAGTCAAAAACCACCTTGCTGCATGCATTTTTTTAAAGGGGAGGTAAATGTACAATTTAAATCTTTTGCATTCTTTTAGATGTGAACAGTGAGAAGACAAGGAATAAAAATAAAATAAAATAAATAAATAATAAAAATAATAAAAATAATAAAATAAAAATAAAAAAAAAAAAAAAAACATTGATGCAACAAGGCTCAGATCAAAAGAATCACATATAACACTATGGCTGGATATCCTCAAAAGTCTAAGCATGGTATACTTTGAAGTGTACAAGTATCATGTTATATCCAAAATTGAGGTGTTAATATATTACATCAATTAATTCCCAATAGGAATTAGAATTGAAGTAGAACATATGAGAGAGCAAACCACAACACAAGGAACAGAGCACGTAAGCTATTACAGAGTACAGACTCAGTTCACTCTCCAATTCTATCTGATACAACTAAATGGTTACACTTCCCTTTTATTAAAACCAAGGAAATGATTGGAATCTTAGAGAGAGAAATGGAAAAAGGTGGAATCTTGAAAGAGAAATAAAAAAGTTTAAAAATAAATAGTGGGTCCAAAAGAGTAAATACATCAATACATGTATCAAAAGGGGAAGAAAATGATTTTTTTATAAAAATTGTAGAACACATCTCAAAATGGAAAAAGGTAGAGTGTAAGTGTAACCATTATCTAATATAGAAAAGCATAATCATTGATATGAATTGGGGGGAGTAGTAACAACCTAGATAAAACCAAAGATGAATTCTGCTCCAATGATTTCCAGAAAAATATGGAAGGATAATAAAGATCTTTCGAAAAAAATAGAAAATCCTTACTTTCCATAATGCAAAATCAGCTGGATGTCTCTTTCTCGAGTCAATAGCTACTCGCTCACCAGCTCGATTGTCTTCCAATCTTCGTCCAGACAATTGTCCATAATCAGGGACCTTTGCCACCGAGAAGTAGACATCCCCATCCACACTATAGGCAAAGCCATTATCAACAATCTGCCAAGAGAAAGAGAGAGAGTATATAACCAAAAAAAAAAATAAAAAAATAAAAAATAAAGAGAAGTAAACTGAAGAACTTATTCTACAAAAATTGCAAGTCATCCAGAAAGTCCCTTCCTGAATTTGTGCAATATAGTCCTCAACATAAAACAATTTTATGTAAAAAGAATCTTTTCAGCCAACAAACTAGATATGGAATCACAACATGACCTTATGAATGAGCATATCCTGATAAATTCATTCGAAAAAATACCTGCTTAATCATGTCTATAATTTGTGGTATGTGATCGGAGACACGAGGTTCTACAGATGGAGGCAAACAATGCAGATAGGCCATGTCTTGGAGAAATTCGTCACAAAAACGTTTGCTAAGAGATATTGGATTCTCCCCCAGTTCGTTAGCTCTGGCAATTATCTACAGAATTCGAAAATTCCATACTCAGGTATCCTGTCAGACAAGTATAAGACAGTCGGTACATGACATTCATATTAACTCAAAGCTAATACTACATTGAAGAACAAACATGTTGATTGCCTTGACGTGACAAAACTTTTAGCTTTAAGACAAATTGATCACAAACATATAGTGTTAAGAGAAAGTTTAGGATAGGTAAAAAGATCCATTTTACAATTATAACAGCCAAAGGATGGGTATTCATTAGCACATGGCATTGCAGCTTGTTAACTAACCTTGTCATCAACATCAGTAAAGTTGCGAACATAACAGACTTCATAACCTATATGCTTGAGATGCCTGCCAAACCATCAAATTAAACAGAAACAGCACTAATCAGCTGACACAGTGATGATTAAGAATCACACATAACCAGTTCAAATGTTCAGTTAATCTAATACTTTCGTATCTATTAGTAGTCATCCTGCCAACCTTCGATCTTCCTAGACCATAGAGGCAATTTTTCAGTTTCATCACAAGTAAATTAAGTTCCCTATTCCATTAAAAGAGATATAAGTCAAACAATTACATTAAATCCTGATTACCACTCTAATTACAGCATATACCATCAAATTATGTAACCTTATCCCTTCAACAAATCCAATCTTTTTTTGGGTGAACTACAACAAAGCTTTTAACTTTCCATCATCAAACCAACAACTAAACAAAAATTTCTCCATAATACATTATAAACAATTAACAATTGATAACATCCATCCAAACAAAACAAATTAACAAACAGGCATTTACAATTCAACAAACCATAAATTTAAACAAAAAACAGAAACTTCATAGCAATAAAACCAAATTTATAACATTATAGTGCAAACCAACTTGCTCAGTGGTTAAAGGGTACTCAAAACACGGATCAAATCCCGTCTACATCATTGCCCTTCGCGACTCTCTCTACACCCAAACAAAGATTACAACATAACAAAGATCAAGAAAGAGGGAGAAAGAGTGAACCTGTAAAGAATATCAAAGGTAACATAAGCTCTAGCATGACCAATATGGCTGAAATCATAAGCAGTAACCCCACAAACATACATTCCCACTTTACCATCAATTTTAGGCTTAAACAACTCTTTTTGCCTACTCATTGTATTATAAAGCCATAATTCTTTCTTGATTTCACCCTCTAATTTCTGGTTATTTGAATCAATAATCGAATTATTAATGGTATTTTTACCATTAATTGAAGGGGTAGAACATAAGGAACGAACCCTTTTGTTAATTGCATAGTTTCTGGGGTGATTGGAGAATTGCAAACGGAATTGAAGTGGGGTTTTGGAGAGAGAAAGAGGGGTTAGATATGGCGGGAGGAAGGGTTTGCAGCACCTTGCTAGTGCTACCATTTTCGGCTATTTTGGAGATAATCTTGATGTGGTTTTGTCAATTTGGGTTTATGTACCACCACTAACTAACGATGGTTGATTTTGCAACGGGAGATTTAACAATTGGTTCAACACTCGGTTTAGCACTTTAACCCATTAAATCCCGGTTGTTCCATACTTCTTTTGGTTCATATACTCGTAGAATCGTTGTACTTTAATTATTTTGACTTTTGTCATTACTTATGTGTTATTCGATTTCACATATGTATAACACAACACAAGTTATTATGCAAACGGTGTATGATTAATATTTATGCTAAGTATCATAATTGTGTATGTTACACAATCTCAGAGTGTGTAGACACTAAGACACATACATGTTACAAATACCATGTGTGCATGTTAACTTGTTTGTTTTTGTATGTATTCATGCATCTTTACACAACCCATATAAGATGAATTATAACCACAAGGTCCACAACTAATCGTATGCAAGATCGATAATTGTAACCCTAACCTCAATGATATATACCATAAGTTCTTAGGTTATGTTAAACGTCACTATTTTTTTGTCACAAATTCTATTATTTCCTTTGTTAATTCTAGTTGGAATTGTTTGACTAAAACTATTCAGTATTACTCTTTTAGGCCGACTATTCACAAATAAGAGTGAATGGAGGAAGTACAAGACGATTTAATAGTCAAATTGTCAATTAGATTAGACTCAATTCAACTTATTTAACAACATATTGGGGTTTTTTTTTCGCATTTACTTATCATTAATTCTTTACCTTCGAAATTTTAAAAATTTGATAATTTCATAATTGAGAATTGAGATATACAGCTTTATATCTTAAGATAACATATTTTTAAAAAAATAAATCCCATCTTTTACATGTTTTTACTCAAACTCCTATTCTCGCATTTCAAATGCTCTCTACACCTTTACTCGTAATCGGTTTATATGGTAACTTTTGGTAACTTTTAACGTCTCACAACACGAGTCTCAAGTCTATCTCATGATTCTCACCTCAGATAGAGTAAGTTAAAGTACAAAACGGTGAATAACTGATAGTCCTTAGCTTGAGTCCTTGTGCACCGTAGTTGACAAAATTCGTAAAGTCATACGAGCCCCTTAAAATTCCCCGCCCTCCATCTTCTGACCGACTGCAACTGCTGCTGCTTTCATTCCACCCTCTTCCAATCTCTCTCTCTCTCTCTCCTCTTCTCTGGCGATTTCAATTCCGAGGTATCTTCTAACCCTAATTTCATCAATCTAATTCATTTTCTCCTTGCAATTTCAACTTCAATTTCAATTTCAATTTCTTCAGTAGGTTTATTGCTTCCAATTCACGTTTTCCTTTCAATTTCTTCTTTCCACCTTAACAAGTATGAATATTCGGATTTTTCTTTGGCAGTTAATTGAAGTCGATTAATTCATTTTTTTTTTTTTGGTGATTTTTTGATTTATTTCAGCTTAAAGATATTGTAAATTTGTTATGATCATATGAATTGATTTTTTGCGAATAAGTGATGGAGTAATTGATTTCAGTGTTTAGTGATGATGATGATCTTATGCACTAATTTATTGTATATTCAAGTTAATCTTGCGAGTAAGTAATGCAAATGTGCATAATTCAAATAACTAGTAGTTTGTGCTGATAATCGTATCATGCCCCCTTCGTTTGGAATTTTGGATGCATCGGTTTAATTTTTTTCACTAATGACTTTGATCTCGTTTATTTACTACGATTGATATGTAAATATAAATGTCATCTTACGAATTGTTATTGTGATAATCTCATTGTATATTTCTGAATGTCAATTTTTATAATTTTTTCTAGTAAATGATTAGAGATTTTAAGTTAAGGTACAAACAATACGTTATATTAGAGATGTATCTATCGAGTTCCTGACTTACTATTTCTTTTACATGTTTAAAAGCTTGTATGAGCCATGTATCCGATGTCCCTCTCGACTCTTATTGTTGTTATCCCTAGAAGCAAATCTAAAATAGGTTAATCTAATGAGTTAGTTTGGTTTGGCGATTGTTTCAGGCATGTTGATGACTGCTAAGAAACTGGAGGTTTTGGGATTGCAGAAGAACAAGGATTTGCTTTCTCAATTATCTTCTTTTCAGACCCTGCTGGATGATGTTTATGGATCTACCAGTCCCAGCATTGACGACTATGCTAATAGAAGAGATTTGATTCGTATTTTTAATGATATCGCTAGGGAAATGTATGGTAAGCTTTCTGTTATGTACACGAGGAACTATATCACCATATGCTAGTGGGTGTCCCCTTATAATTTTCATGCTAAACTTGGATCAATAGAAGAGGAGAGATAGTCTATTGTTATTTTGGTATTGGTACTGCTCACAGTGTTGTTAGATATTCTGTTGTTAAATAGTTTATCTTGGGAAAGTCTTGCAATTTCTAAATGGTGCTTCTTAAATGTTTGAAAGGTGAAGTTTGACACATTGCTCATTGTGAAGTGCATATTTTTGTGTTTGTGTGGATGTAATATTGACTATGTTAAGCTACATAACTTTTACTACCTATTGCACAAAACATATTGCCTGTGAGTGAATGTATAAATTCCTCATTTTAAAACTGTAATTCTGGTTTTATGCACATGTTCCTTGACAAGCTTTGCTTAGTTATCCATTGAATTTTTTTTTTTATCATTATTATTTTTTTTTATTTTTATTTTTTTTTATGCAGAGATGCCCAATAAATAAGCTAGTCTGAATCATTTTCTTTGCCCTTGAACATGAAGAAGTTTTTCAAATGTCTGAATTTTGCACAAGTAGTCTTGGTACAAGACCTTATATTAGACAGTTATATCTTAACCTGTTGTAGATCTTGCTGAGCAGTAGCTGCTGCACCAGAGCTGATTGCAACGTCAATGCAAGGGCACATATACTGAATGAAACTAAATTATCACTCATGACACACATAATAAACTACAATAATTAAGAAATGTAGAATGATTAGCTCTTATGTTACCTTTTTTATAGCCATTCACTAAGTAGTGGCATACTGCCGCTTACCTTATCTGATAAAATTGTGATTTTATGGATCCAAAAGATTGAATTGGAATATACTTTGTGCCTTTGCGGAATGTACTTTAAGAACTTTCAGAAGTACAGTATGCAATATAGTATTGGGAAGATAGTCTTGTTTTGTTGATTGTATATTGTATAGAGAAGTACACTGCTGAGCAAGAGCAAGAGCAGGTGATAGAGTGCAGACTGCAAAGCTTTTATTATTTTATTCTGTTTAGCAATTTAGTCTATTACTTTATGAATATACAAATGAGAAATATTTGTATGGTGATCATGAAACTACAAAGCATCCGGCCATCCCCTATGCATATTATAGTCTGCTGATGATAGCATTTATGATACGGTCTTATGTTTAGATACTAGAGTATTTGGGCTACTTTTCATGTTTCTTGCTTTTAACTTCTTTAGGTTGACTAAAAATAGTAGTGAAAACCTTTAAAGAATTTAGCTCGGCTTGCTGGAGGTTTTATTACCTAAAAAGAATATTTTGCGGCCTTTCGGTATAGTTGTTTAGGCCCCTAGGTTTTTTTTTCCCCTTTTTTTTTCTGGTTGAGGGGGGGGGGGGGGTGATTTTATCAGTATTTTTGTTTTTTGTAATGAGATTCAGGAGGAGCCCCTTAAAAAATCATAACCGGAAGCTAAAGCACAAAATTTAAAAAAAAAAAAAACCCCTTGATAACTTATTAATTAGAAGTAATCATTCTTACACTTTCCACCATTTACTTTAAGCATTTGTTTTTTGTTTGGGGATTGGGGGGGGGGGGGGTCAATCTTACCTTTTTCCCCTTGTCTTTATATTCAGGAAAATGCGTGGAAGAATACCGGTTTCACTTACAATTTAAATTTAAATTTACCTTGATTGTTAAAAATTAATTTAAAGTTTGGAGGTTATATTCACAAAAGAGTATGATCTGCTATTTATCTTGTTCTATTGTCTGTTGTATATAGGAAGACTCGTACTCTGAAATAGTTTCAAAAGGTACCCACAAGACCTCAGCTTAATCCTATATTACCAAAATTCCAAAAAATGTGACTAATTAAAAAGGACAAGTGAAATTAGGGATTATTATTGTCAATTGTGACCCCTTCACCCCTTTTTTCTTTGAAAACAAAGCCATTTATGTCATCATTTTTTTTAATGGTCGTGTTATACATGTATTATATTTATGTATCTATGAGGGAAAAAATAAAACCTCTCTAATAAATCCATTCTTATAAATCTCAGGAAATGAAGAATGCCCTGTAGTGGAGGATTTTGGATCATTCTTGATGAATATGTTCAATGCTAAAAGTGACCTTGATTTATCAATTAATTTTAGTAATCAGTTGTTTGAAGCTGATCGCATTGCAAAAATCAAGACCCTCCGCAAGTTTGCAAAGAAATTCTATGCCCTTCGAAGTAAGTAACCTACAAATTTCTCCTCACTTAACGTTTGTTAAGTTATGGCTCTCTTTTGATACTTCTTTTACTTAATCTTATAGAAGCTATTCCTCTGTTGAAATATCTAATGTATTGCACTTATTAATAGTTTCCTCGGTGCTGAAATCTGCTTCAAAATTATTGGTTTTGCGGCGGATAATCATTGTTTGTGTAAGATTATATTATAGCTATGTATAATATATAAAGTAGCATCCTTCATTTATGGTATCAAGTAGATAAACTAACTGATTTTTTTTGTTAACTTATTCAATTGAATTACTAAACCGATATATAAATGCTTAGGCACTTTCTTAAGTGCTAATTTTCTTAGAGGTAAGTATGCATGCAAATATTGTCTTTGACTGAAGCATGGTGTATTTGAATTTTGAAATGATGCTTTAACATGCGTAAAGGAAATATATAAGGCTTTAATCAGAGAAGTTACTCCCTCATTCCCATGTATAGTGACAATGAGGAATAATGCTTAGATTAACATGCATTAATCAAAGGAAAAGGACGATAAATTGGACATAATAATATGCATATGGGAATTTTATACTTTGAGATTGTGAGAATATTATAATTTGATATTACAGTGATTATTGCCTTATAAGCTTATTTGTGATGTAGAAACTTCGTCTTGACTCTTGGTATAGTACTTAAATTACGTGGGCACACTGTTCGCAGGAATAATGCAGAGTGTTTTTTTTTTTTTTTTTTTTTTTTTTTTTTTTTTTGGGATTAGTTGCAATTTTAGCATGTCATAGGTTTTTGTGAAACTTAGCAAAGTGGAGTTTGAATATAAATTCCACTTTGCTGCATTATGTGGCAGAGCAGAATAGGCTGTCTCTATAAACACTAAGTCAATAACTGGTGTATCTGAACAAGAGGTAGTTCAATATCTCCCTGTCTGGCCTTTATCTTGTTTGAAATGTTACTTTTCAGTTTGCTCCATTGATAAAGTTTCCAAGTTTTGTGGCTGTCAGTCACTATTATAGAGCTGGATCCTTTCTTCCTTGCTCCAAGCTCGGTTGACCCTTTTATATATTTGCAGAGAAAGGACATGTTACAACTGTGGAGCTGATCATGTCGGCTAGGGTGCCTGTATTAAAAGTTACTGATTCTGGATCTGGAATTGAATGTGATTTTTCGGTTGGAAATAGAGATGGTATTGCTAAATCCCACATTGTTTTCTTGATTTCGGCTATCGATGAAAGGTTTCAAAAGCTAAGTTTTATGGTAAGTAAAAGGAGAATCAAAAGCCAATCAGCTGTAGTTGGTAATAGCTTGCAAGGACTTGATTGAACATATGTTAGTTTTCCCTTTCATTTGCTCCGCATTAAGAGATGGATGAAGGTCTTTCTGTAAGATGGGTGAAAGATATAAGTGTTTCACTTTCTTGGGGGAAGTCACGACTTATAAGATTGTGGATGATACCAACTTATAGAAGCTAGTCACTCACATCACATAGGACACATATACTCACTATTCTATACTCTTTTTGTTCTTTTATATTCTACCGTATATAATATTAAAAAAGATGATTGGATGTTATATAAAGTAGGGGGAGAAAAAGTAAAAAAGGTTGGTGGGTGTAAGGATAAGGTGTATGAAGTAAGAGAGTGGAAAGTTGTAATTGTTGTGGGATAAAAGGGGTAAGCTTGTAAAGGGGGTATGCCTAAGATAGAATGAGCAAATTGAGTAGAACAAAAAAGGTCAAATTTGGAAAGTGAGTAGAACATAAAAGAACGAAGGGCGTATTGCGTATTTTATTTGGTGCTTTGCTGTTGTTTAAGTGTGCTAATTTTTTTTGGGTTGGGCAACAGCGACTTTCAATGATTTATAGGCTGGATTATGATACGAAAATTAATATACAGAAGGGGAAAATTGTTGTGGATTTTATTTGCTGCAACTAAGGCCTGTAATTGAGAAAACATGATTTGATTTTTGAATTAATTGACTGTATGAAAATATGATTGGGGCTTGTAGTTCAATGAGAGCTCCATTTGCTATTTGGGTTGTGTTTTATACTGAGTGCTGACTTTGTCACTGTATTAAATACCCAAAATAAAAAGGAACTGAACTGTTGATCTGTAGAAACATATTTGTGTTAACCTTTTCATTTGCAACCGATCTTGCAGTTGAAAGCATGGGCTAAGGCACAAGATATCAACAGCTCTAAAGATGGTACACTGAATTCTCTATCACTGATATTACTGGCGGCATTTCATTTGCAGGTATGTTACTTGGATCAACCTATTATCTTTATTTTTTGTTTTTTTTCTTGTATCTTAGAATTTTACCAATGTCCTAAATTATAAAGATGATCAAGATTATAGAAAAAGATGTTAATCAGAGTGACTATGCACTGCAGTTTTATATTGTATGGTTGGGAATATTACCATGTAATTTGTGCACATCAATGCGCGAACAAATGTTTTATCAGCATTTTTTACCATTGATTTTTCTCCAAGGGCCATCTGAATAGTCATTTTGTTGGCTGATGCTTGTTGCAAGTTCCCTGCCTCAATTCTGGTGATCAGACTTGCATTGATACTTGCTGCTGAATTTGTGCTAATTTCATGACCATTGAACTGTTCCAGATTTTTTAATGTGTATTTATTTCCAGATTTTAGATAATCTTTCTTTCCAGAAGGTTGAAATATCATCTTTGCACCATAAAATGACTGTTAGTCTATATTGAATGCTTCTTGGCAGAGTTTTGTACAAGTGTTGAAGACTTGAAGTATATAATCATCTTGATTTTATAACTGTGTTTATTATCCTAAAAAGTAAAAACATAAAGTCTGTCTTCTATTTATCATATTGGCATTTGGCAATGACATAGGTTATTAATGATTGGGGTTCATAAATAAAGTTGGGACATTTCTTTATCATTGACTTGACTTTTCTTCAATGATTTCTGGTGGCTCTATGTTGATTGATGCAGACTCGGGACATCCCAATATTACCTCCATTTTCTGACATATTGAAAGGTACTTTTTTTTTTTTGTCCTGATCATGAGTATAAATATAAAATATTAGATGGATCCTCTTTTTTCTTTTTTCTTTTTTCTTTTTAGTTGTTGTTTGCTTCTGCCTAGAGAGAAGTGGAGCTTAATATTTCAAATAGTCAGTCTCAACTCTCAAGACTTGATATGAGTTGCAATACTTGCGAACCTCTGTTTTTTCTGTAGACAAAATGATACTCTGGGGTGATTTGTGTACACGTCATTTCTGAATTTGCCATTCGTTTTACTGAATATTATGCTGGGAATGGTCATATAGAGATGAGATCTCGAATTTTCAGCATTTTTGTTTTGACTACTTTTTTTACGTCACGCACCCCAGATGGAACAGACCCGGAGGCTGTGAAGAAAATAATTCCTAGATTTTTGAAATATGGAATTCGAAATAAAGAAACTCTTGCTGAGCTCTTTGTATCTCTGTTGGTTAAGGTAATCATTTTGATTATTATGATATTATCTCGGTTTCAAGTTATGGGGTAGGTTTATGGAGTATGTATGTTTTTAATTATTTCTCATATATCACGGTTGCTCTAAATTTCCATTATGCCATTTTATGCAGTTCTTAAGAAGCACATGACATAATAGTCAATTATTTTACTCTTTTAAATTTAAATGCTTACTGTTTTATGTGCTACAGCTTAAAAAAAACACATTTAAGTTTTGTATCAAAAAAGGGAGTTACATGATATGATTGGTTTAGAACCTGTTTTTATCTATGTCAGTAGTTTTGTACAATTCCCACTGGTTTTGATATCTTCCATTGATTTTCTTGCCATTATAGATTGAATCAGTGGAATCATTGTGGTCGAAGGGAATTTGTGTTAGCACTTTTGAGGGAGCATGGATATATAAAAACTGGAAAGCAACAGGTTTGATAAGAGTAAGCTGCCTGACTTTATTAACTGAAGTGTACGCCTGTAAATTTTAATTCAAATAATTTTTTTGATCATATTGTCCTATAGCTTCCTACCTGAAAATCTTGCAGATCGAGGATTTTACTGACAGGTCCCAGAATACTGCAAGAGCAGTGAGGTCTGCTAAAATTACCAAGATATATTCATGTATCCGGCGCTCTGTGGAACAGATTCAGCTCTTTACCAAGGGAATGATTAGTGCTGACAATTTGAAGAGTCTTTTATTTGGTAAAGTTCCACCTCAGACCAAGAAGATAATTGCAAATGCCTATGATTCAAAACTATCAAAGTCTGTCCCACAAAAAAGAAAGAAGTGCCCGACACAGGGGGCTCCTGCTGAGGAGCAAAGACCTGGAAAACAAGGTAAGCATTGTCATAGTCCTTCCAACACGAAAGTCCCAACACCCTCTAGGACAGGCAGGGTAAAAAAGAAGTCCAGAAAAAAGAGGAAATCTGTCCAAGGCTCTGGAGTAATTATACCTCCGCATATTCTGGATGGCCAACCGCCTCCCTATTCTAACCCTTATGTTCAAGGTTCTGCAGGATTTATACCCGATAGAACTCATGTTGAGACTTTGAGAGACGCTTCACCAAACTATCCTCCACGCCAACCTATTTCCTTTTCAGGTTATGGAGGATTTAGACCAGAGAGAAATCATGAAATGATGAAATATGCTGATTCCAATTTTCCACAGCACCAACTGCCCTCTCATTCTAATCATCTACAAATCCAAGGTCATAGTGGGTTTAGATCAGAGAGAACTCATGTTCACAATTTAGTTCATGCTCCAAATTTCCCGGCAGGTCCATTTTCTGTTTTTAATCCACCAGTCCAAGGTTTTGGAAGATATATGCATGATAGAATGCATGTTGATACACCGATCTACTCCGGCTCAATGAGCCGACCACATCCCCCTGCTAATCTTGCTGCAGGATTTGGTCCTGAGGCCCATGTTGAAACTATATACCATCCTGCTAATAGTTTTCAAACATCTCTTCCGTATACTTCTTCCTATAGACCAAGTAGTACTGCAGTGCCTTCCCATCAGCCTTACATTCCTACTGCTCCTTATACAGATCCTGCTGGATTGCAAAGACGGCATGATACTCGCCAATCTTTCCAACATGTACCTTACTACCCTTATTAGCTGTGAACTTCTGTGGTGGACTTTATCAATAGTCTAGGGACGGCATGATAGTTGTTACATTATTACACAACACTTATGTCGTTCATAATAGTAATCATCAACTTCCATTTTCTTTTCAAAACAGCCTCGAGTAAAATTTGAAATCTGAATATGATTACTCTTGAGAGAAGATAGCCTTAATGTAAATTATTACTCTTTTTATAAAATCTTTAATTTATTGATGGACGAATCACAAATTCAAGATTTGTTAGGTTAATAACAATTATAAGTTCACAAATAGAATAAAGCCAAGTAAAACCTTGTGAATCAGAAAGTATGGAGAAATCGGACTGAAAATGAAGTAGATAAGACATGATGTGATACAATGGTTAGCATTCAGCTCAATATATCGGACTCAAAACTTTTGGCATTCACGAGCTTAATATAACTTGTGTGAACAAGGCCTGTATTGTAATCAATAATAATGGATGTACTGATAATAATTTTCTTGTTAAGGCTTATGGAGGCCTTGTGTTTTTTCTATACAGCTCCTACACCAAGCCCCCACCCCCGAATGCTCCTCCTGATTCCTCTCTTTGCCTACACCCGGATCATGCCACAGAGCACACTTTGTCTGCAGGAAAATAGAATAAATATTATATTTGAGTTTTTGGCAAAAAATATGATCGTCTAAAAATACAATAATACCTTGTCGGTTGGTACTACAACAAAGTCGATTATCATCTACGTAAGTGGCTTGCAATCCCATCATCCATGAACCAACTGATGTATCATCATGTGCATACGTCTTTAAAGATACACTAGAGGAAAAAACAATTAAAGTATTAGGAGCTAGAAAATCCTAAAATGCTTGGCCAATTCAAAATATGAGCATAGTTAAAACAACCTGCCTCGATATTCAAAATTTATAATAGCTAATACACATTTTAGTGAGAAGACACTTCTACAAATCAATTAGCAACCTTAATTGCCAAATTCAGAATACAAGTATGGTTAAAACAACCTGCCTCCCAACTATTAGGCTGGAAATTTGATTCTGTAAAAAAACAACTTACTAGTGCGGTTCTGTTTTTATCACGATAGGAAACTTAAGTATTGGCTTGTCTCAGCATTGTGCACAATTACCCTTAATAACAAGGGGGATTCGGATATTCTTATTGGTTGCAAATCAACATTTAGCTTATTCTAACATTGCCATTTCCAGCCCAAAGTTTAAAGGACTGTAACCACCCCAATAGTTCAATTTGATTGTATAATCGAGTTATCTGGGCAAAAGTAAGGCAAAAACTACCTGTTCACAAATATGTACTCTGATAAGCTTTTGGACAGTATTACAAGTGAACTGGCAGCATGTCGGAAGTACCTGATGCAAACAATGGAAAAAAAAAAAAAAGGCGTCAATAGCTGACATAGTGACATATAACAAGTCCATTTTCTGCCATTGAAGACAGTATGTTGTGGATAAAGCATATTATGAGTGCAAAGATTGAGTACACCATAAATTAGCTAGTTATTGCATTACAATCAGCAAATCAGCCTCACAAAAGCCTTACTTTCCCCCCACCCCTCCTCTTTTTTTAAGCAATCCTTATCTATGGCTGAAGCAACAAATGAAATCAACAGATAGCAAAAGATTGAATCTGTAAAAGGTTTAACTTACGATTTCTGATCACCGAACTTCCACCACTCAGGCTCGTACCATTGTTTTCCCCTGGACAATAATGAACATCATGAAATTCCAAACATTGTATTCAATTTGTTAGCTGATATAAAAGATAAGCTACAATAAGAGATCAAAGCTTACACACACACACACACACACACACACACAAATACAAGCTAAATCTAGTAAAAAGACATGAGATTTACTCTTCTGCTATCACGTCTCCAGACTTCATACATCCAATATATGCACTCTGCTGACCACGACGGCTCTCGAGAAGTCCAATCAACCCATCTGATAAATAAAAGAAAAGCAAATGGTGAGCTGAATACATTAGAAGACAATTAAGTCGTGTATAAATCATATACATATAAATAAGGGTTGACTTTCACGGATTTACCGAGGTCAAGGTCAATACTATCATCAACTTTTACATAGAATTCAGCATCCCAATTTTGTACAGCAGTACTGAAGAAGAACTTCGCTTTCTTTGGCAATTCTTCTTGAGCCTCCTCATGCCCTTCCTAACAATTAGTCAAAGAAAATGCATGCATTACATGAGTAAAGCCAACCAGACTTAGGCAGGTTACAAGCAGATCCTTTAGACATAATCTGCCATACTAGCACTTCACAGAACCAAAAAAATAGCATATACCTAATAACTAGATACAAAGGAGAAACCTAATACTTAGTTAAGGGAAAATAAATATTTTGTTTACCCCTTCACTTAGCACATAGCCACGTATAATGATTAAAGCTGAAATCAGAAATATACAAACATCTGTAAATATTTATATCTCTAAGTTATTGGCAAGGAAGGTATTCAAGATGGAAAAATATGATATAAATCAAGATACAAGAATGAAAATCATTCAAATTGCAAGGAGCAGTAAATGATTACGGGAAACATTTAATTGTTTATTTGAGTGCAGTCTCTCACGAACACGGTCAAGTACGCACTTAGCCATAGCAACATCAGCAATAAGTCAACCAATCAATCAAAGCCTTAATCCCATAAGTAAAAAAAATAAAATAAAAATAAAAATAATCAAGGTCTTTCATTGAGCTAACAGTCTTTGACTCACAAGAATTAAGAAATCTTTAGTTTGGCGGTTTTCCTCATCAATGCCACGATCCAAGCTATCACCTCGATTTGGACTGCATTTCAGAAAGTCAACGAATAAGTAATGTCCTAGAAAAAATCAAGATAGTAATAATAGGAAAGCAAAGAATGATAGCAATGTTCAACATCTTGCAAAATGGGAAGTACAAAGACCAGAAAAGGTGTTGAGCAGAAGAAAAGACCTCCGACCAATAACAAATCGTATGACAATTCCTTTCTCCTCCAGTTTTTTCAAGTTATCACCTGAAACAGTAATCATGGAACTTGTGATACACATGCTAAGTTGCAGATACAGAGTTTTAATAAGCTTTTAATAATCAACAAAACCATACACATCGGCAACCTATAGAAATATCAAAGAAATTGCAAACCAAGCAGGCAGCAAAAATTTAGTGGAACATATTTTGCTGAAGGTGCATGATAATCCAACATTAAAAGATGTTAAGGCCAAAGGATTTCCCCAAAGGATAAGTCCAACATCTCTAGTAAATCAATAATGATTTATTACAGGCCCATCACTCAGGCCTCGTCAATTGATAAAATTACTAGTACAACAGCAGGCAACACCAAATAAACAACCTAGACTCTTAGAGACCATTCATAGATTGCACATGATAAGCCATGCAAGTTATGGAATACCAGAGAGCCAAAAGTAGACATTGCAATAGTGATATGGTCATACAAATTAAGAACAACGTTCAATTCAATGGAGGATATGAGAGAAGGAAGAGGGAAGGAAAATGGAGATGAGAAAACAGACACAAGATCATTGATTACAAAGTAAAAGAGATCCCCAACCAATTTTTACTTTTTTTTATGACGCAACCCAACAAATTTTTACTTGTATGAGAATAAATGAAAAAAAAAAGAAAGGGAGGATATCATAAGATTATGTAAAGCAAAAGGCTAGATACATAGTACTCTAGTAACTAGTAATAAAGGGTAGGTAGATATCATGATATTCATGAAATTATGTCAGTGATCCAAATTTCTATGAGAGACATTAGCATAAGGTAGTTTAAATGGGCGACAATTGTAGATGCTAAGATTGCTAGCATGAAACTAAATAGAGAGACTGAACATTAACCTCTAGGCATCCATGAGCCTCGAAAAGTATTGCGCTTTAAACGACTTCCAAATCCGGTGTAAACTCCAATAACAGCAAGAAGCTTCCTATCAGCAGAACCATCTTGTTTTCGCTGATTTCTTAGAAATCCTTGACTCTTAGCCAGTGTCAAGTCCATCTCTGCCTCAGCAATCCTTTTCTCCAGATCTCTTAAACAACCAACATTGTAAATATCAGTGAAAATGATCAAATGCAACACAAAAGCATCCACAAGCTGTATGTATTTGGACTTAAGAAGTACAGATACAAAAAAAAAAGAATGGGAGCAGTACTTGCATCCTAGCACCATAAGCTTATCATCTACAGTAAGAACCTTTGGTCTCTGCAAAGAGAAAATGGAAACAAAATAAGGACACGAGTATTATAATCAACCAGAAGGCCAGAACTGAAGAGACTAAAATCACTAATGGGAAATTTTCAGCCATTGCTAGCTCAATAACACGGAAAGACCTATATAATCTCATAGTGTCCTTCCTGCATCAACACTTTAGTGCAAATAGGATACAAACCCAAACTTCCAATCCAGTTATAGGATACAAACCCAAACTTCCAATCCAGTTATAGAATAACAAACCTGGTCTGAGTTTTTCTGGAGAAGATTGACCAGTAAAGTTCGGTTCTCAGCATCCTGCCACAACCTGATTATGTGACACGGAAGTTAAAGACAAGAAGAGCACACATTAATACACAAACACACATCTTCCACACATGTAAAAGCATATCTTTCTTCTCGGACTCAATATTAGACACTAAAGTGCTGGAGTACAACCATAAGGAGCCAACATCCAACACGACAAATTACTGAATTCGATCTAAAACCTACAAAATTTTCACTCAGAAATGCCAAATCGAAACCTATGGACGTTTAATTAAATTGAAGGAGAAGGACGCTAATAACTTAATTAACACAGTTCTAGGTTGATTGCCTATTGAGTACTGACTAATGATGAAAACAGATCAAAATCCAATGAAATTAGATCAGTAAGTTCAAATAGTAGTAAAAATAAAATCAGATGATCAATCATCAAAAGTTCAAAATGATCATTAATTCGTAATAACAATGAAAATATGTTATCAATCCGATCTGAAAACACCAGAAATTGATCTAATTACAACCCTAACATTAATCAACAGAGCAGCCTAATTCTTCAATTAGGTCAAAATAATCTTAAAACAATCAAAAATTGAGAATTCACACTAATTTCTCACATAATAAATGCGCTGAATTCTACATAAATTACAGCCAAAATTCTCCCAAAATCATAAAATTTCTCCAAATTCATCGAAAAATCAACAAATTATGACAAAATTGAAACGAAACAAAAGTAAGAGAGAGAAAACTTGACCTGCCGGCGACGTAGAGACAAGCGACGCAAGAAAGGAAGGCTAAGAGAAGAGAAGGTTTAGCGGAAGAAGAAGACGACGAAGAATTGTAGGCAGATGATCTTCCGACGCCTCTTCTCTCTCCTCCGCCTTTCGCCGCCGTCGTCAATGGCAGTGAACCCTCCATTTTCGCCGAACAGAGAGCACTTCAAGGTTGGGAGCTTCAACTTGAAAGTTAAGTGAAAAGCAGTAATTAAAAAGGGTATTCAATCAAAATAGAACGTTGTCGTTTAAGTACAAGGGTGTTTTTTTAGCTGTCACTCGATCAAGCGAGATGTCCAAGTCGAGTTCGGTGAGATCGGATTGGGTTGAGATCAATTTTCAAATTTGATTCACACTAAATTGGATAATATTTAAGTCGGTTTTCGAATCAAGTGAATCGGGTCAGGTTTTGAGACCTACCTCGGTGTAGATTGTGTAAAAGTCAAAAGTGTGTATTTTGTATTTTTATTTTTAATTTTTTGTACAAAATAATAACACAAATTCTGGATTAAGACGGAGCTTACGCCTGACGGACTTTCATTAAATTATTGCAAAACGAGTTAAAGTTACCCTAATTTAAAATTCTCATTTTTATAAGCAAAATTTTTTAAGGTTATCGTTACTCTTAAATTGATTGTCTTATAATAAAATTAACGTAAACCTATCTTACGGAAAACTTGAAGTAAAAATCACAAACTTCATAATTAAGGTTTTATCAATGCTACTAGTATTAATTTATATTTCAATAACACATAATTGAAAAAACATAAGTACTAAAATGGTACTACAAGACTACTCGTATTTCATAATTAACGACGAGAAAAAAGATAAAGCATAATACTAATATTGTAATTAAGAAAGAAAGTAAGTACAAAAACAAGCAAAATCTAAAAGTCGGGCATAAACCATATAGGAGCAAAGTATTTAGAAATTGTATCACCACCATCATAGAATGATGTAATATTTCCGGATGTCATGTCAAACATACCCATATCATGTCCACGGACGTCAGTTCCCATTGAAATACCCCAATACATTCTTTCTTCATCGTCAATATAGTATATAGCGTTCTTTTGGCAATTTGGAGCATTAGATATGTGAAGAGCACTAGCATAGTTATCACCAACAAATAACAAATAATCACCCAAATCCTCAACATTTTCCCACGACGAAGATTTTGTGTCACGAACAAGCTTATAGACCTTGAAATTAATGGTACGGTAGCAACGTTTATTGTCCCAGCGGTATATATACTCACCTTGAGCATCTTGATATTCATCCGCAATACCAGACTCTCTTTGGCGTAAGACTAAAAGTAAATCACCAACTAACTCCACCATATACATCTCTCCTTCAGTCGCTATTTCTTGGATTGATGTTTCTTGTGTTGTTCCATACAAATTGTAGGGAAAGGTAGTATAACCTTTAGCCATAACAGGACTAGAAGAATTAGCCGCAATACTAGCTATATCACAATATGCAATCCCTCCATTACCAGTTCCACCAATATGACTAGACAAGATGACTACTTTTCCATTCCAAACCATGGCATGATGAATAAAAGGGCGGTGTGGATTTCGTGGCCATGGTTCAATTACTTCAGTCCATGATTTGTCTCCAGGACGAGCAAAAGATATACTATCAATTGGGTAATGGATCGCAAACACAACTAGCTCATCAGTGTTGTTGCTTCCAGGAATCTTTAATACAATGAATTTTCGCACCAAAATTTTCATAGCCCAGGGATAACTCTCCATCATCTCATCTGATGATGATCCGTCTTCATCGTCTGCTAAACTGTTTTCTTCGAATGTGTAAGTTTTTGAGTAAGCTGGCAAATCATACAACGAAGGGAGGCTTAATTCAGCTTTAGTAATCGGATTAAATAACTTAACGTTCTTGTTAAAGTCATGCATCACAATCCACCCACAAGACGAACCCCAACATCTTTTCTCGGATATCTGAGGAAGCATCATTTCGTAGCACTTGTTTTTGCTTAAGTTGAAAAATTTCCTACAATTCGAGTTGTAGTCGTTGCTTGGCTCCAGCTCCGGCTCCGCTAGCAGCAACCAAGGCGGAGTTGGTTTATTTTCACGGCTCCACTCGGGTATAACCGTGGAGTAGGAAACATGATTCCATGAATGACAAACAGCGGAGAAACGAATAACTTCCTCAACGGAATCCAATTTCAAACCAATTCCAGCAACAATATCAGAGGGCAATAACGACCAATCACACATCTACGACATTATCACATAAATAATTAAGAGTCTTAAAATCAAATCAATTCATAACAAAGAAATAGATAAAATCCTCAATGGTGTTCAATTTCAGTGAACAATACAAACACTTTAAATTAGAGGTTAGAGATATAATCAATATGCGAAAAATTTGGGAAGCTAAACCAATTTGACACAACTCAATTATGGCAAATCAAATCAGTACACTACATTAGTATTCTTATAAACTTATTCAATTGCACCCAAAAAAAAAAAAAAAAAAAAAAAAAAAAAAAAAAAAATCTTATTGAGTAATTGGAAAACAGCAATTACACCAATTGAGTAATTAATCTCAACATCAAAGACCAAAATTGAACGAAACAGAGTAAAGTAACAAAACCTTACCTTAGTATAATTTTCTGTGTAATTAAGTTCCCCAACGAAAAAACTCTTTTTTTTTTTTTCCCTTTTTTTTTTTTTTTTTAAGACAAGAAAAACTCTTTATTTACTGAAGCTGGAAACTTGAATTTATAGGAAACAAAAATCTACCCAAATACGAGCAAAAAGATGATTTTTTTCCTACTGTAATATTAATTCTAATTACTTCCGACTTTCCTAATAACTTTCCGTATTTTTCATAAATTCAATAACATATACGGCAATATTTTATTTTTTAAAATAAAAATAAAAGAAAGTTATTATATTATTTATAAATTTAAGGAAATTTTGACTTTTACCACCTACAAAAATAATAAAAACTAGATGAAGCACGGTTTGTTTGATTTTTCTTATTATTATTTTTTTATGAGCTAATGTTTGCTATATATTTAGATAAAATTTCTAATATTAAAAGATAATATTTAATTAATTTAAACTTAAAAATCTCATTCGCCAATTATGCTTACGTGACATTTGAATTATTTAATTCTAAAAGAAATTAATAATCTCTTATTTAATTGGCTACTCCTAATATTTATAATCCTACATGGCGCGCTGAGAAAATTAGATCTTAGCTCTCTAAAAACTCGGGAAAAAACTCCCCTTTATATATACTAGGGCAGCTAACGTGCGCGCGTCATAGCTAGCCATATCTTGGAGGTTTTTTTGGTTTGGCTTTTAAATCACAAAATTAGTTAAATTAACAATAAGAGAAATTTTTCCTAAAAAAAAAACAATAAGAGAAAATATGTAATCAACTATATTTAGGTGGTATAAATGTTCAAGACAACTAACATTTATGAAAGCATAAAAGTACATAAATATTTTAGAGGGTATAGTTGTCTAAACACTATTCATTAAAATAGCATCTACATATTAATGAGGGTATGTATGTAAATACACATTTTGAAGGGTATAATTGACATTACACAATTCATAAGAGTATGTTTCTACTTTTTATAAGGTAGGGATATATTAGATTAGATAGATTGCTTTACTACCTCCAATATATTTGTCCGTCTTCCTATGTTGGAGTCGTTAGTTTTTGTTAGTTTAGTTGTTTGTTTATGTTTAGGGTATGTTTCTGTGTTAGAATTTATCAAAAAGGTAATCATCTTTTGCCTTATTGTCAGTTTATTGGTAAAGATTTGTTCGGGATCACAACGATTGTCAAGTTTTCAAATGCCTTCAAGCGAATCAGATGAAAATCATCCTTACAGCTACAACAAATTGTTAGACCGTCTCTCCGAAAAGGCTATATATTCCAGCGATGTGTGCGAGAGATGTACCACAATGCAAGAATTTCAACGATCGTAGCTTTGACGAACGAAACCCTAGTTTGATTCAATTTTATGTATTTGTTAATGTAGATTTTATTTGTAGTTTTTCACAAAAATGAATTGATTTGTAAAAATAAAAATAAAAATAAAAATAAATAAAAAAAAAAGTTGTAGTAGGAGTTTAAGTTCATTAAATCATTAGAATTGGTTGTTACGATTATATTAAGTTATCTTTGCAATTTCCCTTCTTATTGGTCTCTTGTAGCTTAGTCTTTTTTATTCTTTATTTAATTTATTGGCTTTAAATTAAGGTTTTAGGGCCTGTTCTCATTGACTGAACTCAGCTGAACTGAACTGAACTGAACTGAACTCAGTTGAAATGAAGTGAATTGAAATGAATATTTTATAAGAGAAGGAAATTAGGAGATGAACTGAACTGAACTGAACTGAATTGAGCTGAACTGAACTTGTTTTGGGTGTCTTTGTCCCTTGGGAGAGTTACAACTCAAAGACTGGTCCTGCTGACTCTGTACCTGCAAAAACAACGGAGACACCGGTTGGGTGGTGCTCCGCCTCCAACGCTCAAGTTAGTAACTTGAAGGAGAATAAAAAGTGCGGAAATTTAGGTGGGGATCTGCTTGGATTCCAAGCTCAGGTGTTCTCTGATGAGAGAGAGAAGGATGTAATAAATGATAGTAAATTTTCTGAATTGTCCCCCATTTTGGGGGAATATCTCCCTATTTATAGGGTCCTTGGGAAAGGTGCCCTCCCCTAGGTCATCTGACCTAGGACAGATGGGCTGCGCCGCAATCAATGCGTTTGGGAAGTTGGGCCTCTGAAAGCCGCCATTCTGAGAATGTATCTGGGAAGGCCACGTGTCAACTGGGGATAGGTCAGAGGTGACCTGCCAGCCCTTGACACGTGGCAGCCCCTCATTGGTCCACGCAGCTTGGGTAAAAAATCCCCTAATCATTTGCCCCTCACAGGTGCCACGTGGCAGGCCACGTGGTGCCTGTGACACGTGTCACCCTGTGAGAGGTGAGCAGTAAAAACGGCTAGGGTTAACGGTCATTTTTCCGTTTACCCTGCCTATAAATAGGAGTTTACCCCCCCCCCCCTTTTCTCTTCTCTCACTTCATTCATCATTTTCATTAGAGAGAGAAGGAGAAGTTTTTAGAGAGAGGTGCTCTAACTCCGACTGTGTACTTGCCATTTCAAGATTCCCGCGTGCTCACTCAAGAACACCCGGTCACCGGCTGTAGCTGCTTTCAGATTTTTCAGAGCTTTTTTCAAAGTAAGGTAACTATCCGTTTCCTTCCTTCAGTTTTCTTTTACTTGTATACATTCTTTTTCAAAACAAAATAGATGGACTCTTCATTCACACACACGGCACGACCTAGGACTCTCAGCCGGTCTCCTGGTACGGCTGAGTCTAGAACCGGGGGTGCCCTTTCCAGACAATCAGATCTCCTTTGATCATCCCCAAATCCCTCCCTCTCTGTGTCTGTGCAGGACACAATGGCCAGAGTTAAACAAACGACTGTCAAGCCGAGACACCGGCGCGCTAGAAGAGTGCGCGCTGACGAGGTTTCTAGGGAGGAGGGCTATGAGAGTCCGGATGAGCCGGAGATTTCTGAAAGTGGCGCCTCCTCACAAGAAGTGAGTGAGTCAGGCGGCAAAGAGGCCGCCTCATCCTCTGAACCAGAGGAAAGAAATGGGTCAGGCGGCGAAGAGGCTGCTGAGAGATCAGAGTCGGAAGCTTCCGGCTCTGCACAAGAGAACTTCGCGGCTGACTATCAAGTGCCGGCGAAGACTGCAGATAAGCCTGACCCCAGAAAAATAAGAATGCTGCCGGCTGACAGGGCCCTACTAAAGAGCAGCTTCAAGGTCTTTAAAGAAAAGCATCCATTTGGGAACGGGTGGTATGTGACGGTTCCGCATGCGGACGCCGTTATGGCCTGGAAGGATGATATCCCAAATGCAGACAACTACTTCGTCTGCTACGAGGCGGTTATTGAAGCCGGCCTCCGATTCCCCCTCCATACTGGGATCAGGAAGATCCTCAAGGGGTATGATCTAGGGGTCTGGCAGTTAACTCCGAATTCGTGGGGGAATATACTCGGGTATATTGCCGCCTGCGAATTTCAAGATATAGAGCCTAGTTTTTCGGCCTTTGCTCATATGCACTATTTGAGCAGGGCCCCAGGCGGTCATGGGGCTTGGTATACTCTCACAACCTTGCCCCAATATTAAATAACTTTGGACAAGGTGTCCAAATGGGCTGGATGGAGGGAAAGGTTTTATTTGATTTCCTCTCCATCCCTTGAACACAACCGGACACTGCGCCGGTATAATCAGGAGCCGGCACTCCTGGGCAGGAAATGCGCTCTCCCGGAGCTTTCTGCACGAGCCCGCCGGCAGATCATTGATCCTGGTTTCTTTGAAACCACCACGGCGCACATGGACGACGGGACGGAGATAATTGTCCCTAAGAATTGGATCCCCCATCCGGATTTTTTCAAGGATAAGAGGTTCCTATCCGCTTGTGGGCTTAGCACAATGTTTCCCCAGGGTAGATCCCTATACTTGAAAAACTTTGCCTTGCTTTCAATAATAATTTCTCTTATGTTTTTCTGTGACTGATATTCCGTCTGACTTTGCAGCCGAAGCTAAAAGGATGGTGGACCCGGCAAAAACTCCGGCTAAGCATGCTGCCCAGCTGCGCAAGAAGCAGCTGATGGCTAAGAAAGCGTCCTTGGAGGCCAAGGATGCAAAGAAAGGCGGGGTAAGACCGCCTGCCCCAATGCTCATTTTAACGAATTCGCTTAAGTATTTTGCCGGCTACTAACATTTTGTTTTCCTTGCTGTAGGGCACCAACAAAGTTATTCCACGCTCCTTCACCAAGCACGTAAAAAAGACTGGTGAGGAGCTCAAGACTCCGGCTGCCAAGGTCAGGCGGACCCCTTCCCAGACAACCTCCACTGCCAAACCAGATCGTCCTACGACTGGTGGCAAGTCTCCCTCCAAAGTACAAGCGTTGAGCGAAAGCTCAAAGAGGACGGAGGGGAAAATGTCGGATGCCTCAGAGGAGGCATCGAAGAGTGGCGTGCCACTCAACGCTGCAGCCGACACTGCAGCGGCTGGGGAGGGTTCCACTCCACAGCCCAGAACTCAAGGTAAGGCTACCATTGAAATCCCTTACCCACTTGACTTTATGAGGGTCAAGACTAAGGTAGACCCATCCGGTGGCTCAGTGAGCAGCTGGGGACGGATGAATGCTGCCTATGCCGCTTCCCTCTCACCAAATACTTCTTTTGGTGCAGATGCTACCTCCGGGGCACCTGACTTCCCGGGTTTTGCCAAACGGATGGTGAGGACCCTCACCCGGACAGAGAAAACCTCAGTACCTGATTTACAGGTAGTGGACTTTGACCGGATAATGGGCCAGCTGGCGGAGGTAAGCTGTCTTAACTCTTAGGCTTATATTTTCGTTTCATTGTGTTAAGCGCTAACTTTCCCGGCTGGCTTACTCAGGTAATGCTGAGAGTAGACGGGCTCCGAGTGCCCTTCAGGCGGAAGCAAGAAGAGGTAAATGACGCCAAAAGAAGGGCAATCGAAAATCTCAACTCTGCTGAACATGCATATTATATGTCTGAACTTTCAATTAAAGCAGTGGAGTTGAAACAGGAGGAGCTGATTCAGACCCTGACGGCTGCTAACGAGGCTACGAACAACCGGGCCAACGACCTTGAGCAGAAATTGAAGACTGCTGAATCTAGCCTCAAGGCGTTAGAAGGTGCTGATACTGAAAATACTCGACTCCGGGCTGATAACTCCCGGTTGGTGGTGGCGCTGGCCAACCAGAAGACTGAGCACCAGGATGAGCTTGCCAAGGAGCAGGCCCGTCTGGTCCAGGAGAATGAGAAAGACACAGAAGCCCGCCTGCGGCTAGCCTGGAAACTCCTCAACCCAGAAGTGGACTTCGAATATTACAAGTTGAGGTACGATTATGCCACGGCTGTGTATGATGCTCAAATTCTGGGAGAGGAAGCACCGCCTCGCTTCAAGGTTTGGGCTGATGAGCAAGGATATGATGTCTCCGACGAGGAAGAGGAGCAGGCGGGGGAGCAGGCAGACGGTCAAATTGAAGAGGACCAGCCTGAAGAGGCTGTGAATACTGAAGCAGACCTTCCCCCGGCGCAGGACCAGCCGGAACCCCAGCAGCCAGCGCAGCAACCAGAACAGCAAACTTCCCAAGAGTAATCAAACTCTTGGATTCAGCGGCAGTATGCCAACCAATCAAACTTTAATTTTCTTTTGACTTTCCGGCCTGCGTGCCGAGTAACTGATGTATCCTTTACCGACCACGGGGTCGGGTAACAATGGTTTCTCTTCCGGATTTATTTCCGGGTAACAATTATTTTGGCCCTGTGAGCCAATTCTATTTATGAAGTATACCGACTCAGTCGGTTTTTCTTATACTTGCAATTTTTCGGTTCTCTTAATTTTTCACTTTTGCATATATACTCAATGTATACTTGTGATTGTGAATTTGCCTATCTTATAAAAAGCATGCGGCAGGCATATATCCGGCTGTCCTTGCCCTTGGACGGTTGTGTGGTTGGTTTAATCCAAACAAAGAGAGGATTGATTGCCTTGGAAACTTCTCATACTTAAAAGAGTATGAGATGTTTGTAAGGCAATCAATCACAATGGTGATTGCCCCAAACCAAGTACACAGCCGGCCAAATAACGGGCATGCAACCTCTGCCCCAGTCGGTACCAAACCGTCTGAGTATGCTTTATAGCCATTACGCAAAAAGGGGTTTGTCCCAAAAGTACGTAACTTGAGGAAAATTTCTCTAAGTAAAAGACTTTCGATGTTATTCCGGCTGATACTTGTAGTCAGCCGGAAAATTCTTAGCCAGAAATTACTTAAGAGAAGCAATATGGACAGATGGCTATGAGTTGACTGTTTTAGCCACTCAATTGTTGCCACCCGCATGGGCTTATAGAACAAGCATGGTGGCTGTTCTCTGCGACGATTGCACCCGGAGGGGTGTCGCCGGATGCCTATAGCCATGTTGGAATAGACGAATTTTGAGAAAATGGACAACCATCTGGCCCTTGGCCTCAGGTCTAGCTGTTAGACCGGCTGATAGCTACTAAACGGTTTTGTGCTTAGTTTTAGGATCCGGCTGTTAGCCTCTTGTCACTATGGACTTTTGATTTCATATACTAAGTATCAAACTTAGTTTTTATCTGGCCATTGGCCTCAAGTTATTCACACGTTAAATTTACTACTGTACTTTTTCAACATTAGTATGGGTAAACCCAGACGGAAATAAAAAGACAATACATGAAACAAGAGCATTTCTCATTAATACCTCTTGTTACAAAAAACTTACAACACTCAGAAGCAGTACTTTTTTAAGTTGTCTACATTCCAAGTTCTAGGCAGGCGTCTACCGTCTGGGGTTTCCAAGCGGTATGTGCCATCCCTAACTTCTTCATAGATCCGGTAGGGGCCTTCCCAATTAGGAGTTAGCTTTCCAAGCTCATTGGCCCTACCGGTTGCCTCCATTTTCCGTAACACAAAATCGTCCACTTTCAAAGGGCGTTTGTGCACTCTTTTGTTGTAGGCTCGCGTCATTCTCAGACGGTATATCTCATGTCGCAGGGCAGCATTGCCCCTGCGTTCCGGGAGGGAGTCCAATGCTAGCCGCATGGCCTCCCAATTTGCCTCTTCATCATAGAGCATCACTCTAAGCGTAGGCTCATAGTGTTCAATGGGTAAAACGGCTTCAGCCCCGTATACCATGAGAAACGGGGTTTCTCCGGTTGACCCCTTAGCAGTTGTCCGGATGGCCCATAACACATGAATTAACTCTTCAGCCCATAGGCCACCGGCTATTTCAATTTTCTTTTTGATTCCGTCTGAGATGAGTTTGTTGAATGCCTCAACCTGACCATTTGCTTGAGGACGGCCGACTGAGGCAAAATAACTTGAGATGCCCTGATCTCCTAACCAAGTCTTGAGCTGAGGCGTTTCAAACTGAGGACCATTATCAAACACCATAGACATAGGTACCCCAAACCGGGTGATAATATTCTTCCATATGAAAGAGATGACATCCTTTGTCTTGATATTCTTAACTGCCTCCGCCTCCACCCATTTGGTGAAATAATCCACAGCCACCAAAATATAGCGCTTTCCGCCTGGAGCAGGCGTATATGGACCCAATATGTCCATGCCCCATTTAGCAAACGGGACTGGGCTGTGGATTGCCGTCAGATCAGTAGCCGGGCGATGTATTAGCTTGCCAAACCTCTGGCATTTATCACATTTCTTCACAAATTCCTTGGCGTCTGCCTCGAGGGTAGGCCAAAAATAATGCCGCCTGGCTCTGACGGCTAGGGACTTGCCGCCTATATGGGAGGCGCAAAATCCCGCATGCAGCTCTTCGAGTAACTCCTTCCCCTTTTCTGGGGTAACACATTTCAAAAAGGGCTTGAGAAAACCAGCCTTGAAGAGTTCTCCGTTTCTCAACTCGAAGTTTGCTGCTCTCTTTTTCATGACGGCTGCTTCCTGAGGTGAATCAGGGAGCGTGCCGTCTGCAAGATACGCCCGGATGCCATCCATCCAAGTAGAACTTCGATCCAGAATTCCAATGGGCTCTTCATAAATACTTCGTTTTTCAAGAACTTCCCAAAAGACTGACCGAGGCGTATCATGGCAGGCGGATGATGCCAATTTTGATAGTGCATCCGCCGGGTGGTTATCTGACCGAGGCACTTGATTCAACCTGAACTCCTCAAGTGTCCCAGCCTCATCCTTGACAGCCTGAAGATATTTGATCATTGCCGGATGGGTCGCTTCATAAGTGCCCTCATACTGGCTAACAACCAACTGAGAATCAGAATGGGCGTCAATCTTTGTTGCCCCTGCTGCCTTACACATGCGGATTCCGGCTAGCAAGGCTTCATACTCCGCCTCATTATTCGAGGCCTGAAACTTCAACCGTAGTGCATACTCATATCTATCTCCTTCTGGATATTCACAAACTATGCCTGCACCACAGCCGTTCTTTGTAGAGCTCCCGTCTACATACACCTTCCAAACCTGATCAACATTATCCGGGAGAACCGGACGAGTCATTTCAACAATGAAGTCGGCAAACGCCTGACCTTTCACTGCTTTCCTTGGTTCGTAGGAGATTTCAAGACTTTGCATTTCAATAGCCCATTTCAGCATTCTGCCGGATGACTCCAGAGTGGACATTGGCCGCTTGAGGGGCTGGTCGGTGTAGATTACAACCGGATGTGCCAGGAAGTATGGTTTCAACTTTTTGAAGGCCATATATAGAGCAAGACCAAATTTTTCCACCATGGGGTACCTGAGTTCAACATTTTTTAACACATGGCTAATGAAATATACCGGGAGCTGTGTACCGTCTCGTTCAGCAAGGAGAATGACATTGAGAGCATGGTCTGAGACGGCTAGATACATGTACAACTTTTCTCTTGGCAAAGGACTAACAAGCCTTGGCAAAGAGTGCAAGTGTTCTTTCAACTTCTGGAATGCCGCCTCAGCATCATCCCCCCATTCAAATCTAGTGTTCTTCCTGATTGCTTGGAAGAAGTAAAGGCATTTGTCACCTGACCGGCTGAGGAACCTCCCCAAAGCGGTCAGGCAACCGGTGAGTCTCTGAACTTCCTTGATAGTGCGGGGTGACTTCATGTCAATTACCGCCTGTATCTTCTCAGGGTTAGCTTCTATCCCCCTTTGATCAATCAGGAATCCGAGAAACTTCCCAGACTCAACACCAAAGACGCATTTCTTAGGATTTAACATAACCTTATGCCGCCTGAGTGTGGTGAAGGTTTCTCGGAGATCAGCAAGGTGATCCGCCTGCTGCTTGGATTTGACTATCATGTCATCAATATACGCCTCTACATTCCTCCCAATTTGATTAATGAAGACTGTATTAATCATCCGTTGGAACGTAGCCGGCGCATTCTTCAAGCCAAACGACATCACAGTATAGCAGAATAACCCCTGATCAGTGACGAAGGCCGTCTTTTCTTGATCTTTTTTCCACAGAGGTATCTGATGGAAGCCGGAGTAGGCATCCATAAAACTCATCAAGGCATGACCGGCTGTTGAATCGACCAAGCTGTCAATTTTTGGAAGCGGATAACTATCCTTTGGGCATGCCTTGTTGAGATCTGTGTAATCTACACACATCCGCCAGGTACCATTCGGCTTCTTTACAAGCACAACGTTTGCCACCCAGTCGGGGAAATTACAAGGCCGAATGAACCTGGCATCCAACAGCTTTTTTACTTCGGCAGCTGCCGCCTGACTTCTTTCCTCGCCGTGGTTTCTCTTCTTTTGCCGGATGGGCTTCATTTTTGGATCCACGGCGAGTTTGTGGACAGCAAGATCCGGGCTGATGCCTGGCATCTCTTCCACTTCAAAGGCAAACACATCTTTGAACTCTTTCAGCAGGAGGTGCAAGTCTGCACCCAGAACAGCATTAGCAACCGTCCCAACCTTAACAGTTCGCTCTGGACGGCTGTCGTCCAGAACAAGATCAATACTTTCACCAGCCGATTGGGGACGGATTTCCTCTGACCGTTCACCGGTCAGTGATTGCTATTTCTTTTCTTTCTTCACCACCACCAGCTCTACAGCTTTTCTCTTTTTTCCGGCTGCTGGTGGAGGTGAGGGAGCATCCTTGACATTGTCAAGGTCTATTGGTTCCTTCCCTTGGCCGTCTGCAGCCACAGTATCCTTGACGGTTGAGAGGTAACACTCCCTGGCCGTCTTCTGATCCCGTTCAGGGAACCAACATAACCATCATCCCTCTCATACTTGATGAGCATGAGAGAAGGGATGATTACAGACTTGGCTTCGTTGAGGGTTGGCCTGCCAAGAATGATGTTGTAGGCGGTCAACTCCTCAACGACCAAGAATCTGACGACTAAATGTCGTCCTTGGCCCTTCTCACCCAGCCGGATGGGTAGGTCAATTCTTACGGCTGGATAGACCATCCCACCTCCAAAACCAACCAAGGGGTGGGTAACCGGATGCATGCTGCTGGAGTTGTATTTCAGCTTCTGCAAGCACCGGAGACTGATGATGTCCGACGAGCTGCCGGTGTCAATAAGGATACGCCCAACTAACTGGTTGGCGACCTTGCATTCAATGACAACCGGATCGTCATGCGGGCGGCGGACACTGCCCCTGTCCTTCTCAGTAATGAGGACATCCGGAAAAGTGGAGCTGGCAGACGGCTGCTCCTCATCATCCTTATCCATCTTTCGAAGATGGCTTTTGGTGCCCCGGATGGTAGGGCCACCACAGGAAAATCCGCCTGCTATGGTGTAGACCGGATCCCTGTCGGTTTCCGAGCTACTTGCATGCTGGGAGGCAGCCTTAGAGGACTGGCTCTTGTTCTTCTTTTTAGCCCCGGCTGGGGACTTAGAAATATAGGACTTCAAATGTCCTTTGTCAGCCAGACGGTCCAACGTCCGCTGTAAACTGAAGCAGTCGTTGGTGTCATGGCCAACCTCCTCATGGAATTGACAATATTTGTTCTTGTTCCGGGATTGAACGGAACTCTTCATTGGATTCGGCTTCTCAATGGACAGCCGGTCCTTTACCTCCATGAGGATGGAGTTACAATCCTTGTTAAACTCGTACCGGGGAACGTACGGTTTAAATTCTTTTTTCTTTTTTTGGGACGGCTGCTCAGAATCGCTGACCACCCAGACTTCTTTTCTTTTCTTGCTCTCTTCTTTTTTCTTCGCCGGCTGAGCAGACCAGCTCTCTTTTTGTTTGTCAGACTTCTTGGAGTCTGACTGGTTACCAGGCGTACAGAGGTCGGTTGCTTGTATATAGCTTTCCGCCTCTCTCAGGGCCGCCTGTAGCGTGAAAGCCCCTTTTCTGACGAGGTCAAACTTAAAAGTCGACCCGTCTCTCAGACCCTTGAAGAAGTCAGTAAATGCTACCTCGTCAGACAGCCCCTGGATCTGAATTCTGACCAGGTTGAACCGCCTGACATATGAGCGTAGCCCTTCTCTCTCTCCCTGCTTAATGGTGCTCAAGTCTAAACTTGTCTTCTTAGCAGGGATGTTCATTGAGAAGTTGGTGGCAAACAAGAAGGCTAGCTTCTTGAAGCAATCAATAGATCCGGCTGGCAAGTTGCCAAACCATTGTTGGGCAATGCCCTTCAATGTAGCCGGAAAGCAGCGGCACCAGGTGGCGTCATCCCAACCTTGTAAACACATTAGGTTGGTGTATGCCATCAGGTGATCTTCAGGGTTGGTGGTGCCATCATAAGCACCAACCAAAATGTTTTTAACCTTGGCCGGCTGAGCCGCCTCGGTTATATTGGCTGCAAAGGCAGACGGCTGTTCGCCTAGCCTCATCAGCCGGAGCTGCCAGTCCAGTGGCTGGGCATTAGTATATGCCGCCTGACCTCCGAATGGGGGTGGCTGCATGAACTGGAGGCCATATTTCCCATACTGCGCCTGGGGTGCGTATGGCATAGACCCTATCATCAGCTGAGGTTCGGTGTTGACGGATTTACCGCCTGTCCAACTCTCATGCAAGGATATAGAGTTCCTTGCGGAAGCTTGCTTGAAGCTGTCTGGAAAGCTTGAGGTAGAAGCTGACTCAGACTGTTGCTGCCTCCTCCGATTGATGACTTCTCTAGCATCAAAGGTGGACGTTTTTCTAGCCTCCGGCTGGGGTCGCCGGGGCATCAGAATCTTAGACCAATCAAGTGTTGCGGCTGCCTTCTCCTTTGGATGGGGAGTTGGCTGCCTGTCCTTAACCGGCTTCTTCTTCTTCCCATCATTGGGAGTCTTTTTAGCCGGCTGACTCTTGGAAGAGCCTGCCTTGTTGTTGATCATCTTCTTGATTTCACCCTTGAAGGAGTTCATGAATTTCATGAGCTCGTTCCGGGTGACTGGAGCTTCTCCTCTGGTCTTCCGGGTTTCCCCATCTGACCTCCCAGTGGGCCGGCTGCTAGGGCCTGCCTGATCCTGGTTTCGTTCCAGCTGATCTCTGGAACGGATGGATTTAGAGATGAGAGAGCCATCCCTAGAGATGTAAGTCTCAACATCATTGTCTTCTTCTTCGCCCTCCTCCTCAGTGAATACCTCTGGCTGAGGCTGAGGTGGAGGCTGGGGGATTTCAAATCCTACCGGCTGAATAACCGGTTGCAAGTCTTCCGGATTACCCGACTGAGTACCCGGACGCAGAGAGGTAGAATTGTGAATCGGTACAGAATTTTGAACCATCTTGAGGTACTCTCCCCACAGACGGCGCCAAATGTTTTGGGTGTTTTTGTCCCTTGGGAGAGTTACAACTCGAAGACTGGTCCTGCTGACTCTGTACCTGCAAAAACAACGGAGACACCGGTTGGGTGGTGCTCCGCCTCCAACGCTCAAGTTAGTAACTTGAAGGAGAATAAAAAGTGCGGAAATTTAGGTGGGGATCTGCTTGGATTCCAAGCTCAGGTATTCTCTGATGAGAGAGAGAAGGATGTAATAAATGATAGTAAATTTTCTGAATTGTCCCCCATTTTGGGGGAATATCTCCCTATTTATAGGGTCCTTGGGAAAGGTGCCCTCCCCTAGGTCATCTGACCTAGGACAGATGGGCTGCGCCGCAATCAATGCGTTTGGGAAGTTGGGCCTCTGAAAGCCGCCATTCTGAGAATGTATCTGGGAAGGCCACGTGTCAACTGGGGATAGGTCAGAGGTGACCTGCCAGCCCTTGACACGTGGCAGCCCCTCATTGGTCCACGCAGCTTGGGTAAAAAATCCCCTAATCAGAACTGAACTGAACTGAACTAACTGAACTGAGCTGAGCTGAATTGAACTGAATTTCAATGTAAGAGAACAGGCCTTACTCCGTATTCTTTTTTTTCAAGCGTACATGCATCCACTTCTATCGCTCGCCTCCATTGAAGCGTGCTCCAAATTCTCCATTAAAGCAACTTCCGAGCTTTCTCTACTCCATTAAAGCAATTTCTTAGGTAATGGGGGTGTTTGGAAACCAACTTTTCAGCTGGCTTTTGGCTTTTGGCTTCTTCAAGTTGGTCAAACAGCCAAAAAACATGTTTGGTTAGTGGCTTTTTTAACTAGCTGAAAAGTTGGCTTTTAAGCCAAAAGCTAGTTGGAGCAGCTTTTGGCTTATGGCTTTTGGCTTGTACTTTTGATTAATAATAATTAATAATTAATAATTAATAATTAATAATTAATAATTAATAATTAATAATTAATAATTAATAATTAATAATTAATAATTAATAATTAATAATTAATAATTAATAATTAGTAATTAGTAATTAATAATTAGTAATTAGTAATTAGTAATTAGTAATTAGTAATTAGTAATTAGTAATTAGTAATTAGTAATTAATAATTAGTAATTAGTAATTAGTAATTAGTAATTAGTAATTAGTAATTAGTAATTAGTAATTAGTAATTAGTAATTAGTAATTAGTAATTAGTAATTAATAATTAGTAATTAGTAATTAGTAATTAGTAATTAGTAATTAGTAATTAATAATGAATAATTAATATTTTTTTGAAACATAAATTATTAGTATTTAATAATTAGTTTTTAATAATTACTATTTAATAATTAATAATTAATTATTATCATTGAATAATTAGTTTTTAATAATTAGTATTAAAATGGAGTAATATACAATTATTAGTAATTTCTAACCAATAATTAATAATTATAATTATTATTATTAAATTATTTTAACCTTATTGTAAATAATTAATAATTAATTTACAATTATAATTACCAATAATTTATTATTTTAATTAATATTAAAGTACTATATTAGTTCATTAGTGTTAATATAGTTTAACAACAGCTAGCACCCAACAGTCAATTTACCAAACACTACAACTCTAGTCAAACAGCCAACTCAAAAGCCAATCTAAACAGCCAGTCAAACCAACCAACTAAAATAGCCGACAGCCAACAGCCAATTGCCAAACAGGGCCAATATATTCTTTCCTTTTTCTATTTAATCTTCAATTATCAATTTCACAATCTAGGGTTTATCGTAATTTAGGGTTCTTCTGAAGTAATTTATTGAACTATAGTTTATAATCAACGAACTTATGAAAGATTATACTGAGTAATTTTGTCAATTTCTATAAGCGAGAAGAAATTTATGTGATTTTTGGAGCTTAATTTGATAAAAGAAGTCAAAATTTGTTGCAGAATATTGTTCTTAAACCCTTCAATGGCGGCCTTGACATGGGAGCCCAAGATCCCATCATTCGGAACTGCTTCTTCGTCTTCAATTGGAACTCGCAAAACCCAAATTACGCCTGAAATCAGCTCACTGTATAAACCCAAATCAGATCTTATTGATGGTTTGTTTGTTCCTCCGAATAACCCTAAACAACTCAATAAACTACGCCGGAAACAACTCAAAGATACCGCTGGCGCAGATTGGTATTGATTTTGCTGTCAAATTGTTTGTATTTTGAAATTTGTTCAATTTTTTGGGAAATTTGTGTAAATTTTGATGTGGGTTTTGGAATGTATTTTAGGTTTGATATGCCTGCCCCGGTTGTTACGCCCGAGTTGAAACAGGATCTCCAGCTACTAAAGGTATTGCATTTTTTATTTTCTGCATTGGTTTAATTTTGGAAGTTTGTGTTCTTAGGAATTAAATTTATGATAATTTGAATCAAAATTTAGTTCAATACTTGTCGATTGAAGCTCGAGTCTTGAGGGAAATCGGGTAAAGTTTTGGACGATCATTGAATTTATAGTAATATCCCTTGTTTAATATTTTATCAACTGGGCTATTGTTTTGGTCATTTAGGTTAGACTTTAAAGAGCATTGGCATTTGATGAGAATTACAGTGAAGTTGGGTTGTGGGATCAAGATTAGGTGTGTAGATTGTAGAATTTTTGTCTCTACTCTTATGACTTCTTGATATAAAATGGTCACAAATTGGGAATTGTTTTTTCAATCAGTGAGTTAATGTTTTTTGTCCAACAATCTGTATGATTACACCAAAGCCTTATTCCCAATTAGTTGAAGATAAAGTTTGCATTCAGAATAGATAAAAACAAGATCATGCTAGTAGCAATAGATATAAGTGATTGGAGGAAGACAAGATTTCAACTTTTGTTTCACTTTCTCCAATTTAGCATGAACTCCAGCTTTAGTCTCATTCTTCTATACAAGTATACAATATTATCCACATACAATTAACACAAAGGCATCTCATTTTGGATTCACCTTGTTAATTTGTCCATATTAAGAGGAATGAACATGGTGGACATCATTGGTGTAAACCAATTGCCATATGATTGTTACTTTTCCATGCATTTTTTTCAATATTTCTGTACAGATAACTAACTAGGTCGATGTATTTACTTGGCATTCCCTATTAGCTTCTTTACCTATTCTATCGATTAAAACCCGTTTACCCAATTGAAACCTTAATATTAGCACCCTTTAACCTTCACTATTAGCTCTTTTACTTATTTGAGTCTAATCATTTTCAGACTTGATTTGATACATTGAGGGTTAGGAGTCTATGCACTATCGGCTTAATATCAAGACAGTTACCTTTATCCGTCCCCCTTGCCAAAAGTTCGTCAATTTGTGTTGGTATCTTTATTTTAAACTGTCGCCAAATGGATATTACGCTTCTTAAACCAAGTCTTAGCCAAGATCTTGTAGATTTTTCTTATGTGAATAGAAGGAACCCAAAGGCTGTGATGCTACATGTGGAAAGCCGTAGTATATCATACCATCATCTAAATGCCTTCTTCTAACATGGGGAGGGTAAAATTAATAATCATTATATTAATAGTGCAAGGCTGCTTAGAAAGGTACTAAAAGCTACAATTCTATACTTTTTATGTTGCAAGCTCAAATCATCCGTAAGTTGCAATTGATAATTTTTCATATGCTTTTCAGAAAAACATGAGTAAAAATGATGGTCTTATAATGATTACAGAAGTGTTTATAAGATTGCGGTATTGCTTTTTATTCAAAGGCTTCGTTATTATTTTAAAACTATATCCTGCCATAATTATCTAATATTGTGCTGAACATTGAACTTGTAACAAGGAACAGATTCTGTTAAATCTCATAATACTCTGTTTCTGTTGCATTGTATGTCAGGTGTAACTTTTGTGCACATTCTCTTTCTGTAAACACATTGGATCTCCAATGAACTCTAATGAAGAAACTGTTTTCTGCTAAAATATTGCAATTTAAATATGAATAAGTGATAAGCCTATCAACTCCCTTAACAGAACCTTCACCTTTGGCTTTTAATATAAAGGTGTTTTGGATTGGGCAGGAAGGTCTACCATGATGTTAGAAGTAGTAAATCAATAGTTTATTCCATTGCTATGATTCTTCCCTTATTTGTTTCCAAGACACAAATCTCAATTTCTAAATACAAATTGGCTATAGCATGTCTCCATTTTTCTATATTAGCTGCAGGTCAACACTTCTCTCTCACGTTTATAGTGTTTTAACCCATTTGGATGTCTCAAACTCACAGTTATCTCACATTGATGGTAATTTCATAATCTTTGCAGTTAAGGAATGTCATTGATCCAAAAAGACATTATAAGAAGGGTGATACAAAGTTGAAGGCATTACCCAAATATTTTCAGGTAAATTTCGCATCCCCTGAATTGATGCCATTGAGCCTGATTTCCTTAATATAAAAAAATTGTAGTCTTTACCTTAGCTGATGCTGTTGATATATTATTTTAACCATGTTAATAATGTAGGTGGGTACCGTAGTGGAGTCAGCGTCAGATTATTACTCTTCTAGGCTCACTAAAAAGGAGAGGAAAAATAGAATTGCTGATGAGCTACTTGCTGACAGTTCCCTTGCACAGTACCGGTAAGTCGAAAAATGTTGCTCTGTATTTGTTTGAACGTCACAAAATTAGAGATCTTTCTTTGTTTGCTGATACACACACATGCTTATTTTCCCCAGGAAGCGCAAGGTTAGAGAAATTGAAGAGCATCAGCGTCCTGGTGGGAACGAGAAGTGGAAGATAAAGGGCAAGTCTACTCTAAAGCGAGCCAAGGAAAAGAGGCATTTGTCAGAACAGAGGCATGCATCTTCTGGAAATAATAATAATAAGCGCTTTAAAAGACTTTAGATGTCTTATTTGAGACATGGAACACTTAGACCAAATAGCCTCTACACCTGGGCAACTAGTATGGCCGCTGAACCAAATTTACCAATAGGTGCAGAACCTCATGAAGCAGCGGTGGGCAGTGACTGCATATCTTGTAGGTAGTCATAGGAGCTTATTTTGCGTTGAAGCTGGACTAATGCCAGTCATAGTAGTTTGTTTTGGTATTATTAACAATTTTGTATCACTTAAAATTGTTTACGTAAATTATGACATAGGAAATGGTATGATGCCATATTTGTTGGTGCAAAATTTGTGTCCTGAGTGAATTGTATTGATTCTTTGATATGGTATTTGATACATTGTACTAGTATTCTATTTTCTTATGTCCTTCCAAGTTCCAACCTCAATCTGTCAAGCAACAAGCTGGGAATGGAGTCAAAATAAATCAATCAAACTTCAAGCAGACACAAGGTACCCAACTTTTGTAAGGATCTGTTTACCAATAAAGAGTTCAACTTATAGAAGTCAGGCCTACAACAAAATCAGTAAGTACCTTCATTAGGTTTGTATTCTTATTACAAGATTCTTGATTAATTCAGACTAACATCTGTCGAAGAATACACATATGCATATGATTAGAAATATTATCATTATGATGGTGGATGCGTGTGCATGTAGTGTTTATTGTGTATCCATTCATTGAACATCAAGCGTAAAACCAAAGAATATGAAACTGACTCTTTTGTTTATGCTCATTGGAGTTTATGCTCTTCTGTTTTATTTTTCATGTTCTATGGCTTTATGCTTGATATTCATCGAATGTATAGTGTTCATTTTGCATATGCCTCACAATTCAATTATTAGTGCTACTGCAACATTTCATTTCATGTGATACATAGATTACTAGTGCATTAATGACCCTTTTACTCGCATATAACGAAATTAAATTACTTGCAAATTGAAACTACAATTCTCTAACTTCCACTCGACGCATTACTTTGACCATTAATATCTTAATTTATATACTAATAAAATCATGAAATGTTGATGTTTTAACATTGTTGCAATTTAAAGGAAACATAAGATGAAATATTCTCATCCTGTGCAATCAATTTTTAGCACAATCCTTGAATTGAGTGGCAAAGCATGACTAGATACAAATCAGAAATGGGCGAAGTATAATGTCTCCAATACTAACGAGTATCATTAATCTACATACATGAAACTATCAAATCATAACAAGTAAAAGATCATAGAGATACAATAAGGATATTCACTCTCCTCATTTGGAGCTTATGGAAAAATACAATGCAATTAAACCCCAAAAGATTTGCGTTTTGTGAGAAGAAATACATATTTCACAATTATTCTCTTTTTTAGAAAATTCAACCAATTCTTTTTTCTAAATTGTAATACATATATGGTGAAGCAGATTGGATAACTTTTCTTTCAAAAAAAAAAAAAGCAGATTGGATAACTCTTTTTTTTTTTTTTTTTTTTTGAGGAAGAAGAAGATGAAGAAGTTGGATATCTAACATAGATCATCTAGTTTTAGATTATTCAGAAATTAGAAAGGTTGTGTAATAACTTTAGTTACATCTAATTATTATTTTTTTTCCGATGTATTAGGTGGTTGTCTTGTGAGAAGAGTCTCCTAATATTATTTTTTTGTCTTCGCCTTTATTAACAATAATTAACTAAAGCTACCACTTATATAAGTTGAAGTTGATTCAAGTTTGCACAACATTCATTTGAATTTTTTCTTCAAATTCAGATGAATCATATTGGAGTCGGCCACCGAATATGCTTTTAAGGTGAAGCATCATATTGATAACGGTGACTTTGCCCCTTTGGTCAAGGACAGCCTCCTAATCTGCCCTTCTTATGATTAATATTCTAATTCAAATATTCGACTTCCACTATATTTTGTTCTTTTGCATACTTTTTAAATAATCTTTTTGTTTTAAGCTCATAACAGTGATTATAAGTGTATAAGAGTCTGTTATTTTCACAATTTCACCTTATTTCAGGTCTTATAAGTTCAAATAAGTTCAAGTTCCTTTTAACTACAGATAATTTCAAGTTCCTCTTAAGTTCAGATAAAGATAATTTCAGTTTAGGAAAAATAAGTTTAGATAAGTCTAAGAAAAATAAGTTCGGATAAGAATTATCCAAGTTCAAATTACAACTAAAATAGGTTTAATTAAGTTCAGATAAATCCAAATAAGTTAAGTTTAGTTTAGATAAACTAGTTAAATTCAGATATGTAAAAATCAGATAAATAAAACACTTCCTAACCCTCGTTGACCATAAACTTTTTTTTTTGTTTTTTAAAAAAAAATAGTAAGTGTGTAAATCCATATTCTAAGTACTTTGTATAGTACTCCAAGTAAAACTATAATTTTTAATCAATTAAAATAATTGATATGAACTGATCAAGTACGTACATATAGAATATAGACATATACTCCGTAGTAATTAAAATAGTTAAACGCAAATTACAATTTGTTCCCAACTCCCAACACAACCTACCCCATTGCCACTTAATTGCATTTTAGTAGTTTGGTCTGTAATCTCAACTTCACTAAACTAGTTTAGATCTGAATATCTCTCTCTTAAACTTTACCACTAAAAATTCCTTGTCAACCCTTAAAAACCCACCTATTTTTACCATAATTTCCGTAATTATTTTCTTGACTAATTCTTATAGTGCTATTTAAAGTTCTAATTTTCTTACCACCATCAAATAAATTTAGCCTATGCTTTTTCAGTAATATATCTTTCAACTTTTTTCTTTTTTTTTTTTGAAATAATATATCTTTCTTTATTATAATTATTTTAGATTGTTTTACTACCTCCATTAAATAAAGTTTTATTTTACCACCAAATAAAAAAAATAAATGAAAGTGGCTTTTATCACCAATCACCGATTCACCGCCAACTAACGAATTTTCCATAAATCTGTTAGTGAGGCCTACCATGTCCACGTGTCACTATATTATTGGTTTTGTTTTTTATTTTTGTTTTATTTATTTTTTTAAAAAAATTACGGAATTTATATAGTGACACGTGAACTTAGTAGACCCCACTAACGGATTTATGGACGGAATCCGTTAGTCGCGGTGATTGGTGGTAAATGCCAACTTTTCATTTTTGTTTTAGGTGGTGGTAAAATATTTTTTTTTTTACGGAGGTGGTAAAAGCAAATTTTTCGTTTTTTGTAGGTGGTAAAAGTCAAAATAACCTTAAGTCAAATAAATCAAGAAAAGCCTAAAAGGCTTGTTAACCCTAAACCCAAGTAAACCAAGTAGAGCAGTTAAATTAGGTTTACAAGTTGTCAAGTTGATATCAGGTTAGGTTATATGGTACTCCGTAACATAGGTTGGTTTATTCATACATATCACTTAGCATTTTATCCGATTAACCTTAAGATTGATCAAATCAATTTGACTGCATGTCTCATTACAAAAATATAAAGGCCACTTGTTTGCAAAAAAGCAACTGAGGAAGGGAGGAGGGAATTATTGGTTACGCAATAGGGAACCTAACATACATGGATTGGTGCAATTAATGTTAAAATTATTGAACCTAAGAAAAATTACATATACAGCAAAAAAATCTGAATGAAGTCTAAATATTGTATAAATTTAGCATCTTAAAACGATGACTTTAGAGTTAATTAAAAGTTTAGACCACTTTATGCTAGTATCGTCAAATATGTAAGATTGAGTCCCACAAGTCTAAACCTTGGCACGTCAGTTTCTTGGAGCAGCAGCACCACCACCTAACAAGCTTGCCAATGGTCCACCTTGACTCCTCATTTGCTCTTGAGCTTGTCTCATTTCCTCAGGATCTGTCAGGGATACAACATACATTATATACTGAAAGAGGCTCCATAAAGCAAAAGCCAAACTGAAAGTAGAGTCAAAGTGTATGATAAGTTCAAATATATACTGGCCTTGTTTGGCAATTGGCTATTGGCTGTTGGCCGCTGGCTGTTTAACTTGGCTTGTTTGACTGGTTGTTAGTATTGGCTGTTTGTAGTGGCTGTTTGACTATTTATTGTATGTAAACATGTTTGGTAAAATCAGCTGTTAGATATTGGCTGTAACTATGCAAAACAACCTTAAAGGGCATTATTATGTATTCTTATACATTTATTATCAGTATTATTAATTATTAATTATTAATTACTAATACAAAATATTAACTACTAATTTATAATTACTTATTATTAATTATAAACTACTAGTTATTAAGTACTAATTACTAATTATTAAGCACTTAATATTAATTACATATTACTAACAATTGTTAATTACTAGTTATTAATAATTAAGTACTAATAATTACTAATTACGGAGTACTAACTATTAATTTTTAAGTACTTATAACTGCTTATTTACTAATTATTAAATAATAATTATTAATTATTAATTACTAATAATAGATTATTAATTACTAATTACAAATTATTAATTACTAATTTTTAATTACTAATTATAAATTATTAATTAATAGGTATTGATTATGAATTACTAATTATAAATTATTAAATATTGATTATTGATTATTAATTACTATTTATAAATTATTAATTACTAATTATTAATTACTGATTACTTATTATTAATTACTAATTACTAATTATTAATAATTAATTATTAATTACTGATTATTAATTATTAATTATTAATTATTAATTACTGATTATTAATTATCAATTATCAATTACTAATTACAAATTAATAATTAATTATTAATTAATTACCAATTATTAATTACTAATTATTGGTTGATAATTATTAATTATTAATTACTAATTATTGATTGATAATTATTAATTATTAATTATTATTAATTAATTATTAATTATTAATTATTAATTATTAATTATTAATAATTAATTATTAATTATTAATTATTAATTATTAATTATTAATTATTAATTATTAATTATTAATTATTAATTATTAATTATTAATTATTAATTATTAATTATTAATTATTAATTATTAATTATTAATTATTAATTATTAATTATTAATTATTAATTATTAATTATTAATTATTAATTATTAATTATTAATTATTAATTATTAATTATTAATTATTAATTATTAATTATTAATTATTAATTATTAATTATTAATTATTAATTATTAATTATTAATTATTAATTATTAATTATTAATTATTAATTATTAATTATTAATTATTAATTATTAATTATTAATTATTAATTATTAATTATTAATTATTAATTATTAATTATTAATTATTAATTATTAATTATTAATTATTAATTAATAATTAAGGATAAAAAGTAATTTGTTTAATGAAAAGCCAAAAGCCAAAACCAAAAAGCTAGTAACACTAGCTTTTTGTTTTTGGCGGAAAAGCCGGCTTTTTCACCTAGCTGAAAAGCCATTTACCAAACAAGTATTTTGGCTGTTTGACCAAAAGAAAAAGCCAAAAGCCAAAAGCCAACCAAAAAGCCAACTAAAAGCCAATTACCAAACAAGGCCACTGTAAAGAAGATGCATTTACACATTTATACAGGTTGCTCAGAAGAAAATATTTGTAAGTTGGTTAGGAAGTAGTTTTCTGGCTATATAGCAAATGGTGGCATGGATTCTCCTTGACAATCCTCTCCAGGATACTTTTAGGTATTTGCTTTTGTTATTTCTTGGATACACAATATTAGCAGGTGGTGCAGTCACAATTCACAAATAGATGCAATTCTATGTAAGCAAGAAGAAAGTTAACTAATTTAAGAGTTCAGAGCAGTTACCCATGTTTTCCATTAGTTTGGGCATCACGAAAACAACAAGAAGCATAAAGCCAACCATAAGACCCATAGGGCTCTTCACTAGAGACAGGGGTGAGAAAGGTTCCCTTTTCTGTGGTTAGCAAAGCATGAAACAATTGTGTGAAATTTACTGTTGGATAGAATGATACTCTGTGATGAACAAGACAAGTTCATGGCTTACCTCATAATAGTATTCCTCCCTCAAAGGCTCCAAAGACAACTCAGATAACCCTCTTCTGGTTTCCGTCAATGCAGCCTGGACTTTTCCAGGGTTTCTAGCACTAACATCAACACAAACCTACACAAAGAACATGGAAAATACTAAACAGTAATTACCTGACCTCCCAAAAAAAATAAAAAAAAACCCATAAAATAGACATACCGGTGAAAAGAAATAACCAGTTGCAGCCACTTCAATTAGATGTGTGCCAGCTGGAACGTTATGGCTTTAAGCATAGTCAAGGAATAACTTATAGAGCAAGAGACAATCAAGAAGTAAATGATATTTATTCTTCATCCATTAGCATATGTATGAATCACAATTCAAGCAAGACATTGAGGATTGGCAAAAGGTTGTCAAATTAAGACCATCCAAAAGGAATGGCCCTATCCCTACAGATTTATATGAAGTCTTATAATGAAATAGACTGTATTCAAAATAAACAAATAAACAAAAAATTTAAAATTATAGGATCTACATGGTAGGATACAATGAAAAATATCCATCAGGCCTCAAAAATGTAACCCTTTGACCGCCATTGAGTATCACCTTGATATTTGAAGTCTTTGCAGGCAAACCAAAATCTCTAGTCCCAAAATCTGCAAGGAAAGATATAGTTCAGTTTGTTGGATTTTTTCGTCAACATGAACCATAACATTATGCAAAGAAAGCATCATCAGCACAGCAAAAAGTAATAGGATATGGGGATGTGATCCTAGTGTATAAAGTTGAAAGCAATAATTTTAGTTGTTGACATAACTATGTAGTTATGTATACTATAACATAGCTTTCACATACAAGCAACAATGTGTGTCATGTCACTCACCCATTTTAAATCAGGAAATCTCAATCACTCTGTCCTATTAAAAATGAAAATGACAGAATAATGACCAATAACTTCCCACATTTGATAAATATGATGCCATGTAGCTTCTCCTTATATCCAATTCTTAGTTAGTTTCACACTTTCGCATATACATTTGATAAATACTTTCGCATCAGACCTCTAAAGCTGAGCTCTTCATCACTTTTAAGCAAAATCCTATATAGGATTGAACAATCACTTTGTTCCCTTAGTATTAGCACCGATTAAAACATCTTTCATAGTTCATACATATTCCACATTACATTCCTTTACCATATTATGCATACTTTTTTAATACCTATTACCAGGTACAAATTTTTCCAAAGAAAGCTACTATCGGGAATCATTCTTGAATCTCAAAAATAAGAGAGCTTTGACTTCTCAACCTCTCTTCACAATAAGTATCAATATTGCCACAAATACCATAGCTAGTTTGGTTATCATTTCACTAGATTTCATCAAAAGACGAGAGTCACCAGCCTTATACATCAACCCAATGCTAACAGTCTAACACCCATCAACAAGACATCGACCTACCGCGAGATACGAGATGTCAAATTAATCCAAAGACACTAACTCCAACCAAATAAGCTACCCAGTTAGCCCACCAGCCCACGGCCACACTACACAATACATGGAGAAATTCGAATGATGTTGAATGGATCAGTAAAACATATAGACAAAATTATCTCATCTTACAATATTCAAAAGCTTCAAGTAATTCAAAAATCAACAACAATGTCTTCAATTATAATTCATATAGGTCAACCTATAGTCTGTTGTGCTATGATTGTTTCCATAATCAGATTCAAACCCACATTAAAACCAGTCTTTCAATTTAAGAAACTAGCAAACTGTACATTAATTATTGACATAAATACTCAATTAAAAACATTCATAACAGAAAACATATATCTAACAACTAAATAGCAAAAAAAAAAAAAAAAAAAAGGGGTCAGGAAAATCGTACTTGGGATTTTTACACGACCATTGATAGTGAAACCATCATTCAGCCTGAAAAATCAAAGTAATCATCAAATTCCCAGAAATTAAATTGATGTAGATCTCAATAATTTGCCAATTTAGTTCAAAAAAATAACTATACAAATAATAAAATTGGAAGGATAATTAGACCTACCCAGATGAGAATGCGAGAGTTGTTGGCAGAAGAACGCAGAAACAAAGCGTTAGAGAAAGAGAAAGAAGAAGATTGGATCTGCTTATCGTCGCCATAGCAGAAGAGTTCGAAGCAGTGAATCCGCTTTTAATTTAAGTCGATATGCTCATTTTACTTTAAAACCTTTGGTGAAGACTGAATAGGCAAAGGGCTGTATAGTAATTTAGTAATTGGCACTTAGGTGTCATTAATTTTAATCACTCTCAATTAGTTTTTTTTTTTTTTTTTTTTTTTTTTTTGTTGTTGTTGAGGGAATCACTCTCAATTAAATTGATGTAATAGTGTAATTAGATTAATCGCAACATTTTACTTTCGCATTACACAACTTTGGTCATTTGGTTACACGAGTAACATCTTTTAGTAAATTGAATATACATAGTAATATTTCAAAAATATACACTACAAATGATAATTCAACAATGTTTTATTAAATTTCGATTATTATTTTGTTGTAGACATGATAAGTAGTGTAATAGTCAACGTGTTGTGATTAATCAGAAACATAGAGAGTCTCGTGCGTCCTCTACTCCTCTGTTGCCTAGAAATTACAACATTTTATTTAGTACAATTGTCAATGCATATATTTAATAATATACTCCGTATTTGATTTTACATTACTCTCTATTAAAACTTAGGTAGAAATGAAAGTATACTTTGACAAATTATTGAAAATTTTGAGATATAGAGTAAGTTTATAGGAAAGTGATATATACAACCGAACGACTTTTAATAAGAAACTAGAAAAGGGTATTATAAACATAGTCAAGGATTAGTAATACTATTTCCAAACCGTATTCCATATCACAATAGGAAGTGCATTAAAAACTTTTGTACAAGGTTTGTATATTTCATTACCCTATTTTCTAAAGTTGGTTAAAAAAGCAAAAAAAAAAAAAAAAAAGAAAAAAAAAAGGGAAAAAAAAGTCCTTTTGATGTTGTGAATCTTGTGAGTTGTGATAGTGATCACGCTTCTTTAGGGTTTACTCTTACTGTTAAGATAATTAGGGACTAATAGTAAGGGGCCTTTTTGGCCCATATATTGTGCTTGGGATGCCAAATTTGGACCCTGAAACTCTGAAAGTGGGAGGTGAAAATCAAACTTCACAGTGACTTTGAAACAAAATTGACTTAAATTTTTATTTCAGATCAATACAATATCAAAGTATATATACACAGAGGGTGCAACTGCAACACCCATACAAAAACTGATTTTTTTTTTTCTTTCTTTCTTGTTGATAACTAACCTTCTGACTATCATTATTCATATTTCACCAAGACATGATTTAGATTACATTATTTTGCTCTTTTATATTCTGTGCAAATGTCGTTTACCCCTTGGGAGTTCACGCTCCTTTTTTTATGACACTTCTCGCCCAAAGAGCAAAGCTGATGACGAGAAAAAAGAATATGATACTCAGTTAAGTGTAGTTCCGGCAAGGTTATAAACCCAGCTTCTTCGAGCACCAATCTGAAAGATTAGCAATTACAAATCCGCCAAATACCTGAAATGTTGAGCGTTCCCATGAACATGTTAAAGCAATATTGATTGAAAATTGTAAACCCTCAAAACAATGCATGCCTACAAATGTTTTTAACAGGAGATTTGGAATCCCAACATGAAGGAGAAAGAAGTATGAGTATTTGAAGAACACCAAATCATCTAAGCCTAGGCATTTACGGTTTGATTTGGTACACATTGATGATTAGCAGCATGACAATAAAATTATGTTCTGGTACAAATTATCCTACATAAATGTCCATGATAAAGCATCTCCATTTGTAATTTTTTTTTTTTTTTTTTTTTTTTTTTTTTTTTTTTTTGCCAAAGAAGCTCGTATTTTGACTTTTGAGGTAGTAGGAACTCTAGTAAGAAATGAAGGAAAACTGCATCTATGTAAGCGGAGATGCATAAACTGGGCATTCAGATGAGGCAATTATGTCAAATTAACACCAAAAGGGCTGTCAGTGGAAATAATTATCAGAACATCGGCCAGATTTTAGTAAGGGTATCATCCAACAGTATACTACTATACTCTTAGTAGTACCACAAACAAGACCATTAGAAAAAAGAGGCAGACATTAAGAAACACAACCACCATTTCAGTAGAGAATAGGAAGTGTGAGACTCAACTCATAAGGACTTTATGCACAACTAATGTATTTATTAAACTCATTTAATAAGTTGGCAAACTCAATAAGTAAAGTAAGCAGAAACAACTCTCTTTGTCAGTAATTGGATATGAAAATTATCTTGTCAATCATATTTCTTACTATGTACAATAAATTAAATTTGAATCTAAATTGATGAAGTTACCTGGATAGAGCCAAGAACATAGACTATGGAATAATGCCGACCATGTATAATCATATCAGCCAACATTGCAAGAGGGATCGTAAGCGACATACCCAAAGTTGCAACCAGAGGAGTTGTCCATACAACAGATAATGCCCTGATAAGAAATAGGTGAAATAGTATGTTAAGAGTTAACTGAAAAAATGAACCATTTATTAGAAAGATTTGGAAAAGGACTTCATACCAAAAGTAATCAGATAGAACGCTTCCAATCAGTCCATTTGCAAGAACAACCTCGTCTGTTTTAGCAGAGTGAGGAATAGTGAACTTTGGTTCAATCCCTAAAATCGTCAATGGCCACACTGAAAGACAAATAGCAGAATAGCTGTCATTCAACCAAACAGGGAAATAAAATATAGCTCCTCACAAGGCACATGGAAGAAAATCACATACTTAAGCAAGCAAAGAGAATCAGAAACAGTTAATCAGCACTGCACTAGCATTTTTATCACAATTTTTACCCTTTGTTCCAGAATCACTTGAAAAATCAAAGAAAAATCACTTACCAAGCCACCAAAGGGCTATTAGAGTAAAGAAACCAATGTATCCAAAAAGTTTCTGAACATCCACTTTTCCTTCTTCCTCACCGGCAAACTTTTTCAGTAGCACTGCAAAATTAATAGGATTCTAAGCATTGCAGGGGGCGTCACCGCAGGGTGCTAACAGTAACAAATTGAAGTTTTAAATGTAGTATCTTACCAGTGAAAAGCCCATATGACATAGCTGAGAGAAGCCCAAAAAGATCCCCCACAAGTGAACGTTGACCATCGCTGGAAAAAATTTTTAAATTTTGAATTGTCAAACAGTAACCTAAATCACAAACATTGAGAAGAACACCAAGAAGCAGCATGAGGTATCCTAGTAGATGCCAGAATGTGAATAGCATACTTTGGGCTTCAGCTAAAGAGATGTTACATCATAACCTATGCAAATGCCTGCTTGTTGCTATGCCAAACTAGCATCTAAACTAGAAATTCTATATAAGGCTATGCTTGGAGTGAGAGGAATGAAATATGGCCATATGGGGTTACACGAATCAATTAGGCGGCTTCTAAAGGTGGTGATGGAGGTTGTTAAAACTTGGTGGAGGAACCAAATGCCCACATAAAGGAGTATACGCCACTCCAATTTGTCAGGTGACATAATTACCTCCCTAACTAATTTACATGATAGCTTACGCTCCACACCAGCTTGAGATTTAATTCTTAAATTGATTCTCCACATTTCTATGGCCTAAATGTGATAACATTAATCGCACAGTTTACTATATAGCCACAGTGATTAAAAAAAAGCTTATGGGGAAATAATGGCAAGTCAACTATTGACAAAGTAAAATGGTCCATAAACAATAGAGGAACAATTAGTCTTAAACTATAGTATACTACTTTTAGAATTACATTCTAAACTGATGAATGGCAATGAACATGCAAGACAATAACTTGTGTAAACAGTTGCTAATTGATATAAATTGCAACCAAAAATTTTCATATTGTGCAACCAAGATAATACTAACTTGACATAATGGATTTTTCAAAGATAAGTACTCTTTTATTGTGCTCCTGTACACTAGACAAATGGGGATGGAGCTGAAACAGAAGTAAAGTGGATCATCCTGTAGCATACCACCTGACACATTACCGGTGTACTTAATAGAAATGACAAAATCACAGACACTTCAGAAGATTTACCTTGAACTACTAAGTTCCGACTCATCTGAGGCCCAAGTTTTCCCCAAAGTAGTCATGACGACACCGGCCATGCTAACAAATACAGCAACAACCTTGGCCATGTTCAATGAATCCTCTCCAAGGAGCACTCCAATGAAAAGAGTAAAAAGTCCAGAGGTTGAGGATAAGACTGTCGTACTTGCAACACTGGTACGTGCCAAGGCAGCATTTGAGAGATACTACAGGAAATTAAATTTTCGTGTCATAAATTTTGCTGTACAAAGCAGATCAAGAGAACAGATGAGATGTATTAGCAAACAGGATTCCCTTCCACAGTGCAACCTCAACCTGCTGAGTTTCAAGCTTACAACGGCAAATTCAAATCTACCAGAACTTTTGATATAGTTCTTGTCCAAAGAAAATCATCTGTAACCTAAATCAAGACTTTTTAAAAGAAATTCCTTCTCTACATAAAACATTATTCCTGAACCATTTAGCCATTAAACCACCACTTCTTCATACTCCACATACAATCACACTAAATAATTTGTTAAGCATACTTTTGGAACACCAATTACTTGTAAGTTGTAACCAATTGTGGAACGTGAACATAAATATCATGAAAAATTGTCAAGGTTTGGATCCTTAATCTAAAACTCATTATATTAAAGCATAACCAGTTAACCAAAATCAGCAGAATATATATGATTGAATGCAAAACACAAACAGAATTCAAAGCAATCCAAGAAAGAAATACTCGAAGAAGCACAGATAACAGAGAAAAAGCAAAAGATTTAACTGTTCAAGCAACAAACTTATAACAATTAAATGGATCAACAAAAAAGTAGACAAGAATAGATTATCCGAACAAAAAAGAAATATTAATAGACAAAAATCTGAAGTTTAGTTACCTCAACTGCAAACCAAAGAGGGGCAAGGTATAATCCATATCTAACAATTTCCCATTTGCTGAGCTCCCTCTCAGGCTTCCTCAAACCGTCATTAAGAAGAGGTTTTTCTTCTCCCACAGAAAGGTTCAAGTCACAGTTTTTTTTAATGGGAGTCCCTTCCAGTTCCATTGCACAGATTTTCTGCTCAACGTATTTAAGAGGAGAATCAAGTATGTCCACAGAATCTTTCACAGTTTCAGCAAGTTTCCCATTCCTTGATGAGCAATTCTTCATTTTCCGATAAATCCAATCTTTAATATAGGATATGGGAAGGTAAACCACCATTAGAGATGCCCCAAGATATGTCACTGCAAATGGCTGTCTATATGCATTATATATGTCCTGCATGGAAGATATTTGTCAGGCGTTAGACAAGGTATGGAAGACTATGGACAAACATATGCCTCAATCATGTTGGCACACAATCAAGAAAAAAGTAATTTTGAAGCAAAAAAACAGATACAATTATGCAAAGCTGAAAAATAGTCATAGATGTAAGCTGTATCTTCACATGTAAAACTCCAATTCAGAGCATAGCTTAAATACATGACTTGCATACACTCTCAGGGCAAGGAATATGAATTAGTTGAGGCTGCTGAGATAGTTAATCGCAATATAACAAACTGAACAGAGTACACCCCACAATAAGGTGTCTCTGTAATTTTCTTTAGTCTTGTAACAGTCTATTAAGCACCAAGGTTTTTCTACTGTCATTCTATTATCTACCTTCATTTTAAGGCATTGCACCAGCCCCTCTCTCTCCCCAAGGCCCCAACAACCCTGCAGTTTCCAATAGTGATGCTCTCTTCATCTTTATCAGAAATATCACAATAAAGGGGATCGGTAACGCTCAAGATGAAAACCAAAACTAAATCATTGAACTCGTGTGGTCACAAACTCTCATTTCCAACACCCAGTAAACATCGTTTAATGATCATATAAATAAAGTATATATACTTTGTTGCTACTTGCTAATTGTTTCCCTATTCTTAAGCAGTCCACAGAAGGGGAGCCTTGGCGCACTGGTTAAGGTGTCGCTGTGTGACTTTTGAGGTCACGGGTTCAAGTCCTAGGAGCGGCCTCTTGTCAAAATGACAAGGGAAGGCTTGCCCCTTATACACCCTTGTGGTGGGACCCTTCCCCGGACCCTCGCCTAGCGGGGACGCCAATGTGGCTGCCCTTTTTTTCTTAAGCAGTCCTCAGATTGTTCACAAATGATATACATTAATCACAATGTCACCCAAATTTGCAAAAAAACTATCTCAGATACCAGAATGAAATCATAAAGCTATTTCATCTCCAGATCCATCTAAGTGGGGTTTATGCTGACTCTTTTACCCAATAACTGATCTTACACCCACCCTATACGAAAGTCATGTGTTTTCACCACTGGAATACTATTCAATACATGCAAGTTTCTACTTCATTGACTAGATTACTCCATCTAAGTGACAAATGCTCATAAAATATACACCCTGGTCTAGGAAGAATTACATACTATGCCACCTCCCATGGTAAACAATATAACATGTTCGTACTTAAACACCCATTATAATACTTTCATACTCTCACATTCTCTTTTTTGTTCCCTTTAAGCTAAGGAGTAAAGGAATCTTCTGAATACCATATTCACCAAACTATTATTTGAAAGAGGAGAGTGTTTTCCTGACATCCCAAAATAGCACGTGATTATTATTTCTAGACCGAGTGACTATATTCAAATGGACAAATAAGTAGAACAATCCTCTTTGGCTTGGCTGAAGGATTATATCCACTTCCACATGACCATGGCTATACAGTCTAATTGGATGGAAGACATATAATATATTTCAGGTAAGTTGTAATTGTATTGGAGTTCGAAAGAGTTCATCAGACCCCAATACGGACTCGAACAATTGACTGAAATCAACCTGATTCTCTCTAATTTCAACAGTCATCTTTGGTCAATCACCATCCCTTATTGTATACTTGGAACTCCATCTTAATAAAGTCATCATCTAATCAATCATATTTTATGTTACAAATCTATTTAAATGAAGCATTTGGGTGAGTCATTTCTGCACAAATGCAAAATTTTCCCTAATCTCCTATTATAAACCCCAATTCCAGTAAATAACAATTATAACAAATGTACCATTTGCAAATTATAACAACAAAATTTTTTCCAAATATCAACTCCAATTCTCAATTTTTCAACAGAATTTCTACTAAAATTAACACACACGCATCCAAAAAAAATGCAACAGTAGCTTCCAACTTTGAACTATTAGATACAGAATTACAGACCCACATCAAAATATGAACCAAATATCATTAACCAGTAAAACCAGTTACAAATTACCCAAATAAAAACAACCCATGATTATATTTAGCAATTCAGCCCAAAATTTGTAATAAAAACCTAAAAAAGAGCAAATTATTCAATTGAACAAATTAAATACTAACCTGGGTAACTTCTGCAGAAGAGACCCAAATGATAACAACAGTTCCAATGAGAAACAAACCAGCATTATACTTGATATTCATCTCAAAAAATCAATGGAAACCCCCCAAAATCACTAAAACTTAATCAATAAGAAACACCCAAAGAGATCTATTTGAGCTGGGATTTTTTGAGAAAATTTATGGGGCAATTTTGGTTGCTGAAATTCACAGAAAAGGGTATGAGATCTGAGAATTAGATTAATCTATTATTGTTGAGGATGAGTTGGGTTGCTTCAAGCAGAATTGTGGGGAATTTTTTTTTTCCTTTGTAGGAAAAAGGAAGAATAAAAGAGATTGAAGAGGAGGGAAACACTAAAAAAAATAATTTTTGGTTGTTACTAGTTAGTTTTCGCTCTTGTTATGTGTAAGATTTTTTGACTTAGTTGACTATAATCCATTTTGATAGGGGGTAATTAATGACAGTAATAAATAAAGATTTTATTTTCTTTGTTTCTTACTCGTAATATTTTTGGGAAACGTTTAGTTTTACTTACTCCTTATTCTATCACATGGTTTATATGTATTTACTCCGTGTTTAAAAATGTTAACATCTTAATGATCTTATGGTTATATTCAAACAATTTTCTCATTCATCTTCAAAAAGTCAAAAATCAACTCATCTTCTCTAATTCTTTCGGTTTCATTTTTTTTTTTTTTTTTTTTGAAACACAATTCTTTCGGTTTCATGATAAATGGTTTCTAATTTTTTAAGGCGTAAAAGCATGTATCACCTAAGCTAAAATTATTAAAATAAATTACAGAGAATTATTAGGATAATAATGGTAACATTATTGGAGCTTAAATTATACTAGTATTAAATATTATTCATCTCATTACTAATGTATTTTATAATGAGTATTATCAATTACTAACATTCATATCATTATATATTTGTATAGAAAAATACTTTATAGTTCAATCTATTAAAAGAAAATAGTATTAAATCTATTTATTAGTATTTCATCATTCATTTTTTCGATTCACATCTTTCATATGTGTTTGGTTCGCGGATTATGAGTATGAGGTATGGGTTTAGAATGACCAAAACCCATACCATATGGTTGGTTGTCAAAAATGTGATTTTTAAACTCATACCTCAAACCCATGAGGTATGGGGTTTGGAAACCTTGGGGGGGTGGGTTTGGCTCATTCCATTCACTTAGGTATCAAATACATTAAATTAAGGGATGATATTCTATTCCAGAATTAAACCAAACACATGGTATTCAATTTCCAACCCGATACCACCTTAACCCTATTCCTGATTACAAACCTATACCTCTTTGCGAACCAAACGCCCCCTCAAAGTGCTGCTTGTTGGTAAGGGTTTAGGAGAGTCATTAATCACACTTTCATAGTGAGTTACCTCTCCTACATACTAAACTCTACTTGATACTCCCTCCATACCTAATATTTTGGCCCATTTAATATTTTATGGTCATCTTGACGTGTATTAAAATGAGTTTTTCTTTATTTTATACATGTAAAAACTATAAAAACTAAATATTAATTAAATATACCATGAGAAGAATATAACAAAACTTGCACATGAATACTATATTGCTTGTCTCTTATAGATAGATTAGGAGTATTTTATGGTCTAATATTTTAAAGTTTGATCGACCCATATTTTTGCAACAAGGCAAAAAAAAAATAAAAGTATAAAGGAAGTAGCAATTCGTATTGGATAGAAATTCACTGGCAAATATATTGTTTAACATTAATCGTGAAAAACAGTTAATTTAGGTTGGTGCGTTGGGTGTGGAGATATTAATAAATTGTTCTATATTGCATAACAAAATAAATGAACCGACAGATTGGCAATGGCATTCTTCATGATTTCGCTGTCTGATGAATGATGATGGTGTGTGATTATGCTACTGCTAATCAACAATTGATCTGCTTATTAAGAATTGAAAATGATATCAACATCACCAGATCGACCACATGCGTTCATCTTTTGGGGTTATTTCAATTTAAACCAAACTATTTTTGGAATTAAAATATTTTAATGTGATATATTTTCTAAAAAAAATAAATATCATTACTATATATTTTATATATTTTTTTTTTTGAGGAACTATATTTTATATATAGGAAATAAAATATATCAATGTGATATTTTTTTTATGAATATCAATGTGATATTTTTTTTTGATAGACTTATGATATTATTTACGAGTATAATAATAATAATAATAATAATAATAATATATTTTAGACAAATATACACGGAAAATATTTAAAAAGAAAAAAAAGTACTAATGAGATTTTTTTTTTTAATGATAACAGACCGATGTTCATACAAACTAGTTCCAATTTCCAAATTAACCGTGTTGTTTGATTAATTACGGCTGCTAACTTCCTCTCCTATTTAAACAAGGATTGAATAAAATTTCCATAAAATTATAACTTTCCTATTTTTTTTATCCATCTTTATTATTTATTTTTTTTGAAGGATTTTATCCATCTTTATTATATACTTCGTATTTCAGAAAAACCCATCAATCTCCATATCTTCTCTTTCAACAAAACAATGAAGAGCTACTCAACCATTCGTTCAGTCGAGCGAAAACGGCAACATCGAAAGCAAGTTGAGAAGGAGAACAACTCCGAACCTCGAAAACAAGTTGAGAAGGAGAACAAGTCCTATGATTTCACCATTCAACTCGATAGCAAGCAAAGATCATTAAGGGAAAAAACACTAACATCATTAGTTCACTTCTTATCTTCAAACGCTCGTCACGAGTTTGTTGATAAAAATTACGTTACATTAACTCACCGTTGCCTGCATCGCCTTACTTTTAAGAAAATTGGGTCTAGTAAGTTTTCTAAGACTGAGATTTGCCTCGCTGTTCGTATCATATCTCTCGTTGTTATTAATCTTGTTAACGAGGATAAATCTTCTGACTTGTTTCATCAGTGTTTTCCTAAACTTGCTAGCGCTTTGGTTAGTTTGGAGTATGAAGGTGACGTGGTTATAGAGTTGATAGCGTGTTTAGGAATGGTTGGGTTCTTTGGTTCGAGGAGTTCGATGGAAGTAGAGAAGGTGATGCGGATCGTTTGGGATTATGTTCATAAGTCTAGTTCTCTTGGATCTGTTTTGGCGAGTACGATTTCTACTTGGTCGTTTTTGATAACCGTGGTGAATGGCGATTATTTGAGTAACAAGTATTGGAAAGAATGTATTTCTCAGTTATCAAGTTTGTTGAAAAGAGAAGATTTCGAAGATAATGATTGTGAGTCTGTTTATTTGGCTGTTACGGATGCCTTGGCTTTAATGTTTGATGTCGATATGTTTAACAAGTTTTCGAGGAAATTAGAGACAGAGGAAGAATGTGTTTTATTGAAAGAAAAGATTGCTGGAAATTTTGAGGGAAGTTTGGATGATTTTAGGGAGATTATACAAGTAAGGAGTATGAAGAAATTTCTTGGAAAAGAGGGTTTTGCGAGTCATTTGAAAACGAATGAAAATTTTCATGAATGGTACGAGTCTACAACGTGTGATGAGGCTAATGATGGCGACGATGATAATGAGTACACACCTGAAAGAGAGGAGGTTGTGCTGAAATTTTATCGGCCTGAAGTTGAGAGGCAGAAGGAAGACAATGATCTATTATTGCCTTATGTTAGTGCGGCAGAGAAGAATGTTCAAAAGAGAATGGTAAAGTCGCCGTGTTCTGCCCTGAACAAGGCTAGGACACGGCTCCTTACCAAGCAGAGGAAATTTGTGAACTATCTTCCAGTTGAAAGTGATCTGTGGGTTTAATTACATTGATTAGAATTTTCAGTTTTTGTTACAATTTGTTAAATTCTACTACTAGCATATTAGGTTGTTTGGATTTGTCAAAGAATTGAAATTTCGTTTCTTATTATCTGAATTCGTATTAGGTTGTTTTACATAGTAATGATAACCACTTATGCTATGAGCCATGTTACTTGGTTATTGTTAACCAATTTTGTGCTCATCAATAGCTGCAATAATAGACGTCAGAATAATTGAAATTTCTAAACAATCAATCTATGGTAATTGCTCAAATTTAATTTCTTCTAGGGAGTTATAATTCTGCTTTTCTGTAATAAGAACTTAGATTCTCATCTTAATTAACGGCTCAAGAGCCCAACATAAAACTTTAAGAGCACTTTGTTATTTGTTCATTGATACAGAAATTTAAAATTGAACCCCATTACAGTGTTCATACAATGGTAGTATTACCTAATGTACAAGAAGAACTATCTGATCTCTAACTAGCTTGAGCTGTTCATTATAACTCTTTATCATCATCAACCTGATGCATATATTTTCTGATTACGAGACTGTACGTAAATTTGCCTACATACTGAAGTAGAAGCTAGGTACTACTTTTATAAACAAGACATAGACAAAGAACAAGATCAGACTATGTATTTTATAATTACAAGACCCGTACTGTATGTTATTTCGCTCGCAAACTTTAGTAGATGTACATGCTGTACTAGCTTAGGTACTACAACTATAAACAAGCCATGATTGACAGTAAGATGCTAATATAGATGCATACTTCAAAATAATACGATAACTTGCAAAACATAGATTATCGTCATAGCATTGTTACAACAACATTGGACTTCTTAATTACATAGGTTATAGTAGAAATGTAAATTTAGTAATTCAGTAATTCTTCCATCAATGCTATCAAGGATGAGAACCCCATAAAACTTCAGCAATAACAGTAGCAGCTTCTGCCTCAGAAACACAGGCTGCCCTGACTCTCCTCAGTATCATCATCTTAATTTCCTTCTTTTCACTCTTCTCCATCCCTTCTCCTACCTCCACTTGCACGACCAACCTTGCAATGCACCCGGAAAATGGATTACTCGACGAAGATTCACCCTCTTCACTTCCCAAATCATCATCACCTACACATAATTCAATGTCTTTTCCTTCCTCCATCTGAACCACTACTTCACTTAAATCACTCCTAAACTCTTCTCTTTGTAACAACACCAGCTTCTCAACCAATCCAGCATTAATCATATACTCGAGTACTTTCTTTGTGCTGTAATACGCCATTTCGATGAGGCAGTGCATTGCCATTAGTCTTCTTTGTAAATTTTTTGAGCTTAATAACCAAATAATGTTTAAAATTGTGTCATTAAACAACTTCTCACTAACCAAATGCAATTCTAAATCATACCCAGTTGAGATTCGACCAATAAATTGATTAAGAGCTCTCAATTTCTCCTCACCATCACTTGGTTCTTGGAGTATTTTTATCAGGTTTCTGACATTTTCTTTGTCAACACAGAGCTGAATCTCCTTCTGAATTATTAAACCAATGCTATAGATTTGGTACGAAATCATGCGGCGTTGAATGAAGGATCGAGGAGTGTAACTTTGACATGATCTGAGATTATTAGTGAGGGTTTTGAGGTGATTAAGGTTGGAGTAGATTGAATCTCGAGGAGAAAAAAGGGTGGATGCTCTGTTTTCAAGCTCCAAAAGAGAGATGATTTGGGGTGAATTGATGTCTATTACACCTAAATATATAAGGGATTTGGTTTGAAGAAGCTCTAATTCTGTGTTTAGTTCTTGTAAAAACGATACAATTTGATTAGTGTTGTAATTATCCATGATTAAAGAGAGGATGGAGATGAATGTTAGTTTAGGCCATTTTAGGGTTCGTTGGTTGATTGCTTTGCATGATGTATATTGTATAGTGTCTCAACTAACAGTCCAATTACACGGGACCAACCATTCAATTCATTCTTTCATTCAAGTCTTACCTTTAAAAGGTTAAAAAAAAATGGTCTTTATTGAGTTTTCACGTGTATTCTCTCTAACTTAATTTTATTACTCTTATCATCAATCAATAACTATATACTAAAAGACACACCAGCAATGACACGTGTCATCTCCTGGTGTGTCCTTAGAAATTTTTTTTTTTTTTAATTTAGAAAATTTTTATTTAAAGAAGTTATTTAAAAGAAAAGTTTTTTTTTGTTAACAAAATAAACAAACAATAATATATTTACCTTTCTGATGTTATTTCCCAATTAAGTATGGATTAAGAAGGAAATAAATAATCTTTTTACAGAATTGTAATTATGGTGGAGTAATTATGGTGGAATATAGTTTATTCTACAAAATACTACTATTAACTTTTTATTTTGTATGTCATAAATGCATAAATTAATTTATAAAAAGAAAATATGGAGTAATTAAAATAACCGTGCATGGCACGAGACCTAATCTAGTAAGCTCTATATGAAGCAGTTTAGCAAATAAGAAGTACAATTTAACTTAATTTCATTACTTTTATGGTCTCTTTTTTTTTTTTTTTTGACAACCATCAAGCTTAGAATTTTATTAAATCAACAAGTTTTCAAGATCATTACAAATCGCCCCATGTAATTCCGGGGGATACTCTTCAAGCCAAACACGAAACTCATTGAAACTACTACTAAGCAAAGCAAGTTCATGGGCTACACCATTTCCTAGCCTTCTGACAAAAGAGAAAGAGCAAGAAAGACACTCCCTGCCCAAGTGTAATATATCCTTAACAACATTCCCAAAGGCATTCGGTGGCGTAATACCTTTTTTCATATGATGAAACAAATTAATGTTGTCGGTTTCCAGCACGAAGTTTCTGAACCCAGCCTCAAGAGCAATAACAAGACATTGCCTCATAGCAATAGCTTCCCCAATATCAACATCAAAGCCACCCTTGATTGACGAACAGTATGCGAGGAGCACATCACCAACAGCATCCCTTAGAACACCCCCCACTCCGAGGCACTGCTGAACCTTGAAGGAGGCATCAGTGTTTAGTTTCAGCACACCCACTTGCGGGGCTTTCCAAACAGAGCCCAAATGCAGAGCAGGAGACGCAATATTACATCTCTCCAAAGCTGCTGCATACTCTCCCACTAAACCAACAGCCTTATGGATTAAATCACTCTCTAGCTTTCGTTTTTTCTCAAAAACCCAAGCATTGCGCTTCAGCCACACTCCCCACGCCAAACTCCAGAAAATATCCCACCACCTCGGTTCATTAATCTTCCCATAGACCTTTACACACCATTCACGCAAAGAGTCAGCTTGGTCTCTCATTGTGTCCAACCTCAGAACAGAATGTTCCCAAATAAACCTCACCGAAGGGCAAAGCAGCAGCATATGTATGGTAGACTCCTCTAGCTCACCACACATCGGACACAAAAGGTCTACCTGCATTCCCCTAGCCCCCAGACGCAATCTGACAGGCAGAGCCTCTTTGATAGCCCTCCACGCGAACAACTTGATCTTGGAAGGTAGCTTAGCATTCCATATTTTTTTTCCATTTGAACGGAGTAATCTCTACAGAGGATGTTGCCCTGCCCAATTCTTCATCTTCAATTAACAAGTTATAGGCGCTTTTAACTTTGTATTGCCCATCCTTTGAGAAATGCCAGCTCCATTCATCACTATCTTCAAACAAAGGAATAGGAATGCAACAAATATCATCCACTTCTCTCTGAGTAAAAAGTTCAAGCAGCAAGTTCCGATTCCAACACTTGTTTTCCCACAGCTCATTCACTACAGTTACGTTGGAGCATTATCCCCATCAGCAATTGGCGAAAAAATGCGAAAGTTAGGCAGATTTGGAACCCATGGGTCCTTCCAAATGTTAATGCTACGTCCCCCTCCTATAATCTTCCTGGCCCCTCTTTCAATTACATTTTTTACACTCGAGATTGACCTCCAAGTGAAACTCATTCCCGCAACAGCTCTAGCACCAAAAAAATCCGAGGAGGGAAAATACTTACCTTTGAGAACCCGAGTCATCAAAGATTTCTCATTGGTAAGTATCCTCCAAGCTTGTTTAGCTAACATAGCTTTGTTAAAAAGCTGCAGATTACGAAAACCCAAACCCCCATTATTTTTTGAACGATAAAGCTTGTTCCAAGCCACCCAACAAGTTTTTCGTTCATCACCTTTTTGGCCCCAAAAGAAATTCCTACACATTTTTTCTACCTCATTTAAGATACTCGATGGGATAGAGAAACATTGCATAGAATAAATAGGAATCGCTTGGGCCACCGATTTGATAAGAATTTCCCGACCGGCTTGAGATAAATAGTTTTCTTTCCACCCCTTGAGCTTCTTCCAAACTCTATCTTGAATACTCTGAAAAACCTGCTTTTTAGACCCTCCAATGTAAGTTGGAAGACCTAAATATTTATCATGTCCTTCGACAGCCTTAAAGGATAACTTCATCTGAAGCGTATTTTTCTTCTCATGATCAATATTTCGGCTAAAAGACACTTCCGATTTTTCCATATTCAATTTCTGCCCTGAAGCAAGCTCATAGGTTGCAAGAATATCCAGTACTCTATCAGTTTCTTCCTCATTTGCCCGGACAAACAAAAGACTATCATCTGCAAAAAAAAGGTGAGTAATGGGTTCCACATGTCTTCCAATTTTCACCCCATGAATGACGTTTCTCCTTTCTGCATCCCGAAGAAGCGCAGAAAGTCCCTCCGCACACATAATAAATAGGAAAGGAGAAAGAGGATCACCCTGCCGGAGCCCTCTACTTGGCTTGAAAACTCTAGAAGGCTGCCCATTCACAAGAACATCAAAAGAAGCAGAAGAGACACACCTCATAATATTATTCACAAAAGCCTCCGGAAAGCCAAACTTTGACATCATCTTCTCCAGAAAAACCCATTCAACTCTGTCATAAGCTTTACTCATGTCAAGCTTAAGACCCAGAAAGTCTTTTTTTCTAGTCTTTTTCTTCCGCAAATAATGAAAACATTCATATGCAACTAAAATGTTGTCGGTAATCAATCTTCCAGGAACAAAACCACTCTGTGACTCACTAATAATAGAAGGGAGAACTTTTTTTAGCCTATTTGCTAGGACTTTTGAAATTATCTTATACAACACATTACACAAACTAATAGGTCTATAATCAACAGAAGCCTCACACTCTTTTTTTTCCGGAATCAATACAATATGAGTCTGATTAATAGAACCTATATCACCTCCATTATTAAGGATATTCAACGAATTTGTGATCACATCATTACCAACAATATTCCAGAATTCTTGGAAGAAAATAGCAGACATACCATCAGGGCCGGGAGATTTTGTGGGATGCATTTGAAAGAGGGCTTCTCGAACTTCTTCTCCATCAAAAGGGGCCGCAAGATCCGAAAATTGTTCCATCGACACAGCCGTATCAATTTTTTCAAGCACACTCTCGGCTTCCACCAGACCACTAGTCGAAAAAAGGTCATCAAAATGCCTCACCATCACTTCCGAAATTTCCTCCTCCTCCTCATAGGTGTTACCAGAAGCATCTTTTATTTTTTTAATGTGGTTCCGAGTCTTCCTTTGACTAGCTTTTGTATGGAAAAAGGATGTATTTTTGTCCCCATCTTTTAACCATTCTTGTCTGCTTCGTTGCCTCCAATAAAGCTCCTCCCTACTCTCCAACTCATCCATTCTGTCATCAAGAGCACGCATTTGAGCAATGATGTCATCTGTCTGGTTCTCTGCCATTAGACTCTCCATACTAGCTCTACATTCTTTCAATTCTTTCACAAAATCACCGAACTTATTCCTACTCCAAGCACTCAAATTTAATGAAGTATGAGCGATTTTTGAGCAGATATCTCCTCCTCCATCCCACGTATTCTTCACAATATCACCACACGTTTCATCTCTTAGCCACATTTCCTCAAATCTATATTTTTTTATTTTTTTCTTCTTTTTTTGTTTCCCATTTCCCTCACTCATACACAGCAAGATAGGGAGGTGGTCCGACTTCCTCTTCGAGAGATGTGACACAAAAGAAGCCGGGAAAAGCTCCCTCCATTCTCTGTTTGCCAAATAACGATCAAGCCTTTCCTGAAGGTTTCGGTCACCCCCCCTATTATTCGTCCAAGTAAAAGGGTGCCCAACAAAGCCCATATCCTCAAGCTCACAAACTGCAATTGCCTGTCTCAAAATGTCAGCTTCGGCTAAACAGAAATCACTACCTCCTTGTTTTTCTGACGACATAAGCATTAAATTAAGATCTCCACCACAAAGCCAAGGAACATTCTGACTGCCACGAAGGCCTTCCAGTAAAGCCCCCGTTTTATGTTTATTTTCATCCTCGGGGTATCCATACAAACCAGTAAATCTCCATCCTTCAATACTCGGCAATTTGATCCATGTATCAATGTGATTTTGAGAATATGATTTGACCTCCACATCAAAATCATTTTTCCACAAAATAGCAAGACCACCACTTCTTTTCCTGCCATCTCCCTTACAACTCACAGCAAACATGTTATGGAACTTCATCTTTGATTTTATTTTTTCCATTTCATTGCTTTTCAATCTAGTCTCTGACAAAAAAACTAGATGGGGTTTTTCAAGAAAGATTACATTTTTCAGCGCCGTAACTGCTGAGGTGTTCCCCAAACCTCGACAATTCCAAGAAAGGACGTAAATCATTGGTCACCGAGAGCCCATGGTGTGGGGCCCGCCACATTAACAGTTGAGGCAGTCATCTTGCGTTTCTTGTTCATGTCATCAGCTTCTTCACCATCCACCAACATTACATTTTCATCGAACTCATCATCCATCCTCCCTCTTTTAGAACCTGCTAGCACATCCCCTTTTTCTCCACTTCCCTCCCTGTCTCCCTTAAAAATATTAACGTTCCTAAGTTTTCTTTTCTCACTCTCTATTCCCCTTTCCACCGAAGCATTCCCACTCTGACTCCCTACCCCACCATCATTGCTCAGAACTTTTTCGACATTTGTAACCCCCCCAAAAGACTGCTGCTGGAAATCAGCACCCTCAGCCAAAGTCATCTCCTCACACCCCTCCCCGTGTTTTAACAAGTCATGGGCAGATTGAGCTTTAGAAGATAAAGAAGTCAAACTATCCTCCCTCACAGCATCCCCAACTACTCTCAAGACAAGTTTTGTCCCACTGCTATCTGGCATTGCCAGCAATTTAGCTTCTTTCTTTCTTGGACTCCCCTTCTCACTTTTATCTCCCTTATTTTGTGGCGTAGTAAAAGCAAGTTTCCTTGCTACCCCAATAGGCCCTAACCTGATAGCATCAGGATCATTGTAAGAAGATGGTTTCTTTAATTTTGCTGCATTTTTCAGTTTTTCCATGCAAGCTCTTTCCTTCTCCCGTTCAGCCATGTCAACTCTCACTTTCTTCTTGGGTGTTGCTCGAAGCCATGGTCCATATTGAAAGACCGTCTCTGCCTCCACCCCTTCTTGCTGCTCTTTATATTGACACTCACGTTCGGTGTGCTCCATTCGACCACAGAAAAAGCAAAAATCGGCTAAACGTTCATACTTCAAGTCAATCCATCTAGATTGATTTCCTCCAGTTGCTAGGAACAAGCCCCTCCTTAGCGGTTTATTAATATCTATCAAAACTTTTATGCGCAAACAATCACCCCACCCTAGAGGATCATCATCATCAGCTTCTAGAAATCCTCCAAGAAATTCCCTGACATCATACATCACCTCCAATGAACGTTTGTTCAAAGGAACGTCAAGTAAGCGAACCCACATAGGAGTATTCTTGAAAATAATTTCAGAGGGTTGTTCATCTCCTAGAACCTCTTGCAATAGCAATAGCTTCTCATCGAAAAACCACGGCCTACCTTCCAACACTCGATCCTTGTCTTCTTCACAGAAAAACTGAAAGACAAATAAATTTGTCTCAACAACCCTAACTGCAAACTTCTCCTTTAGACGCCACACATTGGTCAGAGTATTTTTCATCGCTTCGACATTATACGGTTTTACAGTCCATAGTTTTCCTACCAAAGTAAGATTTAATTTGGTTTTTGTATCATCACTAACAATCTCGACATAGTCTCCACCTAGAACCACACCTTCATCTTCTGTCAGTTTAAACTTTTCCCAATCCTTTACTAAGTCGTCAGCCATTCTCACAATTGGGCAATCAACCAAGCAGAAATTTTGATGAGAATTGATGGAAAATCGAATGAAATTGAATGGAAATCAAGCACTCACTCGCAAAACCCTAAGTCGGGACTTACTACCCTAGAGAGGGACTTTCCACTTTTTGACTTTAGATTCTTTTATGGTCTCTTTTTATTTACACTGGTTGTTTCACAAAGACTTAACACAAACATAATAAACCATTAATCTTCTTATAACTAATTTGAAAGCATTTGTCCCATTTCAAATAGGATTCGATTATACTCATTTTAGGTAATCATATTGACATATTGTGAATATGTAAGACCAAATATCATTTTATTATTTCGCATCATTATAACAAACGTGAAACAGTCGAACAACTAACGCCTCGTACAATCATACTTATCAAACAAGTTTGGTAGAACTGGTGGGAACTCAAAATCATAAGTTCGAGTCCCACTAGTCCACTACCATCTATATTTGCTTGGAAATAAGGGATCCTTTACATCCTCAACTCTCAAGCGTAAGCCTATGAAGTTGGGCTAACTTAACATATGAGAGGGGTATCATTTCAACTTTCAATAGGGTTTTTCATTTTACCAGGAAAAAAAAAAAAATATGTAGTATATTTTGACTTATTTTTACAATAGTCAACGACGTCAAACTCGAGTTTATTTATGCAGAGGAATGGAAGATGCTTGTTCCTTTTCCCGCACTTACCAGGCTACCTACCTACCTACCTACCTACTGATAACTTCCTGCTAACAGTCTTCACTTTTCTGTGTTTTCACCTCAAACATTCTGATTGTTCTTTGTCCCATTTCCGATTTGACCATACTTTCTCGAAAATTCCCGAAATTCAATTATTTGTTCTTGATTTAATTTCCAGGTAACTGTTTGATCTTCAAAACCCTTTATGTTTTGGATCAAATTTCGATTAATTTTGTTGCTGTAATATTATCATATGCTGTAATTTGATTTCAGTTGTCAAATTGAACTGGGTATTGTCAATTCGTTCCAGATTTGGGTGTTTAATTTCATAATTTGAAAATTGTATGTTGTTTTCTTGATGCTATGCATAATAATAGAAAGTTGTGTGCTTGATTATTAATTTTGGTGAGGAATGTAGATGCAAATTGATCATCTATGTTAAATGTTAGGGTTTCTTAATTTTTCTTTTTTTTTTTTTTTTTTTTTTTTTGTTGGATTTTGTGTAAAATGTGATACAGTAAAAACTACTCTTGCAAAAATCAGCTATTGTTGGTATGTAATGATAATGTCTTATTGTAAATAGAGTGTTAGGGTTGCCACAGAAGTCGAGCAGTTAAAACACATAACTTTTTTAATTCTACGGTGTTAAAAGACAATGGAAATAGCCAAGGAGTATTGGACAATATTGGAGTAATATTAGTAAAACATTGATTATGCTCAATTTTCTTCTTGTGAACCAAAATAAGTGAAGTATAGAGTAACTTTAGCTATAAGAATGTATATTTGTAAGGAAGATTCATTTTTCGCATAATTGTATTTGTAGTTTTTTTGGTATGTATTTGTTGATTAGTGTTGGTTTGTGAGATGGAAGCTGTGATAGGAGCTTATAATGGTTATTTTCATCACTAGTTACTGTAATCTGTATGATAAAGCCTTGAGTTAGTTCCTTAGAGAAGGATTTGCACAGAGAAGCACCCCGGTTCTAATGGAAGGGGGTCCTATTTTCTAGTAAGCGGAACATATGACCTGCCCTTAACTAGTTTTATGGCTTCCACAACTGCCAAAGCCAAATGTCTCAAGAGTATCAATTTCTTTGAAAGACTTGAGAGCTGGCAACCACTAGGGAATGAAAAGGGCTTAGTGCTGAGAGAAAACTTCCTTCATTTCTTCCTTCTTAGTAGTCCCTTCTTTATCAAATTTCAATTTAACTAGAAGCACCTTGGGGGTCTGGCCTGTGTAGAATCAGAAAAACATCCCTTCTGACGACTGATATTGGTTGGAGTGGTTATAATATTAGAGAGATTTATACAGAATTTCCTCTTATTTGGGGTAAAAAGAGGAGAAAAGGGATTATTTATTGCCTTTGTTTCCTATCCATTCCTATCAAAGCTAATCTACTAGGCATTTTCTTTGTTATTCCATTGGTTTATTTTTGTTGGTGTGCAATGGGACTAGAGTGGGTATTGGGATTATTTGTTATGAGAAGCCCATCATTGATTCATTTTTTTTCCATGCATTTATCATTAATCAACTTTACAAATACATCTATTTCACACTTTATGGTTTCAAATGCGCATAGCTTGTTCTGGCAATCTGGGAACATTGAGAAAAAATCCTCGAGATAGAGAGGGGTCCATCAGAGAATTTTGATTGAAAGTACTTCAGCTCACTTGTACTGTTATTCTTTTTATAAAGCTGTTCAATTTGGAAGAACAAAGGTCCGTATGAAGGATAGGGATTTAGAGTTGATAGCAGTATAAAGTATATCCTTGTCTCCAAATGTGTGTATTATGTGCTACTAAAAGGAAGATATTAATCATCTTCTCTTTCTACTATTTGATGTTGCTGGTCCTTATGGTGTATGCCTTTTGTGTTAGATAAAACCAGAAGGTGCTTTACATCTTTGATGGGCTGGTATTTGGGTTAGTAAAAATCTGATGTTTCTGGTGATACTATGGGTGTTATTGTAAGAGCAAAATGAACGTGTCTTTGTAATAGAAGTAAAGTGGGTGAATTGTGGGATTGTAGGGTGTTTGCAACCTCTATTTGTTGGGTGTAATTTTTCTTAATTGCTTTCTGATGTACACAGTGTGCCATGGTTTCTTGCCATTCTTTTTCTGTTTTATAAAGGCATGTTCTCCTGTGGCTGCATATTGCATATTTTCTTAATTTTTCTATTTGGACCGTCAATTTTGAAGGAGGAAGAAGTGCTTTGTGAGGATCAATGCTCGTAGCTTTCAGGACCAAGCGATTACGCATTCATTTTTTATTGTTGTTTTCTACGATATTGAGTTCTTTGAGCAGTGGGCATGCTGGGATAACTAGCGCCTATATACGATCAGAATGGCCCTCTGTTGACATCCCTCTTGATAATGAAGTTTTTGCAGTTCCAGAGGGTTTCAATATTCCTCAGCAGGTTTGTAGCTTGTTCAATAACATTCAAAACTTTCTCATATTTCATAAATTATACAACGCGTATGCTTGAGCTGCATAATATATACGTACCCTTTCAAAATCTAACATGAATCATTATTTAAGATGATTTATGTGCTACATTTATCTTCAATACTACAGTAAATAGAAATATTGAATATTTCCTCAAAAAAAAAAAAGAAATATTGAATATGGTAGAGAAGCTGGCATTGCGTGCATCTTCAAATTGTCCTCAAGGGTATTATATTCACGATTTTGGTGCTAAAATTTAAAAGGACTGTGAAAGAAGATTTCTGTTACCATTCTGAAAGGGCCTATCAATCCCCACTTTCGTTATGTACTTTCTCTCACTGAAAGAGAAACAAGGATGAACAAGTGATCATTAGTTTTGTGCTGATTTGTATACTTATAACATTTTTGCTAGTAGTGCTTGACATGCATACACATTCCTTAATTTTCAAATTAAAGTGAAACTTCGTGCTAATATCTATTTGCAAAAATTCTATGACAAACAGGTTCATATAACCCAAGGAGATTATGATGGGAAGGCTGTCATGATTTCATGGGTTACACTTGATGAACCAGGCCCTCGCAAACTACAATATGGAAAATCCAAGGAGTACAACTTTAGTGTTGAAAGCACTGTGACTAACTACACTTTCTATAAATATAATTCTGGTTACATTCATTATTGTCTTCTTGATGGTCTTGAGGTATGTACTTTTACTGGCGAATGGCTATTTGATATGCGTATGATATAATGATTCAGATAGCGCCTTTAAATTAATATATTTAGACATTGTGTTATACTGTTATTGCATCTCTCTAACTTCCATATTAGACAACTCAAGCTGAACACTTTAAGTTATTGATTAAAATTCAAGTCTTCCTCAATTACTCTTACAAGTGCATCATAGGAGTAGCTATGTTTGTCAAACTACATTTGTTAGATTTTTGATATTTTTTATGCTTTGGGTGATCAGTGAACTTTGTCTCTAGACACCCTGATAATCTCTATACATTGGAAAAGAATGAAGTAAAGCTCCCCAACTCAATAGTTTCTATAGTTGTCTAGTTTTCTCGGCACTCTCATCTGACATAGCTGCACTTTTAAAAATTATAGCATGTTAGAGCACTCTCACTCATGGGCATTTTTTTTGCCCATGAGGAAATTTTAATGAAAACAATGAAATTTTGGCTTCCCACTCATGAGCATCAGAAAAAATGCCCATGGGGAAATCTTCAAATGCCCATAGCAATGGCAAAAACTAATTGCTACAGTAGTGTGGGCCATGGTACCAAATCAGCAAAAAAATAAAAGAAAAATAAATAAATAATGTGATGATAGTAATATTTTAGGAGAGAGAAAAAATAAGAGAGAGAATGGTGTGGGTTTTTTCTTAGCCCATGAGTGTGTGAGAAGTTGTAGAAAAAAAATGCCCACAAGAAAAAGTGGAAAAGAGGAGTGAGAAAGTGGGTAGAGAGATAATGGCATTTTTTTTATTTGCCCATGAATGAGAGTGGTCTTATAGGCATTAGATATGTTCAGATACTAGGCTGTCTTAGAGTTTTAGATCATGTTAATTACTTTTTGATGGTATACTAAGTTTTTTCAGTCGGTATTCAATGTTTTGCCAGCTACTATTTTTCTCATCTCATTACAGATGATATCATGATAAAACTACATCATACTTAATTAATCTGGATATTTCTGATGCTAAAGTAATATAATTAATCAAATATTAATATGCTATCATCTAATATTCTTTTCTACCCTTTTAAGATCTTACAATCTTACTTCTTTTCATACCCTTACATTACAGTATAGTACAAAATACTATTACAAGATTGGATCAAGTGACTTGTCTCGAGAATTTTGGTTTCAAACACCTCCAAGGATCCATCCCGATTCTCCTTATACTTTTGGAATTATTGGTAAGTATTGTAATGAAAGTCGTGGGATGAATATTTTATCCTTAGGCAGAGGCTGATTAGTCAGAATCTACTGTGAATTTATACATAGGAAGCTTCATCTGCGGTTGTGTTCAGTACTTCAGTTTACTCGATTTTTTTTTTTTTACTTTATCTTGTTCCTTACGATTCCCTTATGAAAGTGTCATCTGAAAATTAAGTTTAATAATGCATGGTTAGGTTTTGTTGGCAGTTGTCATGCTTTCAGATTCAAATATTGCAATTGTGGTTGTTTCAGATCCATATATCTTTCAGCCTTGAACATGTTGTGTTAGCATATGAGATCATGCATCTGCTCTGTATGAGCACTATGAGGCTGAGAAATACTATACAAGTCAATAATTCATACAATATTGATTGAGTGCAGAGGCTATATTCTTGCTGAGTATCAATAGTGTGGTTATTAATTAGTGTGGTGAATGTATGATGTTTCCTACACATGTGATGGGTTGTTCATCCACAACTGAAAATAAAGTATGTAGCATAGAGCCTAATAGACATCTTGGTGAAAGTAAATATAAGTCTATTGCGTATTCTAAGGTATCTTACATTCTTACGTGATGAAAATGCTAGATTTATGGCCGATTCAAGCACATTTGGAAGTTTGGAACAGTATAACATCGATTTCAATTGCATACGTTTTCTCACACATTTCCATTACCAGAAACTCAGCGTAGTATCCCTGACAATTCTGAGTGTTACTGGTAGACTGGCAATTAGAACTTTGATATTAGTTGGTGACATAAATTCACCTTTTTGTGTATATGTGGTTGCGATAGCTGATGTATTGTGCAACATCCATTCCGTCTTGGTGCTTTTTTTCTTTTCCTGTTGATGCACTTTTTTCTGAGCTCTATATAGCTGGATAATTGAGCAATTCATACCTACTCATTTTCCTGCATTAGGTGACTTAGGTCAAACATACAATTCTCTTTCTACTCTCCAGCATTACAAGCAAACTGGAGCACAAACTGTACTATTCGTGGGTGATCTTTCTTACGCAGATCAATATAAGTACAATGATATTGGGGTTAGGTGGGATTCTTGGGGCCGCTTCATTGAGCCAATTGCCGCATACCAACCATGGATTTGGACGGCTGGCAATCATGAGATAGAGTATATGCCAGATTTGGTAAGATTATGGTTGCAGATGCCTCAACATTTTATCAGGTGTCTAATTTATTCTATTTTATTTTTGTGTTGGGGGAGAGGGGGGGGGGGGGGGTATGCAAGAGATTTTGTATTTCTCTTCTGAAATTATATTACATACCAGTAGTTTTTTAAATATACCAAAGAAGACTATGGAGCCAAGGGGAGGGACCACTTTCCTAGAAGAGTTAATAGAATATTTCTATCGGTTGCCCATCTCCAACATCCCATATCTGGGATTTGTAAATTTCTATGAATGCCTTTGGTGCTTAAATGAGTGATATACAGTCTGTCAACTGAAGTGTGTCTTACATTAAAATGGTGTTGATGTAGAATTGGCGTTGTAGCTGCACATATTTTGTGGTTGTGTCCTTTTTTAGTGTCTTTGAGGTTGGTTGGTAATCTTGGTACTGCTGTACACTTCCTCCAATTTCTTTAATTTGCAACATTTGGTTTGGCGACAAGATTTAGGATACGGAGTAAAGTGTCTTGTTATCTTTGTAATTTTCAAGAGGTACATGCTAGCTGATATTATGCTTCCGTTTGGTGTTGCTTTATAAGATTTAACTGCCATATTTTCTGTAATTTATATTATGCTATATTTTTTCAGGGGGAACTAACTATGTTCAAAAATTACCTACATAGATATCCTACTCCCTATGTCGCCTCCAAAAGCAGTAGCCCTCTCTGGTATTCTGTTCGCCGTGCATCTTCTCATATTATTGTGCTATCCAGTTATTCTCCATTTGGTGATTTCTTCTTCCTTGTATTCTTTTCATGCAGATCTGTTTATTATGAATTGTTTTGATCTGATTCTTGCATTTGATTATATAGTGGTATTCCGTTATCCATGAAGAATTCATATATTGCTTTCAAGATTGTGTTGAGCTAGCATCTCACCCCCCCCCCCCCCCCCCCACCCTTCCGAAAAGAAAGAAAGAAAAAAAAAACAACTTGAAAAAAGTGAAAATGCAAAGATGAATAGAACATTAGGTGGTTTGTTTTTGTAGTCTTTGATCTAGGTCTTTAGATTACTCTTGAAGCATTAAAGCTTTGTAATGGGTTGGAGTCAGTGTTAATATTTTCATTCTATATCAGAAATAATAGGTGAAATTTTAATCAATATTATAAATATTATGTTAAGTGATACAATTTTCTAATGATGAAATATCATATATGTTCCATGTTTTAAACCCAGCCGTTTGTGATTCTGATGATTATATTCATATTATTGTTTTATCTTTTGTTTTCATATAGTCTTAAATGCTTTGTTTGTTTAATTACTTTTTAAACTTCTCATGGAAAGAATAAATTATTTTAAAGGCGTACCTGTTTTTTCTGACCGGAAAATAGGTATTGCAACATTTTGCAGAGCTATATTCCTACTAGGTTTACTGTTTCAATTTGCTGTTCATTAAATACTTCAATGGACTATTCCTTGGGTGATGCTTGGATTTTGTCAGACTCCAAACTCTGCACATGCTGATGACTTTGTCTTCATATTGAACAGTTAAATATACTCCACAATGGATGTGGCTCAGAGAAGAACTCCGAAGGGTGAATAGAGAAAAAACACCTTGGCTTATTGTTCTGATGCATGCCCCTCTTTACAGCAGTAATGTAGCCCATTATATGGAGGGTGAAAGTATGCGTTCTGTGTTTGAGAGCTGGTTTGTTCAGTACAGAGTTGATTTTGTCTTTGCTGGCCATGTCCATGCTTATGAAAGATCAGTATGTGTATTCTTTTCCTTTATTCCTGGGATTTCATAAAGTGCTCATGTCCTACTTGCTTATATTGTTCTATGTTAAGATTGAACTTTAAACTTTCCTTGCTATGTAAAGAATATAAAGCATACAATTCTTTAATTATAAGCATACAAACCTGAGATACCTATAAATTATAGCCATAATAAAACTTGGGAATGGGTTGGTCAAACATCTGATCAGACATGCTCTGACGTTCCAATATGGTTTGAAGTTGCTATGAATAAACTGAAACTGTTGAAGTTGGGAGGTTCATACAGCTCAACTTACATGGCTTGACTTTAGGCATTGGAAACTTTTGTTTTGGGTTTAGGATTGAAGTGGGATAAGATAGATCAGATAAAATTTATCATTTACAGTCCGTTAATGAAAGACGTTTGGTTTGCTGGCTATGCACCTGCCTTTTTTCAACTTCGATGGCCCATGGTTCAATTCCATGAGAGCCACTACTGTGCTTGATGCCCAGTAGGCATTTGCCTGGAATTTGTTGATGGGTCAGCATGGGGCAGGGGTGAGGGGAACCCTATGTGTAGGTCAGTCAATTTTTGGCCTGGGCTTGCTAATTTTGGACATGCTAAACATTATTAACTCCAATGGGAGTTTTCCCATTTAATTGTCACAATCAGTTAGAATCTATTCCCTCAAGGTAAAATAAGAAAATGTATGGGATACTGTTGTAAGGCGGAAATAATAATACCACAAGTGATAACTTTGTGAGGCTTCCCAAAATTGCTGACAACTACTTGGGGAAGCAGGGAAAACTGTTATGCAGCTCTGCACCTTGTTTCTGTCAATCTGTCTGTTAAGCATGGTTTGTTATCTTTATAGGCTATCCGATGGTGTTAAAAATAAACTAAGGTAGTAACCTAGCCATATTTAATCTTTTTATTATTAGTTTAAGATGATTTGGCTATGTAAATCAGAGACCAAGTGAGGCTCTAGTAAGAGGCTTGAAGAGTGGCAAAGTGATGGGTTGCGAGGGGCAGGGGAAGACCTAAGAAAACTTGGAAGAGGGAGATTGAGAGTGATATGAGTGCTTTTGGGATTGAGAAAACATGGTGTTGGGTAGGGTGGATTGGAGGGAGAAGATGCATGTCAAGGATGTATCGTGATTTTATATACTATATATACTTTGTTGTTTATTTTAATATTTACTGAACTCGTGTTTTTGTAAACTCTACTTATTTCCCCTGCTAAGGTTTTCTCAAACCTTTGGGTGTTTTTCCCACAAGTTTTTCCTCTCTTTTCTATCCCCTAACACATAAGCTTTTTCTTTTATTGTTGATTTCAGTATCGAATGTCTAACATACACTTCAATGTAACAAATGGCGATCCGTATCCTGTACCTGATAAAGCAGCTCCAGTTTACATAACCGTTGGAGACGGTGGAAATCGAGAAGGTTTAGCTGCCAAGTAAGTATGATAAATTGTGCTTGAGATTCCTTTAATTAATGCTTTCTGCTTTTCACAATGGTGGTTGCTTCTGGGGACTCTTTTGTAGTTCATGTTAAAGTTCTGTTACTCGAAAATATCCTGTACTGAACAGGTTTTGCTTTTATTTTACAAAAAAAAACCTGGAAATGGCAACTTACCATAGCCCTGAACAACCCCCTCTGACTATTCAGAAAAAGAAAAAAAAAAAAAAAGAGAGAGAGAGAGAGAGAGTTGTGTAGGCTAATTCCATTATTTCTTAATGCAAACTGACTGAGCTTCCCACCACTTTTTTTTTTTTTTTTTTAATAAAGTCAGGACATATAGAATGACACTAGTCCTGATCATGGTTATTTTTGCGTCTTGGATTTCTTCCCTTATGATCATTCTGTATATCTGAGGGTTATTCAATTTACAGGTTCTGGGATCCACAACCTGACTATTCTGCGTTCCGAGAAGCCAGTTATGGGCATTCCACACTGGAAATACAAAACAGAACCCATGCAATTTACCATTGGAATCGCAATGACGACGGGAAAAGTATACCAACAGATTTTGCAGTATTCCATAATCAATACTGGTATGTGTTGCTGCTCACCTCTAGTCTTTCATTCTGTAGTCAACTTTCATACTTTGAGAAAAGGGTGAGCGTGTCTGTGTAGGTAAAAAACAATGGGATAATAGAGTATGAAAACTCATGCTTTTAATCTTTTTTATAGTTTGTTGAATCTAGTGTGTTTCTATTTGCTGCATAGGCTTTGGATACCCAGTATGTAAAAATTCGGTACTTGATACCTGAATTCAGCAAGTATCAACCTGCATTTGACACTCGCATGTCAGGAATCGATACCCAAATTATTAAAAGTTGAAATAATTTGTGTTAGTTGAACCATGATCGGTTTAATACTTTAAAATTAATGTATGAAACAAATTAGGAATTTTCAATGCAATCATTTTACAATATTGGGAGTTAGTTAACTAAAAAAATGTATCTTTTGATGCAAGCAATTATTAGTAAATGTCTATGGACTCTTGCTTACATCTCCAATGCAGTGATTAAAAAAGTCTTGTTGTAGTTAGGAGGGAATTTGGGGAGGGATACATTATCTTTTCTAATGAACATAAGTACAAAATTCTCTTATATTACAAAAGTATGTTCAAGTTTGCATTATGATGATTTCATAGCTTGTAGCATTTTTCATGTGAAAGTTCTGATTGTATATTACTAAAATTAGTATTGCATTTTATATCGAATTAGGTTTGTTACACGAATCGTTGGACTTGGTACTCCGTCCGAAATCAATTGTCTATTCTGATGTACTCATGGACCTATTTTTTTTGGATTGGACTTTTGGGTTTTCTGATTGTTTTTGCACAATTTTACGAAGTATTAGAGTAGTAACATTTCACAAGGTAGTGAAATAATGAAGTATTTTACCTGCTGCCCTTACATGTGGTGGTCTAATCTTCAAAAACATACTTGTCTATCGTATTCTAGGGCTAGCAACATGCGCCGCAGGAGACGAGGAGGCTGAAATAGGGATGTATCAATTTTGGTACTGATGTCAACTGTCACATTCCTGTTAAACCTTGAAACATTGAGGGATGCACATGAATATATAGAAGGCAGTTTCAAATTTTTGAGGAGGGCAGCAGTATTTATATGCTTCAGGAATCTTACCTACTACATCGGACCTGGACGGACGAATGATCTAGGTTGTCGTGTAATTTGCAACATGGGTTGTAAAGCTTGCCAAGTACTCCGTATAATGATATGATATTGATGTGTAAGCCCTTATTATTTTAGTGATTCAATTCTTTGTTTTGTGTATAGTTCAAAGTACTCTCCATTTTTTTATTAAAAAATTATGAAAAAAGACGACGTAGGATGGTAGGACCGTAGGAATAATAATATTCAATAATTGTATTATGGTAAAAATTTAAGTAATAAAAAAGATCAGAGTATTTTTTTTTTTTTTAAAAAAAATATTTTTTATTTGAATAAGGAGGATAATATTCCAAAAAAAAAAAAAAAAATCGAGCCTGCAAAACAAAACATTATAAGTTAGGGTTTCCTTATCCAGTCCATGTAGAAGTCTTTGCATAGATATTCTTGTTTCGGCATCTCCTAGACTCCTACTTCCTCCGTTTCTATTTAGTTGACGCGTTTGATTTAGGCACATATATTAAGGAGAGGAGAGAGTGATAGAGAATGAAAAAGCAAGTGGGGTAGCTTGTAAATGCAAGGTAAAAAATTTACCCAAAAAGGAAACGTGTCAACTAAAAAGAAACTTCCTAAAAAGGAATACGTGTCAACTAAAAAGAAACGGAGGTAGGATATAAATAGGTGACAATAGGAAACAAGGGTAAAATCTAATAAATTCACAAATTCACAGTAAGCGTAAACATTGTGTTAGACAATTGATATAACTATATGCTTTTTGTGTTTAATGTTATAATCTGAGATGGGTGATTGGTCAACGTTGCCTTGTGATATCCCCGGAGAAATAGCTCTGAAATTGAATTCATTTGATAACTTTGTTAGTTTTTCTGCGGTACAATTCATGGAAACATGTTTCGTCGATGGTGAAAGCGGAGTGGGTTGAAAATAAGTTAACCACACCTTGGTTGTTGTTAGCCGAGCCTAGTGAAAGCGAAGACAAAAGGAAAACCCGCAACTCTTTGGGAAACGATGCTGGGGTTCTAAATATGGCTGGATCGCTACGTTTGGCGTAGACCGTGAATTTATGTTGGTTAATCCTATTACTAAAGCTAAGTTGAGCCTCCCATCCCTACTCACCTTGCCATATTACCCTCAATATGAAGGTGATAATAAGTTAAAATCTTATCGTATGCTTCAAAGAGGTGGAAAAGAGCGTGTTAAAGATTGGACGCTGAAAATTTTGGTGGAAAAGGCTGTGGTACTCAACATTGAGGATGACTTATTTGTGATGGTGATACATAAGCCGTTTCACAATCTAGCGTTGGCTCGGCCCGGAGACCAGGAATGGACTCCGGTGCTAACAGAATGTAGCACAAAGTGCCAGGTTAAGGATGTCATGGATTGGGATGGGAAAATTGTCATCACGTATATGGATGGATCACTTGCATATTGAGATATTGATAAGCATCCCATTAAGCCAAACACTTTTACTTCCTTATTTTTCATCGATATTTTGCAATTCGAAGCAGTTGGAAGTGTGTACATTGTGGAATTGGATGGCGATTTGCTTGTTGTCTTACGCCATAGGAAGAGTGGTCTAAAATATGATGAGCGGCGTCTACGTACTAGGATTACCAAGCGTTGGTCCAACGGAGATTGCTATCGTACCTATGATTTCCAAGTTTATAAATATGTTGGTAACACAACTAAGTCATGGAAGCAGGTTACGGATCTGGGTGAACATTTGTTATTTCTTGGTGATAATATTGCCATTGCTCTTCATATATCAAAGGCTCCTAATTGCCACCAAAATACTATCTACTTCATTGATGATGAAACTTATCATTGGAAAATGTCGTTCGAAACAGAAGTCCGTGGCCACGATATGGGTATGTTTGACATGGCGACCGAAAAAATTCAACCATTTTATCATAAAAGCACTGGTATAATAAAAACTGATATAATTTCTCAGTATTCTTCTCCTATATGGTTTATGCCCAAGTTTTAGATTTAACATGTTTTCTTATTTTATTATAGGCCAAGTATAAAGATCCTTCAAGGCTTCAACGATTCCCAATGTTTTATTTTAGTATAAATATGAATGCCGTCTTCCAATGTAAATCATCAAACACTCAATGATAATATTGTTTTAAAGTTATGTATGTGTTTATTAATTCTTAGCAATTTTAAATCCCTTCTAAAATTTGCCCAAATAATTATTATATAGATCAAAATCGTAGTATATTGGATGTTGTTAGATTCGTCAAAATTTCAAAATTTTAAAATTATTTTGATTCAAATTATATTGAATATATACATAGTCAAAGATTTGTATTAGAGATCGTGAAAGTCAAAAGAGATGAGGGGGATTGGGAAGGGGATGGTGATTCGGGGGAAAGTGGAAGGGGTGATGACAAGGGTGGTGGGAGGGCCAACAAAAGGGGGCTGAATTTGGCACTGGCGGCGGGGTGGTGGGGGAAGGGTATTTTTTTATTAATGCATGAAAAAGCACATTGTATGACTAATGCTTTATATTCATATGATCGAATTTTATACATGACGTGGAAATCAGATCACCTTAGCAGAAGAATAATTGAACAAAAACTCTAAAAATCCTATGTACATAATCTACTGTGTTTGGGTTTGAACTTTTGATATCTCTGGTCATTACATCTATAGCAGTAAATATCATTTACCACAAAGAATGACCTGAATCATGCAGAAATTTAATCACTTGGTCTCACCATAACATATATTCCACGGAAGTTGAACTGAGCTTGCACTTTTTGTTAGTCATATGCTCAAATGAGGGAGGAAAGTCGAGGAAACGTTTTGATATTTGTGTACCTTTCGAGCACTCCTTTCACAGCGTCGTGCTTTTCCTACTTAAACATCCCTCATTATTGGCTGAGGAGTCCACTTCAGATGCAAGGCTAGCCTTCCGGATGTTGTTCCGTCTAGATCAAAGATGTCGTAGAGATCCCCTTCCAGCAGTACTCTAGTAAGTGTCATGATGCATCTTCCCATATAATTCTGCAATATTAGATAGAGATAAATTATTTGAATTTTCCAGAGAGCGATACTCTGTAATTTGGAAACAGTGTGAATAAGGTACTTGAGACTTGATAGCAACTGGGCAACAGAGCATTGCATTGATGTCCTGATGATAAATGTAATTAACTACTTGTGGACTAGTAGAAGAAACGGTAAATTTCAGGCTAATGAACTTACCTTTCCGATTGTGTCATGATCATACACCTCAAAAATAAGTAGTTCGTGCAAAGCATCCTCCACAACAAAGTCAAAGGTTTGGTTCCAAACAGGATTTAGAGTTTCATTTAGAACCTGCAATTGAATAGAGAAATTGGTTAAGCATGCAGCAATTTCTGAAGAAAAGTCCAACTGCAAGCCATAAATTAAGGCAGTAAGGCACAATAATGCAAACACTGATCAATAATGAATACATACTCTAGTTTTCATTTTTGTTCCTGCTTTCTTCAGTGACACAGTCACATAAGGATCAGACTTTCCAGTCAGATCCATAACGGGCAAATTTTCTGCAGATACTACTGTTACAGAAAGCACCCCTCGAAGGATGACCTCATGCTTCTTTTCACTGGTTTTTCTTTCGATATCACTGACATCATCCTCAGTTGTGTCTTTCAAGACTCTTTCCACATCCGTCAGCGGCACAATAGAGGAAAAAGGATTTAGAATCTGATTTTCAGTGCCAAATGGACAATATAAGAGCTCCAGATGCACCTGCATTCCGAAAGAAGCCAAGTGAAAATTAAGTCTCCTCTTTCTCAAGCTTCTCTCTTATTAGCCTCACCACGAGGTTTATAAAAGAAGGCAAGAAACTAAGAATTGAGAGGATTGAACCAAAAATAGGAAACATTTGTATTTCAAATCTTGTATACTATCACCAATATACTTCTAACAGATGATTTCAATATCTCTACTCTTAAGTAGTTCAATCATTCTCATTCATTATACTTTTATATCCTGCTACCTTATTTTTTTTTTAAAAAAAAATCTAAGTATCAGATAAGAAAATGAAACTAAATTTCACTGACTTGCACCTCCGAAAATAATAGATAATATATGAGCAGGATAAACCAATAATTTAAAAATAAATAAATAAGTTCACAAGCTATTGGGTTGCTGAACACAATGTCAAAAAATGTGGAGAAGCAATTTGATACAACATTGAAAAATTTTAGCAAACACTCTCTTCTGTTTTCACCTCCTACTTACAGGAAACAATTTAATTTCATTTCCATTAGTTTTCTGACTTTTTACGTTGTTCAGTTACAAAAACCTAATAGAAAGGAAATCAGTAAAGATTTGTGAGACAGGTTCCTTACCTGACCTCTATTTTTTTTATCCCTCTGAACCTTCAGGTCCTTGACAAGATTCAACCATTCAATTTTCACTTTACCAGGCTCAAGCACATTAATTGGTATTTGTGCACAGCCAATAAGTTGAGGAGGCTGAAGACCTTCATCATCATAGACTCTAACAGTCAAATGTTGCGTGGCTGGATCCTCAACTACGAAGTCAAAACTCTCATTCCATATTGGATTTAGTTGATTGCTCTGAAGAAATGCTACAAAGTCATCAAAGATAAAATAAAACATTTGAAACTAGAGTAGAGAATAGAACACAAACTTACAATAGTTTTACTTTTTTTGGTTCTGTTACGTAATGGGCGTATGAATAAGGAAGCAAAAGGATCAGACTTCCCAATGAGATCTTTATTTGACAGATCTTTAGCTTGCACCAGTTTCACCTCTAATATTCCATGAGGCTTCAATTCCAAGTCACTGCACGAGAAAAAGTTCACACACAAAACTATCATCAAACTCAGCTTTCAATAAAGCAAATTCCCCTCCAAAGATTCAATTTATGTTTGAAAAAAATAAACATTCCAAAGCCTTTTTTTTTTCAATCGGTCATCATCTCAATATGGTTACATTTTTTGGCTGTCCATAGTCAATTTTATATGCAGCGCCTTAGTTAAGGTCTCTTGAACTTTACTATTGACACTAGATAAACGATTGATGCGTTCATTTGAACAATTTTACGGACATAAGCTCTATTCTTTAACCTATTTATTTTTAAGAAAAAGGAAATGAGGATGAAGCCTTCAAAAGAGAACATTAAGAGTAAACAGCACTTGCCTGTAATCTCCAGGTATGATTGGTATTATCTTACGAACTGGCCACGTTATAGAGTCTTCTATAGCATCTCTTATCATTTCCTGCAAATTTATAGCCAGATTTTCAGGTTGTACGGCTCAGTAGCTTAGAAGTAAATGTGTAAGGCTTTACATACATGATACATCCTATACAATAATGTACAACAATCAAATTAAGAAACTTTTAGGGAACAGAAAAACAATGAGTTTAAAAATGTTTTCAACAAAGAAAGAATTATGATCAGCCTAATGAGTTTTTATATTTTTTTTTGTTTATTTTTTTTACCTTCTAATCACAAGGATTGAACAGAATATCTTACTGAAATTTCTAGACATAGTTAAAGGTACATGCATGCTATGTGAATATGTGATTGTAGTCAAGCTCTAATGAAAACAACTCTAAGCCAATATCATTGTCCCACAAAAAAAAAAAGGAAAATGAGAAGTATTTTTTTATTTTTAAAAAAGCTATGAAATAGTTTAACTGTTCATGCCTAATACTAAAAATCTTAAGCCATTTTCACAGTGCTGCTTGTGCTTCTAGGCTTGAGTGTTTGACTGTCTGATCCTCGCGGGAGGCATGGGATAATGAAATGGTAAAGTCAGGATTATGGTGACAGGATAGGATCTAAACACGACAATGGAAATAGCAAGAATAACGCGCAAGCGTAGCCCTTGTAATTGGAATGATCTGGGAAGGCTGTCCTATACAAAAGCTTATACCCATAAAATAGAAAAAATGATTCCCAAGGACCCCTAGTGGCCCTATGGAAAACATCTGTGTGAAATATAGCGATCATTTTATAAAAAAAGACTACTGATGGCAAGTTAAATAAGTGGTAAACAAAACCGTAGCTAATGTAGCTTGACTCGAACACACAAAAAAGGGTAGTTAAAGAAGTGACAAACAAAAGGGTAACAACTGTACTTTGCTATTGGTACTAATACTACAGAGTACTAAACAGGAAACATGTAGGGCAAAAAAACTCTCTTTCTCTCAATGCTCCTCTATTGTATTAAGTTATAATGCAGGTAGTGCATTACACAATTTATGAAGACAGGATTCCAAGAAACTGTAACCCTAAACCCCAAGCCGTATGTACCCCACACTACCTCACAGTTCAATAAAATTGCTGATGAATTGACAGCGATTTTCTCTTAATTTTGCTCTACCAAAAGAATAGGCTTCCCATAAATACACTTTAAACACGCCAAAAACCATAACAATGCATGACTAAGAGATTCAGTTGAGCAAAAACCATAACAAAGAACATTGAAGCTACACAATTTTCAAAAGATAGCAGGATCTATTCAACAGATCTGCAACAAACCAACAAGAAGCATTATTTACAGAAAAAATAATTTCTTACATCAATGGAATCAGAAAGTCCTGGAACCATGGACATGTCACCACCAATAACTTTAAGTTTAAAATCCAAGTCTTTCTGCGTTGAATCAAACAGATGGGTCAATTGACAGAAAATCAACGAACCTAATAAAATGCTCAACTTTAAGTCAACTTTTTTGAAATGCTAATATCCATTTCTCATTTGTAAGTTTTCTGATAAAGATGCCAATATATCATCTCCCATTTATAATGGAAGGCATATAAGGATAAAGGTCCTCGCAGAAAAGACAAAATAATAGAGATAATATATATATAGATATCCAAAACAAAAACCCCTACCTTTTCTCTTAGTGAATAAGATACAGCGCCAAAACAAGGAAACTCGTTCACGAGAGGCTTGAAAATTAACCTGAAGAGCCCAGTAAAACCTATATTTTTAATCTAAATAAGAACATCAAGAATAAAAACATCAATGAGCAAGTGAGAAACCATTCAAAACAATAAAGAATCCAAACTATGAAGATATGAATTATTTAGAAAAAAAGATATGCAGAAGATTTCAATAAACAGTAATTAACCTGTGAAAATAAGGTCACAATGACTGGATCAAAACTTTCTAAATCGTGCTATCCTATGTTCCTAACTCTTCTTTGATATAAATTTGGGTTTTGAAGGAGAGACAATTGAGGATGTAAGCTCATACATGAGCATTTCGGTGTATAAAAAACTTGTGCTCGTACAATTATATAGTGTACTTCAGTATATAACGCATCATATTATCATCGTAAAGGCTACTCCTACAGCAAAGAACTGAAAAGGTTACAAATGTACCTGTATAGGTAGTGCAATACCAACATGAGTTTTCACATCAAGCACAATGTTTGGATTACCATCCCACTGCATCTCTATTTCCATGACTATCTCCCCAGGTTCACTATCAAGAATGCAAATGCCTGAAAACCCAATTCATCACGCATTGAGAAAAAAAAAAAATTAAAAATAAAAAATTTAAAAAAATCAGCATTAGATACTTAACTATAAGAGTAGTAACATGTCATATTACCTAGTAACAACCTAAAATAATGACACTAAAAGGATCTGAAGTTCAACCATTAAACTGAGCTCACACATAGCCTAAAATTTAGGCAACTGTGCAACAGAGCTTGCATTATACTGCTTAGGCACTCTAATTAAGAGTGCTGCCAAGACATCACCATTCAAAACCCAACCATGAAAAACATTGATCATGATCAGGACCACAATTAGGGCCAAGAGAAGCTAAACAGCATCTACTTTATTGGACATGATAATAAATCAAAGAAGCATATAATGGTTCATGAATTATATCTTGAATGTCAAAACACTGTTGATTTGTTCTAATATTTCCGATATCAAGAGCTTCCAGCATTTAAGAGCTTACAGGCAATTGCTAATCATCATTCTCATAGCTGACATAACCTCTGGTGGGTAGAACACTAGAGAAAGTAATATAATGATCATTTAAAGAAGAAACAAATCTCATATATCCTTGAATAAAGTTGAAAATGGTTCAATTTCAGCTAATTGCTAAATTTTCCAAAGTGTCAAATCAACTACTTCTCAATAAACACCACATCAAGTGATAGAAAATATAACTACCTCACTAAATAAACGTGTACAATATAAACAAAAATCAATTACATTCTCCAATTTATGCCACAAAAACTTTCATCAAGAGATAAAATACTTTGTATACCAATTTCAATTCAGCACCCGATGTTTCAGAAACTCGCAATCAGCACACTGACCTGTAAACTGAGGGGCCACAGTTCCAAGAGTCAGCTTCTTAAATGTCATGGAGGCTAATATGACAGGTCTATATTGCTCAAGAATCGGTTCCACCGTGCTCCTAATCAGCTCTGATGCTGCCTAATTAAACAGCCAAAACTCACACAATTATTTCCAAATCAATCACAATACATAGTTATGAGTCTTTTATGGCCAATTTCAATGATTGCAAGATGAAATAACTTACTTCATTAATATAAGGCCATAGTTTCTCTAACTGAGTATTAAGCCATTTTAGCTGCAATTTAACAGAACCCAATATTATTTCATTTGTTACCATTTTAAGCATGTTCAATTCTCCAAAACAAGAAGATTGCAACAATCTAAACCACCTTTTCCATTTGAGGAAAGATAACCCATGGTGGGTATTGCTCAGGTGTGAATATCTTCCTAGCATCCTCCACTGTCATCCTAGAGAAAGCAGCCACTGTTGCAGCCTTAAGCAACAAAATCAAAATTTTAATGCACAGCAACATAAACCCATCAAACAGCAACAACAAAAATTTGATCTTTGGCAACAAGAACACATTATAAATTGAATTTGATTGCATTAAGATAGGTAGGAGGGAGAAAGAGACCAAATCGGTGCGGCGTTTGGCGCGTATGTTCTCATAATACACCATAGCCATGATCAATCCAATACCAGAAGCAATACCAAGAACAATTCCTAAAACAAAACCCATTATTTACGATTTTAGCTGAAATCAAATGGTTTTTGATCAGTTTGGTAAAATATGCTGAGAATTTGATGGGGTTCAATTTTAATGATGTGTTTGTTCATTGAGACATTTTATCGAACAGGTGGTGAGCATTTAGGAGAGAGAAAAGGGAAGAATCCAAAAGAAGGTGTGAAGAAGCGAGAATGTACGAACGTGATTATGTGAATTAATTTAGGATTTAAAAAAAAAGATTCGTTGATTATTATAAAAAAACATCTGCTTTTGGGTTTGTGTTGTTAGTTAATTTAGAGGGTGTATTCCAGTTTTAGAAAAGGTAGTTTTTATTGTTGGAGAAGTTACTCCATTGCCACCTCTTTTTGTTTTGCTTGATTCTTTAACTTTCCCTTTTTATACCAAACAAGGTGTTTTTGTTTGTTGTATGTTGTCTACTTGTCCAAGAGATTAGTTTTCACAAGTCATTGCTTTGAAAACATTAGTTGGTTTTGATGGTACATAATATACTACTAGACTGTGTCAATGACTCAATGTACTAAACTACTAATGTAGTATGAGCTCCTACGGTCATAATTGCTAAAGCGGATAATTTTTACTCCGTATGGCACTATAATAAGCGCAATTTTTTTAACCAATCAAAGTTTTTTTTTCTTATAAAATGCTAGAAGAAATACACTTAGGAGTGGACCTTTATTTAACCAATCAAAGTATTTTTAAATTCATTATAAGTAATTTGATGTCTATTTGTTGCATATAGAAAGTTGTGACACAGTGGTTAAGTATTGTTATTTTTGAACAAAAGGCTAGGGGATCAAACTTTGCACCACCTAATTTTTTAGCGAGGATCCGCCTTTGATTCTTAGCACAATATTTATGTTACTCGTCTTAATCGTCTATCTTAATAAGGTAGTCAAATTATATATCATAACACAGGAGTTGTTAATATTAAAAAGGTGGAAAATAATGTGTTTTTTCATTATGATTTTTTTTTTAATGAGAAATAAGTTAAAAATTTAGGGAGAGGGAGGGTGAATGTTGAAACTAAAGCTGTCAAAAGCTAATCCGACTCGAGAACCCGACTTGAACCGGCTATGATTTGAACCCTTGTACCCGGACAATGAGGTGAAACTAGTGACCTGTGACCCGACCTGAACCTGACCTGATGTTAACCGACAACCGATTTGATCAAATACTTTTTGACCTGAACCCGAATATGTACCCGACCTGAGAGTAACCGTCAACCGATTTAATCCGACCCAACAACAATCTGAACCCGAACTAGTACCCAACCCAATAGAACCTGTACCCGAGTCATGGAAGGTTTAATAAAATTTATATGCCATTTGTTCAACTTATATACTGGTACAAATCTGTAAACCCATAATCCGATTCAGCTTGTATACCTTTTGTTCTCTATTACTCATATATAGGTTTAATAAAATCTTGATAATGCGTATCAAATTATGGAAGGCGTAATTATATAGGTTCAACTTCAGCACATCAATATTTATTGGAATTGAACTTGAACCAAAACCCAACTCAGCACTGAGTCGAACCCGAATGTACAATCTATTATTAACCCACTCAAACCTGACACACACACACACACAACCCGAACCTGAGATTGAATCCGATCTGAATTTGGCTCAAATTGAACCCGAGGACCCGACCTTAACCGACAATGATTTGAATTTAACCTGTACTTGAACAATGTGGTGAATTATAGACTTCAATTTTTCTACTTTACGTCACCGGGCCCCAAAACCTAAAACTTTCCTTAAATAGCGTGCATTATAGCCTTTAATTTTGTAATTTATTGACCTTTTTTCGCCCGAAAATAAAAATCGCCGGGTTGATTACCATGGTCCCTAATACCTCCAAAACTCCAATTGGGTCGGTGGAACCATCCAATATGCCCTTGAACGGTCATTTTACCCGTTCGCAACTTGCATCGATTTTGTAAACTCAAGCCTACCACGGACGATTATGACAACATATAATGATCATATATGGTTTCAAACGGCATTATATGACCCCGAGATGTATCCCTTAGGGTTCAAAGGCTTTTCGCAATCGGGCCCCGAAATTTCTTCAAAAAACGTGGATTATAGCCTTCAATTTTGTAATCCATTTGAGCACGGCCATGCATTTTCTGAATTCTCCCTCTTCAAGGGGCCAAGACACATTCCTAATTAAATAGGTAGACTCAATCCAATCTTATGGCAACCAAAGCTCCCACTCAACTCATGAAGTAACCGGGAAACATCCTTTATAATCTCCAGTTACGGCCAGACGTTTGAATGTACCACAGTTAAAACAATCATTGAATGAAATCAGTGTTCCACTCATGTCAAAGGAATCCACTAATATATCCGGAAGCTCTATACTTGAACTTCAAAGTAGGTCTATAGTTCGATCATGCATCATTCATGCATATCCATGTGATTGACCGAGCATCACTACGCTCCTATAGCCCATGAAACTGCGCTATCCAATCAATCTTAACATGCTAGTCCATTATTGGAAATCATTTATGTCCAGTTTAATGATTCCGGACTAGAAACTTAAATAATATATGAATTTAGTTCACCTGTGGGGTTTCATTCAAAAGGTCATCAACCTAGTGAGCCCATCAATTCATAATTATTTTGGACATTTTATTTAATCTTGAAACCACGATTAAATAAGATTGAAACTTTGTTTCAATTGATAAACATAATTCTGCAAGCTAATGTATTTATTTTTGTAATATGCTTTCTCAAAACATACACAACTAAAATTACATAACTTGCTTCAATCCAAAAACCTTAGTATGACTCTCATACCTTGGTCATGGAAGGGGTTCAGTAAGTAGAGTTCATGAGACATTCTCATAAACATGAACTTTGCAATTTCTAAATCTTATAATCATTTCTATCTCCATACACTAAGAATTTTCCTTCGCCCTTTCGCAAGGAACTTAGGAATTTCTAATTTGTATTCCAACGTTACATTGGATTTCGATTGAAATCTATCATCACTTGTTCTTTAAAACACGTGAATCAAATAGACGAGTATAGTCCATGGTATGCATGATGCATCCTTTGCAAATTGCATAAGGATCATCACTCAAAGTCTTAATTTCATCAATCCTTTCTCAAGGTATTGAATCATTAAGCAACGTGCCATGTCACAAGGGATTGAAACTCTTTTCAATATAATGTTGAACCTTATAAGAATCTTATCAATATAAGCTTCTTAACCAAAAACCAAACATCCTTCGAGACTTATCTCTATAGATCTTGAATCCCAAATGTACTCATCTTCTTCTTCAAGGTTTTCATATAAAATGCATTAGCCATTACTTGATCCTTCAATAATTGCATTCTGTACTAGACCAAGAAGACTTCATAGCTCCCACTAAACACCTTGTACATACAAGATCTTTTCTTTATTTTACGAGAACATCAAACGATTTGATTAGCTCACAAAATTAGGAACATAACTCCCTGATGCTAACTTCAATCCATTATGGATCTTTTATGCATCCCTAGGATTATTGGATCTCCAAACTTTTGACTGTATCATATACAAATCTTATGAAAGTGTTTTGAAATCCATCTACCAAATCTTATAAGGTAGAAATCACTAAATATCTTTAATAGATCTTTGCAACATGTAAAGGTTTCATCGTAATCATAGTCATACTATGAATTAGTTGAATCCTTTAACAAGTCTTTGCTTTAGTTAGAAAACATTTTTCTTTCTTGTCTGCTTTGCTTACAATGGGTTTCACCCAATTTAGGCAAATTATTCAAGTGTCATACACTTGCTTACAGACTTAGAATCTATTTTAGATTTCATGGTTTTAAAACCACTTGGAGTCATAACTTGTCAAATCATCTTTATTACTTGCATAATCATCATGTTCCAAAATGAATATTTTAGAACTCTTAGTCAATATGAAATCTTATTTCTCTGGCTAAGTTTTACATATGCTAGTCACCATTGTGGGTTTTTATGCAACAATTGAAACTCATACAACAACTTTGTTTAGTTTTCGATGAGAAACGACAATAGAGGATGTGCACTTGGAATGTACTACCTTCGACACATGGTTATTAATCCCATTACACATAATGAGACCACGCGTTGTCATTTGTAACATGAGGTGAATCATGCTCATATTGTTGCTTTCATTCGATAACTTCTTGAATTTCTTCAAGATTTTCGAAATCACTTTTCTTGAACTCTTTCAAGGCTCTCGAACTTTTCGAGATTCTTATACTCTCACTTGCCTTTTGAGGAGGCATATTTAGCATAGGGTGAACCAACCAAGGTTTTGAACCATGTTTGTTTGTTGCTTTTCTCGAACTCTTTTGAGATTTACACTACTCCCACTTGACCTTTTGGAACAATTTCCATAAGGGCACCTACTTGAGCAACAAACATTTTGTGCTAAGTATGGTTGTGTAGTAGTACCCCATGCTCTATATAGGAATCGAACGTGCATCAAACGGTTTAATACATGTTTTATTCCTTGCTTTGTAGAAAGACTTAATAAGAACTTTTCTTATCCATATCACATATGAAGCCTTTGCTACATTCTGATTTGACTTATGTAATTTTGGTTAGTTTTGTAGCTTATCTTAAAAGTATATCCCTTGAACAATGGTTGGAAGATAGGTAATTTACATCCATTATCAAAATATATCTCATATAGATTGATAGCTTCTTCCATAAACACTTCACAAGGTTTGCTTTTGGAATTTGTTGTAAAACGTTTTCACAACTCTTGGATGTTTATCAAGGTCTTGGCTTAAATTCTCATTATTACGATCATATCGCAATACTTTGAATGTGTTGCCAAGCACATGTCTCGACTTAAATTTTCACAATTACAATCATATTGTAGTGTAATCATTATCTTGTCAAGTTGATACTAAACTTCATACTGAACATTTTTGAACTTTTCAAAATCTACACTTCCATGCTTCAATTAAGCATAAGTAGTGATCGTATCACAAATGAAATTTCGTTGTCCGTCTCTAGCCTTTGAACCTTTGGTTTTCTTGCATCGATATGTATTCAACCTTGAGTTCGCATCATCATTTCTCTAAATGGTGACTTAGTCATAATTTCAAATTAGAATGATAATTACATATATCAATGGATTCATAATCCAATGATATTGAAAGTCCATCCCTTTGGATCTTCCGCATGCAATTTTCATTTTTATTCGAATTAATTGACATTTTAGAGACAGCTTATATATATATATAGAAATGGTTTAACTATTTCTATCATATAGAACTTTAAACCTATTTAGCAATTCAAAACACATTATGACTCAATGAAGCATAGAATAACATTTATTCTACGTTTTTGAATCTTCGATGTTTAGTCATCACTAACATTGAATGGTGTTTTGATAATGGCAAGAATGAATAACATTTATTAAATTCTAGCCAATTATTAGTGGTGAAATATTGGTTCTACTTGTAAAGTTGCAACTTTTTCTTCCAAACTTGTAGATTCTACTTGTGAAGTAGCAACATTTGCTTCTAAACTTGTAGATTTATTCCTCCTTTAGCTAATTTCTTCCTTTAGTTCAACCAAATTGTGCAATGAATGATCTAAACAAGACATCATATATCCAAGAAGTAGCAATATTCTAAATCAATTTCTATAGTATACTTCTTAAATTGGAACATTTCCATTCTTTACCTTCCAACTATATGAGGTAGTATCTAATCAATTGGAATTGGTCCATTTAATTTGAAACATTTGTTGTTCATAACAACTTTTAGCATGTAAGTAGTTCTAGGTTTGAGAAGTAGCAACTTGTTTGCAATTCTTGGCCTATAACATCTTAATGCAATCCTCATATATTCCTAAACCTTTCCCTTTGAGCCACTTAGAACATTTCTCTTAGGTTCAAAATGATACTTTGCTCAACTACTTTAAGCACTTTTCATGATTCTGCTAAGTCTATTCTATCATTATTTATATTTGAGTTTAATCAAGCATTAAACTCTATAAAAAGTAGATGAAGAATACTGTCATTTGATCAACTTTTGATTATTGAGATTTCCAATCACTTTCTTATATTCAATCATATTGAAGATAAGAGATTTTACTGGACTTTTATACTTGTCTTTTGGAGGGTTTGTACCTCTCATCTCATTATATCCCTTGAAATACTTTTCAAAATGAAGATGTGCTGGCATTTTACTCAAACATTTTGAATAAAACCAACCTTAGACATGTAACATGGATTTCTAAAACTTGTCTTTTAGAACAATCTTAGCAAAATTAGAATATAGGTTTATGGATTATCTTTTAAACTTTTTGAGAACGTTTCTCAACTTTATTTTCAATCGAGGAGATTATATATAAAAAATAAAATTAGAACGATATGTTACTTACAAGTAAACGCAAAATTCAATTATGTTTATTAAAATTTAAAGTACCATAAGCGAATTAAATTGGTAACTTTAAAACACTCTATTCAATTTAAGTGATCCCAACTTGAATTAAGTGATTCCAAGATCCTTTATTTGTGCAATAATTAACCAGAGTGAGGCTCTGCAATCAACCATTACATTTTCAAGGTGAGTAAACTCTTTACTGATTACAACTCTTGTAATTCTTGGTTGAATAATTAACCATCGCATGTTTAATTATTACTCTTAGCTTCAAGGTTCTAAACGCTTTAGGTAATCTTGTTGAATATAACCAATTAAAAGTGTAGATATGCGGTCCTACCCCCACTTCCCCAAGATATATTATGATGCTCTGTTGAGGGCTGACCCATCACAAACGATCAAGGTTTTCGTCGGGTTTTTAATTGGAAAAGCTGCATCAATATTACTGGGATCTAAATTTATTATGTGAACTCTAGCGCATCATCACAAGACATCAATAAAATCTAACATGCATAAAATACTGAATGCATAAATAAGACATAGCATGGCCCCTAATCCTAAGAAAACTAATAAAGTAAATGCTCCCACTTGAATCATCATGGATCGCATCCATCTTGCTCCTTTGGGCCTTCACTTCATGGGCTTCTTGGATTAACTGCAACCTGTAATTCTACTCTATTCTATCTACTACTTAAATAAAATAAAATAAAATTACAAAATACTTTATCGGTTCGTAAACCGTACTAAGATTACAAAAATACATCACGATGCGCAGATCGTATTTAGCAATCTACTGGGCCATACTAGTCATTATATAGCAATAAAACAACATCATATATTATAAAATTGCCACATAATAAATCACTCATCATGCTTTCCTAAACTACAACATCGAATGTTCACAATTAAGGAAACATGGCACCTAAATATCTCATATTTTAATTAATGTAATTAGATAATATCATATATTATTCATGATCATCAATAAAATATCATATATTCTAAATTAGTCATGAGATAGAATCAAATCTTATTTTAATCTTAAAAGATAAATCATATTTATCCTCAAAGATTATCCTAACAAAGTTAGGAAATTCTATCCTAATTACTAGCCAATCACAATATTTTAAATCAATTATATCCAAAAATAATTATGGGATAATCACATTATTTAAATCAATTATTATCCTTTTGGAATATGCTCAGAATATCCTAATAAATCTTATCCAAAATTAACCACTTTAATTATGGATAATTACCAATTTAACAACTTAAATATGGATAATATCAAATATAACAACTTTTGAATATTTGATTTTATCCTAAAATAAAAGATCTTATCCAAATAAAACCAATTTTATCTTTTAAAATAAAAGATCATATTTTCAAAATATTTTAACTTATCCAAAATAAAACTGATTTTATCCCAAAATAATTCATAATTATCTTGAAATAAATTTTCAAAAACTAATTTTTTTTTTTTTTTTTTTGAAAAAACCGTGCACCAGCCACCGTGGTGTGGCCAGCCGAAGCCAGCCACGGTGGCCGTACACCTTGCGGTGTACGCTGCACAGCAGCGACGCAAGGGCAGCAGCAGCACACGCAACACTTGCGCGGCACTGCTGTCGCTGCTCCTGCTGTCCGAGCACCCTGCCCAGCCCCGCCCTAATCCAAGGATCTAATGCATAACACATAAAGCACAAATAATTGTACCTTTGAAGCGTGATTCCACGTGCGATCGAGCAAGAACAAAGGGAGATAAAGAACCCCAAGCGTGATTCCTCTACTTGGTCCACGGGCACAGATTAAACCTCCACTAATGCTAGTTAGTCGTGATTGAACGCTTCAATCAACCTTCAACGGAGAAGAGAGACACGAGCTAACCACAAACCACCACGACGAACACCACGAGCCACCATGAGGGGCGTCGCACGTACGGACGTGAAGGGGAGAGAAGAGGGCCATGAGTGAGGAGAGTGTTTTAGGGTTTTGGGATTGGTTGCCTTGATGTCAAAATTCACAGTGTGTGAATTATGACTACATCTTACAAACCCTAGGCATGGATCTTATTTATAGATCTCATCTCTAAATAAGAGCCCATGTCAAAAGCCCAAAACCTAATTCCAATCCAACTATGCTAGCCCAATCCAATTCATGATTAGTTAATTGCTCATGAGGCCCATTAATGGGCCTCTTACTTGCTTAACCCAATACCCTTGTTGTGTGACCTCATAGGATCCATTCTATAAGGCTTTGGGCTATTTAACTAACCCAAAGATCAATTATCATATCTAGCACCAGATATTGACGACCCTATAGAATGAACTTATTATCTCCATAATAGTGATCCTTGATATATCTAGTAATTGCACTTATCGAAGACATAACTCCTTCACAAACGGCATAATATGACTCCGAGATGTATCCATTAAGGTCCCAAGGCATTTCGCCATCGGGCCCCAAAGCCTCAAAATTTCCTCAAAAAACGTGGATTATAGCCTTCAATTTTGTAATTTTTTGACCTTTTCTTGTTCGAAAATAAAAATTCCCGAGATTTTACCATGGTCCCTAATACCCTCCGGGAGCATAATTGGGTATGTGGAACCACCCAATATGCCCTTAAATGGTCATTTTACCCGTTCACAACTTGTAGTGATTTCGTAAACTCAAGTCTACCACGGACGTTTATGACAACATATAATGATCATATATGGTTTCAAACGGCATTATATGACCTTGAGATTTAACCCTTAGGGTTTCAAGGCTTTTCGTCACTTGGCCCCAAAAATTCAAAATTTCCTCAAAAAGCGTGGATAATAGCCTTCAATTTTGTAATTTTTGACCTTTTTTCGCCCAAAAATAAAAATTGTCGAGATGTTTACCATGGTTCCTAATACCCTTTGGTAGTCCAATTGGGTCGGTGGAACCATCCAATATGCCCTTAAACGGTCATTTTATCTGTCACAACTTACATTGATTTTGTAAACTCAAGCCTACCAGCCAATCAAATCAGCCGATAACTAACAGCCAACAGCTAATTGCCAAACAAGGCCATCATCAATATGGTTTTAAGCTCTAATGTTCACTTTCATTTATTAACAAATGATAATAATTTCTTAAAAGATTTTTGAAATTAAAATCTTTCAAACTTAATATCCAGTTATAAACAAGCCCCAGTGAACTTACATTCATGTGTTTCCGAAAAAACAAGTTAATAAAGAAAATTAAGATATTAAAACAAACGTAGATCACTTTACATGGAGACAAGCAAGTAAAAAGAATATCGTACCATCTCTAGGATTATGTAGTGTGTGGGAAAGAATTGGATACTTTGTTTTTTCTTGTCAATCTCAATTCATTCTTCTTGGAAGGAAAAAAAAAATACTGGATTAGTATGAGAGTGGCCATTTTCCAGAGACTAACCCACGTTTGTTGCCACATGGAAGGTGGAACCTTACACGCGGCAACCCTTTGTAATGTACTCCCTCCGTTTTTTAAATACTTGCTCCATTTCTCTTACACACGCATGTCGATGCTAATATTTGATCACTAATATCTTTAATTATCAATAAGTATAAATTCTAACAATTGAAAATTAATAATCAATTCATTGAGATGATTCCAACAAATACCCACAAGATTATATTGTTTTTTATGTATAAATCACAAACATTAATCAAAGTAGGACAAATGAATAGTGCAAAAAATAGAAATGGAGCAAGTATTTAAAACGGAGGAGTAATATGTAATCACTCAACAGGTAAAGAGACACTTTTTTTGTTTGTTTCAATTTTGGTCTTTTTGTTTTCCTTAAATCTAAAAAAAAAGAAAAAAAAAAGTTAGGAAAATGACTCTAATTGAATATCAACCCTTATGTTTTTTGGGTCCAGTTTTTACGGATCAAACACTTTGAAAGTGAGGGGGAAGTATTAGGATCCTCACCCTCAAAGTGTCTCTAGTGGGGATTGAACCCTTAACCTCAAGGCTGAAAGGTAAATCCTCACCAGTTACCACTAGACCAAGTTTAGCTTGGTGGAGATACCTCAAGTAGTTAAGTGTGAGTGTGTGACTACTTACATGTATTTAATAAGTAGTTCATATGAAAGGGTTTGTTATGATTTACTGAACTGAGCTAAACTGAATTGATTGAAGCTAAACTGAACTGAAATAAATTATTTATGAGAGAATGAAATTAGGAAATGAACTGAACTAAATTGATTGGAGCTGAATTGAATTGAAATTAAGCTGAAGAGAATAGGCACGAAACATATGGCATATAATTTCGGACAAAACAAGGAGATATATGTGGAGAAAATAATTTTAATTCATAATAATAAAATTATGAATGTTTGTTTTAAAAACACACAATAATAAGAATATGGAGATATTTTATTTGATAATTTATTTTATTAATGATTAATATATAAAATAAGACCAAAGTATAATTTTAAGTCAGATCAAATTAGAGTAGACAAAAACTAAACTAATGACCTATTGACCTCGAATCATTAAAAGGAAAAAATTGCTAAACGCAAATGTGTTATGTCTAAAGAGTAAAGAGTAGCACTGTCAAAACGGTTTGACAGTTCGGTTTCGGTTCGGTTTGAAATCGGTTCGGTATTCAATCGGGTCGGTTTGGAATCGGTTTAATTGTCTCACGGGTCGGTTTTGGTTCGGTTTAAATAGTTATCGGTTCGATTCGATTTCGGTTTATTCTTAAGCGGTTTTAATTCGGTTCGGGTTGTAAACAGTCCGGGTAGTAAACGGTTCGGTGCAGACGGGTTGCGGTTTGTTAACGGTGCGGTGTAAACGGTTTTTATCCCGGTTCAAACAGTTTCGGGTTGGAAACGGTTTCGGGTTAGAAACAGTTCGGTTCTTTTTCGGTTCAGTTTATAACTGGTTCTGTTCTTTTTCGGTTCAGTTTTTTAACTGGTTCGGTTCTTTTTCGGTTCAGTTTATAACGGGTTCGGTTCTTCGATGGTTTAACCACTTTAACGTTATTCATATCGGTTCCATTTCAAGTTTACTAAATAACGGTTCGGGTCGGTTTCCGGTTTCAAAAAATAAATTGTCTATCGAGTTGTTTGGATTCGGGCAGTTAAATGGTTTTGGTTTGAAATTTGATAGTACTTGCTAACCTTTTGCGTTCACAAGTTTTATATAAAGTTGCGAATCATTTCATATTTACTATTTAGGCATCATATTATAAACAAATTCTCATTGATTTTATAAATACATATTATGTTCTGTTTCAAGTTTAGTCATACTGATTTTACTAGTTTATTACGAAGTAGATTATAAGAGTTAGTGTATTAATGTATTATTGTGTTTACAATTAAGTTATTATATGCTTCTTATTTAATCATTTATATACATGACTAGAGGCAGTAGTGTTGCTAATAGTTTGAGGCAGGGCCTGAGCCTGCTTGTTTTGCTCTTGTTTGTGAACACTGATTATCCTTAATGAATGATGTGCCTTGCTATTTTAAAAAAAATATTCTAAGATTTCTAATATTTAATCCATTTAATTATATTCCCGTAAAAAAAATCCATTTAATTATATAAAAAAGTTTGTAAACGGTTCGGTTTATAACCAGTTCGGTTTACAAACAGTTCGGTTTTTAAATGGTTCGGTGCAAACGGGTAGCAGTTTGCTAACGGTTCGGTGTAAGCAGATTTTTTACCAGTTTAAACGGTTTCAGGTTGGAACCGGTTTCGGTTTAGATACGGTTCGGTTCTTTTTCGGTTCGGTTTTCTTTCAGTTCGGTTTATATTTGGTTCGGTTTGTTAACGGGTTCGGTTCTTATACGGTTTAACATTATTCGGGTCGATTCGGTTTCGGGTTTACTAAAATACGATTCGGGTCGGTTTTCGGTTTCAAAAAAATCGGTTTTTAATCGGTTCGGTTCCCATTTGGGTCGGTCGATTTCGGACAATTAAACGGTTTCGGTTTGAAATTTGACAGCACTAGTAAAGAGACATCAAATTGAAGATCCATACAACGTTTCTTGAGAGCATTGTGAATATGGGGGCCCAAGAATCAAAGTGTCATTCACTTGGGCCATGGGCAGCTCAGGCCCAATCATATGATTCATGAATGAAATTAGTGCAATTGTGAGTGTGACTGGGTGGTTAAAGTGATTTGCAAAGTTGCACACTTGCACTTGGCTAATAGCCGTGTTGATTTTCAATGGTTCATGCTTAAGAATGCAAAGCCTGATAGCCATACAGGGCTTAGAGCACCCTCATCCCTTGTAGCTTTATAATAACACACTAGTTTGTGTCTCGAGCGATGCCCCGAATTGCTAGTTTTGTACTTCTTTAATTTGATAATTATGCTCAACTATTGTATAGCTAGTGTGAGATTTGGGCATTATCTCGGATGTTACAAATTTATTTATTTTACTTCATATGTATTTATTTTCTAATCTTGTGAAAAATAAATAAATTAAATAACCTCTAATTCAAAAGCAATATATAATGTTATATATGTGAAAATTTAAAACAATAATAAAAGTTGGTTGTGATGGTAAGTGTGTAGCATTTATTTCTTTGAGGTTGAGGGTTCGAATCTAGATAAAACTATATTTTATTAATTTTGTAGAATGAAGTCGCAAGCTTACGTGTCACTGACGTGGCATTGTAAGTTTGTGACATGTTGTTATATACGTACGCCTTTTAATATACAGTATAGATTATTATTATTCTCAAGCTACCTGAGCTCGTGTCAACAAAAAGTTACATGCAAATCAATTTATTTTTATACGCAACGAGATATTTGTATTATTATATTTTGCTAATTTCAAGCTTAATTTGATTCTTTAAGATCTTAAATGAACACTTAAATTTAATAAAACATTTTTCAGCACACAAATCAAGGAACGAAATTTAATGGCTAACTACGGACACAACTAACTTAAACCTTTAAGTGATACTCCTGGAGTAGCATAATTTTATTTTTTTTGAAACAATTTTTTTTTGTTTTTATGTTAGTAAAATAAAATAAAATTTTAAATAAGTCAAAATGGTGCTTTTTTTTAGAAAAGTCAAAGTGGCGCATTTTAGTTAAAGTAAAAGTCAAAAAAGCTTTTTTTTTTAAACTACTGATAAATATCGTAATGATGTCAAAATCTTCCCATTAGCAGAAGTACAGAACGACTGTAAAAAAAAAAAAGTACAAAACTACATAGGGCCTGTTCATATTTACTTAATTTCAGTTCAGTTCAGCTCCAATCAGTTCAGTTCAGTTCCAATCAATTCAGTTCAGTTCAGCTCTTAATTTCCCTCTCACATAAAATATTCATTTCAGCTCAGTTCAGTTCCAATCAGTTCAGTTCAGCTCCAATCAGTTCAGTTCTGCTCAGTTCAGTAAATATGAACAGACCCATAGAAGAGGAATAAATCGGAATCTAACCATTGTTTGCTGTTCAGTCTAACAAGTCAGGTTTGAGATAGTTTTGTCTAATCTTTCGAAAATTCAATCTTGTTAATAAACATCGATCTCCTTTTCTAATTTTCAAGTTTGTCCTTTAGATCTGTTCAAAGTATAGGTTAATGTTTCGTTTTTTTTTTTTTTTTCAATTCATTTTTTTTCGCTTTTTTCTTCAATTCATATACATAAAGAGCAATTGGATCTTCAATCATTTTGTTTAAATTGTAATATTGGTGTGTTTTTGCAGGCTTGTTGCCTGTTTATCTTTCAATTCAATTGAGTCAGAGAATAAAGAGTTCCCCGTTCAAAGCAGGGGAACTCGATACATAGAAAAAGAAGGTACTTTCAATTTGCTTGTTTATGGTTTTTTGAGTTAAGCACAAATTCAGGTACTCAATTCTTCCTTTTTTCATCGTTTAGGTACTCAATTTTTTTTACTTTGCTTTTGGGTACTGAGTTAAGATTTTCGACCAAAATAAATAAATCAACCTAAGAATTCAGTACCTTTGGTTAAAGAATTCAGTACCTTGGTTGAGAGAAAGTGGGCCCCACCCATTTAAAAAGATTCGCGGGTCACCTTAATTTTTTTCCCTTTCTTATTCTGTATTCCCCCTTTTTGCTCCCGTTATTCTTTCCTTTGCTGGAAATTCTGTTCTGTCATTGTCGAAGAACACGAGCAAGCTTGGGCTCGATTCTGGGGAAAACGACACCAAAAGCCGCCATTTTTTTGAGGTAAGCTCAATTACTCATGGATTATGTTGTTATTTTGATATAAATTTTGAATTTTTTGCCCAATTCTTGATGTTATTTGCGACCTAGGGTTTTCGATTTTTTGGGGTTTTTTTTTTAACAAATTGATGATGTCGATTGCTTGTGTTTTTTGTGTTAAGTTTGTTGCTTTGTTGTTGTTTGTTGTTGGATTAAGCTAGTGTTGTTGTTGAATGTTGATTGCATGTTGTTTAAATTGCATGTTGTTGTTGTTGAATTGATTGCTTCTGTTTCTTTTTTTTTTAATTTATTTCTAAAAAATCTGGGAAAACCTTGTTGAAGAATTTGTGCCTAAATAGACATGGTGAATGAACCTGTTTTGATAGTATTTTTTGCTGGTGTACTGCTAAAGGCTCCTGCGTTGCTGTTTTTTTTTTTTTTTTTTTTAATTGAAATTGAATCAGGGTAAATCGTTTTGGATGAATTTTGTTAAGAAAACATGGTGAATCTGCTCTAGAGTGCTGCTAGTGTTTTGCAGGTGTTTTCATGGCATTTTTTGGCCAAGTTCATGCCCCTTTAAATAGAGTAATAACGGCTAGTTTATGAGTCAAAGTTAAGAATTTTTTTTTTAAAAAAAAAATATTAATTTTTTAATTAGGTATGGTTAGTGATGAGTTAGTTCACTTGAAAATCACTTTGAGTACCCAAAAGCAAAGCAAAAAAAATTGAGTACCTAAAAGGTGAAAAAAGGAAGAATTGAGTACTTTATTGTACTCTTAACTCTGGTTTTTTTTTAAAAAAAAATTTGTTTTGTTCAGATTCGGTCTTTGATTTTGAGATTAGTTAAATTAATCGGTGTAATTGTTGTTTTTCAAGCTCAATATTTTTATTTTAATTATAATTATATCCTTAATTAGTCGAATAAGAATATTACGAGTACTGTAATGTTTAAGTCGATACTATTCGTTGCAAATAATATGAAACGGATATAGTATTTATCAAGGGTGCTGATATTACCAAGGCAAAAAAAAAACATTTCCAAGGCAACGTATCTACCCGCTGCCCGTAATATTTGAGAATCAAAATATGTCAAACTTATTAATTGGCGTTATATTGAGAAGGTACCCAAATACTTGGATTTACTTTTTGTCATTGTCTTTGCAATGGTCAAAGAGACTTGGATAGATTTATCCTTGTCTTTCCAATGGTCAAAAAGGGGTTTTTAGGGGTTTTGAAATTTGGATGATCAATTTGAGGGTGTTAGTGTCACACTTGACGATAGAGGAATTTGGCGAATAACTATAGGCGCATAGCATCTGAAGGAATTATGTCTTCGATAAGTGCAATTACTAGATATATCATAGGATCACAGTTATGGAGATAATAAGTTCATACTATATGGTTGCCATTGTCTATTGCTAGATATGACAATTGGACTTTGGGCTTATCAAATGGTCCAAAGCCTTATAGCTGGATCCTACAAGGTCACACACTAGAGTATTGGGTTAAACAAGTTAGAGGCCCATTATTGGGCCTCATGAGTATATGACACACCTTATGTTTGGGCTTGGATTGTAAGTAGAGTTCAATTAGGATTTGGACATGGTTTTATTTCTAGATATGATCTATAAATATAAACCATACCTAGGGTTGCATGACATAACAATTTACACAATGTGAATTGTCAGACAAGCAACCAAGAGATCCCAAACCCTAATTCTCTCTCTCACTTTCGGCCCTCCCTTTCTCCTCCCTAGATTCGTGCGTCTCCCCTTCTGTGGTGGTGCGTGGGTGGTGTTGTGGTGTGCTCGTGACTCTAATCTCCGTTGAAGGTCGATTGAAGCATTCGGTCACAACTAACTAGCATTAGTGGAGGTTTAATCCATACTCGTGGACTAAGTAGAGGAATCACACGTGGGGTTCTTTGTCTCCCTTGTTCTTGCTCGATCACTAGTGGAATCGCTTCAAAGGTATAATTCTTACTTCTTTATGTGTTATGCATGAGATCCTTGGTTTGGTGCTATGTGAATATGATTCATGTAATTTCCGCATTTAGTACCTATAATCTCCTACAGTGGTATCAGTTAGCCTCTTGCATTTACATATATTGAGTAATAATTCTTTGATAATCCACAATTTTAATTCAATTAGGAGGGAGAATATTTAATTATGAGTCAATTGTTATGTTAAATGTGATTTAACAATATAGAATCATTAAAGGTGTTTAATTTGCTCCATATTAGCCATAATTTGATCCGAATTTTGCCCCAAATTACTCGAAAAATTCGAACCCCTAAACCCTAATTTCAAAAATTTCGAAATTTTTAAACCCTAATTTGTGAAATTTGTGTTTAATTTTGATTTATTTCGATGGTATTTTTTTTTTAAGGAATTTAATCTATTTGATTACATGTTAAAATTATGAATTTTTCATGATCAAATTATTTAATTTAAGTGTTAAATTAAATTGGGGATTAATTTCATCAAGAACCCTAATTTCAAAATTGAATATGATTTAATTTTGGGATTGATAGGACCACATAAAGTTTAATTGATTTTTACAAAATCTGTTTTGTTTTAATTAATTAAAAAAAAAAAAAAAAAAGGAAGGAGGAAAGAACAGCAGCAGCACCGCGGCTGGGTGGCGCTGCCACGGTGGTGCCGCTGCTGGTGGTCCGGAGGGAGGGGCGGGGAGGGGCAGCAGCGAGGATCAGAACAGCAGCAACAGCAGTGCCGCACCGCAGGTGCACGGTGCTGCTGCTGCTGCCCTGCGCCGCTGCACAGCAGCGTACACCTTGCGGTGTACGGCCACCGTGGCTGGCTTCGGCTGGCCACACCACGGTGGCTGGCGGTTTTTCAAAAAAAAAAATTATTTTATTTTTAAATAAAATCAGTTTTCAAATTTTTTTTTTTTAAAAAAAAAAAAAAAAAAAAAAAAGGATAAGTTTAAATTTTGAAAAGATAATTAACAAAATTAAAGTTGTTATTTTTGTTAAGTTTGGATAATTATGGAGCAAAAGATTCTATTTGGATAATAATTGATTAAATAATGTGATTATCTCATAATTATTTATGGATAATAATTGATTTAAAATATGTGATTGGTTAGTAATTAGGATAGAATTTCCTAAATTATTTAGGATAATCATGGAAAATAAATATGATTTATCTTCCATAATTCAAATAAGATTTGATTCTATCTCATACCTAAATTAAAATATATGATATTTTATGGTTGGTCATGAATAATATATGATATTATCTAATTACAGTAATTAATTAATTAAAATATGAGATATTTATAGCCATGTTTCCTTTATTGTGAACATTCGATGTTGTAGTTTAGGAAAGCATGATGAGTGATTTATTATATGGCACTTTATAATATATGATATTGTTTATTGCTATATATAGACTAGTATGGCCCATAGATTCTAAATACGATCTGCGCATCGTGATGTATTTTTGTAATCTAAATACGGTCTGCGTACCGTTGAGTATTTTTGTAATTTATTTTATTTTATTTAAGTAGTAGATAGAGTAGAATAAAATTACAGGTTGCAATTGATCCAAAAGCCAATGAAGTGAAGGCCCAATGGAGCAAGATGGATGAGATCCATGAAGGTTCAAGTGGGAGCATTTTGCTTTATTAGTTTTCTTAGGATTAAGGGGCCATACTATGTCATGTTTTATTGCATTAGTAGATTATGCATGTTTAGGTTTATTTATGTTGCTTGATGATGCGCTAGAGTTCACTATATAATCACAACATAATAAATCTAGATCCCAGTAATATTGATGCAGCTTTTCCAATTAAAAACCCGACGAAAACCTTGATCGTTTGTGATGGGTCGGCCCTCAGCAGAGCATCATAATATATCTTGGGGAAGTGGGGGTAGGACCGCATATCTACACTTTTAATTGGTTATATTCAACAAGGTTACCTAAAGCGTTTAGAACCTTGAAGCTAAGAGTAATAATTAAACATGCGATGGTTAATTATTCAACCAAGAATTACAAGAGTTGTAATCAGTAAAGAGTTTACTCACCTTGAAAATGTAATGGTTGATTGCAGGGCCTCACTCTGGTTAATTATTGCACAAATAAAGGATCTTGGAATCATTTTATTCGATAGGGGTCAATTTAAAATTGAATAAAATGCTTTAAAGTTACCAATAAATTCTAAAATTACTTATGGTACTTTAAATTTATTAAACATAATTATTGAATTTTTGCCTCGTTTTGTTTTTGTTTATAGATGAATAACTTATATGACAACACAGATTTACCAATGAAACTCAATTTAAGGCTTAATCTCAGAAACTACAGGCAATGGGAGGGCGAATTGAGAAATGTTCTCACAAGCCACAAGCTTGAAGCTCGTCTATATATACCCATTGAGAACAAGTGTGCTCTTGGTCAGGATCCTGAAATGCATGCGAAATTAGTTTTGGATGCACAAAGGGTCAAGTTCCTAATACTGGAATCTATTCCAAACTGTTGGTATAATAGGTTCAGACGGTATGAGGTGACCAACTTATATCAATGTCTTCGTGCTATCTGTAGAGGCGGCATGGGGGCATTGGGTAGTGGAGGTGTCAACGATCCAAATGTAAGAGAGATCGTTAATTCGATCCCTCAGATTTACTATTCCTGGGCTGACAGTTTAAGGTATGAGACTTACAGGATTCATGGTAAGATAATGGCAAAGAAACTCTTACCTGGTCAGTCATTGAGGCACCATGTCAATGAATTGGTTGATATGATCAATCAAATGGATGTCCTCGGGAAACCGATCGATGATGATTCTGCGCGTGACATTATTTTGTTCTCACTCCATGCTGGTTTTGACATTGTAAGACTTTCTCATAATGATGAGGGATCATCAGCAAATTTGATCAACATCTTACTTAACCATGCTGAGGAGTACCTGATAAGGAGAGATTGCCAGTGCTTCTTTTGTGGTGGATGGCAAGCCCATACACCAGGGTGTCCCCATTACACACCAATGAAAACAGAAGGTAAGGAGTTACTTGATGTTTTTGTTGTAGAGATTAATCTTACTTCATCTTCCACTTGGGTATTCGATACCGGTTGTGGTGTTCATATCGTTAATGACGTGCAGGGCTTGAAAGGAAGTAGGAAGCTAGATCCAGGGGAAGTAACACTTCGAGTAGGAAATGGAGCAAAAGTTGCTGCACTTGCTATTGGGAGTTATCATTTGAGACTTCCTTCTGGACTCATTTTAGTACTTAATAAATGTTATTTCGTTCCTAGCATTACTAAAAACATTATTTCAGTTCCAGTTTTAGATACTGAAGGTTTTTCATTTGAAATAAGAGACAACCGTTGTTTTATTTCGAAAGAAAGTATGTTATATGCTAATGCTAAGTTAATCAATGGCTTGTATGTCTTAGAATATACAACTCATGTCTACAACATAGATCATAAAAAGCAGAAAACAGATGGTTCAAACCCAACTTACCTATGGCATTGTAGGCTTGGACATATTAACCAAAAGCGCGTCCAGAAATTACATAAGGATGGACTCCTATCTTCTTTTGATTATGAATCATTTGAAAACTGTGAGTCATGCTTGCTTGGGAAAATGACTAAGTCACCCTTTACGGGTATAGGTGAAAGAGCTAGTGACCTTTTGGGACTCATACATACAGATGTGTGTGGACCAATGAGTTCAAAAGCTAGGGGTGGGTTTAGTTACTTCATTACTTTTACTGATGATTTAAGTAGGTTTGGTTACATTTACTTAATGAAGAACAAGTCGGAAGCCTTTGAAAAGTTTAAAGAATTCCAGAATGAAGTACAAAACCAGCTTGGGAAAACAATTAAGGCATTACGATCTGATCGTGGTGGCGAATATTTAACCCAAGAATTTGATGAACATCTGATTAATTGTGGAATACTTTCACAATTAACCCCTCCAGGGACACCTCAATTAAATGGAGTGTCAGAAAGGAGGAATAGGACTCTACTAGATATGGTTAGGTCCATGATGAGCTTTACTGATCTTCACATATCTTTTTGGGGATATGCATTAGAAGCAGCTTCCAGATTACTAAACAGAAGCCCATCCAAAGCAGTTGAGAAGACACTTTATGAGTTATGGCATGGAAGAGTTCCAAATTTGTCTTATCTCAAGATTTGGGGATGTGAAGTCTATGTAAAACGTTTACAAAGTGATAAACTACACCCTAAATCAGATAAGTGTTTCTTTGTGGGCTATCCTAAAGAAACAAGAGGGTATTACTTCTACAATCGCGAAGATAACAAAGTATTTGTTGCTCGCGACGGTGTCTTTCTAGAAAAGGAATTTCTATCTAGAAAGCCAAGTGGGAGTAAAGTGGTTCTCGAAGAAATTCGAGACGAGCAACAAATGGATGTGGATAACACCACGTCAGAGGCGAGGGTGCATGAAACGATTAATCATGCGTCGGAGCAAGCTAATTCCACCAGCGAGACTCCTATCGTCCCACTTGAATCTAATTCATGCGAAAATCTTCAAGGAGTTGGAGAGAAAATTTCTACTGTTGCTCCTACCCCACGTAGGTCTGTCAAAATCAGAAACAAACAGTTTGTTGAGGTTCTATTAACTGAGGATTCTGAAATCTTCTTATTGGAGAATGAGGAACCCACAACCTACAAGCAAGCTTTGGTGAGCCCCAACTCAGATAAATGGCTTGAGGCCATGAAATCCGAAATGGAATCAATATCTGAAAATAAAGTGTGGACCCTAGTTGACTTGCCTAATGGGGTAAAACCCATTGGATGCAAATGGGTCTACAAGATTAAAACAGAAAAGGATGGAAATGCCTACATCCATAAAGCAAGACTAGTTGCAAAAGGGCACAGACAGATTCATGGTATTGACTATGATGAAACTTTTTCCCCAGTAGCAATGCTTAAGTCCATTCGGATTCTTCTAGCAATTGCCGCATTTTACGATTACGAAATTTGGCAGATGGATGTCGAAACCGCCTTCTTGAATGGGTTCCTGACGGAGGAAGTGTATATGACACAACCTGAGGGTTTTGAAGATCCAGAAAATCCTAGAAAGGTATGCAAGCTTGAGAAATCCATTTATGGATTAAAGCAGGCATCCAAGAGTTGGAATCTTCATTTTGATGAAGCAATCAAAAGGTTTGATTTTGTCAAAAGTGAAGAGGAACCTTGTGTATACAAGAAGTCTAGTGGGAGCAGCATAGTTTTCTTAGTCTTGTATGTGGATGACATACTTCTCATGGGAAATGACATACCAATACTTGAGTCAGTCAAGGAATGGTTGAAAAGTTGTTTTTCCATGAAAGACTTAGGAGAGGCCGAATACATATTGGGGATCAAAATCCATCGAGACAGGTCTCGAAGGATGATTGGATTAAGTCAAGAGACTTATATTGATAAGGTTCTTGATAGGTTTTCCATGAAAGACTCTAAGAGAGGATTTCTCCCCATGTCTCATGGCATCACTCTCAGTAAATCTCAGTGCCCTAAAACGGCAGAGGAGATGAGACGAGTAAGTGATAAACCTTATGCTTCGGCGATAGGATCAATCATGTATGCCATGATATGTACAAGGCCGGATGTTGCATATGCTCTAAGCATGTGTAGCAGGTTTCAGGCAAATCCAGGAGAAGCACACTGGACAGCTGCCAAGAACATCCTTAAGTACTTGAGAAGGACTAAAGAGATGTTTCTAGTGTATGGTGGCGAAAAGGAATTGGTTGTCACAGGTTATACGGATGCGAGTTTCCAAACAGACAGAGATGACTTTAGATCTCAATCTGGATACATTTTCTGTCTGAATGGAGGAGCAGTGAGCTGGAAAAGTTCGAAGCAAAGCACTGTCGCAGACTCTACGACAGAATCAGAGTATATGGCTGCTGTTGAAGCAGCTAAAGAAGCAGTTTGGATAAAGAAGTTCCTAATTGAGCTGGACATTGTACCAAGTGCTCAAAAGGGAATCGAGTTGTTTTGTGACAATAATGGTGCTATTGCTCAATCAAAAGAAGCTAGGTCACATTTCAAATCCAAGCATGTAGAGAGGAAGTATTACCTCATTCGAGAGATCGTTGACAGAGGAGATGTCAAGATGTGCAAAATTCATACGGATGAGAATATCGCTGATCCACTTACTAAACCCCTTCCAACTCCAAAGCATGAGAAACATGCTAATGAAGCTGGATTGAGGCGAATGATGTAATTAGAAGTTGTATTTTGTTTTGAGAAAATAAATTACATATGTAATACATTCATTTGCAGAATTATGTTTAATCAGAAATTCTATTATTTCTCTTATTTAATTGTGGTTTTAATATTAAATAAAATGTCCAAAATAATTATGAATTGATGGGCTCACTAGGTTGATGACCTTTTGAATGAAACCCCACAGGTGAACAAAATTCATACATTATTTAAGTTCCTAGTTCGAAATCATTAAACTGGACATAAATGATTTCACAAATTAGAACTAGCATGTAAGATTGATTGGATAGTGCGGTTTCATGGGCTATGGGAGCATAGTGATAATGCTCGGTCAATCACATGGATATGCATGAATGATGCAGGATCGAACTATAGACCTACCTTGAAGTTCAAGTATAGAACTTCCGGATATATTAGTGGATTCCTTAGACATGAGTGGAACACTGATTCTATTCAATGATTGTTTTGACTGTGGTACATTCAAACGTCTTGCCGTAAATGGGGATTATAAAGGATGTTTCCCGGTCACTTCATGAATTGAGTGGGAGCTTTAGTTGCCACAAGATTGGATTGAGTCTACCTATTGACTAGGAATGTGTCTTGGCCCCTTGAAGAGGGAGAATTCAGAAAAATGCATGGCCGTGCTCAAATGTGTTGCATAGTAACCATTTGTTTCGTAATTCTAACTCAGATTTCAAGAAAAGATTTGTAGACTAATATGATCATGACATGAGATGCAATCATATTATCAAATCGACACACATTGACTTAAGGAATTTGAATATTGCGCACTTGTCTCAGACAAGTGGGAGATTGAAGGAATTATGTCTTCGATAAGTGCAATTACTAGATATATCATAGGATCACAGTTATGGAGATAATAAGTTCATACTATATGGTTGCCATTGTCTATTGCTAGATATGACAATTGGACTTTGGGCTTATCAAATGGTCCAAAGCCTTATAGCTGGATCCTACAAGGTCACACACTAGAGTATTGGGTTAAACAAGTTAGAGGCCCATTATTGGGCCTCATGAGTATATGACACACCTTATGTTTGGGCTTGGATTGTAAGTAGAGTTCAATTAGGATTTGGACATGGTTTTATTTCTAGATATGATCTATAAATATAAACCATACCTAGGGTTGCATGACATAACAATTTACACACTGTGAATTGTCAGACAAGCAACCAAGAGATCCCAAACCCTAATTCTCTCTCTCACTTTCGGCCCTCCCTTTCTCCTCCCTAGATTCGTGCGTCTCCCCTTATGTGGTGGTGCGTGTGGTGGTGCGTGGGTGGTGTTGTGGTGTGCTCGTGACTCTAATCTCCGTTGAAGGTCGATTGAAGCATTCGGTCACAACTAACTAGCATTAGTGGAGGTTTAATCCATACTCGTGGACTAAGTAGAGGAATCACACGTGGGGTTCTTTGTCTCCCTTGTTCTTGCTCGATCACTAGTGGAATCACGCTTCAAAGGTATAATTCTTACTTCTTTATGTGTTATGCATGAGATCCTTGGTTTGGTGCTATGTGAATATGATTCATGTAATTTCCGCATTTAGTACCTATAATCTCCTACAGCATCTATATGTTAGCAAACATATAGGATGTCATTCTTGAAATTAAGTTGAAGTTTGTCACATGAAAGTGAGTCAAGGTGGAAGGAATTTTGGTGGAAAATATGATGGTAAAAAGTATCATTACATGCATAATAGTACACAAAAATTAATATTAAAACAACTTATACTTAGGGCATGCTTGAATTGGGGGTAAAACATTAAGGAGGTAATAAAAGTCAAACTTGAAAAAACAAAAGTAATTAAAGGTGTTGTTGTAGGAGACATGGTGCTTACAAATGAATTAAACTAGTTGTGCCATGAGGAAAAGAGAGAGATGGAGGAATTATTACTCTTATAATGAGGGTAATAGTTACCCACCCTTCTCCTAGTGTAATTATTACCCCCAAAATGAGGGTATTGATTCCTCTTTCTTCACCTCACACCATACCATCACTACATAATTTTCTTACAATCACACCATCACTATCTCCTTCTTCCCTATTTTCACATTCATTTTGCTTAGTTTGACTTTTATTACCCCCTTAATGTATTACCTCCAATCCAAGCATGCCCTTAATGGTACATTATACATGCATAATAGAATATATGAATGTACCACTATAGCATAATAATACACATGAATGTACCACCGTAGAAATACATCAAACGAAAAAAAAATTGAAAACCCCAAAGCACTCTCCTATATACTATTTTTTTTTTTGGACAATAGCAAAGCGCTCTCCTATATACAATGCTAAATAAATAGGTGCTATGCGTCTATATACAATGCTAAATAAAAAATTGAGTATTTTTTTGAGGAATATTGGTCATAACTTCAAAAAAATATTTCATCATAAAATTGTTACGTGGGCTGTTGGGCTAATAGATACGAGTATATGATTTGGGTTCTCTTATGATGAGACCATTCTTATTGTGAGAGCTCAAATCCTATCCATTGGATTAATCTGATCGTAGCCGTTCAATTTGTTCCCAAATTACAGTATTACACTGAAATGTTCTCACTCCTCCCAAATTATACACTGACATTCTCTCTCCTCGACATGCGCCATTTTTGGGATTTTCTCTCTCTTCTCCTCTCTTTGCTGCCATTTAATTACGCCATTAACGTCTTTAAAGCTTCAATTTCTTCATCTTCTTAAGCACACAACTTCCAATTATTCTCAGCTGGTGATTTAATCTTTCAATTTTGATATCCCCAAATTTTGCCAAGGTATATTTCAGTTCATACTTTGATTATTTTGGGAACTGTTGATTAATCACTTACGAAGTACCAATTTGTGTGATGTGCTAAACTTTAACAGTTGAATTTCAGAATGGTTTAAAAGTTTATATGATTGTTTCTTCGTTTTTTGCTGATTTTTTCGATCGATTTTTGTTGTGTATGCTTGCCCTTGCTGCGTTATCTTAGGCTATGATTATGCGTTATTTTTTCAGATGGGTACTCAACTACTCATATTAAAACTTTAAAAGAGTTCTCATATATTAGGGAGGTTCACTAGAACTCCACCCATACATAAATACATTAATTTAAAAAAAATACATTAATTTGATTTTGGTTTTCTTAATTTTAATTAGATATGTTCTAAGAAATTGGTTTATTTTATCTTAATAGTTGCTGTTCTGTTCGATAGATATCGATTGCTTTATTTTATTTATATTTATGATTGGAGTTACGATTTTGTTCTATAAAGATTATATAATTAAACTAAATCAAATTTGTTGTTTGATTTTCGGCTCTTAATCAATTGGTTCATTCTGTAGATGGCTGATTGGTCTGTGTTACCCTCTGATATCCTTGGTGAAATAGCACTGAAATTGGAATTCATTGAGGATTTTATTTGTTTTTCTGTGGCTTGTCATTCATGGAACCATGCTTCGTCCATGGTTAAACCTGAGTGGAGTCGTCGCGCTCATAAACCAACACCACCTTGGTTGCTCCTAGCCGAGCCTGAGCCGGGTAATAACGACACTAGTCAAGAGAAGATGAGTTGTAGGAAAATATTCAATATCAACAAAAATAGGTGTTATGAAATTACACTTCCTCAGAAACGATGTTGGGGTTCGTCATACGGTTGGATTGTCATGTTTGGTGCTGATCAACAAATTCAGTTATTTAATCCTATTACTAAAGCTCATCTAAGTCTCCCATCCTTAAGTATTTTGCCAGATCACCCACTAAATGATGATGATGATTATGATGATGATGATGAAGATGATAATCATGATGGTTGGGTTCTGAAATACTTTGTAACTAACATCTTTGTATTGAACCTGTCTCGAAACGACAATGTTGATGACTTTGTCGTAATGGTAATTCATCAACCGTGTGATCACTTATCGTTTGCTCGGCCTGGAGACCGTGCATGGACACGAGTACTAACATCAGCAACAACGATGAAACAGGTTCATCAAGTAATGTGCTGGAAGGGAATAGTGCTGCTTTTGTATATAGACGGAGCATTTGCATACTTTGATATAGATTCGACTCTAACTGCTACTCCTGTTAAGGCTAAGGATTATTATAGCTTGCTTCCGGTGAGTTTTGTTGATACAAGTCAAGGCGGGTTGAGTAGTGGGGGTGTGTATATGGTGGAGTTAAACGGTGATTTGCTTGCAGTCGTCCGTTGTAGAGTGCATGGTCCACGACAACCGGGCGAGTATGGAGGTTACGTATTGCCTTTGGAATGCGGAAATTGGTATCGTACCATTAAGTTTGAGGTATATAAAGAGGATAATAACTTGTGGAAGAAAGTTGAGGATGTGGGCGATTTTGTGTTATTTGTAGGTTATAACTATGCTTCTGCTGTTCATATATCAATGGCTCCTAATTGCCAGCGGAATGCTATCTACTTTGTTGACGATGAATTGTATTACTATGGCATCCAAGGACGTCAAGTAGCTCGTGGCCATGATATGGGTATGTTTGACATGACATCAGGAGAAATTACACCATTTTATAAAGACGGTGATACAATTTCTGAGTTTTTTGCTCCTATATGGTTTACCCCCAATTTTTAATTTTGTTTTGTTCTTGATGGTAGTTTAATTTCTAGTTAACTATTTAATGATTTATTCTTTAAAACCCTTATGGGTCGTTTGGTTGGGGATAATCAGGAAAGGGAATGCGAATTAACTGGCTCGATTTCCTTTGTTGATGTTTGTTTAGCACTTTTATTCATTCCCTTTACCCTCATCATTACCCCAAATTTTTCCAACTCCATTCCCCACCCCCACTAGACTTTCCCATTCCCTTTCCCTACCCACCTTCACACCACCACATCACCACTTTCACACCTACAAACACCACCGGAAAACTAGCCAGACCACTGCCGCCCCTACCCCGACCACCGCCGAGCCTCCCCCGACCACAGCTGCACATCCCTCGACCACCATCGCACCCCCTCCCCCGCAAAAACCACCCCTAGCCTCGCAAAACCCTAGCCCCGATCTCCCTCTCCCTCGAAACCTTCATCCCCACCCCAAACCACCCCCAAAATATCGACCCCCCTGCTCGGAAATTGGTGGTTGAGGGGTATAGCCGGCGAAGGGCGGGGGAGGACCGATGAGGGGTTTGGTGGTTGAGAAAGATGAAATGTGTGGTGGTGGTGGTGGGATGATTCCTTTATTTTAAAAACAAACAATAAAGCAAAAATAGGGTATTTTCATTCCATTCTTCTCCTTTCCCTTTCTTTTCCATTCCGATTCTCTCGCGTGATTAGATAAAACAATTTCTTATTCATTCATAGACTCAAATACATAGAGTAGCATTATTATTACAACTACTCCTTAATTGACAACTTTTTTAATTACCAAAACACCATCACACACTGCTACTAATGCAATTAAAACCCACACGTAATTCACACTTGAACCTTACAGAAACCCTTCCATTTTTCTTTTAGCATCAAATACTTGCATCTTCCTTGCATTCTCCTTTGCTACATTCATCTTCACCTTTGAGGTGCTCAACATCAACACTTATCTTTTTATCTTCTAATAACCCTAATATCACATCTATCTTCCAGTCAGTATGTCTTGAAGAACAACCTGAATCATGCAGTAGTCTTTATTCACTCGAGCCTTTCACTTGGTTTGACCATAACATATATTCCATAAAAGTTGAACTGAACATGCGCTTTCTATTCGAGTCATATCATGCATGATAAACATGCTAAAATAGAGATGGCAATGGTCGTATTTCATTTTGGTCTCGTGTTATTCACAATATCTATTAAAAAATATACTCCCTCCGTGTTTTTTTAAGTGACACACTTTTCATTTCCAGCAGTGTTTTTTTAAGTGACACACTTCCTCTTTTAGAAATTCCTTACATTTTAATAATATATCTTTACCCCACTATCTTTTACTTTATCATTTCTCACTCCCTCATGGTCCCCACTTCCTCTCACATTCTTTTACTTTATCATTTCTCACTCCTCCAACCTACCCCACTAACATCTTATTTTATTAAAGTCAATAAAATCTCCTATAACTCTATGTCGGTCAAACTGTGTCACTTAAAAAAACACGGAGGGAGTATAAAAGGTAGAATAGTTGCATAATTTGACCAGTTTATTACTCCGTAAAACGATTCATTTTTATTTTTCTTTTGTTCTCAGTTTTATTTTTAATACGAAGTATGAGACATCTTGCATATGCACAACATGAATTAAAAAAAAAAAAAAAAAAAAAAACTATTAAACATCATAAGCTTATTGACAATCGAGACGAATACCAGCAGAACAAAAATGGAATCAAAACAAAAGATTCGAGATATATGGACCGTAAAATAGAAGTTATGGTGATATATATGGGACCAAATTATTTGAACCAACCATTTCATTTCTGTTATAGGTCACACAGCATATTGTATTGTTTGTATCATGATATAGGCTAATGGCCAAAATCAAGTGATGGACAGATACCTCAAATTATTGTGTATAACTAATTCATTGATTATTACCTTAATCTATAGAATATTTACATCGCATCTTCAAAGTTGTGATAAACTAACTATTTCATTAGAAGATGTTGATGGGACATGGGGATATGATTATATGAGACAATATGAATGTCATTGTGTTATTGGCTTTAACCTACCAAGTGATGTGTAAACAAGATGAGAAACCTTGTTACAAAAGAAGAGTTAAAGGGGTTCAAACGAATTTTAAGTATTATCTTTAAGATGGTCAGTTTAGTTAGGGGAACACTCACCCTAAACTAAGGATATAGCAAAGAGGATTTCTCACTCAATTGCTTGGGGTAGTTTAGATAAGGGAACTCTCACCAAATCACAAACTACAAGTCTTAACCTTGGGAACTCTCACCAAAATTAACACTCTTCAAATTTGGACACTCAAATTTGGACAGCAAAGTGAACTAAACACAAGTCACTTCAATTAACAAAACTCACGTTTTAGGCAAATATTCTTGGATGATCTTTTCATTCATTCAAAGTATGCTATATATAGCACTTACATCATTCACTACAACCTTTCACTTGCCTATTTTAATTAACAAAATAAAATAACAAAACTAAGGAGAATTAGGTGGCTAATATGCGTCCACATTCATCTCCATTACACACTTAATTAAGCTAATAAAATTATGCTAAGGACTAGGCTTGAAACAAGGAAGAATGACCAGCCAAAATAGCATCCAAAGAGCATCTCCAACGGCCATAAACACACGCCCAAAACAGCCCCATTCTTCAAGCTTGTAACTCTCATTTTAATTCCTTGATTCACGCCCCTTTATTCTAGCAACAACTCTGAATTTAAACACACATAACCCCCAAATAATGAGGTGCAATATTCAGCCAACAAACTCCATAATTCACGCCCAACAAGTGCCATGAAACACGCCTCTTTAAACAGCTCACAAATTCAGCTTATTTGAAGCTTGGAAAACCGCTACTTCTAGATACTTTCTACAAGGTTAATTACACTAAGTGAAGTGCAACCCCTTGTAAGAATAATAGGACCAAAACCGTGTAAAGGAGTAAAGAAAGACTTGGACAAAAATAATTCTTTATCACCTTGAACATGAACACCGTTTTGAACCTCTTCATCTTGGACAATTGACCCTTGACTAACTTGAACATGATCATTAGAGTCTTGACCATATTGGTCATCCTCCCCTTCTTCAAAAGGAATTGCCCTCAATTCGTCATCATCAAAGTAAGGAGCAAGATCACCAACGTTGAATGTACTTGAGACACCAAATTGGCCCCCCAAATCAACCTTGTATGCATTGTCATTGATTTTTTCCATGATCTCAAATGGACCCTCGGCTCTTGGCATTAACTTGTTCTTTCTTTTGCTAGGAAATCTCTCTTTTCTCATGTAAATCCACACTAAGTCACCAACTTCGAATTGCTTCACATTTTTCACTCTCTTGTTGGCTTGTTTTTTGTAGACTTCATTTGCTTTCTCAATGTTCTTCCTAACTTCCTTGTGGACTTTTAACATGAACTCGGCTTGTTCCTTAGCCCCACCATGAACGAATTTGTCTTGTGGCAAAGCTATGAGATCAATAGGAACATAAGGATTGACACCATAGACCACTTCAAAAGGAGAGTACTTTGTAGTAGCACTAGGAGTCCTATTGTAAGCAAACTCGGCATGAGCTAACTTGACATCCCAATCCTTAGTACTCTTACTAACCAAGGTCCTAAGCAAAGAACCAAGTATCCTATTCACCACTTCAGTTTGACCATCGGTTTGTGGATGGTGTGAAGTAGAAAACAGTAGCTTTGTTCCCATTAGGCGCCATATGGACTTCCAAAAATGACTAAGGAACTTTGTATCACGATCAGACACAATGGTGCGTGGCACCCCATGAAAACGAACCACTTCTTCAAAATATAACTTAGCCACTTTCATGGCATCTTCAGTTTTATGGCAAGGAATGAAGTGAGCCATCTTTGAAAACCGATCAACAACCACCATGATTGAGTCTTTACCCCTTTGAGTCCTAGGTAAAGCCACAATGAAATCCATGCTTACATCTTCCCAAGGTCTTTCCGGAATTGGCAATGGCTTGTAAAGACCTTTGTGAAACACCATCTTGGCCCTTTGACAAGTAGAACAACGACTAACCACATGATGAACCGTGGCTAACATTTTTGGCCAATAAAAGTGAGCTTGAAGAAGCTCCATTGTTTTTTGAATCCCAACGTGACCAGCTAGACCTCCTCCATGAGCCTCATGAATCAACAAGCTTCTAATTGGACACTTAGGAATGCATAATCTATTCCCCTTAAAAAGAAAGCCATCATGTAAGGAAAATAAATCATATACTCCATGAACACACTTCTCTAAGATGCCATTAAAATCGCCATCTTCCTTGTAGTATTCCTTGATCAAATCAAAACCAAGGACCTTTGCTTCAACAACTCCCAGCAAATTATGCCTCCTAGATAAGGCATCCGCAACAACATTAGCCTTTCCACTCTTGTATTTAGAGGAAAAGTTAAATGATTGCAAGAATTCTACCCATTTAGCATGTCTCGAATTCAACTTCTTTTGACCATGAATAAATCTCAAGGACTCATGATCGGAATGCAATATGAACGGTTGTGGCCTCAAGTAATGTGACCAATGATCTAGAGCTCGTACCATAGCATAGAACTCTTTATCATAGGTGGAATAATTCAACTTGCCTTGACTCAACTTCTCACTGAAATATGCAATTGGACGCCCTTCTTGAATCAAAACTGCTCCAATCCCCTTCCCACTTGCATCACATTCAACTTCAAATGGTTTGGAAAAATCCGGGAGCGCAAGAATAGGAGTGTTGCACATCTTCTCCTTGACGGTTTCAAACGCATTTTGAGCTTGTGGAGTCCACTCAAACGTCCCCTTTTTAGTACACTCAGTTATAGGAGCCATGAGTGCGCTAAAATTCTTGATGAATCTTCTATAGAAAGAAGCTAGGCCATGGAAAGAACGGACCTCCGTGAGTGTCTTAGGACTAGGCCATGACTGAATTGCTTCAACCTTGCAAGGATCCACCTTCACGCCATCACCTGAAACTATGTAACCAAGAAAAGTGACCTCATATAACATAAAATCACATTTTTCAAGTTTTCCATACAATTTTTGCTTTCTCAAAACAGAAAAAACTTGAAATAGATGATCTAAATGTTCATCCTCATTTTTAGAGTAAATAAGGATATCATCAAGGTACACCACCACGAACTTGCCAAGAAATGGCCTCAACACCTCGTTCATCAACCTCATGAAAGTGCTAGGGGCATTTGTAAGACCAAACGGCATCACGAGCCATTCATACAACCCATGCTTTGTCTTGAATGCAGTCTTCCATTCATCACCTTCCCTCATACGAATTTGATGGTAACCACTTCTCAAATCAACCTTTGAGAATAGTTTTGAACCACTCAATTCGTCCAACATATCATCAAGTCTTGGAATTGGAAACCTGTACTTGATAGTAATATTGTTAACAGCTCTACTATCAATACACATGCGCCAAGTACCATCCTTTTTAGGGACCAACAAAGCAGGAACCGCACATGGACTCATAGACTCACGTACATAACCCATACCCATCAATTCTTCAATTTGTCTTTGCAACTCCTTAGTTTCTAAAGGGTTACATCTATAGGCAGGTTTATTTGGTAGAGGTGCGCCTGGAATGAGATCAATTTGATGCTCAATTCCTCTCAAGGGTGGTAATCCCTTAGGTAACTCATCAGGAAAAACATCCTCAAACTCCTTAATCAACTTTGCAAGTTTAGGATTTTGACTCACAAATTTTTCATGGATTTCTTTAGAGTACAACATGAATATCTCTCCCTCACCTTCAAACTCCCTCTCAAATTCTTTACAAGACAACAAAGAAATTTGTGGTTTTTGTGGTTGTAAAAACCGTGGGGGTGGTAATGGGTGCAATTTTTTTTGTTTCCCTTGGTGAGTGATAGTGTAAGTGTTATGGTACCCATCATGAATTGATTTTTTATCAGATTGCCATGGTCTACCAAGAAGAATGTGACAAGCATCCATTAAAACAACATCACACAATTGATTATCATGATATGAACCAATAGAAAAATTCACCATGCATTGCTTTCTAACCCCGGTACTAGCATTAGAATCTAACCAACTCAACTTGTAAGGGTGTGGATGATTAGTGGTGGTAAGACCAAGTCTAGACACTAAAGTTTTTGACACAGTATTAGCCTCACTACCCCCATCAATAATCAAATCACATACCTCGTCACCAATTTTACATTTGGTGATGAAAATGTGTTGTCTTTGTGGTGCCAAAGGTTCCTCCACACGAGCTTGCAATGCCCTTCTCACCACTAGGTTGGTCTTGTCCTCCTTCTCAGGAAAGCAATCACTATCTTCATCCTCTTCATTGGGAGTTTCGGCCTCCCCTTCTTCAGTCTCAATTTCCTCCCAATTGATGTTTTGGGTGGCTATGAGTTTAACCTCTTGCATGGTTAAGGCTCTTGAATTAGGACAATCTTTTTTGTAGTGTCCTCTACCTCCACACTTGTAACACACAATGTCACTAAGCTTGAAGTCTTTTGTGTTCTTCTTAGGTGGCTCATTCGGCTTGTTAAAAGAAGAACCCTCCTTCAAGGTGAAGGGTGGTTTACGCACCACTGGAGTAGTGGTAGGCGTTTTCTTTCTTTTCCTTTTAGCATCAAACTTTGTCACAAGTTTGCAAGCTTCCACAAACGTGAGGTTAGTGTAACCTTCAAGTTTGTCTTGTAACTCTTGATCCAACCCAGCTACAAAACGTCCCAACTTCAGCTCTTCATTTTCAGTCACCTCACACACAATGGCAAGCCTATCAAACTCTTTGATATAGTCTTCCACTGAGTCACCATTTTGTTGCAAAGTACTCCACTTCACGTATTGACTTTGCTTGTAATTGTGAGGGATGAAACGATCTCTCATTCTTTTCTTCAGCTTTTCCCAAGTGGAAATGTGAGCCTTACCCCTAAGGGTACGTGCCCTCTGCTCTCCTTGCAACCAACTGTCACCATAGCCCTTCAGTTTGACTTTGGCTATCTTGTACTGTTGGACTTCCTCAAGGATGCCCTTGTACTCAAAGTATCTTTCTAAGGATTTCTCCCACTCCAAGTACTTCTCAGGATCAAGTGAACCATCAAAGGATGGAACGTCCACTTTGAGACTCCTATCCTCCCTCCTAGGTGGAGGTTCTTCACCTTGATCTCTTCTATCTTGCTCGTTCATGAGTCTTGCCATCAAGGCAGCAAGATTCCCTTGTAGATTGGCATTGGTTTCGGCCAACCTTTCTTGACTAGCAATGGAACGGTTGAGAGCTTCCAATGCTACCCTCAAATCTGGATTCTCTCCCATGGTGTGTAGGTATTCGACCCCTTTGGAAGTATTTAGAAAAAAACTCCCCCTACCTGACGCGCCAAATGATGTGTAAACAAGATGAGAAACCTTGTTACAAAAGAAGAGTTAAAGGGGTTCAAACGAATTTTAAGTATTATCTTTAAGATGGTCAGTTTAGTTAGGGGAACACTCACCCTAAACTAAGGATATAGCAAAGAGGATTTCTCACTCAATTGCTTGGGGTAGTTTAGATAAGGGAACTCTCACCAAATCACAAACTACAAGTCTTAACCTTGGGAACTCTCACCAAAATTAACACTCTTCAAATTTGGACACTCAAATTTGGACAGCAAAGTGAACTAAACACAAGTCACTTCAATTAACAAAACTCACGTTTTAGGCAAATATTCTTGGATGATCTTTTCATTCATTCAAAGTATGCTATATATAGCACTTACATCATTCACTACAACCTTTCACTTGCCTATTTTAATTAACAAAATAAAATAACAAAACTAAGGAGAATTAGGTGGCTAATATGCGTCCACATTCATCTCCATTACACACTTAATTAAGCTAATAAAATTATGCTAAGGACTAGGCTTGAAACAAGGAAGAATGACCAGCCAAAATAGCATCCAAAGAGCATCTCCAACGGCCATAAACACACGCCCAAAACAGCCCCATTCTTCAAGCTTGTAACTCTCATTTTAATTCCTTGATTCACGCCCCTTTATTCTAGCAACAACTCTGAATTTAAACACACATAACCCCCAAATAATGAGGTGCAATATTCAGCCAACAAACTCCATAATTCACGCCCAACAAGTGCCATGAAACACGCCTCTTTAAACAGCTCACAAATTCAGCTTATTTGAAGCTTGGAAAACCGCTACTTCTAGATACTTTCTACAAGGTTAATTACACTAAGTGAAGTGCAACCCCTTGTAAGAATAATAGGACCAAAACCGTGTAAAGGAGTAAAGAAAGACTTGGACAAAAATAATTCTTTATCACCTTGAACATGAACACCGTTTTGAACCTCTTCATCTTGGACAATTGACCCTTGACTAACTTGAACATGATCATTAGAGTCTTGACCATATTGTATTCTACAAGGTCACACAGCATATTGTATTGTTTGTATCATGATATAGGCTAATGGCCAAAATCAAGTGATGGACAGATACCTCAAATTATTGTGTATAACTAATTCATTGATTATTACCTTAATCTATAGAATATTTACATCGCATCTTCAAAGTTGTGATAAACTAACTATTTCATTAGAAGATGTTGATGGGACATGGGGATATGATTATATGAGACAATATGAATGTCATTGTGTTATTGGCTTTAACCTACCAAGATATTTTCTCTTTCATTACATACTTCACTATATGTTTTTTTTTTTTTTTTGGGTGGGAGATTAAACTTACGTACAATACTCTACCTAACGTAAGCTAACTTGGGAAGATTATGAAAATCCAGCTAAATTCTAAAAGTACTCATTTTTGGAAATTCTCTACTAAAAAGGAATAACATCTTTGGAGCTATGGATGTACTCTCTAATGAAATTAGTGGTTACATTACTTACATATGTCAATATATGGTGATTTTAAATTATGAAAGGTTTTTCTCGAATGTAAATATCTAACAAATGATCAAAGCAGCTAACAACTAAAAGCTAATTGTCAAACAGGACTATTATATTACATTATCAGGGGAATTGAAGTATCAGAATCGAGGTCTAGATGAGGCAAAGTTTTAGAGATAGAAAGCATAAGCTACTTTAGTTTTACAAGAAATATGAGCATGGTTTGACAGAACATCTTTATATATTTATTATAACGAATTATTCTGTTACATGTAGCTCCATAATGTTGAAAATACTCCTCAAGATTTGGGAACTACTTTCTGGTGCACCAAAAAGACAAGCAGCTAATCAATGTACTTGGTATATATCATTGTTTTTCAAAAAAATACTTGGTATATATTAAAACAAAGGAACATTCCTGATTATGTTCGTTTTCAATTATGTCATTATTTTAAGCCAAGATAACTGAAATAGGAATATGAATACAGTACTTTTTATCAACTCAGCATATTAATTATTCTTGGTAGTTCACGAAGAATTTAAATACGTAAAAGTTACTAAGTTGTGATGAAATCTAAGATTAATTATGAACAATTTGTTTATGCCACTATATGTAGTCTACATACGAAGTATATAGTTAGCATCAATTGTATATCATAATCATTGTACATTAATATTATATGTACTTTTCACTGTCTCTTGTATGTTATATATGTTGGATACGATCATACGACCCACTACCACCAAAATAGGTCAATCTAATTTCTTAGAGAATGATTTAAAGGGGTTATAAACTAATGATTGATTTTAATTTTATGTGGTTTGATAAATTTTTTGTCACGAATAATTTTGACTACTCCTATGTTTGGTGTTGCCAATGCCAAAAAGTGGTTTGCCATTTGAAATAGAGGGTGGAAAATAAGATCAAGGAAACGAGCCATTATGTGAAAACAAAATAAGAAATTCATTTCATTTTTGTGCTAAGCTAACTCAAACACCAAAGTAAATATCCGAACATATGAAAACGAGCCATTATGTGAAAAACAAAATAAGAAATTCATTTCATTTTTGTGCTAAGCTAACTCAAACACCAAAGTAAATATCCGAATATATGAAAATATCTCTTTGTTTTATTGATTTAAATTATTGTCTATCCTTTCATTTTTTATCCAAAATAATAATGTACTTAGGGCCTGTTCATATTTACTGAATTGAGCTGAATTGAACTGAACTGAACTGAACTGATTGGAACTGAACTGAACTGAACTGAACTGAACTGAGCTGAAATGAATATTTTATGTGAGAGGGAAATTAAGAGCTGAACTGAACTGAACTGAACTGATTGGAACTGAACTGAACTGAACTGAACTGAAATTAAGTAAATGTGAACAGGCCCTTAGTCAAATCCCAAAAACCTAATCTAAAATTCTCTCCACATATATTAAAATCCTTTAATAGGGGAACGTGAACCCAATCCGTAAGATATGGAGTAGTAATATTCCCCATCTTTTATTTTTTTTAAAATTTATTTTAGTTTTAAAAAGTAATATTCTCCATCACATACCTAAAACAATAAGCCAAATAAAGTTATCGAAAACCAATTTACAATAAATTCTAAATCAGCCCCTTAGCAAGAGGGAAAAGGGAGGTCACAAAAATAACGAGAGCAAAAAAGCCATTTTTTATAACTTTGTTTTTAAGAAAATGACATAGTATATAGAAAAGGACATGCATGCCGACTTGCTTTCTATATTGTCTATCTATAACAGAAAGGTAAAACAAAATTTGATTGAGCGTCGCTACGCTCACTAGCTCGTTTTAGGTCAAGTTTGACTAACATATTTGTCAATTGTTATTGATTATTACAATAATATATATCTATGCAAATATGATATCTTAGAAATTTTCATTGATGTTATTCTGAAAGCATCTTACTTTGTAGTTTGTCCATACTACATGCATATACTTATAATATTTTAATTTATGATTAAGTAAATCATGATTAAAGTGAGACATGTAAATTGTGCAAAAGTCAAATTGTTGCCTCTAATAATCAATCTAAAGCAAAGGAATTAATCAATTTATACAAGTAATATTTACTAAAAACTTATGAAATATAATCTAACATTGTTAGAAATTATTTTATGTAGGCCTTTTAATAATTATCAAGTATAGAGGAATAACAACTTTTGGAGAATTTTAAGGTGTCTTTATTCAAGTTAAAATATTACTTAATTCATGTAATAGTGTCTTTTACTCAATCATCTCGGTGAGATTTGAACTAATTTAGTAGCCTCAAATTTACAAGACGAGTTATCCACCAATTCTATATAGAACTCATAAGAAGCCTAAAATCAACTAATTTTACCCAACACGCCAATAAAACACCAATAGGATCAAATGTTAAATGTATGATTATTATTATTATTATTATTATTATTATTATTTTATTTTATTATTTTATTTTATTATTATTTTTTTTTTTTTAACAATTTGATTTAACAAAATCACTATTTTTTCTTCACATTATTTAAGTAAGAGCTGTAAGACCGTTCCAGAAAGGGAATATTTGTAATTTTTTTTTCATCCCACTTTCTCTCTCCTACCCTACAATTCGCCACCTGTAGTTACGCCCTCATAACTGTCAATCCTCTCTTTCTCCTTTCTCTCTCTCCTACGCCATTTATTCATCCTCCTCCTTCTTCTTCTTCCAGAAAATTACAGACTTAAATTCAATTCAATTCAATTTCACAGAATTTTGATCTGAAATTGGAAAAAAATGGCGGGAAATGACTGGATTAACAGTTATCTAGAAGCCATTTTAGATGTTGGAGGTCAAGGTATCGACGCTTCTAATGGCAAAATGTCGTCGTCTTCACCATCTTCGTTGCTTCTTCGTGAACGGGGGCATTTTAGTCCTTCTCGATATTTTGTCGAAGAAGTTATTTCTGGGTTTGATGAAACCGATCTTCATCGCTCTTGGGTTCGCGTAATGTTTCTTTCTCTCTCCTCTTTTTTCTGATAATTCTCGTCGTTTTTATTCATTTATGTTTTCTTGACTTTGATTTTAGTTAGTTTTGTTTGATGAATCTCATATATTAAATTATTTGATTTTGTTTTTCTTTTCTAATTGCGTAATTGTGGAGTTATGTGGTTGGTTTGTAAATTGTAAGTTTATTGGAGTATTTTATTTATTTGATTTACGTGTTGTTGTATGATTAGCTATGATTGAGTGGTTTATTGATTTTTTTGAATTAATTATTTTAATGGGAATTGGAGTTTATTGAATTCAGTGAAAAAAGGTTGTTATTTTTCTACTCAGTATTTGTTTATATGAAAATTTACTTGGAGGACTTGGAACAAATTGTTAATTAGAGTGTTAACAAGGTCGAACCAAGATAGGGGTGTAAACGAGTCGAACCAAGTAGGGGTGTAAACGAGTCGAGCCCAATATAGGGGTGTAAACGAGTTGAACCAAGTAGGGGTGTAAACGAGTCGAGCCCAATATTGGGCTGATAGTGAAATGTTAATGTAATATTATTTATGATTGGACTTAATTGGAGCTCATTTTGTATGAGCTCTTACTTTGTTTGAGTTTAATTAATTTACTACTGAGTGAGCTAAAGGTTGTTCAAATGAGATCCCAAAATGGTCTTATTTTGAAGTTTATTATGCAAAGTAGCTTACACAATGATATAAATGTACAAGATCCTACCTGATAATTTATTTCTTGTTGGTATGAGTGTATGACTCACAATTACGGTTAAATTTCTTATTTTAACCAAAATTAGTAAGTGGGTAGTAAAAAAAACGGAGGTAGTAATTGATGCACAATTAAGCATCGAACTTAAAATTTGAACAGGTTTTACTAGAACTGTGTGGACTAGAATTGCTGATTGCAATGAAATGATGGATGTAATGCGTAATTATAGTCATCGATGTACAATTAACATACAAAAATGGAGGTAGTATTAGTAATTGATACACAATTACGCATGGAAAATAAAATTTGAATAAGCTGTTGCCAAAATTGTGTGGACTAGACTTGCTTTGTGCATTAAAATGAGGCACTGAAATCGTAGCAAAATCAAAATTTTTTTGGGTAAAATTTTAGTTTGCTTGGCAACGAGACCAACTTTAATGTGGATCACTATTTTGGGACGAGATAAGCTAATCACAGAAATGAAAAAGCCAGAGTATTTCCAATATAGCATAGCAAGTTATTATAGAAGTATGAATGGTCATTGACAGAGATGACTGATGGCATTAGCTGAAAAATGGAACAAGTATTGAGGCATGAACGTAATAACTGTAATATAGATTTGATCTTAAATCAGGAATACTAACGAGCAGGGTTATACTTGGATGAGGTTTGGAAATGTTCTGCTGTTTTCACTGGCTTTATGTTACTGTTGGTTGTCAGAAATCAAGAATTTTGTTTTCCCCTTCTTCTTTTAAACATTGGTTTGTAGTATGACTTTTTTCATAGAAATAATCTGTGTTGTTTTTTTATGTAATTATTTGCTTCTCCTCCTCCCTCTTAAAATTATGTCGATGCGTATTGATTTTTTTTAGTTTTGACTTGTGGAGTTGTGGTAGTATATTGTAGGATAAACTTTTATTTTCCTTTATCTTGGATTTGAATGTTTGTGGTTACTAGTTTGGCATTCTGAAGATTTCAGTGTTTCCCTGTTTGTATAGGCTGCATCAACTCGCAGCCCTCAAGAGAGGAATACACGGTTGGAGAATCTGTGTTGGAGAATATGGAACTTGGCACGCAAAAAGAAACAGGTACTATTAATTTGCACTATTGTGTTAGTTACCAAGTATTAGAATAGAGGGCCTTAGGGATATGCAGGTAAATGTTCTTCACAAATGAGTTTTTATTGGCATATATATTAATTTTGCTTTGCTACATGTGCAATTGATGTCAGTTCCGGATGGCTTTTTCTGCTGCCGTTATTTTTCTGCTTCTCATATGCAATTTGTATGTAGATCGAGGGAGAGGAAGCTCAGCGTGTGGCTAAACGCCACGTGGAACGCGAAAAAGGTCGCAGGGAAGCTACTGCTGATATGTCTGAAGACTTGTCAGAAGGAGAGAAGGGAGATACTGTTGCTGATATGTCATTTGCTAGTGATAACACTAAAGGAAGAATGCGTAGAATAAGTTCGGTGGAAATGATGGACAATTGGGCTAGTACCTTTAAAGAGAAAAAACTCTACGTTGTGTTAATAAGGCAAGAATAGAGATACATGGTTGTTTAGCTATGTTTTATTCATATCTATTTTGATAGATTTTCTCTAGAACATATTTCTTTCAGGGCTGAGTTAGATTGAAATACTTGTGATTCTTGTTAGTTTATTGTTTTTAACAATCAATGTTGTTGCAGCCTTCATGGGTTGATACGTGGGGAAAATATGGAACTTGGTCGCGATTCTGATACAGGTGGTCAGGTAGCTTTTGCGTTTTATTCTAGCATTTTTTTTCATTTTGACCTGTTGTCTGCATATAATAATGTTGACTGGAAGATTTATATGTGGTCTGACATGATATGTCATCATGATTGGTACTCAGGTAAAGTATGTAGTAGAACTTGCAAGGGCACTTGGGTCAATGCCTGGAGTTTACCGCGTTGATCTACTGACAAGACAGGTTTCAGCTCCAGGGGTAGATTGGAGTTATGGTGAACCAACTGAGATGTTGTCTCCAAGAGAGATTTCAACAGAGCAGCTTGGAGAGAGTAGTGGTGCTTATATTATCCGCATACCATTTGGGCCAAAGGACAAATATATAGCAAAAGAGTTACTTTGGCCATACATTCCAGAGTTTGTCGATGGTGCACTAAGTCACATAAAACAGATGTCCAAGGTTCTTGGTGAGCAAATTGGTGGTGGATTGCCTGTTTGGCCAGCTTCAATCCATGGGCATTATGCTGATGCTGGAGATTCTGCTGCCCTTCTATCTGGTGCTTTAAATGTGCCAATGGTTTTTACTGGTCATTCTCTTGGACGAGATAAGCTTGAACAGCTGTTGAAACAGGGGAGACATTCTAGGGAAGAAATAAATGCTACTTACAAAATAATGCGACGCATAGAGGCTGAGGAGTTGTGCATTGATGCCTCTGAAATAATTATCACCAGTACTAGACAGGAAATTGAAGAGCAGTGGCAGCTCTATGATGGATTTGATCTAGTTCTAGAACGCAAACTAAGAGCTAGGATGAGACGTGGTGTGAGCTGTCATGGCAGATTTATGCCCCGTATGGCTGTGAGTGTTCATTACCTTTTTCTTTTTATGACTTTCTTTCTGGAATGATCTATAAGACTATCTACATAGACATGCAGTTATCTGTTGTTTTTTTTAACCCTCTACGTGGCTTCTTTTTTTTGTGCTTATTTATCATAATTATAATGGAGGTTTTGTAATCATTCAGAGAATTCCTCCTGGCATGGAATTTCACCATATCGCTCCAAATGACGTTGATATGGAAGCTGACCTTGATGGACATAAAGATAGCAATGCCAATCCAGATCCACCCATATGGTCTGAGGTCAGTGGAGTGTTTCTGTGTAATAACTCACTAAGAGATTTATGTCTTAGCTTTTTCTTCTTTTTAAGTTGGCTAGTGTTTTGTTTTTAGTAACTTGCTATGCAGTTTGGGTGGCTTTGACACATGGGTAATCTGCATCCTTCTGACCCTATCTCTTGGCAGATTATGCGTTTTTTTACAAATGGGCGCAAACCAATGATACTTGCTCTAGCCAGGCCAGATCCAAAAAAGAACCTTACAACATTAGTCAAGGCTTTCGGTGAGTGCCGTCCATTGAGGGAACTCGCAAACCTGGTATGCCTATCTGATCTTATTGTCTCTTTGTGTGTATCATAGGGCATCTGACTTCATAAGTTCTTTAAAAGAATTGCTTGTTACATTAGGCTAAGTAGGCTAATAGATTATTATGTCCACCTCAGAAAGAGTGTTGTGTAATTCTCTCTTTTCTTCTTACTCTTTCAGACTTTGATTATGGGAAATCGTGATGATATCGATGAAATGTCTGCTACAAATGCATCTGTCCTGATATCTATCCTCAAATTGATTGACAAGTATGATTTGTATGGTCAAGTGGCATATCCTAAGCACCACAAGCAGTCTGCTGTTCCTGATATATATCGTCTGGCTGCCAAAACAAAGGTACTAGAATTTTCAGGTGAAGAGAGTATGTACCATATTTTAAGTTTTAGTGAAAGACATCAGAACCACAATGTCTGTTTATCTAGCTCTTAAGTAGCTGGCATTTGTTGCCAATGGGCTTGGTGTTGGTTTTAGTCTTGTTCTTAACCTTTTAGACATGCTTCCATGGGTTATCAATTTAATGAAGAGTAACTGATTATAAGTAACAAGGAAGCTTGCAATGAATATTTAATTTGATATTTCTTTCATCAGTTGTCCCTTTTTCCAGACAGTAACTGTAACATTATACAGCGCAAAATGATTGTTTACCTTTTGAAAATGATCTGGCCATAGCATTATGCTTAAGTTTCTTCCATAGTATTTACTTTTTTAGGAAATAGTCGTCACATTCTTCCTATCTCTCATGCTTAAGGATATATTTATATTTAATATAATTGAGCCATTCCCTTTTGTTTTCATCACTCGGTATATGCATCTTGGAAAGTCCAATCATAAACTACTACAAATATGTTCTCTCTATTTAAATTAGCATGATGGATGATTATTTTCAACAAAGGGAGTATCATTTGGATTGAGTCATGGTTACATGGATGGTAGGGCCTTATATATGCTGAAGCATTTTGAGTCTAGATTCTATGTCTAACAAGGCTACTTTCATGGCATACTGAAGCTAAGTAATTCATGCTGGTCATTCTTACAGTCATAATGATTTTATCCCACTTTTTGGTGTTTTGTAGGGTGTGTTCATCAATCCAGCGTTTATTGAACCATTTGGACTGACTCTAATTGAGGTGCTGTTTTAATCATTTTTTGAAAATTTACAGCCATAACTTTATTCTATTAGCAGTTGATTTCTTAATTTTTTTTTCCATTGTGTAGGCTGCTGCCTATGGTTTGCCAATTGTCGCAACAAAGAATGGAGGCCCTGTTGACATTATTGGGGTCAGTTAATTTATAACGCTTAATGTGGTTATATGAATACTGGATGTTGATAGCTGTTTTTCACTAACTACTTGTGGATTGATTTCAGGTTCTGGACAATGGGCTTCTCATTGATCCTCATGATCAGCAATCTATTGCTGATGCTCTCTTGAAGCTTGTAGCAGAAAAACACCTATGGATGAAGTGTAGACAGAATGGGTTGAAAAATATTCACCTCTTTTCATGGCCAGAGCACTGTAAGAATTATTTGTCCCGCATAGCCAGCTGCAGACCTAGGCAACCAAATTGGGGAAGAATCGATGAAGGATCTGAAAATTCAGATACAGATTCATCCGGTGATTCTCTGAAAGACATTCATGATATATCTTTGAACTTAAAGCTTTCACTGGATGCTGAGAGGACTGAAGGAGGCAACAGTTTTGATGATTCACTAGATTCCGAAGAAGCTGCAGGAAATGCAAAGAGAAGAATAGAGAACGCAGTCTCAAAATTGTCAAAGTCAATGGATAAAGCACAGGTTGATGTTGGTAATCTAAAGTTTCCAGCTATTAGGAGGAGAAAGTGTATATTTGTCATTGCTCTGGATTGTGATGTGACTTCAGATCTGCTTCAAATTATAAAGAATATTATTTCTATTGCTGAAGAGCAAAGAGTGACAGGATTTATTGGAATTGTACTGTCAACATCTATGACCTTATCTGAGGTTAATTCTCTTTTGGCTTCAGGAGGCTTGAAGCCTACAGATTTTGATGCCTTCATTTGTAACAGTGGCAGTGAACTTTATTATCCATCTATGGGCTCTGAGGATAGCTCATCAGAGTCTCCGTTTGTATTAGATCAAGACTACTATTCACATATTGACTATCGCTGGGGAGGAGAAGGTTTGTGGAAGACTTTGGTGAAGTGGGCTGCTTCAGTCAATGAGAAAAAAGGAGAGAATGCTCCAAATATTGTTACCGCGGATGAATTTAGCTCTACAACTCATTGCTATACATTTAAAGTGAATGATTTCACTTTGGTAATTTCTCTAACTCATACTATAAAGAATATACACTGCTTTTGCTTGATACTATGAAGAATATACATTGCCTTTACTCTTTTTTCTTTCTTTACATATGTGTCTTTTGGGGCATTGCTTAGGAAAATTGTATAATGCACTTGAACAGTAATGCTTTTAGATGTTCTGTGGAGCTATGTTTACGCAGAGCTTGGACTGCAGTATATACCTCTATCAAACATGAAGCTTGAGATATTCTTGTTATGAAATTATTGTTCAAGTCCAGAGTTCCTGCCTTCTGTTCATCTGTTTAAGTAGTTCCTACTTTGACCATGGTGAAATTTCATGCAGATTTGGTCGAGTAGAAGGCAGTTAAAGTCTTTCTTATATTTTGATGTTTTCTGCTAGTTTTTATATATCCCAATTCTTATCAGAAACTGAAGTGAAGTGTTTGGCTGCTTCAGTTCTTATTTCACTGTTCAAGCGTACATGGCCATTGTCCTTTACATTGTTTCATGTTGTATAATAAAAATCTTTGACCTGTCTCAATTTGCAGGCACCCTCTGCTAAGGAGATTAGGAAAATGATGAGGATCCAGGCTCTTCGATGCCATGCGATATATTGCCAAAATGGTACCAGATTGAATGTGATTCCTGTATTGGCCTCCAGATCCCAAGCACTAAGGTATGCAGATAAAGATCTCTCTTTCTCTCTTTTTTTTTTTTACTCAGAGTCTAATGCCTCCAGATCCCAAGCTCTAAGGTATGCAATTAAGGCAATAGGCATATTATAAGCATTTTGTAGTCACAGAGTTCATCTCTGCTTGCTTGATCTACTGGAAGAGAGACTTGACTTGTTAGTTGTTAGACTTTAGTTTCGAAAAATTGTACATTCTTCCCTTGATTGAATAGCATATTTTTCTAGGCCTTGTTTTTTTGTCCAAATTTGTTTTTTTTATCACACCTGCATTACTTGCAACAACTTAAATTTCTCATTCACTCACTAAAAAGTTCTCTATGATATATGAGCAGATACCTCTATATGCGTTGGGGAGCAGAGTTGTCCAATTTTGTGGTTTTTGTTGGTGAATCGGGAGATACTGATTATGAAGGCTTGTTGGGTGGAGTCCATAAGACAGTTGTATTCAAAGGCATTTGCAGTAGCGCTAGTAGACTTCATGCCATCAGAACTTATCCTTTGGAGGATGTTATGCCTGTTGACAGCCCCAACATTATCCATACTGGAGGTTGTAACCTCGACGACATAAGAGAGGCTCTAATCAAGCTTGGTGGTTTAAAAGCATAGGAGATAGTCTTCAAGACATAACTATACTGATTTTGAGACACCACATTTTACAAATCTTCCTCAGTTTCCATATTAATACTTTGCTGATTATATTTCTGCTGCATATATTGCTGGGAATCAGTCGGTTGAATGTTTTCCTCAACTTGTATATCTTATTCATTTTGTTGCATCAATTTTTTTTTTTCCTTTCTAGTTTAGATAGGGCTGGAAGCTATCATAAGGGCAGTAAGAAGAGACTGTCAAGTTTCTGTAAGCTGTACTGTACAATCTGAAATACAATTTTCAGCATGTTCTCATATGGACTAATTCTTATATACGCGTATGTTACATTTGTTCTATGTTCAGTTTTTCATGAAAATAATCAGGGACCAAACACGGAGTTGTAGCAGAACTCAGAAAGAGGATAGAAAAATGCTTGTTTAGAATTGCAAAATTGTCACTTCTGAGTTTTGACAATAGTGGCATTTCCTTGTAAGTACACTCTTCGTGTGTTGATTCTCAATAACTCCGTACTCCACAATTATACGGAGTATTTGTTAATTGTACTGCCTTGATACATGTCCGATAACTCTAGCTAGTTTTACGAAGTCTATACGGAGTATAATTCCGAGTACTCCGTACAAAATATGCCGTTAGTATTAGTATGGTTGCATGGGATGTTATTTGAGTAACGTTGGTAAGATTTTCCGTCTATCATTCCTGAGATCCTGACACATAATTCTGCATATTTCATACTTCATACAAGTACTTTTAAGAAGTTCTGTACAATTGTTTGCATAATAAAAAAAACAAGTTCTATAATTGTCACTTTTAAGCCGTTACTACTACTACTTGCACCACATTTAATGAACTGATCTGAATATTTTGTGAGAGAAGGAAATTAGGAGCTGAATTGAACTGAGCTGAACTGAACTAAAATTAAGCTGAAGTGAACAGGCCCATAATTCTTCTGTTTTCTTATAATTGCACGATAAACTATTTTTTTTCTTCTTCTTATTTTTTGTGTTTTCCCTCTTAATTTTCATTATCCCTTATTTGATTTCTGCGACCAGAGTTGAATATTGAAGGGAATATTGGGCGAGCTTTTTAATTTTTTAATAATTTATTTTTTTGGATATGAATACAGTTAGGTTTAGTACATAAGGGGGAGTGGTGGGGTTCAAAATTTATTTTTTTTTAAAAAAAATTGGGTCAAAGTTCTCTTATTTATCTCGTCAAAAAAAAAAATGTTCTCTTATTTACGCAATAATTATCGTTTTTACCTACTAAAATAAATAAAATACTATCGGTTTCTCTTGATAATTATCAAAAAAATTGGGTTTAAAAAAATAATAGAGTAACTAACACAATCGCATCACAAGGACTAATAGCTCATCATATAGAACCCTACGAGTACTAATAAATATTCTATCACTCCAAAAGCCCAAATATCCTCTCAAAATAATCATATTATCAAAAAAACAAAGTATATACGTATACATCTACTTTTCGTCACTCCTTTTTCTCTCATAACCTAATTATTCATCTCTTTTACCATATGATCATACTTAATTTATCATAATTAAGCCATTAATATGGCTAAGTGCACCACAACTTTGTCTTTCACGTACATAATTTACATCTTTTTCTTAATCATCTCCTTCTCTTTTTCTACCAATCTCAATTTCTCACATGCTTCTCCGGTAAGTTTAAAGCTTCTCTATTCCTTTGCTTATTCTAGTTTATTTATTTTATTTATCTATTTATTTCGGATTCGGGAATGGTATTCTATATATTCTTCGTCACAAGTTTTAGTCATCACATTACAAAAATCATGAATTACATTATCAATGTGACTATTTAATTCAAATTGCGGGAGTAATCCAGGGAATTGAATAGCTTGTGGCAAGCATGTTATATTTTTTGCACCAAACAATGTAGTTTTTTTTACTTTTTTTTTTTTTTTTTTTTTTTTTTCCAATTTGACCTAATACTTTTTTTTTTTTTTTTTTTTTTTTTTTTTTTTTTTGCTTTGTATATTTATGGTAAAGGTTGATTATAATGGGTTGGGAAAAATTGAAGAAGGGTTAGCAAGGGCAAGGGCAGCAATTCGACAGGCGGCTCGAACTCGAAACTATACATCATACATTGAAGGGAGCTTCCTCCCTACAGGAGTGGTTTACAAGAACCCTTATGCACTTTATCAGTTAAGATCTTTCCTTTCAAAAATATCATGATCACAATATATTATGATAATTAAATTATATTCGTTTAAATTCTTATTGATTATTAATTTGGAAAATTAGTAGTGTAAGTGGAGAGGTAATTAATTCTTCATTAATTTAATTATGAGATGATTAGATTTATTAAATAGTTTGATTATCAATAAATTGATGATAATGCGTGATTTGGAATTAGAGTTTAGTAGAAACTAAAGCATAGTACTAAGTCAACTCCTAGTGAATCACTGAATATATTGTTGAACAAAGATTTTCAGAATTTTTAGCTAATTTCATCCGTTTACCCATTCTAATTATTTTTTATGATTTAAAATCAACCTAATTTTCATACGATTCTTTAGGAATCCATTAAAATAGCAAGCTAAGATATAGTGTCAATTGTTATTTTTATAGGAATAATATCATTCTTCTTGTTTTGGAGGGGGGTGTTGAAGAATGAAGGGTATAAAACTTGAAACACTTAACGTGTGTTTCTCACCTAATTAACATGCTAGGTAGCTAACACTTTTTGAATCAACATAAATATCTTTTATACAACTAAGTAAAGATTGATGTATACTTATTAAATGAGCTACATACTACTACGAGAGAAACTCTACTTAGTTAAAACTTGATAATGATGGAGAATGTATCGATCTCACCTCCAAAAATTCGATAAAAGACGTCTCCCATACCTTTTTTCCACTCCCCTCTGAGAAAAAAATTCCATATTAGGTAAAACAATTATAGAAAAGTATTATCAAAATTGATAGGCCGAAGAAAGTGTGACATATAGAGTATAATTTTAATTCCAAACTCGGTTACTATTTGAATCCTTGCTTCCCGAACGTCTCTACTAGGCCTACTACATGTCAACATTTATCCTACAATATATTTCTAGCCTATTTTTATGTATAAAATTTTAATTTGATGTAATTAATATCCTAGCTAGGATGCCTAGGAAGTATGGGGGCACATATTATGGGCAGTCGAGTACCCTAATAAACAAGCTAGGTCAACAATTCTATACTTTCGTTGCTATATACAGTAAATGTAGATGCCAAAGTAGTGCTGGTTACCATAGTTACGCTTTTATAGGCTTTATTTCACTTATTTTCCAATTTAAGTAACTACCACTATCCCACGACCCCCCACTAAAGCCATAATACTTGACTTTGCAACAATTACAAGGGTTTGTTGATTACTATGATTAACTAGGTTAGGTCCCGTGCCATGCACGGTATATCTTAATTTTCATCATTAAATAACATTATTTTTAATTAAAAAATTTCTAAAACTATTGTGAGCAAAATTTTACCAAAAAATAGTTATTTTCTTCTTATTTCATGTCTTTACAAAATTTAAATACTTGTATTAATATCACGTGAAAGAGTTGTTTAGTACTTTAGTCGAATGAGTATATTAAAATTATGTCGAATGACTGATTTTAAAAACGGTCGGTAATTAGCGACTGTTTTTATAATCATTCGCTAACATTCATTTTATTGACTAATTTGTTGCCCGTCATTTATATTTTTCAAAGACAAAATTGATGTATCCTTTTTATTTTTTACAATTAATCAAAGAAGTATGTATAAAATTATATAGGTTTTTTTTTTCTTCCTAATTTAGTAATTATTCTTGTCTAGTAAATTCTTAAGATTATATATTCTTAAAAAAAATTCACAAAGATTGCATTTTTTAAAAATAATTATATGGTAATGTTGCCAAAACTCATACCTATAATAGTTGTGAACCCATCTATAGAATGTAAAAGATCTTTAATTATTTTATATGGTTAATTATGACAATTATTATTGTATATAATAATTTCCTTAAATATAAAAGTTTTATAAAATGATTGTTTTTTTTTTAAAAAAACAAAAATACTAAGGACACACCAGAAATTGACACGTGTCATTGCTGGTGTGTCTTTTAGTATATAGTTATTGATTGATGATTCGAGTTTGGGTTTGGGTTTGGTCGACTTGACTCTATGAGCGCTTTTACATATGTGAACCATAGAGTTAATTTTAAAACAATCGAGATTCAGGAATACATTTTTTTATTTGTAATTATTTTTACGGTCCATATAAACTTGTCTATGTTCAATTCGGATGGATAGTGAGGAAATGATGAGCCTGCTTAATATTATATAAACTAGCTTTTGGACCCGTTCTACGCACGGGTTATGCTTAAGTTATAAATTTATTTGAAACTTTACAAATTATCTTGTCACCGAACAAAAAAAAACCCTTTGCAAATTATTTGAATGAATTTATTTTATCGTCTTTTGACATATTATAATATTTTATGAATTAGTGGTAATAGACTAATAGTTGTAGAAAAAATGGCTTAAAATCGTAAAATCATATCTTTATCGCATGATATATTAATCAACAATTTTTATAAAAATCTACTTTGTAAATACCAAACACTTATTATAATTTTACAATTTTTACAACAAATGTGAAGGCATGATATTCTTCTTTAGTCTTTACCAATATATGTCTCTTATATTGCGCTTAATATCTTCAAAATTAAAGCCCCATGACACACAAACAATGTATCCTATGGAATTTCCATAGTATTCTTGCCACCTCAATATTTCCCTTTTCAATCATCATCCTCATTGTTGTAGAAATTTCACATAGAATTTTGAGAGATAAACTAATTTTTTAGTTTTTGAAACTTAATGAGTGTGAAAAAATCTTTATTGAAAATTTGTATTTATATAAGAAGAGGGGAAGATAAGGGGTCAAATTAAAGAAATGAATTATGAATGTAAATAAATTGAATTGATAGATGGAATAATGAGAAGAGGAGAAGATTTAGGAAATTTAATTTGTTATTGAATTAAAATAAAGATTACAAAATATAAAAGTTATTGAGAAATAAAGGGGGAGATGAAGAGAGAATTTCTTTGAAAACATAAGGAGGGAGAATGAATAAAGAAAGGTGAGAAAGAATGATGACATGTGTCAATTTTGGTTTGTGTTTTTAAATACTAAGTATAGATATAGATTTGTTGATTAATATCCCTAGCTCTAGGATAATAATGTGCATATTAAATTATGTAAAAATTAGTTAAATTGAACCCATATTTTATTTGAACGACCAATGCTCTATTTGACTCGTGACAATTTTGAACAAAAAACTCTTGTAGTTAGCTATCATGCTAGACTCATTATCACCTCTATATGTGCCTAATTTATTCTACATGTCGTATAACAAACCAATTGATCATACATTTATGACATATTTCTAATATTTGCATGAACATGAAATTCAGGAGCCACAAAGAAATGGAGAAAAGATTTAAAATTTTCACGTACAAGGAAGGTGAACCACCACTCTTTCACCGCGGTCCTATGAATAACATATACTCCATTGAAGGACAAATGATCGAAGAGCTAAATTCAGCCGATGACAAAAGCCGGTTCATAACTCACAATCCTAATGAAGCCCTAGCTTTTTTTGTTCCAGTGAGCATCACATCCATCATTCGATACGTGTACAGGCCATATACGAGCTACTCTAGGGACCGAATGCAAAATGTCGTGGCAGACTACATTCGAGTTATATCAGAGCGTTATCCTTATTGGAATAGAAGCAATGGTGCTGATCATTTTCTCATTTCTTGTCATGATTGGGTATGGCTTTTTTTTTCCCCTTAAATTGACAACTTTACAAGAATTGCAGGGTATGTTTGTCCATAATTTTTTCTATTTCTATTAATAGTAGTGAATCATTAGACCTAATGTGCCTAGAAAGTATTTCCATCACTAATTATGATGCACGTCTTAAATGAGTTCAATATAAGCTAATTTTTTACGACTCATTATGTTATTTCCACTGACTATACTTGTAAAAATGTTACTGTCAAAGTAGAAATAACATTTAGTGACAGAAGCGTACATAGTTTCTTTGGAACTTAATGATTATGTTTTTTTTATTTGGAATTTTTTGTTTCAGGCACCAGATGTTTCAGCAGCACATCCGAATCTCTTCAAGCACTTCACACGAGTCCTATGCAATGCCAATGTATCAGAAGGCTTCCGCCCTTCACGTGATGTCTCACTCCCTGAACTTCTCATCCCTTGGGGTACTCTTGGCCCTCCTATGATCAACCTAACACCTCGTAAACGTCGAGTTCTAGCCTTCTTTGCTGGCGGTCCTCACGGTAATGTTCGTAAGAGTCTCTTTGACCATTGGAAGGACAAGGACAATTCTATCCAAGTCTTTGGGTACCTTCCTAAGGGTCAAAATTACACCGTCCTAATGGGACAAAGTAAGTATTGTCTTTGCCCTAGTGGGTGGGAGGTGGCTAGCCCAAGGCTAGTTGAGTCAATCTACACGGGTTGTGTACCGGTCATTGTGTCCGACAATTATACGTTGCCTTTTAGTGATGTGTTGGACTGGAGTAAGTTTTCAATTCATATTCCGGTGGCAAAGATCCCGGAGATCAAGAAGATTCTAGAAGGTATTTCGACGAAGAAGTATTTGATGTTACACAAGAGAGTGTTACAAGTAAGGCCACATTTTGTAATTAATAGGCCAGCTAAGCCTTTTGATGCTATTCATATGATTCTTCATTCAATTTGGCTTAGAAGGCTTAATGTTAAGCTAGGTCATGTTGTGATGTAAAATTCTATCAATTGTGTTGACGATCCTGTACATAGACGTAAGTCACTTAACACGTAATTAGTCTTTTTTTAAAAAAAACATAACACGTAATTAGTCTAATTACATATCATCATGAGTTATGAAGTTTGAATATATATAGTTATGTCATTTTGGTACTAACAATCTAAGGACTTTTTATCTATAAAAATTTAATACTCCGTACTGTCCAAAAAACAAATTGCACGTTTGTTGTTTTTTTTTTCACTACATATACTACATGTTAATTTTGATCAAATATTATAAAATATGATTATAAATTGCAATTAATATAAGAAAACAAAATTGAAAATAATAATCTCACCTTTAACACCAATCTATGAGACAATGATTAGTGTCGATTGAGAAAACAAAATTAAGTACAGTTTTTAAAACATGAAGATAAACACAAATTTGGAATAAGTGAAATGTACCCAGTTCAATATGACAATAATTAACATACCAACATCAGATTAAAGATTACACTGTAATAATAATTAGTACGGAGTACTGAAATTACAAAATTAATCGAAAGTTGATCCAAAACATTAAGGGTTTTTAAGATCAAATAGTTACCTGGCCTAGAAATTAAACTAGTATCAAGAACTAACAAAATTAAAAATTGGGGGAAAACCATATAGGAGCAAAAAACTCAGAAATTGTATCACCACCTTTATAAAATGGTGTAATTACTTTGGATGATATGTCAAACATACCGATATCATGGCCACGAGCTTCTTGACGTCCTTGGACGCAATAGTTATACAATTCATCGTCAACAAAGTAGATAGCATTCCGCTGGCAATTAGGAGCCATTGATATGTGAACAGCAGAAGCATAGTTATGACCTACAAATAACACAAAATCGCCCACATCCCCAACACACTTCCACCGCCGCTTATCAACCACATTATAAACATTGAACTTAATGGTACGATACCAGTTTCCGCATTCCAAAGGCATTCCGTAACCACCATACTCGCCCGGTTGTTGTGGACCTTGCTCTCTATGACGGATGACTGCAAGTAAATCACCGTTTAACTGCACCATATACAAAGTCCCACCACGCAAGTGACGCAACCCGTAATGAAATAAACCAGCAATAATTCTCACCGAAGGCAAGCTATAATAAGCCTTAGCCTCAACAGAAGTAGCAGTTAGAGTCGAATCTATATCAAAGTACGCAAATCTTCCGTCTGTATACAAAAGCAGCACTACTCCCTTCCAACACATTACTTGATGAACCTGTTTCATTGTTGTTGCTGATGTTAGTACTCGTGTCCATGCACGGTCTCCAGGCCGAGCAAACGATAAGTGATCACACGGTTGATGAATTACCATTACGGCAAAGTCATCAACGTTGTCGTTTCGAGACAGGTTCAATACAAAGATGTTACGTACAAAGTATTTCAGAATCCAACCATCATGATTATCATTATCATCATCATCATCATCATCATCATCATTTAGTGGGTGATCTGGCAAGATACTTAAGGATGGAAGACTTAGATGAGCTTTGGTAATAGGATTAAATAGCTGAATTTGTTGATCAACACCAAACATAACAATCCAACCGTATGATGAACCCCAACATCGTTTCTGAGGAAGCGTAATTTCGTAACACCTATTTTTGTTAATATTGAATATTTTCCTACAACTCGACTTCTCATGACTAGTGTCGTTATTACCCGGCTCAGGCTCGGCTAGCAGCAACCAAGGTGCTGTTGGTTTAAGAGCGCGACGACTCCATTCGGTTTTAACCATGGAGGAAGCATGGTTCCATGAATGACAAACCGCAGATAGATAAATAAAATCCTCAATAAAATCCAATTTCAGTGCTATTCCACCAAGGATATCAGAGGGCAGCGCAGACCAATCAGCCATCTACAGAATTAATCAATGAATTAAGAGCCTCAAAATCAAAATTAGAATAAAACAAGTTTGTTTTGTTTAATTCTATAATCTGTATAGAACAAAATCGAAGCCTCAATTGTTATTACTGAATAATTAATAAAACAAAGCAATCGGTATGCAACAGAACAGCAACTATTAAACAACTACTTTGAACAGATCTAAACAAATTAAGAAAATCAAAATCAAATTAATGTATGATTAATAAAAACCATGACAAACCTGACTTGTTAAACTGGAAACTCTAACTCTTATGTACTAAGGGCGCCGCTGATTGTATCTCTTAAGCTCTTACTTCGTACTTTGTTTTTTTTTTGTTGAGAAAGTGGGCACTTTGTTTTTTCTTTCTAATAGTGTATTAGATTTGTATCTGTTAAGCTCTTACTTTGTACTTTTTTTTTTTTTTCCTAATAGTGTATTAGATTTGTCATCATTACAATATTTATAGATGATTATAAATGTAAAGATAGGAATAAACCAATCAATTCTAGACACACAAGACTTTCCATTACCTAAACCAATAGTTCTTCTACACGGACTAGAATTAGCATAACAATTAGCCCAAAAGACCGCATAAACCCCCTTTTCAATTTTTCGTACTGCATTTGTTCCTAATAAATTGATAATTTAATAAGAATTATGTATAATTATTTTCCTTTAAAAAAAAAAAGTTATATTTATTATATAGGTTGCTTAATAAGTATGTATAATTTTTGGGTAAAAAAAAAAAAAAAGTAAATATAAATTTATCTTTTATAAAGATTGTTTCCATATTATGCTATCTTAGGTTTGATAGAATTGACACCAAAAACTCGTAGGAAAAAAAAAAAAAAAAGAAAGAAAGAATTGATACCAAAAAACTAGTCAAATTATTACTCTGTATAACTTCCGTTCCCCCAAACTTGTCAAAAATATAATCCGTAGTAATCTTAACTCTTTATTTCAATCTCAAGCATATCAACAAAAATATTCATCACACCATATAATTGACATACTCCATTCGACAAGAAATCAAAGGTGACAACTTTAGGAAGTGAGTAATATTTTTTGTGATTGAAAAAAAAAAAAAAATATATATATATATATATATATATATATATATATATATATATATATATATATATATATATATATATATATATATATATATATATATATATATATACATGGTCTCAAAAGTTGATAAATAATTAATCTCAAAAGTTGACCAAAACATTATTCAACTAATTAAGGATATAATTATAATTAAAATCCCTCAAAAAAAAAAAAAATAAAATAAAAAAATTGAGCTCGAAAAACAACAATTACACCGATTAACTTAACTAATCTCAAAATCAAAGACCGAATCGACAAAACAAATTAAAAAAAAGAACCATAAACAAGCAAATTGAAAGTACCTTATTTTTCTGTGTATAGAGTTCCCTTGCATTGAACGGGGAACTCTTTATTCTCTGACTCAATTGAATTGAAAGATAAACAGGCAACAAGCCTGCAAAAACGCACCAATATTATAATTTAAACAAAATACTTGAAGATCCAATTGCTCTTTATGTATATGAATTGAAGAAAAAAGCGAAAAAAAAAAAAAAAAAAAACGAAACATTAACCAATACTTTGAACAGATCTAAAGGATAAACTTAAAAATTAGGAAAGGAGATCGATGAAGAAAGAATAATATTTGTAATCTTACATTTTAATACAAAAATTGCTTAATCAGTTCTACCTTAATTTTTTTTTTTTTTTGAAACTTCAGTTCTACCTTAATAAATGTTCAGATTTTTTTTTTCTTTGGAAAGCATTAATTACAATGCTTATTTAATGTGAAGAATATCAATCAAATGTCATGTCATCAATCCCATTATATATTTAACTAGATGAAAGTCCGTGCGATGCACGGTTTTTTATATATAAATCTCAAGAAAATATATTTTCGAATTTTTTTAATTATTTGATTTATTTTACTATCTAATAATTTCAGACAAAAAACACATAATATTTTAATTAAAGTGTTATTGCCTATTACAAAAGTTTTTTTTTTTTTTTTTAAATGTAATTTATAATTCGACTTTTTTTTTATTGTTGTTTTGTATTTTATTGTGGTTGTTAATTATATGACTACTGAATTTAAAAATATGAATAATTGTAAATATGATATCTTTCAAATTTTTTTTTTGTAAATGTGATATTTTATCTATTACATATTGGGATAAAATCTTTGATATGAAAAGATATTTTTTTATTTTTAAATAATAAAAATCCTAAATCATTATTCGTTTTTTTTAAAAGATAAAAATATTTAAAAATAATAAAATCATGTATACTATTTATCTTCTATTTTAATAAAATCACCACCTTCGTCCACACCCATATCTCTTCCATATAATCAAAATGGATAAATAAAATATGTTAGCAAAAATAAAATTGATATAAAATTAATATTTATAGCCTTATAAAATAAATCAATATATATATATCTATCGGGAAGTGAAAAATTGTTGTGAAATTGATCTAAAAATTTTAATTGTACAAAATCAAATCTAGGTCTATACATTGAATTTTATCATCATCCTCAATTGCCCGAACAATAATATTTTAAAAAATTAAATCATTATTTTGTTGTCACTAACAATGTGTGCGATATTGCTTCTTATTTGTAATGATTGAAATATATCTAATGGCCTAAACTTTTCTTTCAATTTATTTTGAACGAAATTGTATAAAGTTGGCTTTAATTGTGTTTAGGGTAAAAATACCCCAGGTACGTGGCCCAATCTCATAGTGACACGTGGCCCAGTAAGAAGGCGACACGTGGCCCTATGAGAGTGTGACACGTGTTCACCTGACAGGGTGACACATGTCGGCCATCTTTAATACCCAAATACAACATCAGAAAGAGAAAAAGGCCCTGATGACCTCAGGCCCAAATCTCGAGAAACCCTTGAAAGCCGTAAAACGGCGCCCCCCTTGACACGTGGCGACCTCTGATTGCGCAGCTAGTCATGTCACGAAATCCTAGGGCATAAACCCTAGAGGGGCACATGTTCCCACTCCTATAAATACCCCAATCATTTATGATGGGAGGGGTGGATTATGACATAACATAAATATAGAGCACTAAAAGCTCCAACTTCTCTCTACTTTCTCTCTCTAGCCTTTTCCGGTTTCCGATCACTAACTTGATCGTCAGAGGCGAATATTCCGATCACCGGAATATTCGTTGTTTTGTAGGTGTCCGAGTCTCATTGTCAGCAGAGCGTGACCAGTATCCGAGGGAATCACAAAAAACCCTTAAACATTTGGCGCCGTCTGTGGGGATACTCGTCCGTTATGGCAATAGATGGTCAGACACCTAATTCAGGTCCTCGTCTAGGCGAGGACGGGTATGTAGAAGACATACGTACTACCATACATTCAAGCAATCCTTTGACTGCCTCATTTGAAGAGGCCGAACAACCTCCTGTTACCCCAGCTACTCTAATGGCCGAGCTGACTAAGCTCCGCAAGGAGTTGGCGGCTACCCAGCAAAAGGGGGGAGGAAGCACTTCCTAGAAAGCCAACAACAAGACTAACGCAACTGATGCTGGTAACACCCCATTCCGCCGTCCGCACGGAAGGTCTCCCCGAGTCCCACGGACCAACTTCTCTAGCCTGCTGGCGAAAACACAGTCGGCTGGGGGGAGGGGCAGACAACCGAAAAGAGTTGAGACTGAGCCGTCACAGCGTTTCAAGGACGTAAGGGATTACATTCGGCACAAGCAAAGGGAGAGGGCCGCATACTCTGACACGGCCTCTACCCCAACCATGCCGGATGAAGTCTCCAACCAATCTTTCTCCCAATACACCAACACGGCTGTTTCCAGCAGAAGTCAAGCTGCTCATACTATTACTCCCGTTCCAGTTCAGCCATCACAATATCAGCCCCCTCAAGTACTCAATGGGTTGATACAGCCAATTCCCCAAGTCTTTGGGCAATATGGGCCGTATGGTCAGATGTTCGGCCAGGCTCCCTACCTGGCTGGAACGTCCGCTCAGCCTTAGCCCATTGATTGGCAAATGCATTTGTTGAATTTGAGGGATAAGCTGCCTCCGTTTTCGCAAGACATACTAGCGTCCCCTCAACCAGCAAAGGTGAAGAGTGTACTAGTGGGTGCCTATGATGGCACGGGCAACCCAGAGGAGCACATTACCTCGTACAGGAACTTGATGTACTTGCAAAGTGTAGATGATGCTACATGGTGCAGATGCTTCCCGGCCACTCTCAAAGGGGTGGCCCAGGATTGGTTTAACAACCTTCCAGCTGGATGCATCAATTGTTTTACTACCCTCAGTTTGTTGTTTGTGGGAAACTTCTCATACAACATCCCACCAAGAAAGACAAGTCTCAACTTGGCAACAATTGTCCAAGGAAAGAATGAAGGACTACGCTCGTACGTTCAAAGATTTAACCAAGAAAAAGCCCAAATTCATAATCTTCCGGACGAAATGGCTTACTCAAAATTTCTCCGGGGATTAAGGCATAATGGTTTTAAGTTTGATTTGGTAAGAAAAAATATTCGGTCATACGCAGGTGTATTGCGGTAAGCCGAAGCCTATATTGAGGCCGCGGACTTTTATTCGCTCACCAAATCAGAACATCCGGCCAAGGGGGCTGAGAAGAAGCAATCTTCTCAGCAAGACTCGGCCGGCCGAAAGAGAGAAGGAAACAAAAGAAAAGAAATCTGGGTGGCTGATGACAAGCAACCCAAGTCAAAGAAAAGTAAGACGTACGAGCCTCAGTATGAGTTCAACAAGGATGGCTACTCCATCTTGATGGAGATAAAAGACAAGTTTGAGTTTGAGAAGCCTCAGCCTTTGAGAGGCTCGGCCCAGTACAGAAACAAGAACAAGTATTGTCATTACCACAAGGATGAGGGTCATGACACGAACGAGTGTATTAATCTGAAGAGGCTGTTGGATAAGTTGGCCGACAAGGTCTGCTGAAACCCTATGTGACCAAGTCCAAATTTACCTTCAAACGGATAGACAACACGTCCGAGAAAAAGCAACAAAGTGATAAGAAAAATGACAAGGAAGATGATGGGAATAGATTGATTCAGGTTTTGTGGCCGTGATATCAGGAGGCTTTGCTTCAGGCGGCCCTACCATGAAAGGAATCAAGCAGGACGCTCGAAATTTGTCAAATATGATGCAAACGGACGCCGTTAAGGCCGAGCCATTTCCTGAAGTGATCATAAGTGAGGCTGACCGTGGAGAGGTCAGGGCTTTGCACAATGATCCCATGGTCTTTGTCATGAAGATAACAAATTTGAAGGTGGGACGGATATTAATTGATACGGGGAGTTCGGCCGATATCATCAGCCTGTCTGCCCTAAGGAACTTAAGTTTCCCGGAAGATGCTCTTCAGGATATCACTCATCCCTTAGTAGGATTTGGGGGGAATATCATTCATCCGGTCGGACGGATTGACCTTTCCATCCGTTTCGGGCAGAAGGGAGAGGGAAGAGACATGGTCGTCCGCTTCCTTGTGGTCAAAGAATTGACCAGGTACAATGTCATCCTTGGACGTCCCACTCTGAATGCAGCCAAGGCGGTCATAGTGCCCCACCTAATGTTGCTGAAGTTTGAAAGGTCGGACGGAAAAATTGGAACAATTTAAGGAAGTTAGAAAATGGCTAAGGAATGTAATCAGCTGGCCGTGAAGCCAACAGCGTGCGGCCCAAAATCGTCTGAGCCAAAGGAAGAAGGAACCTCACTCCCAGCATACCAGGTCAGCCACAAGCGTAAGGCGGCCAGGGCAGAAGAAGCCTAGCAATTAATGACTGTCGGCCGGCCAGATGAGTTGAGGCCCCAGCCGGCCGGCAGCCACCAGGATATAGTGCTTGACTCCAACCACCCAAAACGGACAGTTAGTGTTGGCACTATAGCCTTGGGATTGCTTGGGGATGAGTTAGTTCAGTTGTTAAGAGAATTCAAAGACGTGTTTGCATTTGAAGTTGGTGAGATGCCAGGAATAAGTCCTGACCTGGCCGTGCACAAGTTGGCCGTGAACCCTCTGATAAAGCCTGTCCGCCAGAAGAAGAGGAATCACGGAGAGGAGAGGAATCAGGCGGCCGCAGCAGAGGTGAAAAAGTTGCTGGACGCCGGTTTCATTCGGCAATGCTTTTACCCAGATTGGGTGGCCAATGTAGTTCTTGTGAAAAAGCCGAATGAGACTTGGAGGATGTGCGTGGATTACACGGACTTGAACAAGGCGTGTCCTAAAGATAGCTTCCCCTTGCCTAAGATTGACCGTCTGGTTGACTCTACGGCCGGACACGCCCTAATGAGTTTCATGGACGCATACTCCGAATTCCATTAAATTCCTTTGTGGGAAGAAGATCAAGAGAAAACAGCGTTTGTGACCGAGCAGGAGTTGTACTGTTACAAAGTTATGCCATTCGGCCTCAAGAACGCCCCTGCTACATTTCAGAGGCTTGTTAATACAGTCTTTAGAGACCAGCTCGGCCGGAACATGGAGGCATACATTGATGACATGATTGTCAAGTCAAAAGAGCCGGCTGACCATCTCAAGGATCTACGAGAAACGTTCACCGAACTCAGGCGGCATAAGATGATGTTAAATCCAAAGAAGTGTGTATTTGGTGTTAAGTCCGGCAAGTTTCTCAGATTTTTGATTGATCAACGTGGAATTGAGGCCAACCCTGAAAAAATTCAAGCCGTCCTTGACATGAAGTCTCCAAGAACAATCAAGGAAGTGCAAAGACTGACCGGCTGTTTGGCAGCCCTTGGAAGATTTTTGTCAAGGTCAGGGGATAAGTGCCGTTACTTTTTTCAAACCATTAAGAAGAGAGCCATGTTCGAGTGGACAGAGGAGGCCGAGGAAGCATTCGTACAGTTGAAGAGTCACTTGCATACATTGCCTCGCCTCGTCAGTCCGCTCAGGAATGAGAAATTATACATCTATCTTACTATCTCTGAACATTCTCTAAGTGCTGTCCTTCTTGCTGAAAGGGACGGCCATCAGGTCCCGGTGTATTTTATCAGCCATGTACTTCATAATGCTGAGCTTAAGTACCCCCCAATTGAAAAATTTGGCCTGGCCTTATACATGGCATCAAAGAAGCTGCGGCCGTATTTTTTGGCACATTCAATTGTGGTCTATACAGACCAACCCTTGAAGAAGCCGTTCTCAACATTAGAGGCAAGTGGTCGCATGCTCAAGTGGGCCTTGGAGCTCAGAGGTTTTGACCTTGTGTTTGAACCAAGGAAGGCAATCAAGGGGCAAGCTTTTGCAGATTTTTTGGCTGAAATGACCCGGCCTGATCTTCAGCCGGCCGGGGACCAAGTCTGGAAAGTGTTTGTGGATGGTAGTGCAACAGCGACCGGATGTGGTGCTGGTATTATATGTGAATCTCCTGAGGGAGACAAGTATGAGTACGCACTGAGATTTCAGTTCCAAGCGTCAAACAATGAAGCTGAGTACGAAGCATTGTTGGCCGGCCTAAGGATGTGTAAAGCGGCCGGGGCAACCAAAGTTGAAGTATGCTCGGACTCCCGGCTAATAGTTCACCAAGTAAATGGTGGCTTCGAAGCTAGGGAGTCAGCCATGATGAAGTACATGCAGCTAGTAAAGGATGAGGCCGAGGGCCTAGAACATTTCTCTCTCAAACAAGTTCCTCGTTCGGAAAATCATCAGGCGGACGCGCTCTCCAAATTGGCTTCCTCGGCATCTTGTGATACTCCAAGATCACTGTTCTGGGATGTAAAGGAGAAAAGGAGTATTGATGTCGAGCCCGTTCAGATAATAGATAGAAGTTCAACCTGGATGGACGGAATTATTTCCTACTTAAGGGATGGAATACTTCCGGACGATCCAATAGAGAGTTGGCTAATGAAGAGGAGAGCGGCCTGGTTTGAGATGAAGGATGGAGAGCTATTCAAAAGAGCCTTTGTGAAGCCTTACCTTAAGTGTATAACTCCTGAAAGAGGGCATGAAGTGTTGGACGACCTTCATCAGGGACATTGTGGCTCACATATTGGAGGACGAGCCTTAGTTGAAAAGGCGACACATTTGGGTTATTACTGGCCGAGCTTGAATTCGGACGCCATGAAAATGGTGAAAAAATGTGACAAGTGCCAGAGATTTTCAACCCTTATTCATCGTCCAGCAAATAGTCTATCAGCCATCAGTAGTCCGCTTCCTTTTGCTAAATGGGGCATGGACATTTTGGGCCGTATACTCCTGCATCCGGCCAAAGACGATATGTACTAGTGGCAGTAGACTATTTCACTAAATGGGTTGAAACTGAGGCCGTCCGGGGCATTAAATGGACGGATGTGTCAGCCTTCATTTGGAAGAGCATAATCACTCGGTATGGAGTACCTCAGTCAATGGTGTTCAACAATGGACCTCAGTTTGAGACGTGCCAACTCAAGGAATGGTTGGGAGACCAGGGCATAACTCATTGTTTTGCCTCAGTCGGCCGACCACAAGCCAATGGTCAAGTTGAGGCCTATAACAAGTTGATTTCAAATGGGATCAAGCGCAAGCTTGAAATGACAGGTGGCCTATGGGCAAACGAGTTGGTCAATGTGCTATGGTCCATACGGACAACAGCGAAGAGTTCTACAGGGGAGACTCCATTCTTTTTGGTTTATGGAGCTGAGGTTGTACTCCCAATTGAAATGTACGAGCCCACTTTGCGGGTAATGCTTTATGATGAATCGGCCAATTGGGAGGCCATGAAGACCGCCCTAGATTTTCTTCCAGAAGCTAGGGGCAATGCGGCGCTTAGGCATGAAATTTATCGCTTAAGGATGACAAGGGCATATAACCGCCGTGTGTCTAAGCGGCCGCTCAAAATGGGGGATCTAGTGTTGAGAAAAATGGAAGTTGTTGGCCGTGCCAATGAGGACGGCAAGTTGACCCCAAACTAGGAGGGGCCGTACCGAATCAGGGAAGAAGTTCGAGACGGCACATATCGCCTTGAGGCAATTGATGGCCGTCAGATCCCACGGACATGGAACACTGACAATCTGAAGAAATATCATGTTTAAGTTTTTATTTCTTTAAGTACTTAGCCAAAAAGCTGTGTATACATCTAGGTCTATTGACCGAGCCTTGTAATTAAAGCCATACGGCCACAACAATGTACTTTTGACAAAATTAATGAAAAGTTAGGCATTGTTGAACTATTTGTTGTTTTACTTGTATTTATTTGCATATTATTATTTGTGATTAAAGGCCGAATGAAATGAATTACTAAGTTGCTTCCAATATAGCAACACGGCTCATCAGTCTTACTAAATGGCCGAAGTGAAAAGGAAGCAAGGTTGCTCCCAATATAGCAATTCGGCCACAAAAAAAAAAAAAAAAAAAAAAAAAAAAAAAAAAAAAAAAAAAAAAACCTGATTTAATTTAGAGAACAATGTGTCCGCCCAATTCTAGGCGGACGATTGAGGCAAGGTATTCCGAACTTGTGTAGAAAACAAGTGTCCTTTACAAATAGGGCAAGGGCATACCTAGGCATTTAGCCCGGCCGAGCAAGGAATCTTTTTACTTGGTTTTAATAACGTTTTACTACATTTGTCATGTTTATGTGTGAAATGTCGTTATTGCTCAATTTTGGCTTTTCTTGCATATTTTGGTGGCTTATGGCATTAGATTAAACTTTATTGGTTTACTCTTATGTTTAGGAACACTTGGATAAGTTCATTGCTCAAGATTGAAGAAATATAAAACATAAAAGAACAAGTAATGAAGAAATGTGCACTTGATTTGCAAAGATCATACTTCAAACGCCTATATCTTTTGATCTACAAAACATTTTGGGGAGATTCCAATTGGAGATGAAAGCTTATCTTGAGAGCTTTCCAACGACAGGTCATATGCTCAATTCCGATGTAAAACGTGGGAAAATATTCTCATTTGAAGCTGAGCAGTTTGCCCTGTCCGCAGCCAGGAGCGCCCGCTCCTCAAGGCCGCACGCCCGCTCCTCACAGGGTGTGAAATTTTGAAGTTTGGCAGAAGGTTTGGCAGAAATTTTTTGGAGCGCCCGCTCCTGAGGGGGTGCACGCCCGCTCCTCTACGCGCTGCTCGACTTTTTGCGGAGCTTTCTAGGCAATTTAGTAAGGGCTATAAATAGATTTTTTGCTCATTTGAGAGGGGGGAATTCATATTTTCAGTAGTTTTAGGTTAGTTTTAGGTTTTTGGAGAGAGAAACTCTCAAATTTTGGAGAGAGAAAGTGAGAGAAACAATGGTTTTTATGGATTTTGGATAATCAAAGGAGGAATTTGATGATTTGAAGATCTCCATTTTATATCAATGAGCATTTCTTACTCTCTTCTCTCTTTATGCTTTATTAATTGCTTTGTTAATCATGTTTAAGTAGATTTCATTCTACTAGGAGTTGAGTGAAGCTTTGGTATGGTTAATTGAGTTACTTGAGATAAATTTGATGATAATTGTGTGATTAAATTGATTGTATTGATGATGGCATGTTGTTTGTTTTAGATTGGATTGATCTCCCAAGATAGCAAACTTAATTTCATGTTAGTTCTAGTTTGACAAGGGATTGTGAATTAGAATTTATATATTTGATTGCATTTTGGGTAAATTTCTTCTATGCACCTAGTCAATGAGGGATCTAGGCTAGGAATTTGAGAGATTACTCTTGAGTGTAATTAATTCTCATTTTAATTCTTTCTTTGCATGATTGATTATCAAATCGATTCCCATTAACTTGTTAATTATTCAAAGTGGAACTTTGCCCCTAGTAGACTTTATAATATCTTGATCTTTATATGTGTGTTAGTATAGTTGTAGTGTCCACTATCCATAAACCGACTTCGGCGTAGCTTAAGCATTAGATCGAGAACAATCCAACATTACCGTCCCTTGTGGTTCGACTCCGAACTTACCACTAGACTTGTTTAGGGGTTAGTTTAGGATTATAATAAATTTTGTTTGGCCGTGAGGAGGTTAGTCAACGACCTAATTTCCCCGCGCTCAAAATGGCGCCGTTGCCGGGGAACGGTGTCAATGCTCGATTGTTTTTGATTGCTTGAGTCTAGGTCTTTGTGTATACTTTTCTTTTTATTTTATTATTTATTTATTTTTGCTTGTTTTTGTAAAACACAAATGGCAAGTAACTCGTTTCCTCAATATGACAATGAGCCTTTTTGTGAATATTTCAATAGACTTGAGGGATATTTGGACTTTAATTGTTGTAGTCTTTGGGAGGCTTGTGAGATTTGTTATTTTGGTTTGAATGAACAAACTAGGGATAAAATTGAATGCATGCATAATGGTGAATTTAGAGCATTATCAATTGATGATGCTTGGGATTTTTATGTTTGGTTTTCTTGGGATGTCAATAATAAGGGTAATTATGATTCTATATTATTGATATGCAATGTGTTGATACTTCCAATATTAGCATGAATTCCCATGATTTGTTACATGATCCCTTAAGTGAACCTAGAACACATGATTTCAACTCTATTTCCTCTTTTGTTCATGATGATGAGGTACATGCTCAAGTAAATGCTAATGGTGTGTTTCAATATTCTTCATTATTTACCATGCCTTCTTGTGATGCGCTTCGTTTCCTTAATGATGAATCTCATGTGTTTGATTGTGCCCCCACTCCTCAATGTGATGTATATGCTCATGATCTTAATGTTGATTTTTCCAATCTTGGTTGTAATTCTTCTTCTCTTGTTGAGCCTCAACCTTCTACACCTTTTGAATCCCTTATTGCTACTTTTGAATCTCAAATTAGGTGCATTGAGCTTGATAATGACCTTGGGCCTAGTAAGGAAATGATTCTTAATTCTATGAGAGGTCAATTAGAGATAATGAAAAAGAATGAGGAGCGTCTTGAGGAGGGAAGGAGAAGAAAAGAAGAGTTAGAAAGCCAATTGTCACCCTTGATGCTTGTTTGTGAAAAATCCCAATTTAATGTGTGTGTTGAGGATGATGATGATGATGATGATTTTGAGCAACCAAGAGAGTGTGAGGATCCCATTGGTGAGCATATGAGTGATGGTGAAGGAGTTGAGAATGAAGAGAGTGTTGATTTTGAAAATCTTAACCCTCTTTCCCATCTTGATGAGTCTCAAGTGCATGATTGTGATCCTTTTATCCATGAGTATTTGGATTCATTTGAGGTTATGTCTAATGTGTTTATTGAGTGTCAAATGAAAACCCATAGCCTTTTGAGTGAGTTCATTAAGAATGCTTCATGGGAGAGAGATAATTTTGAAATGAATTTGCATCCATTCATGCATGGCTTTGAGATTTTAGGCTTTAAGGAAGTTGAGGGAGTTGTTGTTCATGATTGTAGTGAAGGGGATTATGTAGTTCCTCTTGGAAGTTGGATGTTTGAGGAAGATCATGATCATGAGTGTTCTTCTTTTGAGGATTCTATGATTGATTTTCATGCTCAAATTGGTGATTTGAGGAATGGTGGTGAAGAAGAGACCATTTGTAAGACCATTGCTCCTATCCCCTTCTCTCATGTCCCTTTTTCAAGGAATTTCAACCATATCCCCTACACTCCTATATCCCTTCCTTCCTTTGTTAATGAGCCTATTGGGGACCACCTTGCCTATGAAGATTTTTATGTCCCTCATTCATCTTCTATTGAGGAAAAGGATGATTTTGCCACCCAAAAAGATTTTTGTGAAGAGAGTTTGCCTTTCTATTCTTCTTCTTATTTTCTTAAATTTTCTTTTGATTATTCTTCTTCTTGGCAACTCCCTCTTCACTTTCTTTTGCGTGCCCTAATCTTGGTGCATGCCCTTCTTATATCATTTGCCTACTTGTTATCTTATGAGATGTGTAGTAGTGCATTTGACAAGCTCTTGCGATCGTTGCAATATTATTTACTAGAGCGGTCAAGCTTGGACCTTAAGCAAGCCTTTCTCGGGAAGTAACCCGTGTTTTATTGCTTTTATTTTTTTTTCTTTTTAGAATAGATTTTCTCTCATGGAAATGTTTGTGTGCCTTTATCTAGGTACATAACTTGATATACTTTGGTGCATTGGTTTGGATCAAGGATCAAGGAAGTTTGGCACCACAATTACTAGCATATGGAAAACAAGATTCAATTCTTGAGAAAAGGGGCTTTGAAAAGTTTAATTGGGTCATTTGCAGGTATATACACCCACCTAAAATCCGGTAATATCTTTCCTTGCTCTTTCTCCATTGGTTGATACCTAAAGTGGCTTTGAAACAGGACATATGTTGCGTTGTTGGATTGATCTCCTTGTTTTCCCCCTCCCATGGATTATTTGATTTATGATTGAGTGTAGTGTTTCATTCAAGCTTCGGGGAGGGTATTCCATCATGTTTGGTGGGATGTTGATTCATATATGCCATGCACATTTGTATACGTATTTTCATGTTCTTTATCTTGAAAATCACAAAAAGATTTTTGTTTCTATCAAGGCAAATCTGCAATGTGTTTTCTTTTGTTCTTGCTTTGGACATAATACTTATGGACTTGTATTCTTGAATGTCTTTCTTCCTAAATTTTAGAGGTATGCACGGTTTGAGAATGTGTTAGGTTGACTCTAGGATATGGTATGCTAAGGTAGTTGGCTAAGAACTTTGGGACCATGAAGCTCTAGTTCACTTGCTTGTGGTAAGATGGAGTTGCTCTCTATAGTGGATATGAAATTAAGAGTTAGTTATTGCTATCCATAGTGAGGTATAATTGTTCAAGCCTTCATCTTATTTTGTTGAGCGGCATTTTTGGATCCTTGGCTATTGCATTCTCATATCTAGAACTTGACTTTTAGCTCCCAATATCACAACTGAGCCACTTTAGGGGATGACAAAGGCATTTATCTTTTTATAGGATTAATTTTCAATCTTTGGATTTGGTTTGCATTTGCCCCTCTTGCTAGCCCCTTTGACCCATATACATTCTTTTCTCTAGCCATATACAAGCCTTCAAGCCTTGAATTGGTTTCACTTTACTTTCTACCTTTAGTTTTGTGAAGCAATTTTGTTTTGGAGCTTGTTTTATTGTTTATGGTGCAAGTTTAGAATTATAAGTTCGTTTGCAAAGCAAGTATGTGTTGTATATAATTTTGTGCATAAAACCAAATGCATTTTGAGAAAAAGCCGTCCAAAGTTAAAAGAGGCAAGGACATATATAAAAAAAAAAACAAAAGCTTGGAAAAAGGAAATATTGAAAAAAAAGTAAAGAAGAATGTAGAGCACAAAAAAAAAAGGTTTTGTTATTGTTGTTTTCCCTGTTTTGTTATTTTGTGTTAAATAAGCTTGGGGGAAAGTTATTTAATAAGCATACTTGGCACTTTTGTTTTGGAATCGTTTGGATCTTGTGGAAGAAGTTCCACCCGTGCTTCACATAGGTTTACCACCAATTTCAAGAGTTCTCCACACCTTTACTCTCCTAGCTTATATGTTAATACCTTGAAAGTCCTTTTGATCCTAGAGGGTTAAGTCATTCAATGATGGCGGGAAATAGGAATCAAGCCTATAGAGCGAGTTTGCATAGCCAAGATGTAGGGTAACCTTCTCAATGTTTTTAATTTCTTATTTATTTTCCGGTTCCTTCGTGGAATCATGAGAAGCTAACTTGAAAGTGGATTTGAAACTAGTAGAGAGAACGTGGTTTGATTGGTTGAAACAAAAGGTGGAATGTGTTTCCTTTAGTTCTCTATGTTTAGCATATGTTATGTTTCAATCAACCTTGGACATCTTAGAACGTGCATACCTTTATTATTTTAGAAAGATTGACATTCATTAGTGTTTGTTCCATCATAAAAGTCCACTCTAGAACTCTTATAACTTTTCTCTTACTTCGATTTATTTTATTTTATTTATTTATTGCTTTGCCTTGATTTTTGTCAAGAGTTATGGGTTAAACTCTTAGGACACCCTTACGAGAGCTTACTCGTCCTCTAGAGCAATCTAAGGGGTTTAAAGTGCTTGATGCATACGCTAAATGTATTTGTGATTCCTACGAAAGTGAGTTAGTGTATATTCTTTCCCTTCTAGTTTTCTTTGTTTGTATAAAATGCATCACATTTCCTTGTGTTTCTTTTGTTTTGCTCGAGGGCGAGCAAAAGTTAAGCTTGGGGGAATTTGATAAGTGTCATTTATGTCGCTATTTTTAGGAGTTTTCTTGTTAGTTTTTCATAGTTTTTCTATCTTTTTACTTGGTTTTAATAACGTTTTACTACATTTGTCATGTTTATGTGTGAAATGTCGTTATTGCTCAATTTTGGCTTTTCTTGCATATTTTGGTGGCTTATGACATTAGATTAAACTTTATTGGTTTACTCTTATGTTTAGGAACACTTGGATAAGTTCATTGCTCAAGATTGAAGAAATATAAAACATAAAAGAACAAGTAATGAAGAAATGTGCACTTGATTTGCAAAGATCATACTTCAAACGCCTATATCTTTTGATCTACAAAACATTTTGGGGAGATTCCAATTGGAGATGAAAGCTTATCTTGAGAGTTTTCCAACGACAGGTCATATGCTCAATTCCGATGTAAAACGTGGGAAAATATTCTCATTTGAAGCTGAGCAGTTTGCCCTGTCCGCAGCCAGGAGCGCCCGCTCCTCAAGGCCGCACGCCCGCTCCTCACAGGGTGTGAAATTTTGAAGTTTGGCAGAAGGTTTGGCAGAAATTTTTTGGAGCGCCCGCTCCTGAGGGGGTGCACGCCCGCTCCTCTACGCGCTGCTCGACTTTTTGCGGAGCTTTCTAGGCAATTTAGTAAGGGCTATAAATAGATTTTTTGCTCATTTGAGAGGGGGGAATTCATATTTTCAGTAGTTTTAGGTTAGTTTTAGGTTTTTGGAGAGAGAAACTCTCAAATTTTGGAGAGAGAAAGTGAGAGAAACAATGGTTTTTATGGATTTTGGATAATCAAAGGAGGAATTTGATGATTTGAAGATCTCCATTTTATATCAATGAGCATTTCTTACTCTCTTCTCTCTTTATGCTTTATTAATTGCTTTGTTAATCATGTTTAAGTAGATTTCATTCTACTAGGAGTTGAGTGAAGCTTTGGTATGGTTAATTGAGTTACTTGAGATAAATTTGATGATAATTGTGTGATTAAATTGATTGTATTGATGATGGCATGTTGTTTGTTTTAGATTGGATTGATCTCCCAAGATAGCAAACTTAATTTCATGTTAGTTCTAGTTTGACAAGGGATTGTGAATTAGAATTTATATATTTGATTGCATTTTGGGTAAATTTCTTCTATGCACCTAGTCAATGAGGGATCTAGGCTAGGAATTTGAGAGATTACTCTTGAGTGTAATTAATTCTCATTTTAATTCTTTCTTTGCATGATTGATTATCAAATCGATTCCCATTAACTTGTTAATTATTCAAAGTGGAACTTTGCCCCTAGTAGACTTTATAATATCTTGATCTTTATATGTGTGTTAGTATAGTTGTAGTATCCACTATCCATAAACCGACTTCGGCGTAGCTTAAGCATTAGATCGAGAACAATCCAACATTACCGTCCCTTGTGGTTCGACTCCGAACTTACCACTAGACTTGTTTAGGGGTTAGTTTAGGATTATAATAAATTTTGTTTGGCCGTGAGGAGGTTAGTCAACGACCTAATTTCCACGCGCTCACCGACATGTCATCAATCCACTAATGGGATTAGAAATTATAAGACCGAGTTAGAAAAATAAAATAAAATTAAAAAAGAAATAGATTCAATATGGGTAGATCATTTTGAAACGTCCAAAATAGTATATGGAACTAATATTATGAAACGGAGGGAGTATAATTATTATTACAGTATAAGCTTTAATCTGATGTTACTATGTTAATTGTCACATAGAAATGGGTATATTATTTCACCTATTCTAATTAAATTTCAGTGTTTCTCTTCATACTTAGCTTGTGTCCTTGTAAATTGAATGAAATTTTTTGCCTTCTAAGCATAATTGAATGAAAAATCATATGAATGGCATCAAAGGGCTTAGATGGGCTATTAATCACAAAATCTGGCCTTACTTGTAAGACCCTTGGCCTTTTATAACATCAAGTACTTCTTCGTCGAAATCCCTTCTATAATCTTCTTGATCTCTAGGACTCAACCGTGTAGATTGACTCAACTAGCTTTGGGCTAGCCACCTCCTATCAACAAGGGCAAAGACAAAAATACTTATTTTGTCTCATTTAGACGGTATAGTTTTGGAGAAATACAAGTTTATAACCGTGCTAAACGAATCAAGTTTAGCACATGACAATTTTGTAATTAAATGAGCTTGGAATTCGTGTACATGCATTAAATAAATACTTTCCCTTACTGCAGCACCCGATAAATGACATGTCCTAATACAAACAAGCTAACAACAAGTTTGTTTGAAACGTTAGGAGTGAACACGGTAAAAGCTCACTGCTAACCACGGTAATTACACTTGAGTTAAGCTTTTACCACTCCTTGAATTGAATGTCATGGAAAGAGAAAAAGTCATTTCTCATCAGCAGTACATAGAGAGAGAATCAGAAAAGGCCATGAGCCAAACACTGAACAAATAAGCAAACGAAAATGGTGAATATCAATAGGAGGGGGGAAATCAAACAAGCAAACGAGAACGCTTTCCCTTTAGGATTAAACATATCCTTAATTTCTATATTTTTTATTAGGGTTTTCGTTAGATTTGGCGGCGAAGCCGCCGAAAATGGTGTTGAGGTTTGGTGTCCGCCATTAATGGAGCTCGAAGAAGAGGATGATAGTCAAATTAAATCGCAAAAATGTTCCAATTGAACGCCTACCTTATGAACACCGGAGAATTGAACCCAGAAGAAAATCGATCTGAGTTCAAGATCGACGAAATGGCATCACCCAAGCATTCAAGTTCTGACTCGATGGAAAAACAAAAAAAGAATGGGGAGTGAAGAACAACCAGTCAAGTTGAAGAAGAAGCACTAGACAACTTTGGGTAGGAGTGACAGCAACTAACCAGGGTTAAGGAATAGAAGAAAACGGAAACTTAACAGCAGTTATCTCTCAAATTGGGAATGGACATTTTCACCCTTACTTTTTAAGGCGAAAAGACGAAAATGACCTGTGCTAAATAAGCCAGGTTTAGCACAGTTATTAACCTGGGCTGGCTCATAGTTTTGACCCTTATATGGAGAAGGTAGCTAAAGACTTGGATACTAGTATATATTTTGTCATTGTGTTTGCAATGGTTGAAGAGATTTGGGTAGATTTATCTTTCCAATGGTTTAAAAAGGGGTTTTCGGGGTTTTGAATGAAATTTGGATGATTTGAGGGTGTTAGACTGTTAGTGTAATAATGTCACACTTGACGATTGAGGAATTTGGCAATGTGGATGATTCAAGGGTGTTAGTTGACACTTGACAGTTGAGGAATTTGGATGTGAACATGTTACAGCTTCACATCCTATAATAATAATTTAGTAGCACAAATATCGAATAAAACAGACTTTTATTAATTTACTAGCTTTACTAGCTTAAGGCCTATGCCATGCACGTTAATTCTAATTTTTTAAAGAAAATTAATTATATCCAACAAATAAAATTTGATTAAGCATACAAATCAAATATTAGTGCATTTCTGGTGTGGTTAGCCACACGTGTAGCAAGGTGCCACATTAGTAACCCCTGAAGGCCTGAAGTAACCCCTCTAGTAATCCTCGAATTAAAGTAATCCCTGTCTGGTAACCCCTGAAGTAACCCCTCTAGTAACCCTCGAAGTAACTCCTGTCTAGTAACCCTTGAAGTAACCCATCTAGTAACCCTTGAAGTAACCCCATTCTAGTAACCCCTCTAGTAACCCCTAAAGTATCCCCTGTCCGACCTAGTAACCCTTGACCGAATCTAGTAACCCCTGGCCGAATCTAGTAACCCCTGACCTAACCATACTTGGTGGCTAACATATTTGTATAAGGAGACTGAGCATGGACATGAGTACTAACAAGAGGAACAACACCCAACCAGGTTCATCAAGTAATGTGTTGGAAAGGAATAGTTCTGATTTTGTATGCAGACGGAACATTTGCATACTGTGATCATATAGATTCGACTCTAACTGGTTGTGGTATTGTTGTCGAGGCTAAGAGTTATTCTAGCTTGGTTCCTATCAGATTTGTTCGTATAAGTCAAGCCGGATTAAACTTTTATAGATAAAAATTCCTTAGATGTTAGTACCAAAATGACATAACTATATATTCAAACTTCATAACTTATGATGATATGTAAATGTAATTACGTGTTAAGTGACTTACGTCTATGTACAAAACATGGGTGGATCAACACAATGGATAGAATTTTACATCACAGCATGACCTAGCTTAACATTAAGCCTTCTAAGCCAAATTGAATGAAGAATCATATGAATAGCATCAAAAGGCTTAGCTGGCCTATTTATTACAAAATGTGTAACACTCTCTTGTGTAACATCAAATACTTCTTCGTCGAAATCCCTTCTAGAATCTTCTTGATCTCCGGGATCTTTGCCACCGGAATATGAATCGAAAACTTACTCCAATCCAACACATCACTAAATGGCAGCGTATAGTTGTCTGACACGATGACCGGTACACAACCCGTGTAGATTGACTCAACTAGCCTTGGGCTAGCCACCTCCCACCCTCTAGGGCAAAGACAGTACTTACTTTGTCCCATCAAAACGGTATACTTTTGACCCTTAGGGAGGTACCCTAAGACTTGGATAGAGTTGTCCTTGTCCTTCCAATGGTCAAATAGACTCTTACGAACATTACCGTGAGGACCGCCTGCAAAGAAGGCTAGGACTCGACGTTTACGAGGCGTTAGGTTGATCATAGGAGGACCAAGAGTACCCCAAGGGATGAGGATTTCAGGGAGTGAGACATCACGTGAAGGGCGGAAGCCTTCTGAGACGTTGGCATTGCATAGGACTCGTGTGAAGTGCTTGAAGAGATTTGGATGTGCTGCTGAAACATCTGGTGCCTGAAACAAAAAATTCCAAACACAAAAAAAACATTATCATTAAGTTCCAAACAAATTATTTACGCTTCTGTCTATAAATGTTATTTCTACTTTGCCGGTAACATTTTTACAAGTATAGTCAATGGGAATAACATAATATGTCAAAAAAAAATTAGCTTATTGAACTCATTTAAGACGTGTATCATAATTAGTGATGGAAATACTTTCTAGGCACATTAGGTCTAATGATTCACTACTTTTAATAGAAATAGAAAAAATTATGGACAAGCATACCCTGCAATTCTTGTAAAGTTGCCAATTTAAGGGGATAAATAAACCATACCCAATCATGACAAGATATGAGGAAATGATCGGCACCATTGCTTCTATTCCAATAAGGATAACGCTCCGATACAACTCGAATGTAGTCTGCCACGACATTTTGCATTCGTTCCCTAGAGTAGCTCGTATATGGCCTATACACGTATCGAATGATGGATGTGATGCTCACTGGAACAAAAAAAGCTAGGGCTTCATTAGGATTGTGAGTTATAAAACGGCTTTTATCATCGGCTGAATTTAGCTCTTCGATCATTTGTCCTTCAATGGAGTATATGTTATTCATAGGACCGCGGTGAAACAGAGGTGGTTCACCTTCCTTGTACGTGAAAATTTTAAATCTTTTCTCCATTTCTTTGTGGCTCCTGAATTTCATGTTCATGCGACATGTATAATAAGTTAGGCACATATAGACTATAGTGGTGATAGTGATTATGACTTGAGGGAAAGAACCAATACATACACGTTCATCACATTTTTGTTAGTATCCCATCTTGCGACATTATGGGCAACCGTGTTACAAGTCCTCTATAATGTTCTTTTCACTTTTTTGCTTCAATTAAAATTATTTTTATTGTTTTGTTATTATATTGTTTTTCTTTTTTTAAATTACTGATCAACTGATTAAAAATAATTTTTTAAAAAAAACATTTTTCATAAAAAAAAAAATTTGTTCCTAAAGGCTTATTTTTCGTGGCCAAATTTTACTTGACCACTTTGCCCATCTAAATTACCAAAATTACTTCTTAAAAAAAATTATTTAAAAATAAACTATCACTCCACAATTCTATGTTAATTATAAAAATAAAAATAACTGCTCATCTATAATATAATAGATGAGTAAATTCACCATAGCCCTCCAAATTCCCAAAACTCAAGTTCCATGCATTTGAGTTTTTTTGTTTTTTAATTATATTTTTTTTTACAAACCAATAAGTCAATAACTACCCAAGTACACATCCCACATTCCCACTATATTTTTTTTTAATTAAAAAAAAAAAAACATCAATAAGGACATTAACTACCCATTCCACCCTTTTTTTTTTTTTTTTTTTTTTTGGGGTATTTGTATGATCAATTGATTTAGTCTACGACATGTATAATAAATCGTTAGGCACATATAGAGGTGATAGTGATTATGACTTTCTAGCCTTTTTTTTTTTTGGACACAGACTTTCTAGCTAACTACAAGAGTTTTGTTAAAAAAAAAAATCACGAGTCAAATAGAGAATAGATAGGTCAATTTGATAAGTTGTGAAAATGAAATATGATTTTATTTAACTAAATTTTACATAATGTAATATGCACATAAGATATTAAACAACAAATTTATATAATATTAAGCAGGCTCATCATTTCCTCATTTTTAATTGAATCACAGATCGGTTTAAATTGACTGTAAAAGTAATTAAAAGTATGAAAAATGTTATTACAAATTAATTTAAATGTAACTCTATCATACAACTCGTATATTTAAAATCCTAATAAGAGTCAAGACAACCAACTCCAAACTTGAATCATTAATCATTATCACTGATCATAATAATCAACCCTTACTTGTAATTGATGCAAAGTCATGTATTATGGCTTTAGTGGGGGGGATCGTGGGATAGTGGTAGTTACTTAGATTGGAAAATAAGTGAAAAAATTGAAATGGATGCCTATTATAAAAGCGTAAGTATGGTAACTAACACTACTTTGGCATCTACATTTACTGTATATAGCAACGAAAGTATAGAATTGTTGACCTAGCTTGTTTATTAGGGTACTCGACTGCCCATAATATGTGCCCCCATACTTCCTAGGCATCCTAGCTAGGATATTAATTACATCAAATTAAAATTTTATACATGAAAATAGGCTAGAAAAATTTTTTAGGATAAATTTTAACATGTAGCTTAGTAGGCCTAGTAGAGACGTTCGGGAAGGATTCAAATTTAGTAACCGAGTTTGTAAATAGTGTAATTAAAATAATACTCTATATGTCACACTTTCTTCGACCTATCAATTTTGATAATACTTTTCTATTATTATTTTACGTAATATGGAATTTTTTTTTCAGAGGGGAGTGGAAAAAAGGTATGGGAGACATCTTTTGTGGAAGTTTTGGAGGTGAGATTGATACACTCTCCTTCATTATCAAGTTTTATGTTTTTAACTAAGTAGAGTATCTCTCGTAGTAGTATGTAGATCATTTAATAAATATACATCCATATTTACTTAGTTCTATTAAAGATAACAATTGACACTATATCTTAGCTTAATTCAAAAAGTGTTAGCTAACTAGTAACTAGCATGTTAATTAGGTGAGAAACACACGTTAAGTGTTTCAAGTTTTATACCCTTCATTCTTCAACACCCCCCTCCAAAACAAGAAGAATGATATTATTCCTATAAAAATAACAATTGACACTATATCTTAGCTTGCTATTTTAATGGATTCCTAAAGAATCGTATGAAAATTAGGTTGATTTTAAATCATAAAACAAATAATTAGAATGGGTAAACGGATGAAATTAGCTAAAACAATCTAAAAATCTTTGTTCAACAATATATTCAGTGATTCATCACTAGGAGTTGACTTAGTACTATGCTTTAGTTTCTACGGAGTACTAAACTCTAATTTATTCCAAATCACACATTATTATTATTTTATTGATAATCAAACTATTTAATAAATATAATCATCTCATAACTAATTTAATGAAGAATTAATTACCTCTCCACTTACACTACTAATTTTCCAAATTAATAATCAGTAAGAATTTAAACGAATATAATTTAATTCTCATAATTGTGATCATGATATTTTTGAAAGGAGAGATCTTAACTGATAAAGTGCATAAGTGTTCTTGTAAACCACTCCTGTAGGGAGGAAGCTCCCTTCAATGTATGATGTATAGTTTCGAGTTCGAGCCGCCTGTCGAATTGCTGCCCTTGCCCTTACTAATCCTTCTTCAATATTTTCCAACTCATTATAATCAACCTTTAAGATATTTATACAAAGCAAAAAAATTAGGTCAAATTGAAAACAATAAATAATAAAAATAATAAAAAATTGTTTGGTGCAAAAAAATATAACATGCTTGCCTTAAGCATATTCAATTCACTTTAACCTATTTTTCATGGATTACTCCCGCGATTTGAAATAAATAGTCACGTTGATGATATAATTCATGATTTTTGTAACGTGATAACTAAAACCTGTGACGAAGAATATATAGAATACCATTCCCGAATCTGTTGAGCTCATGAACAACCCACATGTGATCATTCTTCTTGTCCCACACTAAATACAAAAAGGGAAAGTGTAGTGGTAATGAAATCCCATATTGAAATAATTCAAGAGTTATCACCACACTATAAGGCTAAGGGGCTAGGACTTGCACTCTCCCGTGACGGGTGAGGCCCAGACCCGTATTTAACAGAATCCGAAATAATTAAATAAATAAATAAACTAGAATAAGCAAAGGAATAGAGAAGCTTTAAACTTACCGGAGAAGCATGTGAGAAATTGAGATTGGTAGAAAAAGAGAAGGAGATGATTAAGAAAAAGATGTAAATTATGTACGTGAAAGACAAAGTTGTGGTGCACTTAGCCATATTAATGGCTTAATTATGATAAATTAAGTATGATCATATAAATGAAAAGAGATGAATAATTAGGTTATGAGAGAAAAAAGGAGTGATGAAAAGTAGATGTTTACGTATATACTTATACTTTTTTTTTGATAATCTAATATATATAAATAAAGTAGGCATTTTTGGAGAGCATTGGGAGCGCCACATAAGAAAAGGTATATTTTCGACCAATTAAAAATTAGATTTCTATTTTATTTTAGAATTAAAAAAATCACTCGCCACCTAAACAAAAGTGACGAATGAAATTTTAAATTTTTACCACGTAGGTAAAAACGACGAATAGTAATTTATTAGGATTTTAATTATTTAAAAACACTAAATTTTATCATTTTTATTTGTTACAAAACTAAAAATTATCTTTAGATATTAGGATTTATATTATTTAAAAAACTAAAAATTATATTTTGATATTTAAAAAATAGAAATTATCATTTGATGTTAATGGTTTTATGTAAATATCTGATGATATGATATTTTCATACAAAAATTTTAAAACTTATAATGCAAGAAAACAATTAAGATATCACCAAAAAAATATTTATATACAAAATGTATATGAAAATTCGTGCATCGCACGCCACATAAGCAAAAGTAATATTTCGACCAATGAAAAATAAGATTTATATATTAATTTAGAATTTATATTTTTAGTCACCATTTAAGAAAAAAGTTAACAAATGAAATTTGAGAATTGAAAACAAAAAATAGTAATTTAAGATTTAAATAATGAAAAAAAACAAAGATTATCTATTATATTATCTTTTACATTAGGATTTATATTATTTTAACAAATAATTAGAAATTAAAAAATATATTTTGATTTAATGATTTTATCTAACTATCCGATGAATGAGATAATATTTATTTCAATTTATAAATTCAAGTTCTATATACGTGAAATTTGAATAAGAATAATTTAAAACTTAACAAAATATTTTATCTTAAATTAATGTTAAAATAATAGAATAGAAAATAAAAACAAAAAATATTAAGAAATTACCAAAAAAAAAATAAAAATAAAAAATAAAAAAAATATTCAAAAATGAAATATTTAAAAACCGTGCATCGCACGGGCTTACATCTAGTATGATTATAATTGAGAGGATATTTGGGCTTTTGGAGTGATAGAATATACGAAGTATTACTAGTACTCGTAGGGTTTCTATATGAGCTGTTAGTCCTTGTGATGCGATTGTGTTAGTTACTGTATTATATTTTTTAACCCAGTTACAAAAAATAGTAATTTAAGATTTAAATAATGAAAAAAAACAAAGATTATCTATTATATTATCTTTTACATTAGGATTTATATTATTTTAACAAATAATTAGAAATTAAAAAATATATTTTGATTTAATGATTTTATCTAACTATCCGATGAATGAGATAATATTTATTTCAATTTATAAATTCAAGTTCTATATACGTGAAATTTGAATAAGAATAATTTAAAACTTAACAAAATATTTTATCTTAAATTAATGTTAAAATAATAGAATAGAAAATAAAAACAAAAAATATTAAGAAATTACCCAAAAAAAAAAAAAAAAAAAAAAAAAAAAACTATTCAAAAATGAAATATTTAAAAACCGTGCATCGCACGGGCTTACATCTAGTATGATTATAATTGAGAGGATATTTGGGCTTTTGGAGTGATAGAATATACGAAGTATTACTAGTACTCGTAGGGTTTCTATATGAGCTGTTAGTCCTTGTGATGCGATTGTGTTAGTTACTGTATTATATTTTTTAACCCAGTTTTTTTTTTATAATTATTAAGAGAAATTGATTTTTTTTTTTTTATTTATTTAAGTAGTTATAAACGATAATTATTGCGTAAATAAGAGAACTTTTTCTTTCAAAAAAAAAAAAAAAAGAGAACTTTGACCCAATTATTTATTTATTTTTTAATAAATTTTGAACCCCACCGTACCACTCCCCTTTATTATGTGCTAAACCTAACTGTATTCAATTATTCATCCATCCAAAAAAAAAAAAAAACTCGCCCAATACTCCCTTCAATATTCAACTCTGGTCACAGAAATCAAATAAGGGATAATGAAAATTAAGAGGGAAAACACAAACAATAAGAAGAAATAAAATAGTTTATCATGCAATTATAAGAAAACAGAAGAACTATGCATGTGGTGTAAGTACTGTAGTAGTAGTAACGGCTTAAAAATGACAATTGTAGAACTTTTTTTTTATTTTATTTTTTTTTATGCAAACAATTGTAGAACTTCTTGAAAGTACTTGTATGAAGTTTTTTTTTTTTTTTTTGACAAAGATCAACTCAAAACTAAAAGACTTAAAATAAACAACTAATTAAACGACGTTTCCTAGCTGACGTAGCCAAAAGGTGAGCAGGGAGAACTTCACTTCTTGGAACCTTCCGAACAAAACAAACCTCAAACGAAGGTAGGATATCCCGAAGTTGCTGCTGAATCCAAACAGTGGAAATGTCCTTCCACAGTCCCTGAAGAACGGAAATCGATAAGGAACAGTCGGTGTGAAAAAGGATGCGAGAATATCCGCGTTATTTTCAGGCCAAAAAGACAAGCCTGAAGTTCAGCGTGAAATGCTGAAAGCGCAAAACAAGCACGAGCCGCACCCCCCAAACTGGCGGCTGTATCTCGAGTATAAAAGCACCAACCAACGCCAGCACGACAATCCGTAGGATCCCAAGCACCATCCACTACAAGAGTCACAGTGGGAGAGACATTGGCATTCCCTGCAAGATAGGAGGAATGCTTTGGCGACGCAAAACCAGGAGGAAGAGTGTAGTCTGACGAAGAAAAGTTCCTAGCAGCCTGGCTACGAATTGTCCAATCATGAGCAATTTGAAATACCACAGTCGGTGAACAACTTGCCTGTCTGAATCTGAGCAACTTGTATGAAGTATGAACTATGCGGAATTATGTGTCAGGAATGAAAGACGGAAAATCTTACCAACGTTACTCAAATAACATCCCATACAACCATACTTCGTATAAGGGCATATTTTATACGGAGTACTCTGTATTATACTCCGTTATAATACTTCGTAAAACTAGCTAGAGTTATCGGACATGTATCAAGGCAGTACAATTAACAAATACTCCGTATAAGTGTGGAGTACGGAGTTATTGAGAAACAACACACGAAGAGTGTACTTACAAGGAAACGCCACTATTGTGAAAACTCAGAAGTGACAATTTTGCAATTCTTAACAAGCATTTTTCTATCCTCTTTCTGAGTTCTGCTGCAACTCCATGTTTGGTCCCTGATTATTTTCGTGAAAAACTGAACATAGAACTAATGTAACATACACGTATATAAGAATTAGTCTATATGAGAACATGTTGAAAATTGTATTTCAGCTTGTACAGTACAGCTTACAGAAACTTGCCAGTCTCTTCTTACTGCCCTTATGATAGCTTCCAGCCCTATCTAAACTATAAAGAAAAATAAATTTGATGCAACAAATTGAATAAGATATACAAGTTGAGGAAAACATTCAACCGACTGATTCCCAGCAATATATGCAGCAGAAATATAATCAGCAAAGTATTAATATGGCAACTGAAGAAGATTTGTAACATGTGGTGTCTCAAAATCAGTATTTTTATGTCTTGAAGACTATCTCCTATGCTTTTAAACCACCAAGCTTGATTAGAGCCTCTCTTATGTCGTCGAGGTTACATCCTCCAGTATGGATAATGTTGGGGCTGTCAACAGGCATAACATGCTCCAAAGGATAAGTTCTGATGGCATGAAGTTTATTAGCGCTACTGCAAATGCCTTTGAATACAACTGTCTTATGGACTCCACCCAACAAACCTTCATAATCTGTATCTCCCGATTCACCAACAAAAACCACAAAATTGGACAACTCTGCTCCCCAACGCATATAGAGGTATCTGCTCATATATCATACAGAACTTTTTAGTGAGTGAATGAGAAATTTAAGTTGTTGCAAGTAATGCAGGTGTGATAAAAAAACAAATTTGGACAAAAAAACAAGGCCTAGAAAAATATGTATACAATCTAGGAAAGAATGTACAATTTTTCGAAACTAAAGTCTAACAACTAACAAGTCAAGTCTCTCTTCCAGTAGATCAAGCAAGCAGAGATGAACTCTGTGACTACAAAATGCTTATAATATGCCTATTGCCTTAATCTCCCAATGCATACCTTAGAGCTTGGCATCTGGAGGCGTTAGACTCTGAGTAAAAAAAAGAGAGAGAGATCTTTATCTGCATACCTTAGTGCTTGGGATCTGGAGGCCAATACAGGAATCACATTCAATCTGGTACCATTTTGGCAATATATCGCATGGCATCGAAGAGCCTGGATCCTCATCATTTTCCTAATCTCCTTAGCAGAGGGTGCCTGCAAATTGAGACAGGTCAAAAAAAAAATTTATACAGCTTGAAATAATGTAAAGAACAATGGCCATGTACGCTTGAACAGTGAAATAAGAACTGAAGCAGCCAAACATTTCAGTTCAGTTTCTGATAAGAATTGGAATATATAAAAACTAGCAGAAAACATCAAAATGTAAGAAAGACTTTATAACTGCCTTCTACACGACCAAATCTGCATGAAATTTCACCATGGTCAAAGTAGGAACTACTTAAACAGATGAACAGAAGGCAGGAACTCTGGACTTGAACAATAATTTCATAACAAGAATATCTCAAGTTTCATGTTTGATAGAGGTATATACTGCAGTCCAAGCTCTGTGTAAACATAGCTCCACAGAATATCTAAAAGCATTACTGTTCAAGTGCACTATACAATTTGCCAAAGCAATGCCCCAAAAGACACGTATGTAAAGAAAGAAAAAAGAGTAAAAGCAATGTATATTCTTCATAGTATCAAGTAAAAGCAGTGTATATTCTTTATAGTATGAGTTAGAGAAATTACCAAAGTGAAATCATTCACTTTAAATGTATAGCAATGAGTTGTAGAGCTAAATTCATCCGCAGTCACAATATTTGGAGCATTCTCTCCTTTTTTCTCATTAACTGAAGCAGCCCACTTCACCAAAGTCTTCCACAAACCTTCTCCTCCCCAGCGATAGTCAATATGTGAATAGTAGTCTTGATCTAATACAAACGGAGATTCTGATGAGCTATCCTCAGAACCCATAGATGGATAATAAAGTTCACTGCCACTGTTACAAATGAAGGCATCAAAATCTGTAGGCTTCAAGCCTCCTGAAGCCAAAAGAGAATTAACCTCAGATAAGGTCATAGAAGTTGACAGTGCAATTCCAATAAATCCTGTCACTCTTTGCTCTCCAGCAATAGAAATAATATTCTTTATAATTTGAAGAAGATCTGAAGTCACATCACAATCCAGAGCGATGACGAATAAGCACTTTCTCCTCCTAATAGCTGGAAACTTTAGATTACCAACATCAACCTGTGCTTTATCCATTGACTTTGACAATTTTGAGACTGCATTCTCTATTCTTCTCTTTGCATTTCCTGCAGCTTCTTCAGAATCTAGTGAATCATCAAAACTGTTGCCTCCTTCAGTCCTCTCAGCATCCAGTGAAAGCTTTAAATTCAAAGATATATCATGAATGTCTTTCAGAGAATCACCGGGTGAATCTGTATCTGAATTTTCAGATCCTTCATCGATTCTTCGCCAATTTGGTTGCCTAGGTCTGCAACTGGCTATGCAGGACAAATAATTCTTACAGTGCTCTGGCCATGAAAAGAGGTGAATATTTTTCAACCCATTCTGTCTACACTTCATCCATAGGTGTTTTTCTGCTACAAGCTTCAAGAGAGCATCAGCAATAGATTTCTGATCATGAGGATCAATGAGAAGCCCATTGTCCAGAACCTGAAATCAATCCACAAGTAGTTAGTGAAAAACAGCTATCAACATCCAGTATTCATATATCCACATTAAGCGTTATAAATTAACTGACCCCAATAATGTCAACAGGGCCTCCATTCTTTGTTGCGACAATTGGCAAACCATAGGCAGCAGCCTACACAATGGAAAAAAAAAAAGAAAAGAAAAACTGTCAACTGCTAATAGAATAAAGTTATGGATATAAAACTTCAAAAAATGATTAAAACAGCACCTCAATTAGAGTCAGTCCAAATGGTTTAATAAACGCTGGATTGATGAACACACCCTACAAAACACCAAAAAGTGGGATAAAATCATTATGACTGTAAGAATGTACTGCATGCATCACTTAACTTCAGTTTGCCATGAAAGTAGCCTTGTTAGACATAGAATCTAGACTCAAAATGCTTCAGCATACATAAGGCCCTACCATCCATGTAACCATGACTCAATCCAAATGATACTCCCTTTGTTGAAAATAATCATCAATCATGCTAATTTGGATAGAGAGAACATATTTTGTAATAGTTTATGATTGGACTTTCCAAGATGCATATACCAAGTGATGAGAACAAAAGGGAATGGCTCAATTATATTACATATAAATATATCCTTAAGCATGGGAGATAGGAAGAATGTGACGACTATTTCCTGAAAAAGTAAATACTATGGAAGAAACTTAAGCATAATGCTATGGCCAGATCATTTTCAAAAGGTAAACAATCATTTTGTGCTGTATGATGTTAAAGTTACTGTCTGGAAAAAAGGGACAACTGATGAAAGAAAAATCAAATTAAATATTCATTGAAAGCTTCCTTGTTACTTATAATCAGTTAATCTTCATTGAATTGATGACCCATGGAAGCATGTTTAAAAGGTTAATAACAAGACTAAAACCAACACCAAGCCCATTGGCAACGAATGCCAGCTACTTAAGACTTAAGAGCTAAATAAACAGACATTGTGGTTATGATGTCTTTCACTAAAGCTTAAAATATGGTACATACTCTCTTCACCTGAAAATTCTAGTACCTTTGTTTTGGCAGCCAGACGATATATATCAGGAACAGCAGACTGCTTGTGGTGCTTAGGATATGCCACTTGACCATATAGATCATACTTGTCAATCAATTTGAGTATAGATATCAGGACAGATGCATTTGTAGCAGACATTTCATCGATATCATCACGATTTCCCATAATCAAAGTCTGGAAGAGTAAGAAGAAAAGAGAGAATTACACAACACTCTTTCTGAGATGGACATAATAATCTATTAGCCTACTTAGCCTAATGTAACAAGCAATTCTTTTATAGAACTTATGAAGTCAGATGCCCTATGATACACACAAAGAGACAATAAGATCAGATAGGCATACCAGGTTTGCGAGTTCCCTCAATGGACGGCACTCACCGAAAGCCTTGACTAATGTTGTAAGGTTCTTTTTTGGATCTGGCCTGGCTAGAGCAAGTATCATTGGTTTGCGCCCATTTGTAAAAAAACGCATAATCTGCCAAGAGATAGGGTCAGAAGGATGCAGATTATCCATGTGTCAAAGCCACCCAAACTGCATAGCAGGTTACTAAAACAAAACACTAGCCAACCTAAAAAGAAGAAAAAGCTAAGACAAATCTCTTAGTGAGTTATTACACAGAAACACTCCACTGACCTCAGACCATATGGGTGGATCTGGATTGGCATTGCTATCTTTATGTCCATCAAGGTCAGTTTCCATATCAACGTCATGTGGAGCGATATGGTGAAATTCCATGCCAGGAGGAATTCTCTGGATGATTACAAAACCTCCATTATAATTATGACAAATAAGCACAAAAAAAAGAAGCCACGTAGAGGGTTAAAAAAACAACAGATAACTGCATGTCTATGTAGATAGTCTTATAGATCATTCCAGAAAGAAAGTCATAAAAAGAAAAAGGTAAAGAACACTCACAGCCATACGGGGCATAAATCTGCCATGACAGCTCACACCACGTCTCATCCTAGCTCTTAGTTTGCGTTCTAGAACTAGATCAAATCCATCATAGAGCTGCCACTGCTCTTCAATTTCCTGTCTAGTACTGGTGATAATTATTTCAGAGGCATCAATGCACAACTCCTCAGCCTCTATGCGTCTCATTATTTTGTATGTAGCATTTATTTCTTCCCTAGAATGTCTCCCCTGTTTCAACAGCTGTTCAAGCTTATCTCGTCCAAGAGAATGACCAGTAAAAACCATTGGCACATTTAAAGCACCAGATAGAAGGGCAGCAGAATCTCCAGCATCTGCATAATGCCCATGGATTGAAGCTGGCCAAACAGGCAATCCACCACCAATTTGCTCACCAAGAACCTTGGACATCTGTTTTATGTGACTTAGTGCACCATCCACAAACTCTGGAATGTATGGCCAAAGTAACTCTTTTGCTATATATTTGTCCTTTGGCCCAAATGGTATGCAGATAATATAAGCACCACTACTCTCTCCAAGCTGCTCGATCTGTTGAAATCTCTCTTGGAGACAACATCTCAGTTGGTTCACCATAACTCCAATCTACCCCTGGAGCTGAAACCTGTCTTGTCAGTAGATCAACGCGGTAAACTCCAGGCATTGACCCGAGTGCCCTTGCAAGTTCTACTACATACTTTACCTGAGTAACAATCATGATGACATATCATGTCAGACCACATATAAATCTTCCAGTCAACATTATTATATGCAGACAACAGGTCAAAATGGAAAAAAAAAAAAATGCTATAATAAAACGCAAAAGCTACCTGACCACCTGTATCAGAATCGCGACCAAGTTCCATATTTTCCCCACGTATCAACCCATGAAGGCTGCAACAACATTGATTGTTAAAAACAATTAACTAACAAGAATCACAAGTATTTCAATCTAACTCAGCCCTGAAAGAAATTTGTTCTAGAGAAAATCTATCAAAATAGATATGAATAAAACATAGCTAAACAACCATGTATCTCTATTCTTGCCTTATTAACACAACGTAGAGTTTTTTCTCTTTGAAGGTACTAGCCCAATTGTCCATCATTTCCACCGAACTTATTCTACGCATTCTTCCTTTAGTGCTATCACTAGCAAATGACATATCAGCAACAGTGTCTCCCTTCTCTCCTTCTGACAAGTCTTCAGACATATCAGCAGTAGCTTCCCTGCGACCTTTTTCACGTTCCACGTGGCGTTTAGCCACACGCTGAGCTTCCTCTCCTTCGATCTAAATACAAACTGCATATGAGAAGCAGAAAAATAACGGCAGCAGAAAAAGCCATCTGGAACTGACATCAATTGCACATGTAGCAAAGCAAAATTAATATACATGCCAATGAAATTCATTTGTGAAGAATATTTACCTGCATATCCCTAAAGGCCCTATATTCTAATACTTGGTAACTAACAAAAAAGAGCAAATTAATAGTACCTGTTTCTTTTTGCGTGCCAAGTTCCATATTCTCCAACACAGATTCTCCAACCGTGTATTCCTCTCTTGAGGGCTGCGAGTTGATGCAGCCTATACAAACAGGGAAACACTGAAATCTTCAGAATGCCAAACTAGTAACCACAAACATTCAAATCCAAGATAAAGGAAAATAAAAGTTGATCCTACAATGTACTACCACAACTTCACAAGTCAAAACTAAATGAATCAATACGCATCAACATAATTTTAAGAGGGAGGAGGAGAAGCAAATAATTACATAATAAAACAAAGATTAATTCTATGAAAAAAATCATACTACAAACCAATGTTTAAAAGAAGAAGGGGAAAACAAAATTCTTGATTTCTGACAACCAACAGTAACATAAAGCCAGTGAAAACAGCAGAACATTTCCAAACCTCATCCAAGTATAACCCTGCTCGTTAGTATTCCTGATTTAAGATCAAATCTATGATACAGTTATTATGTTCATGCCTCAATACTTGTTCCATTTTTCAGCTAATGCCATCAGTCATCTCTGTCAATGACCATTCATACTTCTATAATAACTTGCTAATCTATATTGGAAATACTCTGCCTTTTCATTTCTGTGATTACCTTATCTCGTCCCAAAATAGTGATCCACATTCAATTTGGTCTCATTGCCAAGCAAACTAAAATTTTACTCAGAAAAATTTGATTTTACTACGATCTCAGTGTCTCAATTTACTGCACAAAGCAAGTCTAGTCCACACAATTTTGGCAACAGCTTATTCAAATTTTATTTTCCATGCGTAATTGTGTATCAATTACTAATACTACTTCCGTATTTCTATGCTAATTATACTTCAATAACTATAATTACATGTTACATCCATCATTTCAATGCAATTAGCAAGTCTAATCCAAAATGAGCTCCAATTAAGTCCAATCATACTATAATATTACATTAACATTTCACTATCAGCCCAATATTGGGCTCGACTCGTTTACACCCCTACTTGGTTCGACTCGTTTACACATTACACCCCTATCTTGACTTGACTTGTTAACACTCTAATTAACAATCTGTTTCAAGTCCTCCAAGTAAATTTTCATATAAACAAATACTGAATAAAAAAAATAACAACCTTTTTTCACTGAATTCAATAAACTCCAATTCCCATTAAAATAATTTAATCAAAAAGTCAATAAACCACTCAATCATAGCTAATCATACAACAACACGTACATCAAATAAATAAAATACTCCAATAAACTTACAATTAACAAACCAACCACATAACTCCACAATTACGCAATTAGAAAAGAAAAAAAATCAAATAATTTAATATATGAGATTCATCAAACAAAACCAACTAAAATCAAAACTCCAGAAAACAAAAATCAGTAAAAACGACGAGAATTATCAAAAAAAAAAAAAAAAGGAGAGAGAAAGAAACATTACGCGAACCCAAGAGCGATGAAGATCGGTTTCATCAAACCCAGAAATAACTTATTCGACAAAATAACGAGAAGGACTAAAATGCCCCCGTTCACGAAGAAGCAACGAAGATGGTGAAGACGACGACATTTTGCCATTAGAAGCGTCGATACCTTGACCTCCAACATCTAAAATGGCTTCTAGATAACTGTTAATCCAGTCATTTCCCGCCATTTTTTTTCAATTTCAGATCAAAATTCTGTGAAATTGAATTGAATTGAATTTAAGTCTGTAATTTTCTGGAAGAAGAAGAAGAAGGAGGATGAATAAATGGCGTAGGAGAGAGAGAAAGGAGAAAGAGAGGATTGACAGTTATGAGGGCGTAACTACAGGTGGCGAATTGTAGGGTAGGAGAGAGAAAGAGGGAAGATAAAAATTTACAAATATTCGCTTTTTTTTTTGTTTGAGGGGTACAAATATTCGCTTTCTGGAACGGTCTTATACTGATTTTGTTAAATTAAAATAAAGTCATGCGTTTTTAAACAAAAAAAAAAAAATCATGCGTTTGATACGATTGGCTGGATCAGTGTATGGTCATGCTTGGTTTAAAAAAAAAAATTGGTGCTGTACCTGGTTTAATTTTTGGGTTAATCCAGATTTAGGATCAATTTTGGATGTTTAAGTTTCAATCCCTTCCTAATTGTTGTTGTTGGGATCGAACACGGGTCCTCTTTATTAAATGTAGTCTCAATCACCACTATACCAACAGCCAATTGGTATGTTTGGTAAAACTAATTATCAATAAGTTTGTTAGTGGTTAATTATTGCTAACCTTCTTTTTAGTTGAGAACTAGTCACTAGTGCTAGGTTATGTATAATGGAGTACTTCGTACTTTATATATGCCTTGAGCTATTTCTCACTCACACTATCACACTATAATCCGAATTGAGTGGTGTTTTGATTCGTTAAAAATTCATAAAAAATTCTCCAAAAATTATTGTTAAATACTTTGTATGTCCTATTCATATATGCCACCTAAGGTGAAAAAAAACATTTCTTTTTATTTCCTTTTTTTTACATGAAATGTTTTGTTTAATTTTTTTGTTGTAAAAAATTAAACAATGATTCTTAGAGTATACTTAGTTTCTAAACTATTCAAAAAAATAAATAAATAAAAAATAGTTTTTAACAAATCTTATTTTTATTAATTGATTAAATTCCTTTGATTTAGTTTGATTAGATGCAACAATTTAACTTATTATGCATATTTACGTGTCTCATTTCGACCATAGTTTACAAATACATAAATTTAAAATATTACAAGTAGTATATACAAAGCCAGATGCTTTTAGAATTTGACTAATACAGAGTACATATGTATGATGTCGTGATCATATCATACATGTGTGTTAAGGCCTGTTCACTTTACTAAACTAAGCTGAACCGAACTGAACTGAACTGATTGGAGCTGAACTGAACTGAACTGAAATGAATATTTTATGAGAGAGGGAAATTAAGAGCTGAACTGAACTGAACTGATTGGAGCTGAATTGAACTGAACTGAAATGAATATTTTATGAGAGAGAGAAATTAAGAGCTGAACTGAACTGAACTGAACTGAAATGAATATTTTATGAGAGGGAAATTAAGAGCTGAACTGAACTGAATTGAACTGATTGGAGCTGAACTGAACTGTTTGGAGCTGAACTGAATTGAACCGAAGTGAAATTAAGTAATTATGAACAGTCCCTTAGTCAAACTCAAACTGAAACGGAGGTAGTGTGATGCTTAATCAAACTTTGAGGTAGTACTGAGTAGTGAGTACTGACTATTGATGCTTAATCAAATTTTGTTTCATCCTTATGTTGTAAAGAAGCAATATAGATAGGCAAGTCGGCATGTATGTCCTTTCTATGTGTCATTTTCTGTAAAACGAAGTTATAAAAAATGGCTTTTACGCTCTCGTTATTTTTGTGACCACCCTTTTTCCTCTTGTTAGGGGGCTGATCTAAATTTTATTGTAAATTATTGGTTTTTGATAACTTTATTTGGCTTATTGTTTTAGGTATGTGATGGAGAATATTAGTACTTTTAAAAACAGAAATAAATAAGATGGAGAATATTACTACTCCATATCTTACGGATTGGGTTCACGTTCACCTATTAAAGGATTTTAATATATGTGGAGGGAAGTTAAGATTAGGTTTTGGAATTTAACTAATTTAAATCTAATCTATCTAATATATATAAATAAAGTAGGCATTTTTGGAGAGCATTCGGTGCGCCACATAAGATTAGGTCTTATTTTGTCCAATGAAAAATTAGATTAATAATTTATTTTAGAATTAAAAAATTTACTCGCCACCTAAGAAAAAGTGACGAATAAAAATTAAGAATTTTGACAAATAGGTAAAAACAACGAATAAAGAATAATTAAATTTTAAATTATTTTTAAAAACCAATAATTATCTTCTCACCAAAAAAAATAAAAAAATAAAAAAAATAAAAAAAACAATATCTTTTTTACATTTATGGATGCAAATTTTTGATCGCAAATATCTTTAATCTCTCCCTAGCAAATATTATAAAAGTTTGATTTTAATATTGTAATCATCGAGACGAATAAAACTAAATCTTGGATGACTATTTTCCCATAATTTTTAATAGTTAAATAATTATACATGAGACTAACATTTTAAACAGAACGAGTATATTAAATAAACTTATAAAACAAGATTTGTCATTACATTTATAAATTAAAAATTTAACTTGTCACATAAGCAAAATTAGTGAATAAGGTTTGAGATTTTAAATACAAGCATCACATAAAATAAATAAAACAACAAACGATAACAAAAGTGTTAAAATTAAAAAAATTATCTTATGATATTAAGAATTTTATCCATAAATCTAATGAATGATATTCATAAATATACAAAATTTTAAATTAAATTAAAATGATTTACTAGAACCGTGCACGTAGGTATTTTTGAAATTTAAATAATATATATATTTAAATAAATAAATTTAAATTAGGTTTTGGAATTTAACTAATTTAAATCTAATCTAATATATAAAAATAAAGTAGGCATTTTTGGAGAGCATTGGGAGCGCCACATAAGAAAAGGTATATTTTCGACCAATTAAAAATTAGATTTCTATTTTATTTTAGAATTAAAAAAATCACTCGCCACCTAAACAAAAGTGACGAATGAAATTTTAAATTTTTGCCACGTAGGTATAAACGACGAATAGTAATTTATTAGGATTTTAATTATTTATGAACACTAAATTTTATCATTTATGTTTGTTACAAAACTAAAAATTATCTTTAGATATTAGGATTTATATTATTTAAAAAACTAAAAATTATATTTTGATATTTAAAAAATTGAAATTATCATTTGATGTTAATGGTTTTATGTAAATATCTGACGATATGATATTTTCATACAAAATTTTTAAAACTTATAATGCAAGAAAACAATTAAGATGTCACCAAAAAAATATTTATATACAAAATGTATATGAAAATTCGTGCATTGCACGCCACATATGCAAAAGTAATATTTCGACCAATGAAAAATTAGATTTATATATTAATTTAGAATTTATATTTTCAGTCGCCACTACTAAAATTCGGCTAAATTGCGACCGTTTTTCTACGACCGTCAAGAAAACGGTCGCAAAATATGAAATTTGCGACCGTTTTTTAAACGGTCGCAAAATTACGACCGTTTTAAAGGCGGTCGCAATTTTGCGACTGTTTTGCGACCGTTTTTGGATTTTTAAACAGTCGCAAAGGTGTATGAACAATTAAAAATAACTCTAAAATAAAATAACTCTTTTGCGACCGCCAAAACGGTCGTAAAAATAATTATTTTGCGACCGTTTATCTGACAGTCGCAATTTTGCGACCGCTAAGAGCGGTCGCAAGATTTTTTTTTTTTTTTAAAATTAAAAAAAAGCCGGGTATAAAAGAAATGCCTCATGTTCCCAAACCCTAATCTTCTTTAAACGGCGCCGCTCATCTCTCCTCTTTCCTCTACATCCCCTTCTCTTTCCTCTTTCCCCTCCATCTCCCCTTTCTTCCTATCCTTTCTCACACGCTTCTCCATCTCTTATTCTTTCCTTTTCCTTTTTTTTTTCTCCTTGTACATTATAATTTTGGATAATAAAAAATGAAAGGATTGATAGAGGCAATAATTTTAATCCAAATAAAAAACAAATAGATATTTTCATATGTTGGGATATTTACTTTGGAGTTTGAGTTATGACAAAAATGAAATGGAAATCTTTTATTTTTGATGGGGAACATGAAAATCTCAATTCTGTTTTCATCTATTCTATAACTAATACTTCCTCCGTTCTTTATTACTTGACCCGTTTTGACTTTTACACTATTCATCACCCCTCCTTTGACCGTCTTTTGTGAATAATATATAAGGAAAAATATATTCATATATGATCTTTTTGGATTCGTCTCAATAAGAACTATCATAATATATAACTTTTATAATTTTTACTTATGGAGAATTTAAGTTATTGATCGTTAAAGTTTTACATTGGCAAGCGTGATAAAAGAAACATGTCAAGTAAAAAAGAACAGAGGAAGTACTAAAGTAGCAATCGCTTACATCATCCTTTCCTAAAACCAGACACATGTCAGGTTTTCATTAAAAAATTTCCCTCCAAAACTATAAATGATTTCATCATGATACTTTATTTTTTGAGGACTCATCATGATACTTTATTTGATTTAATTAAAATTCTGATTAGCTATTTTATTATTAGTGTCAAATTTCAAAAATAGTTTATCCATCTAATAATAATTTAATTTTCCTTCCTCACGTAGCCCTTTTATTACTCAATTTTTATATGAACTCTAAATTTTATTTTTAATATTTAATGCATTATTTATTTCGGGATTTTTTTTAAAATTTTGGCATGAAAAATAAACAAATGTTAAAAAAAAAAATTATTTGTTTCAATCATGCATCGCACGAGACTAATCTAATATACTAGTAAGTAAATAGGAAAAACCTTTCCAAAAAAAAAGTAAATTGGAAAACCCAATGGCTCATTTTATTGATCTTATTTTACGCCGTTTGTTTCAAATGGCAAATCATTTTTTGGCTTTGGCAACAGTGGGCCACCTAATTAGATGAGTAGTCAAAAGGGAATTTTGTGTAGAACTACCCTAAAGATAGGGTCATTTGTGAACAACTACCCATTTTTTTTTTATTTATTTAGAACTACCCACAAGTTTGAAAATATTTGGGTATCACTACCCATTAACATATTTAGTCCAATTAAGACTACGTTATCGAGACTCATTTTTTTCACTTTTGCCACCCAATTAACTCTCCCAATTTGTATAAAGGTTTTAATCTATTTTAATTAACCTAATTAGGGTTTTAATCATAATTCATTTTAGGGTTCATGAGTGTAGTATTATTTGGGGATTTTAATTTCTGAGGTTTGGAGGTTTAATTGAATTGGGGTTTTTGCTTATTTTAGCATTAATTGGCCATTGTAATTGAAAAAAGTGAAAAATTGGCCCAAAATAACGTTTTTATTGGACGAAAAACGTTAGTGGGTAGTGCTACCCAAACTTTTCCAAACTTGCGGGTAGTTCTAAACAAATAAAAAAAAATGGGTAGATGTTCACAAATGACCCTATCTTTAGGGTAGTTCTACACAAAATTTTGTACTCCATAATAGATAAAACTAGATGAAGCCCGTGTAATACACGGGTTGATCTATTTTTTTTTAAAAAATATTTTTCATATTTATGTGATTACATTTGTGATTTTATTAGTTGTACGTAATATATCATTTTTTCCGTATTTGTTTTATAATATTAGATAAAATTCATAATCTCAAAAGATAATATTTCGTATTTAATTAATGTAACCATTAAAATCTCATTGGTCAATTATGCTTATGTGGCACTTGAATTATTTATTGGATATAACTATAATTTATAATCCTACGTCGCACGTTAATTAATCTTAGGTGGCATAATCCTATTTAACGTTTTATAAATATTTATCCTATATGGCGCTCTAATAATTTTTTAAAAATAAAAATCCTACGTGACGCTCTAAAATCTTGGGAAAAAACTCCCCTTTATATATATATACTACCTCCGCTAAATGTTATGTGCAACTTTGAAATATTTTATATCTCACAAATAATACCCCAAAGTTGCACATAACAATTAACGGAGGTAGTATTAGATTAGATTACTTCTTAAGTTCTTATTATTGCGAAAGACAATACTCCGTTAAAGTTGAATTACTTAGCTTCGCCCGTATTGCATTGTCCACCATATACTAATTATCAAACCATATTACATACTTTACATTTAACCGTAACTTTATAAACCCCTTCAAATTATTCTCTATGAAATTAGATCGATCTATTTTGGTGGTAGTGGGTCATATTCAACGTGACATACCAGAAATGGTGAAACGTACATGATATACATGATTATAGTATACAATAGACACTAATTTTATTATACATGTAGACATATAGTGGCATGAACAAATTGTTGATACTAATCTTAAATTTCATCACAACTTAGTACTTTCACATATACCTTCATGAATTACCAAAGCATATGCTGACTTGCTGAGGTGATAAAAAGTATTCTTATTCCAATTTCAGGTATCTTGGCTGTTGGCTTAAATTAATGAAATAATTGGAAACGGACATAATCAGAAATGTTCTTTTGGTTTAATAATATATACCAAGTACATTGATTAAGCTGTCAAAAAAAAAAAAAAAAAAGTACATTGATTAGTGCACCAGAAAAAGTAGTTCCCAAATCTTGTGGAGTATTTTCAACATTATGGAGCTACATGTAACAGAATAATTCGTTAAAATAGTATATAAAGATGTTCTGTCAAACATTGTATGCTCATGATTCTTGATGAAAAAATAGATTAAAGTATCATATGCTTTCTATCTCTAATACTTTGTATCATCTAGATCTCGATACTGATATTTCATTTCCCTCGATACTGAAATTTTGAGCGGTTGGAGCTTTGAACTTGATTGTACACTATTCATACACTCATTGTAATCTATTATTATGTGTAACTTTGTTAAACTATGACTTAATATGTACTCTATACTTAGATTGTGTGTTTAGCTAGGTTGAATAGGATATTTTCTCAAAGTAGGATATGTTTGGGCCTTGTCTATGTTCTAAGCCCGAGAAATGACAAAAATACCCTTTCATGATCCAACCCATTATTGATCATCACAAAGTACATATTTACCCTTAATTTGTCGACTCAAGTACAAATCTGCCACTAGAAAGGTACATCTTAAATAGCTCATCATTCATTAATAATAGAGGGGCTTTTCCTAATTTTCTCTCTACTTTCTCTATCTAAATACACTCTCTCTCAAAAAGTACATTTACTGACTTAAGCATCGGAGGGGCTATCTCGGGTCACACCCCCCGGGCAGCTAACCTTCTCTGTTTTGCAGGCCGAGCTCTCGGACATCAAGGCGAATCCCTCAGACATACCTTTGCTAGGCGGAGCCGAAGGATACTTGGACAATCGGACACAAGTTGTAGGACATCTTGATACCTTACTACCCTAAGACTCCCAGGAGCATTCTGTTTCCAGAAATAGGTGGTGTCGTCTGTGGGGATAACTAATAAAAAGCCATGGTGAACACTAGGCGGCGTCCCCACCCGCACTTATCACTTCGATTCTCTCAGCTCGACATAAGCATGAATTCGAGGAATTTTTGTACCACAAACTCTCGGCACTTAGTCTAACTTGCTAAATCAAGCCATCTCTGAGCTATGCGTCACAAAGCAAGGTGCATGTTATGCCTAAGCGGGGGCTATGCTTCTATCAACCCCTTGGCATGCCTCGTCGGGGGCTATGTATCTATCAACCCCTCGGCATGCCTCGTCGGGGGCTATGCATCTATTAACCCCTCGACATGCCTAGCCGGGGGCTGTGCATCATGCAACCCCTCCCCGGCTTGCATTGATCAACCCCTCGGCATGCCTAGACGAGGGTCATGCTGCTATCATCTCCTCAGTATGCCTAGTCGGGGGCTGTGCATCTATCAACCCCTCCCCGGCTTGCATCTATTAACCCGTCGGCATGCCTAGCCAAGGACCATGCTTCTATCAACCCCTCGGCATGCCTAGCCGAGGGCCATGCAGATGTCATCTCTTTGGCATGCCTAGCCGGAGGCTATGCATCTATCAACCCCTCGGCATGCCTAGCCAAGAGCTATGCTTCTATCAACCCCTCAGCACGCCTAGCCGAGGGCTATGCATCTATCAACCCCTCGGCATGCCTAGCCGGGGTCTATGCATCTATCCACCTCTCCCCGGCTTGCATCTATCAACTTATTGGCATGCCCAACCGGGGGCCATGCTTCTATCAACCCCTCGGCATGCCTAGTCGAGGGTCATGCTGCTATTATCTCTTCGACATGCCTAGCCGGGGGCTATGTATCTATCAACCCCTCAGCATACCAAGCCGGGGACTATGCTTCTATCAACCCCTCGTCATGCCAAGCTGGGGGCTATGCATCTATCAACCCCTCAGCATGCCTAGCTGGGGGTTATGCATCCATCAACCCCTCCCCGACTTGCATCTATCAACCCCTCGACATAATTAGCCGGGGGCCATGCTTCTATCAACCCCTCGACATGCCATGCTTCTATCAACCCCTCGGCATGCCTAGCCGAGGGCCATGCTGCTATCATCTCTTCGGCATGCCTAGTCGGGGCTATGCATCTATCAACCCCTCAGCATGCCTAGCTGGGGGCTATGCTTCTATCAACCTCCTCGACATGCCTAACCGAGGGTTATGGTTCTATCAACCGTCTCGGCAGGCCTAACCGAGGGCTATGCCTCCATAATCTCCTCGGCATGCCTAGATGAGGGATATGCTTCTATATATCAACAGCCTCGGCATGCCTAGACGGATGCTATACTTCTATCATCTTCTCGGCATGCCTAGCCAAGTTCATGCTTCTATCATCTACTCGATAATCATATCCTCATCATGCCTAGCCGAGGGATATACATCTCAACCCCTCATCATGCCTAGCCGAGGGCTATGCATCTTTCAACTCCTCGGCATGCCTAGCCGAGGGATATGCTTTTATCAATCCCTTAGCATGCCTTGAGGGTAATGCTAAGGTGCAAGCACCCCTGTTGAAGATGAACTTTTGATATGCCTATTTTATATAGTGATTTACTCCCGTCCCTTGGTCATTATTAGTAGTGTTTTTGGCTCTTTAGAGCCACTTTTATTACTAATTGGTGTTTTCTATTATTTTCGTAGTTTTGGTTGAACTTTGTAGGAATTTGCACTTTTGGAGCATTTTCCTGGGATTTTATGGAGCAACCACGAGCATTGGAGGTGCACGACCATCTTTTGTAGCCCAAGATCGATTAGAGTAATCAAACCGGTGAATAAGGGCTCGACTTGTGTGAAGACGAGGCATATTGACTGAATGATTAAAGCCCTAAAGAGGATATTTGGGTTGGGCCAAGTTATGATCCCAAACGAGGAGTCCAAGCGGCCCAAGGGTATCCGCCCGATGGTCCGCCCGATGGCGCGTCCGATCGGGCAAAGAAGACTTATATCGCAGCAGCCCTTCGCCCGATCAAAAAGGCGCGCCCGGTCGGGCGGTGTGGCGCCCGGTAGGGCGCGTGTCTCTGATAGATCTTATAAGCATCGTTTAGTTTATTTTAGTTTAGGATTCTTGCTTATTATAAATATGTTTTCGTTAAGCAAGTTTAGGATTCTTTTACACTTCCTTATTCTCTCTTTACTTTTGTAATTCTTTCTCTAGACTTTCTCTCTCTACTTAAGCTTATTTCCTTATCTACACTATATACTTTGTTCCTTACTCAACTCGTTATTTCGATTACTTTGGTAACGATTTCTTTTCTCTTAATCTCAGTTATTTATTTTATTCCTTCGATCATGTCTTATTTTATTGCTTTGATTAGTTTAGATTTAATTATGTGTGAGTAGTTCTCTTTCTAGGGTTTATGGGGATCCATAAATAGTATGAAGGGGTAATTTATTGTTGTTAATTATCAATGCTATATTAATTTCCTATTGATTGATTTAATGCTCTGTGACTAGATTAGGCCTGATCTTTTATGCATGAGTCTGACAATATTGATTCGAGATTCGAGAGATGAGAATTGATGTTTAGGTCTAGTTTCAATAGGCAGATTCATCTATAAATGGTTAAGTCAAGATTCGAGAGATGAGATTTAATATCGGTAGATTAATTCTGTGATTGTAATACGTAGCGAAAGCCCTTTATAATCTGGTTAATTGATGCATTGATGCATTGATTATTATGTTTTACCCTGGAGTATTATTTATTGGTGAACCTATGCCCTAGGTCTTTAATTCATTGATTTTTCTTTATCCTTTATTCTCCCTACTTATATTCTTCGTAGTATAATCTTTAAATCACAACAAATTGTTACTAATAATTTAGACTATAATAATTAATTAGAAGTAGAAAGACTTGTTTCCCCGTGGATTCCACCCTACTTCCCTATCTGCATTAGTTAGAGGACTTAGGTAATACTTTTGATTAGGGGATACGACTTTACCCTGTCAACTTTACAAGATCAAGGAGGTCACTCACTCAAGGGTCTTTCGCTCACAATTTTCATATGACAAGGCTCTTAGCTCTCCTTCCCTTTCAATCATGAATATTTATATGGGTGAGTTGAAAACCGACATGCTTGGAATGTCAGCTTAAGAAGCTTTTGTGTTTGAGAAAATCTCATCTTACAATAATGCCCTAAGGGAAATAGTAACCGATCGATAATAGGAGACTATTTCTTTTAATAGAGCATCATTGTAAGAAGCAAAATCACCCACCAATAGCTCTAAGCGCTCGGGAACTTACTCAACTTTATTACAAAAAAGCAGCGGGCCTCCCTGCACATAGGACACTCCGGGTCGCAACTAACGTTACCAATAACAAGTTTGTTCCAATGTTTGGGGCAAGATGCTAGCTTATACTCAATGTTTGAGATAGTGTTCTCGCGAATCGCTAAAATAACAAAAGGCTCGTTTAGCCCTCGGCCTATCCCAAAAGTAGGGATAGCGTACCTCTCATATATTTATAACTTGGGGCTCGTTTATCCCTTGGTCTATTCTAAAAGTTGGGATAGTCTAGCGCTCATACATATATGACAATGGTCTCATTCAGCCCTTAGCTTATCCCAAAAGTTGGGATAACCTACAGCTACACTATAGCTCATGCAGTTCATGTTGCATCTTATACATATATAACAAAGGGCTCGTTTAGCCCTCAACCTATCTCAAGATTTGGGATAACATACTTCTCCTCAGCCTGTCCCAAAAGTTGGGATGACCTACCTCTCATACATTTATAACAAGGGGTTTGTTTAGCCTCCACCCTATCCCAAAAGTTGGGATAACGAACCTATTTCTCATACATCTATAACAAGGGTTTCGTTTCCCCCATCCTATCTCAAGGTTCGGGAGAGCGTACCTTTCTTATATCAATAACATAGGGCTCGTTTAGCCCCTAGCCTATCCCTATGATGGGAACAGAATACCTCTCATCTATTTTCACTAAGAGGCTTACTTCAACTGGAAGATCTTTTCAATGCAAGTCAAGCGCACCGCGCGGACTAGCTTCTACAACATCAACAAAATTCAAAAGTTAGAAACAATCATCAAGCCAAGTCGACAAAACATTTAGCATAAGAAAAATCTCATGGGTTTGTGATAAACTCAAAAGCTAGGCATACCCTGGGCTCTTAGCGCCGCTATCCTAGGCTCAGCTCCCAGCATAACTATGTCACCCCTCAACCTTGGGTCATTTTTAACAAGACAATGCATGCCGAGCTCTTGGCTAATTAACCCAACTTGAGCACGTTATTGGTACTTAAAGCAAGGCCCTCGGCCTACAATTGGCTTGGCCCTCAGCATGACAAGCCAAGACTTCGACATCTCTCAGCCTAGAGTTAGCCTATTAACTCATTCCGCTCAGCCTATTGAGTTACTCTCTCAGCTTGGCATCCCTCCGCTCAGCCTATTGAGTTACTTTCTCGGCCTCCCTCAGCTTGGCCTACTGAGTTACTTTCTCAGCTTTGCCTCCCTCCGCTCGGCTTATTGAGTTACTTTCTCAGATTTGCCTCCCTCCGCTCGGGCTATTGAGTCACTCTTTCAGCTCAGCCTCCCTCCGCTTGGCCTATTGAGTCACTCTCTCAGCTCAACCTCCCTCCGCTTAGCCTATTCAATCACTTTCTCAGCTTGGCCTCCCTCCGCTCGGCCTATTGAGTCACTTTCTCAGCTCGGCCTCCCTCCACTTGGCCTATGTAATCAATCTCTTAGTTGGTCTTCCTCCGCTCGGCATGTTCAATCACTTTCTCAATACCGGCTCCCTTCGCTTGAGGTATAAGATTCTTGGGATTATTTTGTAGAGTACCTCCGCTTGGGGGTATAAAGCACTTGGTTTATTTCGTATCAAGGTACCTTCGCTTGGGGGTATAAAGTCACTTGGTTTATCTCTCAAAGTACCTCCGCCTGGGTATAAGTCACTTGATTTATATCTCAAAGTACCTTTGCCTGAGAGTATAAAGCACTTGATTTATGCTCAAACTTACCTCCGGCCAAGGAATAAAGCTTATTGGGTTTTTTCTCAAAGTATCTCTGCTCGGGGCCGGAATAAAGCTTGTTGGGTTTTTTCTCAAGGTATCTTCGCCTGGGGTAAAAAATCTCTTTAATTTGGGTTTTCTCTCAAGATATATCTCGACTTAGGGCCTGTTCATATTTACTTAATTTCACTTCAGTTCAGTTCAGTTAAGCTCCAATCAGTTCAGTTCAGTTCAGCTCCAATCAGTTCAGTTCGGCTCTTAATTTCCCTCTCTCATAAAATATTCATTTCAGCTCAGTTCAGCTTCAATCAGTTCAGTTCAGTTCAGCTCCAATCAGTTCAGTTCAGCTTAGTTCAGTAAATATGAACAGACCCTTAGCCTCATGATACCTCTCACTCTCTCAGCTTGGTATATTGGGCTTTTAAGCTCAAGAAGGTCGAACGCTCAAGGTTTATCTTCTGGCTAGACTGCCTGCTATCTCAGCCAAAAATAATAAAAAAATAATAATAATAATAAAAGTCTTAAGGTTGCATAAACAGATATACAAGGGGTTTTTTTTTTTTTTTTTGAGATATACCAGTTTTTTGTACTAAAAAACGAAGTAAAATAAAGGTTTAATACTAGTAGCAGAAAACACCAAAAAGTGGCAAAAACCCCGGGAAACAGAAAAAGAAAATTAAATTACGGAGGAACAAACCGTGGCATGCAAAATACAACCTAGAGGGACTTGAATCGTATTATAGCACAAGAAAAGGGTATTATAGCGTAGTATCAGGGTTTCATAAAAGGTTAATTGAAGAAAATCGTATTAAAATCAACAATCAAAAGAGCACTTCTCTCTTTGAAATCAATCTTGGATTCTCTTTTTCTGAATTTTCGATGGAAATAACAAGATGTTCGACACACGATGCTTCGTTATACATGGCGGATGGTACGTTTTGTTTAATCTTTACTCAATAATTGTTTTGGATGTTAAGCTAAAGTTTCAATTGATGAGATGATTATATGTTTGTGATAATTTATGAAACTTTCGATTCGATTTGAACTGGACCATACATGTTTCTTCTTCTTACGATTATTATTTTTGCTGTTTAATTGTAATCTTTCTTGTTTAATTTTTTCTGGGCTTAGTTTGATATTTGTGGGTTTCTTGCTTTTAGTTGTTAGTTTGAAGCTTAATTTTTGGGATGAAGTATATTTGTGTGCAATGAAATTCTCGATTTCAACCATTTGAATTGAAGTTTCTGTGTTGATTTCCAAGTCTTTGTCCAACCAAACACATTAAACAGATGATACATGTTTTGAGATTTCGAGAATTTTTTCATTGCTGCTAAATTTCTCTGTCATTATTGTATTGGATCGACATGGATAGTTATTTTGCTGTTTAATCTTTTCTGGGTTTAGTTTGATATTTGTGGGGTTTCTTGTTTTTGGATGTTTTGTTTTTGGATGTTAATTTGAAGCTTTAATTTTTGGGATGAAGTATATTTGTGTGCAATGAAATTCTCGATTTCAACCCTTTGAATTGAAGTTTCTGTGATGATTTTAAGCTCTTTGTCCAATCAAACTTGTTCATCATAGTAGTAGTGTACACTTTTGTTGCGGACTTGCGGTCTATCTCAACATATTTGTCTTGTATAATATTGTCTTCCATAATTCTCTATTAAAAGCCCTGTTGTCTTTTCAGCAAGAAACATCCTAATGCACAATTTTTTCCCTGGGAGGGGGTTATTACTGACAGACTTTCCTGTTAATAAACCATTTCGAGCTAATAACGTCAAATATGTAAGGTTTTGTTACCTAAAAGTTGTGCATATATGGACTCTCCACATTATGATTACTTCTCATGACTACTATAATTGCTATAGCTACAGCTATAGTACAATCATTATCAAGGTCGTCACTATTGATAGTATTGAAGTAGTTTGCTAGCTATTACGGAGTACAGTCATTATCAAGGTCTTTTGTTACATCTGTAAATAGAATAGTATTAGTTGGTCCAGTCTGTAGATTAAGTTTATGTTAATGATTTGGATATGTGATTTTAAGTTATTTTTAACATCATCACCAACATCTCTAGGCAAGGAAATATAAATGGAAATCGTAAGTACTAACCACTTTAAACTTCTTAGTGCTCCACATTTGTTGCACTTACATTAAAATTCAAAGGATCATGATTAATTTCTTGGTTAAAGGTACACGCTTGGTAAAAGTGCTAGGTTGCACTCAGGTAATTACCGATAATATAAGTTAAGTGCCTGAAATTAAGCTCAAGTGTGACAACATGGATGTGTATTGTGTTGAGTGTGCCTGAATAAACTCTACAATTAATTACAAGAAATTAAGTGCATTGTAATCTTGATGATGTGTCATCGATTAATGCATATGATTGCCATACACTCATACACAACTTGAAGTTGATATTTGTGGGGTTTTTTGGATGTTAATTTGAAGCTTTAAATTTTGGGATGAAGTATATTTGTGTGCAATGAAATTCTCGATTTCAACCATTTGAATTGAAGTTTCTGTGATGATTTTAAACACTTTGTCCAACCAAACACAATTTCAAGAATTTTCTCATTGCTGCTAAATTTCTCTGTCATTATTGTATAGGATTGACATGGATAGGTTATTTGCTATTTAATCTTTTCTAGGTTAGTCAGGTTAGTCTGATAGTTTGTGTTGTTTCTTGTTTTGAATGTTGATCTAAAGCTTCTGGGATGAAGTATATTTGTGTGATAATATATGAAAATTTCGATTCCAATCTTTTGAATTGAAGCAGACCATACATATTTCGAGAATTTTTTCATTGCTGCTCAATTTCTCTGATTGGAGAGCTTTTATAGGTCTAAATTCGATTTAACTAGTTTAGGGTGGTAGCATACTCTCATTTGTGATGGTATGCTGTATATAGTGAGTGGAACCATGTTTCCCTGCGATAGCTGATCTTACGTCTCTTTTTCAGCTAATATGCTAGATGAAGAGCTAGGAGGTTGGCTATTTGAAGCCGGCCCTAGTAAATCCTGAGATGTGCGAGGAGTCATTGCTCCGTAAGAGTTTTTTTTTTTTTTATATTTTTTATTTATTTCACCTTCATTAATTAAACTGTGATGACAATTCTAACTTTAGGGATTTCTTCTTTATGACTAGGCATGCCAGTCACTCATATTCTGGCCATGCGACTGCTTTTGTGTTTTGCAACCTAGAGCCAACTCGCATGTAAGTTTTCTTTTATGCATCCTTGTCTTTTTTTTTTTTTTTAGTAATGTGCTGCCTGATTTTTAACTTTACAAATGTGTGTCATCAGTTCTAGGGTGTTTCTGCTTGGTCCCCTCCATCAACTCAAAACTTCAAAATGCACTCTTCCCATTGCAACTGTTTACCAGACTCCTCTTGGAGATCTTGAAGTCGATTTGGAAGGTATGGTAAAAGTGTTTAAGTCTCTTTCTTTTCTAATTCTGTTCTCTTCAAGTGTATTTGCATCTGTTAAAGCATTTCTCCTTGAAGTGGTGGGTGATTTTTCCTTGAAGTGGTGTGTGTGGTGGGGGGGGGGGGGGTAGAGAACTGTTAGAGGTTCTTTGTAATGAAAGCTTGGGATGGTTCCAAGAAACAGTGTGTACTTATGTAGAGTTCTAATATGCTGAATTCATTTATAGCCTCAACTGATGGCTGCTGTTAAATTCAATTCATAGCTCATCTCTTGAACCAGCAAGTTGCTCATGAGCTTGTTGCTTTGGAATTGCTCACCATTCTGTTGGAGCAGCCTACTGATGATAGTGTTGAGGTTGCAGTTGATTTTGTCAAAGAATGTGGCTCTATTCTTCAAGACCTTTGTCCCAAAGGTCTGCATGGTTCGTGTGTGTGTGGTGAGGAAGGGGGGGGGGGGGGGGGGGGGGGACTGTTAGAGGTTCTTTATAATGAAAGCTTGGGATGGTTCCAGGAAACAGTGTGTACTTATTTTCCTTCCTTATATTTAAAACCTCATGATTTGCTTTAGTGAAGGGAATTCACTTTTATCCTTTTTTTTTTCTTTTTATTATTGAATCAGTCATCGAGGAGCTGAAGTCGGCCGGTGAATTTGAAATGATGGATATAGAGGCCGATGAGGCCGAGTACAGCCTGGAAGTGCACCTCCCTTTTCTTGCTAAAATATTTCAGGGGTAACTAATAATCTTTATGTTAGTCTCTTCATTGCACTGCATCCTGCTTTGTTTACTCACTTGATACAAATATTGCAGACATTCAGTAAAAATTGTTCCAATATTAATTGGTAATGTCACTACTGAAAGTGTAGCAATGTATGGCCAATTACTTGCTCACTACGTGGAATCTGCAAGCAATTTTTTCTCAGTTTCCTCAGATGTTGGTCGCCGGGGATCTCGGTATGTTTATTAACACAGTTATTTGGCTGATATGATGCCGTAAATATTTATATTTTTCCGAAACTAAAAAATCCTATGCTTCTTGCTTTATATAGCTTCTACGATAAGAAACATGGAGCTACTCTAAAGTCTGTCGAAGCATTTATTCACAAGGACATAGAAGTTATAGAAACTGCAGATCTACATGATATCGAGTATCATTTTCTTAAATGTGATAAGACCATCTGTGGTTTTCATGCAGTTAATATTTTCCTTCATGTAAGTATACTACTCTCATAAGCTATTCTACTTGTCTACTTTAAATACTGTAACTTAGTGTCAGTTTTTTTTTCCTTCACTCTTTTATTTGTTGACATTCTCTATATATGGACCAGATGATGTTGAATTCTGTGATGATCAAAGTTAGGTTTTTGAGGTACAAACAGTCATGCAGGAGCATAAGACTGTGTGATGTAAGATACTTTCATTCAAGTAATGTTTAAAACTAATCAAGTATATACGCATATTAATATATTTTTTTTTACACAGGGTAATATTGAAGATCAATTTTTGTGTAATTTGTGTAAGGCATTATATCCAGATGTGCAGACTTTGGAGGGTCATAAAAACCACCATAGTAATACGGATTTCTGTGATGTGCATAGATGTTGGGAGATGGTGTTGAATAGCTCGAAGAAGAAGCATATCCACAAGAAGAATTACTACCTCTTTGAAAATAAGTGGTACAGAAAGCAACAGGCGTAGAAGATATTTCTTCTCAAACACATTTTGTACATTGAATAATGGTAGCTAGAATACTTGTTCATAGTTTCAGAATTTTTTTTAGCCAAACTAATAGCTGAGTTTCTGCTGTTGTATGTCTGTTAAACCAAGATTAGAAGAACACAGCGACACAAAGCCATTGTGTAAATTGCCCTAGCTTGAGAGGTTGATAAAAGTAGTACTGTAATATGCTATGAATAATTGATTTTGCTTCAAGTTTGTTTTTAGTCATTGGTTATTGGTGTTCCTTATAGTTATATTATAGACATTTTGTTGAGGTCTATCTCAACATACTCGTATTTGTCTTGTGAGTTGTGTCTGTTCAGCAAGAAACATCCTAAAATTCCTAATGCACATTTTTTGCCCTGGTGAGGGGGGTTATTGACAGGCTTAATTTCTGTTAATAAACCATTTCAAGCTAATAATGTGAAATATGTAAGGTATTGTTTTCCTAAATGTGCATATATGATGGACTCTCCACATTATGAATACTTCTCTTGACTACTATATATGGTATATAATTGCTAAGGCTACAGCTATATAGTACAATCATTATCAAGGTCACTATTGAAGTACGTAGTAGTTTGCTAGCTACACTAGGGGGGGGGGGGGGGGGGGGGGGGGTGGGGGGGGGGAACTCCTACACCCACAAAAAGATGTGAGCTTACCAGAAATCCACCTATATGATGGCAACATTTCTCCGAAATTCCTCTCCATCCCTCGAAAAGCTGCCCCTTGGCCTTACATTACATCTTCGCTGGTGGTCTCCATGGCCCGATAAGGCCTATTCTCCTTAGCCAATGGAAGGGGCAGGACCCTGACCTGCAAGTCCACAAATACCTCTCAAAGGAATTAGATTATGACACTATGATGCTTCAGTCTAAGTTTTGCCTTTGTCCTAGTGGTCATATGATATTGCACTCTATATGGCTAAGGACATTAACCTTGAAACTTAGGTAACAAAAATTGTTACATATAGAAACCATAATAGGATTTAAATTTTTTTAGTTTCACATTCAAGTCGACCTAATCAGCAGACACCAGGATACAAATACAAATGTAGCTGTTACAAAAACCAAAACACAAACATAACGCAGGCATTTGCAACAGCTAGTTTCACAGAAATTCACCCCCTCTCTAGCAAATAATACAAAACATATACCCACACGTCGCCATCCTCATATACCCTTATATATGTATCCCTAAGATCTCTCCAAAATGCCAGTAGTTACGCCGAAGATGAGGCATAATCACCATCGACCCCAAAAAATTGAATAAAACCCTTCTTTTCTTTTTTTCCTAGAACCACCAAATAGAACCTCAGTGAGTGGCAAGCAAGAAAACTGGGCAATTACAAGTTCTCAGCTAGTTTAAGAATGCTTGAACCAAGGTCCTACTGCACCATATACATGGCCATTGCCATGGATCCCAGCACCGTTTGTGATGAGATTAGGGGGCAAATTACCAGCAATGGATAAAGGAGGTGGTGCAGCATGTGGCAACACATTGGAGTATAATACACATGAGAACAGTGTGTGTGGGCTAATAAGAGGACTACCAGCAGGAGAGCCCTTATGCTGATGTTGAAGGGCATGGATTTGTCGTAGTCCCGCTTCATGAATTCCAGCCAAGGTCTTAAGCTCCTTCATTGAAAGAGCTTCCAAGCCAGGCCAGCATTCACCATAAAGAGGAGCATGTTGTGACATTTCTTCCTAAACATTTCTTCCTGAAGTGAAACCTCAAGTGTATAAATGTATTTCTGCATAAAAAATGATAGAATTAATACCTGACCAGTTGTTTCTTTGAAACTTCCCCAATTTTATTATATACATCAACATTTTGATTTATCCACTATTCATATACTTGTATTAGCTTTCACAACTTTTTTTAGAAATTTATTCAAAATAATTAATGTTATTGAGTTAGTTTCAATGTATATATACAACATATTAAGATTTAAGAATTTTATTTAATGATTTAACAATATTAATGGTTAATATTTTACGCTAAAAGTATGAAAGTCAAATTGTTTCATGTGTTCATGAGCAGAAGTAAGTCGGTAACAACGAGGTTGTTGAACTAGAAATTGCAGAACATCACTAGAGTTTGATCACTGATGCTGGCAGCACACTGCTCCACTCATCTCACGATATGTTCACCAACCCCTCTTAATCAAGGACAAGACAGTTTCACTAACATAACCTATACCCCAGAATTTTGAAAACGCAAATCACAAACCATTACGTACACCATAAAATAGTTATACGGACGAATATTTCCAGCAGGGGCAAAAATAAAAACATACAAAGTACCTTATTATAAAGCCATACGAATTGCACAAGGAAATTGCATTTACACCATAGGAATCACTGAGCCAGGATGATGAAATATGAACATAGTTGCTGTCAGATCTATCAAAAGTTAAGGCAAATTCCTGGCAAGCCTGCAATTTTGACTCCATTACATCATTGTATGCTTCACAACGAGCAACTTGCTCCTCATTCTCCCCTTCAGTTTGCCCAACTGTTTGTGTTAGTCTACACACTTCATCCTCCAATGATTTTTAATCTCTTCACTAGTCACATTTTCCGTTGCATGTCGTTACAACTCTTCATCAAATCTTCAGCACTTTTCAAACATTCATCAAATCTTTCTCCTATTCACTATTCTCTGTAATATTCACCACAGATGTCAGAAAACTCAAGTCAGCACCTCCAATGAGCAAGCACACCAATCGAAAAGGCCAGACAGAATAACTTTAAAGCAGCCATGGAATATGATGTCAACACATGACAAACCATTTACCAGTTATCCGCATATTCCTTCTACTTTATATGTAATCTCCCATCAGTACTGGTTTTAAATCGCAGTTACAGCCTTGTGGAACTATATTTATTGAAGTCTCATAGTATAAAAAAGGTCCAAGTAAAGCTATCGTATGTCAAAGCTATGTAGAATAAGTTTCATAACTTGTAGGCCATAATGGCCTGTATAAGCAAATTCTTCAGCTGAATTAACTCTATTAGCTGATGCATAATGGCCCTTTAAAACTGAAAAATATTGGTTCAGCAAGCTAAAACAGATAATCTTAAGAGCCAATACATAACATGTAGGCCAAAATTTAAGCCATGATCACATCATAACACTCACCGGTTACCATACTACCACCAACACCACCATTTTATTGCAAACAAGTAGAAAAGAGATATTAAAAGTAATTGATTTCATGCATTACGTATTCCCAGGAATGACTACCAATCTACAACTATTATTTCTGCAATCCAATGTCTATCTTAACATAACAATTACTTTGTATTCGCGTTTATTAGCTCATCGCGTTTCCAGGACTTCAATTGAGCTAATTGCACCTCTGCATCATGAAGAAGATCATGCAGTGTTCTATTCTCAGCAACTAGCTTTGTGATCTCCTCATCTCCCTCGCCATGATGCCAATCAAGTTGACTTTCAACAACCTGCATTTGTTCTGAAAGTTCCTTCTTTTTCTGAGCAGGACAGTCCGACTACCTTCATTTTAGACTGGCATTTGATGAAAATGTCAGGTATCAAATTATGCAAAAAAAATTGAGTAGATTGAAATTAGCATTTCCTCTGTATCCGTACTGCAGGTTGCACGTTCAACCAATCTCTTTAGTATCCTCCCACGATTTATCAGTATACCATTTAAATAAGATATAGTTTAAAGCAACTTCACAAACCCTTTTACACGAGAATCAGCGGATAGTGCCAAAGTCTCTGCCAGACCAAGAAGTGTGGTAAGTTCATCTTGGGTGGCTCTGAGCTGCTCCTCGATCTCTCCCTCTACCACTGCATCTGTGTGCTGCAATGCTTCAGCAAGATATCTTGCATCATATCCAGATCTTGCATCATATGACGCCTGTATTAGACCATTGCTACAGATAGAGCTATTATGGCCCCTCGAAACACAGCTCTCTCAAAGGTCTGAGAAGCATCAACAGCAAGGCTAGGTATGGATAACATTTCAATCAGGAAAATGATGACTACCACAGAATGAACGCTCATTCGTCACAGTCAAAATATTCGAAGGGGGGCCATTTTCACCTGAAAAGAACACCCCATTAGGCAATGAAGAACAATTCACACCACTATCATCATCAGAATCGACACCTCTAAGTATAGCTTCCGAAACATCAGCCCAACTATGTGCAGTCCTAGTCAGAAAGTCGAGAACACAAGGAGAAACATCTGGTCTCAATTGCTTTAACCTTAGACGGAGAGACCTAACCTATAGCGAGGAACGATAGACAGCATTATATACAAAAGTTAAAACAAGTGCATTGCCACAAAAAAAATTACCCTTAAGTTATATAAAAAAAAAAGTTACAACTTCTGGAAGATGCAAGCATGAGTTACAGCCTTCGATATGAAATTTATTGTAGCTGCCAGAGGTGCATCACTTGACTCTGCCAGAAGTGCAAAAGACTGAAACAAAAGACGTTCCCAGACCTCACTTCTGCACTCCAATTGACTTAAAGCACCAAAGAACTAGTGATAATTTCAAAACATCAATGAAAGTCATAAATTTATGATACAGATATTCTTTAAATAAAGCAAATGGGAGTAACGAAAAAACTCAAGAAATCTGATGGTTACTATACAGAACTTCAAGAGGATTGGGATAAACTTAACCATAAAAGAAAGAGATAGAGCACTTAAGAGGATTGTCTTACAGGTAACCTCAACTCCGGTTCCACATCAGGCTTCTGAAGCCTTAGCTTTCAAGAAACGCAGAAGCTGCAAGAGGGTGCTCAGAAGGCTGAACTGATATGGGCACTAAAGCAACAAGGTCCGGATGCAAATATTTAGGAGCTTTATCCAAAACAAGAGCAGTCTTTTGAGCAGATTGAGGTCTTTGTCTTGGCTCAGGACAGCCTTGAGGAACAGCTCCATCCATTGCTCTCAGGGAGTTTACAATGGTCCTAACAGCTCTTCATATTGCTCAGGCCACTTGGTCTGAAGAAGAAGTACTACAAGATATCAAAAACTTACTAATCTAACTTTCAGTCAGTATAATTTTTTTTAAGAACAAGAAAAATTAACTTCGAGTGGAGAGAAGCTGTTTCAGACGGTCCCTGAGCAGAAGTTTCTGGTGGACATGTAAGCTGTCCAGGAACAAACATTTCATGCACATCAATTTCAGACTTTCAGTAGTGCCCATAGGTCATACCTGTGCCTATCCTCGTACTTTGAACAGTAGAACAATTTACACTACCACCGGCTACTGAATCCATTCTCTCAAACAAAGGGTGCTCTATTTGCTCTGTTGCTCCATTTTCCCTTTCCAAATGTAGAGGGGATATGGCCCCATAGTCGCCTGGAGAAGACTTTGAGTTTGCATCACATACATCATCATTAGAGCCTTCTTCTGAAGGCCGGAAACATTCAACCATTATATCCAGAGTAAATCAATAATAGCCTGCTGCAATACTTTTACTCCCATCAACAAATTCATTAAACTCAGGAAGGATTCCTCAGGCTTGAAGACCTTCTTTCCATCATTAAAAATTGGTAGGGAGAATCAAGTGCTTCACTTTGACCGGATCATCAAGATAGACACGAAGTCCAGTAAATAAACCAGCTATAGGACCATCATCCATCAAAAGCTTCTCTCTTAAATTGACTTGTGGTTGTGAAGAATTGTCCCCATGTGTACAATGAAACCCAGTGATAGATGGAAGCTATCTTAATATGTCCTCTTCATCACCCGCTTATTCCTTCACTATCTTCAGAGTCTATCAGTTCATCAGGTCAGTTGTCAGAATCCCTGATCATCCTCAGAGGCAAGAACCTGATCAAAATGATAGCAGACAGTTGCAACAAGTTAACCATGGATAACTCTGAAAAGCATGCAAGGAATAATACATAGCAGCGCAAGTAAAACCAAGAAATTTTCATCCTCAGCAATCTCCCCCTGCCCCCGCAAATAATAAACTCCTCAAAGAAAACCTAAAATAGCTACAAGTTTATAACATGGTTCTGAATCACTCTTTTTCTCCAGATTGATACACCCATGAGATAAGATCAATGGAAGCAAGAGTATGACAAGACAAATACAAAATGAGATGAGAATTTACAGGAATGAAGAAAAAACACAACTAATTATGTCAAAAGCACACATGAGATCCTCCCTTTTTGATAGAGAATAGTAAAAGCTGCACCCCAAAAACCCTTCAAAACATAGCTATCCAGCCACACAAAAGTCCTTAGTGATTTACAGACCATCATAGAACCTTTGAGAATACATAAAATGGTCTCTCATCACTCTGCCACCCTATGCTCTGAAAGCTTTGGTTCGAAGATGTTAGATAGGTTATGTTACTTGCACCTTTGAAGTTTCAAGCCTTTGTACCAGTGATCTCAAACTCTCTACCAGTTGCAAGTTCAAAGTAGCCCACAATGCTCGAAATATCCATCTCCTGGCTCCTGCTTTCATAACCTAAAAAATTTCTACTTAAGATGAATTCTTCAGTTGCGTTAACCTATATTTAAGATAGCCATAGAATTACTTGAACCGAGCTATGTAAGATGGGAAACAACATTTCATACGACTTAAATCTGGGCTTTCCACATACCACAGTATCAGACACCAAAACAGATCTCCCTTCTCTCGTCGTTATCATCACAGGCATTAACAATCTTCAGATAAAGACCTTGTTCTTTTCATCTCAAAGATTTGTTTCAGATTTTTGGTACAGGCATCCTCCGTGTGGTAAAAATAAAATAAAAGAACAGGTAAAATATAAGTAAATAGCAGTTTCCTTGTAGCATTGTACACCTAGGAAATAAAATCTGGAAACTAAAAGGGGGAAAAGATAGGACCTAAAGACATTTACAAAGAGTTTCAATGGTATATATACAACATATTAAGATCTTAGAATTCTAACTATTCAATTTAAATGGAAAATGTATGTGTTCAGGAGCAGAAGTAACATCGAGCTAGAAATTGCAGAACATCACAAGAAATTTGATCACACGATAAGTTCAACAATTTTTACATACCAACCCCTCACAATCACAAGATTTTGGTAAGAGAATATTGGTAGCGCAAATTACAAACCATTACACCCTAAAATAGGAGCAAAAATAAAAACATACGAAGCATCTTATCATAAGGCCAACCAAATTGCATTTACACCATATTAGGATAAAATCTTATTTAACCATGTTCCACAAATGACAAAAAAAATAAATTAAATCCAATTTCACTGCTATTCCTTCCACCCAGGATTTCAGAGGGCAGTGCATACCAATCAGCAATCAATTAATTAAGATCGGAAAAATCAAAATTAGAATAAAACAACAAATTTGATTTTGTTTAATTCTATAACCTGTATACAACAAAATCGATACTCCAACTGTTATTTGACTTATTTCTGAATAATAAAATAAAAGCAATCTATATGCAACTGAACAGCAACTATTAATTCAACAAAACTATGACAAACTAATTACTTTAAACTTTAAACAGATCTGAATAGAATTAAAGAAACCAAAATCAAATTAATGTATGGTTAAGTAGTTTAAGGCCCAGCCAATGTCCCAAGTTTATTCCCATAACGAACCTTTAAGTGGTTGTGTTGGTTGGAATGTTGGATCACTTGGACTGGGTTGAATCCATTATTCTAGCTAGTTTTTTGTTTAGAAAGGGGGAAGTTATTTAGAGACAAAAAATAAAAAACATGAGAATTGAGATATGGGGTTTTGAAGTGATTTATGCATGGGATATATATTTTATAGAAAGATATTACAAAGATCTAATAATAAAAATATATTTTAAATACGTGAAATTGTTTGTGATATTACTCTTTTATGTGGCCGGATACTCCGTATAAGTAGCTATTATGGAAGTTACTTTGTCAATGTTATAGGAATTACTTTTTCAATTTTATACAAGTTACTCGTTCAGCGTTATAGTTGTTATCCCGCCAGTGTTATAAGGGTTATGCGTCTTGTGTTATAGGGGGTTACTCCGTCAATATTATAGGGGTTACTCCAGTCACATTGCTTGTCGCAAAAAAAAAAACGTGTTGTCGCATTAAAAACATCATGTATATATTTTTTTGTTTCGATGATTATTGAATCAATAATAAGGTAGTTAACTGATTTTAAAAAATATAAATAAACAAATGGAAGAATTTTAAAAAAATAGTGGAACTTATGGTGGCGATTTTATTTAAAAAATATGCACATAATTTTGGAAAAATATGCAATTATTGTAATACTAGATTAAACCCCGTGCAATGCACGGTTGTTAAATAATTCTAATGACAATAAATTTTACCAAAAATAATGGATATAAATATTATAAATAGACTTAGTAGTAAAAAGTATGAAGTATTTAAGGACATTTATTTTAGATTTTATACAGACTATAAGTCATAATTTAATTACAATAAGCTTTTTTTAGTAAGTGGTTTTGGAGGGAAAACTTTTTATAATATTTTGCCAAGTGTTCTCTAAGTTTTGCCTTTAGTATAATGTAATTGATTGGTGTTTCTAAAAAGAAATTGGGTAATATAATAAAATACTACGTAGTAAGTATTTTGGGTATTTTGGGGTAGTGTGTGTTATTAGGTAAAGTTATAATTGATGAAAAATTAATTTTGACAAATGTTCGTTAAGTGATAGAGTGAGGAAACTATTACTAAAAAAAATATGCTGATGTCACCACTGTCCATTGCCCACATGTTGCTCTTTTGATAAAAAAAATTCCCACCTAAATGCAATGATAATGACATCTTTTTTTTTAGACGACGTCAAACAGATACAATATCATAATTTTGAAGAAAATCAAAAAATTTAAATTACAAAATGTACGTAGGCGTTCCTTTTAAAGGAACGGTGCCACGTGGCACTCTTCAACGTAGATGAAACCATGCCACAATGCCACGTCATTATAAATTATGGTTTGATCTAGATTCGAACCCGCAACCTCCAACAAATAAAGGTTGTACTCTTACCATCTCAACCAACTTTTATTAGTGTTTTAAATTTCACATAATTAATATTATATATTCCTTTCAAATTAGAGGTTATTTAATTTATTTATTTTTCACAAGATTAGAAAATAATACATATGAGTTAAAAAAAATCGTAACGCCCGAATCACACTCAGTTGAACATAATTATCAAATTAAAAAAGTACAAAGTACAAAATAGCACTCTGGGGCATCGCTCGGGACACACACTAGTGTACAAATTAAAAATTGGTTTTATAAAAATTGTGCATCACACGAGCTCTAACCTAGTAAAAAAAAAAAAAAAAGTAAAAAAAAAAGAATTTATTTACGGGGAATCAATGTGGTTGTCCACTTAATATAACAATGGTCATAAAATAAAGTTGGAAATTTCAAGGAGTGAAGGGAATATTTGTTCAAAATCTTTATATGTGGCATAATATCATCATCCATGTAGTGCCAGGTAATAGATTTCATTTTTTTTTTGTTCCACCCGATTCACCCTTTGGACTCATTTAGATTTGGGGTTTAATTTTAGGGGTTATGTTCAAATCTCCTCCCAATTGTTGTTAACTTGTTATGGGTTCCTCCTATCAAGTACTAGTCTTTTACCCGAGCAATGCTCGGATATTTACCAAAATAAATTACTCTAATTTTGTACTTGTTTATAGATTTTTTTTTGAAAACGTATTTGTTTATAGATTTTGTATACACATATTATGTAATTATTTCAAAGTACATAAATGTTAAACGTATATTTTTAAAATGTAAGAGATGTTGTGAGAAAAATTTCTTTATTTTTTTATAATAGAAAGAAGATTAAGATAATCATTTTTTTTAAAAAAAAACAATCAATTTCTGGTTTAAAAAAATAAAAACAAAATTTAATTTCTCATAATAATTAAAAAAAAAAGGTAAAAAAAATAGTAACCAACACAATCGCATTACAAATTTACAAGGACTAACAGCTCATATAGAACCCTACGAGTACTAGTAATATAAGCCCATAATCCGAAAAAATTCATCTATAATAATAACCCATATAAAAGTTCAACTCAAATCTACCGTAGCTTAATAACAGTGCCCCCTTATGAATAGTAGAAACTGGTGCTATTACACCCTTGCCCCCAAATTTAATATATTGCCAGTTTTGCCCTTGCTTGTGTTGACTGGTTTTACTTGCAGAAGTGGTTTTCCCTTTCCAATACTCACCCTCTTTCTCGAATTCCCTCAAAACCCGTCTTCTTTCTGGCTTTCTCTATTTTCATTCCCATCACCATTCCTGAGCATAGCTAACATCGCAAGAATGGAGCAGCAGCGATGATTTCCAAGGGCGGCGGTTCAATATTCAGCTTCGAGCTTTTCGTAATTTGCCTACCACCACCGATCTCCCCTCCGTCACAGCTTTTCGGTAACACACAAAAAAAAAAAAAAAAAAAACTGATGCGAGACTTGCAGGAAACGACGCGAAGACGACCGGACCAGATCTTATCGGATTGGAGCCATTCGCCGCATTTGTAGCCGCCGGAGGTGGAGCGAGGACTGCAACCACGTAAAATATAAACTTGTAATGTATTTTCTCTCCCTTTCAATTTGCTGTGGTTGAATAGGAAGATAGAAAAATTGCTCATTTCTAAAAAATTAGGCTTTAATTTTTGCTAACAATACTTCTAAATAGCAACTTCTTAATTCAGCCATTCTTTTTTGTCATTAAACTATAAGTTTTGAGTTTTCTTCTTATTTTGTTTATAATATTCATGGGTATTAAAATTTCTTCTTTACTTGAGCTTTGTCATTCATTTGGGTATCCATGTCTGTGAAATGATCTGATACAATTCATAATTTTTTTCTTTCTATTCTCTTAAATTTATTATTCTGTAGTATGATCTTATATGATAGTAATTGGTAGTTCAATTATGCTTGCATTTGTATAATTGATCATTATCTCATAAAACCCAAAAGGGATCTTATTTAATAGTTATTATATACTTGTGTATGTATTTTCTTAAAAATTTGTTAAATTCATGTATTTGTTGGGTTGGATTTAGAAAAGATTAAAAAAAAAAAAAAAGGGGGGGGGGGGGGGGGGGGGGGAATTATGATGGACTAAATTTAGAGATTGATTTTAGGCAATGTATTTGATAAGACCCTTATATAATCTATATAAGCTTTGAGTAGAAGATGAAGAGTTCTAAATTTTGATTAAGAAATTGATGATTTACTAAAATTGAGTATTTGTTCATTATTAGCGGGAGTTGAAATCAATAAAATGTGTATAATGGAGATGTGCTCGGCAATTCAGAGTGTGAATCCTCCACTAGCACCTCCATTGCCCGGTGCACAACCTAAGAGGGTTTTGCTTAAGTCCAAGGGCGTGTTTTCTAATATCCTCCAGGAGTCTAATTGGGTGGTGGAACCATCCAATGTGTCCTGAAATAGTTATTTTACCCGTTCGCAACTTGCACCGATTTCGTAAACTCAAGCTTACAACGGACGTTTATGACAACATATAATGATCATATATGGTTTCAAAGGGCATTATATAACCACGAGATGTATCCCTTAGGGTTTCAAGTTTTTCGCCACCGGGCCCCAAAACGTCAAATTTTCCTCAAAAAGCATGGATTATAGCATTCAATTTTGTAATTTTTTTTTGACCTTTTTTCGCCAAGAAATAAAAATTGCCGAGATGTTTACCATGGTCCGTAATATCCTCTGGATGTCCAATTGGATCGGTGGAACCATCCAATATGCCATTAAACGGTCATTTTACCCGTTTCACAACTTGCATTGACTTCATAAACTCAAGCCTACCACGTACATTTATGACAATGTATAATGATCATATATGGTTTCAAACGGCATTTTATGACCCAGAGATATATCCCCTAGGGTCACAACACTTTTTGCCACCGGGCCCCAAAACCTCAAAATTTCCTCAAAAAGTGTGGATTATAGCTAGAGCTGTCAAAAACTTACCCGGCTTTAGAACCTAACCTTAATGGACAAAGATCTGAACCCAGCTTGTACTCGAACAATGGGGTGAAACGAGTGATCAACCTGACTTAAACCTGACCTAATCTTAACCTAAAATCCATTTGATCCAATACTTTATGACCTAAACCCGACTTGATAGTAACCGTCAACTGATTTAATCCAATCCAAAAATAATCCGAACCTGAACTAGTACCCAGCCCAATTAAAGTATGAACCTGAGTCATGGATGGTTTAATAAAATTTTCTATACTTTTTATTCAGTTTATATACTAATATAATTCTGTAAACCCTCAATCCGATTTAATAAAATCTTTTGTTCAGCTTATATAACTTTTGTTCTCTATTACTCGTATATAGGTTTAATAAAATTTTGATGATGCTTGATCAAATTATGAAAGACGTAATTATATAGTTCAACTTAGCCACATCGATATTAATTGGAATTTAACTTGAACTAGACCCCAACTCAACACTAACCCAAACTCGAATGTACCATCTTGTTAACCCATCCAAACCTGACTCAACATAACCCGATTTAATTTTAATTCGAATTGAACCCGACCTATATCCAAAAAGGTGAACGACCCATCATAACTTGAACTGAAATTGACCCAACCTGAACTTGATCTGAAGTTAGATTGACCCGACATAACCTGATCCTAATTTAACCCAAGACCTTGACCCGACCCAAACCCGACTTGAATACCCGAATTGACAACTCTACGTACAATGATTAGGAAAACCTCATTGACCTTACTTTAATAAATACATCATATAAATACTATAATTTCTTCCTCCTCATGCATCTTCATACGTACAAGTATTATATTCTAGAAAAGATATAATTGTATAATAATCTAATGCATTGTAAAGGAAATAACTCAAGATAACCATTGTTTGAAGCAAAAGCAAAGCATAGTATAGAGTGTTATTTAATTAAATAAGATACTCAAAATGCATGAGTTATATTATCATCATCGTTTTTGTTTTGCATGTATACAATTACACTAGGCCAAGGTCGGACTTACTAAACTCTAGGTGATGAGTATGTACAAAGAAATGAATTGGATGGAATAGGTCGTGCCTCTTTGAGAATGTTGAATGTATTAATCAATCAATCAATCATCAATAATCAATCAATCAATCAATAACTATATACTAAAAGACACATCAGCCGTGACACGTGTCATCTCCTGGTGTGTCCATAGTATATTTTTTTTTAAAAAAAATAAAAATTTATTTAAAGAAACAAATAATATGATAGGATACAATAATGACAAAGATATGACTATATATTCCCACCATCAATTATCTCACAGAATTAAGGAAACAATAATAATCACTAAGAAAATATTTACTAAATATACCATGATTATCCTAACATATATATAGTGATATATAATTATGCAATTTTTCCCTTAAAAAAAATCTTTGATTTAACAAAAATAAGGAAAATTTAATTTTAAATTTGCAGACTTAAGATGGATACCCTTCAATAAAAGACTTAACAAAGATTAAAATAAAATAATAATAATAATAATAATAATAATAATCAATAACTATATACTAAAAGACACACCAGCCGTGACACGTGTCATCTCCTGGTGTGTCCATAGTATATTTTTTTTTTAAAAAAAATAAAAATTTATTTAAAGAAACAAATAATATGATAAGATACAATAATGACAAAGATATGACTATATATTCCCACCATCAATTATCTCACAGAATTAAGGAAACAATAATAATCACTAAGAAAATATTTACTAAATATACCATGATTATCCTAACATATATATAGTGATATATAATTATGCAATTTTTCCCTTAAAAAAAATCTTTGATTTAACAAAAATAAGGAAAATTTAATTTTAAATTTGCAGACTTAAGATGGATACCCTTCAATAAAAGACTTAACAAAGATTAAAATAAAATAATAATAATAATAATAATAATAATAATAATAATATATAATAAAAGGTCAATAGACACACTAGCAATGACACATGTCAATTTTTGGTGTGTCCTTAGTATGTTATTTTTTAAATAATTAATTACTACGAAGTATAGTTTATTTAAGGAAATTATTTTTAAAAAGATGTTTGTTTTTGTCAAATATATAAAATAAGCAATTATATTTACCATTTTTATTCAATTTTGTTCAAGACATTTTAAACAAATTTTATATTTTATGCTATAAATAAATTAGTTTGTCAAAAGAAAATATGGGGTAATTAAAATAACCGTGCATGGCACGGTAACTAACCTAATTAATTACCTAACTCTTACACGCATTCGTCTTAAAACCCAATACAACTCTATCAAAATTGTAGATGGTATTTTCTTAAACAATATATTAATTCCCTTTAAAATCATTATTCATATTTGTTAAATATCTCACTTAGCTTATTAGCTAGATACTCGTATTCTATAATGCAATTTTGGAATTTGGAAATAAGCAAGATCTTCTTGAAATGCATGATTATTGGATTGGTATCTTCTAAGGTGACATAAATGGCTGGAGCAATAAGTTCTAAATTCTCAAATACCATAACACTACATACTAATTAAGCATTTAGGGTTTTCTTTAAACTTTACAAGAGTACAATACAAAATTAAATGACTAATAGAGTAGTAGACCTCTATTCCTAAAGGCTACTAAGCTACACTAATTATCGCTATGGAGCATATAAAATTCATCAAGTTTTTATTACGAGATGTAGCATTAGAGGTTGCCTTGCTCTTATCTGGATTATTACATTTGCCTTTGATATTAAATCAAACTAAAATCAATTTAACTACTTCTTCTTCAAACGTAACATACTCGAATTACATTAAATTGAAACACCAAAGTTATCGGTATATTCTCATCAATCTAGTATCCATAATTCATTATAAAAAAAATTACTCGTACCCCAAATTTATTTATTCAAAGTACTTTTTTCAAAAGGAAAATATAATACGAGGACTAGAGAGTAGAGAGGTTACAAATACACTTTAATTAAAAATCACCTAACATGAAAAAAGGAAAATAAAGAAAAAAGGAAAATAAATAAAAGCAAATATACCTCTTCACTCTCAAGTTCTTAATTGGAGTAAGAAATACTCCAATTCGTTTCTTCACCTCTTTATAAATGTTAAATTTCATCTCCCTCTCTCTTTCCTCATTCAAACCCATTTCTCTCACTAAAATTATAGAGAGAGAAAGCTTAGTAAACCTCATCAATGGAGAAATGGCAGAAATTGTGGCTTTCTCTCACTTCAACTAACACTATTACATTGATCATCTCCTTCTTCGTCATCGCTTTCGTCGTCTTTGGCAGCCATGGCAGAAATTATTCTTCGGCGAGCTTCGACGACGCTTCTAATGGCGGCGCTCCGAAGCTTCGTCAGCTCTCTTTCTCCGCCGTTCAACTTCAAAGCGTCGCTACTTCATCCGATTCTCCGCCTCTTTTCTCCTTCAATTCCTCCGTTTATCGCCGCGATACTCCGGTACTTCGCTCTGTCCTACTGATTTTGATTGTAGTATGAATTTGAGGAAATTGATTGTTTGTTAGAATTTGATGCTCTGTTTTAAGAATTCCGAAATCGCTCTGTTTTTTGACCTGAAATTATATTTTGAATTCTAACTCTGCTACGATTACTAAAATTTCAATGTCAATTTTTTATTGAGGATCTTTAATTTTAATTTTTATTCTATTTCATTGAGAATCTTGAATTTATTGTGTTTAAATGTTAGAACGGTTGAAACTTTTAATTTACAGCAGTAATGAGACTGTATATTTGTTTAGCAGAGAGTATATAATTTTGAAGTTAGCTTCAAATTTACGAAAAAAATGCTTATATTGATGTAATTATCTTTAAAAAAATCCTCAATTTGTTACAAAAATTCTCAAACAAAATTCTGCATACCAAATTTTGGCGCGCACAAATTTTGACAAAATTTTGAGTTTAGCTGTTCAACTCTAACCGCCGTACATTTTCTCTCTCTAGTTTGTTGCAGTCGATTTTTGTGTATGCGGTCCAAAGAGCTAAGTATAAATATATTTATTTAACCGGCATTAGTTTATATGAATTCATAACAAAATCACGTGTCGAATTTGATTTTTTTCACTTTTAATTATCGTAAGGTCCCTGATTAAATGTGATTCAATTTTCTAATATCGGAAAATTGTGAATTTTTTCAGAGGAAAAAGAAGGGAGGAGTAGAGGAAGGATTAGCAAGAGCACGAGCGGCGATTCGAAGAGAAAAGGCAGCTTGGAATAGACGAAATCGATCGATAACTTTGAATACTCCTTCCACTTTCATCTATCGTAACCCCCGCGCTTTTCATCAGTACCGCTCTTTCTGTTCCTCTTTCACTTATTTTTGAATTGCTTCTTTAATATCTATCTGTTACAATAATTATTAATTGGTATTTATTGCTAAGCACAGATTATTATAACAAAAATTTGAGTAGAAATTAAAGTAGAATTGGTGGTTCATGAAATTATGATGGAGTTATGAAATTCTGAAATTATTGATCGGTTCACGTAATCACATTATTACTAGTGCACGTTATGATGCGATGAGTAATTATAACTCCTAATCGTAGTTTCAATTTGATTAATTCTTAACCCTTAAAAAGTTATTCTTTGTATTATATTATATCAGGAAGAGTCCAAATCAATCATTTAAGGGCTTCAACATTTATTTGTTATGGTTTAGTGTACATTGTAAAATGTTTTTTTTTTTTTTTTTGAATTCTTTATTTTTTTGATACAGAATAAAATTTTTAGGAATGGAATTACATTAACTAATCAAATTATTAGCAAAATTGATAAAAATAGAATATATGTATAATTTTCCTACATATCACCTAAAACGACTTTGTCCATGTGATGAGACTAGGTATGCCTAGGTTATATGCCATCCCTAGCCGGATATTTGGCTTGAACTAGCCCTGCACAACCTAACAATGCCTTTTCGTGCTAGTGTATGGCCACCGATATATCTGCACCATCCAATGCCGTCTTTTGATCAAATGTACTCATTATCAGTCACATGTACCCTAAATTTCACTTTCATGGAGCACATCACATGTTTGTTGAAATTTGAATATGTATATCAATGACTATTAACACTATGCATAGTGCATGTCTATTTTATGACTTTGTGCTACATTAGACCATACCGATTTCTAAATTTGGAGAAACTTATGATATGCTAGCTTTCACAGGTGCCCTTATTCTTATGGAAACAAAACAAACGAAAAGCTTAACTGAACAAAACCTTTTATAAGTAGTGCTTTGCTTAGAAGTCACCAAATAAAGGCCTGTTATCATCTTTTTACCTTTTAAAATGATTTTGCATAGGAGTCTTCTGTTTAACGCATGGGGGTTATGGCACGGTACTCATACCTCCAAATGTGCACCCAAATCATGCCTACACTCAATTGATTTTAATTTTACGAAAGTGAAAACTTATGTTAACTCCTTCTCAAACACGTTTTGGGATTTTGCACATATATCGCCTTTGTGGCTCCTTTATGAACATACAAGGGAAATTATAGCTAGAATATTGGTTCAGAAATTCGGATTATATTTAGCCAACTAATAATAGAGCTTCTCCTGTTGTACATCTGTTAAACCAAGATTAGAAGAACACAGTGAAACGAAGTCATTACAGAGTATTAGATTTTGTCTTTAACAATATTAGATGGCAAAAGTAGTAGAATTATGCTATGAAAAATTGACTATGCTTCAAGATTATTTTTACTCATAAGTTGCAACCGTTCATCATAGTAGTATTATACACAATTTGTTGCGGTTTATCTCAACATATTTGGTCTATCTCAACATATTTATCTTGTATAATATTGTCTTCCATAATCCTCCATTAAAAGCCCTGTTGTCTTTTCAGCAAAGAACATCCTAATGCACATTTTTTTTCCCTGGGGAGGGGGGTTATTGACAGACTCTCCTGTTAATAAACTATTTCGAGTTAATAACGTCAAATATGTAAGGTTTTGTTACCTAAAAGTTGTGCATATATGGACTCTCCACATTATGAATACTTCTCATGACTACTATATATGGTATATAATTGCTATAGCTACAGCTATAGTACAATTATTATCAAGGTCGCACTATTGAAGTAGTTTGCTTGCTATCAAGGTCGTCACTATTAAAGTAGTTTGCTTGCTATTACGGAGTACAATCATTATCAAGGTCTTTTGTTACATCTGTAAATAGAATAGTAATAGTTGGTCCAGTCTGTAGATTAAGTTTATGTTAATAATTTGGATATGTGATCCTAAGTTATTTTTAACATCATCACCAACATCTCTAGGCAAGGAAATATAAATGAAAATCGTAAGTACTAACCACTGTAAACTTCTTAGTGCTCCACATTCGCTGCACTTACATTAAAATTCAAAGGATCATGTTTAATTTTTTGGTTAAAGTTACACGCTTGGTAAAAGTGCTATGTTACACTCAGGTAATTACTGATAATACAAGTTAAGTGCCTGAAATTAAGCTTAAGTGTGACAACATGGATGTGTATTGTGTTGAGTAGGCCTAAATCTCTACAACTAATTACAAGAAATTAAGTGCATTGTAATCTTGATGATGTGTCATCGATTAATGCATATGATTGCCATACACTCATGCACAACTATCCCTGGTGGAAAAGTAACTAATTTACCTTTTATATATGCAATTGAAACCCATTTCAGGAGTTATCTAGAAATGGAAAGGAGAATGAAAGTGTACGTGTACGATGAGGGTGATCTACCAATTGTACATGACGGACCATGTAAGGACATCTACACTATTGAAGGGAGGTTTATCCATGAGATTGAGCATGGAGCTACGCGATTCAGAACTAGAGACCCCAAACATGCCCACATTCACTTCATGCCTTTTAGTGTTACATGGATGGTGAAGTACCTTTACAAGCCAAAGTCCTACGATGTCACCCCTCTCAATCAATTTGTCTCGGACTATGTCAATGTGATTTCCACCAAGCACCCCTTCTGGAATCGGACACAAGGAGCTGATCACTTTATGCTGGCTTGTCATGATTGGGTACCTCCCGTCTTCTTTAAACTTTAGCAGTATCATGATATGAGAAATTGGCTAATCTGACTCATGATCATACATTATGCTTGAACCTTAGTTTAATTATATGAGAAAATCATTCTGAAAGGTCCAGATTGATCAAATATCTGTCTTTGATGCAGGGACCTCATGCCTCAAGGGGAAACCGAGACCTTTACAACAGATCCATCAGGGTATTATGCAATGCAAACTCCTCTGAAGGCTTCAACCCACAAAAGGATGTGAGCTTACCAGAAATCCACCTATATGATGGCAACATTTCTCCGAAACTCCTCTCCATTCCTCGAAAAACTGCCCCTCGTCCATACCTTGCCTTCTTTGCAGGTGGTCTTCATGGCCCAATAAGGCCTATTCTCCTTGAGCAATGGAAGGGACAGGACCCTGACCTGCAAGTCCATGAATACCTCCCAAAGGACTTAGATTACTACACTATGATGCTTCAGTCTAAGTTCTGCCTTTGTCCTAGTGGTCATGAAGTTGCTAGCCCAAGAGTAGTTGAAGCCATATACGCTGAATGTGTGCCAGTTATACTGTCAAAGAACTATGTTTTGCCCTTCAGTGATGTTTTGAGATGGGAGGCGTTTTCGATAGAGGTGGATGTCAAAGACATTCCAAGATTGAAAGAGATTTTGAGAGCGGTACCAGAAGAAAAGTACAGAAGGCTAATTGAAGGGATCAGAGCTGTAAGACAGCATTTTGTTCTTAACTCGCCTGCAAAGAGGTTTGATGTTTTTCATATGATATTGCACTCTGTATGGCTCAGGAGATTAAACTTGAAACTTAGGTAACAATAATTGTAACATATAGAAATCATTATAGGATTTTATTTTTTTTTTAATTTCACATTCATATCAATCTAATCAACAGACAACAAGATATACATACCAACGTATATTCATTATTGTAGAGATCACACTGAGGAGAAAAAATTTTGTTCTGCTCAGTCTGTAAATATAAGGTTCTTCTGAAACGGAAAATTTTCTCTTCTATTATTTTGAACACTCGGTTTTGTATGTCATTATTATAGGCTTATAGCTCGACCCTTGTAGCCAAGATTTTGCTAAGAAAGTTCATTATCCTTAGGTGATCTCGTCTCCCTGTCATAAAGTATAAAGACGTAAAAATAGATTGAATGAGCAAAATAGTGTGTACGAACATACCAACATCTTGTTTGCATAGAACTAGGGTCCTTACCTCAGGTAGTTAGACTGGTGACTAATCTATCAGCTGCCTGTACTTATTTACCATAAACTATGATTACATTTGCATTAAAAAAATGTCATTACATGCATATATATTCTTTCTTCTGATTTTTTTTTTTTTTTAATGCCCCTAAGAATAAAGTTTGCTATGAACTTATGATCCTAACAATTAATAAATAAATAAATTAATTAAATAAAAAGGTGTATATATGGCTTTGATACCCATCTACAAAAGAAGAATAGCATGTATTAACTAGCTTCATAGTTAGGGGCTGAACAAAGCAATAGGGTGAAATAGGGAGCTACCAAAACTTTTGAAGCTTTTCTTAATAAACCTTTTGAGGCAAAAAGGATGAACGAAATAATGCAGGCATTTCCAACTACCAGTTCACAGAGACTCAACCCCTCTCTAGCAAATACAAAAACTTATACCCACACATCGCCATCCTCATATACCCTTATATATGTATCCCTAAGATCTTTCCAAAATGCCAGTAGTTACGCCAAAGATGAGGCATAATCACTATCGACCCCCAAAAAAATAAATAAACCCAACCACCCCCCCCCCCCCCCTTTTTTTTCCTAGAACCACCAAATAAAACCTCCGAGTGAGTGGCCAGCGAGAAAACTGGGCAATCACCACTTTCTCAGCTATTTTAAGAATGCTTGAACCAAGGTCCTACTGCACCATTTACGTGGCCATTGCCATGGATCCCAGCACCGTTTGTGATGAGATTAGGGGGCAAATTACCGGCCATTGATGAAGGAGGTGGTGCAGCATGTGGCAACACATTTGAGTATAATACATGAGAATGTGGAAGTGCATTTGGGCTAATAAGAGGACTACCAGCAGGAGAGCCCTTGCGCTGTTGTTGAAGGGCATGGATTTGCCGTAACCCTGCTTCGTGAATTCCAGATAAGGTCTCAAGCTCCTTCATTGAAAGAGCTTCCAAGCCAGCGCCATAAAGAGGAGCATGTCGTGACATTTCTTCCTGAAGTGAAACCTCAAGCGTATGGATGTATTGCTGCATGAAAAATGATAGAATTAATACCAAAACAGTTGTTTCTGCCAGTAAAACCTATAGATGCAATTTAAATGCAATGGCTACCTTTTCTGATTACTTTGAAACACTCCCCCAATTTCTATATATACATGCAACATTTTGATATTTCCACTATTCATATACTTGTATTTATTGGGTTAGTTTCAATGTACATATACAACATATTAAGATTTTAGAATTCTAACTAATTGATTTAAAAATGTTATTGGTCAATATTGTTTCATGTGTTCAGGAGCAGAAGTAACAATGAGGGGAAAAACTAGAAATTGCAGAAGATCACCAGAGTTTTGAGCACTGATGCTGGTGGCACACTGCTCCACTCATCACATAATATGTTAAAGAATTGTTACATACCAACCCCTCATAATCAAGGATACGACAGTTTCACTAACATAATCTATCCACAAAATTTTGGTAAGAGAATTTTGGAAATGCAAATCGCAAACCATTACACCCTAAAATAGTAAACTATTTCCAGCAGCAGCAAAAATAAAACATATGAAGTATCTTACTTTAAAGCCATACAAATTGCACAAGGAAATTGCATTTACACCATAGGAATCACTGAACTAGGATGATATATTTTGAATATAGTTGCTGTCAGATCTAACAAAAGTTTAGACAAATACCTGGTAAACCTGCAATTTTGACTCCATTCCGTCAATGTATTCTTCACAACGAGCAACTTGCTCCTCCTTCTCTCGCTTCTCCCCTTCAGTTTGCCCAACTGTTTGTGTTAGTCTACGCACTTCATCCTCCAATGATTTCCTAATCTCCTCTCTAGTCACATTTTCAGTAGCATATCGTTTCAACTCCTCATCAAATCTTTTCCTGGCAGCTTCAGCGTTTTTCAAGCGTTCAGTAAGAGCACTTTTCTCTTTCACTATTCTCTGTAATATTCACCACAGATGTCAGAAAACTTAAGCAAGCACACCAATTGAGAACGACAGAGAGATAGCTCTTAAGCAGCCATGGATTGTGATGTCAACACATTACAAACCTTTTACCAGTTATCCGCATACAGAACCAATAAACAAATTCCTTTCAAATCGCAGTAACAGCCACAATCATGGAACAAAATTTTTTAGAAGTCTCAAATAAAAAGGTCTAAGTAAACTATTCAATGTCAAAGCAATGTAGAATAAGTTTCATACTTTTAGGCCATAATGACCTGTATAAGCAAATTCATCAGCTGAATTAACTCTATTAGCTGATGCAGAATGGTCCTCCAAAACTAAGAAATATTGGTTCTGCAAACTAAAACAAATAACTCTGAAGAGCTAATACATTACATGTAGGCCAAAATTTAAGCCATGATCACATCATAACACCCACCACCACCTCTGAAGTCCAAACAAGTAGAAATGAGATAGTAAAAGACTAAAAGTACTTGATTTCATGCATTACGTATTCCCAGAGCTGACTACCAATCTACCATTATTATTTCTGCCATCCAATATCTATCTTAGCACTAATCACACACTATTATTTCTGCCATCCAATAACTATCTTAGCACTATTCACACACTATTATTTCTGCCATCCAATATCTCCGTTTCTTTTAGTTGACACGCTTTAACTTTAGCACTATTCACACACTCCTCTTTGATCGCGTTTTGTGGTTTATACATAATGAAAAATATAGTCATGTGGGATCTTGTTAGATTCATCATGATATATAATTTCAAAATATTAAATTTTCATAATTTTTGCTTATCAATAATTAAAAATATGAATGGTTGAAGTTGTACATTAGCAAACGAGACTAAAGAAACGTGTCAACCAAAAAGAAACGGAGGAAGTATTACGTAATTAATAGCAACTATAGGAAAAGGTAGGTTCTTTCAGCCTAAGGACAGATAGTCACCTTTAGCTCATCGCGCTTCCTGGACTTCAATTGAGCTAATTGCACCTCTGCATCATGAAGACGATCATGCAGTGTTCTCTTCTCAGCAGCTAGCTTTGTGATCTCCTCATCTCGCTCAGCACGATGCCAATCAAGTTGACTTTCAACATCCTGCATTTGTTCTGAAAGTTCTTTCTTTTCCCGAGCAAAACGGTCCAATTCAGCCTTCATTTCAGACTGGCATTTAATGAATAAATCAGCTACCAAATTATGCAAAGAATTTTTAAATTGATTGAAATTAGCTCATAAAGTACCTTGAGACGACTGTTTGCCGCTTCAGAATCATTTAGCTTCTGTGATATAATGGCTTTTTCATTAACCAAATTAGCCTTTTCTGATTTCCATTCTTCACGAAGTCTGACAATTTCGTCTTCACTAGAGCATAGTTGATGCCAAAGTGCTGCACGATCAACATTAGCAAGTTCGGCAACCTCCCGCATCATGCTAAGAACTGGTCGTATGATTTCTTGCTCCTCACAGACAAGAAGTACCAGGACTTCCATATCTAAATCTAATTCTCTAATAGTATCCGCACTACAGGTTGCACGTTCAACCAATCTCTTCAGCATCCTCCCACGATAGGAATCATCAGCATACCATTTAAATAAGATAGTATAAAGCAACTTCACAAACCCTTTTACACGAGAATCAGCGGATAGTGCCAAAGTCTCTGCCAGACCAAGAAGTATGGTAAAATCATCTTGGGTGGCTATGAGCTGCTCATCGACCTCTCCTTCTACAACTGCATCTGTGTGCTGCAATGCTTCGGCAAGATATCTTGCATTATACCCAGATCTTTGAGAATGACGTCTCTCTAAGACCATTGCTACAGATGGAGCCATTATGGCCCCTCGAATCACAGCTTTCTCAAAGGTCTGAGAAGCATCAACAGCAAGGCAAGGTATGGATAACATTTCAATCAGGAGGTAGATATCAGAAAAATGATGACTACCACAGAATGAACGCTCATTCATCACACTCAAGATTTCCGAAGGAGGGCCATTTTCACCAAAAAAGAACACCCCATTGGGCAATGAAGAACAATTTACACCACAATCATCATCGGAATCAATATCTCTAAGTATAGCTTCCGAAACATCAACCCAACTATGTACAGTCCTAGTCAGAAAGTCGAGTACACAAGGAGAAACATCTGGTCCCAGTTGTTTTAACCTTACACGGAGAGACCTAACCTAAAGTGAGGAATAATAGACAGCATTAAATATATAAATTAAAGCAAGTACATTGCCACAAGGAAATTACTACAAAGTTATTAAAAAATAATAATAATAAATAAAATAAAAAAATAAAAAAAAGGTTACTCACAGCTTCTGGAAGATGCTGGCAATGAGTTGCAGCCTTCAATATGAAATTTATTGTGGCTGCCAGAGGTTCATCATTTGACTCTGCCAGAAGAGCAAAAGACTGAAACAAAACTTGTTCCCAGACCTCACTGCTGCACTCCAATTGACTTAAAGCACCAAAGACCTAATGATAATTTCAAAAACATCAATGAAAGTCGCAGATTATGTCACAAAAATTCTTTCAGGCAAACACGAGAAACAAAAAGGTTAGGAATCTGACGGTTACTATAGACAACTTCAACAGGATTAAGATAAATTTAACCATATAAGAATGAGATAGAGCACTTAAGAAGATTGTCTTACAGGTAACCTCAACTCCGGTCCCACATCAGGCTTCTGAAGCCTTTCAAGAAGAGCAGAAGCTGCAAGAGGGTGCTCGGAAGGCTCAACCAATTTGGGCACTAAAGCGACAAGGTCTGGTTGCAAATGCTTAGGAGCTTTATCCAAAACAAGAGCTATCTTTTGAGCAGACTGAGGTCTTCGTCTTGGCTCGGGACAGCCTTGAGGAACAGCTCCATCCAGTGCTCTCAAGGAATTTACAATGAGTCCTAACAGCTCTTCAGATTGCTCAGGCCACTTAGTCTGAAGAGAAGTACAACAAGAAATCAAAAACAAACTCATCCAACTCTCAGTAAATCAGTATAATATCTTTTTAAGAGAAAGAAAAATTACCTTTGAGCGGAGAGAAGCTGTTTCAGATGGTCCTTGAGCAGAAGTTTCTGGTGGACATGTAGGCTGCCCAGGAATAAACTTTTCATGCACATCAATTTCAGTTGTGCCCATACCTGTGCTTGTCCTTGTACTTTGAACAGCAGCAGAATTTACACTTCCACTGGCTACTGAATCTAATCTTTCAAACAAAGGGTGCTCCATTTGCTCTGTTGCTCCATTTTCCCTTTCCAAATGTAGAGGGGATATGGCCCCATTATCGCCTGGAGAAGCCTTCGAGTTTGCATCACATACATCATTGTTACAGCCTTCTTCTGAAGGCTGGCAACATTCAACCATTATATCCAGGAGTAAATCAATAATTGCCTGCTGCAATACTTTTACTCCCATCAACAAATTCATTAAACTCGGGGATGATTCCTCAGACTTGGAGCCCTTCTTTCCATCATTAGAACCAGAAAACTTGGTAGGGAGAAGTAAGCGCTTCACTTTGACAGGATCATCAAGATACACACGAAGTCCAGTTAAAAAACCAGCTATAGCACCAGCATCCATCAAAAGTTTCTCTCTTAAAGTGACTTGCGGTTGTGAAGGATTGTCCCCATATGTAAGATGAAACCCAGCTCTAGATAGAAGCTTTCTAAATATGTCCTCTTCATCACCGCTTAATCCTTCACTATCTTCAGAGTCTATCAGTTCATCAGGGTCAGTTGTCAGAGCGTCCTGGTCATCCTCAGAGGCAAGAACCTGATAAAGAGCAGATATTTGCCACACGTTAACCATGGATAACTCTGAGAAGCATGCAAGGAATAATTCATAGCAAGTAAAACCAAGAAAATTTTGATCCTCAGCAATCTCCCCCTGCCCCAGCAAAAGATAAATTCCTCAGAGAAAACCTACAATTGCTACAATTTTATAGCATGCATCTAAATCACTCTTTTTTCTCCAGATTGATACGCCCATAAGATAAGATAAATGGAAGCAATAGTATGACAAGAGAGACACTACATGACATGAGAGATTAACTGAATGAAAAAACAAACACAACTAATTATGTCAAAAGGACACATGCAATCATCCCCTTTTTGCCAGAGAATAGTAGAACTGCACCCAAAAACCCTTCAAAACATAGCTATCCAGCCACAAAAAAATCCTCAGTAATCTACAGACCATCACAGAACCTTTTAGAATACATAAAATGGTCTCTTATCACTCTGCCACACTATGTTTTGAAAGCTTTGGTTCGAAGATGTTAGATAGGTTAATTTTCACCTTTGAAGTTTCAAGCCTATGTCCCTTTGATTCTCAAACTTTATACCCGTTGCAACTTCAAAGTAGTCAAATGATAGTAATATACTTTATTTTATTTAATTGGTATAAACCACCTTATTTGTCCAACTTTTTTGAAAAAACCACCTTTTATGTTTTTTTTTTTTTAACTAAACCACCTTTTAAGTACATAAGCTTTTAATGGCACCACCCGTATTTCAAATTTAACGAAAATACTAACGGCGCCGTTAGAGGGGCCCACCAAATCCCACGTGTAGTTAGAAAGGCTTAAATACTCCTTTTATCAACTCAACTAATTCATCTCTCTCCTCTGTCCTTCACTCTTCTTTGTCACTCATCCAATTTAATGCTGACAAATTTTTGCCATTGACGCCATTTTAAGCTCCTTTTCCTTTAATTATTAGATACTTTATTGTTGGCAAAAGTAAATCATTGGAGAAAATGGACAGTAACAAGGGTAAAGGCAAGGAATTGCAAAAGATTTTTGGGACCTCCATGGCTGATTGGTAAGAACTCGACATCTACCAAACAAACAAAAAAGGAATTAATAACTTCAGACGAAAATAGAAAAAAAAAAAAAAAAAAAAAAAAAAAAAAAAAGAAAAACTGAAATGGGGATGTTCAATTACCTCAGGGCTTCAGATCTAATAATAACTTCAGATTTTTTTAGAGCTTTACTCTACAGATTCAAGCATTTATATACAGGGGAAGGGTTGAATGTTTTGGGAGGGAAAAATACATGATTTAGGAGGGAAAAGAAAAGGTCGTGGGCCCCTTTGACGTCGCAGTTAACTTTTTCGTCAAATATTGAATACGGGTGGTGCCAATAAAAACTTGGGTACTTAAAAGGTGGTTTAATTAAAAAAAAAAAAAAAAAAAAAAACATAAAAGGTGGTTTGTTCAAAAAAGTTGGACAAAAAAGGTGGTTTATACCAATTTTACCTTTATTTTTTGACGAGTGATAGTAATAATACTTTGTGATACATAAGAAGGCTATCAATTTTATTAAATTCCAGAGTTTTGGGGAATCATTGGGAAGTTACCAAAAATATGCCCTTCCACAATGCTCAAAATATCTATTTCCTGCTTTCAAAACCTAAATAATTTCTGCTCAAAATGCATTCTTCAGTTGTGTTAACCTTTATTTTAAAAAGCCATAAAAATAATTGAACAGAGTTATGAAAGATGGGAAGCAACATCACATATAACTAAATTCTGGGCGCTCCACATATCACAGTATCAGACACCAAAAAAGATCTCCCTCCCCTCCCTTTTGCTTGTTTGTTCGGAGCTTTGCCCCTCTAAAGGCCTTGTTCTTTTCATCTCAAAGATTTATTTCAGACTTTTAGGTTATAAAGGTTTCGATAAGGATCTACAAGTTTCAAAAGTTTGAATAAGGGCTAAAGTTGTAATACATGACATCACAAGACATACAGAATTCTAAGATGCTCGGTCAAATCAAACAGCTCGTATGTATCCTTACTCAAATTAAATACTAGCTTTGGTTTAGGCATCCTCCTTGGTGTGGTGACAAAAAGAGAACAGGTAAAAAAAAAATTTAAGAACAGGTAAAAGATAAGATATACTCCCTCCGTCCCTTAATTACATTCCTCCTTTCTATTTTTGGTATTCTAAAATTACATTCCTCCTTTCTAATTTTGGTAAGTTTTTTTTTTAGTAAATCAACTCTCTTTTTCTGTTTTATATTTAATGCTTTCTCACTCATCCTTACCTAATCTCACTCATAATCCTTGTGCCAAATTACAATGAATATGATTGGTTAAAAATTTTCAATTAGGAGCATGTGATTGGTCCTTTTTTTTTTGCAAAGGATTGATGACATGTCATAAGTAATAACTAATCTATCTTTGTACTTCCCATTGCATTATCTAATTATTGTTATTTGTCTTATTCTACCCTCCTTAATTCCCGTGTAAATTTCCAAACGGGAATGTAATTTAGGGACGGAGGGAGTAGCAGTTTCCTTATAAGCATATACACATACACCTAGGAATTCTGGAAACCTAAAAGATTACTAACTAAGCCATACTAAAACGGGAAAAGATAGGAGCTAAAGACATTTGCAAAACAAAGAGTTACATGCCAAAATGAGTAATTTTGCCATTATATGACTAATATCATGTACACCATCAGAATACTTCATCAATTAAAGAAATAAAGTATTATAGTTTTCATAAAATTGTGCTAAGGCTTGGTTCTATTCACATTATTTTAACTTATATCATAAGTTCAGGAAAACTGATAAGGGTACTCAAGTTCAAATTACAGCTAAAATAATTTATAACAAGGTCAATAAGTTCAGATAGGTAAGCTATCAGTGAAAATGAATAGAACACACCCTATGTATTACTACCTCCGTTTCAAAATAGTTGAACCATTTTGACTTTGACACTATTCATGTAATAACTTCCACCACATGTTTTTTTAATACATAAAACGAGGAGTGGTTATATAGGATTAGCCTCACATGTATTCTATCAAAAACTTCTTAATTAAAAGAAAAAGAAAATCTAGAGAAATTAATGATCAAAATCATGCACCGGTAAACGTGAAAGTCAAAGTAGAATAACTATTAGATAATGGGCTAAATGGAAGTGGTGTTTTCTTAGGGAACCCCAGCAACTATCTAATAATTTTATAGTATAGTTTCTTGGGTTTTTTTTACAAAAAAATTAAAAAACTATTAGCCACGCATCAGCACCATTAGACATACAGAACACTACCCCCACTACCAGTAGCATGATCTACACAGGTTCTAGAAGTATAATGCCAAGGAATCAAGTTCTGTCTAGCTTAGGATTCAATGGTGAATAAAACTAGATTGAGGATTTAATTACAAAAGTGTTTCATGTAGAAGTGATGTTTAAATGGGTTTTATTGAATTATTCCTTATTAACAAATTAGTGTTTTATACGTAGTACAAATCAATGAATTTCACTAAATTCTTGTTGATTTAACCCAAGCAGACTTGAATCAGCCTTCATAAGATCTTGAAAACTATAATCAAGCCCATTTGAGAAATCAACCACAATATTTCAACCAATGTCAGATATAATTAAGAATTCTCTTTTCCGTTTGTTAAGGCAATGGTAAGAAATTTGAAAACTTTGAACCATAGTTACCACAAATAGCATAACACATCGCCAGATGGAACTGAATTCTGAAACAATCTGTATTGTCTTTAATTCCTTTACATTGTTGTCTTCTTTCCATTAATTCCACAGATAGGAAAACATTTAATGTAAGCATCCACCAAATACAGTCCATACAACAGCATTAACACAACAAAATATAAAACCATTAATTAGCACAGGGGGAAGAAATCAGATTGTCCATTTACCTCCAAGTCAGAGAACTCAAACCAAGGACAGCAATCCAAGATTTCACAGACAAAAACCACACTATCTCGCAAAAGAAACCCAGCATCTGGTTCTAGCATGTCAGAAACCTTCATGAACTGGAGAACAGAATTGTTCCAAGTCTTTGTACAGATAGAGGACTCCTTCCAAACAGTCTTGGCAGAGTTCTTCTGATTTACCACGGCCATCCTGTATCTAACCCAAAAATTCTTATCAGGATCACTTCCAGCTGATTGATCACTCTCTAGATATATGCATATGGTGTCGAAGGACTCATAAACACCTGCGCCATAAAATTTAAGCTATCAACTAATGACCATCAACCAAACAACAAAGAGCATGGAGCGGGAAACATTTTCATAAGATTATAGACTTACCAATACGTAGCTCACATCCACCAGCCTGAAAGAATTTGCTGAAGATTTTACGGGTTTCCATTATTTCCTTGAAGGACATGAAGTTTTCAACTTTCCAGGTAAAAGAACTTTTCTTCGCATTGCTATCATTCTCAGAAGCGTTCTCAGAGAATTCCTCCGTGATGGAGGTTTCCTTCAATATAAGAACCTCTGCTGAAAAAATAACGCTATCCTGCACAAGGAACCCTGAGTCTTGATCAAACAGGCTAGTAAGTGTAACAAATTCACGCCAGCCCCAATCCTTGGCAGCTTTGGAGTAGCGATTTTGAGATTCTTTTGTCACAGATTTTTCCTCCATCTTCTGGTTCACAACTGATAGTCTATGACTAACAAAGCAACTCCAATCATTGGAGGTATTTCGTGAATCCGTAACCTCAAGAAATACAGAAAGGTGACACGGAGGCTGAGACTGCCCTGATAGCACAAGAATGTAAGATTTTACAGGAATTGGGAAGAATATACCATCACAAATATCAGCACTTAATTATTTGAGGAATGAAACTTGAAATACCTACAAGGCCAGCAATATACACTTGCACCCCAGCCCCCTCCAAATAATGCAAAAGAACATGAATTGGGGGAATGGCACTTCAAATCACAGGTTCATAAGGTTGGGTCCATGACACTTTCCACTAAAAGTTTCGAATGTAAAACGAGTCATTAAATAACCATTTTCTCCTTACAATAGTCAATAAAATAAATTACTGATTGGGGAAATAAATAAAGCTTGCATCTTTTTGGCATAAGCTTAAGAGTAACAAACATAAACAAACTTTGAAGAATACTTGACATGAACTGGAATTAGAATACAGGAAAGGTTGAAAATCATGATCTGTCTACTAAATTCAAATACAACTTTAAGGCATAAGGTTTCCAACAAGACAAAGAGTGTCTTCATATGCATCATGAGCATAAATAACAGAAGATGTAGCTTGAGAAAAAATCAGTTGTGCAGATTAAAGATTCACATACCTCGGGGATATACAATAAGGCGACAGTCTCGATTGCCAATCTGAAACCTCCTGCTCTTAATGCAGAGCCCAGTTATCTTTCTTTTCTTCAGAAGGTCCTTCAATCTGGTAAAATTGTCAATCCTCCAAGTGAACTTCCCACTATGGCTATCAGACTTCCTCGAGCCGCCACCTCCTGCCCTCACTCCTAGAGCGGCCCCATTCTTAGAAAAACTACTAAACTCCTTAATAACGTGGAACGAAGTGCTGAAAACCGCGGTATCATCTACCAAAAACCCTGCATCCGGGCCAACAAAATCCAACATCTTCATATAATCATTCCATCCCAAGCTTGTATTATCCCCACTCTTATTGTCTGCTGCAAACCTCCCATACGAGTCCCTCTGCATATGATTCAACCCCTGCTTCTGATTCAACACCGACATCCTAAACAAACACCAACAACTCCTCTCCGACAGCAACACCGTCGTGCCACTACTCTTCTCCGTATCCTTACTCTCCAAACACATGGACAAATGCTCCACCCCATTGACCGAGCTCTGGTACACACTAATCCTCAAATTACACTCCCCAGCAGGAAACACCGGGCTCATAATCTTCTGCGTCTTAATCATCTCCTTAAACAAACTAAAATTATGAACTTTCCAAGTAAACTTTCCACTCAACACATCAGACGAAGACGGCCCGACATTCCCCAACCCGGAAATCCCCCCTCCTCCGCCACCACCCCCACATTGCACCTCATTATTATTACTACTACTACTATTACTACTATTATTATTATCCCTAGTAAAATTAACACTCTCATTAAGTATCAAAATATCCGCCATTATCAAAATAGAATCCCCATTAAACACAAACCCTCCTTTAGAATCAAGTATACAATTCGACGGGGTAAAATCACACCAACCATGCGATTTCTTCTTACTACTAAACCTATGCCAAGAATCCCTATGTATAGTTTTGGAATCATCCAACAAATTAACAACGGATAATCTATAACTAGTAAAACATTCCCATCTCGAAGAATTTGAAGGGGATTTAGTAGGGTCAACAATTTGCAGATAAATCGAAATATAACCAGGTAAAGCTTGAGAATCACCTTTAGGATAAACAAGGAGACGACAATCAAAACCTCCGACCTCAAAATACTTGCTCCAAAGTGCCCTAGCTTTGATTTTAGGGAAATTAGCGACGGTCCAACGACAAATTGCGGAGAAATCACCACGACGTTCAACGACGATCGATTCTTGGCCGCCGGTGGCGGTTGACGGCGCCGATAAATCTTCCGACGAAGACATCGCCGACGGAGGATCGGCGGTGGTCGGAGGAAGAGAGGAGAGAGAAACAGCTTCCGATGATGACGACATAGATGAAGAAGATGAGGTTTGTTGTTGTTGTTGGAGGTTTTGCAGCTGCTTCATTGCTATGGAATTTTTATTTCTTTCCTTTTTTAAAAATGAAAATAAATTTTGGGTGTTCTTGTTTCCTTTATTAGGTTTAGGTTTTAATTTGTCACCTTTTTTTATGTTCTTTTTTCTATATTTTTTTGTAGATTTTTTTTTAATGATTTTGGTTTTTGGGTGTGAGTGTTTATTAAATTTGAGGGATTTTTTTATTGGGGAAAAAGGTTCATGTGAGAGAGGGGTGGGGTGCATGATAATCTAATGGGCATATGATTTTTTTATCTTTAAATTATAATAATATTAATAATAATAATAATTATTATTATTATTATTATGGTTTAAATGGTGAATAGGAGATGAATTATAATTATGCTCATTATCCTGGGCCATTAGGTGCTTGCTTGCTAGTTGTTCCCACTTTGGTTGTAGTAAATAAGTCTGTACTCGCAAAATTTTAATAAGAATCGATTAGGTAAGAATATGGTCATCAATTCAATTATGTTAAGATTAAAAGGGTATATTTCACATACGGGTTTTCGATTTTATATTAATTCAAGTATATTGTGTTCAGTCAAGCCAATTCCGATCAATATAGAATTTTAGTTTTTAAACGTATAAACAACAAACATGTTTTTCCTAAATCGAAGTTGTATTATAAAAGTAAACATGAAGCAAAACAATTTATGACAACATCAACATAATATCTTCAAGCCAACATGCCAAAACAAGACTTAATGCAAAACTAGATTCCATAGGCAACAAGTACATTGAAATGAGTTGACTATTGAAAAAACTTCCAACTTCGTTTATGCACTTGTGCACGCAATAACTCGACTGTGCTTCATTTACTTTGATCGAATTCATACAAAACTCATTCAATAATACTACGTTTACTTAATGGTAGTGATGTAAATAAAGTTAGCTATTTGAATTTGTATAAATTACAGTAAACTATATTACAATCTATTTTAAATTCTATTCTATTCACATTAATAAAATAAAAAAGAATTTCAATTCATTAAAAATAAGTTTTAATCATAAAAATAATACTTATAAGGTGAATAGAATAAGGTTTTAATAGATCCATTTGAGATTTTTAGTCTTTAAAAAATTATAGTAAGTGGAACTAATATTTATATTTTTTTCAAATAAAAAAAGAAATTTATATTTTATTTATCTTAAAAGTGAAGCATGACGTTGAGATGGCCGAGTTGGTCTAAGGCGCCAGATTAAGGTTCTGGTCCGAAAGGGCGTGGGTTCAAATCCCACTCTCAACAATTTCTTTCTTTCTTTTTTTTTTTTTTTTTTTGGGTTTTTTCATTACAAAACATGCAAGGCCAGCATTTGTAACATCTTCTTCAAATCATTAGCAGCCCAACCCACAAAGCCCAATTACCATGACAACTTTGATGCACGTTTCTTTTGACAAATAAACCACCACTAATTTAGACTTCTTATGTCCAAAAAAAAAAAAAAAAAAAAAAAAGACTTCATATTTTGTACTTATGTTTCTTTTGACAAATAAACCACCACTAATTTAGACTTATTTCGTCAGGAAAAAAAATAGACTGCATATTTCGTACTCGTATATTTCATAATCATACCAAACATATAAGTATATAACTCATAGCGTATGAATGTATGAATCTATCTTCTTCTACGCTATATGAGTACTTGATTTGTTGGTAAAAAATTGTGCGGGGTTACAAAAAGTATTTAAAATTTTCAAATATGTTCAAAGCTACTCTTTGATCGGTGTCATTAATAAACAAGCGTGCGAATGTAGTGCCAAAATACTAGAGTCATGAGACATGTGTTCTATAAACATGACAAAAATTACTCTTTGATCGATGTAATTAATGTTTAATGCAATTCTAACGGGGGGAATATTATTTTCCATAAATAGTATAATATATGGTTTATATGTACCACAGTAACAGTATTTTGTATACATGTGCAAATCTGCAATATGCAACAATAATATTTGGTAAATTTTGAAAACAATCGTAACACTACAGGTCTACAAGTTAATACGAGCCTATTAGTGTGATATTATTATCCCAAAGCCTTATCCCGTAAGGATTTACTTTGTTGTAGGACAAAAGTCCAACCTAGGGCTGACAATGGATCGAAGGTGGATCGGGTGGAGCTTAATCCACCTCCATTTGCCAACGATCCATTCGTCATCCATCCTATCCATCACCATTTAATTCTTCATCCACATCCAATCTATCCATCATCCGCAGATGAATCGGGTGAATAACGGGTGAAATAAAATACACCATCCTTTAGTCATAATACTAATATACATAAACTAATAATTTACTAAATAGTTGACAAAATCTTTAAATTTTCCAACATTCACACTATTATACGAAGTTTAACTTATATTACTAGTATACATGAAGTATATACTTATGTAGTATTATAAATAGGTAACAAAATATTTGAAATTTAGTAAAAAATATAAGTGGATGGATGGATGGGTCGGGTGATGGATGGATGAAGCTCCACCCGAATCCGACCCGACAATCACCCGACCCATCCATCATCCATGTAAAATTCGTGTTTTTTCGGGGTTTCATCCATTATTTGATCGGATCAGGTGGTTCGATTATCCATGAGTTCGGGTGAAATTGCCAGCCCTAATCCTACCCAAAAAACCTTTACTAGGTTGAGATGTTGCGGTATTACCCATATAAGCTAAGGAAAGTTTTGTTCTCCTCAACTTTTAATGTGGAAGCATTATAAAGGTACAATAGGACACCCAAATGGGCCCCAACTATGATACCATATGACAATAGCTATTGTTTCGGCAAAAAATGAGCTAACTGGGCCTTGGAGGGCTCCTTGTGGACCTCAAATTTGGACCTTGAAAGGACTTGCAAAATGAACACCAAGCCCCGGGGGAGGACCCCGAGGTGAAGCTTCCGACGCCCAAGTTAATAGCCAAACAATGCATATTTTGAGGAGTTTAGGGGAGAGAGAGTGGAGGAGTATGGTCATCTTAGTGTAAGAGTGAGATCCTTTACCTATGGTCCCTTGAGGGATATTTATAGTAGTACATGAGTGTGTTTTGTGAGCCTTAGTAGTACATATGAAGGCTGTTATAAAGCCATATTAATGCATTTGACTAATTTGGGGCCTTTTATACCTTTTTATGTCCTTTGGACTTATATGGGTAGAATTACCCTAGACTAAAATGGGTATGACCATTTTAGTACTAAAACAACTATTAACTCGCATATTCATGTTTCATGTATACATGTTGGTGTTTAAAAATAGTACTCGTAAGTAGTAATTTATAACTAACAACAACAATAATACATCTTTAATTTTACACTTAGCTCGTATGTGCAGAACATCAAAATTATATAGAGAACCACTCCGTAACGTGATTTGCCTGGAGTACTTCTTGTTGCTTATAATTTGTACTTGGCATATATACTTTCCTAATTGAGACAATTTTATTGAGTATAATTCCAAGATTGTTGGACAATTGTAGCATCTTCAATTTACATTTAGCATAAGTATGTGTTTTTTGAGCATATATTCAATTTTCATATGCTTTTCGTAACAAAGGACAATGACATAATTTAAGAAAAGTATAGGTAGATAAATTTTAGCATATAATATAACTATATAAGGTACTGTAACATATATTCTTCTTGCATCAACTCTTGCTTAATAACTTCTCTAATATTGTTTGCGTTTTTCCTTCGTTCTTTTGAATTTCCGCGGTCTATGACCATGGCCGTTGATGAGCTACAAACAAAACTATACCGCGCCCTCTGCAACAATCACAACGACGAGGTCTTTGACCTTTGCAAAAAAGCACCTGATCATTCGTTACATTATTGCACCATAAACAATTCCACGGTGCTACACTTAGCATGTTACTCCAAGAAGTTTGAGTTAGCTAATAAACTTTTAGATGGTTTGCCTAAGAATTCTCTCAATGTACTTATTGAACGAACAAATGCTTGGGGAGACACCATACTTCATGACGCGTCCACATCTAACCAAGGACTTGAATTGGTTAGGAAGATGTTGCACAAAGTTCCTGACTTGATACAAGCGCGTAACAAATGTGGTGAGTCTTGTATCTTCCGAGCTACTCGCTATGGAAGGAGGAAAATCTTTGAGTACCTTGCTGAGGAGGTAGATAAATTTTGTGAATTGAACAAAGAATTTACACATCTATACTTCTTCCAAAGAGACGATGGCACCACCATTCTTCACATGGCTATCCTCACAAGAAACTTTGGTGAGTTTATTAAATATTTTTTTCCGGCTTTATCAATAAATAATAACCATCTCTAATAAATTAAATATGTGGTTTACAGATCTATCATCTATGTTAGTATTGTAGATGTCGCATGACTAATTATTAATGTAACAAACAGATATGGCGCTTATGATAGCAAGAAAATATCCCTATCTTTGTGGTATACGAGCTCAAAATATGACTGCTCTTCAAATTCTTGCTTGTACTCCAGCAGCATTCAAAAGTGGAACAGAATTTGGGTTCATAAAGGAACTTCTTTACTCTAGTATGTATTTTGAGCTCTTTTTTCTGTACATATGGATTTATATTACAATTAGTTGAGATTTTTGGAACATTAATAGCTTTTAAAACTTATAAATTTTGGTTTGTAGAAGGTAATAATGAAATATACTTTTTTTTAGGTGTCTCAATTGATGAAAAAGGCACAATCAAAGAAGCAAACATAATCCTAAAAGCCTTTGGATACACATTAAGCATCGGTTAGTAAGATATGACTGATAATACAGTACAAAGTATTTATTACATCTGTCAATTTTTAGTTGTAACAAAGTGGTATTAATTATTTGTGAGATATAAAAAAAAATTTATTGCAATTTGCAATAAAAAATTAACGAAGGTAATAGCTTGTTATATTGATCGAGTCATTTGTACTATTTGACTATATATGTAGGTAAATCATGCTGGATATTACCTATGATAGAAGAAATCAAAGAGGTGAAAAGAGGGCACAAGGATGCGCTAGATCTTGCCAAGATTTTGATTCAACACGACACATCTTGGAAGGACACGCACGAGCCACGAGCTGAGGTTACTCCCGTTATCATGGGTGTCATTCCTATAATTGATGACGACTCTAGAGAAGACGACCAACAACAACATGATCAGTACTTTGACATAGAAAGAGGGGAAACAATTTATAGAGGCGGTGTTTCGGACAGTGATGAAGCTCCATTGCTTTTGGCGGCTAGGAAAGGATGTATTGAGATCGTCGCAGAGATACTAGACATGTATCCACAGGCAGTGAACTATATAAATCATAATCAAGAAAATGTGTTACATGTAGCTGTCAAAAGTCGAAACATGTCAATTTTTAAGCTAGTTGAACAACAATTTGCACCTCATATAGGCTTACTTGGAGCTGTTGATAACAAAAACAACTCCATCTTACACATGGTTGGATGCCCACGGGATGTTCTTCCGGGTACCAAGATGAAAAGTCCCGTGCTACAATTGTCGGATGACTTGCTGTTGCTAGAGGTACAATATTATTATATGCAACATCATTACCTACCTTTCATACTTCGTATTTTTTTAATATAACACTAAAATACTTCTATTATTCCAGTCATAACGTTTGTAGGACTAGTCATTTGCAACTTTTTAATGCCCTAAACAATTTGATACAAGCTAAGTGCAATGACTAGTCCTACAAACGTTGTTGATTGAAGTACTTGAAGTTAGCTGAAAAGGAGCTGAAATTGATAAAGTTAACTGAACTGACTAGTTACGTGTCTCACTTTTTATTGTTTCCTTATTGTTTTAATTTACTGTGACTATATTATATGCAACGTTGAAAAGGAGCCAAAACTAATAAGTTAACTGAACTGACTAGTTACGTGTCTCATGTTTTGTTGTGACATTATATGGAGTACTTAGAAAATACTTGTCCAAGCTACCTAGTGAACCACCGCAACGATCAAATGATGACCGCTGATGAACTATTCGCCCTGAACAACGAAAAACTTCGTATCGAGGCCAAGGACTGGCTAAAACGTACAGCAGAGCACAACCACCGTGGTCATCATCCTAATTGCCACAGTCGCCTTTGCTGCAGCTTACACAATACCCGGCGGTCCAAATCAATCTACAGGCTACCCTCTACTCATAGGGCTCCCATTCTTCCTAGTCTTTACCGTGACTGATGTACTCTCCCTTGGTTTCGCCTTGACAGCAGTCATCGTATTTCTGGCTATACTGACGTCGTCTTATCAGTTAAAAGACTTTCGACGATCACTCCCGCAGAAATTGCTGCTGGGTTTTACTTTACTGTTTTTATCAGTGACAATGATGATGGTAGCATTCGCAGCAACAATTCTTCTAATGGTAAATACAAAAGAACGATGGACTAAAACTGCACTTTATATTGTTGCTTTTTTTCCTATTTGTATCTTTATGTTATCTTATATTCCTCTCTACATAAATCTTGTTAAGACTCTTAATTACTGGGTTAAGAAGATTGGTAAGTCTCTTCCTAGATTCGCCTGCGTTTCGAGGCCTGCTCGGCATACTTCTTTGAGGAGGGTGTGATTTTCATCTTCTATAAGCAATCTATATAGAGTTATTGTATATTTGTATGTAATGCTCTTGCGTTTTTTTTTACTAATATTGCATGTATATCAATCATATTGTATTAAATGTTTAATAAAGAGTTGCAATGTGTTGTCAAGTTATGCGATCTACTTGCATTCCTTTGATCAACATTTTATGCACTAGAAAAGATTAAAAAAAAGAAAAAAAAACATATATACAGTGTATTTTACGTGATTCTTCTCAGATTTTTAATTAAAATATACATTTTAATCGAGCTCTTGAAATTGTAATTATTTTTCTTGGAAATTTAATTTTCGTATTTTTTTTTATCATCTTATGTCTCACTGTCACACGCTTTATTCTACTGTTATTATTGATTTACGTTGTCACAATAATTGCAACCAAATTAAAGGAATAACTTCATCCAAATCAAAGAAATAAAGGGAATATGTAATTTTGGTGGCCAAAACAAAGGAACTTAGTGTCATCTCAATCATCCAGCTATTTTGAGAGTAATACACACAAAGTCTTCCAGGAGAGTCTTGTGGAACCAAAAAGAGAGTCCAATAATAGAATGCTTTTTCAAGGCATTTGTTTTAAGTCTGATGTTTACCAATTTCTTGCAAAAGTCAATTGGTATTTTAATTTTGATTTGTCATTTCTTTTAGTCATTATCACTATTCTTATACATAATCATCTGTTCTTTTGCGTACATAATCTTAGAGGCTTAGAATAATCTATGATCACTGTAAAGAATAATTAGGGTAAAATCGAAACTTAATTCGTGCCCTTAGTACTTATGAAGGGCCTTTAATCTATTACCAACCATTTGGATCGACACCTAGGACTGAGCAAAACTATCTGAAAATTTGAAAATCCGATGATCCGATCCGCATCCGATCCGAAAATTATGGATACCCGATCCGAATTTGATTTCGGATCGGATATCCGATCCGGATAAATCGGATATCGGATCGGATATCGGATATCAAAAATTTAAATTTCGGATATCCGATATCCGAAAAAAGTCGGATATCGGATATCAAATATCGGATATCCGAGCCGATATCCGAAATGCTACCCAAAAATCGCTACATCCAGCAGACCAGCAAACCCACATACCCCCAGAAGCCCAAATACCCCCCAAAGGCCCAAATACCCTAACAAGAAACCCTAAAGTCCTAAACCATTCCTTCAACCCACCTCACCGCCCTTTTCTCTCTCCTCTCTTCTCCTTCTCTGATCTTTCATTCTCCATTTCTCCTCTCTCCTCTATTCTCGTTCAACAGCCTTGAGCCTTCCCCCTCCTCCCGGTGGTCAACTCCCACCCCTACTGTCGTACTGCGCCGCCCTTTCCCACCAGCAACAAAAACCCAAATCGACCCCTTCCAACCACCTTAACCTGCAACCGTAATCCTCATTGCGCTCCTAAATCGACGGCGTCTCCTCTCATATCTCAGTCCCAAATCGACGGTGGCTTCTCCAATTTGATGGTGGTAGCGGCGGCTACTCTCTTCACCTCACAGCTTCTTCCACTTTTCGCTCTTCTCACAATTTCATTTTTTTGTTCTTCATTCTTGTCTGTTGATTTCAATAAGTGTATTTTAAGTATAATATAGGCTGATTATTTTTTTGCCTTATATTGTTGATTTTAATTAGTTGATTCTAAGTTATTGCTCATCAATTTCTAGTTGTCTTTAGATTCTGAATTTTGTATGTTGAAATTTGATTTTTGTGGTTTAATATTTTGTAATTTGTGGTTAATATTCTGCAAAAGAAAGGATCAATACTAATGAAAGGATCGGATACTAGATATCCGACGTATCCGATCCGAAAATTTCGGATATCCGAAGCTTTCGGATCGGATATCGGATTTCAAATATCCTAATTTTCGGATACGGATATCCGATCCGAAAACCATTTTCGGATCGGATATCCGATCCGTGCTCACCCCTATCGACACCTAAACTTGGACTGCTTTATAAAAATATTACTATCTTAATTTCATAATAATCGCACTACTTTGATTGTCACATATGTTAAGGCACAACTTTAACCATTAATATTTGTAACTATATGTTATTGAGAAGTAGTAAATTTATTTTGGTGTATAGAGAGTTACAAGGACAAATGATATATGTGTAGATAGGATTTGATTCTAGGTTGCATCACCACCCTAAAAACTTTAACCAACTAAGCTAATTGGTCATACAAAAATCGCTGATAGAATATTGGCCAAGTTGCTTGATCGCTTAGAGAGTACTGCATTTTGATGAATATATGAGAGATTATTAGAGATATTTAAAAAAAAAAATGCTCCAATCCGTAGAAAAATAAAGCACAAGCATGAATATTGAATACTCTAATATCACATGTAAACGAAAAGTGTTAAAATAAAAACAACGCAAACTATTGGGTGCATCCAGCCGCATTCAACCGTTGAGTATAGATGCTTAAAAAGCTTATTGTAATTTAATGTGTAATTAAGATATACAAGTATATATTAAGACATTAAGTAGTTTAGTTGATTAATTATATATTAGGGATGATACTCGAGAACCAAAGTCAATTCTCATTATCTATAACTCTATAAGTGTGTCCTTCCATCTTAATGTAGAAAATAAAGTTAATAGAAAAAATCGTGTAACACATTTACTCTTTAATTATACTATTCCCAAGATGTCTGGCCTATGATTGTTATGGCTTATGTTGGAAGATGTCACAACGAGAATTTCTCTCTTTATCAAAAGATGAGGCCTTAGAGGAATCTATTCCAAGACCAATCATATATACAATATACTTATGTTATTTCAAATTTATTCACAAATTTTGTGTTAGTGATTTTATTCATCGTCCAATATATATAATGCGCTAAGATCTTAATTCTTAATAGAGCATATACTTTGTACTATTTTCTTGGCAATTAATCTTGAAGCATAAGGTAATAAGGTAATAATGTCCAAATAAAGCTCTCAAGTTGTGATTCTATTTCTACTATCTTGTAGGAGTATCTCTTTTAGGCCAACTTAATAAAAAATGGGAATTTGCTTTTGATCAATGGATAAGTGACTGGGGTACACTTTTATACTTCTTTCAATTCTTTGTACGTTTGTCAATACATAACTTAATTATATAATAGATAACCTCAACTACTATTAAGTTAAAATAATTTTTTAAAAAAATTGTCATAGTATTTCCTAAAATAAATTAGTTTAACTTAATTATAAATCATTAATGATAAAAGAGTATAAAAGCTGAAGCGTTGCAGTTATATATATACGAAATTTTTTAAGATTTGCAACTATATATATATGAAATTTCTGAAGATTAAAAACTGAAAGGTCTCCGACTCTCCGTATTCATATGCTGTGTTGGTTTTTTCTTTTTTCTTTTCTTTTTGGTATTACGACAATTTCTTAATTGATTAAGAACTGTAAAAAGATATCAATATTACATTGTATATGTAGTTTACATGTGACAATTTTATAGTAATGGTATTCCACGAATTTAAATTGACCCATTAAAGTGAAATAAACTCCATCATTTTAAGAGCGCGATACAAAGTGTTGTTGTAATGGACACACTTATCTACAAGTATATGATATGATAAAGTTACACTAGTACTTGTATGTTAGTTGTATAGTCATATTAGAGATTGTGAACACGAACTTACCTTTAACTTTGTTGAGAAGTTGAGACAAGAGGAATATATACCAAGACTATGAAAAAAAAAACCTAACATCAATTCTATTAACCAGTAAATAGGATCAAGAATAATTAACACGAATTGACCTACGTGGTTTACTACTCTTAAGAAAATCCTATATATGTATTTTCAAGCTAAGATTATTGGATAAGTATAGCATTCGATTAGCATGCATCCTCTGTTGCCATCCAAAGAGAGTTTGATTTTTAAAAAATTAAAGAAAACATGTTGTACTTTGTACTCCTTATTAACTTGAATAATCTTAATTGACCAAGTGAAAGGCACAATATTATTTTATAAGTGCAAGGAAATCTAAAGCACGTAAAGGCATCTAATTAAAAACTACAGAAATCAATGATTGAAGCAAACTATGGATCCTTCACATTCATCTCAGCATCTCACAATCTATATATTATACAGTATGTTCGGAATAGGTTATCACGTTAAAAAATAATAAAAGTTGTGAATTGTTAGTTTCTAATTAAAAAAAATGTACCAATATGATCTGAATAAATGAAACGTTTCTTAAAAAAATAAATGTATATCATGAGTAAACTTTATTATAATATGGCTTTATAAACATGACTATTATTTATAAAAAAAAAAAGGGAAAAGGGAATATTTTTTATTTTGAAAAAGTAAACTTCCTTTGGCGTATGTAGTTCGGCCCTAAAAAAAGTTCTACTGTATTAAATAGTGTGAAGTTGGTTGCCTATAAATTAACTCCATATCTTGAGGTTTGAGTAGAGCCATATCCTTGCTTCCCCTCATCCAAATTCCAATCTCTTTGGCCTATCATCATGGCGGTTGAAGGTCCAAGCCAAAATGATAAGCTAACAGCCAGGATTACCTACGCCCTTAGTCATGATATGAATGACGAGGTTATAGAGCTTTGCAAAAACACTAGAGCTGGTCCGTTGTATCATATGACCTTGCACAAATCAACCGTGCTTCAAATGGCATGCTACCTTAAAAACTTTGATTTAGCAGATAAACTTTTGGATATAGTTTTTGATGATACGTTGTCTAAGGATGATCTCTTCGACAAACTATCTACACTAGATAATGCTTGGGGATGCACGGTGCTCCATGACGCAGCCACCTCCAACAAAGGAATTCCATTTATTGAGAAGCTGTTGAACAAAGTACCTCAACTGCTAGAGGTAAGTAATACTTGGGGTGAGTCTCCTCTTCTTGAGGCTATCCGCTTTGGCAGGAGACGTATGTACGCATATCTAGTACACAAAGTTGACGAGTATTGTCAATCACACAACTATGGATGGCATGAACACCTCCACTTCTTAAAACGCAATGATAACATGACCATTCTTCACATGGCTATCCTCACAAGAAAATTTGGTCAGTTTCTTAAGATCTTTATCAAAATCAATCATCCTTTTTATGCTTCCTTACGTTATATATATGGATGTTAGTCTGTTAGGATCATTATATGTTTTGACGTTCAATGATATTATATTATAAGATTCCGAGACCTTAAACTTGTAAACTGTTATTTGTAGATGTTGCGCTTGATATAGCTGAGAGATATCCAGCGCTATATAATGAAAAAGATGGTCATAAAATGACTGCTCTTCAAATGCTTGCGCGCAGTCCAACAGCATTCAAAAGTGGAACTAAATTAGGACCTCTACAAACGCTTATCTACTCAGGTATATATGTAGCGCACCATCTTTCTTTATCAAAAATTATTGCAAGAATGTCATGTTTGGCCTAAAAAAAAATCTATCACAGGTTTGTCTTCTCCGTCTGTGGTAACAAGTATTGTCGAATTTTTAGCTCTATGAGAGCAAAAACTGTTTGATTACTGATTAAGTGATTAGTGAAGACGTTACTCATCCATTGCATGATCTTAGTCCACTCCATACCCCGTAGTTTATTTTTAGTCATGTAAAGCTATATCTTCATATGTTTGCTTTTTTTTTTTTCATTTACAGTTGTTTCAACTGATAATCAAGACACAAGTGGAAAAGACACAACCGGAGAGGTTGGCATAATCCGAAAAGCTACTAATATTATATCAGGTAGCAACTGTAAGTACAAGATTTGTTAGTGCGTATGAGTCTATACTACCTGTTACAATGGCTTATAGTTTACTGCTGTATAGTCTTAGGCTGCAAATTTCCCATGATAGAAGAAGTTAGAAAGCTGAAGAAGGGCAACGAGGATGCGCTAAAGCTTGCCCAAAAGTTGATTGAATCAGATACTTCTTGGAAGAGCACACTTATGCCAAATACGCTAACTCCTGCTATTAGACGCCCAAGGCCAGGTCTAATGTGGAAAGTAGCTCACGACATCACCAAATCAGATGACAAATCTGGAGAAGAGGGTCATTCAAATAAGTCTGGAGATGAGGGTCATTCAAAGGAGCCACCTACAGGTCATGACGATATGCATTCATCAAACAAAACAAATCCAGAAAATAGTATAGGCGACGATGAAGCTCCATTACATTTGGCAGCTAAGAAAGGTTGTATTGAGATTGTCGAAAAGATACTGGAAACTTACCCTCAGGCTGTGGACTACTTAAATCGTAATCAAGAAAATTTGTTCCATGTTGCAATCAGGAGTCGCAACCAAGAGATTCTCAACATTGTTACTGAGAAAAAACTTTTCAGGAGGGGCCAATTAACAGCCGTAGACAAACACTTTAACACAATTATGCACAAGGTTGGTCACAAGTCATCCATTCTAGGGAAAACTAATGAGGATACAAAGAAAAGTGTAGAGTTAACAACCGAAGAAGAAATTCTTATGGACACAAAAATCAAAACTCCATTGCAACAATTGTCTGATGAATTGAATTTATTAGAGGTAATTATCATATTTATATGTTCTACTGTTCTTAAACTTGGATCGGAGTTTTATGAATTATATGATATGTCTATGTGTATATACAGACATTGGAAGATCTTTGTCCAAATTTCCTGATCAATCACAGGAATGAGGATAATTTGACTGCCCGGGAATTGTTTGCCAAGACGAATGCAGAGCTTCGTGAGAAGGCCAAAGACTTTTTGAAGCAAACTGCAGAGCACTGTACAGTGGTAACCATTCTTATAGCCACAGTTGCCTTTGCTGCTGCGTATACAGTACCGGGAGGTCCAGATGAACGTACAGGCCTCCCGGTCCTCCTTGGGCATCCTTTATTCCTTGTATTCACGGTAACTGATGTTCTTTCACTTGGATTCGGGTTAACAGCAGTGGTAATCTTTCTCACGATACTTACCTCACAATTTCGGTTGAAAGACTTCCAAAGAACTCTTCCTCAAAGACTGCTACTGGGCTTGACCCTCCTCTTCCTGTCAGTGTCAATGATGATGGTATCCTTCGCAGCTACTATTATTCTCACCATCAACTCCAAGGAGCATTGGACCAAGATTGCACTATATATAGTTGCTTTCTTCCCCGTAATAATCTTTCTGCTATCCTATATTCCCTTCTACAAAGAACTTCTTCACATTTTAAAGCACTGCATTTTAAGGTTTGGTAACGCTCTTCCTAAGTCTAGGTGCGCAGAAGATCCTAAAGATAAAGATGCTCCATTGAGCAAGATCGTGTGACTTTGAACCCTCAAGCAGTATGATTTCTGCAGTGTGGTGCCTCTCAGCTCACTCAGTTCAGTTTTTTGTATTCTTTAGCATCAAAGTGTTGTTGTTGTAATCATTTACCTTTGTTTAATTTCCCCCCTATCATATTTTCCACTACTGTCATATATATGGGCGTGAAGCGTGTTTAGTTCTTCCATCTTTGGCTATATATGGTACTAATTAATGTAATAACGCAGTGATGAATAAACAGCAACATTATGTATGATCAAAGGTTGTTATGTTGTGTGATTCTACATGCTTACATATACCTTCATTCAGGCTTCAACTCTCTCTTGTAAAAGCATATCTAATAGTGCATTGATACTAAAGAGGAACTGGATGGATTGGAAGTGACAGGAATTAGAAACACTTTTGATCATAACATGTCTACAATTTATTGCATAGCCTATAAGCCAAGCTCACAAAGTTACAACTTACGAGTAATCTAGTACACATCGTATAGTGTTTATCAAAAAACTTATCATAACTCATAAGACCTCATTTTTAGGAGGAATCGAGTTTACAAAAATACTTATCATTAGACCTCATGTTCGATCAGAAGGTGTTGGGTTCGTTTATTAAAAAAGACTTAAGCCCTCGTATTCAGAAGCTTTTAAAGCATATATAATGATAAGTTGATCTCCTTGTTCATCATATCCTTTTATCAAGACCATTCTAATTTAACTCATGTAGTTAATCTCAAAGAAAACAGAGGAAGTACTCTGTACATAGTAAGCTGGGTTAGGGACTTAGGGTTTATAAAATCATAATTTGTCAATGAAAAAAGTTTGATTTTCTCCCAAATCAATTATTTACTTTATTTTCAACAGAATAAACAATCCTACTTTACATATCATTGGTTTTTTATTCAAAATACTCCAACTCACTAATAATAGGAATCAACCAGCAAACTAAAAACCTTAAACATAATTTTAGCTTAATCAACAATTAAACTAAAAACAAATATTCCCAAACTTCAACTCAAATCTTATACTGTATCAAATATTCAATACCCAAGATTAAAACCACCAAAATCCCCTCAAAATTCATTAATTATCTTAATTTTACTATCAATTAAAACATAAAATTAACAATTCAACAAAAACTTCCAAAATTTAACCAAGTATAATGGAGAGAGAAAGAAGCATACGGCCAAGTGAATCGTAGGACATACAAAGAACAGAATTTTCCGCGCAAATGTGCCGCTGTATACTCCGCCAGTACCACCGTTCCTCGAGCTGCCATTGGCGTACAATATCCCCATTTTATGGATTAAAAAAATGGAGAAGATTTAATTGATTGAAGAATTTATTGTTTTGATTTGGTAAGGTGGGATTATTGAGAAAGAGAAGAAATTGATGAAATTTGCAAGTGAAGAACAGAGGTGAGAGTGAGAAATTTGATTTGGGGGTGTTTTGATTGAAGATTTTGCTAATTTGGATGTGAGCATGTTATTGCTACTGCGTACGGATTTGCTTGTAATCTTGTATGTATATCATACTAGATGAAATCCGTTTGTTTCAATTTTTTAAAATAATTTTTATTATTTAGGGTCCGTTTGTCATCGCTGTGGTTTTCTGTTTTTTGGTTTTTTGTTTTTTAAAAGTATATTACATATGTTACATAATGGATCAAAAAATATTTAGACTTATTAAAATCATGATAATTTTGAAACTGACAACAAAAAAGTAAAAACACCTTTTTCTTGTTTCCTGTTTTTGGTTTTTATTTTTCAAAAAAACAGAAAACTGAAAACAAAAAATGATGCCAAACAAGCCCTTATCTATTAGCTAAAATTTATTACTCCATCCGTCCCTTTATTACATTTCTGTATTCCTTTTTGGGGTGATCAAAATTAAATGCATGTTTCTATATATAGGTTGTACTTTTTGCCAATATTATTCTTGTTTTGATGATTTGTCATCATTTTTCCTTTTCTTTTTTGTACTTTACATCAATTCCCAATACTTTCTCTTTCATAATTCTCAACCACCTTTTTTCTTTCTCTCTATCTCTCTCTAACCCTACATGCATATTTGTACTCCCAATTTTTAGTTTTAAGGAATCTTTAACTTTTTTAATTCTTGTGCAAATTGAGAAATAGACATGTAATAAAAGGACGGAGGGAGTACATTTTTACTATCGAATGATAATATTTTATATTTAATTGATTTAAACTTAAAATTTTATTTGCTAATTTATGGTATTTGAATTATTTAATCCTTTAAAAGAACTTAGTAATCTCTTATTTAATTGGCTACAACTAAAATTTATAATGACGTGTTAAGAAAATGAATTAAATCCACACTCTAAAAACTCGGAAAAAATCCTAGAGGCTTGAACATCGACATTCACCGCCGTTTGGCTTCAACTCCATTTATCCTCTTCATCCAAAATAAATCCATTTAAAATCTGAAATCCAACATTCCAACCCTAAATAATTATTGAAAAACTCCCAATCCCAATCTCATCTCTCAAAACTTACTCCAGATTCCAATTTCTCCATTAAAATTATTATTTGACAAATTTAATAATTGAATTGAAATGGCTAAAATGATTAGGCATAATACTTTGGCGGTGGAGGTTCATCGGCGGCGGACACATCTCCTAGCAATGGTAGGGAGTTGTTCTCTTTAAAAATCTGGAATTACTTGAAGTAGCGGTATCATCACCAAACCGTGGAAAAAAAAAACAAAGCGATGACGTGGACAGTATAGTGGAAAATTATAAAAAAAAAAAAAAGTGTCTGTATTTTGAAAATTAGATAAAAAGACAATATTATTTAGGGAAAGAGCTTCAATAATTGCAACAAATTGAAGGAATAATTTTAACCAATTTAAAGAAACAAATTAAAGGGAATATGTAATTTTCATGGCCAAAACAAATTAAAAAAAAAAAAAAAGAGAGAAAGAAAGAGAGAAAGAAGGAAGTAGGGAACCTAGTGTCATCTCAAATTCTCAATCATCCAGCTATGAAGTTCAACTTTATTTTAAGAGTATACACATAAAAGCTTCCAGGAGAGTCTTGTGGAACCAATCAAAAAAGAGAGTCCAATAGTAGAATGCTTTTCCAGGGCATTTGTTTTAAGTCTGATTTTTACCAATATATCTTGCAAAAGTCATCAACTGATATTTTAGATTTGTCATTTTCTTTCTTTCTTTTTTTTTTTCAGAAACATTATTTCTCATTTTCTTTCTGCTCCTATATATCCATAACTATTCTGAATTTCTGATACATAATCAATTAAATTAATCATTTTTTTCGGCAATCAATTATTCATTATTTATTTTGCGTACATAACGTTAAAGAGTTAAAGAGAATAACCTATGATCAATTTAAAGAATTAAGAATGATTAGGGTAATAATTTGTGCCCTTAGACCTTAGTATGTCATAAAACATTGTAAACTATGTTATTACAATGAATTCCTAAAAACATAAAAATGAACGCCTAAAAATCAATTTTAATAGACCAAACATAAATGGGTTTACATTTTACTTAATGGAACTGAATAATTAAAAAAAAAAAAAAAAAAAAAAAAAACATTGTCTAATACCGAAATAATAAATCGCTGAATAGTTTTTTTTTTTTTTAGAGAGAGAGAGAGCAACAAGGGCAATGCGCCAATACAAATGATATAATATACAACTAGACATAATTTGATTTCATACTATATCACCCCCCTCAAGACTTTAACCATCACCCCCCTTATGACTTTAACCAACGAACTAAGCTAATTAATGATCCACAATTTCACTAATAGAGTTAATGGTTTCAGTATTCACGTGTATTGGTATTGGACTAGTTGCTTGATCGCTTATAGAGTAATGCATGCATGTGATGAACTGATGAATAAGGAAGAGTAAAATTAAATAGTTTTTTTTTTCTCCATACTCCGATCTGTAGAAAACTAAACACTACTAGGAAATCCGTCTTTTATGGACGCTTTTTAGGCTTTTTTTCGACGCTAAAAAGCGTCGAAAATTTATTTCTCGACGCTGTAAAAAAGCGTCGAGAAATAGTGAGTCGAGAAAATTCGGTGTCACAAAAAAGTGTCGCAAATTTCGACGCTATAATTTGTCCAAATTTTTATACGAAGCGTCGAAATTACAATAGTTGGCGCACTTTCTCAAATTTAGTGACGCTTTTTTATGTCTAGAATCTTATTATTGGCGACGCTTTTTTGTGTCCAGAATTTCATATAATCTATGTTTTAGTAATTTGGCGACGCTTTTTTCTGTCTATATTTTTTTGGCTAAGAAGTTCTTCTCTTCTCCATATTCTTTATAAAAAGATCTAGAATATATCAACCAAAAAAAATATTTCATATCGAAACTTGTATTACCAATATATACACAGCACAATCAGGCCAATTTTTTTTTTCTTATTCCATATTAAAATATTACAGTACTTGTACAATATCTCATAGTCATGAGTTCTCGATTACAAAAGATTTGATTCCAACTTATATATACTTCATTCGTGACTAGTTGTAGTGGAACAAATTTACTCATTTCTTCACAAAAAAAACTTCATTAAATTTCCAACTTTGCTGCTCCTTAATCTACTTGCATTGCAAGGAAAGTTCACATTGTGACCAATTGTTCGCCTTGAATTCACAACACATCCTTTGATCATTAGCAGGAGCAAATATAGCAAGGTGGAGCGACAGCAGATTTGACGAAATTAAACTATGGTTGTGGTATTCCTCTCGTTCGCAATCTGCAAGTAACTCAGCATCATTGATAGTAGATTATGTAGAAGCATATAAACCGTTTGAATAAATCAGAATCACAACACATAAAAACTGCAACGAGCAAATGCAAAAGATACAATTCTTTTGAATGGAGTGAGGGAAGCTAGGGGGATAACAGAGGAAAAGTAATATTTTCAGTTTTTCAGACCTGAAACTTCAGTAGGGCCAGTCACTTGTAACCATGTATGAGTTAACAAAGTTTTAGATAAACCTGTATAAAGTAGACAGGAAAACACACAACTCAATAGAAAATGGTAGTTAAAATATAATAGATATCACTAGCTTCAGAGCAACCATAGGGGCATGTAGCGCTTAAACCCCTCTTACACGGAAAATCAATTCAAGGCATATTATTTGTTGAATCTTCTTACTTAAACATGTCATATATAACATATAATGGACATGGGATTGCATCAACCAAATCATATAGTTCAATATTCAGTCCAATTCATTGTTTGAAATCAAATTCCAGCCATCAACTGAATCCAAAGTCAAATATAACTAGAAACAATTCTAAACTTATGCTTGTTGTAGACGTAAATCTTCCATCTAAAAATTCAACCCAAGTCTTATAAGATTTGAGTAGTATTACAACAGAAATTCAAATCGTAACAATATTGCAGGGAATAAAGGTTGGAACTTACTCCTGCTTGATTATAGTATGTTACGGAGTAATGCCAAGATCTTCATTTCACTTTCTTGTGCAATATGTAGTATGGAAATTGTCTTGCGTCTAATTCAAATCTTCTAAACTATTTCATTGATGGAGCTCACTGAAAATCCATTGGGAAAATTAATAAAGACATCATAGTTAATACGAAGTACATATTATCTTTTAATGACACATAACTCAAAGAAGACAAAGTATAGACCTTGTTGTCTATACGCGAAGGAGAACCTGCACAAGAAAATTACTGATTAGAAATAGGCCAGCATTGCCAGAGTGATTATAGAAGTAAACTAACTCAATTCGGTAATAAAATTTCTTAGTCAAAGCTTTAGCCCAATTTGTTAAGTCACCAAATTAAATTTATAGTCTAAATAATAACAATGGCCTTTTGACCACATTCTTGTCTAATAGTATAATGCAATAAAATCGGCCTTAACGTCAACATTACTAAGCAGAAACTAAGTTCTAGGCAAATTGATCACAAAATCTTCACTCCAAAATAAAAAAATTTGCCTTCATGAACCTGAGAAATTAAACTGGTAGCAGATAAATGTCTAGCTAGAAAATATAGGTCCAGAGCACATTTATTCCTTGGAACCCCTATTTTGTTCTCATGATGGACAATCAACTGACCACAAAATCATTAACTAAACACACCCCAAAACATAATACTATGTAATAACAAAGAGTGATCAAATACTCTTCAAAAAAAAAAAAAAAAAAAAAAAAAGAGTGATCAAATAAAACTCCAATAAAAAAAATCCTAAACATACTTTATAGCACAATTTATATTCGTATATAAATCCTAACAAGGATAAAAACATGCCAAACACATGACTATTGAATTGGAGCTATTACTACTTATTAGTTGTAGAAATTCAAATCTGGTTTAATTCTTGAAAGAATCTATCTTGTATGTAGCAAATTATTAGAAATTAATCCAAAAAATAAAAAAATTAGACAAGATGGAGGAAAGAATTGATAATAAAGATTGACAAATTTAACACTTACATAAAGTTTCGAATGGATAAGTTGATTTAGCAGGCCCCTTGACACTCTGCATCACATACAAAGATACTAATATAAATTATAACACCAATCATTATCTAGCATAAGTGAATCACAAATTTGAAAAATAAAAAAAGTAGTAGTACAATAAAATACTCTGCATTACATACAAAGAGTCAAAGATACTAATTCTACAATCTGATAGAAGTGGGAACGCCGTTCTTTTCGGTGTGAGATTCGAACTAGGTAGCTATCTCATCTCAATCTCTTATGATTCAAGAGCTTACATTCCTTTATAATAAGACTAATATTTTTATGAATCTAAACAATTGAAGAAAATAAAAATAACCAAATCATTATCTTTTCCCACTACAAAACGCAACCCAGAAAAATTAACACTCTAAATCTATAATCAAAGAGAGTCACAAAAATAAAAATAAACCCGAATCGTGCTTCAAACATATGATGATCAATGGTTTCGAAATTGAATTAGAAAAGCAGCAAATAATTTAACATAACAATATGTATACACATACAAACAATCCCTAAAATTATGTTCTTCATGAATCTAACCCATATCTGAGTAAACTGACCAATATTTTGAGATATTATTGAAAAATTATCAACATCGGAAAACAATCTATAACATACAATTTGAAAATTAGACAAACCTCAATAATATCGACATAGAGAAGGATGAAATTGATTACTCCGTACAATTGAGGACGAGTAGTGAAACTTCAGAAAGCAGAATTATGAGAGACGCAAGGAAAAAGAAAATTTGTGAACGAAATCTAGGCCATGAATCCCTTTGTAGAATTCAGATCGAATAAAGGAAAAGGAATACAGAATAGTTAGGGTTAAGATTAAGAATATGAGTTGAAGCCTTGAAGGTCTGTGATGTTGAATTGGGCGGTTTTATTTATTTATTTTTATTTTTATCAATTCCGTGGGTTCAGCTAATCGGGTCCACGTGCAAGGCACATGTTAACATTCTCGACGCTTTTTGATGTCGAAATTTACTTTAATTTCGACATTAAAAAGCGTCGAGAAAACACGAATATCATTATTTACAGTTGACCCTCTTGCCTCAGTGTCGAAGCCATAGCGTCGAGAAAATGCTCTTTTTGTAGTAGTGAAAGCACAAGTGTATGAATACTAATACTACGTATTACATTAAACAAAAAGTTGTAACAAAAAAAATAAATAAATAAATAAAAACTGAGAGCACCTAAGTTTCTTAGCTTTATATATGAGAAATTTCTTTATGGTAATTAATTTAATGTATAAGATATAGATCTTGTCAAAAAAAAAAGTGTATAAGATACAGATGTCCAATAGTTTAGTTGATTAATATACTATGTATTAGGGATGAATGGATGGTAATCGAAAACAAAAGTCAATTCTCATCTACGTAGTATATGTACTGTACTGTGAGTCATTAGTTAGTTTGTTCTAAGCTTGGCCCTCTTATGCATCAAAAAATAAATTGCAAATCTTTAGTGATTCCGTCTATGTTAATGTAGAAAATAAAGAAAAAAGAAAACGTGTAACACATTTATTATCCCTTATATAGGTATATGTTTGTAATTGGGTGTTGTTATTTGTCGCTCCCATTTTACCGGGTAACGCTCCCTTTTTTTCTTGAAATTCCAATTTTACCCCTAATATATAAATACGGTTTTTTTCCTTCCCGACCAACATTTCTCACTTCTTTACTTCTCTCTCTAACTCTCTTACTCTCAAACTCTCTTACTCTCTAACTCTCTAAAACAATTTTTTTTTTTTTTTAAAAAAAAATTCCAAAATTGTTCTTCATTTTTTAAAAAAACAACAATCATCATAAACACAAAAGAAAATGGGTGATTCGAGGCGGATTAGGCTGAGATTCGGAGGGAGGACCTTCGGCGGCGCTGGTGGCAGGGGCGTAGGCGGCGGCGGCGATGGTGGAGACGAGGTAATTTTTTTATTTTTTTTATTTTCGGATCCCAGGAACTTCCGCCCAAAATTTCCGGAAGTTCCATGGACTTGATGTTACGGGGAGCAACCTTGGACTTTGTCATGTCCCGCACAACCTGTTTTGCACCCGGACTCAATTCGCTCACTTTACGGTGACCCTCTGGGTACACAATCATTGGGTGGTTATGTGTCCCGGTGTGATCATTTTTCGCAATGATCTTCCAACTTTCGCTGCTGACATCAGAATATATCTTGATGTAGAATGGACAACCATTAGCTTTGGTTTTGGTGTCCTTCCGTATCGCGTTCTCCAAATCTCTCGGCTTGCTCCTTCGTGACCGATCACATCGCAAATACCGATACGGCCGACTATATCTGGTTTTGTTATAAGACAATTTCACCAATATAAATCCCAATTTTATGGAAACACCATCAGCCCATGTAACAGCATCGTCAAATGTAGGAAAAAACGTATCGGTGACAAAATTCCCACTATAATTCACACCGTCACCGCCTTCCTCAGATTCCATATCCTATACAAATTAAACAAAACATGCTTTATGTCAAAATAATAATAATAAAAACAATAATAATAATAATAATAATAATTATAATTAAAATAATAAAAATAATAAAAACAATACTAATAATAATAATAATAATAATAATAATAATAATAATAACAATACTAATAACAATACTAATAATAATAACAACAAATACAAAACATTAACAATATTAATGATAATAAAAAATTATAACAACAACTACAAAACAATTTATAAGACCATAACGTTAATTAATAAATAAATAATAATAATAATAACAATAACAATAATAATAATAATAATAATATTAATAATATTAATATTAATATTAAAATTATATTTCTACTAATTAATAATAAAAATATTAATAATATTAATATTAATATTAAAATTATATTTCTACTAATTAATAATAACAATATCAACAACAACAACAACAATAAAAATAACAGCAACAACAACAATAATAATATCAACTAAAACAACAACAATAATATCAACATATTACTAATAATAATAATAATAATAATAATAATAATAATAATAATAATAATAATAATAATAATAATAATAATAATAATAATAATAATAATAATAATAATAATAATAATAATAATAATAATGAAACAAAAAATAAACATATTACTAATAATCATATTAATACAACAAAATTACATTAATTATCAAATACTAAATCACAACAATAAGCACAAGACCACGAAAAAAAAATACATAAAAAAAAAACTTAATAAACGTACTTAAAAAAAAAAAAATAGTAGGGACATCCGCCTAAAATTTCCGGATGTCCCTAGGTACATCCGCTTGAAATTTCCGGATGTTCCTTGGTACATCCGGAAATTTTAGGCGGATGTACCTAGGACATCCGGAAATTTTAGGCGGATGTCCTAATTACCGAAAAAAAAAAAAAAACTTACAGAATGATCCGACGCATTCTCCGGCGTACGTATGTTCCACTCGCCGTCCATGACCCAAGACCCGTCGGCAAATTTAACGATTTTTGAAAATAGAAAATTTAGGTGGTCGTGGGGACCGATTTGGTTGCATGGTCGTGGGGACCGATTTTGGGAAGCTCGGGACAACAATGTCGTGAAGTAAGGGGACCGTTTCATGTATTGTGTCCAAATGGGGAACAAGGTCCTTTTTATAACCCAAATTGCATAAAGGGCATAGTGGTCCATTCAAGTAAAAAAGGGAGCGTTACCTGGTAAAATGGGAGCGACAAATAGCAGTTGATTTGTAATTTCATAATTTGTATAGTATCTTAAAGCTATCTGGCCTATGATTGCAATTTGCTTTTATGGCTTATGTTGGAGGATGTCACAACAAGAATTTTTTTATTCCCTTTCTCAATAGATGGGGGCTTAGAGGAATCTATTCCAAGACCAAGCACATGTATTTTATTTCAATTTTAAATTATTCACAAATTTGGTGTTGTATAATAATGCCCTAAGATCTAAATTAATACGGAGTAAAGCACATAATATAATACTTGTACCATTTTCTAGGCAATAAATCTAATAAATTTGGTGTTGTACGTATGATGCCCAAAGATCTTAATTAATAGAGCACATATAATATAATTGTTGAGAAGTTAAGACATGAGGGATGTATACCAAGACTGTGATTAATATCATTCTTTTACAAATTCATGTGGATGATGACAATAATTAGAACTAGCCAATTAAATTAGTAAGATAACCTTGTGTAGTTCCAAGATCATTAAATAAATGAAGTATAACATGCCGCGAACTAAAAAGAAATCAATTAATTCCAAGATTGTAAACTACTCTTAAGAAATGAGAAACTTTTGCATCCATGTTCATGAATACGCTAACTAAAAAGAATCCAATAGTAATTGTATGAAGTCTTATCATTGAATTGGATATATGCTTAGAATAGGATCTTAAGTTTTGGATATAATAAAGGTTTAAGAACACAACTTTTCTTTTCTTTTTTTTTTTTTTTTTTTTTTTTTTTTTTTTTTTTTTTTTTAATCTAGACTTTGAGAGAGGGAAATTAAAAAGGAAATGTAAACTTATTTTTAAACAAAGTAAAATTCCTTACTTAATTCCTAGCACTTGTTATGATTTAATTTTTGGCCATACAAAAAATGCTACTAGTGTGAAGTTGGTTGCCTATAAATTGACTCCATAGCTTGAGGTTTGATCATCAGTTACCCCATTTCCTTCCAAATTTCAATCTCCTCGCCTTGGCCTATCAATAATCTGTCATGATGGCGGATGAAAATCGATACCAAGACGAAGATAAGCTAAATGCAAAATTATTCCACGCCCTTAGCCATGATAAAGATGATAAGGTCATAAAGTTTTGCAATGAGATTGAAGGCGGTCCATTGTATAATATGACCTTACACGGATCAACTGTGCTTCATATGGCATGTTTCCTTAAAAAATTTGAGTTAGCGGAAACACTCTTGGATATAGTTTTTGCTAACGCTTCATCAAATTATGAGCTCTATGATTTACTATCTACACAAAATAATTCTTGGGGATCCACCATACTCCACGACGCAGCCACCTCCAACAAAGGAAAATCATTTGTTAAGAAGCTGTTGAACCAAGTACCTGATCTGCTAAGAGTACATAATAAATGGGGCGAGTCTCCTCTCCTTGAGGCTATCCGCTATGGCAGGAAAGGTATGTACAATTTTCTTGTCAAAGAAGTCGAGGATTATTGTGAAAAAAAAGGTTTAACAAAGAATGAATGTCTTGATGTATTCTTAAAACGCGAAGATAACATGACCATTCTTCACATGGCTATCCTCACAAGAAATTTTGGTGAGTTTCATCTATCTTTTTTATGCTTCCTTGTCTTAATGTTTTGTTCAAATAATAATATTAACAATAATTACCGAGGTTTTAAACTTGTAAATTGTTATTTGCAGATGTTGCGCTTGACATAGCTGAGAGATATCCAGAGCTATATGATGAAAAAGATAGTCATCAAATGACTGCTCTTCAAATGCTTGCGTGCAGTCCAACAGCCTTCGAAAGTGGAACTGTATTAGGACCTCTACAGAAGCTTGTCTACACATGTATGTACTGTAATTCTTTTCAACTCTCTTCACATTTTTCTACTCGTGTCACATATGAGTTAAGAGCTAAGTAGGTGAGAAGTTTTGTTGTTTTTACAAATTATAGGTGGTAATTCCTAAAACAACAACTATTATAGGTGGTAAGTGTCGAAAATTCCTATTATTATTACCTGTTGTGATATGTTTGCTATTTTATTTTCCAGTTGTCTCAACAGGTGAACAAGGCACACCTGCTGTCTCAACAGATGAACAAGGCACACCTGCAGAAGCTGGAAATTTCATATATACCATGATAAATAAAGTGAGAGAGCAGAAGAAGGGCAATGAAGACGCGCTTGAGCTTGCCAAGAAGTTGATCGAATCAGATAAATCTTGGAAGAACACATATTTTCCACTAGAAGCAGAAACTACTCCTAATATAGGTAAAAAGAAGAATCCCAGTCCAGTCCACGGAGACTCTGACGACAAATCAGGTGACAAGTCTGGAGAAGAAGGTCATTCAAACAAAGATCCTCGAAAAGGCGACCATCAAGCTCCATTGCATTTGGCAGCTAAGAAAGGTTGTATTGAGATTGTTATAGAGATACTGAAACAATACCCCCAGGCAGTGGACTACTTAAATTATAATCAAGAAAATTTATTCCATGTTGCAATCAAGAGTCGACACGATGAAATCATCGACATTGTTAAAAAGCAAAATCTTCTAAGAAGGGGCCAATTAATAGCCGTAGACAAAAACTTTAACACCATAATGCATAAGGCTGGGTACAAGCCATCCAACACCGAAGAACAAGTTCTTCTTATGGACACAAAAATCAGAACTCCAATCGGCCAATTGTCCGATGAATTAAATTTACTAGAGGTACGTAATTATCAGATTTAATTATATGCTATACTGTTCTTATACTTATTAGTATGTGTTCGTTCTAAAATTGTCAAGAATAAAGCTTTTTACATGCATCTTGTATAAATAGAACGTCGTGACTAGTTGGTACTTGGTAACTTGTTAAATAGGTTAATTGTGACACGTGCATAGTAATTGGTAGGTTGTTTTTTTTTTAAAAAAAAAAAAAATTATTTTTAATATTTCTTATTTAATTATAATCACTTTTTTTTTAAGAAAAAATATGTTTAAATCATATTTTTGAAAGGAAAAAAAAAATTTAATTAAATTTTAAAAACCTTTAATTATCACATTGCGGCACTTGTCCGGTTTAACCAATCAAACAGATTACCGATTTTTTGTTCTATAAAAGATGCATGTCAAAGGTTATTTTATTCCAAAATAATAATCAAATTATTGGTCATTATATTTTTGAAAGACTGGTGAAAGGACATATTATTACTGATATATTTTTCCTTTATGATATTTCTATGCGTATCCACAGAAATTGGAAAATCTCTGTCCAGATTACCTGATCAACCACCGGAATAACGACAATTTGACTGCTCGGGAACTGTTTGCCAAGACAAACACAGAGCTTCGTAAGGAGGCCAAAGAATATTTGAAGCAAACTGCAGAGCATTGTACAGTGGTAACCGTTCTGATAGCCACAGTTGCCTTCGCTGCAGCATATACAGTACCGGGAGGTCCAGATGAACGCACAGGGCTCCCGGTCCTCCTTGGGAAACCTTTATTCTTAGTATTCACCGTAACTGATGTTCTGTCACTTGGATTCGGGTTAACAGCAGTGGTAATCTTTCTCACCATACTTACCTCACAATTTCGAATGAAAGACTTCCAAAAAGCTCTTCCTCGAAGACTGCTTGTTGGCTTGACCCTCCTCTTCCTGTCAGTGTCAATGATGATGGTATCCTTCGCGGCAACTATAATTCTCACCATCAACTCCAAGCAGCACTGGGCCAAGATTGCACTATACATAGTTGCTTTCATTCCTGTCATAATCTTTATGCTATCCTACATTCCTTTCTACCGGGAACTTCTTCGTATTTTAGATTACTGCATTTCGGGGATTGGTAAGTCTCTTTCTAAGCTTAAAAGAACACAAAAACCTAAAGATAAAGATGCAAGTTCGTGTGACGACATTCCTCTTCAACAAGTGTGATTTCTGCAGTGCGGGTGCCTCTCAGCTCGCTCAGTTCAGTTTTTCGAAATTTTTAGCATCAGAGTGTTGTTGTTGTTATCATTTGCCTTTGTTTAAATTCCCCCTTATTATCTACCATTATTGTCCGCTATTGTCATATATATATATATGGTGTAAATCGTGTTTAGTTCTTCCATCTTTGGCTATACATCTTATATTATATTGTCTTAATGAATAAACAGCAACATTATATGTGATAAAAGGTTGTTATATATCTTGAAAGATGATTCATATTCTCTTAAATCATTTTATTACTTTAATTATTTTCAACAGTATATACAAACATCCTACTTTAATTACATATCATGAATTTTTATTTAGAATACTCCAGCTCATTAATCATAGTAATCAACAAGTAAACTAAAACCTTAAAACCAAGTTTTCCCAAACTTCAACTCAAAATTAGGATTTTGTTGACAATTACCATCTACAATTGTGATTGTTTTAGAAGTTACCTCCTACAGTTTTTTTTTTTTTTGTTGAAATTTACCGCCTACATTTTTCCAAAACACTAAAATTTTCCACCACTTTGACCAACCCCTTAAAAATGACGTCATCCATCCTATTTCCCTCCATTTTCTTTCTTTTTTACTCGATTTTCACTTCCCTCTTTTTCCACTTCCATCTAAATTGAGACATAGCTTGAAAACGAATTGCTAGATTTTTGAAATTTGAAGCAAGAACAATGAAATTCAAAACCCTAATTTTTAATTTAGCAATTTGATTTTAGTATTTGCGCAAAATTAAAAAGGAAACGAAGTCAAAAGATTGAGTATCGAAAGAGAGAGGAAGAAAGGAAAGACCGTTTGTGAGCCCCACCAGGATATCATCATTCAAGATGGTGGGAAGTTTTATTATTTTTATAAAATATAAGTGGTAAATTTCAATAAAAAAAAACTGTAAGGCCTTGCCTGTATTAGGGGTACTCATTACAAGGGTAAATTGTATTGGGGAAATTGATACTAGAGGACTAATTAAGGGAGAAGATTTCAAGGAAGTAAAATCAGACAAGGTTTGGTTTAAGTGAAACAAATAATGGGAAACGGATGATTCTTTCAGACACTTGAAATAAGATTCATATGAACATGCTTTTTTTTTTTTTTTTTTTTTTTGAAAACAAACATGCTTTTTTAAAAAAATTAATAAAATTTAAATACACTTTGATATCAAATTAATAGTAGTATTGAAATTCAGGACATATATCACTGGATTTTACGGATCAACTTCACACATCACATCAAAATGTTAAGAAGTATATTAAAATTTATCATCAAATTTCAAAAAAAATGGGAAAAAAAAAAAAAAAAAACAAAACAAAACAAAAACAAGAAAAGCCCATCTAATAATCCAAATATAAAGTAAAAAAGGCAGAAACCAAATAATCTTATAAATTTGAAACTAAATTATTCATTTGAAACAGATCAAGTATCAAATAACAATTCACGAATGTGTCAAACTTCGAATTCGATTATTCTTCAAAAATAAAAAAAATAAAAAATTCGAAGTTGATGATAAGAACAATCATTAACCAAATACAGAGGAAATTCCCGTAAAAAATACAGAGGAAATATGACTTTTTTTAAAAAAAAAAAAAAATACAAAGGAATTTCAAAGAGAGAGAATAATAGTGGAGAGAAAATGAGTGAGCGGCTACAATCAGTACAATGTGAAAGGGATGAAGTTTGGGTTATAAATTTTAACCCCTGAATTGTTACCCTAGGGGGGGCCTGGGTAATGTATTACCCTCATTTTGGGGGTAAAATGTTCAGCCCAAATTATTTCCCCCTATTCCAGGCAGTGTACCATGGTCAGTAATTATTAAGCCTTAAATTATTCCGGCCTATTTCCGTCAATCCAGGCAGGGCCTAAGTAGTAATTCCTAAAACAACAACAATTATAGCCTAGGTGGTGATTGTAAAAAAATATCCTTAAAATTATACACTAAAGCTTAAATAAACCCAAACTTTAGATTAATTATATAATCAATTAAAACATAAATTCAACAAAAACTTTCAAAATTCAACCGATCACAATGAAGAAGAGAGAAAAAGAAGCAAACCAAATATGTCGCGCAATTGTGCCGGCGTTTGTCGACGCCGCCGTACTCCGCGTACCACCGTTCCCCGAGCTACCATCCCGTACAATTATCCCATTTTTCAGGATTAAAAAATTGTTGAAATTTTGGAAAATGAGAAGATTTAATTTATTGAAGACATTATTGTTTGATTTGGGAAGGTGGGATTAGTGAGAAAGAGAAGAAATTGGTGAAATTTGCAAGAGAGTGAGAAATTTGATTTGGGGGTGTTTTGATTGAAGAATTTGCCAATCTGGATGTGACTCATGTGAGCATATGTTACAAGAATTGCTACGAATGCTACCCCGCATTGATTTAGTACTCATAACAATACAAACTAGTGTAGCCAGGGCGTTCCCGGTGCTACTTTAAAAGGTCATAGGACCCTCCTCACAACCCAAACATGATATAAGGATATTTTGCGCCACCTTTCTCATAAAAGGACCTTTCTCACAAAAAAGTCTATTTAAAATGACCTTCCTCACAAATTTTCCTAATTATTATAGTTATGGACGTACTTATGGTTGATCATATGAGTCAGCAGCCCATCTCCATGTCACAATTTGGAAGTCCCATTGTGGCAGATGTAGATGTTTGGTTACTTATTTTTGTGTAATAAATGATATAATGTTCACAGGGGTGGTTGCATCGCAACTCTTTTATGTGTCTAAACTCTAAGGAAACTAAGATGAATATAATCAATATGTACAAGACTACAAGTAGTGCATAAAGTAAAGTATCAAACGTGTAACACATTTACTCCAAATGGCCAAATATGAATGTATGTAAACTGTAAAGCACTTCTACATATACAGCTTTCTGGCTTATCCCTTATATTCCTTCCCTATGATTGTTACTCCGTATGACTTATGTTAGTCACAAGTTCACAACCAGACTTTTCAACTTTTTCAAAAGATAAGGCCTTGGATAAATTAATGAATATATTCCAAGGCAAAGCACATGCATGTTATATATATATATATATATACACACGTAGTATATATATTTGACAAAATGCATGTTATAATTTGGTGTTAAGTGATTTTAGTCATCGTAGTCTATAATAAAGCATAATACTTGTACACTATCTTGAAGCAAAAGGTAATAATGCGTAAATGTGTGATAAAAGCTGACAAGTTGTGATTCTACTATCTTGCAAGTTGCAAAGGCTTTTAGGCCAAATTACAAATTAAGAATTAAGGTTTTATTAAAACAGTACTTAATTGGGAGTTGAGAGTGGGGAAAAGGGTAAGAATTTCCACCTTCACGTGCCTAAATTGATTTGAACTTGTTCATATCTTATATTATGACTTATATAAGTAAAATAATACCCTTAAAAATACACTTACAGACACCTAAATCTAATTGCATTAAAATGAAACAAGGTTTTATTTTTTTTTTATTTTTTTTTTACAAGAACAAATAAAGAAGAACACACAAAATAAACTAGAAAGACCAAAAAAGAAATTGGCAACGAAGAGTTGAAGAGCTTTTCAACCTGCCATAAAAACGAACTTATATATCTATCTATATGGCTGTAAATCAAATTAGACCAGCATTAACTTTTTTAAGCAACAATGATACATAGAATAAAGTAAGAAGAGATCGAATGTGAGCTTGAATCTTTACCTTCAATGAGAAGTCAAGACAAGAGGGATATATACCATAAGCAAGCATATTAACATCTTTTTCATCAATCTATGCGAATGACATTAGAAATAGCTAATTAGTGAGATAAACAACATCAATTACATAAACCAGTAATTAAATAGGATCGATAATAATTAACAAGAATCAACCTACATGATTTGCTACTCTTAAGAAAACCCTATTTGGCTCAAAGATTTGTTGTAAGTGAATCATAATGTGCATCCTCTCTTACCATCCAAAGAGAGTTTTAACCAATTGAGAAATGATAAATTACATTGTTCTTCGCATATCAACTTGAATAATTTAATTTTAACCAAATTTGAGGTATAATAGTTAAATAAGTGCAAAAAAATTTGAAGCATGTAAATGCAAACTAAAGAGAAACCAATAATTGCTTAGAACAGGCTTTTCACGTTGTACTCGTAATTCTTACTTATTAAAAGAAAATTTTGTCAAAAACCACCCACTAAAAATACTTTTTTGTGAAAAACCACGTACCCATAATAAAAAACCACTCAAACAAAAAAAAATATTGCAAAAAGCCACCCACTGCCAGATTCAGGTCGCTGACCGCTCTCCCCCGGCATTAACCACCCTTTCCAACCCTTGAAAATCCCTGCAATTCGCCAGAAAAGTTTGGCCACCTCACCCCCCACCCCCCGAAAACCCCTAATATTCACTCCCCCTCGAAAACCTCTAATATTTACCCCCTACACCTCGCAAACCACTCCGATCCGATAACATTTTGTGTGCGGGGATATTGAGGGGGAAGGGGAGGGGGATGGTTGACCAGACTTTTCCGAGTGAATTTTAGGGGTTATCGAGGGGGAAGGTGAGGGGAAAGGGCGAATGGACTTTTTCGGTGAATTCTAGGGCATAGGGAGGGTGGTCAACGTCAGGGGAGGGCGGTCAACACCAATAAATATGGTCACTAACTTGTTTCGGACAGTGGGTGACTTTTTGCAACAATTTTGTAAGTGTAGGTGGTTTTTTACAACATTTTTTTTATTGTGGGTGATTTTTCACAAAAAAGTGTTTTTAATGGGTGATTTGTGACAAAATTTCCTAAAAAAAAGTCCATATATGGTATGAGTACATGAAAGATCTCACTTACAAAAAATTTATGATCACTTACAAAAATTAAAGAATATGTCACAAATTTTCCTAAATTTTACTCCGTAATATAATAAAGCTTTAACAACACGACTATTTTCATAAAGAGAGGAAAAAGGGAATTTAAACATATTTTTTCAAAAAGTAAAATTCCTTTTCTAGCACTTGTTAAGATATTATTTTTTGCCCTATGAAAAATGGTATTCAGTGTGAAGTTGGTTGCCTATAAATTAACTCCATAGCTTGAGGTTTGATCATCAGTTGCCCCATTTCCTTCCTTCCCTCTTCCAAATTCCAATCTCCTTGGCCTATCGTCATGGAGGCTGAATACCAACGCCGAAAGGCACAAAACAATAAGCTAACGGCAGATATAGTGCACGCGCTTAACCTATGTAAGAATGACCCTAGTAAGAACGACCGTGTCATAGAGCTTTGCAGTAAGACTAGAGCTGGTCCGTTGTATCATATGACCTTACACCAATCAACTGTGCTTCATATGGCATGTTTCCTTAAAAATTTTAAGTTAGCAGATAAACTCTTGGATATAGTTTTTGATGATACGCTGTCTAATGATGATCTCTTTGAAAAACTATCTACACCACAGAATGCTTGGGGATCCACCATACTCCACGACGCAGCCACCTCCAACAAAGGAATTCTATTTATTGAGAAGCTGTTGAACAAAGTACCTAAACTGCTAGAGGTAAGTAATAAATGGGGTGAGTCTCCTCTCCTTGAGGCTATCCGCTATGGCCGGAGACGTATGTACTTCTATCTTGTCAATGAAGTCAGCGAGTATTGTGACTCAAGAGGCTTAACAACGGATGAACGCCTCCGCTTCTTAAAACGCAATGATAACCTGACCATTCTTCACACAGCTATCCTCACAAGACAATTTGGTAAGTTTCTTAAAGATTGATCATCTATCCTTTAGATGCTCCATGTATTAAGCTATGGTAGGAACTCACCTTGTGACTTTAAAGTCACGAGTTTGATCCCCACCTTCTATTTGCTTGTGAGTAAGGGGATTCCTTTACCTCCCCCTCTTCTCTCAAGCGTTGATCTATGGAGCTAGACTGGCTTAGCCGCTAGTGAGAGGTGTTGTTTCAGCAGGTTCCTTCATCTTACCTACAGTGTGTATAAATGTTACGATCTTTATATGTAAGATTTGTTCAAATAGTATTAAACTATTAATAGATTCGAATCAGTTACACAAAGCCTTAATCCCATAAGTCACTTCAGCTACGAATAGTATTAATAGGTTCCAAGGCTCTAAAAATTTGTAAATTGTAATTTACAGATGTGGCGCTTGATATAACTGAGAGATATCCCGAGCTATATCATGAACAAGATCCACATAAAATGACTGCTCTACAAATGCTTGCGCGCAGTCCGACAGCTTTCAAAAGTGGAACTATATTAGGATCTCTACAGAAGCTCGTCTACTCAAGTATGTAAAACTTTAGCACTGTCTTCACATTTTATTAGCAAATCCTTTTGCAGCATATATAGCATAGTTAATACTCTGTAGTTCATTGTTTTGGTAGAGGCCATTTCATTAGTATTACCTGTAAAATGTTTGCCTTGTTTTTTCCCAGTTGTCTCAACTCATGAACAAGAGTTACAAGACACAACTGCAGAAGTCCATTGTCAAAAAACAACTGCAGAAGTTGGCAGGATCCAAACAGCCATTAATTTCATAATAGGTAGAACCTGTAAGTACAAGATTTAATTTGTAAGCTATGTACGAGTGTATAATATACTTCATATTTGCTCATTGGTAACTTGATTGTGTTAGGCATATGTCCCATGATAGAAGAGGTTAGAAAGCTGAAGAAGGGCAACGAGGATGCGCTAAAGCTTGCCAAGAAGTTGATTGAAGAAGATACATCCTGGGAGCACACATATATGCCACTAGAAAATGAGGCAACTACTCCTAATATACGTCAACCCCATAAGACGCAGTCATCAAATAAAACTCCTCAAATAGGCGACGATGAAGCTCCATTGCTTTTGGCAGCTAGAAAAGGTTGTATTGAGATCGTCGAAGAGATATTGGAGGTGTACCCCCAGGCAGTGGACTACTTGAATTATAATCAAGAAAATTTGTTCCATGTTGCAATCAGGAGTCGCAACATAGAAATAATACTCAAAATTGTTAATGAGAAAAACCTTTCAAGGAGGGGCCAATTAACAGCCATAGACAAAGACTTTAACACAATAATGCACAAGGTTGGTTACAACTCTTACAAGCCATCCATCCTAGGAAAAGATGATGAGAATGGAAAGAAAAGTCCAACAGAGCTAACCATCGCAGAAGAAATTCTTATGGACACGAAAATCAAAACTCCAATCACTCAATTGTCCGATGAATTGAGTTTATTAGAGGTAATTATCAGATTTATATGTTATACTGTTCTTACACTTATTTGTGTGTGTGTTCATTCTATTAGGTTTTATGATAAGTCTATGCGTATACGCAGAAATTGGAAGGTCTTTGTCCAAATTACCTGATCGATCACCGGAACAAGGATAATTTGACTGCTCGGGAACTGTTTGCCAGAAAAAACGCAGACCTTCGTGAGAAGGCCAAAGAGTTTCTGAAGCAAACTGCAGAGCACTGTACAGTGGTAACCATTCTGATAGCCACTGTTGCCTTCGCTGCAGCGTATACAGTACCAGGAGGTCCAGATGAACGTACAGGGCTCCCAGTTCTCCTTGGGCAACCTTTATTCCTAGTATTCACAGTAACTGACGTGCTCTCTCTTGGATTCGGATTAACAGCAGTGGTAGTTTTTCTCACCATACTCACCTCCCAATTTCGGATGAAAGACTTCCAAAGAACTCTTCCTCAAAGACTGCTTGTTGGCTTAACCCTCCTCTTCCTCTCAGTGTCAATGATGATGGTATCCTTCGCGGCAACTATAATTCTCACCATTAATACCAAGCAACACTGGACCAAGATTGCATTATACATAGTTGCTTTCTTTCCCGTCATAATCTTTATGCTATCCTACATTCCTTTCTACAAGGAACTTCTTCAAATTTTAAATTACTGCATTGTGAGGATTGGTAGGTCACTTCCTAAGCCTACGCGCACAGAAAATCCTAAGCCTAGGCGCACAGTTTACCATAAAGATAAAGATGCTTCATTGAACAAGATCGTGTGCAATTGATCCTCAAGCAGTATGATTTCTGCAGTGTGGTGCCTCTCAGCTCGCTCAGTTCAGAGTTTCTTAAGTTTTAGTATCAGAGTGTTGTTGTTATCATTTACCTTTGTTTGATTTCCCCCTTATAATATACCATTACTGTCCACTACTGTCATATACTACGACCATGTTTAGTTCTTCCATCTTTGGCTATAATTCTTATAGCATATTGTACTAATTAACATAGTATTGTGCAACGAATAACAGCAACATTATGTATGATAAAAGGTTGTCATGTTGTGTGATTCTACATCTTCAGGCTTCAGCTCTATCTTGAAAAGGTTTAATTTCCTCCCAAATCATTTCATTATTTTATTTTCAACAGTATATAAAATATCCTACTTTAATTACATTTCATGAATTTTATTTAGAATTCTTTTAGCTCACTAATCATAGTAATCAACCAGCAAATCAAATTCAAACCTTAAGAACAATTTTTCTCAAATCTTCCATCAATTAAACATAATCATGAATACCCAATATTAAACCCACCAAAATCCACACAAAATTCATTAAAAGTATACACTAAAACCAATATAAACCCAAACTTTAGCTTAATTTACTACGGAGTACTAATTAAAAACATAAATTCAACAGCTTAAAAAAACTTCCAAAATTCAACCAATCACATAGAGAAAAGAGAGAAAGAAGCATACGGCCAAGTGAATCGTCGGACAAACAAAGAATAGAATTTGCTGCGCAATTGTGCCGGCATTTGTCGACGCTGCCGTATACTCGGCACTGTTCCCCAAGCTACCATCCCGTATAATACCTTCATTTTCTGAAATATATATATATATTTTTTTAAAAAAAAAAGGTTGAATTTTTGGGAAATGAGTAGATTGAAAAAAAATAATTGAGATTCTAAGGGTTTTGAAATTTGGATAATTCAAGGGTGATTGAAGAAGAGATGTATATGGAGTTAGCTGGTGATCTACTTGTAGTCTTATGCCAAAGAGGTTCTAGTCTCAGGGAGGATGGCAATAATGATGTAACCTCTGGGACAACAGAGATTGCTACCGTACCATTAATTTCAAGGTCTTTAAGCATGTCATAGCACAACATCGTGGGAGAAAGTTGATTTGGGTATTTTTTGTTATTTGTTGGTGATAACTATACTACTGCGGTTCATATATAAAAGGCTCCTAGTTGTCAAAAGAATGCTATAGACTTTTATTGATGATGAATCAAGAGTATATTGGGGTGCTCCATACGGAACTGAAGTCCGTGGGCAAGATATGGGTATGTTAGACTTAGCACCGGAGAAATAAGATCATTTTATGAAGGTGGTGATAAAATTTCCAAGTACTTTGCTCCTATATGGTTTATGCCCAACTTATAGAGATTTAGATTTTACTTGTTTTTGTACTTATCTGTTCCTTTTAGATTAGATTACGCTTTATCTTTGCTCTAGTGGTAAAACCATTAAATAATAGCCTTGTAGTTAGAGGTGTCAAAACTGATCCAACCTAAAAAACCTTATGTTTCAGAAATTGGTATGAAGGAATCTAGGGAGAGTCATACTCAAAACAAATCCAAAGGATATAAGACCAAAAGGACAATTCTTTTCTTCCTCATTAAGATTCAAGATCCAAAATACAAAGAATTGCCTATTTCTCTATAACATTGTACAATAGACAAAAATATTGGACAGATAACACCATATTGATCCAGTTTAGATAAGCTACTACGAAAGATCACAAAGAGAGAAAGCAGAGACCTCATGTTCCACTGAGCTACGAGTGTGGCAGCCGACCACCATGATCATGAATTGACTTGTCCGTCCTCACTTCAGACAGCTAGGTAGTGCAAGTCCATGGCAGATGAATGCAAGCACAGCATATATGATGATCAGGAGAATGAATACCAGAACAACTCTGCAAGATCGAGCATTGCATGAAATAAGGATTTCCATTGATACTAAGAAACCTCTGAAGTGGAGCATTCATTGGTCCAATCTATGTATTGTTCTAGAATAGTTCTAAGAACCATATTAATCATGCAATTGCCTGAGCCCTACAATATGTATCAGATTCAGTCCATTCAGACCACTATATCATTTTTTGATCATCATACAATTTCTTTTAGCGGAGAGGAATATGACCAAAAAAACAAATATTGGCAGGATATCAATAATAAACACTAGAAGCAAAAGCAGGGACAAGTCGATCCTAGGACTTAGATTTCACTTAAGCACCCCCATGAATCCATGATTTTATAATCCAAATCTAATAACAGAACAGCAAGGCATGAACACCCCCCTTTCCCCCACAACCCCCCGCTCTCTCTTAGAGTAGAAGTGAAAAAATGGAAGCAAGAAAATTCAAAGCACAGAATGAATAAGACAGCACCCATATCTGAAAAGAAAGGGAAAGAGAAAGAGAGAGAGATTTGAGTACATACACAAGTTTAACATTTTTCCACCACACATTGCTTCTAAAACGGCGAGCCTGCTTTCTGAACCGAAAAGTGTTTCCTTGCAAGTTTGCAGTTTTATCAACCAACAACTCCAAACGATCACCTCTATCTAGCACTTTATCAATGTTCTCAACCATAACACTCCTCACCTAAATAAACAGGTCAATATGTACAAATCAAGTCAATAAAACACATCAAAAAGCAGTATATATAATAGGGCATCAAATGAATGTCAAAGAAATTGAATAATCAACCATTTGTCTCCAGGTAGAGATTCATTTGTAGTAAACCTGATACTCTTATATACACCACTGATGAATAAAAATAGCTGACTGGCACTAACCTGATCCATTTCACCTCTTAAACGATTAATTCTGTCAGCATTTGGATCACTTGAATAGTAGTCCATTTGCTGGTTCAGAACCCTTGAGAATTCATCATTCATAGCGTACGCTTGGGCTGTCAGTACTGCACGTCCATAATTCTTCACAAATCTTTGATGTATGTCTTCAAGAAAAGCAAATGGTATTCTACCTGCACACATCCAAATTATAAGGGAAGTACTAAGCTAAATGAATTGAAGGAATTAGAAAACCTACCATTATCTCTTGCACAACAATTAGAGGCAAAAAAATAAAATAAAACAAAATAAATTAAAAAATAAATTTAAAAAAAAAAATTAAAAAATAACTCTAGCTTTCGCCTTTCGGGTTTTTGCATACCCCTTATATAAAACTCTTTCATATGAGTATACTCACATAAATGACCTGAACACCTAATACATTAACTTTTCCAAGATACAATAAACATGTCAATGAAAAGAGTGTTATTTTCTCCCAATTCATCTCAATACTATATTTTCAACAGTATAAACAAAATAATTCTATCAATTACAAACCATGGATATTTATTCAGAATACTCCATATCACTAATCATAGCAATCAACCAGCAAACTCAAACCTTAAGAACATATTTTCCCAATCTTTTACTCAAATATTCATTAATTAAACATAATCATCAATACCACAGATTAAACTCACTAAAAGTCTAAAACCCCTCAAAAATTATCATTATCAAATACCAAATAAATCCAAACTTTAGCTTAATTAAACTATCAAATAAAAACATAAAATCAATACCCAGAAATCAATTCAACAAAAACTCCGAAAATTCAAGCAATTACAGTCGAAAAGAGAGAGAAAGAAGCATACGGCCAAGGGAGTCGTCGGCCATACAAAGAACAGAAAGACCATCAGTGCGTTTAAGGTGGAAGATGTAACGATCTTGAGAGTACGACACGTGGGTATCGTTATTTCCAGGAGTTTTATCAAGAATTTGCCGCGCAATTGTGCCGGCGTTTGTCGACGCCGCCGTATACTCCGCCAGTATCACCGTTCCCCGAGCTACCATCCCGTATAATATCCCCATTTTCTGAATTAAAAGGTTGAATTTTTGGGAAGTAAGTAGGTTTAATTGATGATTAAAAACTGGGTATTTGATTTGGTTAAGTGGGGTTTTAGTGAACAAGAGAAGAAATTGATGAAATTTGCAAGGGATGAACAGAGGAAGGAGTGGGAAATTTGAATTGGGGGGTGTTTTGATTGGAAAAATTGGGGGTTTAAGTTAGGGGTTTTGAAATTTGGGTGATTTAAGGGGGTTAGACGGTTAGTTGGCGGTTGGTGAATTTGGATGCTAACATCTGGTAATTAAACTAAGACGGGTACTTCACTCATGCTCGGTAGGGTGTTAACAATATCCGATCCGTTTTATCCGATCCGAAACTACGACTAATTAACCTGAAATTTTAGGGTGTTCGATCCGGTTCTAGAATTTTGGATATGAAATCAAGTTTTGGGATCAGGTACACATCTGAATTTATCCAAATTTCAACAACCCGACACGAAAACCCTGAGATTCGATCAAAACCTTGATTATGCGATCATCATAAACTAAACAGTCCTAATGCAGGATTTTAAAGAAAACAAGAATTATACCTTTTTTGGTAAGAAGTAAAAAGGATTGATTAATGCAGAGTAAATGATAGTCAAACGGCAAATACTATACTTAGGGTTTTTTTTTTATTTTATTTTTTTTTAATGGATACTTAGGGTTTGTTTAGTTCACCTTATTTTTGTTGAGCTAAGTTAAGTTGATCTAATCTGGTATAATCTTATATGATCTGATTTTCTAATTTGACTAAACTTTAACCTAATGTGTACGGTAATCAATATATCAAGAGGGGTCTTTTTTTTTCTTTTGAAGGGCAACTGGGGTCTTTTAAATTTGTAATAATGTGTATTTTATCAATATGCAATTTTCATAATTTTTTACATTATGAAATTTAACAATATTCAGCAATAAAAAATTGCACATAAAAACAATGATCTGATCTAAACTTATTTTTCTGATCTGATTTTACTTTTTTGTATGAAATAAGTAGAAATTAGTTAAACTAAACAAAGATTCGATCTCTAATAGTTGGCAGTCTTGGCACTACCTTTAAGAAAAGAAGAAAAAAAATTACTCACAAGTCACAACTAACCATTCAATTTTTCGTTGTTCTATTATAATTAGTAACAGCTTGTAAGACCCTCTTTTATTCACCTTACTTATTTTTGTTAAATTGAAATTATTTCCATTGTACTAAAATTTTGTATTCACCTTATTTTTTATGAATTGTAATTATTTTCACCACAGTAAAAATATTTAAGCTGAAATGAATTTTTCAAATTAAATTGTAAATTTACAGATTTTCTTTTATGTCTAGTTCTTTCCAACTTTTTTTGACAAATTGAAAGTATTTTTGTTAAACTAAATTATTTGACTTAAATAAAATTAACTAGATGAAACCCGTGCGATGCACGGTTTGTTTTTTTGTTTTTTTTTTTTTTTGTGTATTTATGAGCTAAAATTTGTTATATATTTAGATAAAATTTGTTATTAATTCTAAAATAAATTAATAATCTCTTATTTAATTGGCTATTACTAAGATTTATAATCCTACATGGCGTGCTAAGAAAATTAGATTCTACGTGGCTCTCTAAAAACTCGGAAAAAAACTCCCCTTTATATATATATTAGATTAGATAGATTTTTACAAATTCTTATTCGCACCTTATTTTTGATAATCTAATGTATTTTTACTTAACTAAAATTATTTGTGCTAAACTTTAAATTTTTTTTGTTTTTATTAAATTAAAATTATTTTTACTAAACTAATTTATTACTCTTTTTAGACTCAACAATCTTGACAATCCTAATTCTACTTGAATACATAGTACTCGTACTTTGTACATCAACAAATACTCGTATCATGAGACGGAAGGAATATTAACTATACATTATATATGAAGTCTGTCTCACGACTTTTTTTCAATTAACACCCTTGGAATTTCTGTTGATTCATCCCACCATAAACAAGGTGGGCAACTCAGCAACTTTCTCTCTCTCTCTTCTTTCTTACCACTTAGAAGCCCTAGAAATTTTTCTCACTTGTTCATCACTTTGCGTTTCAATTTCGACGATCTCAATGTTGATTCTGTGATCAATTCAGGTGTTTCCAGATCTCAATCACTAATCGATCAATAATTGAGAAATTTCCTGCTTATCCTTCAATTTTCAGTATTTCCAGGTAAATTTTATTGTCAATTGCAATTTGATTGATTGATTTTATAATTTTTATGTTGTTAATTGGAAATTTAGCTGTTAGGAGATTAATTTTAGGTTAGATTTTGAAATTATAGCCGTGATCTTAATTTTGTTTTGCCTCTTTTAGATCTAATTCACGTTTTTGCTGTTTATCTCCCCTCCATTGAAGCGTAGTCTGAATCCTCCATTGTCAAATTCCTTGCTTTCTCTTCAATTATGATGATTTAAAATTAATTATGTTTTCAACTGCAATGTTGTTGATAAAATTTATCTCTTTTCTGATGCTAATTGATTGAAAATTTAGTTGTTAGAGATTAGTTTTAGGTTAGATTTTGAATTGTGATAAGGGATTTTGTTAGATGATGACTAGGGTTTGGTTTTCTTTGTTTGTAAGAATTTTGATTATGTGAATTTACATGGAATACTATGTTGTTGATGTAGTTAGTGTTGTTCGATTTCGGATCAGGTTGATTGATCTCGTAGGAGTATAGTTCTTGGAAGGGGGAAGGAAGTGAGGGAATAAGATGGCAACTGGAAATCCCGGTTGTCCTAATGTCCCAGGTCCACCACCTGTTAATAGTCCCTTTGCAGCAGCTGCTCCCCCCACTACGAGTCCCTTTTCATCGTCCGGTCCTGTGGCCGGTAGACCGGATGCCCCTGGTGTTAGACCTCCCCCTCCCTCAGCTCCATCCAATGCAGTGCCGTTTGCATCACCTGGCCCCATGGCGGGACCTCCAGTCCCTGGATTCAGGCCTCCACCACCTGTTGGTTTTACTGATCAAACTAGACCTGCTCCTCCTGGACCACCACCGTCACATGCTCCGCCCACATTAAATCAACAGCAATTTTCAGCTCCGCAGTATCCGGGGCCTCCGACAAATCCTCCTATACGTTCACCTCCTGTTGGACCGCCTAACATGGCCGCTCCTATGGTACCTAATATGCCTCCACCTATCCAACGTCCTGGAGTTCCAGCTCCAACTCCACCCCTTACTTTCCGCCCCAATTCCCAAGCTCGTCCTGTTCAAATGACACCTCCTCCTCAACCTTATGCTCAGGCACCTCCTCAGCCCTACAGTCAGGCACCTCCTCAGCCCTACGGTCAGGCACCTCCTCAGCCCTACGGTCAGGCACCTCCTCAACCCTACGGTCAGGCACCTCCTCAACCCTACGGTCAGGCACCTCCTCAACCCTATGCTCAGGCTCCGCCTTCCCAAATGGCATCTCCTCCGCAACCTTATGCTCAGGCTCCACCATTATCATCTCCCGCTCACTTTGCACAGCAGCCTGCCTTTGGCCAGCCTCCCTCACAACCTGGTATGCCAATGCAACAACACTTTTCTGCTCCTCCGACAAGTACTATGCAGGGTTTAGTAGAGGATTTCAACTCTCTGTCACTGGGCACTGTTCCTGGGTCAATGGATCCTGGACTTGATGTTAAAGCATTGCCACGGCCGCTGGAGGGAGATGTGGAGCCAACTGTCTACAGTGAGATGACACTGAATTGTAGCCCTAAATACATGCGCCTTACTACTAGTGCTATACCAAATTCTCACTCGCTTGCATCAAGGTGGCATTTACCACTTGGAGCTGTTGTATCTCCACTTGCCGAAGCTTCTGAAGGGGTTGGTATCTATGCTGATAGTTCTATTTCAAGTTTTACATGTCAGATACTGTGCTTGCTATATGCTTAACATGGATTTCCCTATCTGTTTTTAGGAGGAAGTGCCCATCTTAAATTTTGGTTCGGCAGGTATTATTCGCTGTAGAAGATGTCGCACATATGTAAATCCTTATGTTACATTCACAGATGGTGGAAGAAAGTGGCGTTGTAACATGTGCGCCTTGCTTAATGATGGTAAGACAACTATTGGATTGCTATTTTCACAATTATTACAGTGCTGTGCACTGGTTTAGATCTTGAAATTCCTCTCTAGTTGTACTGTTGACCTTCATGATTCTTTCTTTCTTTTAATAGGGCCTTTTTAGCTTGCAAAGATTTTTCTTAAACTGACACTGAATGCTCTTTCCTTATTTCCTTAGTATTTGTACTGTAGCAATTGTTTTGTTGAATTACCTATGATATTGTTGATCATTATGCCATGGGGCAAAACATATTTCATATTTGTTTTGTATTCATTTTTTGTGGGGGAAAAGCGCTTTCGATTGTGTTATTCTTGTGTGGAGCACTTGCTTTTACAGTCAGTGAATAGATCAATACTTTCATGCACCAAAATATGTTCGCTCAAGATTGTACTGCCAGACCTTGCCAAGAGATTGACGCTAGCATTTTGCTGTTTTTGTGTAGTCCCTGGCGATTATGTTGCCCCCCTAGATGCCACTGGCAGAAGAGTTGATGCAGACCAACGCCCTGAACTTATCAGAGGCAGTGTTGAATTTGTTGCACCAACTGAATACATGGTGCGAGCACCTATGCCGCCTCTCTACTTTTTCCTCATCGATGTGTCAGTTTCAGCAGTTAGGAGTGGTATGCTCGAGGTAAACAGATAGATCAAGGGAAATAGCTTATTTTTCGATTTGCCTTACATGCTTCATAATGTTATTTCTCTTTCCCTGGTCCTTAAATGATTTTTGTTGTTTACTTTTGATTTTCGTCGTCATTTGCCTTTTCCTTTCTGTATAGCTGCTTCTTATATATTATTAATTATATCAATTATTAGTCTCTGGTGTCAATGAAAAAAAAAGAGTTGAATGCGATGAAGTTAGATAGTGAAGCAGCATTCAGGGTTTTGTTGAAGTTTATAATTGACTTGCCTGGTTGTTGGAAATTCTGGCTAACATGTAGTATATTGAGAGTTAAGGCCCATTTCTTTTGTTTGAAATGAAATTGGGACAACAGGTTAGGGATTTGATCAATTTGAAAAGTGGAGTGCCATAGTGGATTATTTTAATGGTGGTTGCACAAGATGCCCAAAAAGAGAGGGGAGCAGATGGATTCAGAGCTGGAATAAAACATTAATTCAGATAAAAATGAAGGAGAGAAGGGGAGGGGGATAAAAGGGGAAATTACCATGGGCTTGTTATTTTAACAACGTGTGTTCTGTGGCCATTTTTCTCATGTTTAACCAAATATCTAGCAAAATTTTCTTATCTCTACCTATCAAATAATATGAAACTTTTCTTCTGCAATATTCAATGCTTGCATTTGTGGTAATGGGTTGATGTGTCTGTATCTTGCAGGTTGTTGCTCAGACTATTAAGTCTTGTCTGGATGAACTACCAGGGTCCCCTCGAACACAAATTGGTTTCATAACATTTGATAGTACCATACATTTCTACAACATGAAGGCAAGTAGATGTTATTAATAGTGATTTAAGCTCTGGAAAAGGTTTCTTTTTTTTTTTATTTTTTTTTATTCTTTTTCAATTGTCTTTTTTGCTAATTCTTGCCCTCCTACTGTTGCCAGTCTACTTTGACTCAACCACAAATGATGGTAGTCTCAGATGTGGATGATATATTTGTCCCTTTACCAGATGATCTACTAGTGAACCTTTCTGAATCAAGAAATGTTGTGGAATCGTTCCTAGATAGCTTACCTTCCATGTTTCAAGACACTATGAATGTAGAATCTGCTTTTGGTCCAGCTCTTAAAGCTGCATACATGGTCATGGTATGCTGTTCTTTTTTACTTCAATAATTTGTTTCTCTCATTTGAAAAATCCTATGCTCTTCCCAAGGGAGTGAATTGTCTACTTTTATATTACTTTTTTCTAAAACTGTATAGTTACATGAAAAAAATTTACTTGCTTACAGAATCAACTTGGGGGTAAATTGTTGATATTCCAAAATACACTGCCCTCTATTGGAGTTGGCCGATTGAGATTACGAGGTGAAGACCCTCGGGTATATGGAACTGATAAAGAAGCTTCCTTGAGAGTACCCGAAGATCCATTTTATAAACAAATGGCGGCTGATTGTACAAAGTACCAGATAGGAGTAAATGTTTATGCGTTTAGTGACAAGTACACAGATATAGCTTCATTAGGTATGATTTGCTCTCGATCAGGAACATAAATGTATCAATGTGTCATTGTATTTAGTTTGTTCCCCTAAATTGCCATGTAGCTTTTAATGACTATATCTCAACTCTTAACATTAATGTATAGTAAACAACACAAATATGCCTCTTTTATTTACTAAACTGCATAATAATTGCTTTTTGAAATATGAATCGTTTATGATATTCTTCTGTTTCTATATTTTCTATTTTTTTTTTTAATTTGACTTTGTTTCATTTGATGTCATGGGAATGTTTCCTTGAAAATGAAATCCGCTATCAGCATCATAGATATGTTGTATGTGAAAGCTAACCTCTCATCTCTCTTGTAGGAACACTTTCCAAGTACACTGGCGGTCAAGTGTACTACTATCCAAATTTTAAGTCAGCTGTGCATGGAGACAAGTTGAGACATGAATTGGCTAGAGATCTCACAAGAGAGACTGCTTGGGAGGCTGTTATGCGCATAAGATGTGGCAAAGGTCAGTCTAAATTTAATAATTTTACATGCCTTGTCAATTCCTGTGTACTTATATCACTTTTTCTGATATTTGACTTGATATTCACAATCTGATTAAAATCTTATTTGCAGGTGTAAAATTCAATTCTTATCATGGCAACTTCATGTTGAGGTCCACAGATTTGATAGCGCTTCCTGCTGTGGACTGTGATAAAGCTTTTGCCATGCAATTAGGCCTAGAAGAGACATTACTGACGACTCAGACCGTGTACTTCCAAGTAGCATTGTTGTATCCTTAAATCTTTCAATCTGTGGTTTTAGATGTTTTCTGTCAACTTTTATGGGTGTGTGTGAGCACATTTTGGGAACGGGTTCTTCTTATAATATGAAATTAACTCTAGCAGCCTGCCTGATGCCTCCATTATAGAAGTAGTGTCTTCACATCTTATACTAGAAAACTCTGCATATTAAGGCTTCAGTTTGCATCTTGTGTGTGTGTGTGCGTGTGTGTGTGTTTTTTTTTTTTTTTTTTTTTGGGGGTGGGGGGGGGTTGAATTGTTAGAGATAATGGTTTTTTTTCCTTGACAAGTTCTAGATATACCGCATCATGTGGAGAAAGACGCATTAGAGTACACACAGCTGCTGCACCAGTGGTTGCTAATCTGGGAGAGATGTATCGAAGAGCTGATACTGGTGCTATTGTTTCAGTGCTTGGACGGTTAGGTACTTTAAAATTCTTTTTTTTTTTTCCTTCATGTTTCTATTTGCCTAACAAACATTGAAATGTCTTTTATTTTCCTGGGGTATGATTCGCTAAACATGAATTTTCTTCGCAGCAATTGAGAAAACATTATCCAGTAAGCTGGAAGAGGCACGATCTTATGTGCAAATGAAGATTGTCAAGTCTCTCAAAGAATATCGCAATCTATATGCAGTACAGCATCGCCTGGCTGGAAGGATGATCTATCCAGAATCATTAAAGTATTTGGCTTTGTATGGTTTAGCTCTTTGTAAGTCAATGCCTCTTCGTGGAGGGCATGCAGATGCGCAACTAGATGAGCGATGTGCAGTTGGTTCAATAATGATGACTTTGCCTGTTAAAAGTCTGTTAAAATTTTTGTATCCTAGCTTGATTCGCGTGGACGAGTTTCTATTAAAGGTATTTTCAAGCAATTTGCAAACATTAAGAAATTGCATAATGATGTTGATATGGCCAAATATCTAAGTCCTCTGATTTGTGTCTTTTCTTTAGGCATCTTCTCCAGCCGCAGACCTCAAGGATGTTGAAAAACGTGTACCTCTGACAGCAGAAAGCTTGGATCCTCGAGGACTTTATATCTTTGATGATGGTTTACGCCTTGTTATTTGGATTGGTAGAATGTTTCCTCCAGATTTGGCTGCAAGTTTAAATATAGATTTTGCTTCCGATCTTTCACAGGTACTTTCTTTTACTATTGCTTAGTTCTGTTGTATCTGGCAAACTTCTCTCTCGGATTGTTTTTGATGGTTTAGTCTCATTTGTGCTTGATCTTCGTAGTTGGCTATAGAATTGTGTATGACGTTTTGAGTTAATGAACAACGAACCTAAAAGATTCGAATAGACAATGCATAGTTTTCATAAGATGTTCAATTTCAACTCGTGGTTGGCCTAGATACGTACATGTGTCCTGCATTGCTAGTTGTGTCTAACACTTTTTAACCAACAACAATGTCTGCACACATAATCGTTAATTTTCATGCCCTTCATTATTAAAACTGAGCTCAGGTTGAAATTAGAAGAGAAAATAATTTCAGAAGTGATAATGGTATTCTCCATGTTGCCATGCAGATGACTCTGACTGAGGTTTGCAAAGCTGCTATAGAGAAATCCTTGGGAATTTGTGTGAGTGTTGGGTCTAAATGAATGCCCATTATGTTATTTAGTTATACTGATTTCACTCATGAAGACGGCTGAAAAAAAAAAAAAAAAAAAAAAAAAAAAAAAAAAAAAAAGTAGTCAAATTAACCCATTTGATTCACGTGGGTATGATTGACAAGACTTTACATTTATCCGGGTTTAAAAATCAGGGTTTTGAATTGATTGTTGGATGTGGATGAGGATGAGGATGCTGCCTCAAATTGTCGGACTTAATTTAAGACGATTCTACAGAAATAGATTCTGAGTTTTTGTGTGTTCCATAAATTATTTTGCATCAAATGTGGTGTTGCTTCTTGTGGTTAACACATGCCTCGTCATATTCTATATCCCCAATCGTTTGGGCTTAATCGCTTTTTGTGGTGTATACTGGTTGCTCCGTTGTAATTTGTAGGCACTTGGCTCTGTGGTGAATCCATGTTTCTGTCACTGGCTCTTTGACTTTGTCGCTTGAATTGAAAATTCTATGCTGCTGTGTTGCTAGTTGTAATCTGTTAATAGTTATTATAATTCAGAACTAAGTAAACACTGATGGCCTTTCATATTTGCACTGTAAATTATCAGGTAAACCTTAATGAGAGTGACAATGCAATGTCAAAGAGGCTGATGGGGCTACTTAAGAAGCTGAGAGAAAATGATCCTGCTTACTATCAGCTTTGTCATCTTGTAAGGCAAGGTGAACAGCCCAAAGAAGGGTTTTACCTTCTGTCAAATCTTATTGAGGATCAGACGGCTGGGTCAAGTGGCTATGTAGAATGGATTGCACAAATCCACCGGCAGGTCCAACAAAATTAACAAGCAGATATATAAGGTTTGTGTGGCTATGTTATGTTAACTTGTATTTTTTATTTTATACATTGATATGATATTTTCTTGTAGGGTTTAACATTTTTATGCTCAGCTGATGTCTACCTGGTACAAATTACATCCTTCACTCAAAGCATGATACACACCATGCTCCCAAAAGAACATACAATTTAAAACAGAAGAATGTACATCATCTTCAATAGCACATTAATTCATAATAAAAGAAATTAAAAGAGCATGGAAGTTTGGTATTATTAAAGAAAATTAACCGGGAGCTTAAGCTGTGTATTATCTACAAACTTATGCCTGTTTGTTTTTTAAACCCCCTTTCCATGTGCTTCACAGCTAGGGAAAAGTGGTTTCAGAATAGCTTTAGCAGCATTTAATGCTGTAAACTTCGGCTCTGTTGTTAGCTACTATGTTTATGTTTTGGGGATTGAAACTTAAATCTATATCATGTTGGATAGGCATATTAAGAGAAAAGTGGTGCCTCTGCATGTCTTTTTGGATAGTTCCGTTTATGACTTCATTATTGTGCATATTGTCTTAGAAATCCAGATATTTAGACCAATTTTCAATCCTTTGCAAATCTTACAAATGATGTACCAAATATTTGTTAGGATTAGCATCTCTGTTGAAGCCAACAGCTGAAAGAATAAGGTTGTCATACCATAGGAGTTGGGGAGCATTCTTTGTAGCAACTTAAAGGAACACCATTAATTTTATACAAGCAATTCCTGCATAATTGTTCTTCTTCATCATCATTTTTGTTGTTGTTATAGATCCATTTGGTGCAGCTGAAGAACTATGTTTGATCTCTGATTGGTAGAATCTTAGTAAATTATAGTGCACTATAGCAGCAGAGGCTGCTAAACGGTCATTTGGTTTGGATTTGTGTCAATTCTTGGATTGGGTTTGGGTCATTCTGGGTCAGCTTTGGGTTATGTAGTTTCGGGTATGGTTCGGGTCAGGTCATTTTCAGGTAAGGTCCAGTTTAATTTGGGTCAGTTAGGTATTATAGGTAGTCTTGTGCATAATATGGTTCATTCATAAATTTGAAGAATAAAAAGTTGTGTATCATCAATAGTGGCTAATAAGTAATAAGCAGATGATAATTTTGTTACTACTACGTAATAAGTTAATTTTACCTGGAGATAACATTCACTATGTATTCTCCTGTATGTATTACATATGCCGTGGAATGTGATATTGTGCTATCCCAAGGTTTTTCCAATTTTGATTTGATTGGGTTTTGTCAGTTATGTTTCACAGTGCAACCGTGCAAGGCATGATGTAATTTATCTTCACTTATTTTCCCCTCTTCCAACCCCATCTCCCTTGTTCCAAAAGCACAAGGGAAAGCAGGCAAATTTCTGTTAGGTTTGGTTTCTGAAACTAAGTTCACTTTTTGTAGGATGTATCATATGACAAGAAGATGCTTCAACCCTCAAGAGATCAATTTTGACTGTAGCAAGCTGCACATCATGGTTAATATGTGGGCTCTACGCCATGGTTAATATCTTGTCTACTTCTCAAGGGCGCGCTGCTACATGCTCCTCTCAAAAAAGTTGCTATTGAAAAGAGATGTTATGTTGAAGGTACAAGTGACAGCTGAGATTTTGTGAACAAATTCTTTTTTGATTTTTTTTTTCCTTGTTAATTTATTAGGAAAGGTAAACGTTAGTGAGATCATAAGTTTCTTTTTTTTGCAGATTTTATTAGCAAATTTTTCTTTAATATTTTTTTAGGAAGCATATATAATCCTTATTTTGTGCGATCATATCTTATTACCTTGTTGGCTTCCTCAACATTTGCCTCTTGTTTTAGAGGGTGTTGTGAATTGTGACATACAATAAATGTATAACACTTTTCTCTTTTCTTCAAGGCTTATAACTGGAATTCTTTCGTTGTAAAACAATTCTCGTTTAGTACACTTTCAGTTTTAACAGAGATTTATCAACAGAATTGATAGTAACGGATCATCAAATGCCCCCATGAATTTGGTGGCATAACATAGAGCCACCACGCCGTGCTGTGGGCCGTGCCTTGCCAATCGGCCGGTAGAGTCACAGATTTATATAAATGCATTGACAGTACCATGACATAAAAGCTAGCTCAAAGCTCTTAGAATAAGTGGACCTCTTTTGCATTTGCAATTATTGAAGCATATGTACACCAGAACTTGACAAATGCTCAAAAAAACAACATTAAGGGTCTCATCCATGTCTTCTTTTTCGCTAATTTAAGCTTCGGAACTTGTCTTTATATAAGCTGGCATTCCATTCATACATTGTTACTCCGTGACTCTCTTATCATTATACTATATAATATAATATTATATACTTCAATCGTATTGTCATCTCGTCGAATTTTATCCTAAAAATAATAATAATAATAATAATAATAATAATAATAATAATAATAATAATAATAATAATAATAATAATAATAATAATAATAATAATAATAAGGAGTGGGGGCCCAGATTGTATCTCGGCTTCCCACTAATTTATTGTAGGTTGTATGACTTTTGTTTTTGAGATATAATAATAATAATAATAACAATAATAATAATAAAAAATTGTTACTAATATGGGTGAAAGAAAATAGCGTGGTATAAGTTCTACTTCATTCCCATATTGGAATACGCTTTTGTTTTTGACTAGGAATAGTTGAGATGCATTGCCGCCTCACCTAAGAATCATCGCTTTGACCTAAAAGTATGAACATTCTCACAAAGTGGTTTAGGTCTTTTCTACCTTTCTCATCTTTGTTTTAACATCTGGTGGTTAAAGCTTCCCTAATTCTAGAATATGTAGGATCGATTAAAAATTTTGTTTAAAGTGAGAATGTGAGACACAAATTAAGATTTTTTGAGAAAGTGGGGGCATTTTCATAAATTTCTCAGTATAATCCTTTTTCTCTTGCTTAACTATGCTACTAAGTTATTTTGTATTAACCCCTAACAAGAAGTAAACTGATTCGATGCGACAAGTTTGCGTGTCATTCTGCATAATGATATAAAGCTAGAATGATACATAGTACATTTTGATTGCTAAACATATAATCCGTCTAAATATTTTCATCTTTGATAATGATCATCGCTCATTCATACCTTTCTCTATTTGGTGATAATATAGACATCCGAACTATCATATATGCCTACATGACATTAAATGTATATCATAGGTGAAGTATAAATTTATTGTTAGAGTTGTTACCGCCTTAAGTTATAAGTTATGACCTTTTCATATAGTAAATGAGCCATAAGTATAATTGTATTAATCTTGTCGAGTGGCTTGCATTGAGGGATTTTTCGTTCATCGCGACTAGTCATCTTAAAATATCATTAGTATCAATCAAACATCATATTATTGGACTTGTGCATAAAGTGGGTTCCATACTTTTATATGCATCAATCATCTAGGTTTATAGACCAACTTGAGCAATTGTGTGTGGAATAGATAGTTTCTATTCACTCGTGATCTTTATCAATCGTAGTATTTTTCTTTAGATATTTGAATAGATATTTTTACGAGTAGCACCCATGTACTTAACATCACAAAATCTTTGTAACTCTGGCCCTCCATTTTATTCCGCATCCGCAAAATATTGTGGATGTCGAATATTAATTTATCTTAAAATATACGGAGTACTACAAATGATTTATAGTTACATCAAGTATATGTTTTATACTTTTATACACGTATGGGTCAAGAGTTGAGAACGGATTGACTATGATATTTTCATAGACATTTACATTATTTGGGTTAGATAGAACGGAAAACTTAAGTAAATAATATTTGCTTATAAAATGGACCATTTTTTTTTAAAACCATAAAATGAACCATATACATACCCAAAATAATACAAAACCTTTTATGTACACCCGAGGCACAGAAATACCTTTGAGTGTAGCATGCATTCGAGTGTATGTAAAAAATTTCAAAAAATTAATGTAAATAAACTTTGTTTTGTATTTGTGGATCTGGACTATATTCCACATTTTCACCTTTGTACAACTCTAGAGGAGAATTAATCAATTATGAATAAAGAGATTGTCTTTTGTGGTTGGAGCCCTTGGAGGAACTTTTTAATCATAGAACATTACAACATGTGACTATAACACTTACTAAAATACTACTTTCTACAACAATCATTATGCAAGTTTATGGACATAACTTTAGGCACTTCGTATATAGTAATAATAGTGAGTTTGTTATTTATTAATTTAATTTTCATCCTGTGAATAAATAGTACATATAGACCATAAATTGGATTTAAATGTACCATATACCCAATTTATATACCAACTAAATCACTTCATCACTCATGAAGATGCATATAATAGTGAATTTGTATCCTCAAGTATCCATTGTTATAAAGGTTCTGGGGTTCATGTTATCGCATAGCACAGGTATAGTTTGTGTTGACAGGTTTCACCGCTATCCATTATGGATTCTACTAATCAGGGCTCCAGCAAGCATAAGTTATCAACTTTTAATGCTTTGGTTCAGTCTGGTTTGTATGAGCTAGTTTATAGTGTGTGTGCTTTGTATTTTACTTTCTTTTACAGCTTTAGTTCTCTTAGGTTGTAATTTGCTTTTACTTACATAGTTCTCATTGTCACAAAAAAAAAAAAAAAAAAAAAAAAAAAAAAAAAATCTCAGGGCGACTCAATAATTATTACCCCAAAAGCATGTGGTGGTGCATATTCACATGATATACAAGTCCTATATATCATTTAATGATCTTGCATAAAATGATCAATCAAATGGACCTAAAAGGGTTATGAATTCCTTTTACCCTAGCATGTACAAGAAGTTCCAAAAACAGAAAAAACTAACTCCATGTATAAGCCATAAATGACACCTGAAACAAAGAAAGTGTAAGGAGAAAGGCTAATTTAACTACTTTTAAATTTTTGTTTTTAATGAAAGCTAGCTAGCACTGAACCACTGAATTATTGAGGCTACCAGATGTAACCCGACATATTTTATCTATATCTATAAATTCATTATAATAATACAAACGTATCCATGAATTTTATAGCCTCTTGTTTGTTTGCAATTTGCATTGTCTTCTCAATTTCCTTAAGTTACTCAGTAGTTAATTTGCTAATTAAGATGTTTAATAATTAAGTCGCATATAAAACAAATACTCCATGTATATATTTATGTCGTAATCAGTAGAAAATACAATGTTGAGTTGTTGATATATTCCCTTCGTGTCTTTCGAAAATAGATTGAGTTTTTGACACGTATAGACTATTAACATTTTTTTTAAAATATAAAAAAAATTACAAATGGACTTTATTACTCTAGTTTAAGAAAATCTTTAACTTTTGAAAATATATAGGTTTTAATGTTAGTCACTTCGTCAAGCTAAGAAGAAATAGTTAATAGAAGTTCTAATGTACATTCGAACGAAAAGAATATTGAATCTCAAATCAATTATCAGGTCTTGTGTTTAATTGTAACTTGAAGCCTTAAAATCTTATAAATTCCTATGAATCTCCGGCTCATTTTTCATAGCATAACCGCACTGTATTATATAAATAAATTTAATTAGATCTTATCTAATTCACTAGGCGAATTACATACATACTATATATAACGATAAAACATCTAACCATACCAATAAGGTAGTTTAAAATAATTAATCAACTTCCACCTTGGATATTTAATTTGAATGAAAAATAATATGCACACACACCACATTGTGAAATTTGAAATAAAAGTTAATCAATACATCTCGTCTTGAAATTTTGTGAGAACTTATTTATAAATTTGCTTTGAATCCAATTACCTAAATCATCACTATATATGGTAATCTTCAATTCTTATCCAAACCACATAATTAATATTGTACTCATGCAATTAATTAACTAATTAGAAGATTTCACTAGTAGGCTAAGCCAATGTAGTTAAAAAGCTAAGGAGTGATTCAAATTGAGACAACTAAGGTGATATTCTAGTAACAAAGACCCCATATTATATCTTTTCGCTCCTCCTTAGCTTGTTATTTTTGCTAGAAATTGTATTCCAATTTTTTTTTGTTATTATTATTAATTATTAATAATTTTTTTTTTTTTTTTTTTTTTTGAAAATGTGCAATTTATTTAGCTTTTCCAAGTGTTTCTTAAGGACCAGTGTAGCACATGGGTGCTAATTAATTTTTTACACAAACTTACAAACAAATCCTACTCATACATTTTTAACCCTTTTCATGACTCCACCCTTTATAAACACACCAACACAACCCTTATTTCCTTCACTCAACAACTAACCCTCTTTCAAACCCTTACACTCCCTTACCTTAAACTACACCCCCTAACCAATTCTCATCATGGCTACCACCACCAAGCTCATCGCCGCCATCCTCATCCTTTCCCTCGTAACCCTATCACCCGTGTGCAACGCTTGTTGTGGTTGCACTACTCCCCCACCCGTTACCCCTACACCTACCCCTAGCACGGGCAAATGCCCTATTGACACACTTAAACTTGGTGTATGCGCGGATGTTCTAGGGCTAGTCCATGCCGTTATTGGTAGCCCACCCTCTGGTACTCCATGTTGTGCCCTAATCAAAGGTCTTGCTAACCTCGAAGCCGCTCTTTGCCTTTGTACCGCCATTAAGGCTAACATCCTTGGTATCAACTTGAATGTGCCTGTTACCCTAAGTGTTCTCCTTAGCGCTTGCCAGAAAGATCTTCCAGAAGGATTTAAATGCTAATTATTATTTTAAGTTGTTCATTTTATTTATGCATGGAAATTAAAATTACAAGAAAAAAATTAGTAGATTATATGAGAGTGCATGATTTTTAGCTCTCATATAATATTCATTTATGTATTCATAATTCATGCATACCTAGCTTATAGTAAAATTATATATAAATGTTCATAATATTGTGAACATTGATATATTACTATATTGCTAGGTTTTTTTCTTTTAATTTATTGAACATCATTGCATGATTTGGTTGTATTATTAATTTGAATGTACTATTTACTGGATTTTTAATCTTGTTATTGTTTTTTTTTTTAATTTAATTTTGTTAATAGTTGTTTTTGTTTTATTGTGGTTTAATTTTGTGTTTAGAGTCCTATCCCCTAGCTTGCTACATGCACCAGTGATTGAGTGCATGTGAATTGTTTCAAGTAAGATTTTCTGTGTTCATTGACCCACATATTTTCTATTGTATATGTGGTGTGTTAGTGTGTATGTATATATGTACAATATTGAGCTTTATTTTGTTTGAGCCACTTTTATATATGTCTGGTACGTCACAAAAATGACAAATTAAATAAAATGACAATGGAAAATTGGCATATAATGTGGTTCTAAATCTTCTTACAACGTTTGGTGTATACTTCGTATAGATTATACGATACTTCGTATGTCTTTTCCAATCAAATAGCGACGTTTTTATATTAAATGATTTAAACCTCCTTTCAAAAAAAAAATGATTTAAATCTATTTTATGTGAATTTATAATATAGAAGTTTTTTTAAAAAAAAAATCCGCAAGTTTTTAGAGTCTAAAGGTGACAACCCTAACTAAAAATTATATAAAGTAGGATAATTTAATAAAGAAAAAATTCGATTATAGGGAAATTAAGATATTTTATCCATATTCGTTACAAGAATTCAATTAAATAATTTCTTCAAAAAATATAAAAGAATTTAATTAAATAAAATTAAATCAGATATGATGACCTATCTATAGGTTAGTTATAGAAAGAGACTAACATGTGTTGGTTTCAAAACAAAAAAAAAATAAAAAATAAAGAGACTAACATGTGTTCAACGCCAGGATTGGTTCGATACTAGATTAAGGACTATAATTAAGTCCTTCTAACAGATGTGAGGGATCATGTTAAGATGATAGAGATGATACGGGAGTTGACAGCTGATAAAGGTTTGGTTGATTAAAGGTAAATGCGGAGTGCATGCCAAAATTTACAATGCTAGAATGAGACTATATACTTCATATTTAGATTGAGACTGATGGAATGTCAAGGATTGGCAACATATTCAACATGTTGCTGCCAACATTATACAGCTATTTGCAATCTCATCAATTGATGTTTTACAAATTTTTATTAGAGGTTTGGTCTATTTCTTTCCGTGCAATTCAACTAGCTGAGACGTATTTAAAAATTGTCCATTACTCCGTAGTATGAAAGCAATTTTGAATTCTACTTTGTACCCTGTAGTTAGTGGTGGCCAACTTAACCTGGCCATCAGGTACACTCACTTAATAGTGCTTATATGATGATATTAGTATCATGTTATTTTAGACTGACACGTGTAATTCATGCGTAAATGATACTCATCAACCTCAATCACATGCACAATTAGCTATATTGTGTTGTGTGTATCCTCAATTGGATTGTGCAAGCACCATGCACGGTGCTTCATGGTGCTCGAGGGTTCAATATAGGTTTGCCCCACTTGGTACGTACTAGAAGATTAGACATGAAGAAAATAGTAACAAAAAAGTCACTTGCACCTTTTTATTTTTATTATTATTACAGACATGTGATCCTCTCTCATTCTTCATGTCTCTCTCACCTTTCACCTTGTTCTTGCTTGTGAGTTGTGACCTTGTCCGTTGCTACTTGTGTTTGTCTCACTCTCTCTACCACAACTTTGAACGTAATCTCACCAACAAAACCTTCAAATTCTCCAATGAACATAATTTTTTGCTTGATGAAATTAAAGGTAAAAAAAATACCTATCTTAATCTTTTTTTTTCATTATAACCATTCTGGCCATAACTAGCTAGAAATTTTAATTTGTTTATTAGCCTCATACGATCATATGATCGTATTTTAATTTGCTCAACAAATCCTATTCACTTCTTTATCTCATTGTTGATATTAATTTTCATATTAGAACACCTTATAAGTTATATAAGTTACTTGTTATATATACAAAAATAAAATAGGTGTCTATATATAGTTAGGTACTTCTAAGAAATTTTTTTGTTTATTTGAAATTATTTGTTCATTTTTTGCAAAAGCTAGATATACTTTACTACACCTCACAATCTTTAATTATTGTACACCTAGGTGTGTATAAGAAATTTCATTGCCTATAATTTCACCATGTATTTATTTCTCCTCTTGGTACGGCCTACAAATAATGTGTGTTATCATAACATATCTCATTAGAATGTCACTTTTATTTATTAAGGGCAAACATCTAGCTACCTCTTTAGAATGTCACTTTTTGTACTGTCAACTTTTTCCCCATATTTTCTTTGACGTTACTTTTTCCCCATATTGACCATATATATTTTCACCCCCTTTAATGAACATCGTAACATTATATTTACTATTTTTAGGACGGCGGAAAAATTAAACATTTTCATGTAAAACCTTTGGGTCTCAATAATACAATTTAATGGGGTTAAATTGTGAAAGGTGCTACAAAACAAGGACATTCATTTTGGATCTAAGTTGCATGTATATATGTAGTCTTGTAGCTAGCATTGCGAAACATGTTTGTGCATGAGATGATGTATCTAGGGCTGTCTTATGAGCATACCATTCATTAGAAAGTCTGTTATTGGACATCATAGGATAACGTATTGCGACACGTGTCACGTATTGGGTGGGGGATACTATATAACTACTTCGTATTAGAAAGGGAAAGAGTGATGTATGGATGAATGCCAAGCGTATCTAACGATCATACTAAAGACATTCTTCCTAAGATGGATCCTACGTTCTAGGACACCCTGGCCATGCGAATACCCAATTACAAAGGGTTTTTATTTTTTTTTTTATACAAAATATCTATTTTATTTAAGATAGGGTTAGTTGCTTCTTGAATAAAAATATTTCATAAAATAAAGATAAAGGTCGAATAGTTAAATCATTAAATTAGCACAAATTCTTATATGTTTGAATGATAAGATAAAAATCTCCTATATGTATTACTCATATGAGTATGATACTCATCTCATATAGGTAATACATACAAGAGTATTAATTCTGATGATTTGACGTTCACTCTTTCTCAATACGGATGATTTGTGTCTCTATTCGGAATAAAAGATGTAAATATCAAGTATGATATGATACGAGTAATATTATTGTTAAAAGTTATTCGAAAAGATATTTATGAATATTGAATATCACATTAGTGATGATGACTTGGTGTTTTTTGTTGAACATATCCAATCTATGCTAATTTACAATTGGTTGGTATCTTTACTAGATCTTTGTCCTCTAATTTTAAAAAGTAGTCTATACAAATAGAATAAATGAAGTATATGTATAAGGACATATATATGTAATAGGCAGTATATATAATTATTCTTGATTAAACTTATATAATAATGAAGACAACCATCATCAAGTGAATTTGCATGAATCATTCTACTTGTTTTTTGTTTACTTATTATGTTTCTTTCAGGCATAAATTTTGTTTCATGCAATAGTACAATTTACATCTAATAATAGCTGTATTTCCATTAGGTTGATATGTATGTCACCTCCCAATTATCATTAAGTTCAAAAGCGTCTGATTCTCTATTCTTTGGATCTACCCATTTTTTTTATCAGTACACCGTGACAGCTTGCTTGAAAGAGAGAGGGTTGGTTCTAAGACGACTTTGTCAAAGTCCATAGAAAGAAAGCTACAAAAGGAAGGATGTATCACTGCATTGGCCGTATTGGCATTGTATGTTTGATTATAACTTGGTCTTGAGGTCACAAAGTCCTCGAACCTACTACGGATTGGTCAAGGTCTAGATGATCGATCTCTTTAGAGGTATTTCATTAAAGACCAGGGGATTAATTCAAAATTAGTAGGACTTTATTGTAGTTTCTTTACCGACTAATCTATACATTTTAATAAATAAACTACTCCGTATCATATTCACTTGATGACTTGAACAACCAAACGGAGCTAGATAGTTAAAACCCCAATACATTGCTGTGATCAATAACTAGTTACAAAAAAGACGAACTTAGTTTTGGTTTTCTTGCAAGAGTGCTAACCCGTGCCCTTAAGAGTGAACATGGTTCACATTTCACAAGCACAAATCAAAATATACTTATATGGAAATCATGCTACATGTTAAAAGGCCCACAAGACAATGTGTTACTATACAAGACTACCATATAAAATTAGCCTAACAAAAAGCCCACATTAAGTAGCCCAATATAGTATTAGACTTATTGGACTTCCCTTCCTAACAAATATCCATCATGTTATGATTTTATGAGTTCGGATCTGTTGCAAAAACAACACACTCCAAATCTGATTATTAATATTGAAACTACAATAAGTAATTCCATAATTTGTTGTCGGTTTATAAAATCTAACATGTTTACAATAAGTTTGACTTCAAAACCCGGATCAAACAACCTATATCACATATCTTTCAAAATTAAAACTAAAAGATAAAAATCAGTAATATAACTAGTATTTACGTCTAAACTATTTTATCTCACACACACTTCATTTCTCTCTAACACTTTTCACATGCAAATTTTGTATATTCACCTTTTATATTAAGAATATAGATATAATTTTACTAGGTCATCTGATATCCACAATATAACTTGGACGCTCGTGTTATAAACCACCTATAAGGTTATAAACCACCTATAAGGTTATAAACCACCTATAAGGCTATAACCTAAAAGAGTCGGGCTTCACGACCAAGTATGAGAGTCCTAGTCTAATGAAACTAAGACCCAAAACAAAAGCCAAACGTGAGAAATAAGGCTGAAAGAACAAAGGTTAGGTGCAAATTGCAAAATTGTCCCTTTTTCTTTTTGGTGCGTTGTTGTATAATCTCATTGCATTTTACACTCTCAAATCCACGCAAACTCTAAATTCTCTCTCTTCTGTTTCTTCATCATCTTTTTCTTTTTTATTAATTGAATTGTTAATCTAATCTTCACACCTCAGATATTTCAATTGTAGACTATATCATATACTAAGTTTGATTTTTGAAGAAACCCAAATCAAGTCTCAAATCATATGCTGCAATTTCATTGATCCGATCAAATTACATAAACCCTAACAAGGGTTTGAAATTTTGATACCCAATTCATTGATTTTGTTGCAGAAATTGAATTGGGGGTAAAATTAAGTGATCGAGATGAATAGGGGGAGGAGTCCACCCAAGCATCGCCATGATGGAACCTCCCCTTTACCTATGGGGATGGATTGGAGTCCCCCTCCTAAGAAATGGGTACTCTTTTTTCTCTCTCAGCTTTTCTGGGTTTTTTGTTATTTTGCATGTTTAAGTTCAGAAATTGTTGTTTATGTTGTTAATTTTGAGTTAATTTGAGTGATTTTATGTTATTTTAGTTGGTTGTTGACTAATGTGGTAAGTGAGCTTATTGAATTGCGCAATCTTGTGGCATTATTAGAGCTTTGATTGAAATGGATCTATGAGTTTTTTGATATGGAAGTTTGTGTGATTGACTGCATTGATGGGGCTGAGTTTTCGATGTTCAATTTATGATGATCCTTGTTGCCAATGATATGGAAGTTTGTGTGATCGACTGAATGTGAGTAGAGATTATTGCAGTAGTTGAGACCAGCATGAGTGAGGATATTGGCGGAATTGCGCATTGTTTGTCATTATCGTCGAATATCTTTGTTTTAAGATTACCTGTTATTAACTTATGACCACTTTTTGAAGGGATCGGGAGTTGGGAGGGTGTAGTATATGTGGTGGATTATGGTTGATTTAGTTTGAGTATGGTGGTGGACCTGGTGGGTGATTAAAAGATGTTGCACCGAAAAGCTGGAGAGAGGATAAAAGTTGTCATCATGTGAGGATAAATTTGAATCAACTCGCACTCATTGATGAACAGTTAAGATGATGCAAAAATGTTTGGCTTATGCAATTGCATAAGAATTTGGACATGGCCTATGAAATGCAATAAAAGATCAATGAAGATAGTAACTTTTATCTACTTCACAGTTCGTAATGTGTCCAGTTACTTTATCAATTAGAAGGTAGAACACTGAACTTGTTTGTTTTAAACACAATCAAGTTGTAAATTGAACTTACTAACATTAGCAGAAAATTTCTGAACTGATGAGACCTGAGCATTATTTATTCAAGGTAAGAGAATAAGTCCTTACTCTTTAGTGTCATTCTCACTGTGTAGGAGGATTTGTGGGTAGATTGTAGTGTTTCATGTGAACCTCCTTTACATAGGCATCTCTGTATCTCATATTGTAAAGACGTATGTTCATGTGACAAGTTTTCCCTTCTTGAGGTGTTTGTATAAAAAAAATTCAATAATTTTTTGGAGTTTATTTCGGCACTTTGAGTTACTTCTGAACTCTATCCTGGTTTCTCTCTCATGAGCTCAGTTGCACAATTCAAGATCGTCCATTGTTCTGGTGACTGGGAGCTTCTTAGGTTCTTCAATAGTTAAATTCGGTACCCTTTTCTATTGTTGCCAGTTGCAACCTTTAAACGTACAATATGAAGCTTGATTTGGCTGATTGTATGCCTGGTCAATTTGACATTCTGATTTCGTGATTACTATTTTAGAGTATATATTGCTAACTAGAAACATTTTACTGATGTAGGGTGGTCGTGATACTGTATGGCCTCATGATCCCCGCTCTGGATGGAGTTACTGTGTTACAATTCCTTCTTGGGTTGCGCTTCCAAAATCAAGATCAAGTTCTTCAGATCCTGTAGTGGTACAGAAATTGAATGTCTCTCCAATGTTTATCTATGCCAAGGGTTAGATGTTGTTTTTCATTCTGCCAATGAGTATTTTAATCATGTGTTTGTAGTTGGGCAACTTTGCCCTAGATACGGTCAGTTCAGTTCCAATTATGTAACTTGACTTATTGTAACTAATTTCTCACATTGGCTGTCAATTTAATAATCCCATGTTGATCATGTCAGCTTGAGAAGTTGAGAACAAAAAGATTATCAGTAATGTTTTTGGAAGCTGTTGATTTAGACATTAGTAATGATGTCTCTGAACATTGTTCTAGAAGATTTAATTTTTGTTTATCTTGTAAAAAGATTAAAAATGTATGATTCTTATCTGCCTTCTGTCAGCTTTGACCCGATACTGGTTATGATTATGGTCACAAAAGAGAAATTAAGGCGAGTCTTCTCATTTGAGGCTGACTTAGTAACTTCCAGGATAAGTTAAGCGTTGTTCCCTGATTTGAATGAAGTGTGATAAGTGGCTCTTACCTTCATAAGCAAACACCAAGGATGTTAATTAAGTATGGTAGATAAATGGGTTTTTTTTCTTTTTTTTTTTTTTTTTTTTTGCCTTCTGCCTGGTATGTGTTTTTGAAACAGCTTGCCCTCATGTTTGTCCGATTAAAGTGTGACCTAGATAAGCCTTCAACAAACAATGGGGGCAACACTAAGTAATTTTGACACCCATATACCTGCGGTAAGCAACAACTGAGTGAGAGGCATTCAGGTTACTAGCATAGTGGGGTGTGGTAGATTTATATTCAGCAAATTTATCTACTATATGCAGCTTACTTTTGAATCTATCCTAGTTGCCCTTGTGCAATGGTGACCCTATCTAACCTTTTTTACTTTCAACAGTTTTACAGGGTTTTGGTGGGTATTCAATCACCAGAAGGAGTTACTACTACACGAGGAGTATTAAGAAGATTCAATGATTTTCTTAAGCTATTTTCTGATGTAAGTGAAACTTTTAATAGCTTTCTGTCTTCAGTTTGATCAGTTGATGTGATTGGATTGAAGATATTTTAGAGTAGAGACGTAGAGTTGAGCACATAATAATTGAGGATTACTAAGCCAATGTTCTTAGTTTGTTTATTCTGTCTGCTTTTTTATTTATTCAGATTAAAAGGACATTTCCTAAGAAAAGTCTCCCATCTGCTCCCCCTAAAGGTCTTTTGCGAATGAAGAGCAGGGCACTCTTGGAAGAGGTTAGTACAGTAGCTGAGCAATCATCTGTTTTTAAACTCTTGGCTGAATCTTAAAATTGGTGAGCCTAACTATAGCAACACTCTTTTAATGACCTGCTTTAGCTATAATACCTTGTTTCATGCATACAGCAATACTAAATCCTTAAGCCCAAAAGAACAAGGCCAATATAAAAATAAAATAAAATAAAATTTTCTTATATTATCTTTACATTGATCCATTATTGAACAAAGTTTTTCCTTTTTGGTTGCAGCGAAGGTGCTCTTTGGAAGAGTGGATATCAAAACTTCTTTCAGACATTGATATATCTAGGTGTATGCCTGTGGCATCCTTTCTCGAACTAGAAGCAGCTGCTAGATCATGTATGTGCTCCTGTGCTCCGTTACAGCTAAGACATGTCTAAACTATGTGTGCCTGTTTCTTTTATCTATTTCTATTCATATGCACGTCTTATTCACTACTCCCATCTCCTGCACAAATAAATTCAAGTAAATTTGGCTTTATGTACTCCCTTCGTTTTCTTTTGTTCTTCTTGTTTAGAATCAATATAATATTCACACTTTGTAGGAATCTATATAATATTCACAATTTGTAGGAATCTTCTAAATTATTCCCTATATGTAAGATAAAGAATAGTATTTCCAGCTATCTGTTATTAATAGTCAAAGTCTCAAAGATGTGCATTGACAACATGAACAGTCAACACAGGAAGAACAATTGAAAACGGAGGGAATACATTGGTATTGCAAAGTTTTTTTTAACATATACTCATATCATATGTGACCTGTAATGTTTATTATAAATTGGCGTGTATTATAGGCTTGTAGCGTTGTTATTGTTAAAAAAACTGTTATTTGGAATAAAATGGCTATAATTTAATTACTTCTATTTTTGATGGGAGGTAGAACCATACATCTTGACTGATACTAATGACATTTATCTGTTGTCTCAATTCTTCTAATTTTTTAAAATTTCACTATTTTATTTATTTTTCCTTTTATATCTAGCATTTCAAGAAAGTCAGCAGCCTTCTGAAGCAAATCCTTCTACAACTAGCAGTATATCTTCAGATCAAAACCATTCAAGTTTAAGCTTAGCTGCTCTGGCTGGAAGTTCATCGATCGCATCAGATTATGGTAGTGACACTGCTTATGAAACTTCTGAACTTGGAAGTCCTAGTTTTGGAAGGGATGATGTTTCTGAACTCGGTCTAGAAGAATTGACATTGGATGAAGATCTGACAAATCCAATGGAAAAGATAACCAAGTACAGCATGTCTAATATTGACGAAGGGTTGTTGATGGGAGAAAGTATTTTGGATCAATTGGAAAGTTTCAAAAAGCATAAGGTGCAAAGTAGACTCATTGCAGATAATGGGAGTGCTTCGAAGTCTGTCAGTTTAGCTCTTGATAGGGCAGGAAGTTCATTTGAGGCAGAGCCTATCAAGGCGGTCAACCATGTACGGAAGCCTTCAAATGAGAGTATAGGGAGTGACTTGAGTTCGTATAGAGGTGGTGAAATGTCAAATTCATGGACTCCTAACTTGTTCGGGGATGCATCTATTGACCTTCCTAGTGGAGCTGAAGCTTCTAGAACCATGGGGAGTCCTAGCAATTCAGAACTGCAATATAGTGTTGGAGATATAGTCCTACCAAGAGATCAGCAGCCTAAATTAGATAGAATCCTTATGATCATGCAACGCAGATTATTAACTGCGAAAACTGATATGGAGGATCTTATCACAAGATTGAATCAAGAAGTTGCTGTCAAGGAATACCTTACTACCAAGGTAATTACGATTTTGTTATCATTGCAAATAGCGTAATAACTCATTATTTCTTTCATTTCCTTGTAAGGTTGTTTGTTGGTCACAGTCTCATGTGTTTCCTCTTTCCAGGTCAAGGATTTGGAAGTTGAACTTGAAACTACAAAAGAGAAGAGTAGAGAAAACCTCCAGCAGGCATTGTCACTTGAAAAAGAAAGGGTTACAAAAATGCAGTGGGATATGGAGGAACTACGGCAGAAGTCATTAGAATTTGAGCTCCAGTTGAAATCTCAAAAGGTTCATTTCTATCCAGTTGCTTTTTAATTTTCCATGTTTATACTTATCTTACTTCCTTACAATATTGTATAACTGTCTCGGAAAATCTCCAGGATGCTAAGTCGCCAGCAAACTCCACGAGGTCAGATGCTTTTCCAGAGAAGGATGAATTGCTGCGGGAGTTGGAAACTACAAAAGACCAGCTTAATATCTTGTTAAAGCAACATGAAGAATTAGAGGTGAAATCTAAATCGGATATCAAGCTGCTTGTTAAGGAGGTTAAATCTTTGAGAAGATCTCAAGTTGATCTGAAGCAAAAACATGATGAATCAGTACAGGAGAAAATTGAAGTGGAGGTAGGTTTTTTGGCTTTTGTTTTCTGTCTGAAAGTGTTGCTTTCTCGTGTAATTGAAGTTGGCAGAATAAAATTTATTTAGTTTTTGGTTGGGGGTAGAGGTGAGGGGGTGAATTTCTTGTATTTTCAATTCATTTTTTTTTTCCTAAGTGGGTGTGCCTGTCTTAGTTAAGGATATTTGTGCAAACCAAGTAGTTATGGAGATGCAGTGCCTTCTGGATGTCATTAAGGTCTTGGTGAGTTGTGGTAAAATTTGGTATATTGTAGGATTGCTGGTTAAATGGTGACCCATAAGAGTAAATTTGTGATTTCTCAACTAGTTTTCGTCAAGGCTCATGGCTGCTTGTTTATCATGCTGCATGATCCATTCTCCCTTTTTTAAGTAGAAACATATCCTCAGTTATTCCTGGTCATATGTACTTTAACCTTGGGCACAATATGGATAATCAATGTTGTCAGCCTTGGTGTCAGATATATCATATATAGATAGAGATCTATAATGTTTCTAAAACTTTAAGCTTATCCATCTGTTGCGAATCGCCACCATGTCTTCTTGGCCGGCTGTTACCTATGAATCTATGATGGTCTTCTTACTCACCTGTAATGGCTTTTACTTTTAGCACTTGCCAGCAGTCGCTAATCTTACACCCATGGTCTGGTTATGTCCCTGTTTCTGTGCCATCTTTATTTCATCTTCGTTTATATTTTTATTTTTCAGCAATCTAGCAAACTTATATATGAGGTTAGGGGATCTTGTGTGTCTGGAAAATCGTAGTGTGCAAAATTAATGCATGACTTTGCCTTTACATCTCCACTGATGCTAAAGAATCTTCTTTCTTCCTCTTTACCTGTGCTCATGCTTGTCATATTTTCTCAGCAACTCTTACAGCAAGAATTGGAGAAAAGTAAACTTGCTTTGGCTGCAAGGAGAACGCTGTTACATGATTCTCAAACCCTTCAGACTCGCCTTCTGGAGTGTAATATCAAAATCGCAGATGATAACTTTGCGGTTGATTCATCCTCAGCATCAGATGTTTTAGACCTCCTTGCAGATTCTGACAAGCAAATTGATCTTCTCTTGGCAGAGGTATATGCTGCTTTAAGCGTCACATTAGTTCTGTTATTTCTGATTGGTGAAATATAATTTGTTCTAGATCTCCAAACAGTACATCTGCAAACATGCCCTATAGATATGTTATTGCCTTGTGTTTATATGGATCCTCCCATTGACCAATTTGTGCCAATATGTTTCAGTCTCAACTATTGGCTCCCGCCACTGACATGCTTTCAAATAGCGAAGATTTGAAGGTATTGGATCATGAGTTGAGGGCTGTGTTGAGAGAGATAATTTTTGACAACGCTAAGCTGAGAAAGCAGATGAACTTTTTTATTCGTACTGCTCTCCAATCAGATAGTTCTACCAATGAAAATGGTAATCAAGGCTTAACTAGAGAGACTGTTTTGAAACAGCTTTTTGAAACATGAAACCACAAGTACAGATGTAATTTTTACTCCCCTGTCTGTGTAGCATGAGCAATTTTCTTGGATTGCTTGATTTAACCTTTGGCCTTGTAATTTTTCCTGTGGGTATATGAAATACACGACTTTAGGAAGCAATTCTATGTGAATACTGATAATGTTGTATTATCTCTCATTTTAGTGTTTAGCCCATTTTTGTCGTAATTATGAATAACAATTTCATTGAGAAAAACCTGAAGTTAATATTAACTTTTTCTATTGACAATTTCATGGTGTGAACAATTTAGGCAGTGTTTGTTAAATAAATTTTCAATTACTTTTGAGAAATCTTACCTCATGCCATACTTCAGTAATATTTGTGACATAATAATTATCAAGCATCAATTGATTAAGTTGTCAGAGCCTGAACTCGCAGCAAGCTTGCTTTTGCAATTATGCAACTCATGTAGTATTGTGCTATTAACTCCTTGGAACTCTAGGGTTCTCATCAGCTTCTTATGATTCGGGTTTGCTTTGCCATCAGTTGACTCAAGCCATATTCGACTGAGCACGGCTGCATATAGTCTCTCGGATATAGACATATGTACTAAAAATACTAATCCTATCTTGAAAATCAACTGCTAAAACTCCCTTAAAGAGGACATTAGAAGTACAAGACTATAGCCATGAAAGTCAAGTAGGCTACTCTACTAGTTATCTATCGGTTTTAGAATGGAACCCCGCTAAATCTGCATATGATCATACTCTTCTCCAGCAAAGGCTTATACAAGGCATTAACTCCTATCGAAGATTTGTCCATTCTCATACTCTATGAAATCTATATAACCAATCAAATGTATCCAGGGGATTGAAAATGAATTTGTAGCTGCTGCTCATGATATATAATCAATCAACATGATTATCTTGGCCAAAAATTTGAATTTTGGCATTCAATACATGACCTTAGCACGATGGTTCAAACAGAAACTACATATAATTCAGAGCATAAACATTTTAAGTTGAAGAGGATACAAACATTCTGTTGAATAAGGTACATATACCCAACATGAGTTTGGTCGTCTAGATAGCAATGAAGGGTAAGATTACAATCCTCAATACAAATAATAAACATCAGTGCGTTCCATCCTAGTTTTCGTTCCCTTCAACCTTCAATAGCGCTCAATCAGCCACTGTTTACCATCAAACTGCATGAGATGAAGGAGATTGAAGCTCTGTTTCGAAATTTCCTTGCAAATTTTCAACTTGTTACAGCAAATTCATCAGCCTCTCTCCGCATGTCCATTTTCGACCTACAATAATCAACATGAAATTCTTATGCAAGTTGTGAATAAATTCTTATGCAGTAGTCAAAGTAAAATCGATGTTTTTTGTGCTTTTTTACCTTAACCGACAGTCTTCTAACTGGCGTGGCTCGACAAGAACATAAAGTGGAGTTCCTCTAAGCTTGAACTTCTCCTGCAACATATATTCAGTCAAAATTAGAGCTAAAATGCAAAGAAGTATTAGAACTCATATACTAGTTCAAGGTAAGCATAAATACCATATAGTGTTAACAAAATCAATCTATGGTTTAGCTACATATTCTATCAGGTTGGTTGTTCTGATAAATGGTAACTGAAGATGAGCTCTTTCAGACAAAAAAAAAAAAAAAAGCAATAGGAAACTTTTACAGCAATTACCTTCACTTCAGGCAATCCAATTACACAGGCACATTCAACCACCTCAGCGCCAACCCGTTCTATTAAGAGACGATCAAGTATAGAGCTTAGCAATTAAGCATGGCCTCATTCAAATAGCAGAAATACAAAGATAAATGCAATATAATGAAGAGTGAAACCGAATGTAGTAAAGGTTCATGAACTTACCAAGGAGTCCAATTGCTGCACAAAGTGTACCACCGGTAGCAACTAGATCATCGATTATCAATGCACGCTCACCAGGTTGAACAGCGCCAACATGCATCTCCAAACAGTCAGTTCCGTACTCTAGCTCATATGACTCCGAAATCACTTCCCCTGTCAAGCACAATATCGTGAACATCTCGAACAAAGAAAAACCAGATTTTTGTTCACTCGTGGCCCAAACCTAGGATCTCAGTCCTGTAGAGGACTAGCAAAGGTTCAAGGATTTTTTTAAAATGTGACCATGGTAACCAACTGAGTTGAACATACCGGGTAGTTTTCTTGGTTTACGCAATGGTACAAACTTTGCACCAATAGCTAAAGCAATTGGTGGACCAAACATAAATCCTCTAGCTTCAACCCCTACAGATAGCAAAGTAACAAATATAACGTAAGCTTTTTACGCCTGCATTGTCCATGATAAAACTATGAAAACTTAAAATGCACAATACTAGCCATAAGATGTAGAAAAATGACAATTAGTCAATTACATTCTACAGTGAGACAAGTGATACTAGTTATCAGTTTTCGTGGCAACCTAAGTTCTTAAGACCAATTTTTGATCTCATAAGAGCGCAATTTTCCATTACTAAAAAAAACAGCACAAATTTTTAAGAAACAACTAGTTAAAACCTCTAATAAGCTCAAGTAGTTGTGTTGGATCCTTAACAATCGACCTAGGAACGGATGCTTGACACTTCCTTCGAAACCAAAAATTTGGCTAATTAAATAGTAGTGTCCAACGCTTGTTCATATATACCACACGCCTAGCAAAACAAGCCCAAGCAACATGTAGCTGATAAGCTAGCACCACAATATAACAAAAATTCTTCACTAGGAATTATAGGTCAAATTCACTCGTCAACTTGTGCAAAAGCCATGCTAATTGTCTCTACACAGTTGCAACTTTAGCTGATAACTTAGAGCCTTAGAGGTCCATCACTTGCACACCAAATGAACATAAATACACCAAGCTATGCTTGAAAATTGAAATGGCCATAATTCACTTTCGGGAAATAGGTTTCACACCATCCACGATCATTAACCTCAAAACAGAAAACTAGACAAGAAAAAAGAACAAAAACATGCAGCCTCAAACATTGTTCGGTAGCTCCTCACCGTACAAGAGTCGTAATTGAGGCAGTTAGTATGTAACCCATTATGTCTTGGCCTCTTTAAGGAAAATTAAATAGAAAAGAAAAGCATTGTGCCCTAATAATGAAAAAGTTCCAAGGATGAATTGAGGTTTGATGTCTCACATATGGACCCATAACGTAAACGTTAAAAAGGACTATAACTAATTATCAAAACTTTGTTGGTTTCTGTTTGATCTAAGGCAAAGCCATAAAAGAAGAATGGGGGTGGGGGGACTAATATGACCGGAGTAGGCCACAGGGAGACTTCAAATCTACTTATAATGTCACATCTCAAGATACAACAAGACGTTCCTCGATTCAAAAATACTCCGTAACAACTATAAATTATTATTACGCCGTAACAATCAGATATTCAAGAGTTAAATTCTTGTTATAAAACAACACCATGAAATTGTATATTATTACAAATACAACAATATATATTTCTACTTCAATGCAAATTAAATCTAATTTATCTGTCAATGTAACTTACTTAATAACAGATTAATTTGTAAATGGGTGGAGTATGCTTATGTAGTCATCCATTCAAAAATTAATCATTGGTAATACCTAAATGATAAGGGCAAGCATTAAAAAAAATATCAACAAGAAGAAAAAACAGCTTCCCTTGTAATAATTAAATGTACTAGCTATATTCTTTTAATAAAAGAAGTGATTATTTTACTAACTCGGATTCATAATCCTGATTAATACATATAAAATTGGATACTTTAGTCACTTTTATTCACCTCTTTTGTTAAAAATGCATACAAAATCGTCTAAAAAGGAGATTAAGGATTACCTAAAACCACTATAATTGCGGTCCCAACCAATAATATAATGACAAATAAGTGTTGGTAGATAGCATGAGTTGGCATTATATATTGTTTAGATTAAAATTAAGAGATATTAGATTAATATGTTAAGGCTAACCATTGAAGGTAAAGCTAGTTCCCTGTACTAAACATTGCATGCAAATACACAAATGGTCAATGATACATTGACCCTAAAGGTTATCGAGTTAGCGACCCTCACATGATCATCTATCACAAAGGTTAGTAACTCTCAGGACCGACCAAACATTTTCCGTACCAAATACACCATAAAAAACCCTGCATGCCCTGCCTTGCCCTGTTAGTGTAACCCTTGATTATATTAACCCGTGTCGAATTGTGTCTCACAAATATTAATAACTCCCAGGACTGACCAAACATTTTTCCATACAAAATTACACCATAACAAAATATGCATGCCCTGCCTTGCCCTACTAGTGTAACCCTTAGAATCAACCAAACATTTTCGGTAACTTAACATCACAATTTTAAAAGAGACATGCTCCAAATAAATTAAATGGTTATAAAACATCTAAAAATGAACCCATTATCACCAAAATTTCAACAGAAATTCAATAAATAAAAAGAAATTGACATAAAACACTTAATAAATACTGTAGTAAATCTGAAAATTACATGAAATAAAAACAGAATTAAAAAAAATGAAAATTCTCAAACATGAGACTATAAGGAGCCAAAATAATAATAATAATAATAAAAATATAAATAAAAAAGAAGAGAGAGAAAATACCAGCAACAACAGAGATATTCATGTCTCTGTATCTGTCAACAAATATATCAATAGTATGTTTGAAGGCTTCTGGGTCCAATAATAATGTTGTTATATCTTGGAACATTATACCTAACAAATTCAACCACCATTTAAATAATTAATTATATTAATTACCCAGAAAATTAAATAAAAACCCCAGATATTTCATAAAATTATTAAAATAAGAGTGGATGAAGAGAAAACCTGGTTTAGGAAAATGAGGAACAACCCTAATGGCTTCAGAAATAGCTTGAAGCCTTGGATCTCCTTTCAACCCATTCTCAGCAGCAAACATTTTTTCTCTCTCTAAATATATAACTTTCTCTCTCTAAAAAAATTCAAAAATGGAAGTAGAATTTTCAAGTATAGAAGTAAATTTAGGTCAAAATTGAAGATGGGTATTTCTGGGAAATTGTTATTTTGCACAGTTTCTCTCTCCAAATATGTTAGGAGTTTCAGTTTCTCTCTCTAAAATCTGAGTTTTTAGTTTTTTGTTGGTTGGGTGAAGCAGAGTATGGTAGTAGAGTGGCAGTAACAGAGTAGAGTAAATAGTGAGTTGTTGCAGGAGATTTTAGTTTAGTTTTAGTTTTTTTCCCTCCTAAAAATGAAATGGGTTGTTTGTTGTTTGTTGTTGTGTATTTTTTAATTAATTTATGGAAAGAGTTTTTCTCTCTCTAAATCTGTGGGTTGATATGAGAGAGAAAGAGAGGAAAGTGTTGGGGTTTAAATAAGCAGTTGTTGGGGGTGTATTTTATTGGGAGTGTGGTGTGTTGGTTAAAACCAATGTACTAGTCTAGTCTTTACTCACTGCTCTAGGCTTAAAGAATAAAGATACACTTGTTTGTTGGGAAGGTTTCATCTAACTTTTTTACTTTCAACTTTTACCCCCCAACAACACAACATGTCAACATGCAATTAAGAAAATATTTCTTTGGTAACTTGACCTATTAAGGTAGAGGTGATCAACTATGGTCTGGCTCGACGCAACCTGAAAAATAGTACGGGTTTAGACAAGCTTAATATATTTTTGTTGAAAACTCGAATCCGGCCCAAAAATGCCTAATAAAACTCATTTTGGGTTGAGAAGTCTGCTACTTTTTCGTGTTTAGACGTGAGATACGATGTTAAGGCCATGACAGGCCCGATCTGAATTTTTTATCCCCTCTACATTGAGATTTTCGTTACTCTCTTTGTTTTGGATTAATCGAAATATTAATGTATAACTTTTCCCGTTTCAGAATAAATAACACATTATCAAAATTATGCTGATGCTTAAGTATGTAAGAATTATTAAATTTTTTAATATTATTTAAAAAAAAAGTTAGTATATATTACTCCGTATGAAACTTCATATTTATACTTGTTTCCTCTATTAATTTCATATTAGTTGATACATTTTATTTATGCACATTTGCGACATGTCAATACATACTTTTAGATGTAAGTATCTTCAATTACATATTAACAAGAATTATAGAATTTTGATATTTGGAAAATAGATGTTGAAGCGAATCTAATAAGACATTGCATGACTACATTTTTTCTTATCACTAAATCACAAAGCAAAGTCAAAGAAAATTATGTAAATAGACAAATAGTGCATAAAATTAGCACGTGCCAACTAAAAAGAAATGGATGAAGCTTTAACGACATATTGCATGATAAATTTTATGTTTAATACATTACTTAAAAACCTACGGTCAAAAGAAGTATATAAATAGTGAATAAAAGTCAAACATGTTAATTATTTTGAGACATATGAAGTATAGTATATAGAACACTGAAAGGTGAAATCTGATTAGGAGTTTATAGCTAGTGAAGAACAACAAATAATTAATGTAAGTGGGGTTGGTGAGAGAAAAAAAAAATAGAAATTGCTATTGGATTTGGTGGGAGCTAGAGAAATATAATAGAATAGTGAGTTTTTACTAAATGTTAAAGGACCAATTCAACCAAAAGCTTAAACTGATGGTTGAGGTCCAAGAATATGTTTTATAATCTATCACTCCCCCTCACATGAAAGGCCCTTTGGGCTTGAAATGTGGATGCAACACAGGCCCACCCATACCTGGTGCGAATTAATTCCACTTTGAAGGAGGGGCGGATGAGATTCGAACCCGTGACCTTTGTGTCACGCTGGCTCCGATACCATGTTAAAGGACCAACTCAACCAAAAGCTTAAGCTGATGGTTGAGGTCCAAGAATATGTTTTATAATCTATCACTAAATAAGTAAGTGGTGTAATTTATTAGATATGGATGAATAAGGCAAGTGTTGCGATTATTATGAATCATTTGAGTAGTGCAAGTATTATTTTTTATTTTGGTTGGTTGGAATTAATGAAGACAAAGTTGGTGGGACAAAAACCATGTTTAGCTCATCTTTTTTATTTGATTTGTTTTGAATCAATTCTAATTTGAATTGATTTTAACCTTACTTTGTACACTAAAAAAACTGTCAAATGAACTGCCATTACATAAAATTGCTTTCAACTTAAGATAAATTATTAATTAAAATCCTACAAGAAAGGAAGAATACTTCGAATAGTTCATTATAGTAGTACTGTATAATATATACTCGTAGTACATAACTTCCTCAATACACGGTTACACACTACAGAGCACAACTCTTTTAGTAAAATGAATTATAGTTTCTCATACACATTGCAAATTTGTTTGATGAAGTGAAATACTCCGTACGTAGTAATTTGATACAATGGTGCGCGGGGGAAAGTGCATGGTGCACGGGGGTGCAAAACCGCAAACGAACACAAGGTGAAAGTGGTCAATTTACTCTACTTTCTTTGCTTTCCCTTGCCTGTTGGGTTCTGACTCTTATACTCCCATGGGCCATGGTAACTTTTCCAACCCATTCCAGCCTACTCCTATCGGTTTTTTTTTCCTTCTGTCATTTCAAACATGAATAGGGTCTTGTTATGTTCAATTTATCATCGAGAAATATAGGTGTTGAAATTATTAAAGTGTAGCATATGATATCTAAACGTAAAGACTCAAATTCATGGAATTAAGGGTCTGTTGTGATTGACTAAAAATGAGCTAGTGAGCTGAATCGAACTGAACTTATTGGAATTGAACTGATGAACTTATTGGAACTGAACTGATGAACTTATTGGAACTGAACTGAACTAAACTGAACTGAAAATAACATGAAGAGAACAGGCCCTAAGTTGAGTATGACCCATCAGGGGAAGAAATTCTCTTTTTGCTGAATTGCTCGTGTATGTGGAGAACAATTGTTCTATTATAAGAATGTAGCTAGGAAGGTGACTAATTTATAAGGTTTGTGAAATACTCATCTTACTTTGTCTTATAATATTAAGTAGTCGCTCCGGTCTAGGACCATACATGCATTTCCCCATCCTACATACAAAATAAGCCACCAAACTAATCACTACTCGGTAGTTAGCTACTCTTAGCTTCCTCCGGTCCTCCCACACAAGTTACTACCACTTTAAGTCCTTAACTCTATCAAGTTATTTTGTTCAATGGAAAGTTATACAACACTCACTATACCATCCCCATTATTAACAAAAAGACACTCACAAAAACCTACAAATATACGTAGGTAGTACAAGTGATAAAATAACATAAATATATAAACGCACATTTGAGAGAACATATATAGATGAATAATAAGACGAAGGTAACATGATTTGCAAGATCCAAGCAAAACTAAAATGGGGTCCCAAATATGTCATTCGTTAGCATTGATTGCAGGCATGTTAGTTATAGTAATATCACAATCTTAGATGTCTTTTATTTGATGTAACATTTGGATATCAACCCCATTATTTCAGAATCCGAAATGCTAAAGAATTCATAGTGTTAATTTATTTTGGGTCTAGTAAATTGACGCCTTTAATTATATGTGTTGTCAATATTATAATTCGGCTTACGACCCACGTTAGACAGCTTTTTTATGGTTTAGAGATGGATGTATACTAGTTGGTTCACTACTTGAAACGTAATTGTTAAGCGTAATGAATGAGAATTTAATTAGATATAGATTTACAATTGTTCATGAATCACTAGCTTAGCTTAAGAAACGAATCGGAGGAAGTAGTACGCATTTAATTCCATGACATATTGATTATATTTATGACCTTTTCTTTATTAATTTTTGTCTTATTTTGTAATTTTTTTGAGGTTGTTAAATGGCTAACTATAATAAATAAGTAAATGCAAGGTTGCATGTGAAATATTTATATGTTTGATAAGGAAATGATGTTTGTTTATTTCTTGAACAAGAATAATTCACAATAATCGGTTATTACTTTATTAGTTTATGCCATTATAGGGTTACATCTGGTATATTATTGCACTTGGGTATATCCGTATATGATCGAAGTATTGTGTAATTCATTGAGTGGAACAAAAAATTTCATACCCCTCCATTTTAAAATAATTAACACATTTGAATTTTTACAATATTTATACATACATAATTCTTCATCAATATTTTGATTCAAAATAAAAGTTATCATGTATGAAGTACTTTGTACAATATTGTTAAATATGTACAAGTACTGTTTAAAGTTTCATTATGGAATATCAATTTTTTCATAACTTTAACTAACACTTCATACATAATTATACACCGTATATATTAATGATCAAGCTTGTGCGTTATAATAACGAGTTAACATTACTCCAATCCGTACCTACTTGATCGATCACAAAGATCAAAAACCAACGACTAAACGAGCATATAAGTAGTGATTATATGGTTGAATGTAAATCCTATGTAAATATTTCGAGGTCCCCGGAAATTGACGGCTATGCGTTGTCAAAGTTAAAATCAAGCTCATAGCCCATGGCCTAGCTTTTAAGATTTGGAGATGAAGAGTGTTTTTATGGTCCCCCTTTTTCATTTTAACTTTTTTATATTTTACCATGATGACGTGGCGTTACAACTGGATTCATTTTAACTGAGCTGGAGGGTCCACGTCATACTCCTCAGATCTCAGCCGTTGATTGTGGGTCTACAAAAGGAATGATACCATCAAAAGACTAATTGTGTGACACGTGGAATTCGATGGAATAAAAATAAATGGAATTGTGTCATTGTCAAATGTTGACCATAAAATATTCATTCTTTAATGGGGTGGACCCTACATTGGATACGATGATCTCATCACATTACACTTTTGGCAGTACTTCTTCCACATCAATTTCTTGTGAGTGTGGTTCACGCTCCAAAGTTACTTTACCCTACGGTAGAAAATTAGAAATTTACCCTTGAAGGGTACATTTTACTCATCTATTTGGTACATTGAAATATTGAATGCCCTTTGCATTTAAACATTTAAAGGTTGTTCATTTCAAGTTTTCAACCACTCGTGGAGGGATGTATGAAACATCGCTATCGAATCGAATCGAATCGAAGACAAGATTTTTTGATCCAATTTGAGGTAATTTTTTTGTATTTTGAATTTTACTGCAGATCTTATATGTTTGTATATACAAGCTAGTTTATTTTGATGAAATTAAATTTAAAGCCAGGCGAATATCCAGACAAAATGGTTGATGTCTGAAAGGCCTTTAGTGGGGCATTGCATGAATCCGAGAAAGATTGAACTCCGTACAAACATAAACAATCTAGTAATTATTCTCCATAACATCACAATTGGAGATATCAGCCTGACCTACAATGAATAATATACTCTATATTACTCCATAAGAGATTATTTGGTTTGTCATATTTTACTTTATTTCAATCGAAATACATTCATTATTTATAATAAGTTAAGTAAAAAAAAGTTTGTTCTAATAACATCAACACAATTGTAGACAAATAAGGTAAATTAAAACAAATTAAGTTGTTTTTTTTTTTTTTTTTTACATAAAATAAGACAAACCAAATAAAGACTAAAAATTTATTCAGAATAAGGCTTTGGTGTGCACAGAAGTGGAAAGGGGACAAATTATCATGGCTCACTAAATTGCTAATGACTGCATTATGTGGACAATACACTTAAAAAGTATGGTAAGTTTTTTTCTTTTTTAATGTAACAAAATTTGAGTACATGAAATACGAAAGGGAGAACCATGAATTGAATGGAATAAATCCCACTAATGTACAAGTAGATTTTAGAGATGACTACTCAAAGCATAAAGGCCAACCACACAAAAGGCAAATTTTTCACTAGGTTCCGAACTAATGATAGAAAACAAGTACTAGTAGTGTTCATAGTGTTGTACGGTTAAATTTAGGCATGATGTAATGAACTAATGATGCTATAGATCAATTTTTTAAAAAAATTGTTACTAAAAGTAAGGGTCTGTTCTCATTGACTGAACTGAACTGAACTCAGCTGAACTGAACTGAACTGAACTGAAATGAATATTTTATAAGAGAAGGAAATTAGGAGCTGAACTGAACTGAACTGAACTGAACTGAACTCAGCTGAACTGAACTGAACTGAAATGAATATTTTATAAGAGAAGGAAATTAGGAGCTGAACTGAACTGAACTGAACTGAACTGAACTGAACTGAATTGAGCTGAACTGAACTGAACTGAATTCAGCTGAACTGAACTGAACTGAATTTCAACGTAAGAGAACAGGCCCTAAGTACTAGTATTATCTTTTTTATAGTATAAATATTATTTATTCTTAAAAACATATACGAAGAACCTTTTAAAATAATTAATTTTCAAATAAATTTATTACAGAACTGTAATTTAGAGTCACCTATAAAAATAAAGCAATATCAATCCAAATTTCATTCCAATTGCACTAGTTTGTAAGATTGATTGTGTTCTCATTCTTCTCAACCACACTAATATTCAAAGATCTAATATCCGAAAACACAAGGAAAAAACTACTTGTAAAAGTGTTGCCTTATATTTCTCCTACTTTAATGCAACAACATATACCAAGGGAGAAACCTAGAAGGGTGATAAGACTTATAGAGTCGTGGGAGAGATGGAGTTTCATTGTTACTGATCAATGTGGGGTTTACGTAATTAAAAGATTGTTGTATGTGGCTTTTTTATTTTCTCATTCGAAAAGAGCTAGAAATGAATATAAAATAATTAAGTGGTGTTTAACAACTTATCTTGTATGGTACTCCTATAAATTATGGAGTGCAACTCTAATCAATTTATTTCTTATTAGGTTCGTGTCATGTTAAGGTCTTTTCTCTTCAAATTATTTTCAATTCATTTCAATTTCAATAAGTTCAGTTGAATTCTTAATTTCCTCCTATCTTAAAATACTCAGTTCAGTCAATCAAAGCAGGCCCTTAATACCCCGATTCCCAATCCACATAAGACAAAAGCACGCTTGATTTCACGCGTTGAAAGAGAGAGTGAAAGAAATACCTCACCAATGACTTTGAACATGATGTTAAGGGCCAATAAAGGAGACAAAATTTAATGTACGTATCACTGTTCAACCCCCACGCGCGAGTACGTCATCTCAACAAATAAAAAAATAAAATTAAATGTGATAGTAGTAAAAATTAGGAAAATTTGTTAGAAACAACCTTTTAAAGTGTTCACTTTATTTAAAACAACCTTTTAAATATTTTTTTACAAATTCAGACCACATTATAATTTTTTTTTATCAAAGACAACCTAATGCTAATTTTCGGCGTTGACTCTATTTTTCCGATGTTGACAACGAGTGTATGAGACATGTGACCTCATATATTCCTAATTACACCCCTTTCCCTCCAATTCACTCGTACTAAATCCCCTCCTCTCTCAAAGTAATTTGTCACTTTGAAGGGTTTTAATAGGAGTTAATTGGAGGGGAAAGGGGTATAATTAGCAATATATGAAGTCACGTGCCTCACACACTCGTGGTCAACATCGGAAAAATAGAGTCAACGCCGAAAACTAGCATTAGGTTGTCTTTGGTAAAAAAAATTTATAATGTGGTCTGAAGTTGCAAAAAAAAATTTAAAAGGTTGTTTTTAATAAAATAGACACTTTAAAAGGTTGTTTTTGACAAATTTTCCTAAAAATTAAGACATTACTATAAAATTGAATCTAATATCATAAAATTAGATACGCAAGATTTGGCGCCCTCTTCTCTCTCTTTCTTTGTCTCCCACCACTTTCAAGATTATCATGGTTTGATTTTATCCCATCATAATCACATTTAATCTTAACCGTCCAATTTGGTTTTTTGGTGCAATATCTCAACCAAGATATTCTCCTTTTTATGGTAAAAATATTGTACTTTCTTCGTTAATGGTTATTTGTAATAAAGGAATAACCATTAACAGAGGAAGTAGAAAATATATACTCATCAATTTTTCAAAAAAAAAAAAAAAAAAAAAAAAAAAGGGTTAGCAAAGTCTTTGTACAAATTTAACATAGTACATTAGTACTGTTGAATGCCAGTATTTTTGTTGATGGACCACTTCTACTAGGCAGGCACTAGGCATAGCTGCATTTTCTGGTGTACATATAAAGACCGGTAACCCATGACTATAGGCGTATATTTCGTCCGTATAACTTTTATTACTCCATCCGTTTTTAAATACTTGCTCCACTTTCCTTTTGCGGTCTTTTTTAATTAGTTGCTCCATTACCTTATTTGAAAATCTTTTATAATATTTAATTCATTTCTCCTCCAATTAACCTTCCACCAACCTCACTATCTCCTTATTTTAATACTTTCTCTAATTTCTCCTAACACTCCGCGCATGGAGAAAAAAGCAAGTATTTAAAAATGAAGAGAGTATATATTTGGTGTAGATCTTACAGTATATATACGAAAAATACTCCATATCATTGAACACATTTAACTGGAATTACAATAACAATTGGTTAACCTTTTGATAGTGTGAAAGAAAAACAATTGATGGGAATTATTCTAGCTAGACAAGTGATCATTTTGGAAAATAAAATAAAATATTTCCTCCGTTCTTTTAATATTACACCACTTGCCTTTTAAAGAAGTTTCACAAATATTGCACAACATACCCTTACTTTTTCACCCTTATTCTTTAGTTTAAGTTTACCTCACATGGACACTTTTGTATTTTTACCTTTCTCTCGCTCTCTTTTCCCACTACCAAAATTATTGTACCCAACTTGTATGGTGCAATATTAAAAAAACAGAGGAAGTAAGAGGTTTCGATTGTACAATGCGAAGTACAGAGTATGTGTTTACTCTGTTTTGACTATATGAATAGAAAAAAAGTAATTATATGCGGATTACGGAGTGTATATATACAAACCAACAAGATCTAGCTAGACTGCATATAGACATTATGGAAGTAAAATTTAACTTAATGTTTCAACTTTCAACTTCTAACTTCATTCAATTCCTATTTGCACTACATAGTTCTATGAATGATTGTGTATATCGCTTTCCTTTAGAATAAAAACTAATTGCTAAACAAGTCTTTTGTCTTGATATAGTTAACGTTCTATATATGTTCCATCATCCATCTATTCAAACTCTAAATCTTATAATTGCATATAGATGCTAATCTATATCATCTAAACAAGTAACAACCATAAGAATTGACATTTATCGTTTGATTGCAAGTATGAAAGAGGTAGTTAGTACTGATTTCGCATTTCATTTCAATTGTCTTCATAAAATCCACCCTAACTGTTCTCGATGTTTCATTTCAATGAATCATAACTCGACACATAATAATATAATAAACAATGCTTTTCTCTTATATATCTAGATAATCATTGAATATTAGTATGTGGTATTAGCTTAACGAAGGCTACTTCTTAGCATATTTTAATTATTTATTAACCTTCATATTTGAGTTTCGTTGTTAGAAGAAGATTAATTAGGATGATAAAATTTGCTTCAAGGGACCCAATTAAGTACGAGAATATGATCTAATGCTACAACTCTTACAAGTATAATATTGTTTAGTGGATAAGATGATTGTACTCATGATTTGAAAGGATTTTATTGTGTTAAAATATGGAATAATTATTTGTTTGTTCGTGTTATTTTCGTAAGATGACATATTGTTCATAAAAAGTTGTGTTTATTATCAACTTAGCAAAGATTTCCGCAGTTTAACATATATTTTATTTTATTCTAATGCATAATAAACTATATCAATGTTATCTTTTAAAGATTATGTGATTGGTTGGAATAAAGAAGAACTGAAAATCAATCAACGAATTTGAACTTGACCTGATCGGATCATGATTCCATTGCCTAATCATTCAAATAGGACTCAAACTAAAGTGATTCAAAGTAGTCCCAAATCAAACCAACTCTTTTGGCAAGTCTAATTTTTGTCCTCATTGAAATGAAAGAACCAAGATGATCAAGATGAAATCTTTGCATCAAGGGACCCATGTTTGTACGAGAATAGGATCCAATATATAGCAGTATAATATTGTCAGAAAGGTATTGTAATTGCATTTGCACCTCGTAGTCTCGTACTAAGGAATCATGATTGAATTTTATTATCTTTGTAAAAGAGGCTTTCACACTTGGAAACCATACTTTGTATTACTCGTATTATCAATTCTCTTATCTTACTAAAGGTCTGTTCACTTCAGCTTAATTTCAGAGCAGTTCAGTTTAATTTAATTCAACTCCAATCAGTTCAGTTCAGTTCAGCTCTTAATTTCCTTTTCTCATAAAATATTCATTTCAGCTCAGTTTAGTTTCAATCAGTTCATTTTAGCTCAGTTTAGTAAATATGAACATGCCCTAAGAATGTCTCATATACGTTTTAAAATATATATGTCTCATTAAATTTATTTAAAAATAGGAGTATAAATCCTAAGAAATTTATAACAATACAAACATAGAATATATGTTGAAAAACAAATTATTTACAAATATGAGAAAATCTTAATAGAACAATGCATGAAAAACTATCGATGTTACTACCTAACCTCAACCATATGCATGATTTCATATATTTGCTTTGTAGTAGTTTATATGATTGGTATATATTGGATTAGATACTCTTTTAGATCCTATGGCCTATGTGATGAACTATCATAATATATTTGCAGACTTACTTTAATCATGCTCTTTTGAGAAAGACATTTTAGAAAGAAAAGGCCAATTTTCTTTTTAGGTCATACATATTTCTTTTTATGAATATTCGTTTTTTGTGAAATCAAAGATTAGCATCATCTTACTTTTTGAATTTTTTCTTTTCAATGGATATGGACTAGAGAGATTGATTGGTTGCAATAGATTTGAATGAAATAAGGATTTGAAGCCTTTTTATTTTTCTTATCATTGCATCATTGTGTTGAAAGAATAGAGGTCCATTAAGTGGCAGGAGCCCATAGTTGGAAAGATTAAGTCACACTATTTTTGTCCATTAATATAAATGTCAAAGGATACTTTTTACAGGACTAAGTTAATATTGTGTGCTTATCATTATGACATTTGTGAAATCTACTCAAGTTGAAAATCAGATAATAGCTTACACAAAAGCTATTTCCTTCTGTCTCTTATTTTTTTTTTTGGCCCCACAATGGTTAAGTTTCTTTTAAATTTTTTGATTTTTAAGAGCCGGTAAAAGAGAAAAATAGTGGAATTAATGTAGTGGTTGTGACAGTAAAGGTGTATGTATGTGTTTTTTGTTGTTGTTGTTTAGAGAGCCACGAGGGGCGTGGGTGAGAATAAATCCCAGGATCTCTTGAAATCAGGAGGGAGCTCTAACCACTTAAGCTATCCCTCACTCTCGTAAAGGTGTGGTTCTTACGATTAAAGTAGTAAAGAATAAACTTTAAGTGACGGACTAATAATAGGACAGTAAGACAAATATTAACGAAAAAGGGAGTAATTTCTATTTTCTTTATGAAATTAATTAAGTAGACCAAATGACACGAGAAAAAGATAGAGATGGAGGAATCATTACCTTTATATAGAGGGTAATAGTTACCCATCCTCTTATAGTCTTACTAATATACTTCCTCCAATCTTTTTTACTTGACTCGCTTTGACTTTTACACTATTCACCACCTCTCCTTTGACCGTTTTTTGTGAATGATATGTAAGTAAAAATATATTCATATTATATCTTTTTTAATTCGTCTCAATAAGTACTATCGTAATATAAAACTTTTATATTTTTTACTTATGAAAAATTAAAGTTATTGATCGCAAAAATATTACATTGACAAACGTGATAAAAGAAACAGGTCAAGTAAAAAAGAACAGAGGAAGTAAGTATTACCACAAAACAAGGTAATGTACTAATAGTTTCTCTATTTTCACCTCTCACCACACCACTACACTCACACTATTACTATGCCTCTTTACATTTACTTTCATTTTGTGTGGTTTGATTTTTATTACTCTAAAAATACATCACTCTAAGGGCCTGTTCATATTTACTTAATTTCAGTTCAGTTCAGTTCAGTTCAGCTCCAATCAGTTCAGTTCAGTTCAGTTCCAATCAGTTCAGTTCAGTTCAGTTCAGTTCAGTTCCAATCAGTTCAGTTCAGTTCAGTTCAGCTCTTAATTTCCCTCTCACATAAAATATTCATTTCAGCTTAATTCAGTTCAGTTCAGTTCAGTTCAGTTCCAATCAGTTCAGTTCAGTTCAGTTCAGTTCCAATCAGTTCAGTTCAGTTCAGTTCAGCTCCAATCAGTTCAGTTCAGTTCAGTTCAGCTCAGTTCAGTAAATATGAACAGGCCCTAAATCCAAACATGTCTAATAAGGCAAACAAAGTTCCCCACTAAAATTCCCCTTGGAAAAATAAAATGTAAAATTGTACTCTATGATTCGTTTTTTATCCAAATTTAAGCAAACCCAAAGTTACTTCGAATAATTGAATGAACAAACGGGCCAACCCAAGTAAAGGGGCTTTTTGGGCCTATAACATGTTAATTCTGGATAAAACAACGTGGCTGACTGTGACCGATGGGTTACTTTTTGGGCTAACTAATTAGTTAGGCTACCGATCCGTTGGGCGTTGGCCATGGCCAATTGGGCACATAGAGATACCATCGATGATTTTAGATTGTGGATTTCAATTAGTTTGATTTATCATAATCTTGAAGGTGGTAGCTAAAATATGAGATTTCATCACTACTAACACAATTAAAAGCTATCGTTTTTATTATTAGCCAGCACGGTGATGCCTATTGATCGTTTTCTTGCCTAGGTGACGGCCCGAGCACATCGCATAGATGGTTATGTCCTTAGCAAAAAGTGCATGAGATCCTTTGTCGTCTTTACCAAACAAGCCCCTGTTCTTTAGAGCTGCTTTGCTCTGCTGAAATTTTCTCTACTGTGTTGAAATATGCTCTGCCCAAAAGCTCAAATGAACAAGGCCCAAGTGTGTGAGACCTGTCATGTGAATAGTTTAAGTGATAACAATTTGTCTCGTGGATGATCAACTAGTTTAGTTACTTATAGCTTTAAAGAGTGACCCTCAAGATTTGGATCAAAATCATGTCTACATCATTGCCCTTCTAACCCTTTCTAAACCCAGGATAAAAAAATTCATATTTAATTAAATCTCAATAAAATTTATTTTGATAATTTTCACACTCCATCTTTAAAATATTGTACCATATTTTAGAAACAAATATTTTAAAAAGATTGCTTTTTTACTTTAAAATTCCACTTGTTATTTTACTTGCCCTCTTAATCTCTCTTTTCATCAATAATTATGATCACTTACATGCAGTCAGTCAGTCAGTCAGTCATACACCAATTTGCTCTTATTGTTAAGTGTAGGATTTGGGGCAATCTTTTAGGCACAAAGAGAGTATTATTTCTTTTTTTCGCTTATGTTCTTAATCAAATTATTACTGTTTAAATTCCCGTAAAATCCACAAATGAGAACATATTATTTGTCTCGAATCGATATTTTTGTGTTCACACCACATTGGACATAATTTAGGTCCAAATAATGTGTTTTTACACCGTAACTTGTAAAACATGTAACGTCCTTTTTTGGAGGGCTGGGGTCCTTAGGGAGATGCGTGTATCATGTTGGAAGCTTGGGTGAACTTGGGAGTTGGGACCGTACAAAAAATCCAACATAATAATTTTTGCCAAGGAAACTTCAAGATTGTCATCTGGCAATGGTGGCAAGTGGCAACAACGAATACGAGTGGCCCACGTGTTAAGTCAAGCTACTTCCACCGTAAACTCCCTCCACAACATGGATATGAGGCCCTTAATTTGTTGACTACTACCAAGTATTACTAGCGAATATAACGATCAATTCATAGTTGATACGGAATAGTACGTAATCTTTGTTGGTCGACATCTTATACAATTTAATTATCTTCGGATTAGCAGGCTAGACCTCTTAAAAATGAAGAAAAGGTTAATAGAATTCTCACCTTTAAGGTGCCTCATTCTAGTGGTGATTAATCCTACACATAAAATTTGTGAAATATAATTCTTATTCGTTATCACTCGTAATACTTAATACGGAGTACCTTTTTTATAAAGTGATATGTAATCAAAGATATTTAAGATGATACGGAGTTATTACGAATTTGCGACAAACAAAAGGAATGGAGGGAGTTGGAAATTAATACTCCACCCATTTTGTTGGCCGACATCTCTGCAAGCTTAAAATGATGATGATTCATTCACCTTGCTATCACTCTCTAAAAGTAGACTTCGTACTTGCTATTTTTTGGTTCCACGCAATGCACGATTTCGATTATTTGAAGGACTTTCTAAAAGTAGAAATAGTGATTTTGACATGTTTGTTACCTTAATGTCAATTTTTTTGGATCCTTGTAACTTGTAAAAGGTCCACTACTTAGGATATGAAAATTCATAAATGAATTAATTGGTAAAAATGAATGTTTATATAGGTAAATAAACGTTAAAGCAAAATACCTTATAGAAAGTTGGACTCATTAACTACGATGTATTTAATAATTTATCCTTTTGAGATGAAAATCTCCAATGGAAATACAGCGTAGAGAATGAATTCACCCACTATATACTCCGTACCTTTTAAAACTCTTGTTGTTCTAGTTATAATTAAGTGGCTTATTTTAATTATATCTCATAGCCTCGAATAAACTCTCGATTGACCACCTCAATATGTAATTCATAACAAAATCACAAAATCGAACAAATATGCCCTCGAAATAGTTGCATAAACAATCCATAAACGGAGTAAAATCAATGGTTTTATACAGATTACTCGTTTTTTTTTTTTAATAATATACAGACTGTGATAGTATAGAATCTGTTATCTTTGTATACAATACAATCACCATATTTTAACTAAACAAGCTAAGTTGGGTGGAGTTGGTGAGCTCATACTCGTGATCTTACAAGATGAATACACCACTACCTATATTTGCTTGGGAGTACGAGTATTCCTTTACCTCCCCTTTTCTCTTAAACATTGACTTGCAAAGCTTAACTGACATTCACTTCAGCTAAATTTCAATTTAGTTCAGTTCAGCTCCAATCAGTCAAGTTCAGCTTTTAATTTCCTTCTCTCATAAATTATTCATTTCAGCTCAATTCAGTTCAGTTCAGTTTAGCTCCAATCAGTTCAGTTAAGCTCCAATCAGTTCAGTTCAACTCCAATCAGTTCAGTTCAACCTAGGGATGGCAATTTAATCCGAGTTCGATTCGAATCCGATCCGATCCGAAGGAAAAAATCCGATTCGAATCCGTTTAAAATTAGTCCGAATCCGAATCCGATAAAATAGATCCGAATCCGAATAGGAGGTGGATCGGACTTGGACCCTACGCAAAGTCCGACGGAGTCCGATCCGAGTCCGAATCCGAGAGTATAAGCATATGCTCTATAACTTGGGACAGTTATTTGCTTGTTTTGTAGCAAAATTTTGTTATGTAACTTAGTTTATAATTTAAATATGTTATGTTTATACTTTAATTGGTATGACAATACAAGCAATTATAGATATATGACATTACAAAAAATAAAAAAAATAAAAATATTCGGACCATTTCGGAGGTCCGAATAAACGGACCGGATTCGGATCCGAAAATTACGAGTCGGATCGGATTCGGACTCGGATTTTTCGGATTCGGACTCGGATTTGGATCCAAGTCCAGGGTCCGTTTACTAAATGGATCGGATTCGGATTTAGCCACATCCGACCCGAATTCGATCCGTTGCCATTCCTAGTTCAATCCAATTCAGGAAATGTAAACAGACCCATAATCTGTGATACGAGTTCGCACTACGGCATAAACTTTAAAGTACCCCGTAAAAAAAATCAAGGAGATAAACTATCAGCTACACGCCTACACACGCCAATATACCGGTAAAAACAAACTGCAAAAGTATTTGGCAAAGAAACCCTCCAAAAGACGAACATAGCTTTCCCAAATGCTTAAAGTTGGCCTACTTTCCTACATTTGCCTCCCTTTTCTCTCTAAATTCCATTGCCTATAAAGCTGTAAACTCTTCGTTTTGATTGAATTAAAGGGGCACTTTGGTGCCCAACTACTCACTTTCAGCCATGGGATTCTCTTCTACTCTTCTTCCCCATTTTCCTGCTTCTTTTCGCCGCCATTATTTCAAGGTATTTTACTATTTTTGGCCTCATTTAATATCAGCTGGGTTTTTTCATATTTATGTTATGTTTTTCTTGTAATTTGTTGCATTTCTTGTATTAATATGTTTTTCTTTGTTGCATTTCTTGTATTAATTTAATTAAAAAAAGTGACCCATATGAGGTTTTAGTTGAAAGTTTTATTCTTTGTTGAATTTGAGATTCTGGGTTAATTTGAATTGAGATTATGGGTTAATAGGAATATTTAATTGAGATTCTGGGGTTTCATGATTGTACTAAGTAGTAAATTATGATTGGGATTTTGCTAAATTTGGTGTGCTGCTGATTTATTTGTTGTTAATTGGATTTGAGCTGATTTGAAGTATGGTGATGTTTCATTGAACGATGGTAATCGATGTAATTTGACTATGGTTACAACTTACAATGGTCTTTGGTTCTTTGTGATTGAGTGAGGGTGGGAGAGGTTGATGATTTCGGTTTCGATTTAGAATTTGGGGTTAAGATATAACAATGGCCTAGAATTGGTTGGTTTGGAATCCATTGTGCTGTTGAATGTTAAGAAATCTTTGTTGTTGTTGTTGAAAGAGTTATTATCAATGGCTAGAATTCATGTATTTTTGAATGTTATAAGAAATCTTTGTTGCTGTGAAATGAGTTATTAGGTAATTTGATACTGAATCTATACCAGGACTAGAATATGCAATTAAAGCACTCACCTGTTTTTGTTCATCTTTCCTGTCCGGGTGGAGGCAAGGGTCATCGGTTGACTCCAAATGTTGAATTCAACCTCTCACAATACCCTTAAATCCATCATTTTACTAGGGTTCGATGTAGGATTGTAAATAGGTGGTTTAGAAACAAGGAACCATCCTATAATTTCCTATCATTGTTCAAGTGGTTAGCTAGTGGCATTCGGTTTTTTTTTTTTTTTTCTTCTTCTGGTAGCTACTCGTAATATTATAATCTAGGTGTACTGGAAGTCCGGAACAATGCCTTTGCAATTGTTTGACAAGGCTACATACATGGGAGGATCTTAAAGATCTAGGTTGCATTATGAACCCGATTCTTTGATTAGCCCTGTTCTTTTCTTTGCTGGACATGTATACCATACTTTCTGTATGTATGGTTTACGCCGGGGTATTCGTCAGACCTGATAGGGTATATAGAATAGACTCAGCATCTCCATGTAGTACTTTTGGCAAGTCTGAGTGAATGTTATGTATATTGATAGTTTAGTACTTGTATGTATTAAAGGTCATTAATTGGCTTACCAATCTTGTTCTTCTATAGTTGATCGTTTTTCTATTACTACCAAGCAAAATAGTTTAAGGCTACATCAATGCATATATGCTTCTGATTTATTTCTTTGACATTCATGTAACAGTTCAGTGGAGCTCATTCCTAATTTTATTTTATCCCTGCAGTTCTGTCCTCTTAGGGTCCATAACGGTTATAGGGCATTATCTTTTGTAACAACAACAAAGTGCTGTGCTCTTAATGGCACCAATTCAATCGTGGGAGATAGGAAATCCAGCATTAAAAGCAATGGGACACCTGATCCTGCAACGGCTCTCTTGGAGAGGTTGTTTGTACAGACACAGAAACTGGAAGAACACATGAATGGGAATTCTCATTTTTTTCAAGATGTTGAATCAGACCTGAACCTTAAAAATCTGGAGTCTGATCTTGAGGCTGCACTGAAAACCTTAAAGAAAAAGGAGGAAGATCTTCAAGAAGCGGAAAGAATGGTGATGTTGGAGCATGCTGAATTAAATCAAGCAAGAGAGGAGTTAGAGGGCCGAGAGAAGGAAATTGCAGCAGCTTGTTCCAAGCAGGAAGAATTGGAGGATGAGTTAAGGAAGGCTAATCTGAAGATAATTTCTCAGGCAAGGCATATAGAGGATCTGAAATTAAAATTGAAGGAAAGAGACCAGGAGGTTACTGCAGCAGAATCTGCATTGCTGTTGAAACAAGATGAAATGGATAAAATGAGGTGTGAATTGACACAGAAGAATGAAGAATTTGCCAAGACTGAAGCTCAGCTTATAGCAAAAGCTCAGCTCTTAAATGAAGCCAATGATGTTGTGAAAAGGCAAGATATTGAACTTAGGGAACTGCGTAATTCCCTCCAAGGAAAGCAACAAGAGATAGAAGAATTGTTAAGTACAAAACAGCTTGAAACAGAGAAGTTAAAAGACGCGGAGGCCAAATTGGAGAAGCAGACAATGGAGTGGTTGCTAGCACAGGAAGACCTAAAAAAACTTGGGGAGGAGGCCTCCAAGCACATAGAGGAGAGTAAGGAAACTATCGAAGATTTTCACAGAGTTAAAAGGCTTCTTGCCAATGTGAGGTCTGAGTTGGTCTCATCGCAAAATTCCTTGGCTACCTCAAGACAGAAAATGAAGGAGCAAGAGCTGGTGCTGGAGAAGCAACTGCTGGAACTTGAAGAGCAAAAGGAAACTATTGTGTCTTACATGAATAGTCTGAAAAGTGCCCAAGCAGAAATAGAAAGTGAAAAGGCAAAGCTTAGAGTTGCAGAGGCCCAGAATAAGGAATTTGTGCTGGATCTATCATTGAAGAGGGACCTATTGCGTGATCTACAGGGGGAATTGGATAAGGAGAAGTATTCTTTGCAAAAAGCAATCAAGGAAGTGTCTTCTCTCCGAGAGGATCTGAATAAAAAGAACAGTGAATTTGAGAAAACAAATAGTCTCTTGGAGGTTAAGGAAAAAGAATTGGTGGACGCTAAACTAGAAATTCAGAACTTAATATCTGAAAAGAAGTCCCTCCAGCTCACCTTGCAAGAGAGAGATTTGGAGCTCAGTACTGCTAAAAAGAGATTAGAGGAGGTGAACGCTGAGGTAGCAGAGTTAAAAATGCTCTTGAATATGAAGGAAGACCAGCTTATTCTAGCCACTGGCATGCTTAAAGAAAAAGACGATTACACTGAGGCAATGCAGCATGAGCTGGTTAGTGCAAGACTGAAGGCTTCTGAAGCTAAAACTGTGGTGGGTAGAATCGTAGATCTCACTAATAAATTGGTAATATCCACAACTGACGACAAATCAAGTGACTTGGGTGAGTATCCATCTCAATTGTTAGGAAAACCTGTGGAGGATTTTACGTCGCAGAAGACACAACTGGAGGCTGAACTTGAGTTGACTAAAGAGAACCTTAAGGTAAGGGAGATGGAACTTCTGGGTGCACAGAAGGAACTTGCAATCAAGGAGGAGGAGCTGGAAAAGGTCATTCAAAGTTTAGAAACAAAGGATAGAGAACTGAAAGAATTGAAGGAGGAAGGGCTTAGAGATGCTGATAATTTGAAGCTGCTCTCAACCATGGCAAAAGAGAGTGCTGGAGAGCAGAATGTAGATGACTTTGCAATTGAGAAGCTTCAACTGGAAGCTGCTCAGCTCGAAGTCGAGGCTGCAACTAGTGCTCTGCATAAACTTGCAGAACTGAGCAGAGAGCTACTTAATAAAGCTAGCTTGAGCATTGACACTGATCACGAGGTAAATGTATTCCCACAAAATGACTCTGGACCTAAATTGCGCGTGATTGAAGAAAATGTACCCCTACAATATGGGTTTGACTCCGACTCAGATACAGCTAAAAGTAATGAGTGCATAACAGAGATTAAAACTGAAGTTGCCCGTCTTTCAGCTTTAACAGAAAGGTTAGTCCAAGAAGCTGGTGCCGTCTGTGCTGCGACCTAATTACAGCATTGATTATTTGATTTTGGTGTTATGGTTTCTGTTTGTGTGTAAATATGCATATTTACTATATAAGTATCAGATTGATTACTTGCTAGAAGTTTGTGGTATGGCAGTGTTGACTTTTTCTTGTTCATGTATTATATATACTCAATACCTGTGCCAGTTTAAGCTACCTGGTTCTGTTGTAAGTTTGAAATTGATGAGATTAGGCAGTACATAATCTGATAGGAGTTTCAAGGTTTCAGTTTACTGGGGTTTAATGTAAACGTTCTGACATACTATTGTCTCTGATCTCTGAGCCATGAATAGGATAGTTTGTAATAGAATCAGTATTGTTTCATGTGGCTTCTGGACCTGCTTTGCATCGCGAGGATCTTTTATAGCCAAGGCCTTGAGCAGTTTTAGTACCCTTTGTTTTGAACATAATAATATATATGAGAATATTTGCCTGTGTACTATGGATTTTGAGTTTTTGACTAATCTTCTGCTAATCTATCTGTTGAAAAATGATCATAGTGTGCTCGAGGTGAAATAGTGCCCGAGTGGATCTCAATTGGCTTTGTTGGTAAAATTTTTGAGGGGGCACAAAAGAGCAAAAAAAAAAGTGTAGCCTTTGTATATTTAGCATTGTCAGTGAAGTCTTTGGAAATAGTTGTTTAATTTCTGATAGCTTTAGAAATCTCAACAATATGAAATATCGAGAATCACAATTAAGTTTCGTAACATAACCACACTTGCACACTATCATGTAACTTATCAAATTACACATTAGATATGCGAGAAAGCATGTTACTAGAAAGCTTTAGACAGTCTCATGATGATCTTAACCCATTTTCTATTGTACAAGTACTTAATTGAACACTGGGATTTCATCTTCACTCGAGCTCTACTATTCTCTGGTTACTCGGGCATACTCCATCCCCACTGATCATCAACAGGAATTTCCTCAGAGAAGGGCAATTTTAAGATGGTAATGTTGCCAAATATAGGATGAGGAAAACCTGGAACATTCAAGGGTTGATAATACTGTCTGTTTGCTGAATTACCCCCAATAACTCGCTCTAAAATATCAGTAAATATGCGAGCACAAACATCAGTAATGAAGTATTTTATGCCATCTATAGTTGTAGACTTATCAGCATGCATAATCTCTAAGGGAACATTATGCCCGAGGATTGCTGTAGTGAACACCGTTTGGTGAACTGCAGGCCTGCCTTGGTTAGCTGCAAGGGAATTTAAGCAAATAGTTGCTTCGTCTGCTACCTTGTTAACAATGAAGTTTGAAGCCTTGAGAAGCCTGGTTACAATGCAGGGGAAATGGTTGCTTTCTAACCAAAACCAAAATGCCATAACTAGTATGGAATCTGCTGGATTGCGCGCTAAGTTCACAACTAAGTGCGTAAATAAGTAGCATTGTAACAAAGTAGCAATGATAACCATTCCTCTTTACGATTTTCACCAATATCACGGAGTAAATCGCGACTTATTTACGCACTTAGTTGTGAACTTAGCGCCTAGCCTGGGCGGTTTGACCACGGTCGAACCGCCTAGCCTGGGCGGTTTGACCACGGTCAAACCGTTTTCCCTAGGCTGTTTGACCATGGTTGAACCGCCTAGACAGGACGGTTCGTCTACTTTTCCGGCGAAAAAAATAAAGCGGTGGTGGTGGTGATTTAAAGTGGTGGATGTTGTTTTACGTCGATGGCAGTGGCGGTGGTGGTGTTGGGTGGTGGTGGTGGTGATTTTAAGTGAGGAGAGAGAAAGAGGTTAAGTTAGAGATTGGGGGTAATAACGTAAATTCATTCATAATTTGCGGGCGATTTGAGTAATTTGCGGGCGTCGAATAACAACCCCCAATTATATAGGGGCGGATCTATAACGTTTATGCAAAAATGTCGACATAATCAAATCTTACATTTTACGCCATATGATATAAACCATATCTAAACTCCAAACGTAGCATACTAGTAAAAGCACCGTACTAGTAAAAGCACCGTGTGTGGAAGTAAGTTCAAATTTTTGTAAAATATCTTTTTTTAAACTTTTAAGCGGAAATTTCGCTAAAATAGTGCAAAGTGTAAAGTTTTTCTATAACTACAAGAATATATACATGGTATTGAGAGAGCTAGTAGGGATTTATTATTTATAAAATAAACAATCTAAGTTCCACAAGCTGCATGATAAGTAAACTAAAGAATCATAAAAAAAAAAAAAAATAAAACTTTATATATGGTTATTCGGAATGTCTGATTTAAACTTTTAAGCGAGAATCTTGCTTAAATAAATGTAAGATTGTCCTGTTTGTTAGAGCTTTTACACGAAAATTTTGCTGAAATACATGCAAGATTATCCTGAATGTCTGTTTTAAACTTTTAAGCGAAAATCTTGCTGAAGTAATGTAAAAGAGATACTGTACTTTATCTCCGAATATCCGTTTTTGAATCGACTTCATCTTAAAATATCATGTTAATCTTATAACTTTTAAGCGATAATCTTGTGGAAGTAATGCTAAAGAGATGCTTTATGCTGAATATTTGTATTTTTAAACATCAAAGCAAGAATTTTTGGTGAAAAATGCAACAGAAATACATCCTTCTCTCTCTTTTTTTTTTTAAATTTTTTTTATTTTTGGGAAAGATTTATAGTTCGTACATGTTTCTTATGATTATGGTCACTAGGAAATAGGAATGTTGAATACTGTAGTGAATACACATGACTTTCAGATAGAGGCAAAATAAACCCACTCAAAACTCAGACATACAAATATATTTTACCGTGATAAATACCATTGAGTTGGTCCTATGGTCTAGCGGTTAGGACATTGGACTCTGAATCCAGTAACCCGAGTTCAAATCTCGGTAGGACCTTATTTTTCACCTTTTCGACATTTTTTTTCCCCTTTCTAGTTTCTACTCTAAACATTATAGTGAGATTAGTGACGCAAAAGATAGGAATCGACTTCTGCTTCACTGCAAAGTTTCATTAGTCCTAAGAAATCATTCACGAGTTTGCGGAGGACTGTCTCAGCCCTCTCTCTTGATGACCATTGATCTTAAGCTTCGCGACTTCACCCCAACAAAATAGATGTCGGGACTTAGCATTATGAAACTGTCATTACACTGCATCTGCTGCTCCCTATGGTCTTGGACAACAGGGTTTGTGACACATTCATGTCATAAACAAGCTATTGTGAGTGCTTGGAGTCAGTATCCAAACAATGTACTCAACTCCATACAAAACTCGAGTAAAAATAGACATGCACATTGAGATATATATAAATTGAACATGATGATTTAATATAAAAATATTTACATAGATGGATAAACCGAACAAGGTGAATAAAAAAGGCATATTTACAAATTTACATAAATAGATAAATTGAACAGAAAGATTAAGATAGAAATATTTACATAGATAAACTTGGAAAAGATGTTTTGATGTGAGAAATATAGACAAGCATATGAGCCCCAGAATGAAAACTATACAGTTTTAAGAGAAGTACTTCTAAGCAGATATGTTCAACTGAGAAAATAGAAAAGTATAGACAGCTTGGTTGACGGCCTCATACCAGATACTGTACGAGCCATTTTTATAGGTTAAGTCAACAAATTATCAGAAATTACCTTCTGTGAAAATTATTGTGGCCACAGTAGGGGGAAACCAGGCTGAGATTTGCCGGAACTATCAGCAAGCTGATCATCTCTCTCTACGTTGGATCCTTGTAATTTTTCTCTTTTCATCTTTGGTTTAGTTATCTTCGTCCCCACGAGAAGCCCCACTTTCATGGCAGTAAACAAACCCAAAGCAACAAGAAGAGGTCTAACAGCCCAGTGAATATCCTCAAGAAGCTGATATTTCTTCAGAACTCCCTGACAGGAACTGAAAGAGACTACTTCAACTTCAGCAGGGTCAGCCAGGAACCGATCTTGTTTCTGAACAAAAGGTAATCTTCCTGGAAAGTCCACTATCAGGCACCCATTTGGATGAATATGTAAGATCTTCCCAGTATCCCATGCTCCCCTCTTTCGTGGCCACTCAAAGTGAGGATTATATACATTGGCTCTAAGGCGTACAAATTGGCCAACATGATAAGGCTTTGCCATCTGGAGTTCCGAATGGTTACCCTTCCATAGTGTTTCCAACCCAATGAATGCAACTGATGCAGTTCCATCACGATGGATGGAATGAAGGATTCCAACTGGTGAATGCTGTTTTTGCTCCTCCCTCAGACGCACCCAATCCCCAGCAGCAAAGCCATGGGTGACACGCTCTAACATGGATGTCCGGACTCTAAGTGGATCATGGATTCCACGAACCCTCACTAAGACAGAGCCATCCCGATCATCACTGCCTTCTAAGCCAACAACTTTCCCCTCTGGAACAATCATGTTTTCAGATTTGGAGGAATTTGGTTCTTTTCTGGATCGCACAATGTCCCCTTCCTGAAGAGTATCCTTGGAAAGAAACCACTCTGTATAATACTGCTGGTACGGCCTGCCAGAGCTGCCACTACTGGGTTTGCTCCTCAGAATAAAAGTTGTCTCATCATTCATAATTGCATCGTGTGAGCTGCAAATCAGTTACAAATATAGTGAAATGCAAAGATTCACATCATAGATTTAGAAAGAATGATCTGGCTAAAAAATGGCAAATACTCAGAAATATATCAACAGCAAATATTTTTACAGACGTAAGATCTAGCGGCCAAATTGATTTCTTTTTTAATTCAACAAACCATCATCCTTCCCTTTTGACACAGAAACTGCAGAATTACAAGGTCCATTCTCCTTTTCCTTTTTCCATTCTGACTTCTCCCCCCTTCTAGTTGCTTAGCAATTGGCATAATGATTTTCTTTCTTAACGCAGACAGGTTCTTTAATGTGACTGCTACATAAGTGAACAGCGCTAAAATGAAGTTAAATTCCTGTTTCTTCAGAAGCTAGTGCAACCAGATAGATCCCAAAGAAAGAAAATGAGAAGACTCTAAAAGTAGACATGAGAGATGGGATTTAGGAATAGTGAACGTATTTTTGCTTCATCTTCAACTCTCTAGTTCAAACTTCAAACACGAATTCACCAATGGGAACTGGGGACCAGATAATATACAATACAGGCAACACAGGCTGAGCCAAGGATTCTAAGGGTCCATAATAAGCAACAGTGTGCTTCCAGGAGAGACTTCAATGAAAAGGCATGGTCTAAATTCTGTTGCAGAGAGGAAAAAAAATAAAAAATAACCTACCCAAGCTATTCAGGGAATACAAATAAAAATCAGTTTTCACTCCACATCACTTTCCTTGTGAGGATATTTGGTGAGGAAAATTTAGAGAGAGCGGTGATTTTTAAAAGTGTGTAAAATCTAACAAAATGGGTCTATAATAATAAATCTCAAAATTTTATAGCCATTGGTATATTTATTTATTTTGTATATTAATTTTGGCTTAAACTTGCTGTTAAAAATTGATATTGGAACACATGGCTGGATCTAATTGGTTCTGCTATCTTCATGAGGAAACCCATATTTCCTCGTGTTGTGAGGAATGTTTTTCCTCGTGAGGAAAACCATAAGTGACCGTGGATGTGAGGCGGTGAAGAACAATTTTCCTCACTAGCACTAATTTTAGCGTGATTGGAAGTGCTCTTGCTCTAAAAGCTATAATAACTTCTCATTTAAATTTAGGTTAACCAATTTGATTACAGAAAGCTACCAATAAATGATTCTTCCACAAACAGGAACTCCAAGTTTATGACTCATTCATGGATCTTCCTAGTAAAGCTAAAGCACAAACACATCAGCAATGGCTAAATTAAGAGAATAGCATGTAAAAAGTAATTCACTATTCTCACTCTGGGGCGTCAAAATGCTTCTAGCACGAGTTAAACAATGAATATATTTTCAATTTTTACGTAACAGAAAAAATCTGCCAAGTTAACAAAGAAAACTTGTATGCTATGAATCTATGATGTGGTCAGCTAAGCTTAGTGTTAAAAGTAAGAGTAGGCGGGAGAGTCACTTTAAGATCAAATTCCTTAGATTATTATTTCTTAGTGTAAAATAAGAGTGCTTTCCAATTTACTGGAAAGCACTGGTTCCATGCAATATCAGGTAAGAATCAGAGTTTCACATCACATTTACACTAGTGTCATAAAGAAGCCAGAAGAAAATAGAACCAGGTGAAAAACACATTGAGTCTTCTCTTGAAAGGCAAAGTGGACTGACCTTTTTAATGCCTGCATTATGTCAGCCATCAGAGGGCGATTTCGGAAGTCAGGTTCAAAGCAACCAGAAATGACATTTTCAATCTCAGGAGGAAGACCACTTGGTATCTGGGGTTTTTCTTGATTAAGAACAACTGATCGATATATTTGCTGAACTGACCTTCCACACCAAGGTTGATCACCCGTTAGCATCTCCAAGATAGTGCACCCATATCCCCACGAGTCACTCTCAAATGATATTGGACCTCTTATCTCTGGCTCCCACTGTTCTGGAGCCATGTAATTTGGGCTTCCTACTGTGAGGGACATATCTGAATTTGACAATGAGAGTCCCATAAGAAGATAGGGGACTCCAAAATCCCCTAATATCGCTTGATCATTCTCATCGAGAAGCAAGTTAGAAGGTTTAAGGTTGAGAACCAGAATTTCTTGCGAGTGTACTTCCATGATTGCTTGCGCCAAGTTTATTCCATATCTATAGATTAAAAAAATAGACAATGATATGAAATAGTACAATAAGATCAATAGCAACATACTTTCACGTTCTGAATCAAAGCATGAATAGAAAGGCAGAACAGTTGTAGTAACTAGAATTCATCAGCCACCTAGCACCTATATTACCTCAAGACATCAGGCAATGAAAGTTTTCCTCCTTTAGAACGAGCCATCTTGTCGCCGATTGATCCCTCATAGAATTTCATTACAATGCTTATCTGTTGAATGTATCAAGGTTACAAATATGCAACAAGGATGCCTAGTCAATGGAGAAATTGAATTGTTGCTGACATCAGACATTAATTTTTTATTTTTTATTTTTACCTTCCCATTTATAACTGAAATGCCATGCAGCCAACAAACACCTTTCATTCCATGACACTTGGGAAGAATATCATCAAATTTGTCCAAAAAGGTTTTCACGCTATCTTCCTTCATTAAGTTCAGCATCTTAATTGCCACTTCATGATACTCATCATAATCTTGAGCTGACCTATGATGGGTTGCCAACCAAATGTCACCAAACAGGCCCCTTCCAATTCTGTGCCTGAGTCTCAAAGACGATGGATCAATCCATGGCCTAGTTTCATTTGGTGTCACTACAACGGTTCTCATATTATCAGCATCTCCTTCATAGAGCACAAACTCAAAAGGAGAGGATTGTTTTGATACTAGCTGGTCAACCATATCTCCTGGAAAACAGCAGGTATTAGAAAAAAAGTCACTGCTTTGTATTCTGGTAAAGTTTCGAGTGACACTAATACAGCACATAAGATATATGCAACAATACACAGCGAATGCATGCACTGTCCAGATATTATGTGTCTAAATATCCTGAAAGTATGAATCAACATGATTTTATAAAAAAAGCTCAAGGCGCACTAAGGCAATATGGGTCCTAGGCGTGCCACGGTGCTTCATTGAAGTGAGATATACTAAATAAATGTGAAAAGAATGGTGTAAATAAAGCCATGTGCCTCTTTGAAAGCATCTCGTCTAGGGAACAAAGCACTAGACCCAGTAAGCCTAGCACCTCAGTGCACCTTAGTCCTTAGGTAGCCTTCTCAAGACCTCAAAAATTTCTTAGTCTGTGATTAATTAAGAAAGAAAAATAAATAAACAAATAAATAAATACGTGCAAAGGGGTGGCCTGATTTTCACATATCAGAATTTGGCATGCAGAAATAAAAATTAACGAACAATCATTATGAGCAAAAAGAATGGAACAAATTACTGATGAACTGACAAGGACGAAGTCTCTTGTTCGCCAGTCCCTGACCCGGGGGGCAGAGGCTATGAAAGTCACCTCAAGAGCATTAGAGCCAAGGGAGCTGGTCCCATAACAGTTTCTAATTGTAAGCAAAATAGTAATGCAGTGTTTTTAGCATGTTTTAATCAACAGATAAATCACACTAGCTCAGTATCACATGAAATTACAGTAATGCAGCAATACATTATAACAACAACAAGTCAAAAACTTTCCAAGTATCATACATGATAAAACAAACTCCCAATGAACCAACATTGAAAACTAGAGATAACAAATCACACGAAGCATTGCCACAAAAGCATCTCTTTAGCCCAAGCAACTGAAAATTAAGATCTTTGAGACCTCCAAGCAAGCATTACAGCATATAAGCTATTGCATAAAAATTTCCACATGTAAAAACTAATTCAAGGACAAACCAAAACCAAGCCCTAACTATTAGCTGAGTCCCTAATAATATTCCTTGCGATCAAAATAACACACATAATTTATTTAACAAAACTGACTGAGCTTCAAAAAGGCAATGCAACCGCCCATATCCAATTACTAACAGAGAGCAGAGAACAACAAAAGCTGAGCTAAGTATAAAATAGAAACCTTTGTCAAATATAGATTCAGGTATTGCCTAGTCGCATAAAGTAGACCCCAGTAGGCCAGTATATCCTAATCTAAGGAAGAAGAATGAGAAAAACCTATGTTACTCAAATTCCTTATTTCACATAAAATTCCCAAGTAGGGATCCTCTCAGCGATATGGGTACGGACACTAAAACACTTCATTTGAGCCAGAACCATGGAGAATATACACAAAAACAGCCGAGGAGACACTTGGACACGTACCCGAGTCTGCAAGTCTAAGTAACATGAGAAAGCATAAAACTTCTTGTTCTCTTCTCACTCAAAAACAATCTTTGCATGTAATAGTGGCAAACAAGAGAATTTGTAAACCAAATTCACAATAAAAATGATTTCAGCTTTTGCTAACGCCCAACAGTAGGGCTAAACTGCTAATGAAAATATACAGTTCACAAATCTAATTTTTATGCGTCAATAAACTATATTGTTTTCATTCGATCCATTTTACACCAAATTAATCACAGAGAAAACAAGAATAAAAATGGGGTTATAACGATCAAAAAACCAATTCAACAAAATTAAGTAAAACAACAAGAAAAATAATCACAACCCACATCATAATAAAGCAAAATCCGACAAACCCAGATGTCATAACATGAAAATTCATCAAAATAACAAAATCCCAGAAAACTGAAAGCTGAAATTAGGAAGAAAACTCACCGAATTTGACAGAAGAAACGGCAAATAATTAGGGAAATTGAAAGGGGCAAAGAAATTTGTTCAAAATCAATGATTGGATAATCAAAAAGAAAGAAAATTTGAGAAGGAAGAAGATAGTTGTTCTTCCATAGGGTTGAAAACAGTTAGGCAGAAAGGTGAAACGTTAAGTACAAGTTATAAAAGGGTGGAGTGATAAAGTTTGAGACTTTTGCTGAGTTAATGAAGGATGTTGAAATTGGGAAATCCTAAAATTCATGGAAATCCGTAGACAAGGGAGAAATAATATGAGAGTTAAGAGTTGAAAATTTGGTAAATCAGGTGGTTGTTTGTGGCTTTGGGTGGCAAACTGCTAACATGCCACTGCGACAACTCACTCTTTCTAATTGCCCATTTGATCATAACGGCTTTTCTCATGGATTATATCCTAATTGGCCAATATGGATATGATCGAGTTTACGATTAAAGTCAAGAAATTAAATAATATACTTGTATATATTTGTATTACTCGATTTACATCTAATCTTTAAGAAATGATAAAAATGGACAAGTATATCGGTCAACTGCGTTCAAACTAGGTTAAATTAAATCGAATCAATTTGAATGATAGTCTATGTTAGATTTTTTTTAGCAAAATTAATTCATTAATAAGTTGAGTTGCTTTTGCCAAGTTTATCTATCATTAGTTAAACATTGTTTTTTTGAAACAATTTGGATAAACCAAATTTTAAACCAATAATTATCACTCTACCTGTTTTTAAAACTAAGATTTTTTTATTTTACCTGACAAGTCCAATGCATATTTTCAATTGAATAGGGTTTGTTCACATTTACTGAACTGAGCTGAACTGAACTAAACTGATTGGAGCTGAACTGAACTGAACTGAATTGAGCTGAAATGAATATTTTATGTGAGAGGGAAATTAAGAGCTGAACTGAAATGAACTGATTGGAGCTGAACTGAACGGAACTGAACTGAAATTAAGTAAATATGAACAGGCCCTAAGACCCAACATGCCTATATTATGTTTTATATATTGGTAGTAGTTTTTAAGAATGTTAGTTCCAAGATTCCAAATGAAAATAATTAAAAAAAAAAAACACACTGAAGGAGTATTGATTTATTAAGCTACAATAATCATGTGGCAATTAGGCAATCACATAGAAAACAATTTTAATAAACTTATAAAATAAAATATTATTATGTGGTTCTAAATTATCCATAACTGAAAATTCCAATTGAGAAATTAAAGCATCCCTTTGACCTATAAAAATTTAAAACTTAAATGGCTAATGTTATTAATCTAATAACAATCCAATTGACTAAAAAAAATAACAAGTACAGTCCATAGTAATTGACTTTCAATTATTTTATTAGGTATTATAGTATTAGTAATTTGTTTGATGATTTTGTCAAAAGCAAAATTTGTTTGATGATTTATTTTTGGGCATTTAGCTTAAATCTCTAACTCTTTACTTATCCCTTTTACATAGAATGATAGAATGTAATCTTGTTTTCCCCTCATCCAAACACAATAAAAGGAGGGTTATCAATCCAAGGTGTTTGGGTCCAATTTAGTCCAATTGGGCCTAGTCATTAAATGATCCAATTAAAAGCCCAAGGTCAAGGTTCAACTCTCCTATTGTGCTAAGGTCAAGATCAGTCAACAAGGCAAGTCAATTGGGCCAAGGCCCACTTCTCCCACATATGTAAAGGTATAAAAGCCATCAATATTACATTTGTACATACATTCACACAAAGCCTCAAGCAATTAACTCTCTTGCATAGCTTTCTCTCTCTACACATTGTACTGACTTTAGCATCGGAGGGGCCTTCCTCGGCAACACCCCCGAGGCTAGTTTACGTGTGTTTGCTGTGCAGGAAACCCTTGGCCCAGCATCACTTGGACCGAGCCCAGTCTTCACCACTTCATAGGACCTTCGGCAAGGTCCCATTGTTTTTACCCGAAACAATTTGGCGCCGTCTGTGGGGAAGACTTTCAAAAAATCTTTAAGCCAATTTCGATCGTTCTACCTCAATCTTAGTTCCAATGGCTAAGAATCGCAAGAACAAAAACGACGGTGCTTCTCCTCCGAGAAAACGCCGAAAATCACTAGGAGGGGGTCCCTTAGAACGCCCCACTCCTAGTCTATCTCCTCCTCGGGATAGGAGCCCCTCCGCGGGACCCGACTCTCATGAGGAGCCTAGGGAGAGATTCACCGAATCTCCTATCATCCAGTCCAATCATCCACCGAGCCCACCTCGGTCAAATGAGGACAACCGGTCCACTCAAAGGACCCAATCCCATGCCCGGACCCAGTCCTGGAGCATTCATACTCACTCTCGCTCTCAGCCGAGGACACCCTTGACAGGGCCCAACTCGGAGGAGGTAGTGAGAGCTTTAGCGGTCCTCATGGAGGCCATGAAGGCCCAAAACGTGCCGCCTCCACGCGAACGAACTCCTCCGCAAACCAGAAACCAGCGGAGGAACCTCGGCCAGGAGGGGGGGAAACTCTCCTCTTTCAAGGAGCTTGGCGAATGGGAGGAGGATACCTGGAGAACTGAGAGGGAGAGAAACAGGAACTCTCACTTCTTCAGGGAGTCTTCCACTCAGCTCACTACGAGCAGAACCCATAAAAGCAGCAGTTCTGCCTCTCGGCCAGAAACTGCTCGCCGAAGCGTTCATGACCGTCTCGGCGATAGGGAACGGAGCGTGCACAGCCGCCTCTCCTACCCTGTAGCCGAGGCCCAAACCTCCCAGCCAGGGACGAAAACCACTTCTACCTCTATGAGAGGGCGGAGCGCGGTCCCTTGGCTGGGAATAAGGGCAAGGCCGTAATGCTGCCCTCCAGTTCTCCATTCGAGCAGTGGATACTGGAATCCCATGTGCCGACGGTGAAAATCCCGTCGCACATTACTTATGATGGAACTTCGGATCCGAAGGACCATATTGCCTCATACGAGGCTCACATGCATCTCTGCCCCAGGTCCGAAGCGACTTGGTGCAAGTATTTTCCAACCACTCTCAAGGGGGTCGCGCAAGCGTGGATCTCCAAGGGAGTTAAAGAAGGCTCAATCACTGGGTGGGACGATCTGTCCTCCAAGTTTAAGAGCAAGTTTTCCACGGCAAATCGCCGAGAGAAGACTACTGCAGAGCTTATGGGTCTGCAGCAAGGTGAGGCCGAGAGCCTCCGAGACTATCTGACTCGCTTCAGCAATGAGTCATCCAGCATTTCTCAGCTGGATCAAGGGCTGGCAGTTTTCGCCCTTCAGCACGGTCTTAGAACTGGGCCGTTCTCCGACTTCATGGTCATGAATTCGCCCAGGACCTTGGAGGAGGCATTGAATGCTTCGGATAAATTCATCCGAGCTGAAGAGTGGAACAAAACAAAAAACCAACCTCAATCTGGGGGAGGGAAACAAAAACAAGCACCCTCGTCTGAAGGCCAAGGCCAGAAGGCAAAGGGAAAGGCGAAAGCCTCGGAACAATCTTCGGCCAACGAGTCGAAGAAAGAAAAATCTGCTCCTTTCGCGGGCAGATATGAATCATACACTCCGCTCTCTCTTCCGCGCGCTAAGATCTACAGCGTGACGAAGGAGGAGCAGAGTTACAGGAAGCCGAGACCACTCCCCGAGTGGTATCAGCGAAAGAATAAAAATCAGTGGTGTGAGGTCCATGAATCACCGGGACACAACACCGAGGAGTGTATCCAGCTGAAGGACCAAATCGAGGATATGGTCCGGAAGGGATACTTGAAAAAATATATCGCGGATCACCGCGAGAAAAAAGAGGCCGAGAAGTCCGAAAAAGACTCTCGGCAAGAAATTGACTTCCCCCGAAAGAACAGTAAAACTGCGGAAGGAAAATTCCCTCCAATCCATGTTATTTCGGGAGGAGCATGCTCTCGGAGGGAGCACAAGCATCACCTCAGGGCTCTGACCCATCAGGTGAATCATGCTGATATTCAGCCACCCCAGTCACCGGTGCCGAACATGACGTTCACAGCCGCTGACTGCCGGGGGGTGACGTACCCTCACGAGGACCCGTTGGTGATCATCGCCACGGTGGCCAACCACGACGTCAGCAAAGTTCTAATCGACGGTGGTAGCGGAGCAAATATTTTGTTCCGAAAGGCCTATAATCAAATTAAGCTGAAGCCCAAGCACCTCACGCCGGTGTCCTACCCAGTATCCGGATTCAATGGGGCTTCAACTTATCCTGATGGGAAGGTTCTACTTCCTGTCACCGTTGGCTGCGATGAAGCAGCTAGGAACGTCATGACTGAATTTTTAGTCATCGATGCTCCTTCAGTGTACAACGTGATCTTGGGGAGACCCATAATTCACGAGATCCAAGGGGTTGTCTCAACTTATCATCAGCTGATGATTTATGTTTCAGACGCCGGCTTCCCCGAAAGGATCCAGGGCAGCCAAAAGGAGGCTCGAAGGTGCAACTACCTCAAGCCATCCACTAGTCGCCTAGACGACGACGATGAGGATGAGGAGGAGAAAGAAAAAGAGAGAGAGCCGAGCACCAAAAAGCCGAAAGGTCTAAGTGCTTCGGCCCAAGGTTCTGTACCCAAAGAAAAAGGGTTATAAAAAGAAATGCTAGCTCTTCATCTGAGCCGAAAGACTCAGAGAGCCAGCCAAAAAAGAAAAAGTCTGGGACGCCTGCTGATATAGACAGCAGGCCAGATTGTGAAGAGTCCAGTCCATCAACAATGGACCTGGACTAGCAGACTGAGATGGTCGAGTTGACCGAAGGAGATGCTGAGAATTGTGTAACAATCGGGATGGACCTTGATCTGAGCACCCGTTGTGAACTTATTCAACTCCTCCGGGACAACAGAGATGTGTTTGCTTTCTCGGCAGCTGATATGCCTGGGATAAGTCCAGACCTCATCTCCCATAAGCTTAACGTCGACCCAACGTGTCGGCCAATTAAGCAAAAGAAGCGGAATTACTCCGCTAATAAGAACCGAGACATCGCAGCTGAGGTCAAAAAATTGCTGGACGCAGGCTTCATCGAGCCTTGTCAATATCCAGAATGGCTGGCAAATGTGGTGATAGTTCAGAAGGCCAATGGTACCTGGAGAATGTGCGTTGACTTCACGGACCTAAATAAGGCTTGTCCGAAGGACTTCTATCCCTTGCCGAGGATCGATCAGCTAGTCGACTCGACGAGTGGCCATGCCTTGCTTAGTTTCATGGACGCATTCTCGGGGTATCATCAGATCTTCATGCACCCCGACGACCGAGCAAAGACGACTTTCGTCACGAACACCGGGGTGTATAATTACAAAATGATACCCTTCGGATTGAAAAATGCGGGGGCAACTTATCAAAGGCTGGTGGATCAGGTTTTCGCTGATCAAAAAGGCCGAAACATGGAAGTTTATGTTGACGATTCAATCGTCAAAAGCAAAAAATCTGAAGACCATGTTAAGGACCTGGCTGAAACCTTCGCCACCTTGAGAAAGCATCAAATGAAGCTGAATCCGAAGAAGTGTGTCTTCGGCGTGAAGTCAGGGAAATTCCTTGGGTTCATGGTCAGCAAGAGGGGGATTGACGCCAATCCCTCCAAAGTCAAAGCAGCTCTCGATCTTCCCGAGCCGAAAACAAAGAGGGACGTTCAGCGGCTCACCGGAAGAATGGCAGCCCTCTCGAGGTTCATTTCCAGAGCTTCGGACAAGGGGTTACCTTTCTTCAAAGCCCTGAAACTCCCAAAAACAAAAGAGCTCGTTTGGGAAGAAGAGCAAAAAGAAGCCTTCAAGCAGCTTCGGGAGCATCTGGCTCAACTCCCAACGCTGGCCAGCCCAGTGGAGGGAGAAACTTTGTATCTGTACGTGGCTGTCAGCCCAGCTACCATCAGTGCAGTGCTGCTGAGGGAAGAAAATCAAATTCAGCAACCGATCTACTTCGTCAGTCACACTCTGACGGATGCCGAGACTCGCTACCCTCTACTCGAAAAAGTTGCCTTTGCAGTAGTGGTAGCTGCTCGGAAGTTGAGGCCCTACTTTGATTGCCATCAGGTAGTGGTCTTAACTGATCAGCCGCTGGAAAAAGTTCTCGGCAAAGTGGAAAAATCTGGTAGGCTGGCCAAGTGGGCTTTCGAGCTCACCGAATTCAGCATCAGCTACCAGCCGAGAGCAGCCATCAAGGCTCAAGCTCTAGCGGACTTCTTGGCCGAATGCTCATACCAAGAGACGCTAGACGATGAAAAGAAAATCTGGACCGTGTTTACGGATGGATCCTCCACCGTAAATGGTTCGGGGGCAGGGGTAGTGATAACCTCTCCCGAAGGCAAATCCTTTGAGTATGCACTCAAATTTTCTTTCAAGGTTCGAACAACGAAGCTGAATATGAGGCGGCAATCGCGGGCCTAGAATTGGGCATCTCTCTGGAAGCCGAGCATGTCTGTCTGAAAACAGACTTTCAGCTAGTTGCATATCAGATCGGTGGCAGCTACGAGGCCAAAGAGCCCTCCATGATAGCTTATCTTGCCAAGATCAAATCAGTAATTGCAAAGCTGAGAACCTTTGAAGTGCAGCTGATCCCAAGGGGTCAGAATGCTCAAGCCGACGCACTCTCCAAAATTGCCAGTTCAACTCTCACTGAGCTGAACAGATCTGTATATGTGGAAGTGCGCCGAGAAAGAAGTGTCGACGAAGCACCTGGAGTGTGCTGCGCTGACCCAGAATCCAGCTGGATGGACCCCATCCTAGCTTTCAAGCTTCGGGGAGAAATTCCCGAAGATAGAATTTTGGCCTCCAAACTGAAGAGAACTAGCTCAAGGTTCATCGTCTTCAAGGGAGAGCTTCTGAAAAAGTCCTTCTCAGCCCCATTGTTGAAATGCGTGGGACCAACAGATGCAGATTACATCCTTCGGGAGATTCACCTCGGCATCTGCGGAAACCACATTGGGGGAAGGACCCTAGCCCACAAGGCATTGAGGGCCGGATATTACTGGCCCACCATGATCTCAGACGCAAAGGAGCTGGTCCGGAAATGCGAAAAATGCCAAAAATTCGCACCAGTCATCCATCAGCCGGCTAGAGACCTTCAGCCGATCCTAAATCCGCTTCCATTTGCCCAATGGGGGCTGGATATTTTGGGACCCTTTCCAGATGCACCTTACCAAAAAAGATGGTTAATAGTCGGCATAGACTATTTCAGCAAAAGGATTGAGGCTGAAGCAGCTTCGAACATCACAGAGCAAACTGTCAGGAAATTTATCTGGCAAAAAATTATCACCCGCTTCGGTATTCCGAAGGTTTTTGTCTTTGATCAAAAGTCCAAGTGGATAGAGGAGTTCCCAGGAACCCTCTGGTCACTTCGGACAACTGAAAAAGAGGCAACGGGCTATTCACCTTTCACTACTAAAATTCGGCCAAATTGCGACCGTCTCTGACGGTCGCAGAATATAGTAAAAATGGTCGCAATTAGTAATTGCGACCGTCAACGGTCGTAAGGTGGTGGTCGTTATTCACGTGGTCGCAAAAAATCATTATTGCGATCGTTTCGCGGTCGCAGATTTTTTGCGGCCGTTTTTATTAATTTCAACGACCGGTTAGACAACGGTCGCAAATTTTACAAATTGCGACCGGTTACAAAAGCAGTCGCAAATATGGATTTAGCGACGGTCCTAGGCGGTCGCAAAAAAAATTAAAAAAACAAAAAAAAAGAAAAAAAACGCAGCCACCTCCTGAACTTCGCAGCCTACCCCACCACCACTTCCCACCCAAACCCTCTTTACCCACCACCACTGGCCACCCTAAAACACCACCGCCCAGCCTCAACCACCTTTAACCACCACCCATATTCAACCCAAAAATTGTATAAATTTATCAAAAAAATTCAACCCCAAAAAAAAAAAACCCACAAAATTTCGAACAAAATTACACAAATCAAACCGAAAATGTAACAAAAATTAAATCAAAATTCGAACAAAATATAACCCACAAAAACTAATTAAAATTTGAACAAAAATAAAAAAAAAAATTAAACCCAGCAAAATTGAAACCCACAACGAACAAAAATCACAAAAAATTACGAACAAAACTCGAAAAACAAATCAACAAAATTTGAAAAAAACTTCGAACCAACATTCAAACAAAAATTCGAACAAAAACTGAAATAAAACAACAAAAATCGAAAATAAAACAAAATTATTTTAAAAAAAATCAGAAAATCAACATACCTTTCCTAATATTTCTTCCTCATGGGGTTTATATGGTCAAATTCGACCATGAAAACTCCAGATCTGGAGTTTTCATGGTCGAATTTGACCATGAAAACCGAAATTCTTGAAAAGGATGGTGACGGCGCGTCGATCTCGTTCATTCGTTGCTTGCTGTGACTGTGGGGCTTGATCTGATGTGATTTAATGAAGAAAGGAGATGAAGAGAAGGAAAGAAAGAGGAGATGAGAAAGAAAGAAAGAGGAGATGAGAAAGAAAGAAAGAGGAGATGAGAAAGAAAGAAAGAGGAGAAGAGAAAGAGGAGATGAAGATCGAGAAAGGAGGGTGTGAGAAGGGAGAAGGAAGGAGAAGATGGAGAAAATGAGGAGAGAGAAAATGATGAGAAAAACGGCTGCTTCAACAGGCCAAATTAGGGTTAGGGTGGGTTGGCAGCACTTTTATACTCCATTTTATAAAAAAAAATCATTATTTTATTACGACCGCTATTAGCGGTCGCAATTGGTCGCAAATTGCGACCGTTTCTATAACGGTCGTAATGGTTGCAATTTGCGACTGGTTTTGGCGGTCGCAAATGGTCGCAAATTGCGACCATTTATGTAACGGTCGTAAATGTCGAAATTTGCGACCGTTTTTGACAGTCGCAAAAAAATTGTTTAAATTTAGAATTATTTTTAACGTGTATATTATTTTAAAAAAAATTTTAATTACTTTTGCGACCGTTAAATAGCCTAAAAACGGTCGCAAATCTGCGACCGCCTTAAAAACGGTCGCAAATCTGCGACCGCCTTAAAAACGGTCGCAAATATTATATTTTGCGACCGTTTTAATGACGGTCGTAAAAAAACGGTCGTAATTTGACCGAATTTTAGTAGTGTTTTGAGCTGGTGTATGGTGCCGAAGCCGTTCTTCCAGTAGAAATCGGCTCTGAAAGTTTGCGAGTGCACCATTTCTCAGCTGAGAATGAGCAACTTATGAAGGAATCCCTCGATTTCCTCGATGAAGTAAGAGACTCAGCCCGAGACAGAATGGCTACATACAAGCAAAGAATCAGCAAATTTTACAACCGGAGGGTGCATGCAAGGCCTCTCAAAATTGGAGACCTTGTCCTTCGGAATGCTGCTGCAGTTCAGAAAGGCCGAATCCATGGGAAACTCTCAGCTGCATGGGAGGGACCCTATGAAATTTATGACGAGCTTCAGCCAGGGACATACCGGCTTCGTCAGTTAGATGGAACTGAGCTGAAAAATCACTGGAATGCTGATGTACTTAAGAAATATCATGTGTAAACCCTTCGGGGCAGAACAATCTCTGTAAGTACATTTTGAATTATCAATGAAAGGCCTCAGAGCTACCATTTCTATAAGTATTTGCAACTTTTTATTCTTTCAAGTTTTCTTTATTCTATCTACTCTTTAAGGGTTTTTATTCAGCCTCGCCTGAAACCTTCGCCTTCGGGTAACTGGGTTTCAGATTGCTGACAAACTCGTCTTTTTAAAGAACTCTGGTCTTTCAGCTGAAGTTAAACTTCAGTAAGACTTGTTCTCCAAAGACATGAGTCCATGGACAAGTCTGGGATATTGCCTTAACTGAGCCTTGTATCCCAGAAAGCCATTATCTGAAACATTGCCTTCAGTTGGCCTTGTATTTCAGATATCCATTTTTAAAGATAGACAGAAAATCAAGGATAACAGCAACTATTAGAAATTTTTTATTCAAACTCGTCTGAAAATCAAAGTAACCCAGCTCAGTAACCCAAAGACTTAAGTCTTCAGATTACTGGGGGGGCAAGAAGCACTATCAGTGCAAGTTTACCTTCAGCAGAACTCTTCAAGCTGAAAGCTTTGTACTTAGCAAATTTTTGAAGAAAATTTTTCAAAGTCAGAAACAGCAAAGCATTCAAAATGAAGAAAATAAGACAAAGCAATTGAAGGAAACGCATCAGATAAATGAGAGAATTGCTTGGAAAACGAGCTACAAGTTCAAATGTTCTAAAAGCATAACGAAGTATCGGCAGCCGCCCACAAACGGAAAATTACAGCTGTCGAAGTACAATAAAAAACAGATAAAGCAGTTTGTACATCAAGGCAAGCTGAAGCAAAAAAACAAGGCAAAAAATATTTAGAAGCGGCAAGTCTAAAGTTGAGCGCATGATGAACCGCAAGATTCTGAAGACGACTGCCCGAGTTCCTATGCTTCAGCCCGAGGATCAGACTGATCAGCAATGCTGGGTCCCATTGTGGCCTCAGCTCCAGCAGCGGATGAAGCAGGCTTTGCACCCTGCTGAGCCTCCCTCTCTCTTTGTTCAGCTTCAATTTCCCTTCTCTCAGCTTCTTCTTCGGCTTCTTCAGCCTCAAGGATTTCAGCTTCAACTGGAGTTGGGAATTGCATGTGAGGGTCTTCGGGGTCCTGGATCCATTCAGCGCACTTGGACCAGTCCAGCTTTGGCTCAGCATGAAGGCAGACTCTTCGGCACACTCTAACCCCGTTCTTGAAACCCATGTCATACTCCTCTTGGGTGTAGATACAGACCTTGAGTAGAGCCTCAGCATCAGCCAGCTTCTTCTGTACCTCCTCCAAGTCCTTCTTGGATTTGTTCAGCTCATCAGTAAGCTTGGAGGAGGAATCTCTCTGCTCGTTCAGCTCTTGCTGAACTTTGGAAGCTTCAGTCTTCACTTGGGTCAGCTCATCATTCTTGACCCTTAGCTGATCCTCAGCCTCTTGGAGCTTGACTCTCTGAGCTTCAGCAGCAGTAGCAGCCTCTGAGAGTTGGACATTTCGAGCTTGGAGCATTTGTAACACCCCCAAATCTCCCTCTACGTATATACTATATTTATACGTATACAAATACCGTAGAGATAGACTTGGGTGTATTACCGCCACGTGAAAACGTAAGGCTTAATTAATTACTCAAATTGCAGCGGAAAAAAAATAACTAATTTTTTTATTAATAATAGGAATAACCATAATAACTGTTTCAAAATAAACTAATAAAATCTTGTCCATATAAAATTAATTCCTAACTATGTGATCCCAATCCCGACTCTAGTATGCGCACGAACAACTTCACACCTGAAATCAAGACTGCTTACCAAAATGGTAAACAGGGCGAACCAAAACAAAAAGGAAAACAGATTAGCAAAAACGCTAAGTACGTATAAGTGCAAGGCATGTAAATACTTTTATTAGGCAAACATACTTTTGAAATAACCCATTAAATTTAATTGTCACAAGTCAATTTCCAATATTAAACTTTCCAAAAATAATTAAACCTTCCAAGGGTAGTAATATTTATCAATAAAAGCTTTCCAAACCAATAGATTTCCAATTTATAAACTTCTCAATTTTTGATATATTCCTAAACCAATTTTCCTCACCTAAGTGTGCACACCCCCCAAGCAAGTTATACTATACTCGAGGAAAGACCAGATCATACAAAGCTCATGGTCTTACTTAACCAGTCCCGGGAAAAGGGACAATTAAAATACCAAATACTCAGGCCCATAATGAGCTGCAAATTAATTAAATCAAGTAATTTATAAATCAACAACTTTTATTAAATCGATCAACACTTTTAAAGGTTAAACCGTTAAACCGCAAAATTTTATATTTCAACTTATCATGAAAATCGTTAACTTAAAAATTCATACGTTTATTCAAACAATCATTCAAACAATCATTTACCCAAAACACGCATTGTATCAAGAACCTAGCCACCTATACGTACTTGATCACGAGAACAATTAAGGTACGATCACTAAACTTGACCACGATCGAGGGACTCCTCCTACACAATTAAAATAACCTTAATTAATATAAGGTTAACAAAATTAACACAAAACTATAAATAATACTCCACTAGTGCATGAACTACCAAACTATTAACTTATAAACCAATCCTTTAAAATGATGATTCTTAGTACGTATAATTTGTACATTAAAACTATAACATTAATAAAAGTATAATAGTATTATCTTTAGGGTAGTAGTAAAAAAAAATAAATAATAGTAGTATTATGGATACATAAAAAGAATCAAGTTACAATAAGTAGAAGGGTGTGTAGCACCTTAGCTTGCGGCAACGATATTAATATGGGTCAGCACAAGTTGTTGACGAGAAAAGGGTAGTGTATGGTTGGGAGAAATGGTGGTTTGGTTGAGCACAAGAAAGGAATAGAGGAGGGCTTGAGATTAAGAGTAGAGAAAAGAGTTTTCTGATCTTTTGGTGTGAGGAATTTGTGAAGTGTTGAGGGTCTATTTATAGTGTTTAAGGGGTAGTAAGATAGAGTTAAAGGAGGGTTGAGATTAGCATGGGAACATGATAAATGTAAGTTTGTTAAATGAATATGAGTGAAATTTAGTCTAGGTTAATTCATGTGGGAAAATACAATGGAAAGGATTAGGGATGGAAGTAGGATAGATGCTAATATGGTTAAGATAAATTAAGGGATTTAAGTTAAAATAGGATAATGATAACAATGGCTTCATAACTACTCAAACTCACGGCCCTTTCATTATTTTTTTTTTTTTTAAATAAAATCGAAAATCATTCTTGATTAAATAAAATAATTAGATTTGATAATTAAATCACGTTAAAATATATAGATAATATCAAAACTAAGATTTGTTGTAATTCATGAGATAATAATTAAGCTAAAGTTGTTGGGTATTATTAAGATAAAATCCGAAAAATAAAATTAATAACGGAATATAACGGTAATTAATAAAGTATGGACCGACCAAGATCATAATTTAGAAATATTTAATTATTTCAATTAATTAAAGAAATTACTAATTAAGAAAATATTTCCAAAAATTAGGGGTATTACAGCATTTCTTCAGCAGCCATTCTACTGGCTTCCAAAGCTTCCACCTTCTGGTGCACCTTAGCCTGTGCAGCAGCTCCCTCTTTAATTCTGCTCTCAATAGCAGCCTTGAATTTGGAGATGTCCACTCCCATATGCTCCCGAAGGAAGTTCTCCCCTTCTATCAGCGGGGGAAAAACCTCCTTCTCCATTGCAGCACAGAAGGTTTGGAGGGCCTCAGCAGCCTTTTTCTCATATTCTTCTCCCTCCTTCTGCTTCTCTTCGGTTGCTGTTTGCTTCAACTTAGCAAGCTTCAGCTCCTCATCTGCCACCTTCTTCTCATGCTCGGCGGCATCAACCCTATCTTGTAGGGAGTCTATCAGCTCTATAGTAAGAGTCTGATTGTGCACAAATTGGAAACAGGGGCACAAATCAGTAAAAAAAAAAAACTGAACTGAAGAGCTGAATTGAAAAATAAAAGCAATGAGAAAGATTTACCTGCATCATCAGCAGTTGATTTGACCTTGCAGGGTCTGGAACTGATCTGCTGGATTCGCCCATCCCAGCAGTGGCCTTCAGCGACCAGATCCTTGCCCTGTCTACTTCGGTCAAGCCAGCAAAATTGCCGAAGTAGGCTGCAGCACCTTCTCGGTTCTGACCCCATATTAGATCCCAGATGTGATCTGGAATTGGAATGCGGGGGGCCGAGAAACCCATTTCTCCAGATTGCAGAGTCTGGAATGAAGGAAAGGAAGACTCGGGAGCTTCCTGAGCCTTAGATGGCTCAACGTTTTCTTCTTCTGGAGCTTCTTCCTCCTTCTCAGCTGAGTCAATTATTATGATCTCTGCTTCTTCTTCGGGGGTGAGGACGAAAGCCTCAACCTCCCTTGCAATATCAGCCGTGAAACCCTCAGCAACGGGCTTCACAGCACCTTCAGCATTGTGCTCAGCAGCACTCTCTTGAACCTCCTCCTCCTCTGGAACCCCTCCCTTGGGATCGGGAGTTTTTTGATCCACCTCCATCTCAGGAGGTGGTGGAGGGGTCTTCGGCGGAGACTGAGGTGGTGGCTGGGGAACCCTCGGCGATCCACCGTCTTCTTCAGGTTCCCGAATGTTAATGCCGACGGACCTCGGCCTCGTTTGGAAGTCGTGAGGGCCGATGATGGCCATCCTTCTTCTTCTTTTGCGAAGGGGTTGCTCGTCCATATCTGATTCTTCAGATTCTTCTTGGATTTGGTCTTCGGGACGGGCAGCGGCTTTCCCTTCTCTTTGTCTTTTTCTCTCTTCAGACTGCAAAAGACAGGGGGCAGGAAGAACGTGAGTAAAAAAAAAAAAAAAGAAGCCGAAGCCTGAAAAGCTAAATATAACTCACCGGGGTCTTCAGCAAAGCCTCGTCTTCTTCCTCAGCTGCCCTTGTTGCTGCTTCTTCCTCAGCAGCCCTGGAGGACCCTTCTCCTCCTTCACAAGCTTCAAGAGCCCGTGCAACCTCCTCGGCTGTACGGGCAGCTTCGAGTTCCTCAGACAGCAGTTGCCAAGGATCTCTCTTCTTCCACTAAGGCTTCTGCCTCTGATACAGGGCAACAGCCTCGATTTGGAGATGGGAGTGATCTAGATGGACCTCCCTGTGCTTCAAATCGGTGATAGAGGGGGCCCGATCGACGATAACTCTCTTTTGGGTGACGCCGAGACGATTGTAGTCGATGCCGACGTTAGTCTCGTTTCGCTCTGAGTATAAGAAAAGAGGAGCAAAGATCAGTTCAGCAAAATAAAAAATGCTGGATTGGCTCAGCAGGAAAGTGCAAAGCAAAAATATTTGCTAAAAATAAATAAAAAAAAGGCCTCGGCCCCAGCCGAAGAAACTTACCATCCCTAAACTTTCGGCTGAGGCCGACAGCTGCTAACATGTGCTCTTGGAAAATATAGTGGTTATCCGGGAGCCAAGTCTCCGGGATATACTTCATTCGGCCTCCAGCGCCCCCAGGATTCAGCATTCGGCCGAAAATATTTTGCTGGTTAAGGTGCAGATCTGGGCCTCTGTCTTCGGGAGGGCCCAGGCTTCCCATTTCAGGGTCAGGCTCAGATAGATACCTGGGAGCGCTGAAGACGTAAGGGTGGTTAGGATCTGTGGGCGCCCTAACCCAGATCCATTGACCCCTTCATTCCTTGTCTGAGGAGTCATTCGGCCACATTGTTAAATACTGGGGCCGAGACTCAATTCGGTACCACCCAGGACCATGATCTCCGTGCCCACTTTGAGTGTTTGTCACTAGCCGATGAAGCTTTTTGAAGCAATGGAGGTTCGGCACATATCTGAAAAACTTGCAGACCCACAAATACGTCATCACCCTTCGGATGCTGACAGGAGTTAGCTGACACAGGGAGACCCTGTAGTGGATCAGCAAGTCTCGGACGAACATGTCCAGAGGAAACCTCAGCCCATACTGAAGCTGTCTTGTGTACACCCCCACGTACCCCGGGGGTGGACGATGGATTCTATCAGATGCAACGGGCATTCTACACCAATATCCATCGGCTTCCATTATGCCATAGTGCAGCTCTATCTGCTCAGCAAACCGGTACACATCGGCATGCTTTACCAACCAAGGGTAGGGGCAGTTCTTTATCATGGCTGAGGCAACCTCAGCGTCCTCCCACTCTTCAAATCCAGGGAGAACATCCCAAAGGTCGGCGGGAACTTCTTCGTCCCGCCCAGAAGCACTTGGCTCCTCCGTTCCTTCAGGAGGCGCCGATGAGATTGGGGTCGCCCTAATTCTCTCAGCAGGGTCAGGCCCCACTCTTTGTCCATTCCAAGTCCCAGTCCTGTTCCTAGGATCGGGAAATTGCCTTGCCCTTCTCGGAGCACGGGCCCTACCTCTAACTCCTCTCACCATTGTCGAGTTTCGAAAAAAGAGTCGAAAAAAGGGGAAAGAGTTCGAATTCGAAGAAAATTAAACTAAAATCCAAGGAAATTACCTTAATCTGAAGCGGAATTTGCCGATCTACAAGTTGGTAGTGACGAATTTCAGTTTCTAAGCTTAATGCTCGGGGAATTTGCGAAGTTTTGATGCGGGTTCTTGGGTTTTCTCGAAAGCTTTGGGTTCGTGTTTGTGAAGAAGTGAGGAGAGATAGTGCGCTTCTTTGATTTTATTTCCAAAAATGGGAATTCCAGGAGTCCGCGCCTTAATTTCTCTTAAATACCTCACTAAGTAACCGTTAAACACACGTCCCTACGATTAACCGCCCATTATCCGTCCAACTTCCACAAATTATCCATCCAGCCGCCGTTATTTAATTAATTGCGGTTTAAATTCAAATTTTTGGATTAATTAAATCATTTACTTCCCTCCTTTTTCTGGTTAATTAAACCCGACCCGTCATCCTTCCAAATCGGGTCTGGGGGGCAAGTTGTTTGGGTCCAATTTAGTCCAATTGGGCCTAGTCATTAAATGATCCAATTAAAAGCCCAAGGTCAAGGTTCAACTCTCCTATTGTGCTAAGGTCAAGATCAGTCAACAAGGCAAGTCAATTGGGCCAAGGCCCACTTCTCCCACATATGTAAAGGTATAAAAGCCATCAATATTACATTTGTACATACATTCACACAAAACCTCAAGCAATTAACTCTCTTGCATAGCTTTCTCTCTCTACACATTGTACTGACTTTAGCATCGGAGGGGCCTTCCTCGGCAACACCCCCGAGGCTAGTTTACGTGTGTTTGCTGTGCAGGAAACCCTCGGCCCCGCATCACTTGGACCGAGCCCAGTTTTCACCACTTCATAGGACTTTCGGCAAGGTCCCATTGTTTTTACCCGAAACACAAGGTAATACTAGTAAACAAAAGTGTACATTTTATCAGCTCTAAAGTAGTTGGTTTTGGATTCAAATCACAAAATAAAATGATAGAGGTGCGATTGGTTTGAAAATGATCCTTTAATATTCCTTGTACGTTTTGTATGCAAAATCCTCTTCCACACGAAAATATTGTTCTACCTTTGGCATATTTTGTTTATAATTATAAGGACCTTTTAATTCATCCTCATTATTTGCTATATATATATATATATATATATATATATATATATATATATATATATATATATATATATATATATATATATATATATATATATATATATATATATATATATATATATATATATATATATATATATATATATATATATATATATAATTAATTAATTAATTAATCTAAATATGAATCTAGTGGTGTGATGAATGTCAAGTCTGTCAACATTAGATGAATGGAATGTCCAACAATTTGAGAGTTTATTATAGGTATATCCATTATATGTCTATAATCAATCAATATATAAAAATAGTGTTGGTTCATTTGTTCATTTATTGAGGGAAATAATTTGTCATTATTTATAAGACTAAATAATTTATCGCAAAATCAAGAGCATCAAAGTTGAGATGGCCGAGTTGGTCTAAGGCGCCAGATTAAGGTTCTGGTCCGAAAGGGCGTCGGTTCAAATCCCAATCTCAACAAGTTTTTTTTTTTTTTTTTTTTTTTTTTTTTTTTTGTCTTCCTGCATGACCAAAAACCCTCAGATTGTTTACCCTGTACTTTCTGCTCAGCTCTTTCATATCAAGCTATACCGCTTTACATTTTTATCTATAACAATGTCAATGAATATGTAACCCCTTATGTCTATATTGAAATTCAATTACAGAGAAGTTTGCTAAACGTGGTAGCTTGGATTATGCTAGAATGTTATCTGAAGCGATGAGTCAGAGAAATGAGATTCCGAGGTTACATATTGTTGTTTGATACGAGTATGTGGTTATTTGGCTCATGTTATGTGAAAGAAAGCAATGGATCTTTTCAGGGAAATGGAAAGCTCGAGTTCAAGTACAAGGAAGCAACAATATGATTTCTGGACTGGCACAGAACAAATTTCACAGAATTTCCATTCATTTAAAGCAAGAAATGCTGGATTCTGGTTTCAGACCAAGCGGCAATTTCGAGTGTTCTTCCACATTATACCACTTCTGCTATCTCAATGGACGCAAACAAGGACATGCTCTCATGCCAATGCAACTATTTTCATTAGAATACCTCCTGATTTCTACTGGATTTGCATTCTACTCCATATAAAGTATTTAAATTCGAGTTCTTTCTAAATCAAGTAATACAACAACCCGATTTAAGTACAATGATCATACAATCACATAGAATAACTCGATCAAAGTATAATGATGATACACTCGCGATGCATCTTACCAAGTTACAAAATCCATAAGTTAGCACTTAGCACCATTTGAGTTTCCCTGTCATTATTACATCACAAAACATATACTTGGTGTGCAATTTACCAAATTCGATAACTATAAACAACACTTATCTCTGATTAGAATGGCAAATCCAAAGTGCATAACTTACTTACAGTAGATTACTCCCTCATCAGTCACATTATTCAAGTACGAGTACTGCTCTTTGAGTCTAGCTACTCCGTGATTCAAATTACACTATCAACGTGACTATTAATTCGAAATAGAGTGACAACTAACAAAAACAACATCCCAAAATCCACAAATAAAAAGCATAAAAGTATAATTTATAAAATATAATCATATTCATATATCATAATATATCCATTGTTATACAAAACCCAGAAATTAAAAATCAATTAACAGGAAGAACCTTCTTAACAATCTCATCACTAAGATTAGAAATCTGAGAATCAAGAGACTTAATAGTATCCTCCTTTTGCTTCTCCAAACTAGCCAAAGCCTCCTGAAGTTCAACCTCAATCTTCTTCCTTCCTTCAGCCAATTTGGCCTCAACCTCAACCTGCGTCTCCTTCTTCATCTTATTCAAAGCAGCAGAAATCTCAGCACGTGCAGCACGCATGACAGCATTAGCTTGTTCCTCAAGCTGCTTAACCTCAGAAGAAGTATCCTTAACATCAGCAAGCTGCTCTTTAATGGTGGCATCACGTTTATCCATGAAATCACCGAGAGGGGTGTAGTAGATCTTGTCGAGGGCGAACATGAGGAAGAGGAATTCGGCCATGATAATGGGGAGAGTGAGGTTGAAATCGAAGAGGGAGGCTTTCTCGATTTCTTCGGCGAGGGAGGGGTGGGGGAGGAGGTAGGAGAGAGAGAGTGGAGCGGCGGAAATGGCGGCGGATTTGAGGAGAGAGAAATTGAGGTGTTTTTGAGGGAGTTTGAGAAGTGGGGTTTTGAGGAGAGGGAGTTTGGGTTTAGGGGTGGTGGAGGATGGTGGTGGGGTGGTGGTGGGGAGGGATTTGGAGGAGGAAGCCATGAGCATGTTGGCCATTGCTGGTTGTTATGGTTGTTCTCTGTAAATGTGACTGAGAGTTTGGGTTTAGGAGGGATTTTGTTTTTTTATTTTTTTGGAAAATTTGTGGGAAATTTTGATTGGGGAAGAAGATGAAGAAGAAGAAGGGGTGGTTTGGGGGAATTTGGGAGGGGGAATTGTGGAAAAGGTTATCCCAATGTATGCCACACAATTTGGGATCATATATTGCGGTACTTAATTATTGTTTTTTTTTTTTTTTTTTTTTTTTTTTTAATTTATGAAAACTACTTATAAAAAATCTCTTTTGGCCCTATTAGAAAGGAGTTGTAGTGTAATATTATTATTATTTTTTAAAATCATAATCACTAGTGTGCTAATCGAGTTGAGCAGCTCACGAACAACTCGAACTCAGCTCGGTCAAAGCTCGGTTCGAGTTGGCTCGATTTGAATTCGACTCGACGCGAAACTTTAACGAGCACAAGTCAAGCAGATTTTATTGGCTCGAAACTTTAGCGAGCACGAATTAAAACATAAAAAAAGCTTTCGAGTCGAGTCGAGCACTCCTCAGCTCGTGATCAACTTGCTCGATTAGCACCCTAAGTGAATTCAAGTAGCTTAATTGCTCAAAGTGTAAGGTTGATACCTAAAATTTGGTATAAAAATTGATAAATGTTATTTTTATTGAATTTGATTTTTAATCTTGAAGCTTAGAAAAATAAGGATAAATTTCACTTGTCCCAGCCCAATAGGAGGTTGGAACTTGAAGATATTAATAATTTGAAGGTTACCAAGTTAGGGGAAAGAAAATTCAAATTAAGATTGTATTAACACTTTATTAGCTCAAGCAGTTGTAGAGAGTGATTGGCCTTTAGATGTAGGAAAATGTATCCTAACATTATCATCAATTCAGCTTTGATCACATGTATGATATAAATAACACAGCTTTCTTCACTCTTATAACAAGAGATTATACTTGAAGTAGTTACCTGAGATTTTCAAGTAGCAAAGTGGATATTCTCTAACCCTTTTCTCTATTGTAAATGATTCCCTAATAGGAAAAATGCACCTGAAACGCTTCTAATTTGTTCTTCCTCTGAGAAGAAGCATTACATACGAAAATGAAGTACCATCTCAAACATACTCGATCATATAACATGATTGCAGACAAATGACATAAAGAGTTTAAAATTTTCATTGATGCTTGTTTGTATGTGACAATGTGTCAGATGCTACAAATGTATATTCGGGTATGAGGAACTGATCCTAAAACTGGGTTTCATGCTCTACACAAGCATTTGAATTACTCCCGTGGTGTGAATGTGTATACAACTTTTTTGTGGTATTATGTTTATACATGACTACGTCCAAGAGAAGCCATTCCAGCTGAGGTATTTCTGTGCAAGTAATACCACTTAAATTTCTACCTGCGAAACTCTGGAAGAATATCGGGGGTGTCTCTTTTCAGAAAAATGAAACCAACCTCTTACGCCACCAGCACCTGTCCACTTTGATTGATTTGCTTGCCCTTCGAACTTCAGCTGATCATTGTTGGAAACTCTTGAATACAAAAACCACCCTCTGAATAAATGGGAGAGCATAGATTCACTGCGACTCGAGTTATCCTCAACTTGACAGCTTAGGTTCTCCTGATCATCAAAGGCCTCCTCTACTTGTGATATTTCCTCTTCTTTGTTCTCTGTTCTGCATGACAGAACACCCTAATCATTCAGTTTCCTTGATCAAGAGTGCAATAAGGAAAACTTAGAATTAAGGAGAAGTGAGAGACAAGTCTAGATTATTTGCTTGGCACAAAGCCAGTGCAATTACCATTGGATAGTCTACTAATCAAGAAGCACTAAGAGTTTCATACATAGTCTTCAAAAAAAATACTACGTATATTGTAGATTCTTGAAAAAAAATCAATGAATCTGTGTACTTTAAGGGAGTGAGTACTTTTCAGCAAGTATAAAAACCGTCATAAAAATTGTTTATTCTTCATTCTGTGATGATCAACAACAGTGTAATCAAAAGGAGCAAAGTAGTTCATGATCTTTTCTTTAAGTTGACCGGGTCTAAAGAGCAGCATGCTTCAGAAATCAGTCACTAGAGGCAGCACTATACAGATACACCAGCAAGACAAACAAGCCAATGATTTAGAAATGACAGCCTTAGAACCACTACCTAAACGTCCTAAAGTATGCATTTTCCACCTTTAAGACCACTTATCTCCATATAGGTGTAACATTATATTGCAGCCATGGGATAAAGCAAAAAGGATGGAAAGAGCAATAGATGAAGTGTTACGTTGTGCAAGGCTTGGAAGCTTCTATTCGTTTTCTTGATCTCTTCTTTATGAGGTTGTAAGCAATTGACACATGCCGAACAAAACGAAGCTGCAAAGATCAAGTAAGGTCAAGTCAGCACAAAGAAGGATTAACCCAACAGGGTTTTCTACTTAGACATCAGGAAGACATATAGCAAGAATTAAATTGAAGGAAAACTAGTATAATAACTTATCAGGAAAGGTTCAAACATCAAACAACCTCCCAGACAACATAAAAACACTCAACTCTATTGCTGAAGCATCAGTATCAATACTAATAAACCTTCTACAAAGGACTAACAGGAAAAATTTACCAGCCAATAAGACCAACACGGTAAAGTTTCATTAACAACTGCATGTAAAGAGAAACTTAAGAGAAGCCCGTATGAGCCTCAGGAGTTTATGTCAATTAAGTGAATTACAATAAAACCATTTCCATCTCTTTAAATATGAAATAAAAATTAAAAATTAAAAATATTAGAAAACAACATATAGATAAATGAAAGATTACCTGTATCAATTTACAAGAGATTGTTCTCCAGATATAGAAAGCAACAAACATCTTCAACAACAGCTTATCATAGAAAGTACTCAATTTTGCAAAAGCAGCTCTTTGAATTTCAATGGAAATTTACAGGCATACAGACACGACAATCAATATCACTCACAGCTAGAGTATTCAGTCATGGATTATTTTCAAGTTCGCGTGTAATGCATAACCAACAAAGAGGTTCAGATAGTAGTCCTCACCTATGCTAGTTAGGACCAATGAGGCAAGAATGCAGTGCAACCCAAGCTCAAAATTGAGAGCTTATACTCACCAAAAGGAAAGCTACAGTGACGTGCTCTAACAGTTATTTGGAATAGGATAGCTTGCAGCGACAAAGATAATACTTCATAATTAAATAGGAAACACCTTATCATCACAACCAAGCTAAAAGCTGGTCTACAAGCAACCAACTACCATAAATTAAATGGCTCACAGGTTTTACCTCCCTAGTCCCTATCATACATTACACTTAGTGTAAAGTAGACTCGAATTAATCCAACGTAGCTAGAATTTACTGCCAGCACAAAACATTGCTAAAAATTTAAGACTTCTCACTTTCACTTGAGAAAAGCTACTATAACTAATAACTAACATGTAAGTAGATTTTGCTTTACTGTAGACAACAACGGATTGTGTACACAGTTGAAAACAACCAAGGGTAAAGTTTTAGAAAGGATCAGTCTCTATGTGATTCACTTTCATTTACAACACCAATATGACATAATTTCCCATGCTGCTTGCAACAAAAATGTCAGAGCACTGAAAGTTTCAATGAGTATGCAAGCGAGACATACCTCATCACCATCCCTGACACCATAACTCCTGATATACTCATTGTCAATTAGCAGCTTCTGACCACGATAAGATAAGCAAAATTGTGTCCATACATGTCTCCTATCAACAGAAATAGGTAAACCAGAATTGGTTAGTCAGAGCAAGTTGGAAAAAAAAAAAATCATGAAAATAAAGCTGTATGTGTTGAATCGTTATAGACGATATTCCCTCTCTTTTCTCTAGTATAGATATCTAAAGTCAATTTACAGATGTAAATAAAATTCCATACCATGAAATCTTGCCAGTTTCAGCCGTAGGCAAATTACTGAAATAGCTCTCCACTGCCTGCTTGAGATCAGATATCGTAGCCATCTTTATGACTTCAATTCCTACAAAACCGTTCAATTAACCTCATAATCTAATTAAAACAATACACCTATAGGCTAAGCCTACAATACTTTAAATATAACACATTATTCCTTAAGGAGATCTGTATTTGACTATCTGTATCAAAATCAAACGATAACCAGTCTTCCAAACATATTCATTGTTCACAAATCACAAGTTCCTTCAAATGTCCCCCACTCTCTATGAGCTATGACAATAAATTTCGAGCATTACGCAAAATGCCTTAAAATTCACCAAATCAAACAAAAATAATAAGATATGCAGAAATATAACCATCTAATAACAAATTCACATATAATTCCTTTGTTAGTGTCTCAATTTCGATTAAAAGTCCTATTGCATCACAAATTACGACGAGGCAACACAAAATCTACCAAGAAATCATCAAGATTAACATCACTCTCAAACAATTAAACCTAGCAATATCTGAAAATTCAACAATCGCCACATCCGAAACAACTACAACATCCATATATCATATATCATTTGCATTATTCCAATTGATATTGAATTTAAATTACAACACCAGAAAACAACGATATGAGATGAAAAAAATGAGAGAGAAAAACATACCGAAAGAGGTGCCATCCAATTTGAAAATGGTGAGATGAATTGGAACCTGAGAAAGCTTATCATACGAAAAACTCTTTCTAGAACTCACAATCGACAACGCCGTTGAAACCGACGACGAATTCCGACAAAAACTCCGGCGACCTTTCGACGACGAAGATGACAACGACGGAGGCACCTCAAACGGAACCCTAGACAACTGCAATCCTCCTCTCCTACCTTCGCGTTTGCCGAACAATTCATCCTCTCTGTTAGCCGCCTTGAAGCTTAATCTTCGCATAATCAAAAATGAAATTGACACCAAAAAAACAGGATTCTCTCTCCTTCCTCTACCTCTTTCTCTCTCTTCGTTCTTTTGATGCAGAGCTTTAATGGCGGATTAAGGAGGATTCGTAGATGAGAGAAACACGCAATAAGGAGGATATCATATAATAGAGTATTATGAGATTGCGAAGATTGGATTTGCTTTGGTTTTAGGGCGAAGAAAGGCAATGTAGGGTGGTCTGGTGATTCCTCTGATATAGAAAGAGAGAGAAAGAGGAGAGAGAAAATATGGAGAGGAGAATTGGAGAAGGAAGGTGATGATTGATGAATGATGATGCGAATGGTGCCTGCTGTGGTGTTTGATGCCTGCCTTTGGTCATTGCCCAACTTATTACACTTGTTTATTTAGGCGCCTTTTTTAAAGTCTCCCTTTTGGGCTACAAGTGTGTACTGTATAATCCGTAAATGTCACTCTGTATATCCGAGTGTATAATAGACCTTTATCTATTGTAGAGTATGTAATATTGAAAAATTTACAAACAATGCACTAATTGCCTCGTATGCTCAATTGATCGGAATTATCACATTCGAAAACATTTTTACAATTTACTTTGTAGTCTGTACTTGGGAGGTGAATATACTTAATGCAATAATGTTCGTCAAATCAAACATGAACCAATTTTGAAATGTTATTTGCTTAACTCTGCCACACATGTCACAGGTCCTATAAAATAATCTCAATTTACGATAAAATCCTCAATCATTGGATTTCCATAAGTTAAAAGAGAGTGAAAGCATTAAAATTTTAGTAAATAGACGGAATTTTGATTCTTTTAGATATTCGTGTAAATCTTATATTACTCATAAAGAGTCATCCAAACAATCAAACAAACACTAGAAAATAATTTGTATAATGATACACAAATGATGGGTTGAAGGAAGCAACCATTATTGAGAATGCTACTAGTATCAAAATATGGGATACTTATTTAAAAAAAAATGTTGATCATTTTATACTAACTTGTCCTCATTCAAAACTACATCCATTAACCTCTCGAGAATTTTGTATAAGTGCATATGGATCGGATTCAAAGCAATAATACAAAAAACAATCTTTGAAGGACTAGCCCAAATAGGCAAATCTCAACTCAAGCCAAATCTTTTCAGTAGTTTATCACAAAGAGTACAGTAAATACATGGGCAAAAGAATTACAATATTTACCAAAAACTTTGCCCAAGGAATAAAAAGGGTAGAAAAAACTAAACCTAGAAATCACCAATTTGATAAAATAATTGATGTAGCCGCAGATCAGTGCTCAAGTATTCAATTTCCTTCTGATATACTCCTAACAATTCACCGTAATCAGGGAAGATAACTGTTGCTCCAACAGAATCAGTCCTACTGTCATTGACAAACCCTAGCTGCTTGTCAAGCTGTTCTAGCTTCATGTTATCAAATGTATTTCCTATTAGATTTCAAGTGACTGCATATGTAAACGAGCGACAGCAACCACAGCCAGCACTCAGCAGTAAATGAATAGCCGTCCAGTGTAATAAGCAATGGCCCTAAAAGGCTACTTGCCTATCAGCTTAAAGTAGGCATACAAACCAGATCCCAGAAAACCCAGAAATTGTCCAATAACATTCAGCTGCAAGCATAATGCACGTCATTACCAATTTACTCAAGACAATATTATCATATAGAGATCATAAACAGAAACATCAATTCCAATTTACTCACCAAATCAAAAGGTAATCCACCAAATATTATCCAACCCAGTCCAATGGTGAAAAGATCCTACAAAATAACAGTATGGAAATAAGATACTTGTACTTTCAAGTACATTACATAATTTGAAGCAACAAAGGTGATTGATTATAAGACACTAGAAAAGGAATAGAGTTAAGGACCTTGTTCTCTATATGCTTATTCAACTCACATACTTTTATTATCTTTCCCTTTTATTTTACCTATTTACCTCACCACCAAGAGGCTGAGCTCACCTCCTGCAGCTGCAACACCCCAACCCACCCAACCACCACAGAAAACTATTTTACAGATAGAGAGAGTTCGTGCAAGGCTGTTTCACAGCCCCTATCGTCTTGTCAATAACTGTGGGACTTGATTCAAGTGTGCATGGATCCATCAACTTTTTCAAGTTTTCTATTATGTTTATATAAACCAAAGGAACCTGGCAAAATAACAAAAGTAACAAAAGGAAACTGTAAATACCTTCAGATTACCACAAATTGTCTGTGTTAATGCTGAATTGAGTGTGGTGTTAAGAAATATACTGTAGTTGAGGAAGAACGCCAGCACACAAGAAAAGGACAAAACGACCTGCAAGAAGAGGAAGCAAGATAGGGGGGGGGGGGATACGATTCATTTTAAGTCAATGATCAGGAAAGCATTTTAGCTATTCTTGCCATGTGGGATGATGAAAATATGGATATTATACAAAGAAAAGCCTTTAGCAGAACAAAACATGCTAGGCTTCAGCAATAAGCATGCATGTAGAGTTGAGCAACAAATGAATCAAGGGATCATTTATGTACCAGAAAGCCAGGAGAGAAAAAGTAAGGGAAGTTGAAGGTGATATCCAGATCACCTCTCACATAAGTCCAAAACAGCAATATTGGTCCACAAAGAATACCTAAAATTCACCCAAAAAATAGGTATCAAGGGCAGAAAACTGATACATCATGTAGCAAGGCTGTGAGTCGTAAGTACATTATTTTATAAAAGATCTGGAATCTCACCATTACACCACATAAGTCCAAAACTATTGAGGCCACGGGATTTACCTGAGAAAAAATAAAATAAAATAAAAAAGGTTTGTTAAGCTTCAATAGACCAGAATATATTAGATTAGTTGGGGAAAATGAAATGAAAATAATGATGCATCACCAATTCGAGCAATAGTTGCAAGGTATATAGCCGTAGTAATATTGGCCAGAAATACAACTGCATAGCCATAAGCATCAAATGACAGATCTCGAGCACCAGCAATGAATGCACCAAGAATAATCAACCCTACACTGAACCAATAAGACAAAAAAATAATTGTGACTACAAAGCACTTAAGAAAAAGAGAAGGCAGCCATAAATCCATAATCTCCAAAGAACTCTAAATACTACAATCCCACACAGGCCACACTCCATGCAGCTTCCTTAATAACCATATTCTAAGAAAGGTTTTCTCCATAAAGCTGAAGAAAAAAGACAATAAAATCTAATTTCAAGGCGAACAATCTACGGTAAAAACCAACACAATGTGTATTGTGTAACTTGAAAAAGACTCCCAGAATTTGATCTAAATCCAAAAGCAGACACAATAAGAGTTAGCCATATATTTTCTATTTTTACCTGTTTATGAGATTACAGACATAACCGTCTCCTTGTGATGATCAATCAAGCAATATATAATAAAAAGGTTCATATATTCCAGATGAACGCATATAAAGAATATGTATCCCACCACTGATGGGCAGTAGCAAAAATATAACTTTTACCTTCCAACGATAGAGGAAGTATACTTTTGCCGGACCAGAATATACTCCATAACCATTGTAAAGACCACAGTAGTCCTCCTCAGAGTAGTATACATAGGAACATTTACACCACGCACAGACTCCATGGTAACTAACTTCAAAAGAAATGGAAAAAAATATATTATAATAGAAGCAGAAAAAAAAAAAGAAAAAAGAAAAAGAAAAAGAAAAAGAAAAAAAAAAGAATGCATTCCAATAACACATAGTTATCATCAATGCATACCATGTACATCAAATAGGTAAATGCAAGAGGTAGAGTGTGCATCAGTGTTTTCAAAGGAACAAGAGTTACAGAGTTATCAAGAGCAGTCGATGACTCTGCAACAGTGAAAGAAATGAGCTTCAAGCGTTTCATCACATAGAGAAATGTAGATGAAGATACCATCTGCAGGCACAGACAGATCACATTATCAGAATGTGTTCCCAGGTATGAGTTTATTTTAAAAATAAAAAAGAACTCCTCATAGATCTGCATGTATGAAAAAGCATTCCATCATAGAACAGTTTGACTAGCAGATAGTTTGCAAATTGCAATCATGAAAAAATTCATAAGGATCCACCATTACCATCCACAACAAGCAAAAACATACTTCGTACAAGACATTAACTGCAATGCAATTATCATCAGTTCTGACTAAGTATAGGTGGACTGCCTTTTAACCGAGACTTGATGTATCCATCCATAACAAATCACTAAATCAGTAATAGGATAAGCTAATATATTTGACACACTACATAAGAAAAAAAGAAGACTGATAATGAAGTAGCCAACCTAGCCGCTATAGATGCTTTCTACTCTATATGTATAGCAAAAAATAATTTTTCAGGCACCCTGACTTGCTTCAAATCAGGTTTAACTAATAAGCCAGTAAATTATAAAAGAAAGCTTACTAAGATCCTAATCATACAAGAGTTGATTATTAACAAAAAAAAAGGAGAGAGAGCTTTATTGAATGATAAAAGGCACTATTAACTCCATCTAGCTTTTTTAACTAATGATATACATTAGTAAAAAATTACTCATTTCAAATGTGTCTGCTCAAAAATATCAAGAAGACTCTCATATTACAAGGCAAAAGGTCATATGTCAATATTATGTTGCATAAAGCAGTAACTTCACGCCTCACATCACAATATATAAGAAAATAAATAAATATGAATATACCAACAATTTTAGCAGCAGCTTACCTGGAAAAGGGTGATTACATTTGCACTTGGGAAGTTATATGACGACAATGCAGCCTTATTGAACAATATCAAGAGCACTGCAAAAAGGAAATGCCAGCTCAATTTCTTTCTATTTCATAACATTAGCCCACATATAAACAACCTCCTTGCGATTGTTCCCAGACAGCCCCTCCCCCCTAGACCTGCCTCAATTGAATAACCGCAGGAGCAGATTTTCATAAAAAGAAAAGACCAGAACCAAGAAGAGAAAATTTTAGTACTATAATGCATGTATAATCTTAAATGCACTAAAAAAAAGCTAAAATGTCTTCAATGTTTTCTTCTTCATTTGGGGCTAAATGACTAATACTTTCAAAATTGATTATATTTTTCCTAAAGCATGTACACACCTTTCACATATGAGACAACATTCAGCCATGTAATCCTTCCCCAACCAGCCAACCTATAAATGAGGCATCCGGTTTACTGAATGTTTAACTTCCTTATGCAATTCCTCATCAAAAGCTTTCTTAAACTTCTAAGCTATTTAAACTGTTGACATTTATTTAGATGAAAGGGATCAATAATTCAATAACGTTAGCCATAACAAAGACCCATTAAGTTTTGCTCCAAATGTACTCCAAATGTATTTCACCTCTCAAACAACCACACCAACCCTGCTAGCAGCAAGCTGTTAAAGTTAAACCATGATGGCTCAATCACTATTAACCCCATAGCCATAGCAATACTCAATAACTTCTACGTCTGCATCATAGTTTGATAGTTTCTCTAATAAGGCACCATGTCAATCAATTTCATGATAATATCGACAACGAACACACTCTATCATCCATCAAACTCTATTACATCCATTAGTGATCCATTAGGGAGAGAATTTAGGCAGAAATCACCATCTACAAAAACTAGTTCTAGAATTTTAAACTTCCAGAATTCCAGGCTAATATCAAATCCATGACTACTCCTGAGCATCCCTTAATTGCTTGCCGTAAGCCTACAACAGCCAATATCCTAAATTTCTTAAAGCTCCAATTTGCAAACCTACTACAACCAAAATCACAATCAATCAAAGTCGAATTCCATTAACGATCAATTAAATACGAATTCCACCCTAAAATAACTAACCCAAAGCACCACAATCACACAGAAATTACTCAAAAAATTCAATCCAAATCAATTCATCATTTCGAATCACAATCACATACAATAGAAATCAGCAACAATCAGAAGAGATCACAAAACCTAGAAGAGAGAGAAAGTGGTAAAATACCAGCACAAGCCATGTAAGAAATGGCAGCATAAGCTCCACGTTTAGTCATGGCGGAACCTCGAAAGAGTTTATCGTCGCCTTTGGGAGGATCAGAAACCGGTAGCAAATTGTTCTTCTCTGAATTCGAACCCATCTCAATCTCTCTCATCGATTTCCCTGTTTTTTTTGTTTTTTTCTGGAAATGATGATTGAATAGAAATGAATGATTTTTGTGGGTTGAATTCAAACGAAATGAAGAAGAAGATGGGTCCGAAAAGGAACGTAGACGGCAGTGGTCAAGTTCGTTCTTGGCGTCTGTTTAAATCCGATCCGACCAAATATTGTTTCATTTATCGCGGGGTTTGGACAATTCTTCTTGTATTGGGAATCGTAGGTTGGAAATCTGTCTACAACATGGACACTTCATTTAACTTTTGTATATTTATTGAAATAGGTCAATACGGAGTATTAGATACGAGTATATAATTTGAGTCTAATATACAATTTGTAAAACACGCCTAAATTTAAAGTTACTTTATTTTGACATTGTGTCTTTGTACTAATTTTATATGTGAAAGTCTTGATGTTGAACTTTTTTTTTTCTTTTACTTATACCATGCATGCATAGTTTCATAGGTCCATCAAGTCAATTCAATTTGAATTAGTTCGATTTCAATATTGGGTAATTGGGTTGATCAACTCACTCTACTTTGCTTAAGTTTGGGTTTATTACAAGAATGCAAGTTCTCTCTATGTATAACAAGTTCAAGCTATATATTATCTACTTTGTAATTAGTTTAGTGGGAAGTTTAAAAATAATGTACGAGTATCATCATACATTAGTACCAAAATTGCATCCATCTGGGAGCTTGGGTTAGTTAGTTTGGGGTTTTGCTTTTTGTTTACATGGTTTGAAGTACAATTCTACATGGACATCATTGTACCAAAAATGTTTAAGGTAATTAATCTTAAAATTGGATTGAAATTTGATTATATATATAACTAAACAATAAGGAGTACATCACCAATATATTTCACTCCCTTAGAAAATAAAAGGAATAGCTTTAGAGAATAAAGAATATTCTTAACACCAACTTAAAAGATGGCGAAAAAAAAGAAGAGCCAAAATAACAAAATGAACATTCCACTATCACAATTGAAATTTGTAAGAATAAAGGTAGAAGACCTAAACAAGGCTGCTTAAAGCTTTGATTATGCATTATGCTTTGTCCCAACAAAAAAGCCTAACAATCAAACTATACTTTAGATTATTTGATATATGAACGAGCTATACTTTACGCTCCTACTTAACTAATAACTATATAATCCCTTCGGACTCTAAAATCACATATTATTTTATTAATACACAATATGAAGTACTCGTGGATCAAATATATATTAAGTTAAAATTCAATCTTTCACAAAACAAAAAAAGATCGAGCTTTCACATATTACTCTTAATAAGATCATTGACCTTGTGTGTAACATCTAATATAAGTAGACATTATACTTATAGTATAATGTATTTGTAAGAACACAAATTCAGACGAACACATACAAAAACCTTTTATTGTTAGAAGTGTATCACTTAGGTTGAGATTCCGATCCCTTAATGAAATTCATTAATTAATGAGGTAATCTCATGACAAAAATGCAAAGTAAAATAAGTATACAATCTGATCTTAACGACAAAAAGCTTCAATCAGTGTTGATGAAGGCTGACAAATCCTGAATCAATATTGTTGTTGCTGGATCTTCAGGTTTCAGTATATGGAATACATGGGTTTCTCCCTTGGCCTCGATCCACCGGGCTTGACCCGCCCATTGGCTAGCCTTAACCCTTTTGTAGTACCATATCCCACGGCCCCGAAGCTCATCCACCTCGGCTGTGTATACCAACAACTTCTTACACCCGAGGTGGGAAATGCTCGGGGCCCCGGGCCCAAATGGGTTAATGAACGCGTTATCAACTCCATTTGTACAATTATTACAAACATAAGACCATACTATATAATTGGTAGAGGACGCAATGCCTTTGGGCTCAAGTGGAACCCGTTTTGACCCGAGAAAATAAGGCATGGCTAAGAAGAGACCGGTGAAGCGTGGGCCAGGGCTAAGCCCGGCCCGGAGTACCAAGTTATGAGCTATAGTGCCCCCTGCACTATCCCCTCCAACAAAGATGTTTTGAAGATCTCCGTATAGGGTTAGCCACGGTTCGTGGCTAGGCCCGGTAGTAGACGCATGGGCTGCCACCCACTTGAAGGCAGCCCATGCATCGTCAAATGGAGCAGGTACCGTAAACTCCGGGTACAAGCGATAGTCTATGGCTATCGCAAGAACCCGGGCCTCAGCCGCGACCCTAGCCACGAAAACACTGTCACCAATGTAGAATGGGGAGCCAATGCAAAAGGCTCCCCCATGGAAGTAAATGAGTACAGGGAGTTTCCGGGCCGGGTCAGGATGGGCTGGAAGAAAAACCCGAGCCCTGAGACTTCGGGTGGAAGAAGAGGGGAAGGTGATGTCTTTGGATTGCACATGAGTGTCATTAGGAGGGGGGACAATAGAGGGTGGGGTGGTAGCATTGTATCTCAAAACGGTGCCGTTGCGATAATCAATAATGTAAGGCTGAAGTATGATTGGAGAAAAAATGGTCTCAGATGTTGAAGTATGAGCAAGCAATAGTTTTACTAAGAGGAAGAAGAGAGTGAAGAGATGATGGTTTTGTGTAAGTAAGGCCATTGTTGTGTATTTGTGAGTGGAGAAAGATTTTTATATGTTGGAGATAAGGTAGGAAGAACTGGCCACTATATTGTTTTTTTTGAAATGTGGAAGATATGAGCACTTGGAAGTTACTATCAGTGTTGACGATTGTTATTCCTTAACTATATTATACATTTAATTTTTAGGCTGCTCTATTTGTACTCAAAGTAGTGTCAACTGTCAAACTACACTACTTTTATAGCTTTCACTTATGTAGCTTGAGTTTCCTATGTACATTTGTTGTAAGGATTGTCAACATTAAAAGTTAATACGATAATTTCAACTCCCTCCCTCCCTCTTCACCTTTATGTCAAGGCTTATAATGCTATTTGTGATTTGTGAAATCACCTTTTATGTCAAGACCTATAAGAATTGGAGTATTCCTTTGTAGCAACTAGCAAGTAACAATATTATTAAGGAAAAAACCGGGGCGGCTCGTCGTAGAGATTTACTTTGTTTTTCCTTTTAGCTGTTGTTGTTTGTTTTGTGTTTTCTTTGTCAAAAAAAATAAATTAAATAAATATTATTAAGGAAAAAACCAACTTTAAAATTGAATAATTTATTTAAACGATTTAATAGTGTGCTCAAATGACCACTTAAATCCCTATACAAAGTTACAAACTATTAAAGGTTGTTATTGGGTCAAAAGCCCACCCAAGTCAAAGGCCAAAAGGTCCACATTTTATTATGTATCAAAAGTCCAAAAGCGTATTGCTATTATAAATTAACAAGTTACGGACTTAGGGGCAATTTTCATGATAAGTTGCTCATATGAGTCATTGAGTCATATCTCTTGCGAAAAAAATGCTTCGTGTCTAAAGTACAAAACAATTCCAAACAAAAAAGGAAAAAACCTTTAAAGTGGGGAACAATAGAAGAGCCAAGAAACGAAGAGGAAAGGCCATTAGAAAATAATTAAGGTTGAACACCAAAAACAAGACTGTCTAAAACCTTTGAATATCACTATATCGGCCTTTAATTATGTACTATTGTGCCAACAACAAGCAACCCTTCAACCAACTAATCAAGTTAGAGTAACACTCTCCATATCTCATTTGTCACGCATTCACATTAGTCCCTCCATTTCTAAATCATAAATGATATTTCTATTTTAGACGGCCACAAAAATAATACTCGTACTCCTTGCATAATGTTTTCTATATTCTCCCAAATTCCCACACATTCGTTACACAACACTATGTCACTATATATAGCTTTCAATTTGAAGTTATTTAAAACTAAGCAAGTAACCAACAATTACTCTTTTAAGTGTATCACTAATTCACTATAGACTCTGTAGTACTATACGAAATTTGTCGACAAGATGTTATCACTGCAAAATGGCTGTATATATAAAAAGTATTCCATATATTATTTGATCACTAAGACAAAAACCTCAATTAGAATTAATAAATGCGGATAAATCCCGAACCAATTTAGTTGTTGCTGGATCATCTGGTTTCGATATATGGAAAATATGAGATTGTCCCTTGGCCTCAATCCACCGGGCCTGACCCGGCCACCGGCTCGTCCTAACCCGTTTGTAGTACCATATAGCACGGCCCCGAAGCTCGTCCACCTCGGCTGTGTACACCAACAACTTCTTACAGCTGAGGTGGGCAATGCTCGGGGCCCCGCGCCCAAACGGGTTAATGAACTTGTTATTAACCCCGCCTTTGCAATGATTGCATACATAAGGCCATACTTTATAATTCGGCGAAAACGGGAACCACTTGGGCTCGAGCGGAACCCGCTTTGACCCGAGGAAGTATGGCATGGCTAAGAACAGACCCGCAAGGTGCGGCCCATGCCCCATCCCGACCCGAACTGCTAGATTGTGGGCTATTGTAGCACCTGAGCTATCCCCTCCCGCGAAGATCCTTCCGATATCCCCGTACTGGGCCACCCACGGGTCATTCCCGGGCCCAGTGCGAGACGCATGGGCTGCCACCCACTCGAGGGCAGCCCATGCGTCTTCCAAAGGCGCGGGGACCGTGAAGTCCGGGTACAAGCGATAGTCTACAGCTATCGCAATTACCCGGGCTTCGGCCGCGACCCTTGCCACGTAATGACTATCACCCCAACCGAAGGCGGAGCCAATGCAGAAGGCTCCCCCATGGAAGTAAAGAAGGACAGGGATCTTCCGGTACGGGTCGGGTCGGGCCGGAAGAAAAACCCGGGCCCGAAGATTGTGATAGGAAGGTGAAGGAATGGTTATATCTTTGGATTGAACTTGAGAATCAACTGGTGGGGGAACAAAAGATGCCGGGCCGTTGTAGTATTTCGTAACGGTGCCGTTTCGATAGTCGATAATATAAGGTTGGATTACAATTGGGGATTTAGAAGGGTTTTTGGCAAAAATATGAGAAATTTGAGCAAGAAATAGTACTAGGAAGAAGGAGAAAGAAAGAAGAAGATGGTTTTTAGCCATCTTTTTCAAGTGTAGTTTGAGAGTGAAAGGAGTTAGATTTGGAAAGATAGAGTAGAAAGAAATAACGAGGATTTGTTTGCTTAATTTAAGGGAGAAAGAAATGGGCACTTGGCAAAGATTGAAAAAATGGATGTATTTTAATTTTGGAGTGTACGGGTACCCACATCTCATGTAAATACAATGTCACATCTTTTATAAGGGACAAACATAATCACGGTGGAATTGTCGGGGTTGATGCACCCTCCATTAATTGAGCTTAATTGTAATAACGTGAAATTATTTGTGTTGTTATGTTACTCCGTATTAACTAATGTACTATTTGTAATTTAAGCGAGATCGGATTATTGCATATTTTCCGGTTAATGAAAAGCAAAAACAATATTGAAAATTATAATTACAATGAACAATGACTTAATTTTTTTTTGTATCATTAAAATATTTTAAATGAAAAGAGCTAAAATACTTTTGCAAGTAGATGACAGTACATGAAACATGAGTATTGAAAATTATAATTGCGGTGAACAATAATTTAAATATTTAAAAAAAAAAAAAAAAAAGAGAAAAGAAAAAAGAAAAAAAAAAAAAAAGAAAAGAAATAATTGATGAAAAGATTGAACTTTAAAAAAAAAAAAACGATCACGGTGGGACTCGAACCCACAATCTCCCGCTCCGGAGGCGAGCGCCTTATCCATTAGGCCACGCGATCTTCTTCTGATAATTAGTTCCGATTTAACTTATAATAATAAGAATATTTTTTTATTTGTTGTAGGATTCCCTTGCCAATCTATCTTTACAAAGTACTCCGTACTTGCGTGATCAAGAATTTAGATTCCATGTGTGTATTTATCACATCAATAATTAGAAGATTTTTTTGAAGACATAATATAATAACTCCAATCTATAAAATTAATTAGAGATTTAGAGATATGGTTTTTCTACCATCTATCACACTCAATATATTCCATACATCTAATCCAAATCGTGGTGATCTCATGCCTTTTCAACGACACAAACTTTTAAAAAAATCGGGTGTACAATAATTATTGTACATCCATTATAAAGATAGTTTAAAGTAATTAAAAGTTACCTCTAAAATGAATAAAAGTTACCCCAATATGAGTAAAAGTAACCCAATTCAAATAAAAATTATCTACACTTTATTAGAAAAGAATCACATTTTAAATGACTAAAAATCAATTATTAGTGATTGAATGTAATTAAATTACCTTTATAAAACTTTTCTTTTTGTCTATTTATATAAAAACTGTATTATGTTTAAGTTTATCCAAAAACAGGCAAAAAGTTACCCTAAAATTAGCTAAAAGTTACCCTTATATTGCTCGATGTACACTAATATTAGTGTAAACCGGATGTATACAAAAGTTTTTGTTCAAACGAATAGTTATAGTATTTTTAAAATTAGTTAATTTATCCCAAATCATATTAATTACCACCTATGCAAAAATCACATCAATAATTAAAAGATTACCTCACATCATATTATCTTCCACCTCGTATTCACTGTAATTTTAGATTGTTTGATCGTATATACTTTTCGAATTCATTTCTACACATCATACCATTATGGTTTTCTTTTAAATTGTAATGAACTAATTATTCTTGTACATATGATCTGACAAATTTCTTTTATCATTTATAAATTTGTTAGGGCCTGTTCTCTTACGTTGAAATTCAGTTCAGTTCAGTTCAATTCAGTTTAGCTCAATTCAGTTCAGTTCAGTTCAGTTCAGTTCAGTCAATGAGAACAGGCCCTTAGTTTAGAATCTAGTTCAATAATGTGATTTTTACAACACAAAGCTTGTTTATACCCTTTTTCGATCAATGTCCACCTAGAACTGTGCATCAGCAATCCACCTTACCATGAAGAATATGAGGAGTAATGGGTTGTCAAATGCTAAGTACAAAACAAAATTCACTTTAATAATTGCTTAGTTCTTAATACTACCTCCGTTTCTTATTACTTGCAACAAATGAATATTTTATATCACACAAATAATACCCCTTTGTTGCGAGTAATAAGAAACGGAGGTAGTAAATAGTTTGTTTTGTTGGAATGTGCCATCTTAATATATCAAAAACTTAACCACGATTCATGTTATTAACTTTGAAATATACTAATTAAGAAATGAACTCATGCAAACTCATATATTTGTATTAAATTTATATGTTTCTCATGTAGTTTCATTATGCGGAATATTAACTTTTTATAATTTAAATTACATAAATTAAAGTTAAAAATATGATCGATAAAATCATTGAAATAAAAGTTGCAAAAGTAACTAAATGAGGTGACTAATAAGAACATAAGGAATATAACAAACACTAGAATACTAGATCTCGGTATTATTATCAGGTATGGAGTGATAAGTAATCAAAGATAACGAAATTAGATCTTAAGTACTCCGTACTATTTCACTCAAGTTTAAAGACGTTAATCAACTAAACTAACTAAAATATCTAGTACTCCGTAGCTAAACACCCAATAAACAACTCAATACTCCGTATTACAGTATAAACTTCTAATACTACGTAGAATTTAAAACATTAATCAACAACGTTTAACAAAATTTTAATTTCAATATTGTAATCCAAAAAAGCAGGCGAAAACTCTAGAAAAAGAGAACCCAAAAAAAAAAAAAAAAATAGCGCGTAAAAGACAGACACACTCCAACTCTCCGACACAGTATAATTATAGATCTCAATTTAAATCAACGGCTATTATTCAACCTCCCCACCAATTTTCCATCTCATCATCTTAACTTAACATACACCGTCTTCTTTCTCTTTCCTTTTCTGTAATATTCTTTCTTTTTTCTCTCTCTACTTTCTCTCTCCTCATTTCTCTGAGCTTTCAGAACTCAGAAAATCCAAACTATTATAAACCCAGATTTCCTCGTTTAAAAATAAACAAAACCCATCAATTAATATTAAAAATGATGAAAAATTGAATAAATTTAGGTTTTCCCCTCATTTATCGCAGCTGAAATAATCGGATTTTGTGAGAAAAAAGGGGAAGAGAAAATATAGGGTGATTTTGGAGAGAGAAAATTACAAGGAGAGGATCGAGTTTGGATCCGGTTCAAGGTTATTCGAAGAGTCCATTTTTGTCTCTGTTAGTCAACGGATCCGACGTCGTTTCTTCAGATCGGTGATTATTTCGTCGGTATGTTTTCAATTTTTCAATTTTGTTTTTTTTGGGTTGGATTTTTCTCTGTTTTTATTTTAGTTTTTACTTCATTTAATATGAATTGATGATTAATTAGATACGAAGAAACTAATTGGAATTTATTGGGTTTTTTTATATAAATTGATTGAATCTAATATAATGACATTTAATGTGATTAATCTCACTCTTGATGAATATGATGATTATGATATGTGTGACAAGTTAATTGTATATAATTAGAGGGGTAAAGTTTTTAAATTTTTGTTGTGTAATTATGATTAATGAAATGGGGGTGATTAATTTTTATTTTGTATGAGTTAATTTATTTAGAAAATTCAATGATTTTGTTGTTGTTAGGTTATTATAATTTGATCTGAAGAAAAGGGTCATTTGGCTGAGGAGAGAAAAAAATGGCTCTTAGAAAGGCAGTAGGGCAGCTGAAAGACCAAACGAGTATTGGTCTGGCGAAGGTGTCTAGTGACATGGCACCGGAGCTCGAGGTTGCCATTGTTAAGGCGACGAGTCACGAAAATGATCCGGCTGATGAGAAGTATGTTAGGAGGATTTTGACTTTTACGTCGTATAATCGAATGTACGTGAATGCCTGTATAACATCTATCTCTAGGAGGCTTGGGAAGACCAAGGATTGGGTTGTGGCATTGAAGGCGTTGATGTTGGTTCATAGGCTGATGAATGATGGGGATCCTGTTTTCCAACAGGAGATCTTGTATGCGACTCGAAGGGGGACTAGGTTGTTGAATATGTCGGATTTTAGAGATGAGGCTCACTCGAATTCGTGGGATCATTCGGCATTTGTGAGGACTTTTGCTTTGTATTTGGATCAGAGGTTGGAATTGGTGTTGTTTGAGAGGAAGCAAGGGGGTAAGGAGATCAATGGAGGGGGTAGTGGTCACGGTGGTGAGATTGTCAGGTATGAGCCAAGGGATGATAAGTTCAGGTCCCCACCAAGTCGATATGATTATGATTATGGAGAATTTAAAGATGAACCTAGGATGAGGAGGACTAGGTCATTTGGGGATGTTGGTGAAGCCAATGGCCGAGAGGAAGACAAGGCTGTCACTCCATTGAGGGAATGGAAGCCTGAGAGGATTTTTGCGAAAATGAGTCACCTGCAGAGGCTTTTGGATCGTTTCTTAGCATGTCGGCCTACTGGAATGGCAAAGAATAGCAGGATGATACTGGTTGCCTTATACCCCGTTGTGAGGGAAAGCTTCAAGCTGTATGCTGATATCTGTGAGGTTCTTGCTGTTTTGCTTGACAAATTCTTTGATATGGAGAATGCAGATTGTGTGAAGGCTTTTGAAGCTTATGCTAGTGCTGCAAAGCAGATAGATGAGCTTGTGGCGTTTTACAACTGGTGCAAGGACACTGGTGTTGCAAGGTCGTCAGAATTCCCCGAAGTGCAAAAAATCACTGATAAACTCCTTGAAACCTTAGAGGAGTTTGTGAGGGACAGAACTAAGAGGCCAAAGACTCCCGAAAGAAAACCAGAACCTGAACCAGAACCCAAAGAGGAGGAACCAGTGCCTGATATGAATGAAATTAAAGCATTACCTGCACCAGAGGAGCCCGCTCCACCACCCCCACCAGCACCAGAACCTGAACCAAAGCCGCAGGTGACTGGGGACTTGGTTGATCTAAGAGAAGAGGGAGAAAGTGCAGATTCTCAGGGTAATAAGTTTGCTTTAGCTTTGTTTGCCGGAGCCGCTGAAAATGGGAATGGATCATGGCAAGCATTCGATAATAAAGAGGGGATAACCTCTGCGTGGCAAACTCCAGCTGCCGAACCAGGGAAGGCAGATTGGGAGCTGGCGTTGGTGGAAACAGCCAGCAATCTCACTCACCAGAAAGCAGCTATGGGTGGTGGATTAGATCCCCTACTTTTGAATGGTATGTATGATTCAGGAGTTGTGAGGCAACATGTGACAGCTACCCAGATGAGTGGAAGTGCCAGTAGCGTTGCAGCACCTGTAAAATCCGCAACACCAGTTTTGGCTCTCCCTGCTCCAGATGGTTCAGTTCAAACGGTTGGTGGAGACCCGTTTGCTGCTTCTTTGAGTGTTGCACCCCCTGCCTATGTACAGATGGCCGACATGGAGAAGAAACAGCACTTGCTTGTGCAAGAGCAGGTTGTGTGGCAACAATATGCCAACAGTGGTATGCACGGTCAAGCTACTTTGGCTAAAATAGGAGGACCTGCCTATTATACTCCTGGATCCAACTCAATGATGCCCGCTGTTAATCCAATGATGCCGGCTGTTAATCCAATGATGCCATATGGTCAATATGGGATGCCGCCACCCAATGGCTATTACTACAACCCCATCTAATTTTTGTGCCCATATATGTGTAGCTGACCTTTTTTCTTTTCCTTTTGTTTGTTTTTTAATTTTTTTTTTTTTTGTGATCCCGATGTTCATTGTATCACTTGTTTGTGATTATATGTTCACTTCTTCTCCATGGATAAGAGTCGGATGGAAACAAGAGAGTAACGGAGCAGAATGATTCGTGATTGGTAAAGTTGATTCCGGGAGGGGCATTGTCTTGTAGTATCGCACCTCTGATTTGTACTATTAAATTTTTTCTTGAACGTATAATACGTGTGAACAACACTATATCCATCGAGTCTTAGAGTGATAAAATTTTCCCTCTTATTTCACCTTGTATCCTTGTTGAGCAATGTATAAACTTATTTCATAACATATATGCTGATCTAGGGATGGCAATGGATCTGGACCTGACTCGGATCCGTGGATCTAGATCTGTTTTTCACGGATCTGGGTCTTCAAATTTTGGACCCAACGGATCCGGGTCAGATCCGGGTCAGATCCGGGTCCTGCTGACAAAAACGGATCTGGATCCGGGTCTAGCCCAGACACGGATCCAGATCCGTTTACCCGTTTTTTATTTTACATAATTAAAATAAAATAAAATAAATTGTTTGTTTTTTTATTTAAAATGTTGATGTTGTTAGTCGTGATAAAGATTAGCCCTTTCAAGAGATGAATTTTGGCTGCTCATATTGAATATATCATCGTATATTCGTATATGTAGTATCGTACTTTTTTCCGTTTATAATTTTTATTACAAAATATAAGTGTATAAGTTAGTTGCTTTGTGCTTTTAGATTAGGTGTATAACATTAATTAAGGTTGAAATTAATAACCCCTAACGGACCCAAACATTACATTTGTTGCAAAAAAATTAGGCAAAATATATTGGACCTATTTTGGACCCGGATCCGAATCCGGATCCGTGGACTCGTCGGATCTGGATCCGGGTCTTCATTTTCCAGACCCGACGGATCCGGGTCGGATCTGGATCCGGGTCCGGATAGACCCGGTCCATATCCGACCCGTTGCCATCCCTATGCTGATCAATTGTAATGCATAAAGCGTAGCGGAGTGCAAATTTGTTCAAGTAGAATGTCTCAATTCCTGAAAAATGGAAAGAAAGGAACACCTACAGGGGAAAACCGTGAGCGTGGGTGGTGACTCGTGCAACGGTCTAAGCTGCGAAGTTTGTGTGATTTATGAGGCCAACAGCCAACTGTAAATGCTATGATTGTGGTTGTAATGTTGCTGTGATGCGAATGAAAGCGTCGGTTGAAGGGAGACTCGCAGGAGTTGAGCTGTTTACCTAATTCAATTCTTTGGTTGAAAGAGCACGGTACCAACTTTATTGCAAAAGTAGAGTAGGACATAGGACAATGACAAAGTGACATACAGATTACAGAGTAGTATATAGCAATGTTTTCGTTGGTAAACGACTAAACGATATTGACCAAATAATGGTCCTGATTTCGGATTTCCTCATAGTTACAAACTTACAAACCCACTTGTTCGGCTTCTAGATTTTATATTTTTATAACTAAAAGATGAAAGTTGAATAAAGATGGAACATAAGAAAAGAGGCACGATTCGCACGAACCATCCAATACTTCCAACGTAGTCTTGTTGTGGGTGCTTGAAATGTTATGTCAACAATTCAACTTAGTTTGAATTTTGAAAGGTGGTAACTTGTAACACTTGTAAGTTTTGTAATTACTCCTATCATTCTTTATACAACATGGTGAACAAATGTTTAACATGATAGGATTTGATTAATGATATATGCCGAACCCGTGGAATTATGGGACATATACGAATATTAAAGATTTTCCTAGAGAAGATTGATGTAAATCTCAATTATGAATATTACGATCCTATTCTATTTACTTTATTTTTACTTACTACGTATTTAAAAAAAAAAAAAATTTATTTACTACTTCCTCCGTCCCCTATTGATGGTCACTTTTGTCATTTTTGGTGACTCAAAATATTAGTCACATTTGCTTTTTTTCAAGTACCATTATTATTATTTTTTACCAAAATTCTCTAACATTTGCAAAAATATTTGTGCAAATTTAACTTTCCCATGTAAATTTTACTTTCCCATGTACTTTAATTACTTTCTCTCTCTACTTTTTTGCATACCCAATGTAAATTTACTTTCTTTATTTCTCCTTAATTTCCGTGATTTTTTAGCAAAAGTGACCATCAATAGGAGACGGAGGGAGTAAGATAAATTAAGAAAAAATAGGTTTAGATTAGGGTTGATATGATATGATTAATCAAATTTAAATTTAGATTAGCTCATAAGTTTTTATTTTAATTAAATTCAAAGTGAACAAAACACACTGAAAGGTTAAAAGTTTGACTTCGATTAACTACGGATTTTAGAGAGTCAATTTTCTACTCCGTAAAACTCCCCACTTTTAAGGTTCGAGTTTAAACTTGTGAGAGTTTCCGACCACATTAACTTAAAACCTCAATTAGGCTAAATTACCCTTGTAAAATATCAATTTCAGTTTCATAAATCCTTTTTCTTCATCAACAAAACCCTAGAAAACAAATATCAATCACAAGCTCCCAAAACCACAAAAATGGCGGACGAAGATCCAGACTCTCTCACCCAATTAATCATAAACCCTAATTGGAGAAAACCCATCAATGGCCGCTTACCTCCAGACTCTCTCACCCAAATCTGGGCTCGTCTCCCCATAAAATCCCTCTACAAATTCCGATCCGTTTGCAAACTCTGGAATTCCCTCATTTCTTCCGACCCTCTTCTCTCCGATCTCCGCCACCAATTCCACCACTCAATTCCGCCGCCACCGTCGCCGAATCTCATCCTCTTCCTTCGCCACCTCCCGTATGAACCGGTCAAAGTTCCCGATCGCCCAGTTCATCTCTCAATCCGACCCTTTGAAGAACTCTTCCGGGTCGATCGTGACCCGATTACCCACTCCATCAAAAACGGGTTCACCCCTTACGTTGATTTCTCCCTCCAATTTCTTCCATCAAAGGGTCCGATTGTTTGCTTTGTTTCTGATCGGTATTTTTACCTTTGTAACCCTAGTACTCAGGAATTCCTTCGTCTTCCTCCGGGGCAAAATGGTAATTCCATCACCTCTAATGGTGGGTTTGGGTTTCTGGGTGATGAGAACAAGTATGTTCTTGTTGGATTAACCGGTGAAAAATGTGAATTCTTTGAGTTTGGACCGGGGTTAGCCGGTTCCGGTTGTTGGCGACAAATCAAACAGAGCTGTCCTGTTCAGGTGAAGCGGTTTGGGTTAATGGTGAACCGGGAGTTTTACTGGACCGTTGATAATGGACCGGGTTTTGCAGTGTGTTTGGATGTTAAGGAAGAGGAGTTTAGGGTAATTCCACCACCTCAAGGAAATGAAAATGAGGTTATATTATATGATTTGTTATATTTGGTTGAATTTAAAGGGTGTTTATGTGCTGTTGATATTTATTCAATTACTTCAAGAATGCAAATTTGGGTGTTGAATCAAATTGAAGGTGAATTTATTTGGAATAGAAAGTTTAACATTTTTATATCTGGCATGGCTAGAGATGTGGTGTATCCATTTTGTGATTATGAGGGTGAAAATGGGGGAGATATGGTGTTGTGTAATGAAACAAGAAGCAGGCTTTATAGTTATAATTTGAAGAACCGGAGTATTAAGCAGGTTTACCGGCCTAAGCATCGAACTAATGACCGCCTCGCTTTGTATAGTCCTGGCCTTTTCCCTCTTTCCAATTCTAGTTGAGATTTTTGGTTATGAATATTATGTCAGGAATTTAGGATTCATGTTATTTAGGGAACTTGATGTTTTTGTTCACAGCATTATTTTTGAGCATTGCGCCTTTGTTTCTCTGTACATTGAATTCGAGAAATGTTGAATTGAATAATTGTTACTCCAATGATGTTATGGAACAAAAGCCCTCTCAATGTGGACTTGTGTGATCAGTTCATTTTGGACAGGACATTTCTAGCTGGACTGGTATGCATGAAGCTGTGTTCATCTGTTCCTTCTGATTTGCTTACAGCAACCGCACATGTAGCCCTTGACATTGACATTGCAAGTTCGTGTGGCTCCGATGCCAATGGCTATGCTGTGACTGTCGAGCCATTAATTTCATGTCAATTGCTGGACTAAGTTCTTTATTGACATTGTTCAATTTGAGAATAGAAAGAAGCTCCTGCAAAAGCTTTTGCCAAAACGAGCCTTCTCTTGGCAGAGATATTTCTAACTATTTCAAGCATGAATAGCACTAGAAACTCATGTTCTTATACTTCGTATGTGGAGCTTTCATCTGTGTTTGAAATGATGTGTTTGTCACAATTATTTGAGTGAATATGTTCCTTGAAAAGCATTACAATGTCTTTGCTCTATTTCATGCTTAAACGCTGCATGAGTTGACATCTACCCTGATGGCCTGATGTGCAGCTCGAAGCTGGACAGGGCTCATAACATAATTGATAAAAGATTGGCGTGAAGTTATGAACCATTCTATATTTTTTGTATTTATTTTTACATTGTAATGGTTCTATTTCATTTGTGGGAGTAGATGATTTGCATTGGTGATGAATCACTTTCTTTTGCTTCTTGAAATTGTATTTGCTATGTTATTCTTTTATATTATCTTGTTTATTGAGGCATAACAACTCTGAAAGTGATGTATGGAGAAGTTGTATTTTGCTAGAGTGATCATAATGTCGACATTTTTACCAAATATGATGTGGCTTAAGCAACTGATCTTCCACTATACCAACTCCAAGAATCATTAGTGAGGCAGAGGAATATGTCTAGCAAGAGCAATCCTGCCTTTACAACTTGCTCGGAACACCCGGGCTTAGTTTCATCATGGGCTGAAGCAGTTGCTAGGTGTGAGCATCTCTGAACAGAAATCCTCGTCCGACTGCCTGCAAAGTCCCTGATGAAGTTCAAATCTGTCTCAAAACACTGGAACTTCCTCATATCTTCCCCATACTTCTCTCTCCTGCACATGCTTCATAATTCGAAGGATTCCATGCCCATCTCTGGCATTTTCCTCCGCAGAAGATGTGTTCCATCGCCTTATGCTTACCGGTTCCTTCCTGTTACTGATTCAGATATTAGTCTCCCATCATTTTCTGAGTCATCAAGCTCAACATTTGAAATCCCTGCATTAGCTGGCCTGGTTGTATCAATCTTGCAGTCTTGCAACGGGCTACTGCTCTACTACAGCATCAGTCCCAGTAATTCCCAGGTTCTGAACCTCCACGTTTGCAATCCTATAACTAGTCAATTGAGAACAATTCCAAACATTAAGAACTCCTTTCTATCGGCTTCTCTGGCTTTTAATCCACACAGTTCAAGCTATGGCTACAAGGTAGTTTCTGTACACACATCGTTATCACCCAATCATTATGTCCTCAAAATATATTCATCTGAGACAGGGTGCTGGAAAGATGTGGATGGAAGTAGTGTCAGGGTTCTAAACGATATGGCTCTCAGGAACGGAGTGTACTGGAGAGGCTCTATCCATTGGGTTTGTAGCAATGGGGACTCATTGTACTTGGAGGTTGATAAAGAGCGGGTTGCAAAAATGCCATCTCCTGTTTTCTCCAGGTCAGAAAGAGGGAACATGAAGTGTTTCGAATGCAAGGGGAAGCTGTGGTGTCTGTGGCATGAATACAGTGACATGACTTTGGATGTTCATATGTTGGACAACTATGAGGAAGGTTGGCTCATCAAGTTCACTTTAAATCTTGGAGATGTAACGAAAGAAAGTTACTTATCGGGTGCTTATCATCCTGAATTTGCAATTCTTTCTCTTATAGTTAGCAGAAAATGTAACGGAGGAGAGGAGAGAAATGCATGATGGTGGTTGTTCATGTCCCTGGTAAAATCTTGGGCTATGACCCGGAGGAGGGAACTATCATGGAGATGTGCAAGATCCCACTGATTGAAGGCGAGGCACCCGGGGAACGCCAATTTTATTGTGGTGATGCTTATTTATATAGTTACAGTTTGGCATGTGTGTGAAGGGTGATGCATAAATTTGATCAATATTCTTTGCTGACAGAAATTGTTTGATGTTTGTTCTAGTAATATACCTTAGTTGTTTAAATGTCATAATTGTTACTTCATGCAAGAATATGCTGTATAATAGTTAGTTTAGTTTGAGGAACTGCATGCTCTCTCAATGATCTTTTGCAAAAGACGATACATTATAAAGCAACAAATTATTGCAGATTGTTTCAACTCTTCCGAGTAGTCTCAGTAATACAACCCTTTTAACTGCATGCGAAATCAAATCTGTCTCATCTAGCTTTTTTAACCTTGTTGGATATTCCTTCAAAATCGATCCTTTAATTTGTAACGGTAAAAGCTAACCAATAAATTAACCCAATTGAGATATGAATATTATGCCTAATTTCTCAATGCCAATTCAAATTACACTATTAACGTGATGTAATATGGACAGAAGACATACGTAGTATGTACGCAGATATTTACATCTGAAAATTAGTGATGCAATATTAGTGAATGAGAATTTGGTGGGTTGCAAACTGTATTGCTATGTCTCCAAACTCTAGTATGAAATAGGTACTTTGTAGCAACAATGAAAATTGATAAGATGCCGATTACAAGAAAGCTCCTGAACCTCGACCAATCAGGACAGCTGATATCACAAATTACACCAATGGTAGCACCTAATATAGGTCAGAATGGTTGTTCAAACACATCATTTTCTTTCTAAAGATACCAATTAGTAAATTCTCCTTGAACACACGTCAAGATTGTCTGAAGATCCATTGTTTCCATGATATACAGTATGGCAATGTAAGAAAGAAGCAAAGCAGGATCCCTTCAGTATTCAGAACTCGGTTGGGGGCTTCAACCTAACAAGTCTTTTGATTCTTTCTTTGTCGGTGTTCTCCAGAACTCCCTGGATATGAAAGGGTGTTTGTGAATAAGTTTATCCAGAAATGTCTCTTGAATATCAATTCAGAAGTATAAAAGTGATCAATACGATGGCAAAAAAGTAATGAAGTCCTTACCGTCCAAACAATTTCGTCAAGGCATAAGCAGATCCTTCCATATTTGTCCAGGAACATGCGTTCAGTTGGTGGCTTTCCGCAGATATCCTTCAACGTCGAGGTAATTATGAATATAACTTCTGACACTAGAAAAATGCAATCACCAACATAAGTGCTGGGCATTTTCAACCAAAATACAAGGATGACAATTGACACATATTGTCACCGATCAAACATTTATCAGGTGAACATTTATCAAGCAAAGTCCTCTTTATTAAAGTAGTTGATAACAGATGCATATTTTTTTTTTTTTTTTATAAGGTTAATCACGGAGTAAATGTGAATATTTTTTATTCCCTTTTGCAACTTGTTACCAGGATAAAAAAGGCAATGGCAAGTTAGCAATACAAACTGCACCATACAGTGATCATTGTAGCCCAATTCTGACACAGAGAAAAGACGTATACTTACAAGCAAGTTCGTCATACTCATCCTTGCCAACAAGATAGATGTGAATGCCTCCAAGCACAGTATACACAATATACACTGACCTGCATGAAAATTAAAGCACAAAAAGAGAAAAGTGGAATCAATTATACAGAGTAAAATACAGCACAACAATACACCCATTATCCGACTTTGATGATACAATTCGAGTTCCTAGGTAGCAGGAAGGAATCAAGTATTCAGTTGCGTTGTTTAGACCTGCAACTAAGATGCTGAAAATGATGAAATGACATGTCTTCTCCAGTTATATTAAATCCATATCATAACTTATTCTAAATGAAGAATGTCTTTGTTCAGGTGAGTCAGAAATACAGGTCATATAACAGCAGGAAATTTATATTTTTACATATGGTGTTGAAAAGGCCATTGTTACTTCCAACATAGAACTTTAACTACTGCGCAATAAGTAACTCACTAAATTTTGCAAAAGGCAAAAAAACTTCAAATTATGATCTTCAGTACCCTCTAAAGGTAGATTCACCTTAACCCCAAACTATTGTTGTGTTAGGATATGAGGATTTGAAGTGAAAGGAAGGGAGGGAAAGTAATGGATTAATATACATTTTATTTGAGTATAGGATGGGGAAAGAGGAAGCGGGCAAATGGAAGAATCCAATATAGTTTCTTTTATAATAAACTAAATCCTTTCAAAGTAAAAAAGATTGGAGAGAAAACACAATCCCATTTATTCTTTCCTTCCCCTACCATCTCTTTCTATCCCACTGTTTCTTTCCACAAATTCACCATATAATAAGTGTTTAGAAAGACATGTAGGTAATAAAAAATTCACCCATAAAAATTCTAGCACAATAATAAAATGCATGTGTTTAACTATTAACAATATCATGAAACGTTTTATGAAATATTTGACTTTTGAAAATCTCTTGAAACCAGTTTTCATACGAATCGTACGATTCATGCCTATGTTATTTGGACCCTTCTTGTAATTAGAACATATTCTCTCACTATTGGGATTGAGGAATTCAAGTTCAAGTCATTAGAAACCAAAAATTCTTATCCAACCGCACCTAGTCCTAGTTTATTGCTCTAGTCTAAAGACTGTTAAGAGAATATTCTAATGATGTATAGATTAATTATCGCATTTTCTAACTTAACTTCTAATATTCCCGACAAACATTCCATCTATAGCATTCTACTTCTGAACTATTGATATGACATTAATAAAAAAAGAAACCTCCTATTCACATACGGCCTCACACGCAAGATTTTCCAGTAACCAGTTCCTTGTTCAGCATGAACAACAATCAAGATATGATAGCACCAAGATACAGCAATTTATGGGAAATTCTGAAGACATTTGTTTTAGCAGAAAAATTAGGATATCCTTAAACCTTTAAGACTCAGTAAAAAGGGCGTAACACAACATACTGAAATCTTGCAAATTTGAAATGATATGAAATCAAATGCATGTAGCAAGGGATGTACAAGCCTAGCTAGTCAGACAGGATAACATCACCATTGACAATAGGAGCAGCCAGGAAGTAATTTTCAAAGGGAAAATAGAACTCCAAATTCAAGCAAGTTATTGCCATGTAATCCACAGAACAATATTGATGTCACAGATACACGGAATAGAATTTCCCAGACTTTTTTCACTCTTAATTGTCTAAGACCAACACTCATAATAAGATGCTGGGCAATGGAGAAACGAACGACCATTTGACATGTAAAACATGTTAATAAGATTTGAATACCAAACATTTGCTAAAGAGAAGCCTCAAAGTTAGTCATAACTTGCACCAATAGGATGCAACGGCATTGTAAAAGCCTAAACGATATTGAATTGCAGTACGAAGCTACAATTTAGAATGTAAGCAGAAATGTATGCTAAATCTTATGTTATCACAACAGAAGTGCTACATACTTGTGTGAAGCAACAAAGAGCTCTTCATTCTTAGCATCCTTGAGATTCTCTGCACCCAACTTAACTAAGAAAGTTCGCCAATGCAACCGCTCTTCAGCAGGAACTCCATTGAACCTGAAATACAACGGGGGAGTGGCAAGCTTAATGAACACCAATGAATCACCTAAATCTACAATCGCGGTATCAGTGAAAGCATCAAAGCAGCATAAACTGAGGTTAAGTGGTTAACACATTTACACATGATTGCAGATCCTGCCAATTGAACTAACATTCTAACAGTTATCACAGATGACTTAGAAATCAAAAAAATCTAAACCCAGATCCCATAAAAGTAGCATAAATCATCTTTTGCACATAAAGCAACAGTTGAGACTTGATAACTTCAATCTTAAAAAACATAAAACCCCAAATTTATTCTCTTTAACATTAATCAAGCACAACTCTCATCAAAATCCCTAAATCAGCTCAAATTTAGTGAAATCCCACATTACACATCAAACTATATACTAGTACAAATTTGCAGGAAAAAAAAAAAATGGAAAATTGAAAGGATAGAATTGTGATTTAAGAGCAGATCAAAGCAAATCAAATACTGGGTATCCAGAAAAAATTGATAATTGGGAATAAACAGTACTTAAATTCAGCAAAACTGGGTAATTGAGATCGATAATCAAGATAAAAGGGAAGCAAGAAGCAGAAATCAGAAATGGGTAATTTGCAGATTAACAAAGAAGTAAAAAATTGAATACCTTTCAACGAGAATGTTGCCCTCGGAGTTGGAAAGTAGTACTGCCAGCAACATCTCTTCCTTTGCTCTGTTTTGGAAGAAACAAAACTGAAATTGAAAGAAAAAGAAGAATAGTGGTCAACTGAAAATGGGGTTTTATTTGGGAAGAATTGAAGGATGTTCAAATGAAGGGCCTTTGAGAAAACCTCCTTGCCGATTGAAAATTTTACAGTACTCTACTCACTGTACTTAATTTTTATTGGTCGATTTTTGATTTAATTTTATGTAAGTCAAACTTATTTAAAAAAATAAGATTTTCTGAATTGTTGAATTTTTTTATTTTCATAATTTAATTTCAAAAAAATGAAATTTTAAAAAAGAAAAATCATTTTAAAAGGTTTGACCAACAAAAATTAAAAATCGACAAATGATAACAAAGTATGATGATAATCATTTTAAAGATAACTACCATAGAAATAAAGCACCATAAAAATAAAGCCGATTCTCTCATGGTCTCATCGTAGATGGCGTACAAAGTCAACTTGAGACAATTTTTTTTTAAAAGAAGGAAATATAAAGAAAGAAAGGATAGTAAATTTACTTAGTACAGTAGTTAGTTAAAACTTAAAAGTGACTAAAAAAATGTGTTTCAAAAAAAAAAAAAAAAAAAGAATAAAAAACAATCCGCAAATAAATATGAAACAAGACTTTTATTTAAGGGTAATGCTATATGTAGCCCTAAGGGCTATATAAGAGCATTAAATACACTCTAGAAAATTGTATTAAATTAGGAATTCATGACAAAAACACGCGTAAATCAGTGTAATTAGTGTTTATATTTTCATGATTTCCTAACTTTTTACGGTTTTCTAGTACAAATTTAATGTTTATATGTAGCACTAAGGGCTATATATAACATTTTCCTTTATTTAAAGACTGTACAAGATCTTAGGGTTAAATACTACATGAATACTCATTTCTATTTTATAATAATCACAACAATTTGACTAAACCACGCATAAATACAAAACTTTGACCATTAATAATATTTGTAATTATGTATATTTATGATGGGTTAGGGCTTGTTGGTAAGCATTAATGTATGAATAGTATGATATTTTGTAGTCTGTATTAATAATGAATGTGTTTGGGATTTTGTAAGGAATTTTGAACTTGTGTCCATGGAATTGGAATGTTGTCTCCATCACAAACATTGATTTTAGGCATGAAAGAATTTACAGCTCAATATATACCTCATGGAGAACGGTAATGAATTGTATATATTTTAAATTAACTATGCAACTTTGTTATGTTTAGTGATTAGTATTACAACTTTACAAGCAAAGGAAAAATTCAATATATGCATGTTTGCTAACAAGTATATAATTGTATATATCATGATGTTCCATATACAAGTAGATAACCGGGTATCCCTCAATTGCATGTATATATACATAATACTTTGTATAATTGTTCATGGATGACATGATTGACATCCGTACGTACTTTGGCTCTTATATAAATGTAGAAAATACCATGCAAGGTACTTAGACAGAAGCTAGCTTACATGTTCTTACTACAACAGATGCATTAGACATACTCAAGATCAAAAGAGAGATCATCATATAATTCATATATATAAGAAAGAGGGCATGCAATTTTATTTAGTACTAGTGACATAAGTTTATTACAAGTGACACAACCCGCATAGGCCTAGGCACCTAGCCCACCTTCATCAACCTGCGCATTTGGCCACCTCGCGCACTTCTTGATCATCAACTCATCTAATGTCGCTTTGTGCTCGTAGCTTAATTAATTGCGACTTCTTCCTCTCACACTGGATTGATGCCATTTTTTCTACCTTTAATTTTACGTATTAATGGATGCATGCATACAATCATATATAAAACCAAGTTAGTCATCGAGAATATATCACATGTGAGTTATTAAGACTAATTAATTAGATACGAGTACATTTTAAATTAAATCAACAAAAATAAACATTCATGTAAAGTTTGGTAAAAATATACAGGTATGGGATAGTGTTTCCATCACAAACATTGGTTTTAAGCAGCTTTGTTATGTTTAGTATGGAGTAACTAGCAGTACAACCATACATGTTTGCTTAGCTTAATTAGTTAATTGTATATAGATCGATATTAATAATTGTACTACCTCTGTTATATATTGGATGCAACTTTGGAATATTTTATGTCTCACTAATAATACCCCAAAGTTGCAACTAATATGTAACGGAGGTAGTATATGTATGGTTTTACCATTCATGGTCATGGAAGATTCAATAATTGCTCATGGATTACATCCGTAATGTAACTGTTAATTATTTATATAAATGTAGAAATTAACATGCAAGTTAACTTAGGTAGAAGCTAGCTTAGTAGCTTGCATATTCTTACAACAATAGATGCATTAGACAGTACATGCTCAAAATCAAAAGAGAGATCGAACATTTTTATTTAGTACTACTCGTAGTAATTATATATAGGTTGTTGAATTGATTTATAGACGACAACCCAGGCCACTTAGGCACCAAACACACCATCTTCAAATTGCGCATGCGCATTTGGCCACCTTGCGCACTTGATCAACGCATCTAATGTCGCATTCTGCTCGTAGCTCAATTGCGACTTCTTCCTCTCACACTGGATCGATGCCATTTTTTCTACCTTCAATTTACGTATTATTGCATGCATTTATATATATATATATATATAACCCAAGTTAGCGAGAATATTTCACATGTGAGTTATTTAGACTAATTAATTCTCTTAATAGTATTTAAATGAAGAACAACAGTATTATAAAAAAATAAACAAGTAAAAGTTTGGTAAAATTAAATAAAGTTCCGCATAAATTACAATTAACAAATAAAGTTTAGCACAAATGTTATTATTGTCAGATTTTTGCCCAGAATATAAAGGGTTAAAAATCGTTGAAAGTGTAATTTATGAAGAAAAAGAATATTGATGTTATAAATATATATACATACTCCATCCTATCTAGTATACTAGTATAGTATATACATATACATATATACATATACATATACATATACATATATATATACATACACACACACATATATATATATATATATATATATATATATATATATATATATATATATATATATATATATATATATATATATAAAAGAGACACCAGTAATGACACGTGTCATCTCCTGATGTGTCATTACTTATTTTACTTTTTCTTTTTTTTTTTTTTCAAAAAAAAAAAAAAAAACTGTTGATTAAGGAAATAAATTATTTACAAAATAATATTATCTTATAATATCTTCCATATCTCTTTTAATGAAAATATATATCTTTCATATTAATATATTGTAATTATTATATTTGAAATGAAAAAATTCCACAAATCTTTGTTAAAAAATTTGAGCAACTATAAATCAAAAATCATACAAGTATTTTTTTTAAAAAATTTGTGACCTGTTTTACAACAAGAAAATATATTGCTTGTATTTTTTGCCTACTTTTATTTTAGTTGTGTATTAGAAGCTACAACTAAAAAATCAACATGTTACATAATATTATTATTCCTCGCGACTAATTTATGATTAAAATGGGTATCAATCATTAATCTATAATTGTATATAATTTTAGATCACCGTGCCACCTACTTACAATAAATTTTATACTCCATATAGACTATAGAGTAATCAATCAATCAATCAATCAATCAAAGCCTTAATCCCAAAAGTGGGGTCGGCTAACATGAACCAAATTTGATTATTCCGTGTAGTCATCAACATAAATCTATAGAGTACTTCATATAGAGTACTTCATATAAAATATAGAGTACTTCATATAAAATATACTTAGTTTTTTTTTTCCAATAGTATTCCTCTTTATTATAAAATATATTGTATTATATGAAGTACAAAGTAGATGGATTTTACTTTCAAAAAATACTACATATATAGTAACTGAAGACCAATATATATATTGACTGAATTTTTACTTAGTTAGGCCTTGCTCAATTTATTTTATTTAAATAATATTTCAGAAAAATGATTTAAATTCAATAAAAATGAGTTAATTTAAAAAAAATAAGTTTAATTCAATAAAAAAAAAAAAAGTGTTAAGCAGTAAAATTTAGTAGTCACACTTGCTAAGTTTTAGTAAAATAAAATCTTTTAGAAATCACACTTGCTAAGTTTCAGTAAAATAAAATAAGTTTCAATCATTTAAAATAAAATCTAATTTCAGTAAAATAATTTCATTTTAATAAAAAAATTCAATTTAGTAAAAATAAGGTAAAGAGTACAAAACTTCAATCATGTATGTATCACATATTACTCTAAAAATTCGAGAATGCATGATTTGGGCATCAACTAATACAAGTATTATACAATATGTTTATTATATGGAAAAGTTTTGAAGTATGAAGTCAATTATATATCACCGAAAAAGGGTAAAGGCTCACCGTTTCATAACAAAGAGAAAAAATTATAAAATGTGAAAAATGAAAATACAAAGAGAAGAAAATAAGAAAATTACCTCGGCTATGTAAAGATCGATCACTATAGAGTTGAAAACTGTGTATTAGCTAGTGTGTTGCACGAGTTCTAGACTACATACACATACTGCTATTTATAGACTTGATGGATGGAAGGGATAATTATTATAATCATATGACCAAACATATATAAAATAACGAGTGTCAAATGTTGATTGATGCTCTCGGCCTATATACTTATATAACTCAAGATATGATAGTACATCAATTTTTATATGTTTGTTGGGCACATGGTACGGTGTGACCATCTATTATAACTAGAGGTTGCTTCGTTTGTGTGATAGGGGGTTATTTGGTCAGTGTTAAGGGAGTTACTTTGTTAGTGTTATAGGGGTTACTTGGTCAATGTTATAGGAGTTACTTTGTTTTTTTATTAGTGGTCACATGTGTGGTCAACTACATGCAAGACGAGTTGATATAGTATATGACATATCTTAGCTTATTGTGGAGAATATCTTTAATACAAAGTAAATAATTTAAGATACTCCGTATGTATCTCTTTAGTATTTTAGTGTCCATGTTATGATCAATCAAAGATGACATTAAGACCTAATAACCTCTACTCTTTTAAGTTAAATAGAGTAATATTAATATCTACTTTGTATTTTTAAAAATAAATTTAATTAGGTGCAGATAGGAAGGGTCTGTTTACATTTACTTAATTTCAATTCAGTTCAGTTCAGCTTCAATCAGTTCAGTTTAGTTCAATTCAGCTCTAATCAGTTCAGTTCAGTTCTAATCAGTTCTAATCAGTTCAGTTGAATTCAGTTCAGCTCCAATCAGTTCAGTTTAGCTCAGTTCAATAAATGTGAATAGGCCCGAACTCCGAAATACATAACAACATATAATGTAAAACTAAGCTTAAAGTAAGGAACATGATCTCATTATGCTCATTAGATCCTATTATGACTCCAATAATACAAACTAATTATTTAGAAGAGCATATTTCTATACATAACCAACCACTAACAATTTAAAGTAACATTCCAACGAAAACTCGCTCCAATAAACTAATCCGTATAATTTAATAAAGCCATATAGGGCATTGGCACCTAATACGTGAAGTCGTGAACGTGCTAATAATTTAATCAAGAATCAAAAAAGAAAATGGAAGCAAAGAATTGGTATCGAGTTCTTGCCTCCATCGGACTAATAATGGAGTACTTTATTATTGGAGAATCCGTAAATTTTCTAATCGAACCAAGTTTCTCATCCTCAAGTTTTTATTGAAGAGGATACTCCATAAATTCGAGCTAGTTGTCAATAATATTTTCAATATAAATACTTATAATCGCAAGTAGATCAGAGTTATGAGAAAGAGAATGTTGCAAAGGATAGAGAGAATGTAAGGACTTGCTTGCAAAATATTTCGTAAATAAAATGTCTAGCAACATGCTTATCAGTGGAGAGCAAAAAATGAACTACTTGACTGTAGCCCAAACAAACTACATGTGTACAACTGATTTAATAATCTGCAAAGTACAAGATGTTGTGGTTCAAATCACCATTGAAACAATTTGTAGCTAAAAAGTATTGTAGCTTTAAAATTGATATGGCAAAGCTTACCATTATAGATGCTCTTAAACAATGCATAGATATTTATGTACTCGGAATGCCAAACTCTGGTTCAATAATCTATATATACCATGGATGAATTGTTTTCACCTCAAAGTAATTAAGCAATCTAGCTAGAAATTACAATTTTATACTTAAATTCTCCAAAAATGTGTGATGTATTAAATAATTAATTGGGTGCTATTGTTTGAAGTTAATTTGGAGAACATCTATCTATAATATTTTAGCAATAAGAATAGTTGCATCAACCATATTTAGACGCTGTCGGGCGCCAGCCAAAATTGAACTAAACATCATAATTTAACTTTAATGATTTTAATTTTGCACTATTTGAATGCGAGTGTGAACATCGATAATTTACCACATTCAACGATATTATATTGGTACGTCTTAGTAGCAATGCACATCACATATGTTGGGCAAATCTTATTTATTAAGAGGAATAAAAAATTATCAAAGAGAAATAAGAAACTAGAAAAAAGGGCATTTTTATTTAGTACTAGTAAATATAAGCTAGTTGTACGTGGAAATGAACATGCAAATACAAGCTAGCTAGCTAGCTTGCATGTCCTTATTACGTACAGTTGGTACATTAGTTCATAATGCCCCCGTAAGAAAAACAACAACAAATTATTAAAAACTAGCCCGACCAGAAGATTATTGTTGTTTAATCCACTGGATCGGACTTGGTACATTATTATTATTATTATTATTATTATTGATCATAGTACATAGAGAGTTTATTTGTTCAACCAGTGTAGGCGACGGCAACTGCAGATCCAGCTGAGTGACCAACAATGGTAGCATACATTGAGGTTCCAGTCTCGGAGTCATTAGCATATGCGATAAAATCGGATTCATTCAGTTTCTCTTCAATTTGATTCCAGTTGATGTTGTTGAACTTGCTTATAGGACCACAGTCCGCATAAGCCTAATCCCAATTCAATTTATTGCAAGGAAGCATCAAAGGAAAGAATATGAGAGATCCAATTAGTGGAAAATCATATGAACAAATAATTAATAAAAACTTTATACACGTGTATAGTAAGGGGAAAGGATAAAGGAATCCCTTCATGGTCCACTAGAAGATTCTATTGGGACCTGTTTGACCTCATGAGTTATGAACTTCAACGTACTCATCATGAGATCAAATCTTTACCACTCAGCCAACCCTTGCTTGCTTGGTCCGACCATACATGTATATATATAAGCAAGATTATTAAAAATTGAATTGTATGTACTCACCTTCCTTCCATTAGTGTCGGACCAAGCAAGAAGCCAACCACATTCAACACCAGTGCTGTTCTTGCCAACATAAACCACCGCGGCCTTAACACCCCCGATCAAGGCTGCTTGAGCAAAGGTACCCAAGCTTTCAAGAGGATCTGTGTAGTCTGAAACGGTATACCCCTTCCATTGCTTGGAGTTAAACACGGTCAAGGATCCCTTAGAAGTCTGATTTGTCAAGGCACCAGCTAGTGCGGATAGTCGTGCTGCATCGGCGTCAGCCTTGTTTAGGCATTCCTTTTCAGCAACGATGCCACGGGACTTATTCGCGATATCCCCGGAAACAAGTGATTTCTCAGCGCACTTGATCAACTTGTCTAAAGTTGCTTTCTGCTCGCAGCTCAATTGCACTGCTACTTTCTCCTTCCTCTCACATTGAACTGATGCCATTTTTTTGTACCTTCACATACATCAATTTACGTCGTACCAATTAAGCATTATTGCAAAATAATGAGTAAATTATGGTGCCTATTTTAAAGTACTTGTATATATTATGAGAAAGTTGGGGAGCATGGAATAAGTACAAAGTCTCATGCATGTTTACGTATAGAAAGCTAAAATGAGGAAATTGGAAATATAAAGAGAAAAAAAATATGGAAATTACCTTTGCTATGTATAGATCGATCACTGTAGAAGAATGTGTATTAGCTAATGTGATGCACGAATTTTAGACTACATACACATATTGGTATTTATAGACTTGATGGATGAAAGGTATTGATAAAAATCATCAAACCGAACGTATAAAAGACACGTGTCAGTTTTTGAGTGAGGCTCTCGGCCATTAAGTAATTCATGATTCTTATTCATGATTCTTATCTATTTCAAGATATGTTCATATACGACCTATCTCAGCTTATAGTGGAGAATATCTTTACTATCTCCACGAGTATGGTAAGAGTCCATATTTAAATTTATTTAAGATACCCTTAAGACCCTACTATACTCCCTCTACAAGTCCACAAGATTATTAAAAAAAATGTATATTTTAATTTTGACATTTATGTATGTTGTATAACCTTCAATAACTGAGTTAATTTTGTAATAATATGTAGTATTACTTTTGTTTTAAATAGTTGTTCTATTTTGACTTTTTTCACTTTACACTTGTCTTACTTCGACCATGATTTTATACCAATGAATAAAAGCGAAAATTATTATGAAAAATGTTATTGGTATGTCTCAATTTATATATACATTGTATCAGATTATTTAAAAAAATTTTAAATAACTAATTATTAGAGATATAAAGAAATTTATGGTCAAAGTCATATATCAACAAATATATGTGAAAGTTATTATGGCGGTGTAATTATTTCAAAATGGTGAAAGTACACATAAAGCCATAACGATACTAGTCATACTACCAATTAATGGAGAAGGAGGTTTGGCTCAGTTGGCTAAGTATCTCGAATTCTAGGTGAGAGACGTGGGTTCGATTCTCATCAAACTCACCTTGGGAGGAATTATAGAGTACGGAGTACCATTAGACGACATTAGACGACCCAAAGATGAAAGGTTTTTGGGTCTTTAAGTTTCAAATCCCTTCAAACATTGTAACAACTAGCGCCAATTACATTAATCCCTTTAACCAGCAAAAACATAAAAATGAAAAAACATAAATTAAAAAACATAAAAAAGAAAAAAGAAAAGAGTAATATGGAGTAAAATGATAATGTAATCCAATGTGCCACTCCAAATTTCGTAATGCAACTACTAGCATATGGAATTGGCATCTTATCCGTGAACATGCTAATAATTTAAACAAGAATCCAATTCAAATTCCAAAATTGAATAAAAAATTGTGAAAAAAGAAATTAGAAGCAAAAAATGGTATCGAATTCTTGCCTCCTACTTTATCATAAGGTGCCATTTCTATGAATGATTTTTTTTTTTTTTTTTTTTTTTTACACCTGTAAATATATCTAATCGAACAAAGATTCTCAAATTATTTTTTATTTTTTCACTTTCATTATTGAAGAAGACGATACTACAGGCCTGATCTCTTTAGATTATTTTCAATTTAGTTTAGTTCCAATAAGTTCAGTTCAATTCTTAATTTCCTTCTCTCTTAAAATATTCAGTTCAGTTCAGTTCAGTTCAGTTCAACTCTGTTCAGTCAATCAGAACAGACCCTACATATATACATCGTTTGAGTCTTTGATCGCTACATCCTCCTCCTCCATTCATTAGGTAAATCATTATTAGTTGTAATATTTGGAAATTTACACTAGCTATATATTCACGTTTTTCTATTTGATTACCTTTGTTGTTTTACATATGTGTTAAGAAAAAATATTAGTCATGTGAGATTTTTGTTATATATATATCTTTTTACAGTATCTTATTTTTATATAAACTTAGATTAGAGATATGAAGGTTTAATTAAAAAAATATATTTATACATGTGAAAATCAAAACGTTATCATAACTAAAAGTTTTCAACCGAGTATTAGTTACCCATTTAACCTTCTTTTATTTTGAACATTGTCTCTTCTTTTGATTGCTATTGCCTCTATCTATCCCTAATTGTTTGCCCCATTGTATTTCGGATTCTAAATTTAATTTTTTAACCAAAAACTATCACTAGCTGCTAATCTATAAGAAATAATATGACATGTGTAATCTTACTGGATTTGTTTCAATGTCTATTTTCAAAGTATCAGATTTTTATAATTTTTGCATCGGCAAATTTAGAGGTATTCGATCATGTCTTAAAATTCATCTTGGATACCATTAAAACTCGAATGAAGCAAACAAATCAGGAGAAAAAGGGTGAATTGTAATACATTTGTGGAATGATACTTCAGTGATCAAGCAATTCTTATCTTTGTGGCACGGCACGGCCTAAAAAGAAGTAATTAAGAAATTAAAAAATGGACTTATGTTTGTGTTATGCTCAAATAGGAGAAATGTTTTAACCCTACTAGAGCAGCATACTACTTTACGGCTATATCTACCATCTTGATTCTTGAATGGACGAATAATTGAATAACTTGTAGGGTTATACAAAAGTAGTGCAAAAAAAATACGTAGTAATAACTAATTTCAACGTAGCTAAGTTTTCTGTCAAGGAATACTAGGCCACTTTTGTGCCACTAAACCTAATACTACGTATATTTTAATTTTTGCAAACTCGTAGATTAAATAAAGAGAAAAAACATATGATTAATATGATTATAAAAGAGACACTTTTTTATTATTAGTACAGATATACGGAGTATAGTACAAGCGTCTAGCATACAGCCATATATGCATTTTATTATAGACGTTACATATATAATATTCTTAGTACATAGTTCCTAGCTACGTTACTAGCAATACACAAGTATAAATCTCATCCATCTTATAATTGATTTGTCTCCCCTAGCTATATGATCATACAAATGCTTTGTATGCCTAGCTTAGTGCGGACCGTGTTATTCCATTTAACTGAAATCTGCATAAACTACGTTTGCAAAGATTTCGGCCTTCACTGAAGTTCGAGTATAAGCGTCAATGTAGGAGAACGACGAGGTGGAAGCGTCGAGGTCCTTTTCGACCTTATCCCAGTCTATGTTTTGGAATTTCTCCAGAAGGCCACAATATCCATAAACCTGCATAATAACAACGTATAAATCATTTTAAGGATAACTATTGTATGTAACATTTTTATATTTAATTAGATATAAAATAAAAAATAAAAAGTAGTCAACTTTGTTGTAATTCTAATTGTCTTAGACAAAATCGTTATTATAAACCATTACTATATTACGAGGGTTACTAATTTAATCATCAGTGGCATCATACGTACGTACCTTTCTAGTGTGACTTCCCTCATTGAAGGAATCAGACCAAGCCAAAAGAAAACCATAGTGATTAAGTGGATCATCACTAGTTTTGAGGGAATACACGACAGCAGCCTTGATTCCCTTCTCCTTTTGTTCAAATTGCGTAAAACCGGTTGATTCTTCTAATGTTTCAGAATATTTAACATGGAATTTGCCAGACCATGTCTTCTCAGCGTGAACGTGCATGGTTTTTTTGGTAGCATTGCTCTTGTTGTAAATCCAACCTCCAAAGAGTATCTCATCTTGGGGTTTCGCTTCTTCGGCTTGCTTCATTAGCTCATTCATAGCCGCTTCCTCCTTCCTCACCACACTCTGAGTTGAGGCCATTTCGATCCTTAAAAGTAGTACGTACATACGTAGTTAATTACTTTATTTACATGTGGGTTTTCCACATTAAATAAGAATACTAGTTCAAGAAATTTTAGTAACTAACGCTGGATGTAAATAAACCATGTAATATATATATATATATAGCACTGTTATCTTTTATTTAGATTTGTATCAAATTTAGCAATAACATATTTTATGTTGTTTGTTTCCCTCTCTCATCTCTGTTTTAACTTTATATGATTTCATCTTTTGTAATTTTGTACGTAGGGTTTTCCCTCATTTGCATCAAACAAAAAAAAAATAAAAAATTTAAAATTTCAACAGTTAAGTAACACGCATACATGCATTAAACCATACGATACTTATTTGAAAAGAAATGAAGAAAAATCGAGGATTACCTTAATTACTTGAAGAGAATTGAAGTTAATAGAGACTATAGAACTTGACTAACTGAAAAGTTCACGAATGCTAGAAGAGCTACCAATTCATTCCCTATTTATATAGTGGATGTGGGCATGCAATGATGCTCTTTAATTTTATGATGTGAAGTTTTAAAATTTATAAACAAAAAGTAAATAATAATAATAAAAAAAAAATCATATAAAGAAAATTTTATTATTTATGTACAAGCTAGGTTCTTATTACTCCCAGGGATGGTTCTGAGCATGTGCAGGGTGGTTGACCGTACATGGCCCTAAGTGAAACTACTATAAAAGGGCCCCGACTTTTAAATTTAGTAACATACTTTTCCTTAAAAAATTGATTTCAGGTCCCAATTTAACAAAATTGCACTGGGCCATTTTCAGTGTTAGCAATTGTATCCCCCATCTGATTACTCCATTATGTCAATTCACACAAATGCTACTCATATATGGCACTGGCATCTTATCTATACAAACGATTCCAGAATCCACTTCAGCTAAAGCCTAAAAGCGATTGATTACAAAGATTTTTTAAATAAAACAAAAAGAATCAGTGTGGAGTTGTTATCCATTAATGAGAATTTGTGGGATAAACATGTAATTAATGATGCGAGTTGTAGCTAGTGTATGTTAAGCTTTAGAATGCTCGTAAAGTAAAGCTCATTGTGACGGGAACGGGAGTAAAACGCCCGTAAGTTGAGTTCATCTTGGTAAATTTTCAAATTATTTGCATAAATTTGAATTTAATTATAAGTTTGTTTGTAAGTTGTTTCTTCATTAGTAGAACAAGCTAAGATGAATAAATAAAACTTTGGATAAAACCGTTTTTGTGGGTTAGTCTATGATGATGAGGGAGCCCCATCTTAAGATCTTTTACCACAACGGCTAATTTGACAAAAGTATTAAGAATTTTAATTCCAAAACTAGTTATATTATTGTCTTGGAAAGAAACTATTTTTTATTTTCCTTTGAACCACTTTTAGGTTCACTTTATTAATTTTTTCTTTTTTTAGTTTTTTTTTTTTAATTTTTTTTTTTGACGAAAATAACTTGTTATGATGTGGAAATAATGTAAAGAAAAATCAATAAAAGATCAACATGACATTTTTGTAATTATATCAACAACTATTTGTCTATGTATCCAAGCACCTTTATATTAGTAGCATTACGTACACATTTATACCTGAAATAATGTACTATTAAGCTTATTAAATAAGAATAGTAAATTTATCGTTCACGACTAATTAACCACTGCTGATAAATCTTATTAGATTAGCAATTTAGCGTACCATCTCTTCATAATTTCTTGCTATAATTTATCAAAAAAAATTTATAGTAGTCGTTTGAAATATAACTACCATAATGTTTTAATGATTATGTACTTCATAATTGACATATTTTTCTCCAAGAAACAAATTATAGTATTATGTTATTTTTGCTATAAGTAGTATTATCAACATTTTTTTTATCTATCAGATTTTTAGTTTCATTTATGTAAATTTGATTTTTATTTTATAATTTCTCAAAAAAATATATTTTATGTTGGATTAAATTTTTCAAAAATCAAATCATATTATATAACTATATATATAATATATAAAGCTAAACTTTTAGCCAGGTCACGAAACAACGACACTTGGCATTCCAATTTTTCGCTATGTGTCGCGCCACGTTAGATAGACTACATAGGATAAAAATGTTAGTTTGAAATTCTATTTTCAATCAAATTTGAATAGAATTAAGGATAAAATTATTAGCTTAGAGTTTTATTTTCGATAAAATACCAATATATCATATGTACAAATTGAATTGTTATTTTATTCAAAATATATTAGACTATGATCCTCAATAATTATCATATAAATGTATTTTTTATATCATAATATTTTTTGGAGTAAGGGAAGAAGTTCAAAACTTCAAAGCGTAAAACTTCCATTTATAAAATATTCTAATTGATTATATTTCATAATCTAATATAATTTTATTATTATGTAGACCTGTCAATCAGAGTTGAGTTATGACTCATTTTTTTTATTTAATTTATTTTTTGAATTTTTAAATTTTTTTATGTATGTAATTGAATATTTTCAGTAACATTATTATTAGTCATTATATGACTATTGGATAACAAATCGTCACAAAAGCACATTAATTTCTAACTAATTTTGTATCAATGATATTTTAAAAATTGACACATAGATTAAAAATTTATCTTGAAATTCAATAAACAACCCGGTATCATACGGGCACAAAACTAGTAATATATATTTGCATTGTAGATATTAGAAGACTAATTGTGTTCATGTGACAGTGTGAAATAAAAATGAACCTATTATATTGTTTATCATTAAAATAATAGGACATTTTGTGAAAAACTACCTTATAAAGCACTTTTTTTGCGAGAAACTACCTAATAAAAAAAATGTTGTAAGAAACTACCTTATAAAAGAGTAAATGTTGTAAGAGACTACCATTATATTGGTCGGAAAGTCACCGTTGACTTTCATTTTCCGGCGTTTACCACATCACGTGTCGATCACGTGACTTTTAATTCACCCTTTCCCTCCTTTGTTCTTAATTGGCACGTCTCTGATCAAAGTCGGAAAATAAAATTCAACCATGACTCTTTGACCATGGGTAGTCTCTTACAACATTTACCCTTTTATAAGGTAGTTTCTTACAACATTTTTTTTATTAGGTAGTTTCTTGCAAAAAAAATGTTTTATAAGGTAGTTTTTCACAAAATGTCCAAAATAATATGATACTTATATTTCAAACGACCGTTGTAAAAATATACTCCGTATCACATTCAAAGATATTACTGAATTATATATAGCCGACCCCACTTATGGGATTAAGGTTTTGATTGATTGATCGATTGATTCAAAGATATTATTATGGTGCATCGCAGTAGCAACATGCATTACATATTTACATACTATGTTAAGCCATGAGCAAGTCTTTTTAATTAAAAGGAAAACAAAAAATAGAGGGCATTTTTTATTTAACACTAGTTAGTTGTACATGGAAATAAACATGCAGATATAAGCTAGCTAGCTTGCATGTCCTTAAATTACGTACTCGTACAACAGGTAGGTTCGTTCGTAATGCCCTTAGCTTAAAGAAAAACAACCACAAATTTTTTTTTTTAAAAAAAAGACTAGCCAGACCAGAAGATTATATATACTACATTATTATTAGTACATTATTATTATTATTATTATTATTGATCACCGCACGTACTACATAGGGAGTTTGTTCAACCAGTGTAGGCGACGGCAACTGCAGATCCAGCTGAGTGACCAACAATGGTAGCATACATTGAGGTTCCAGTCTCGGAGTCATTAGCATATGCGATAAAATCGGATTCATTCAGTTTCTCTTCAATTTGATTCCAGTTGATGTTGTTGAACTTGCTTATAGGACCACAGTCCGCATAAGCCTAATCCCAATTCAATTTATTGCAAGGAAGCATCAAAGGAAAGAATATGAGAGATCCAATTAGTGGAAAATCATATGAACAAATAATTAATAAAAACTTTATACACGTGTATAGTAAGGGGAAAGGATAAAGGAATCCCTTCATGGTCCACTAGAAGATTCTATTGGGACCTGTTTGACCTCATGAGTTATGAACTTCAACGTACTCATCATGAGATCAAATCTTTACCACTCAGCCAACCCTTGCTTGCTTGGTCCGACCATACATGTATATATATAAGCAAGATTATTAAAAATTGAATTGTATGTACTCACCTTCCTTCCATTAGTGTCGGACCAAGCAAGAAGCCAACCACATTCAACACCAGTGCTGTTCTTGCCAACATAAACCACCGCGGCCTTAACACCCCCGATCAAGGCTGCTTGAGCAAAGGTACCCAAGCTTTCAAGAGGATCTGTGTAGTCTGAAACGGTATACCCCTTCCATTGCTTGGAGTTAAACACGGTCAAGGATCCCTTAGAAGTCTGATTTGTCAAGGCACCAGCTAGTGCGGATAGTCGTGCTGCATCGGCGTCAGCCTTGTTTAGGCATTCCTTTTCAGCAACGATGCCACGGGACTTATTCGCGATATCCCCGGAAACAAGTGATTTCTCAGCGCACTTGATCAACTTGTCTAAAGTTGCTTTCTGCTCGCAGCTCAATTGCACTGCTACTTTCTCCTTCCTCTCACATTGAATTGATGCCATTTTTTTCCTACAATTTGTGTCATACCACACATTATTGGATTATTGGATACATTCATTCGTTCATAAACTAAGTTAGGGAGTATATGCTAAGATTGCTAACAAAGTATCATAATTACCGTTTCATAAGGTTAAGAAAACTAAAAAGTAGTATAGAATAGAAAAATAAAGTGAAGAAAATATGGAATTACCTTTGCTACGTAAAGATCGATGGATCGCTATAGAATTGAAGATTGTGTATTAGCTAGTGTGATGCACGAGTTCTAGACTACATGCACACATAGGTATTTATAGACTTCATAAATAAAAGGGATACTTAACAGTAGCATCAAACCAAACTTATAAAATAACACGTGTCATTTTTGAGTGATTGATGCCCTCGATCTCTATACATTTCATAATACTTGTATATCTCAATATATTATTGATCATATATGGCCTATTCGTAGCTTATAGTAGTGGAGAATATCTTTACTATCTCCATAATGTAAGGGTCCATATTTTGATCTATGTAAGATGCCCTTAGGATCCTATTCGGGCTATTCCTTCCACGCGATATGATTATACTCCCTTTGCAAGATAGAATAGAGGAGAAAATGTGTCCATTTTTTCCGACTTGACTCAATTTTAACTGTTTGTTCAACCGACGTGATGAAGCTAAGATTCAAGCCCGTACATACATTAAAAACATAAAATGAAATATAAAAGGTGGTGGGGGTTCATTTAACTAGTAAGCTCATAGCTAGTCATTGAAGCTCAAAAAAATACCTAAAATGATAATAGCTTATGTGGCATGGCAAGCAAATTTAACAATTAATTTGCTATTGGAGTTGCAATGATATATATTTTCATAATATCAATTTTTGAAGTCACTAAAGTATTCAAATAAATCTTCAAAGAACCTCACCTCGCAGTAGATGGCTCGTTCTATAGGTATTCTTGTTAGTTTATAACCTTTTCTAATTTGGTTCAAGTTATATAGTAACTAGTTAACATAAAAGTTAAACTTTTGCAATTATTACTCCATGAAATGAATGGAGGGAAGTCTAATTTGTAAAATCTGATTTGCCACTCTATTCAAATTTCATTATTTTTTTTAAAAAAAAAAAATTGATAAAGAGGACCCTAACCCTCACGGTCATGGGCGGATCTAGGGGGGGTTCAAGGGGGTTCATTGAACCCCCAGATTTTTTGAAAAAAAATTATAAATTTTGATATTTTTTTTTTTAAAAAAAAAAGAAAAAAAATAAGGTTAAAAAATATTTTTTTGTGAAGTAAATAAACAAATATGTAACTCTGGCACATTGGTAAGTGAGTGACTAATTGAGTAGTGAGGCTCCTCTTGATTATGGGTTCGAAACCAACCACCCTCATTTTTTTGCTTTTTTTTTTTTTTTTTTTTTTTTTTTTTCCCCTTTCGATTTCTTCCGTTGTTCTTCATGAGTTAGTCCATAGTTGGTTCAATAATTTTAGGAGGAGTATGTTGGTCATTTTGTTAAGTTAGAGAGTCAAATGAATTTAGAAGTTAATGAGTTTATTTAGTGGGTTTAATCATGGCATTATACTTTCAGTTTTGTAGCTTATTATTTGATGTTTGTTAGCCTACATATATGACTCTTGTATTTAGTGAATTAAGCATGAAGAAATATTATGAGTTCTTTATTTTACTTGCTTCATACTTATCTAATATTATTATTGTTTTTATCCTTTAATACGTATTAGTTTCAACAGTCTCCTTATTCCTCTACTCCTCTTAATTATTAATCTTTATTTGTTTGTAAATTAGTGATAATTAGATTATTTATTGATTTGTTTAATTAGTTTTGATATATTGTTGACATACAAATTGAATTTAGAAACTTAGAATTTAAAATTTTTACTTGGTCTTTTAATTGATAATTAGAAAAAAATTTCATTGTCAAATTTGTGTTTATTGGGGACTTGGGATTTTTGTTTTTCGTGTAATATTCATTTTTTGCATAATAATTATAGATTTATCATTTATAGAAGTAGTAATGTTTTAGCACGCTTTCAAAGTATAAAACTCGAAGAATTCTTTTGTAGGGTTTTTTTTTTATTAATTATTTTGTAACTGTTAAATCCATCCATTTGTAATAAAAAATTTGAACTTATATATTGAATATTTAATTAATATATGAGCATCGTTTGTTTTTTAAGATTCCGAACCCACAGTTCGGAATTCCTGGATACGCCACTGCTCACGGTATTTTTTGAAGTCCACTGTTTACCGACACTTGGGAGTAGAGGAGAGGATAAGAGAATCCCTATCCAGCTATCACCAAACACCCTCACTTGATAAGATTTGAACCAACCAAATTTCAAAATACTACTACCGAGTAATATACAGAGTGCTTTGTATAACGAACATATACGTGTATGCGAAATTCGCATCTTATAAGTGCACGTGCTAATAATTTAATCAAGTATCCGATTCACATTCCACGACGCGATTTAATAAGAATTTGTGAATAAAAAATTAGAAGCAAAGAATCGGTATCAAAATTCTCTACATTGTGTCATTTTCCGTGACTGTATTTTTTTAATTTTTTAATTGAGAGTGTCTTCTTCTCTATGCAAATTGCAAAGTCTATCAACTCGATCGAAACTTTTTTATAAGGAATAAATGATAATTTACCAACTTATGCGTACATAATTGTAATTGTTATATACGTAATTATGTTGTTTGATAACTTAATAAATCACACAATCGATTGATGGTACTGAGTACTGACTACTAAGTAATTTACCCAAAAAAAAAAAGGAAAAGTATTGCGTAGAACGGACTCACGTGAGTCCAATCCTACCCAAAAAAAAAAGGTCAAATTGTACATAATAAGTATTAGAAATTAGATAACAAGTGTCAGAAATTAGATAATATTGATCAAGTATTAGATTATAAGTATCAGAAAATAGATAATATTGGTCAGATTTTAGATAATAAGTATTAGAAATTACATAATAAGTGTCAGAAATTAGATAATATTGGTCAGATATTAGATAATAAGTATCAGAAATTAGATGATATTGATCATGTATTAGATAATATTGATCAGACATTATATAAAATATACAACTTGAGCCATTTCATGATGAAAAAAGATTTTCCGATTAAAGCAAGGGAGATTCATTAGCGGTAAAAAACAGCCAACGATGCTACTTCAAGGAGCAGCGCCTTGAAGTCCGCGGCGGTTATACCGGAAAATCGCAGAAAAGGACATCACTAGCGGAATGAAGGCGGGATCGATCCATTTTTTGTGGGATTAATGTTAATAAAGGAGGAATTGAAAGTTGGACCGAGGATTAGAGGAAAATGGATTGAGGTTGTTGTTGTAGTGTTTTGGTTGAGGGAGTTGGATTTCTGTGATGCAGGATGTAAAAATGGAGGCGAGAGAAAATAGAGGTGGTGTGTTTGAAGGTTATAAACTGGACTCACATGAAACCTTCTGAAAAAAAAAAAGGTGATCTTTATTTTTTTTTTTAAAAAAAAAAGAACAACCAAATTCATAAAAAAAAATTCGTTATCTTTGCAACCTATCATCAACTGTTCGTCAAATCTTTCCTCAAAAAAAAGAAAAAATTTTCGTCAAATCATATAGGAAAATTTGACAATTACCACCTTCTGTTATGTCCATTTTAGCAATTACCACCTTCTATTTTTTTTTTTTGAAAATTACCACCTTCTATTTTCAAAAACATCAAAAGTTACCATCTTCTTGCCCCCCAACTACCACGTGACGTAATTTTAGGCCCATTTTTTCCCTTTCCTCCCTATTTCCCTCACATTTCTCATTCCTATTTGGATTTTCATCTCCCCTTTCACTTTTTTTCCCCCAAACCACCAATAATTGTTCGTCAATTTTGATTTGGAAGAGTGAATTGAAGTGTTTTTGATTGTTTGGGGAAAAGAAGTAAAAGGGGGGATGAGAATCGAGTTAGGAATGAGAAATGAGAGGGAAATAGGGAGGAAAGGGAAAGAATGAGCCTAAAGGTGGTAACTTTTGATGCTTTTGAAAATAGAAGGTGGTAATTTTTTAAAAAAAAAATAGAAGGTGGTAATTGCTAAAATGGGCATAACAAAAGGTGGTAATTGTCAAATTTTCCAATCATATATTCATATGCATCATTAACTATATTCACATTTCTATATTTATTTTATTTTATTTGAAAAAAAAAATCTTATCTTACCTACGGGGATCCACAAATCACTTAGGCAAATAACTAGTTCACTTGTTATTTTCGAACTACTTAAAATTCGTATTCAAACATAGAGAAACTAGAGATAAATTAGCTCCTCTAATCTTGAGGATTTCTTCTTTGTTATATTTATTGATAAAGTATAAAACATATATTTGAGACTCAACTATCAGCTTAAGTTTTTGGTTGAATGGATCCTTAAACATTGTAAAAGAGCACACGTGGCACAATGATTACAAATTCGAATCTCATCCATCCCTTCTTTCAAAGTAGAATACTAAGCGCAGGGTATGAAGAGTTCACATGTTGCATCCACATGTCAACCTAAATGGGTCATCGCGTGAGGGGGCGTGATAGATTTTAAAACATATTGTTGGCCCATTATTGTAGGCCCTATAGTCAGTTTCCGTCACCAAAGTTAGTTAGGATTAGGTGGTAAAACTTTTTTTTTTTTTTTTTTTTGAGGTGATAAATTCAATTAAGTGGTTATTTGAAGGTGGTAAAAGTCAAAATTTTCTTTATTTTATCTATTTTTTTTAATGTCTAAACTCTATAGTGTTTAAAGTCTATTTCATCATAAACCCACAAAAGGGGTAATGTTATATGTAGATCTAAGGGCTATGTACAAGTATTTAATACACTCTTGAAAACGGTATAAAATTAGAAATTTGTGGCAAAAACACACGTAAATCAATGTAACTAGTGTTTATATTTCCATGATTTCCTAACTTTACACAATTTTCTAGTGCGTTTTTAATGCTTATATGTAACCCTAAAGTCTATGTATAACATTTTTTATATATACTCTATACATTGAGATTACATTTTTCCGTAATTTAGAGTATGAGAAATTATCAATTGATTATACTCCATATGATCCGTATATAATGCTTCGTACTACAGATTATTTTGTGATTTTTGAACCAGTAAATAAGTTTTTAATGATAAAGAAAAGTGGAAAATCATTTTCTTTTGGTGCAAATTGACAATCATTTATTAGTCTATGATTTTTTTTCTATTTTATTTATTTATTTTTTATTTTGTGTGTGTGTGTGTGTGGGGTGCAATTTAATTATGTAAATACAGTAGTTTTTGTCTTTAGTGAACAAAGCTAGTGAGATTTTTCAAATGGTGGACGTTTGTATTTAAGAGATGATTATTGATGTATAGTCATCCTAGAAGTGATGTATTAATGAATTACAAATGATGGCACCTACTTTGAGTTTTTCAAATCACACATATATTCTTGAATTAAACTTTACTACATTTGTCAGTAAATATTCTATTTGAATTTGTCAGTAAATGCCAAAATTGGTACATTTGAGTACATATTAGTAAAATTCCACTTAGAATTAAATGAAATTTTTATAAAGCAAATCATTTAAGATTTTAATAACCTGGTCAAAAGTTGGTAAGATATAAATATATAAATAAATAAATCATCTTTTTGCCAGTAAAAGTTAGGAGACTTTGGAGGCACAAGAGTTCCGTATGATCACAAACTCTACCAATTTTGGCATTTGCAATTACTATAATTTTACTTCCTTTGATTTTATGTACTTATATTAATGTCATTTTTGCAAATCTTCCTTTTAAATTGAATTTACTAATTGCATTGTTATTTGTTATATTCCCAATGTTTTTGCCTTTTATGCTAAGAGAGGGTTTAATTATTTTTATCCATTGCCTAATTAAAGCAAAAGGGGACCAAGTCCTGTCCTTCTCAATGTTAAATGCAATCTTTTGGTTGAAACCTTGGTTCCTAATTGCAAAGGTAACTATTGCAAGCAAGCTCTCTTGCTTTTCTTTTTCGAGTACTATATTAAACACTATGCTTTATTTACAATTACTACACTCTACAACTTAATAGCCTCGAATGAACATGCGTTTTGCGTGTGTAATTGGTATATACTATTCTGCTTGTCCATAAGGATTGCCTCATTTTCCTTTTTCTTTAGTTGTTTCTAAGAAATTGTCCTATTTGTTTTTATTGTAGCTAGGAAGGCTCATAATTCTTCTCTACTTTTTACGTACTATCCTACATATTTTTGTAAAAAATAACCTACCAACTCAAATCAATGCAATTCAAGTATTAAAAGTTAAAATTAGGGACAAAACAATCATTAAACAAAATGGAAAATGATATTTTAGAATGTTCAAAGTGAGTTGTCAAACTTGCTTATACCTATTTTGAAATATCAATGATATATGTACACCACATTTTTTTTTTAATTATTTTTATTTTACGGGATATACACCACGTATTTAGAAGACTTTTTTTTTTTTTTAGACACGTATTTAGAAGACCTAATATGCCAATACTTTTATCAGTTGATGGGAGACGAAGAGAATTACGCTTAGGAAAATAGGAAGCCAAGGGCCTAGTAGGGTAGTAGAATAAGGACCTAATTCTTATAAATGACTACTCATAAAGTTGACTAATTCTACATTTTCTCTCTAAAATTGACTCTTCTCCCAAGCAGGTCACACCAAGTTGACATTTTCTACAGCGTCAAATGAGGTGGCCAATTGCGCAGGTTGATGGTGGGTGGTGTCGTCTATAAATCAATAAGTGGGCCGGGACGAGCCGAGCCCATCTAGTGTTAACAACTTGGGGCCCGCTACTCCGTTAGGAAATTTTCCATTGTGTACTTTGTACAAGTCTGTAGGGATGGAGATATCTAAAGTTTTCTAACCCTTTCAATTTTATAAAGAAAATCATTAACTACACCCCAAACCTTAGCAATACTACTTGTGCCACTTTATGCGCAAATGTTATCTAGAAGTATAATTACCATGCAAATTTTATTGAAAATACTTTTGAACATTTTAGAACTTATTTTAGTTATAAATTAAACTAGTAGCCCTTATTAACTCTTACAAGAGTTACAACTCGTGGAATTACAGTATTTTAGTGAAATGCAAACCGAGTCACAAGTTAGATGACCCTAAAACCCTTATCCTTGCCTTAATGTGATGTACATGCACTTTCATGAAATGTTCAAAGTACGATTATGTAGCAACCATGTAAGGGGGTCTATAACTTTGAAATTAGGGCATGTGGATTGGAATTAATACCTAACAATTATTTGAATCAAAATTATTACAAACATTTTTGAATTAGATATTAGGTATATGTACTCAAAAATTCAAAATTGGCATTCGTATATAGACATGACACATACCAAAAAGTGAAGCTATAACTTCATCTCGGTCATGTTAAAACCAGGAGTATTATTACTTCCTAGATTTAAGGAGATATGGGAGAATAATGCAATTGATGTGATTTCAGATCACAATAAGATAGACCGATAAATTTCCAATTGGTTGAACACTTGAATTCTCATCACCAATATATATAAATGCTTGCCCCCTATATTGTTTTTACTCTTCTTATATGATTATAGAAATTGAGTGAGTATATATTTACTACAAAGTTGATGCCAAGTAAATGTCAACATCTTGCTCAACCAATTATAGACTTTGATTAAGACATGTCAACTTCAGTTTGTGTCATTTAATAAGGGACTATACCCAGTAACCATCTGCTTATGAAAGTATGATGATGTGTCAACATTTCTAGTAGTAAGTACATATTTATACAGCTAACCTAACTTAAAGTATTTATAGGAGCATTAATTATCAAACCAACTACTTAGAAAACTATAGTCACTATTATGTTTACTTTAAGTATGAGCTCATTAGCTCCTTGGATCTTTAGCAAATGTGTGTAGAGCTTTATTTTCCACTATTCTTTATGTAATGCTCGTTTTGTTTGAATGGTGGTTCGTGGTTAACTCATAAAAACAGTCAATATAAATTAAAGAATATAATGATGATAATAATAGTCCTCCTTGTCTTAAGATCAATTCCTCAATGCATGATACATTTATTTTAATCGAATCTCATGTTATATACTCCGTATGTTGATAACAAAAGGCACAAGTATATATATATATATCTCGGAGTTTGAAGTGTATCGGCTTTATAATTTATATCATCTCTATACGTAAACAATAAATTAAATCAAATCTTGATCTAATCATGTATCCTTAAGAAAAAAAAAGTACGGAGTATTAATTTGAGTTACAACTCATATATTGATGTCTTCACTTTTCATGAAGTATGTAGCTATCAAGTTTCTATTTTCAATGTATTATGTATAGTACACATATAAAATGCAAGTGATCATGCAATATTATACGAGGTATTGATTATTCTTTTACAACAATTATCAAAAGAAAAATGATTAGGAAATAAAAGGGTTGTAGATTTGTAGTCACAATCGATCGGATTTCATGAATGAAGGATCTTCTTTTTCTTTCTACGGATGTGTATTTGGAGGTATAATTAACTTAAAGTTGGTATATTTCCAATCATAATATATTGAAAGATACAGGTCACGTACATAATCATTATATTAATTGATCATGAAACATTTATAATTGATAAATTTAGTCAATTTACATTAAAAAAAAAAACATATGAAACTTGCTTGTTAATATTTTGAAACAATACATATCATATACGGAGTATTAAAATGGTCAATTTTTGCTTCTCCAATAATGAAATAATGCTTATGAATTTAGAGACTGCACGCAACATAAGTTATTAAGAAAAAAAATATATACATCAACAAACATATAATTTAATTGATTGGTGAAATTAGTCTATTTTTGTCTAAAAAGTAGATTACTACGTTTAAAAGTTTAGTATTAAGACCTTTTTGAAAATTATGTTTAATTACAATACTAATACCATCAATTTTCGCTTTTTGGTGAAACGTCGATGTTTGTGAGAGATCGAAGCAAAACTAATTGAGATATAAGCATCGAAAATCCGAAGAACATTTATACATCAAGAAACAAAAAAATAAGGGAACACTAAAAATATTTATTAGTCAATTTTGCATAAAAAGTGTATTATGATAATGAAAAAAATAAGATCTCTTTGAAAACAAAGTTTAGCGTACAAAGACCTAATTTTTGTTGGAATTAGTTTTCTTATACTAAAGTTAGTTATTATTTTTGCTACTAGCAAGTAATTAAAATAAATTTGTTCTTATTCAATTCAAATTATTTATGCTACTTATATGCTTTTCAAAACTCATTTTCACTAATATAATTTAACTTATTTCATAGATTTTCTTTATTGTTTGTTCGTTGGAATTACAAATTTTTAATAAACTTATGTTTAAATAATAGTTTTTTTTTTTTTTTTTAATTTTTAAGAGCAAGTATTATAAAGCATATTCTATACATACATCAAATAAAATAAAAATAATTGTATGTACGAAAGCTACAAATAAAGAGAATTCACATGCAAATTATTAAATATATATGGACTATCCCGTCAAATAAATATTTATATATATGGACGAAAATTCATAATAAAAGTCATTTGAAATTCATAGGACCATATATGATATATGTACATATTTCATATCACTAATTGTTACTCATTCGCACCCATTTTCCGGGTTAAAATTGAGTAATAATTCATCATTGTCAAATTACATTATTATACTTTGTATGACACCTCGTATAACCCAACCCATTGCTATTTTATGACATTATAATCAATAATCCTATAAATATTTCTATATGATATGATATGATTATATAGAAGCTAATTAAAACTATGCCGCTAATAATAATCCATAGTTTTATACTAATCATACTTATAATAATCATGGTTAGTTCAAGCTACGTAAGAAGTAGGAGGATTCCAGTTGAGTAGCTCTTCTATCATTTGCAATGCAGCCTTATCTTCTTCAGTCATATTATCTTCACCTCCTGCCTCTAAAACAGAAGACGAGGTCGAGTTCCATGAAGAAGATGATATAGGAGAACCATCATTATTATCAAGCAACATACTTGTATTATTAGTAGTCGTAGTGGTATTGTTTTCCTTTGATGAGGCGGCTTTACCAAGCTCAACTCTCATGACCCAACTCGAACTCGAACAACTTCCGGCCCTCTTTTGCCACACACCAATGTGAGAATTATCGGTGTCGAGTCGAAGACAAGTGAGTGAAGGAGAAGGATCCTTGCAATACTTTTTAAGTTTAGCACTAAGTATTTCCGATAATGCTGAGTTAAATGGTGGAATTTTTTCTTGGTCATTGTTTGTGTTACTTTTTGAACCATTACTTGATGAATTGGTCTTGTCTCTTGGGAAATTAGTCTTGGCATTTTGACCATTCATTAGTATGGCTGCTTGATCATACGCTCTAGCGGCTTCCTCGGCCGTCTCGAATGTCCCTAGCCACACCCTCTTCTTCCTACATTCACACAACCATTGTACAATTTCTCACATAGATCATAAAAGTATGTAACGAAATTCTCAAATTAATGACACAAATATACCATAATTCCAAGATAAGGACTAGCAAAAATAAAAATAAGTGAATTGGCAAAAGGTATAAAATAATGTACACCTATTAGAATAGTGTGCACCATTTGCGACTATTATACTTTAAACACAGAATGACAGGTTGCATGGAAAATGATACGGAAAAGACGAGTATAAATAGTTAATGACGACTTACAATAAAGGATGGCGGATCTCTGAAACCCAAGAGCCCCACTGGCGTTGCCTGACGCCTCTGAACTTCTTAGAAGGAAGTACCATTATATGATAATTATCAGTCTTTCTCTCTCCAAAATCTCTCTGCTCCACTGCCTAGGCAAAACAGACAGAGCCAACAAGTGAGTATAAATTGATATTTTGCGCAGTGAGTTGTTGCACAAATATATTAGTCCTACCACACCCAATTATAGCCGTACGAGGGATAAAATGGTAATTATACCCTTAAGTTGAGAGACCAATAGAGGACTAGTATTGTTAGAAAATAGGAAAAGTATAGTGTAGGACATGTTATATGGATGTGAGTTGTCGCCTTGTCGGTGGATTTTCATTACTCCTTCCGTTTCTAAAAGAATGGCTTGAATTTTAATTTTACTTTTTTTTTTTTTAATTAAAGTAAACTAAGTCCGAATTTATGCATATGGGGGCATAAAACCGATGAGAAGAGAGATAAAAAGAACAAATAAGGTTATAAATGGAATATTTTTCAATTAAAGAATAAATAATCTTGTAAGAACATCTAAAATCAATATGAGATAATCTTTTAGAGACGGAGAGTAAATTGCGGAGTATAATACAAAAAGGGCAAAAAAATAAAAAAAAAATTAAAATTAAAATTAAATTTTGACATAGTGTATGTACTTTGTTGCACTAAATGTTCTACCTGCCCTTATTAAATTGTTGGGGCTGTATAAACCTAAGTTCAGTGCTGCACCATAGTTCCAAAGTAGTGGAGGGACCCAATTGTAAAGTAAATTATAAATGAAGAGAGCAAAAGGATGTTTTGTTTGCAATACTCATAAGAGTGATAGGTGTCAAATTTAGCTTTCGTAGATTGGGTCTGAGCCGCACCTATTATTCAAGGAGAATTTGGAATGCTACTGTATTAATCTTAATTAGGTTTTATTTTAAAGTCAATAAGGAGATTCTGTCCTAATTGTAGGTTAGTTGTCTTAGATAGGGGTGTCCATAATTCGGATAAAAACCGAAATCCAATCCAATCCAAACCGAATTATCAATTCGGATTGGATCCGAACTTTAAATCGGATTGGATCGGATTGTGATTTTTTAGAAATTCGGATTTTCGGATTGGATCGGATTTACCCTAATTGGATCCAATCCAAACCGAAAACCGAATTGTAAAATTAAGCTTGTATAAATATGGATTTCTTTATTTTTTGAAGTTTAGCTCAAATACTTACTACTACAAAAAATAAATTAGGGAGACTTTGTATTAATTAATTAATGACTTGACGTTGAACTATTTATTTTACTCATTATTTTAAAGGCTTTTATTTTTATTAAAGCTTTATTTTTATAATTGTATTAGGAGCTAAAAAATAATGTATTATACTTCGGATTTTCGGATCGGATCCAAATAACCGAATTTTAATTCGGATTGGATCAAGAGAGAAATTCGGATCGGATCGGATTGAAAAAGTGAAAACCGAATTATATTTCGGATTGGATCGGATTTGGACTAAATCCAAACCGAAAACCGAACGGACACCCCTAGTCCTAGACTCTCTAATTAACACTCTTCTTGGGCTAACTGTAGGTTAGTTGTCCTAGACTCTCTAATGATAATATAAATTACTTGATTGAAATTTCAGACGAGTCAACTCAACTTAGGTTAACGATAAAGGTTTCTTAGGACGGGGGAGGAGGAGGAAGGTCTGATCTCTACTTTTAAGTTACCATTTTAATGGAGAATGATCTCATGATTATAAGATACAATATTTACCGGTTACCACTAGACTAAATACAATTTGCCACTTATTTGGTCATAATTAACAAGTGACCTTTAATGAGACATGAATAAATGTCACGAAATAGAAGATAAAGCTTTCTTGTATTTACTTTTATTATGAGTCCACGAGTTTAATATCTAAATTGAGGCTACAAAATTTTTACGCAAGTACGACGTAAATAAAGTTGTTCAACCAATAAAAGTTGATAACCATTAAAGTAAATAACCAAATTGAATGATTACTTTTCCTCTTCTTTTCAATATTACGATCCGTAGTATTAGTACTACTAGTATAGTACGTACTTCCTAGTCCCTTACAATCCTATTTATAAAAAAGTTCTTAATAATTGCTACTATTGTTTTAATTAATTGGTGCAAAATAATTGTTACTATTGTGTCATTATGTGTGTCACGCATTTTTTTATTGGTTCATGTTACTCCATAATACACTTATTTAAATTAAATTTTTTTTTTTTGAACGGGATTTAAATTAAATTGTTAAATTAAATTAATCAATTAATATCACGTTGTTTCTAATTAAGGGATTGTGCAAAATGAATGCTCCAGCTTATGATCTTTAATTTTGCCTCGTGGGAATTTAGAACAACAAAGCAAAATAAAACCACCATTGATATGAGCCATAAGAAAATTAAAGGAGTTTCCAAGCTAGTCTCTACCTATTGTCCTCACATCATCCAAGAGTGTTTTTTATTTTATTTTATTTTTGTTTTTTTTTTTCTGTTTTTTATAATAAGTATAATATACGGAATACTTCATAAATGTTAGTAGTATTAAGACTTGTATAAAATCATGATAGTGATGCACTCTTTTGATGGTATTATATTTGGAGTACTTATAATATAAAGACTTTGTATTGGTTTGTCAATGATGCAATCTCCCGAATCAATCCATCATTCTATCGTCATCTTTTTTTTTTTTTTTTTTTTTTTTTTTGACAAGATCTATCGTAATCTTATTATAAGAAACGTTTAATTAGTTTATAAAACGTTTTCATTTTTTGGTATTGTGTCACCTAATAATAACGAAATTTTTGTAGATCTTCATTTAGCATCAAGAAAAATCCAACTTACATTCCATAATTGTGTATGAAACACCACTAAAACGGTTAAGTTGAACAACCAGTTGTTGTATGTTTGTATGATGCTAGAATATGACTTTGATAGAGTGTGACTTCGTAAATCTTAAACGACCAATAAACATACTCTTATCCTAATTTATGGTAGTTAAAGATAAATGGCTAAGTTGTCAATGGTTTAGGTTATTATGTTACCCTCCTTTTGTGAATATAGTTAAATGTCATTTTTCATGGTAGATATTATTTAAATTGTCAATTAATTAAAACTATTAAACTTGTAGGACCCTAGACATATTTTGTGGAAAATGCAATCATCATAATTATTTACTAAGATGCGTCACAAGGAAAAGGCTCAATTTAATTGATTTCTCATGCGATTGAAAAATTGCATCCCGTACCATAAACATAATAGTTTCCCTGATTCCCGCTAGCTAAGATCTTTATTTTATGAATGTTTAGGTTCCGTCAATAACAGTTGTAGTTATCAATGACAATAACAGTATCAATGTTACTCGTTATTGGTATTTTTATACTTCAAATTGTTACAAGTTTATAATTATATATATCGACAATTGGTCTAAATGTACAAACAACTTAACAAGAAGTTACTCTTAATAGTTATTGATACAAAAAACCTTAGCTCGCTCGATATGTCGTAGTCTATAGTATATGTAGTTGCATGTTAATTATTAATTGCAAAATCATGAGTATGGACCAATCAAAATAGTGTCGTTATTTAGGGATCGGAGGTTGCATGTAACGCTATATGCAAAAACCTCTACCTTTCATAAAGGACCTTTAATAAAATTAATTCATATACTTAATCATGCTTTACGAATATCTACTGTAGTAATGTAGCTATTGATCCATTATTATTTCCAAAAAGATAAAGTATAAGTTAACAAACTAACCGCAAACTCATGTTCATTGCAAATATTCCTTACTACCATCAATGTAAAAAAACTAAGTGTAAAATGCCCAACTAACTGTACCTAGAGTCCTAAAATAATGGGTCCAACTACTTTTTTATTCTATTTTTTGGCTATTCAATAAAAAGTCATCAAAGTATAGGTGTATAAAATTTGTATATTTTTTTTTTCTCAAATTAGGGAAATTTATTAAGCTAATTAATCATGCAATATTGAGGAAAACGTAATTGTCCACCGTACATTATGCAAAATGTGATGATGATTACGGAGTACTAATTTAGCGGGTGAGAGAGATCCATCATCTACATTCTCCTTAATGAACATTAATATAATTAATTAGGAGTAGTTAGCAAAACATATAATAATTATGTTTTCATTAAGCCACCATTTAGGTCCATGCACAATGTGAAGTGAAGACTTTTTTTTTTGGAAGGAAATGTGAAGTGAAGACTTTAAATCATCTATCTAATCCCTTTCTTATTTTTAGAATCGCATAAATTCGTTTTGAACTTTTGTCCTTTTGTTTGGTGATTTTTAGCATTCAAAATTTGCACAACATGATACTCGATCATCCCAATTTAATTGTTTCATTGCCATTTGCGCACAAATAATCTATGGAAGGTAAAAAAAAAAATTAAAAAAAGAAAGAAAGAAAATTTGGATGGTGATGGGTGACTGTGTGATCCACCACAAGAGAATAAGCGGAGATTAAAAGATGAACTAATCTTAATGAATGGTAAGGCAAGTAAAATGATATTGTGTAGTAGCTTTAATGAATGATTAGGTTATTTTTTCAATATATGAGGCATAAAGCAATTCAAGTTAGCAACATTAATGAATAACTTGATTAAAAATAATCAAAGACTAATGTGATATGCAATTAGTTTAGGGACATCGAGTCTATCAAAACAAAAGGGGTAATCTCACACGGACAATGATTAACCCACACTTGTTCAAGATCAAACGGAAAAAGCTTTGCTAGATAATGGGCGACAAAATTCCCATCTTTTCTAACATGAGACCAAGACACATAATCAAAACTATGGGAGAAAAACAAGATATTTTCAAGGATCGAGTCTAGACCAGTCAAGTGGATGGCTTCCTTTGAGAGCTTCGATACGATGGACTAAAGGCTTGTTCTCATTGACTGAACTAAGCTGAACTGAACTGAACTAAACTGAATTGAACTTATTAGAGCTGAACCGAACTCAATTGAAATGAATATTTTATAAGAGAAGGAAATTTTATTAGGAGTTGAACTGAACTGAACTGAAAATATTCGTATGGGAACAGGCCTTATTGTATAGCCTATAGTTTATATTATTGATGAGAAGTGTGCAACTATACACCCTGTAACAAAAAAAAAAAAAAAAAAAAAAAAAAAAAAAAAAAAAAAAGATGATTTAGTTAAACCTCATACTTTCCAATTTTATATATTATGAATGAAATTTATTCTAAAAAATATAAATACGAGTATAAGTTTTAAGATAACATGATGAAATGAAGATAAGATAATCTTATTTAAGTACTAAAAAACTCTGCTTGTTTGATGAAATTATAAATGAACAAATAATAATAAAATTTTGAACAATAAATACCGAGTAGAAAGAATAAAATAAATAACTACATTAAAACTTTGAAGCAACAAAAATTTGATAAAAAAATATACTTTAATATATATTTTTTAAACGCAACGAAAAAGATAATCCCTACCTTATCCCCACCTTATAAAAAGTGGGAAAATACTCTTATGAATAGTGTTAGGACATTTTTAACCCTGAAAATGTTTAATTACCTTTATACCCCCATTAATGTTTTATGAATAATCAATGTATTTATTTTATTGTTAATTTGTTATTATTGATCAATTTCACAACATGGGTTTCAGCGTTAATTTAATTGCTCGCTGAAATGAGAGAAGGAAATTAGGAGCTGAACTGAATTGAAATTATTAGAGCTGAGCAGAACTAAACTGAACTGAAAAAAATCGTATGAGAACAGGCCCTTAGTTTTTCAGGTTACTTGGTCCATTTTGTCCACTGCATTTTTCACCGATTCAAGAAAATAACTTCATTATTTTTGTAACTTTAACAAAATAAATTACTAACTTATAATATCAATTTACTCTGTAAAATAAATTATTTACAAGGCAATCATTGTTAAATGACATTTACTGTAATTATTACGATCATAACTTTAACCGATTAAAACTTAAAGTCAGGTGTATTGGTATCTTATATGAATACAAGTAAAATATAGACATGTGATGTCCTGCTAATTGAACCATTTCAATCTGTACTTTAAATATAGCAAACATTTGCATGTCTAGAACTCGATACTTTTAAGAACTCATTCACTAATTCTAAAATAATTTGCTAAAGTTTAGAGCATTGCTAAGATACATGACATTCAACATATTAATCGACCGCATATGTACAAATAGTTATAATAAAATATATGCAAACATGCATAAGGTATTAAGACTAACTGCAATGACTCAACTTGAAAAACTACCTATACCGCGCGCGATATCCCCTAGTTAAAAAGGCTAAAGTCATAAGAGTAATAACATCAAGCATCCTGAATTTATACGAAGTACAAAGATTTAAAATAAATACTAGTATATATATAAATAAATAAATAAATATACTTAATCATTGATTCTTGTAAAAAAAAATAAAAATAAATAAATAAATAAATACAGTTAATTATTGGTAAGTCTTAGTGACCCAACTCCCAAAAGTTTGGATTATACACTGGCCCAAATACTTTTTTGGAAATTAGAAAGAGAAACAGCCCAACTAGTCATTTACGTTTCTGAAATAATCACACTTGGATTATACTCTGGCCCAAATTTTGCCAATTACGTAGTACGAAGTATAAATTTTACAACAAGAAATATAGCCAAAATATTATTTTATCCTATATTATTGGATTTATTGATACACTCCGTCCCTAACCATAAATTTTCGTTAGATTATCACGTGTAATTTTGTTGGATTTCACATTGTATATTTTATTAATATCTAGATTTAATAATTTTTAAGGCGTATGAAAATAGATACATAGACGTTTTAAAACATATCTTGAATGAAGACCGTAAAATGTCAAACGAAAAAACTATGTTTAGGGACGGAGGGAGTATAAGATATAATACTTGATGTTGAATCAATGAGATCCGTACCAATCGGGTTTGCATATTATGATTTGAAATTGGGTTCGAACTTTCTTAAGTTAAGTTGGGTGGGCATGGGCTACGTTTTATTTCGGGTCAAGTCAATTTTTGACGACTTTACTACGAGTCTACCACGGCTATCAAGGGATTCAAGGCTTTCATGTTTTATGTTACGGAGTAGTGTACCAATCATCTAGTTTAATCTTTGGCTCTTTGCCCAACTGCGATAAAAGAAAACTTGGAAGGAGAGTTGAGAACAAAATTTCTGAATTCTTTAAAGAGAATCTTGCGAACGAGGAAAGAATGAAGAATCATCTAAAGAAATCCATTGCTTTACACAAACTTGGCTTTTTCATGGAGATTTCCTGCAAAAAAATCCACCTGATTTATACTGTTCAATTCTACCAATTTTTCTTTTCTGCAATTTCATCTGTTCAGATTTTTCAATTCCCTTTTGAGAAAAGGTTGCTATAACTTACTTTGTGAAACATTTTAGCGTTTATAACTTTCTGGGTTTTCTTGTTGGGGTGATTAATTTGATCATTTCTTAAATTTGCAGGGTTTCACTGATTTTGCTGAGGAATGAATCGAAGGACCACATTGCTTCATGGGGTGCTTTATGCCCAAATACATGAAATTGATAGACTGCATTTGGGTTGTGGGTTACCCCTTTTGAAACAGGTTAGTTTATCAGCTAGCTATTCTCAAGTTGTTACAACGTTATCTCGATTTTAGTTGTCATATTACTATAGTTTATGTTATGTTACACTATTGAACCATGAGTTACATACTTACATGACTATTAATTCCGAACTAAGATAGTACGAAGTAGTTGATTGCTTGAAGAGTAATAGGTTTGCATCTATTATGTTATAATAGGTTGTCGTTTGGAACCCTCGATTTAATTTCTATCTTAGTTTTAACCTGTATGACGCAGTTTTTAAAGAGGGACACGTGGTACTCTAAATTTATATGCCGTATTAGATACTCCCTCTGTCCCAAATTGTTTGCCCCTTTTCCCATGCATAAATGTTCCTCAAAGATTGCCCCAAGCTAATATGTCTGGAACCACAACTTTTATTTTCACAAAAACCCACTTTATGCCTCACTTATTAAAGTAAAAAATTGACATGGGGCAACAATTAGAGATGGAGGGAGTCATGGAGTATTGTACAAGTATTTGTTTAGATGAATGGAATTGCAACGATTAGACATGTTCTATTCACACTTCATGTCAAATAGTTGCAAATAATTTGAAACGCAAGTAGTATCTAATTGGTCTTGTAAACCCTATAATTAATCCTTATGAAAGATTGCTAAGGGAGGCCTAAGTGGGCTAATTATGGTGATATTGCTTATTCAAGGACAAAAAGGCTTATGATATATTATCCTCAAATAGCAACGCAGTATCCCTGTTTTTCCAGGGTTGTCTAAAACCTACCTAAATCATTTGAAATGACCCTGATATGGGATTTATGGAAGTCCAATATTTGTTATGGTTAATCATCCTCGGCCCCTCGGGCAATAATGTACTATGGTTAACATATATGAGAACCGTGGGAGTGCAAATTACCTACGCCCTTCTTGGTAAACAACTTCCATAGCTTTGGAGGAATTATGTTACATAGAGGACCTTAAATTTTGTGATAAAGATGTAAACAAAAAATATGTAATTCCATTTTTCATGAGACTTCAAGCTACTTTGCCTAAGACGAAACATAATACCAAGTTATAATGTTAAATCATCCATAGTTCTGATCTTCTTATAATTCATTTTCTTTGATCAACATAGCATTGGTGTTTTCAAGAATAATGCAAAATAATGGAAATGATTCTTCCAATACATATTACTTCGCGTGTAGCACAAACATAGTTTATCATCATGATTCTGCATTTAGTCATGAAATCATCAAAAATGACTTAGCTACCTCTTTTTTTATTTTTTTACTTGGTGGGAAATAGAGTTTTGATGATCCAAGAAGGGTATGGAGAACGTTATTGTACAGAATCAAAGGATATTGCGCGTGCAGTCCTCAGCTTGCAGGTTTCAGACTGTATGCCACAATTGATCTGGATAAAGCAAGAGTTGCACGGACAAAAATCATTACTACCCACCCTTCAAGGCCTCATTGGTCTCAACCCTTTCGTGTCTATTGTGCCCATGAGGTGTCGAATATTTTTTTTACTGTCAAGGACGAAAATCCTGTTAGTGCAACTCTAATTGGAAAAGCTTACTTACCTGTTAGAGAAGTCATTTCAGGTCGACCAGTAGACAGATGGCTTGAAATATTCGATGAGAGTGGCAACTCCATACGATCACAAATCCATGTCACTGTACAGTTTTTGGATGCAACTCGAGATCCAAACTGGTCTCGGGGCATCCAAAATCCACAGTACAGAGGAGTCCCTTTCACGTTCTTCAGACAGAGACAAGGTTGCAAAGTCTCTCTCTATCAAGATGCACATGTGTCTGACCATTTTCTTCCTTTCATACGGCTTTCTGAAGGTAAGAATTATGAGTCACGGCGATGCTGGGAAGATATATTTGATGCTATTGTCAATGCAAAATACCTGATTTACATAGCTGGCTGGTCTGTAAACACAAAAATCACCTTAATAAGGGATCCTCGTAGGCAAAAGGCGGTAGGGGATCTTGCTCATCTTCCTTTAGGAGAACTTCTTAAGAAGAAAGCTACAGAGAGAGACATGAGAGTTCTCATACTTATTTGGGATGATAAAACTTCAGAACCGTTTAATAGGCAAGGATTAATGGGAACCCATGATGAAGACACATTTGCTTACTTTCAGAACACAAATGTACGGTGTGTTAAGTGTCCCCGCAGGGCTGGCCAAGGATTAAGCACGATACGGGGTGTTCAGGTGGATGCTATGCTTACACACCATCAGAAGACAGTAGTGGTTGATTGTGAGAGCCCTGGATCACAAAAGAGGATAATTGTGAGTTTCTTAGGAGGTATCGATCTTTGTGATGGAAGATATGATACACAAGAGCATTCTCTTTTTAGGACATTAGAAACAGTTCACAAGGATGATTTCCATCAGCCTAATTTTCCAGGAGCTTCAATACAAAAAGGTGGCCCGAGGGAACCATGGCATGATATCCATTGCCGGCTAGAAGGACCTGTCGCATGGGATGTGCTATATAACTTTGAACAAAGATGGACTAAGCAAGTGGGAAAGCAGTTCCTATATTCGCGAGATGAGCTTAAGGAAAGAATAACCAAACCTTTTGAAGTAATGACAGCAGCAGAAGAACAAGAATCCTGGAATGTTCAGATATTCCGATCCATTGATGGAGGTTCGGTGGTACTTGATGGAGAACCAGGGGTAGGCTTCCCATCAGACCCAGATAAAGCTTTTCAGGTTGGCCTTTACTGTGATAGAGGCAGTATCATAGATCGTAGCATTCAAGATGGATACATAAATGCCATCAGACGAGCAAAGAACTTTATATACATTGAAAACCAATACTTTCTTGGAAGTTCGTATGCCTGGAAACCCGATGAAGATATTGATGCCTTGCATATCATACCAAAAGAGCTGTCACTGAAGATCATCAGCAAGATTGAAGCTGGAGAGAGATTTTCTGTGTATGTTGTAATCCCTATGTGGCCCGAAGGACAGCCTGAAAGTGGTGCTGTCCAGGCAATACTATATTGGCAGAGGAGGACAATGGAAATGATGTATACTGATATTGCTAATGCCATACGACGCATGAGTCTCAACGCACACCCAAGAGATTATTTATCGTTTTTCTGTCTTGGTAATCGGGAGGTTTCGTTAACTGGTGATGAACAACCTGCAGAGAAGCCAGTGCCTAATACCGAATATGACAAAGCTCAACGCAATCGACGTTTCATGATATATGTTCATGCTAAGATGATGATAGGTATTTTGTGCTCACCTGCAATTATTTTATGGTCTGTTCTTTTTAATTATTCCTTTCAAATTTTACTTGGTTTACTAATAAGTCGTAATCTCTTTTTGTTGGAAATTATGTATGTGTTTCCCTTCGTTGATCTCTTTTAGCTGCCTTTTGGAGTAGGGAGCTGTGTTAAAATGACAGGGAAAAAAAATTCGTTTTTTGTTTTTGACACAAATGAAAAAGAAGCCAGCAATTTACCAATAAACACACGATAAATTGAATGCAATGTGGCCTTAGAAATTTCTAGCCTAACATCTTGGTTTGTCCCTCAATTGCTTGGTTCTTTCTGCAGTAATATTGTTTATATTTCTTGCATTTCAGTTGATGATGAATACATCATTATTGGGTCTGCAAATATAAACCAGCGGTCAATGGATGGGGGAAGAGACACAGAGATAGCAATGGGAGCCTACCAGCCGCATCATTTAACAGCAGCGCATCCAGCAAAGGGGCATATATTTGGCTTTAGAATGGCTCTGTGGTATGAGCACCTTCACTATACGCATGCATCATTTCTGTGTCCCGAGACACTGGAATGCATGCAAGTTGTGAACACTCTTGCTGAAAATCATTGGAAAATATATTCTAGTGAAACTTTCGATCAAGACTTGCCTGGCCACCTCCTTCGATATCCCATTGAAGTCACAAAAGAGGGACAGATTACCCCGCTTTCTGAAGATGAAAAGTTCTTTCCTGACACCATTGCTCCTGTTCTTGGGACTAAGTCCGATCTGCTGCCTCCTATACTTACTACTTAGTAACACTGATACGTACTCTAATACAAGACTTAAAACACAAATGGGTATGTTAACGCATTTATTCTTTGAACCTGTTGATTAATGATTACAGACATTTCAGAAAAATAGTTGTAAATTTGAGTAATTATGAATCACTCAAAGTGATCTCAGCTCTTTTTAAGGATGATCCTCATTGGAAGATGTAGCTGTAGAGTATACCGGTGTAAGTTATATCATGTTTCAGAGTATAACTTTTCCTCTTTGCTGCGCTATCTCTTGCAGTAGCATCTTTCATTGAGCAGCCGAGCAACTGAAGCATAAGACTGATATGCCTAAGATAAGAGCTGCAAAATGCGAAGGAAGACCAAAAGTTGAGGGATTTTGTTGTTCTGTACATAAACATAGCAATTAGCAAAGGTGAATGATTAATAGCCTAGGCAAGACAATAGAAGAATTGATGTATTTAACCAGAATACAATGTTCATAAACATTCTTTTAAGACAGCAACATTACCATTACTTTTACTTTTATTTCATGTATATTATAGGGAATTTGCTTCTGGAAATCCATTTCATTTGTCGTTTGCAAGTATTGGAGGGCTTTCATTTGTTCTATCTGAAGTACGGAGTATTTCCTAGAAAACGCATCAAATTTGAATTCTTCTAAAATAAAATAAATTAGATGATAATATCATTGACAAATTGGCTATAAATTGTTTAAGTTTTTCAAGGTATGAATGTCATTTAAACTCTTGTGAGTTGTGGACTTTTGTCTCTTAAAAAAGTATGGCATCCCTGTCAAATTTGTCATCCTTATCCCCTATAATCAAAAACATAAGTGATTGTCAAATTGTCGTTAACAATGCCTAACTAACAGGAAACATTGTGATTGGAGTGCTCTTATCTACTAGGTTTCATCTAAAAAAAAAAAAAAAAAACAATAACTACTAGATTTCCCTTTATATATTATAAAAAAAAAGGAAAATTTTCAGTCACCCTCACAATTTCCAACTATAGTTGTAACTCTTGTAAGACTTGCCACTCTTAGTGATTGTCACGAAAAGAAACTAATATTCCTTCCGACCTCTATTTCGTAATAATCGCAACACTTTGATTTTTGCACTATTCATATGTTTACTGCTTTACATTGACTAATTAGGATATTGCTATTTGCTACTCTATTATTAGTTTGATTTCCTCAAAGGATTTGCATTCACTTCTTTGTATGATATCTTCACAAAATCAATCGATATTATTATATTCTAACCTTACTCACTTTGTCACACGGAGTAGTGTATATCTACTTTAGTCCGTTTACACATTCTTATCCTTACTAGAAACTACGTATTTCAATTTTCAAAAGTTTCCTGCAATCATTTATTTTTTTCAATATTTTTTGTTGAAGATCTTGAATCTACTGACAGACAGACAAGAAGTGTAATTTTCCAATCTTCTAATTTCCATCTACCCTTTTTAAATGGCCAACCTCCCCTCTTTCCTACTCCCCTTATTATCCATAACTGAAAACTGAAAACTGAAAAATCTCACCAACTAGAATAATTTTAGACATTCAATTCTTTAAAGAAACCTAAAAAAAATAAAAAGAAATTATATTCTTTACAAAACTTTATTCTTCTTCCTCCTTTTTCCCTTCCCAATAATTGAATTTTAACTTACCAAAAAAAAAAGTCAATAAAAAACCCAGAAAAAAAAAAAAAAAAAAATTACTCAATATTGTTTCTTGAAGCAGCTTGCAATTATCAGGTCTGTCATTCTCTCTTTTAAATTCAATCTTTTGCTATTTTCTTCAATTACTTTTTGAATTGCTGAGTTCACTGATTCCCACTTTTGGGTTTTTTTTTTGGGTTCAGTTTATATGAAGTATGATGATCTCTTCAAAATAGCAAATTGAGTATCTGGGTGTGATTATTCCAGTAAATGCTAGTTGGGAATCAACAATTTCTGCTTGGATTCTTGGATTTCTCACATATTTGCATGCATGGGGTGAGTCACTCTTCCCTCAATTTAAATTTACTGTTCTTTCTTTCCAATCTAATACCCTTTTGGTTAATTGTTCTAATTCTTTATGTAAATTGAATTGGTATAATCATTTGTTGAGTCATTGGATAAATTGAAGGATTCAATTTAATTGAACAAATTGACTGTTTCTTGATTTTTATCATTACTATTTGGTGGGGGCGGACGTTGATTAGCTTAGTTGGTTATAGTTTGAGTATTCCACAGGACCTCGGATCGAATCTCGTGTACGTCACTGTTGTGGCGATGTTGGATTCTTTTGTGATGTTTATACTCCGTAAGTAGTAATTAGTACTACGTACTACGGAGTACGAGTAGAAGATTTGCAATAGAGGCAATCTATACCTTTTGACTTCAAATGAACCTGCCTTAGTTGTGCCCCATTTATAGTATTATCCAAGTATTTTCGGGTTTAGGGTACTTTATGAGTAAGTTTTAAGAATAATAAGTTTAACAAGTTTCTAAATTTAGTACTGTTTAAGATACTACAGCTCATAATCCATTCTTTCAACTGTGGTAAGCTACAGCTGTGTACCCTTTATTAGTATTTTTGTGGAAACTATGTTGTTTTCTTTACCTTGTTTTTTAAAGATGCCTTAATAGTATAAGTAGAGTTTGCTTGCTCTTTGGATTGGAATCTAGTCTTGCCTTGTTTTGTGAGGTAACTTGTGACAGGTGATTGAGAGACATTAGGCTTTTCTTATGAATATGTTGTATCTAAAATTCTCGAGAAGCTTAATTCTATTTTTCGCGCCCACCTTTTTGCACTCTTTGCCACTCTATTTCTTTGTTCTATGTACCTATTGAGGCACAAAACATGAATTCAAGATGTTGTTTGATGATTGAAATTGACAACTGTGTTGAGAGAAAGCCTTGCTGTTCATTTTTGGGGCTTTCCCTTGCTTATTTTGGCGCTCTTGCTTGTTTCATGATCGAAAAGATAAAAAATGTATGCAGGAACCTTTTCAATGTAAGGGTTTCCAATTTTCTCTTGAGTGTTTCATATAATTTCTGTTTTTAGTTTAGTTTTGCAAAGCGGTTTAGATATTAGGCGTAACATAACTACTTGCTCTTTTTTGTGGTGCTGAGAGTGTTAAACTCTGCTAAATTTTTCTGATTTCTGATGTTTGTATAGCATGCAGTGCTAGAAGAAAATTTAGTTGAAGAGTAGTTTTTGACAACAGAAGCTTGTGCACACATTGGTAGACGTATTTGTTGTTGTGTGTAGAATGAGATTGAAGTATAAAAATTGGATAGTAGCTATTCTGACATATAGAGTAATGCTCTTCCAAAACCTTTGATTTTAGCTTCACCCATGTTTGAGTTATTTGCTCTAATTATTGTTCATTTATGCACAATATAAACTTTTTGTGTATTGAGACCTTTATGATAGTTACTTAGTAGACCATATCTTCTTATAAAGTTTTCAACGTTTTATGCTACTTGCTTAATTGGCCCTATACCTTGTTTTGCCAACCTTGTAAGATTTTGATTCGGTATAAAATCAGTTTTAAAAAGTAAAAGTCAATTGTAATCAATCAAAATCATATTTACTACACTTTCAACAATCAACACTAAATTGAAATTGGTATCTATTAATCTTGGGTGTTAAAAAGCGACTGGGTTATTTTATGACATCTGAAAGATAATAAACCTTACGTCAGTTGAGGTCTTTCAATTTTCCGGAATGTCATCTCTAGCTGATTTCTTACTTCTTGTAGAGTGTTGAGTTCCTCTTTAATAATTATAAACCCGGTTAAACACTCTGTTGAGTACACAAAACTTGTGTATCTGTTTGCTTGCATAGTTGTATTGTATTTTCTTCGGATCATAAAACATCATCGGCATCCCAGCTATTTGCTTGATTAGGTTATTATCCTCTTGTGCCTTTAGCTCTACATAGGTTGCAATGTATAGAAAGAGTGAATGTATTGGCTTGATTAGGATAGTATCCCCTTGTGCATTTTGCTCTACATACTAATGTTTATTATTCTTAGCTTTTCGGGGAAAAAAAAAAAAAAAAAAAAAAAAAAACTCTACATAGGTTGCAACTTATAAAAAGAGTTATGAAACTTAGGGCCTTAGTTATGTAATTGAGAAGGCAAAAAGGAAATTGGTTTTGCTTGTATATTTTCTATGACCATTATATTGCATTGTGGTATTTGATAAAGAGCTCCCAAGTTTGCTTGTATTGTTATGTGTTTGCATAATATGTGTCCGGATATTTTCCTTCTCATGGGTAGCTTGGTGCTTTCTCGTGGGTTTTTCTGAGTTCACAACATAAGATAGCATGGGGTTATGGGACAGCCCCTTAGCTGGCAACAGGTCTTCCTAGAATATGGTGTACAACAAGAATCATTTGTTAATATGGCTTTGCCAGGCTCATTCTAGCCTGGATGAGAATAGGCTCTTAAAAAAAAAATTCTTATATGAACGCATAGTGGTGGTCAGTGACATTGATGTTTCAAATGAAAATAGTAACCCGTCTTTTTTATGATTTCCGACGTGTACGAAGGATTTCTGTATATCATCTTGAGTTATGCTAATGTCATATATGCTTGTGTCTGTTCTAATTCCCTTCCTCTTCCAGTAATAGGTGATTAGGGTTTACCCGAGTGCTAGCATGGAGATGTAATTAAAAATCTATTCTAAAACTAGGTTAATGTCTGCATTAGTAATTTAGTATAGATGGCAATAACTAGTTTTTCTGTACAGTACTTTGTGTCTTCCTATTCTAATTTGCTCAAAGATATTAGCTTGTGCTAGAATAATAAAGCTCTCTTTTTTTTTTTTTTTTTTTTTTTTGGTATATATGACCTGTAATTAAATCAGTTCAAAACCATACCAATTCCTTGAAATTCGTAGCTAAATCCATGATGATTTTTTTTCCAAATCTCACTTGGGTCCTTCACACTACCAAATCAATTAGCATGACTTCAGGTTTTCCTTTTGATGTGAGGACTTAACTTTATGTTTGGACTTCTTGCCATTTACGATATGGGGTAAGGATAGCCTCCTAGGTTCACATCCCTTGTCTTTTCTTTTGTATGGCAATCCCTTTCAACTTGGAAGTCTTGGAAGAATGATGCAATTTATTACATATCTTGCATTCAGAAATGCAATGTTGATATTTTGCTTTTGCTGTTTATGGAAGTGTTGCCCTCGATTTTTGCACTGTTTTATCTCGTTTCGTCAATTTTCATACTATCACTTTTCTTTGTTAAGATAATTGTAAGCCTGTCATGTGAATGGTTGAACTTTGCCATTGTAACGTGAAGAGATTAACAATTTTTTTTACCTCAAAACTCAGCAAAATATGAGTTTGTGTGTATATGGAACATAGGCTTAGATTGTTTTGTTGATGTAGTCTATATAGAACTTCGTTATTTATGGTTGAATATTGAGAGGGTGGTACTAATCATTTTAAAAATGCCTGATTTTGCAACAGAGCAGTGGTTGTCTTGGATGCTGTACCAGGCCCCAACTAATAATCGCTGTGGATGAGCCATCAAAAGGATTGAAAATACAAGGCCGATCCGTAAAGAAATCAAGCCTACCAGACGATATTTGGAGCAGCTCATATGAAATGGACAATAGTGCAGTTCAGTCACAGAGAAGCATTTCATCTATGAGTGCCTCTAATCAGAACCTTGATCCCCATGGTGGTTGTGGAAGCACAAGCAATCCTTCTGAATTTGTAAATAATGGCAAGTTTTCTTCCTCTTAATTTCCAACCCAACTCTCCATGCCGGTATTCCAGCTTAACTTTTCCCTGTAATTAATCGGGATTTCTCCCTCCCCATCTCCAGTGCCTAAAAGAAATGGATCATGTATTATTATTAGTTTATTACCATGTAACATTTGAAGTGGTTATACATACTGATTCTTGGAGATTTCTATTTGTAGTTCATCCATTTAATTTGGGTAGAGAAATAGACCTCAAAGACAACAGTTTGTGTTTGTGTCTTGTTTTTTTTTTTTTTTTTTTTCAACATTATTTTTATTACTGTTGTAAATGCTGGGGTCTTTGGATCTACTAATTAATAATTGATGATTGGGGGTGACTGCTATAATATTTATTCAAAGAATTATTTTCTCTTCTTTCATTTCTGTGTATGTGGTTATGCAGAAGATTCTAGTCATCTGAAAGACATCCCTGTGACAGAATTCTTATACGAAGTGTATTGTACTTCAAAGCCAATATATTTTTCCTAGTTAAGTATCCAAGAAATTTTCAATTACTTATAGATTGAAATTCTTTGGATGCAGGCCTACTTCTCTGGAACCAAATGAGGCAGCAGTGGGTTGGTGATAAAAAGTCCCGTAACCAGCCAAAAATGCGTGAACCCAGATTAAGGTATGGAAATTTGTATTTCTTAAAGTTGCCTAACGTAGATTTATTGAACTGCAGAATCTATGTGGTTAATTACTCAACTGATTGAATTCTGAAAGAGATAGAATGAAATTGAGTTATTAGGTTACTTGAGGTTTATTCAAAGGGTGTTACAGATGATTTTTTTCGAGATTCATTTATCAGAGCAAGATATATGATAGGTTGTGGTGTTGGTTGGTTAGAAATAGGAAAACTAAAGCCTCGGAAAAAAATTGTTTAGACCTTTGGGGGTGCTCTCGGTATGTATTCCCTCTGAGTGGAATGAGTTGGCTTACAGATTTTTTAATGAGAACTGAAGAAGCTGTTGAAGTGGAAACAATCTTCCAGACTGAGTGCTCTAGGCTCGTTAACAGAAGTCTTCCAGGGCTTAGGTTTAACTCCTTTCACTTCTCAATATTATAGGTGTCCAAGCTGCAATCATAAAGGTGTGTCTACAAGTAGTTGACTTATGTGTGTTGATCGGATAGGTTATGCTAGGACTATATGGAGACTATTGAGCTTAGGCTCTTTTCTTTTGTTGTTATATTGTTTAGTCAATGAATATAAGTCATTGGCTAGTAGTTCTGATCTTGTTTGATGCTCTCTTGCCCTCCCTCCTGAGTTGTTTTACTACTGCTCCTACGAATTTGAGCAAATTGCTGTATTGTGCAGTTGGAATGCTACATACGAGACTCTTCTTGGGACGAATAAGCCTTTTCCTCAACCCATCCCTCTGCCTGTAAGTATTTACTGAACAAGCTGTTATTTGTTTTCCCCCTTGTTTTTCCCCTATTTAAAATTATAGGTGCATCTCTGGTTTAGTTTACCCCAAAGCCCAACATAATAGGCCACTTCCAATAGTATGATGTTAAAATTTAAACTTTTACGAAATGCAACTATTTTAGTAGTTGCAGACCCTTTATAAAGAAGACCTCAATTTGATAAGAACTAAAGAAGTACTCCGTAATAGTTGTGATTGTTTACCAATGTTTGATTGCTTTTTTTTTCTTTTTTTTTTTTCTTTTTGCAGGAAATGGTTGATTTTCTCGTTGATGTCTGGGAGCAAGAAGGCTTGTATGATTGAACAATACCAAAATCTTGAAAACTGATGATTCTTCCTTTTAGCAACCACGCGTATTTTGTAAAGGTTTGGTGCCAGAAGATGATTAGTAGCAAAGCTAAATGATCACCTCTAGAGCCTGATTAATCCTCAGAACTCATCTGTTTTCCTACTTCAAGTCGAAAACTTTTCAAATCTGATAAAATTCTAGCTTTGATTCTCAATTTCCTGCCGTCAAGTAAATTAATCTGCATGATTAGTAGGTAATCGATGTCATTGACTTGAGTCATCTTTTTTCATGATCTAATGTGCAGAAAAATGATTGAATTAGCGTATTTGATGGAAGTTTGTGGGAATCTATTTTCCATCCTTGCAATCATAGAGAAACATGTTCTGCAGAACATAAAATTTCAATTGTATTGGTTTGTAAAAACACAGGGTACCTTGAAAAAATATTCTTTAAGTGGTTTTATGCCTAATTTTGCTACTATTTTGCCAATTTTGCTATCTTGTCCCTGATTGTACTCCATAACTTGCTATAAGCACTTGTTAATGGCGATGAATTACGCCTGTTCCTCCTGAAAATGTCCATTGTCATCTCAATAAAATGCTGATTATCCCAACGCACTTGTTTTAATTTTATTTTTCTTCATAATACACAAAAGTTGGAAAAGTCTTCTCTTAAGATTGTAATCTAACTTAGTACGGAGTACTCAGTAACATACGCGTATGTGCAGTATGTTATCTGGATGTGTGAGGCACAAACGCACCGGTACATCCACATTCAATGTAGCTAAGTTGGAGATCTTTCAAAGAAGCAACAAAGTACCATAATGTACTACGAAGTATAGATCTAACTATATAATACAAATTCTATCAGTAGTGTTAGAGATATTTTAATAGCTATTTGGCATATGCTGAAAATCTGTTTCCTCCGCATATATTCGAGATTTTACATGAATGGCGCAAAGCTTATGAATATTGAAAGGTTAGGTCGATGTTGGTCCATTTTTTTCTTTTTTGGATAGGTGCCTGGTGGTCCAACTTTTTCTCCGTTTTATAATACTTGCAACTTTTAACTTAAATTTTGTATGGAGTACTATTTACATGACTACTTTGATTTTTAGAGAATTTACACTCAATAAAAATATATTTATAAAAGATCTTGTTAGAATTGTCTTGTGTATATTTCAAAATATAACTATACATATAGTACAACTTTTATATAATGTGAATTAAAGATGTTATTGATTAAAGTTATGAATTAGCAAGTGTGAAGCAAAGCATTGCAACTTTGCAAGTACTACGTAGAGAAACAGAATCTTTGAATCTTTTGTCTCACAAATTGCGTATTTATACTGAAAGACGCTTTTTTAAAAAAAAAAAAAAAATCTTTTTATTAATTGATTGCTATATGTAAATGGTCTAATATTTTACATCATTATTCTTTGTGGCTTTAGCAGCCGTACAAGCTTGTACATTAAAAATCCAATTTATATACTCATTTTACTACTGTTCTTAGTGATTTCGGTCAATGCATGTGAATATGTGATTAAAAAAAAAAAAAGTTCTATTATAATTAAAGTAGAGATTTTATAAAACTCTATTTGATTCGTCCCCATTAAAATATAATTAAAGTGGAGAAAAAATGTAAATTTTTTTCTTTCTTTTATTGCTTTAATGGTTTGGTGGGGAAAGGGGGAAGGAGGGTGCTTCATAACATGTTGGAGGTGGAGGTAACAAAAAATAGTTGATATTTGACACCACTATGAATTTTGCATTCAAGGGGTTGGTCTTAGCTTCAGTCCACCACTGAAATTGCTAGTTTCATCTCATGTATTATGCAATTCTCCATAATTGATTGATGGCCAACTGTAATTGCTATGATTGACAATCAATATGTTGCCAATTTGCCCTAGTAAACGAAGTATGTATAGTTGGGTGTATGGCGATACTTCAAGGAAGAGGGTTTTCGCAACTTAGTGTTTGGTATAAAGGTTAGCTAGCTTAGTTGTTAAGGTCTCTCAAAAATCATAACTCATGATTATTACTGCAAGCTAGACTAGTTGGTTACATTGAAAACGAGGTGTATAATACAATTGTGAAGAGTGGTCGGAATTTCTCCTATATTAAACAGAAGTATCTCAAAAAATAAAGTTATGGTATGTACTTCGTATGACATTATGACCATAAATAAAAATGGGCACTTTTTAACTTAACTACAAGAGAAAGAGAGAGAAAACCGTGAGAAATATGGTCATTAAATGAGTGACGTATAGTGGGGCAATTTGTTCCCTTAGGATTGTGGAAGTGTTCAAAGCTTTCGGCCCACAACCCATTGATATGCTTGAGAATGGAGGGTAGATAAGATTCTTACAAATTTTAATGTCAAAACTTGATATTCTCGACAGTGAGAGAAAGGCTCATTTTCCTTTGTGTCACAACTTGCATCCTCTTCAACATCCATTATTGTGTTTTTGAAAGTATACGTGGTTGTCGTATGATCTCAATTCATTTCAATTTGTTATTATTTATATTTCGAGCTTATGTTTGAGGGATGTCTATTGTAAATTAGTAAGTTTAATGTATTGAATCACAAGCGATAAGAGATTTTTCACCCCCAGAAACTGCAATTGGTAAGAATCAAACATGTGATCTTGAGGCCATGAAGTGAACCAGTGGCGGATCTAGGGACTGTAGATTATAAAGACGAGTCAAAAATATCTACTGATCTTTTAAATTCAAATAAGCTAAGCCTCTTTGTGAGTGCATTTAAAATCAAAAGCCTCCACTCGAACCACACCTCATTACATTCAGTGTACCAAGTACGTAATATATTGATGCATTCAACGTTGATCCTCCCTTTCTTTTGCTTGAAAAGATTAACCTCAACATCCTCAAGTCATTTTCTCTCTATAGTGCCCACTTTGTCACACTTGTAATCGCAAGTTTTATATTCAACTTGTGTGTGTTACTGCCACCAGCAAGGCATAATTTTGTTGTATGTTTCGATACAACATACAAGATTGTACATTTGTGCTGTGACAATACATGAAAGGTTAAATACGTAGTTGATCACATCACCTTTTTTCTATACTAGCATAATAATATGAAGTATATAATGTAATACAAGTAAGCTCTTAATTTAATTAGGGCTTATATTATATATAAAAATTAATGTTATTCTAAAATGGTATTCGAATTATTAGTTTAGAAATTTTATGAAAAATTCCCACATTATTAAGCACTACAGTCTTTCCTATATATTTTTCTTTTATATTTATACGAAACTGATAGAGTATAAAACATATTCCTGGGCCTCAACCATAAGCTTAAGCTTTTGGTTGAATTGGTCCTCTAATAGAAACCCTTAAAGCATTAGAATTATGGAAAAAAAATCTCACGCGCGCCAAAAGGTATTTATTATTGTTAAAGTTTGTTTTCCTCTTTAATCTTCTTATATGCAAAATGCATTTAATGATGAGCTGCTAAGCTAGCACATTGTACATGTATAGGTTTGAGAAATTATTTATAAAAAAAACAGTAAAACACGCTTCAATTAATCGATGTTATTTATTGATTGTTTGAGGTTTGCTAGGACTGGTTTACTTTTCATGTGAAGTATGTCCAAGTAGCTCATTATCTTACTATTTGTGAAGAAGATACATATATATTAATAGTCCATATTTAGCCTGTATAAAATAAATAACAAGATAAGACATATCCCTATCTACTATATATATCTAAATAAATTAGTATAATTTGATCCATCATGGCTTATTAAACATTATTTCTGCACTAATGAGATATTATATTACCCCAAAATTTTGATAATAATTATATAAATCACATTAAGAGAATTTAGAAGTTTTGCAAACTGGTTTAGTAGTGTAATTGGCTAGCACTACAATAGAATGGTGATCTGTGCAATAGAACGTTCAACCATTTGCTGTAATTCAATTCATAAGATAAGATGATTTATGGTCTTATGGAGCATTAATATAAAAAAATTAAGCTAATTAAATGTTAACTTGATCGTGCATGCATTTTCAGTCCATCAAATTCCATAATTCTATGATGCACATAAATTTGATATTAACCTTATACAGTCATACTCCACATAAAAAAATGAGTTAGTTGTTTGTAGGTTACATATTTCTTTATTATCGCCCCGGAACATATATAGTCAAACAAAAAAATCTCTCTATATATGTTACAAGTACATTAACATATGCAAGAATTGTTTAGACGAGATTCGTTCTCATAGCTAGATACCACCTCAACAACGATAATATGATATCTTGTTCATTAAATCATTTATACGAGTAGGTACGGTACAACATATAGTAGTAATTAATCAATTAATTGAAATCCAATTTGGGTATCTTAATCAATCAATTGATCTTCAGAGTGTTCAGACCCAGATTAGTTAGGTGCAAAGAATCAAAACTAGTAATTAAGGAAAGAGAGAGTTTAAGAGGGTCACAAAGACTTGTATACACGTGCCACTTACGCAGATATGAGTTGGATCCTTCAAGGAAAAAAATACAGAGTATTTCTAGGATTATATCCTGAGGAGTATTTTACGTCCCTTAGTAAACACTTAATAAATGGAACGTATAAACGTATTAAAGGAAATAAAACAAAAAGGTTAAAAAATAATAAGATTATAGTTTGAAAATACACGAAACATGGCGGTAGAAATTAGAAAATATAATGGAGTAGAAAATTGCAATTGCATATAGCTAAAGAGATTACCGTACCAACAAAGTATTGACTTACATAATAAGTTTCTTATAGCAGTTCCTTGATGTATAAGGTTTGAATCCTACCAAATAAGGGTGTTTGGGGTAGAGGTTCCCTTACCCTTCCCTGACCCCTCTACTCCTAAGTGTTTGGCCCGTAAATATTAGACTAAAAAAACTACTGTATAATGGTTGAGGTTTGGCCTGGGTCTGTATAAGCGATTCAATATCATTGCCTCCTTGGTTCTATCATGCTAAAGGATCATTGAAAATTATTCATTTTTAAGGCAACTTGTTTGTTCTATCTTACAACTTTCTAATAAACACCTAGTTATTACATACGTAAAAAAATAAATACTACCTCCCGTTTATATAATATGCAACTTGGAAATTTTTTACAAATAATACACCAAAGTTGCATATAATACAAACCGGAGGTAGTATGTTTACAGAGTAGTCCTTAATTTTGGGACCAACTATTTAAGTACCTTAATATTTAAAACCTGGTTGATTAAAGGAGTAAGCCAACCTAGCTAATCAAAGCATGGTATATTTGCAAGTTGCGTAAATTTGCCAGCTTTGGCATGTGAAAATTGCTAGATTCATAATCTTAAGGACATAAAGAGAATGCACTTGCTATTAATCATCTATTTCGTATGTTTTTTAGACCAACTTGATCTCATTATTTTATCAACTTTATATTAACGTAATTTCCAACTTGCATATGAACTGGAAAATCAAATTAACGTATTAAACAAAAATTATTCAGGTGAAAGGAATTTTGTATATTTTGAGTAAAATACTATTCATAGGAAAGGGAGAGGTGAGAGTGTGTGTACGTGCACGTGGATCTCAAAATGGACGGTTTAATACTGTTTATTAAAATTTAAATAATTTAGATTAAAATTAAATTAATAAAAACAATTTGGATTAAAATATAATTAGCAGAGTATAGTTTAATTAAAAGCAGATAAATAAAATAAAACATGAGGAAGTTGCTAGATGACTTGGACCAGATTCATATTCTATAGTGTAGCCGCGTTATAGTTTGGTCAAAAAATCAACAAATTCAAGAGTACAAGTGTATAAATAACGTTACATATTATATAAGCTAATGAATGAATTAATTAAAAAGTATACAATGAATCTTATAATCGTCAAATTTCAATGTCAATTCTGGTCTCTTTGCCTCTTGTTTACTTACTTTATACACGGTCTTATCCTAATAATACCCCAGTAAAATGAAATAGGTGGCTTGTTTTTTCAACTTTTTTTTTTCTAGATATTCCATTTGGCTAGTCTCTTTAAAGTTCATATTGTATTCATTATTATTCAAATACTATGCATCATGCATTCATGCATGTCTATTGCCACTCTGATTAATGAATGGATGAATAGAAGATACATGTATCGTTCATATATATAGTGGTGCTTTAGTAGATATTTTGTGAACATTGATTTGTTACACTAAGGGCCTGTTCTCATTGACTGAACTCAGCTGAACTGAACTGAACTGAACTGAACTGAACTCAGCTGAACTGAACTGAACTGAATATTTTATAAGAGAAGGAAATTAGGAGCTGAACAGAACTGAACTGAACTGAACTGAATTGAATTGAGCTGAACTGAACTGAACTGAACTGAACTCAGCTGAACTGAACTGAACTGAATTTCAACGTAAGAGAACAGGCCCTAAGTCATTCAAAATTAAAGTCTACGTTGAATGAATGAGCTCATGAGAGTTTGATTACATATAGGCTTTATTGATATGATTTCATCGTATTATTAACTAGTTATATACAGTAAGTAATCCATTGGTTATATAATATAAAGTTGGTTATCCTTCTTTTTTCTTTAAATTTTTTTTTAGTGTTCCACCCGGTTCACCCTACGGGCTAATTCGGATTCAGGGTTCAGTTCTGGGTGGTTAAATTTCAGTCCCCTTCCAATTATTGTTGCAAGGGATCGAACATAGAACCTCTCTACCAAGTGCAGTCCCAATCACCACTACAACAACATCTAATTGGTTCTTTTTTCTTTAATATGAGACAATTAGTTCCATTTCATGTGCATTATGTTTCTTTCTTTTTTTTATTTTTTTTTATTTTTTTACTACTACACAATGTGCAGTATGTTTTCTAACAAAGATCGTGGTTAGAATATTTTTCAATACAGTAATTAGCTAGGAAAATAAATACTAGTAATCAATTTGTTTTGGACATGGACTATACCCCCAAATCTATACTAATATTTTAAAATAGGAAATTTTCTATATTGCCAATTAGTTTCATGGTCCACAGTTAGTGCTTGCATTGTTTAGTTCACCTTGTTTAGCTTATCTGATTTGATCTAAACTATATAGTCTGATATGATTTGATCTAGTCTAGCTAATTTTAATATGATATGATCTGATTGTCTGATTTGACCAAACTTTGACCTTGTTAGATAATCTATAATGAAAAAATTATATCAAGTTGTGTCTTGTTAGCTTTGTAATAATGAATATTTTATTATATGTAATTTTTCATAATTTTTTGAATTATAAAATTAAATATATTTTTAAAAAACCACGCATGAAAAAGTATGTCATAACTTATTTTTTCTGATTTAATTTGACCTAAACATCTAGAAATAAGTAAAATAAGTGAACTAAACATGCCCTTAGTGTTTTAAACTTGAGGTATAATATATCCATAAATGGATTGTGAATTTTAGACATGTAAGTTATACATTGTGATAATGTGCGGGTTTTGGCTTCATAAAACAATTTCTTTGATCAATCTATATATGGTATCAAAGCCAAAACACGATTTGGGAGCTTTAATGGCTTAATTACACTATGCCAACTTAACCATGTGAGAGGGAGTGTGAAACTGCGCTTTGGCCAAAACATCTCAAGCGATAAAATTAAAGGGACCACTTTATAAGACTAAGAACTTAAGCAGCTACTCCCATTATTCGGGAAATGATTTTTTCACACCCTTAATTGATTTTGGCACACCTTAATGTGGGAGCACATTTTTTTATGCTCTTCTCACATAGGATGTACCAAAATCAATTTTCACGTTATTCTCATATAATTTTGGGTTGGAACTTTATTATCTCCTAGATGATGAGAGCAGCCCAAACTCGCATTTTGCATAATATAATACGAGTACTTTTTTTATTTGTATTATTAGAAAAATATAATATACCATTACACTATTTGATGATACTATTTATTATTTAATGAAATTTCATAAATGTCACTATTTATAAAATATCCATATAATTATAGAAGTTTTAATTATAATGACTGAAAAATTGTTTAGAAGATACAAACATTCCGATCCCCAACTTAATTGGGGTTGGTCTTTAGAATATAACTTTCATGTGTATTTTCTATATACCTATATTTTTGTATTTTTGATTTTATACGATATAAAAATTAAAGATATGGAGTATTTGAACATAAAAATAAATAAGAATATCAGTTCATAATAATCAATTTTAGTATGTTCTAGTATGATCATTAATTTGGTTTGACATTAATTAGGATGTAAGCAATAAATGGCTAAAATGGGGTGAATAGAATATAGACTCGATCCACTCAGACAATCAACATGAAGCAGCTTTTTAGAGAAAGGAGCATACTTTATAGTTTCGAAAAAAATTTCAATAATAACCTTATATTTAAAGGAAAATACTACACGTAGCTCTAATAACAACGCATACATTAGACATGCAAACTTCTCAATGTGACAAGTTGCAATTTCAATCAAACAAAAATTGTACACGTACATAACCCTAACGAGTAACGACTACTTACACTATACCAGGCTAAAAGTAGAAACACTACCACCACCATAAATAAAAAATTAAAAAAAAAAAAAAACCACCTACCTTGGGAAAAAAAAAATACACCTTGTACCAAACCCAAGTTTTGAATCCCAAATTGAGGGTTTTTTTAGACAAGTGGGTGTTTATGTGATAACTTAGGAATGGGAGCAAAGAATACAAGTTTTAGAGTGAGATTCATTGCATTTGCATGTCATCTATTCCCCACACCTTCCAAATTCCTTGTATATGAATCATATTCATGCATTTTCCCACCTATTATTAATAACCTTATATTATAAAATCAAATAATCAATTACATTATTTTTTGTTGGACCCACCTTAATACATTGACAACATCTAAAGATAAAAACACATCCACAGCACCAAACCTTTTCTCATTGTTCGTTCGTTTCATTCATTCCCCCTTCCCCTCTTTTCTTTCGCCCCAATTTCCCCCTTTTTTGCCCTATTTTCAATAGGGTTTTCTCTTTCACGCTCTATTTTCTCATCTCATGAATTTTGCAGACCTTCAATTTTCATCCATCTTTGTTGTTTTTGTGTTCTTAATCTCGATTTTTGGAGCTTTTGAGGATCTGGGTGGCTTCTTTCACTCGTCTAGCTCTCTCCTTTTTTGCCTCTCCGAGGTTTTTAATCAGCTTTCATCATGTCTCAGATCTTCGATTTCAGTGGTATGTTTTGGATTCTTCTCTTTCATTTCTGTAAATTTTATGATTTTATTGTATTTATTTCATTTGGGTGTTTTTGCCTTTTGATATTTTGTTTTAGAGCTAATTAGGGTTTGTATAATTGGGTTTTTAATATATGATTGGGTTGTTTGGGTATATTTGACATCTGGGTTTTTCTGGGTAGTTAGTTGCTGAAATTTTCAGGTAGTTTTGGCATCTGGGGTTTACTTAATTTGTTTCAGTAGAGCTAATTAAGGTTTGGTATGATTTGGCTTATCAGTTTTTTGTTGCATGAATTTGAGGTAGTGGTTCTATTTTTATTTGGCATCTGGGTTTTGTTGGATTAGTCTAAATTTTTGTAAAATTGATTTGAGTTTATGAACATTGGCATTTGATCTGTATGTTAAGGCCTCGAATTTTATGCAGAACGCTGTAGATATTCATGAGTGATTCAGTAATTATAATTTTAGTTTAATCATGAATCGTTAGTGATCTCTCAAATTTTGTTGATGTGGGTTATTTGATGGTTATTTTAATTAGCTAATGGGATCAAGTGATGTGGGTGGAAAATCATATACTGAATTTGCTTTGGTTATTTGGATTTTCAGGAAGTGAGGAATTTTACCATGGGGGATCAATATACTCAAACCCCAAGGAAGCTGGTAGCTTTTTGTCCCTTGGTATTGTCAACCATGTGGATGTTTACTTCCCTAACAAAAGGGCTAGGATCAGTGCCCCTACTGTAGCAGGAGAGAGTGTAGAACAGAAGAAGCAGGTCTCTCTTGATGTCCTCCCAGACGAGTGCTTGTTTGAGATCTTCAGACGTTTGTCTGGGGATCAGGAAAGGAGTTCTTGTGCCGGCGTTTCTAAGCGATGGCTTATGCTTTTGAGCAGCATCCCTAGTGAGGATCTATGCAACAAAAATAAGGTTGCTGCCGATGAAGATGAGGAGATCGAGAACGATGGATTTCTTACCAGGAGTTTGGAGGGTAAGAAAGCCACCGATGTTAGACTTGCAGCTGTTGCTGTAGGAAGTGCTGCACGTGGTGGTTTGGGCAAGCTTATGATCAGGGGAAACAATTCCGTCCGTGGAGTTACAGACCTTGGTTTGAAGGCTGTTGCTCGATGTTGCCCATCTCTGAAGAGTTTATCCCTTTGGAACATTGCTTCCATCGGAGATGAAGGCCTTATTGAGATTGCCAATAGATGCCACCGCCTGGAGAAACTTGACCTTTGCAATTGCCCATCAATTACCAACAAGGCCTTGCTTGCCATCGCCAAGAGTTGTCCAACTCTGACCTCTTTGAGTATCGAGGGTTGTCAGTATATTGGTAATGAAGGTATGAAATCTGTTGGACAGTTCTGTCCCAACCTTAAATCAGTTACCATCAAGGACTGCCCACTTGTTGGTGATCAGGGTGTTGCGAGTTTGATGGCATCAGCATCTTTCTCCGTAACTAAGTTGAAGCTACAGGGGTTGAATGTCACTGATCTTTCTCTTGCTGTTGTTGGCCACTATGGAAAGGCCATTACTGATCTTGTTTTGACCAACCTTCAGAATGTTAATGAAAAGGGTTTCTGGGTCATGGGTAATGCTGAGGGTCTTCAGCATCTCAGGTCATTCACCATTTCATCATGCCGTGGAGTCACAGATGTAGCAGTTGAAGCTGTTGGAAAAGGTTGTCCTAATTTGAAACAATTTGTTCTGAAGAAGTGTGCTTTCATTTCTGATAATGGATTGGTATCTTTTGCCAAAGCTGCAAGGTCCCTTGAGAGCCTACAACTTGAAGAGTGCCACAGGATTACCCAAATTGGGTTTTTTGGTCTCCTTTTTAACTGTGGTCCTAAGTTGAAGGCTCTTACTATGTCTAGCTGCTTTGGATTCAAGGATATGATTTTGGGATTTCCCCTTCCGATCAAATCCACACCACTTCGATCTGTTACAGTTAGTAACTGCCCTGGGCTTGGAGACATGACCTTGGCCATGTTGGCAAAGCTATGTCCTCAATTGCAGTGTATCAATTTCAATGGGCTTCCCTGTATCACCGATGCTGGCCTTCTCTCTCTCATTGAGAGCTGTGATGCTGGCGCTGGCCTTGTCAAGGTTGGTCTCACTGGCTGTGTTAATGTGACCGACAACGTTGTCATTGCACTGGCAAAATTCCATGGTGGAACCCTGGAGGTGTTGAACCTTGAAGGATGTGGGAAAGTGACTGATGCAGGATTGGTGGCTATCGCTGATGATTGCCTTCTGCTCAATGAACTTGATCTTTCCAAGTGTGCCATTACTGATTTTGGTGTTGCATCTTTGGCTCGGTCAAAGCAGCTGTGCTTGCAGATCCTCTCTTTATCTGGTTGCTCAATGCTCTCAGACAAGTGCTTGCCATTCTTGGTGAAGTTGGGTCAGTCTCTTATGGGGCTGAATCTTCAGAACTGCAACTCAATCAGCAGCACTGTTGTCGACATGCTTGTGCAGCGTCTTTTCAGGTGTGATATCCTTTCCTAAGTGGGAAGCTAATATATGCTCTTCAGGGAATTCAAGTAGCCGCAGAAGTACATCAGCAGAAATCGTGAATAGTTAACGTTCGTTTAAGTTTTTTGGGTCCATCAGTTCAAAACGGGCTTACCCTTTGCCAGAGACTTGGCTCTTTTTCCAGGAGGAAAACGATCGATTTTATACCCCTTTTTTACAGGTTTCCTCAATATTGGAAATCTGTTTCAAGAATTTATTCTTGAGCGGTCGTTGATGCCTGAGATTACAGTTACTGGTCTCTGGATTTGGAGGGTTTGGCCTTTGTCTATCTTTTGCTGGGTTTCTGGACCTTCATTCAGAAAGAAAAAAAAAAAAAAAAAAAAGAAAAAAGAAAAAAAAAAAGAAAAAAGACTATTTTAGCTTGGCTTTAGACCACTCTAGAGCTGAGTTCTAAACCTTTAGAAGTGTTTTTTTTCAAGTCTGTGTATCGGTTTTACCAAGTCCTCCATGTCAGAGTGGTTTATGTTCCGCTCATGGTAGTGGGTGTTGGTCACTGGTGGGTGTTGCTAGTTGTTTACCGTTGCTTTTGTAAGTTCGAAGTATGGTGCCTTGTTTCGTAGGGGGCTTTGGCTGTGGCAGCAACCTCTTTTGGTGTTGCTGCCATCACAATCTTCACTTTTGGGTGAGATTGTTTTTTCATTAGTTTTGCCAAAGCCTTTTTTTTACAGGCGCCTTTTGTATGAACTTGTTTCCCGCAATGGATTTAAATTAATGTAAGAATTATGAATATATGCTCGGTCTCTTGCCTATTTTAATTTCTGCAATTGCTTATGATAGGTTTTATTTTACGAATTTATTTTCTCTGAAATAATCTTCGTTATACTTGAAAACAGGAAGATTAATTAAATTGTAATCAAATGCTTTTGAATTATGTCAATTGGTAATTATGATGAGCTTGGTAGTTGGTCTGCCTCGACTACCTAGAGCCCCTTTTCACTATTCTGTTGGCACCAGATCTCTATATACGGAGTACAAAGTATCAACTTCCTCAGTTTCACAAATTTTGGCACTTTAAAAGAAAAAAAAAAAAAAAAAAAAAAAGGTTAATGCTTGGTACCTTTTTTCTTCAAAATTAATAGTCTAGCTATTAGCGTAATCTGAACGTCTATATTCCTATATGATGTACACTTATCGAATAGTTGAATCATTCATTTGTTTTTTTTTTTTTTCTTTTTTTCTTTTACAATATATTATCAATTCATTAATAAAACATAATACGACATTTACAAAAGAAGTACGGATTCAACAAATACGAAGTATACACAAAATTATTCATATAGAAATTCTTAAGCTAAACCATACGAAGTTCATAACTTGCATGGGAATTTCAGAATGTTTATCTTGCAAATAATGTGTAATCTTCACCTTTTTTTTTTTTTTTTTTTTTTTGGGTTTGAATAAAAAGGAAAAATGTAGACAAGAGACCATGGGATTCGCTGGCTGTCATAGGTGAGTATGCAATGATGCACTGGAAACTACAATTCTCAAATAATTGACAAATCCAACCACCGAATTATTAGGATCATATTAGACAATTCCTGACCAAAAATCTTTTTAGAGATGTTATACAGATATAATTTTCCATTTAATGACTCTGAAATTTGATTTTTTCCCCTTAAATACATTAATTAGTACATGACCATCATCATAACTTTGGTACCTAAACCAACCAATTCAAAATAATACAAGCAAGCCTCTTTATAAAATTATTAAGTTGGATATTATTAAGAAAAAAAAAGTCACTTTCATGTAATTTATACTTGCAAATTAAAAATAATGGTGCTCGATCAAACTTAGCTTGAGTAATTTGTTTATTTCCCCTCCATTTCAAAAGTTATTAAATAAACTGTTGTTCAAATCTTGAAGTTAAACAAAGATGATGGAAATAAAATTATGTAGATAAAAATATAGTGTGCACTATTCTGGAAGAGATTGTCAAAAAATGCAACAAGGAAAAGTATAAGAGAATGACAAATTAAATCTTGATAAAAACTCACCAAGAATGTGATCTTTGTAGGAAATTTCTGGCTCCTCCTATCTTATTGAAATTCTAGTCAACTATGAGCCCATTTCATAGTAGTTATTATGAAATCGTAATCAAGTCCAAGTTCAAATACATTCTTTCTAGAAAATTAGGTTACGTAACTATTGTAATGCTTTACACTCATATAGTCGTATGTCATTATATATGTTGTAGATTTAGAAGCTTAAAAGATACTTTATATGAACTACTGTCATATATTATTTCAAAAAAAGCTTGAATAATTATATTAAAGTGTATTTATACTTAGAGGTGATTTACAACGGCTCGTCAGATAGCTCGACCCAAAAATAGGGTGGGTTTAGACAAGCTTAATATATATTTTTAGTCTAAGGCCCGAACCCAACACAAAAACCCAAGGTAGAGGTATGATGTTAAGGCCCGGTGTGGCCAGAATATTTTATCACCTCCCTTTTAACACCCAATTTGGTGGAGAATCAATGCCAAGATGAAATGGGACTATGAGGGTGCAAAGGCAAATTAAATTAAGCATCTTAACTATTATTGTTATTATAAGATAATTTTTCATACCGAAGAAGATACCTAGTCGTTGTGAAGTTTATCAGTTTATAATTTCAATAAATTTAATTAATTGAAGATTCTCATTGACAACAATTAAAAAACAAAATTTATTTTCATACATTTTAGAGCAAATCTTCCATGGTCAAATATATTTTTGGGGATGCAATCAACTTTATTAAAAGTGTAATCACTCTAAATATTCGTCATTCACTCAATTCCAGTAATTTACACATCGTCACGTGGTCACCAAACATAAACTAGTGGTAGGATACTAGGATGGCAAATTGGTATTACAGTGGAACATGCATTTACACTCTTAAAAATCATATTAGGTCAGATTAGATCATATCAGATCAAAAATATTTATTATAATATTAATTATATTGTATGCGTAAAACTATATATGATACTTGTATATTTTTATATACGTATATATATCCAAAATTCCAAACATTCATGACTACCATTAAAAAAAAAAAAAAAAAAAAACCTACCATGAGTAATTGAGTGTCCCATCTTAGGGTCTGTTCTCTTACGTTGAAATTCAGTTCAGTTCAGTTCAGTTCAGCTGAGCTCAGTTCAGTTCAGTTCAGCTCCTAATTTCCTTCTCTTATAAAATATTCATTTCAGTTCAGTTCAGTTCAGTTCAGTTCAGCTGAGTTCAGTTCAGTTCAGTTCAATTCAGTTGAGTTGAGTTCAGTCGATGAGAAAAACTCAATAAAAAAACATGAAAAAGCTGATACTTTGTACTCCGTATATAGAGATCATAAAAAAAACCTGCCTTTCTATACATGAGAAAAACTCAATAAAAAAACATGAAAAAGCTTCATCATAAAATTCATTATGTAAAAAAAAAAAAAAAAAAAAAAAAAAAATCTATGAGCGTTGGGCCTTTGTACTAGAAAATTGTTGGGTCCCTCTGATGCTGTTGGTTTCAAATTATGTCCAAACCCCACCGAAATTTGAGCAGTAAGTTGGGCCTTTGGGGTTTCGGCTTTTCATATTTCTCAAATAATCATATACTTCTTCCGTTTCAACTATAAGCATATTCTAATAAAAATGTCTATCTATATTAATCATGTTTTCAATACTCGACTCATAAATATATAAGTATATGGATTGGATGGAGATATGAACATTTAATAACTGCAATTCTTTAAAAAAAAAAAAAAAAACGATCCTATTGTTTGCTAATTATGATCATCGAGATAATACATACAATCAAGAAAAATTAACTATCGTTATAAATTTTAGTTATTTAATTATTTTGATATTAATTATGTCTTTATTTTCATCATTTTATAAATTATATACAAAGGACATGTTTATATAATTTTTTTACAAGAACATGTTTGTATAATAGTCAATAGTGGTTTCATAAATAATTTATTCAAAGGTTTAATGGGAAACTATTATAGATTATAAACAAATATTGAATAAATAAATAATAAAGAATGAACCTATCTATTCATTACAAGTGTTAAAAAAAAATAACCCGGAGCATCGCCCGAGCTATACATTAGTTAATTGTTATATATCGAACTTTTTCTTATTTTTATTTGCTTATAAATCTTATGAAATCAAACTTGGAACGTCAAACATTTGGCCTTTAATTACCTGAAATTGTTTCAATGACATCCAATTTGAACAATTTATGAAATCAAACTCCCAGCGTCCTCAAACACTTGGTCTTTTATATTAAATCTACAAATATAGACTAAAAAGTGCTGAATTTTCTTATCAACCACGGTCCACAGAATTGGTTGAACATGTTGCCGATATTTGTTAAATGAGGAATTAATGAAAGTAACCTATAACAACTCAACTATAGTCAACGGTCAAAGGGTCAACGGGTCAAATTGTAAAATGGTAATCACTCTCATATATAGTCCAATGAAGTAGTTGTACTTCAACCCCTCAAGGGTTACGAACCACTCCCTCTACCTCTTAAATTCTCAAGTTGATCACTAGCAAAGCTTAATAAACAATTAACACGACTCGTGTCGTAACTAAGCTCTAATCAGTAAGTAATACACTTCGGCTGAATTCTTTAACAATTTTATTTTATAATCTGATCCCTTTCTTGCTGTTGGCTGTAATTAAGGGGAATCACCTATGAACGAAACTAATGAACACGAAAAATAATAAGTTTTTTTTTTTTTTAAAGGAGAATATTCTATGTATATTATAATTTCTTTTGCAAATTGTACTTTAGCAATAATTAAGGTTCAACGCTTCATGTGTAAGACTATAATCCATCTTAAGCCATATCACATAAGTTCGGGTCTTGAGGAATAAGCAAATATTCACCCCTCAAAAAATTTTACTTGTTAAGCATTAAACATACGAGTATTCAAAAACATAATCGATGCATACTTGCATAGTTGCATTGCACCACGTTAGCAATGTAACCTTCTAAAAATATGAGATTTGGATTAGATCGATAAATTTCCAAAAACATTTGATCAGTTGATAAGCCATGTTATAGATTATACCGAAAATAAAACTTTCTATTAAAAGTACAATAAACTAGTGTGTTATAAAATATAATCATCAAACATCTTGATTCCTTATGGACCTCAGGTGGGTGTGGGTTGAACTAGATGCTAAACTTGTTCGGTAAACCAAATTCTCTACAAGTTCAGCCTTCAATTCCTCTCTAATAGTCTTAACAAGTCAAGCTTTTCCGCGATAGAAATGATTCTTGGAATCAACTCAACCAATAGTCTAGCAACACTATCCATGGCGGTTTCACTCTCATCGCGTATCCCCTCCCAAGCCTTCAATATATATTCGTCACGCAGCAACATATCAAGATTCTGCATGCTCAGAGGTGAGTCTGATAGAAACACAGATCAGTATTACAAGAACTTGATCAAAGATAATCCTGTAAATACCCTGCTTCTGGGAAACTATGCCAGATTTCTGAAAGAGGTAGGATACTCTTATTATAATTCTCATGCATTGTCCGGTAAAATAACAAAACCAAAATTTTTTTTTTTTAGAGTGAGTTTTCTGGTTTAATATCGTGCAGGTTAAAGGTGATTTGGCCAAAGCAGAAGAATACTGTGAACGTGCGATACGTGCGAAAGCTGAAGATGGGAATGTACTCTCTCTCTATGGGGAACTAATATGGCAAATCAGCAAGGACGTAACTCGAGCTGAGACTTATTTTCACCAAGCTGTTCTCTCTGATCCTAATGACAGGTACAGTGTATACGAGGCGGTAAACCCAGCATTATTATTCCTTGCCTATGTATCTGAACTTTACACAGCCTGAATTGGACTCAACTCGACCCAATAAATACAACATGATTTAAATATTTACAGTGACTCGCCTGAACAACAAACCCAGGCCGACCTGACACAGCACCAAATAATTCATATCTTGAATATGACCTAAATGGCTATATATGATATATTCAAACACACTTGAGCCAAATAGAAACTGAATCAAGCAACCCATTTCCCACCTCTAATCGGTAATGATTGGGTGAGTAATTTGACATTCAAATCAAGATGGGTTTAGTGTATTCTGTTCCTTAAGTTTTCTTGCATGCATCCTGGTATTTTTCCTGATACAACTCTGCAATAATGTCAATGCAATGCAGTTACATTCTCGCATCATATGCAAGATTTCTGTGGGAAGCTGAAGAAAAAGATGAAGGCAAAGACCATTCAGAGTCAGCAACAACAAGATGATCTCAAAATAAAAACTGCTCAAACTCAAACTATAGCGACAACATAAGGATGTGTTGGAAGAATAAACATTGTAAATAACAAAATATTGTTCCAAATGCAAACTATGCCAATTTGATCAATTTAGTCATCCCCCATAAGCTACTTATGTATCATAAACTACAACTGGTGTACGAGAGAATCCCAAAATTTACCCACAACCACACTTCAATGGAAGACCACTAAAAGAGTAATTAATAGGAGCAATAGATTCTTAAGGATAAACAACTCGAAAAAGCAATGACCAGACAATCCAAAGAAATTGCAAATGCAGACTCAGACTCTTAAGCTACCAGACTGGCATTCTAAAAGGCAAGAACAACCAAACCTCACCAAACTATGGACAAACTGCTTCATTGACAGCATAATCATGTTCTACTAAGCCAACACTTCGTGGAGGCGAATGAATCCAACTGCACCCAAGCTTTCTCTTCAATGCTCTGATACAACTTCTTGCTTGATTGGGAGCTGGACTTGATCTTCGACAATAGGCCCGTCCTCAATTTCAGAATGAGCTTCACCCTGATCAGATGTTGGATCTTCCTCATCGACATGAGCAATCGGTGCAGAACCTGGGTCAGAGGGAGAAACTTCCTCTTCCACACGGGCAATAGGAGCAGATTCTGGGTTTGACACAGGAACATCTTCCTCAACACGTGCTATAGGTGGAGACCCATTTACCGGATGATCCAGCACTTTAGCATTTTTAGACAAGCGCGTCTTCTCGGAAGGCAATCTAGGAAGGGACTTCCTCTGAGGCCGTTTAGACTGTATAGGTGAAGGTCCTTTGCTAGAGTTGGTTTGTGAGACCGCCTTCACATCCAAACTTAGTCTTCCAGGTCGTTGGTTTTGATCTCCATCTTCAGCTTCCATTGATGATGGATTTTTTTTTCTACCCAGCTTCGGCGATCTGGGACGTGTAGTTGGTATCTGAATCAGGAGGCAAATAGAAATTGTAGATCATATTTAACATTTAAGAGATAATAAAAGCAAAGCTATGACCAATTAAGAGCATAGGAAAGGAAGTGTACTGTGTGACTAAAAAGTGAAAGCAAGTCTAACAAAACAACTGTACACATCTTGCTCCTTTGAGTTTATACTTAAAAGCCAAGAAAAAAAATATATACATGCCGCGCATCCCAATAATCATTTTTCATTCAGGACAGATGGAGGGGATCAGGGGAAGCACATGTCTCACAAGAAAACCAAGGTTTTCGTTAATGCAAACAGCAAAAATTATGTCACACAAGTGAAGTTACATACATCCAGCCCCAATTTGCCTCGCCAGAGCAGGATTCTCTGCAGAGGCACTTGAGTAATGTTTATGTGCACTAAGATACAACCACCAAAAATGCCTCTGCAGAAAATCCTGCACTTCTGGGTATAGGTAACTTGTAAAAGCACCTCAATCCAAACCTTTGCGATCTAATTGACCCGGCAACATACAAGTGTTCCTAGAACCTAGGTCCTTAAATAATACGAAGTACTCCAATACTACCTCACTATCTAAACAATAGGTAACATTTGACTCTGACTGTTATAAATTGCAACTTAAAGCAATAAGTAGTCAAAAGTGAAACCATCATTTCTGGATTTAAATTTTGTAAGTTTATCTACTTAATTTGTTGACATGGTATCGCGGCACAAACCAATAAAAAGGAAACTAGGGGGAATACCTATCATATACCTAAAGCATTCAAATCCAACAGCCTACCTAACACTATAATGTATGGAGTAACACAGATCAAGAGGAAACTAGAGTTCTTAATGGCGTAAGAGTAGGGGTTTTCCTTGTATTATCGACAAAGAGGGAGCCAGGAGGCCCAACAGATACCATATTGAGTCAAAAAGGTGCGTAGCATACCTGTTCTGGTCCTGCAAATAAATGGAGACTCTAGAAAGTAGAAACAATCTCACATAAAACTTCCTTCAGATAAAGAACATAATCAAAGAATAAGTGAGAGGTTGCAAGTGGCCTCACAATGAATACTTAGAGCTCTACAAATATAAACATGGTTAGCAAGCTCAAGTACAAGACATGAGAAGCTGAATAAAGGCCTGAAAAAGCTACTGTAACTATATCCCTGCAGATAACAGTTCATTTGCTCACAATAAGCATAAAATGCCCATAAAGAGCTCTAAGCCCAGACAAAGGAAGAGTGAAGCAGCTATCAAATTTTGGTAGCCAGCAATAGGTCTAATGGAATATGCCAAACAACCAAGAGGGAGAAAAAACAAATACCTTCTTTAGTTCAGCTTTAGGAGGTGCAGGTTCCTGGTAGAAGTTAGGCATTGGTGTTGCTTTAAAATTTAAACTTTTCCGAAGCATCCTAATCTCAGCCTCTTGAGATTCCTGCAAACAAATATAACTCAGCACAAGAGTAATATGTATTCAATGACAATGGTTCTCCTCAGAAGAGTAAAAGCATAAGCATTCAAAAACAAAGAAAAACCTTGGACTTTGCTTGCATGTTATTTTTCTCTTCTTCTAGCGCATGAATTTTTTCCTCGAGTTTGGTATAAAACTGTCCAACAGCAAGAACATGTCAAAATTCCAAATTATTTGAGACATAGTTGAAACAAGCGAAATATTCCTGAAGTGAATAAAAGGAGCAAACACAAACCTCTCTTCTCTTCTCAGCTCGTTCATGACACCTAAAGCTGAAACCATAAGATGGAAGTTTACCCTCTCTGCGGGCCTTGGCATCTGCTGCAGAGGGGCTTCTGCGAAGTAATTAAGGATAATCTGACATATGAAACTCAGAGATGGACTACAAGCAATTAAATAAAACTATAAACCTTGGAAAATATATCTTTTTACCCTAGCCAAATCAGAGCAAGGAAAAAAAGGGAGAGAAAGGCAGAAAGATCAACATTAAAAAGGATACTCAGAAGATTCCCCATTTCCATCGCTTGTAGTTGGAAGTTCTTTCTTGAGGGGCTTCAATTTGCGCTTTTCCCTGCATTCAAACAGTATTAAGTTAAAAATGATCAATGAAGAGAAACTGTAGTAAGCTAATAGCTCATCTACGGCTTCAAAAATTCTGATAAACAAAGATTATAATACATTTTATAAACAAAGCAGCCAGTATGGCAGTATTTAAAATCAAATGCTCTCAATGAATGGAGACTTACACAGTGCCTTCACATGTTACAGACTTTTCAGAGCCAGACATCAATTCAGTCTTTACAGGCTGCTGGATATTTAGAATGACTTACTGTTAGCAAATAACTGAAGGTAGAGGGGCAAATAGATTAATAGCACACGTCAAACTTGAACTAAAAAAGTAACCACCTTAGCTTTGTGGGTGTTGCTTATCACAGATGCAGGTTTCGTGGTCTTGCTCGGATTACTACTAGTAGCATGACGATCATTAAAAGATTTGGTCTTCACAATAGGCTGTTTTGGCTGCGTATTCACAGACAGAGCACCATTTGAAGTTGCCTTAACTTCTTTATTGTTGGTTTTCTTCTTAATAGAGGCCACCACAGCCTTTTTTGTGTTTGAAGGCTTCTCATTTTTGCCCCTGCCTTTGGGCTCCTTCACATCTTTATCTTTTGTTGTTTCCACCTCCTAAAAACCAATAGGTATACAATAAGCAGAAAACATGGCAACAAGCTGATGAGTATGTATCCCCAAAAATAGATGACTGAAGCAATGTACCTCAGAAGCCGCGGAACGACTGATTTCCACAGGCACATGAGTAAGCTCCTCCACTCCTTGAGTATAATCAACCATCCTTGCTCCATTTAACTCAGTACCATTTTCTTGGTAAGCATCAGGACCTACACCCACCATACTGCTTCCAGGAATTCCATTAACCTCCACTGCAATGTCTTCCTCCCCCGAGCCATGGTGATCATATTGAACACCATTTAGATCAACAGCACCAACCATACCAGTAACTATATCAGTGTCAGCATCCATCATCAGCTGCACATTGATAAAGAACTATGTTAGTTCTAAGAATTATATCAGAATGTCAAATTAAAGGTATGGGTGTCCGCTCTAGAAGACAACATAACCAATCAATCTTATTTCAAAATGAGCAATTGAGTAGTCCTGATTTGGAATGTTGGAAAATTAGGCTTTCCACAGATATTCACTATTCGAGCTTATTATTCAATAGTGAAGAAGGCTGTTGGCCTGTTGCCCTAGATTATGGAACAGTTCATAATTTTGAAAATCAAATCCAACATTAATATTGAAACCTTCTACCGCAGATCATAAATTGAAGCTATCCTTGATGCAAAGGTAAGACAATCACTCCATTTTAGTGGTAAGCATATTAGGTTTTCTGCATTTAAGGCCTCTCTCTTACTACAACTTTAAAGGAAAGCTTGGTGCACTAATATGCCCTCGCTTTTGCCACATCACACACTCAACTGTAATCCATTTCATTGGGCCTAATACACCACATTGAACTGCAAATGACAACAAAAACTGAAAAACCTGTCGATTTTCTTCCATTGCATTGCATTGCCGAGTACCATAATTACAGTCCGAAACTTCTCTTTCAAGAGATGATAAGTTCATTGCCCAACAAATAACAGATTCTACAATGAACAGTTTCTAGATATCAGGCAATCGGATTCATACCCGAGTCCAACACAAAAACCCATATTCTAGTCCGAGCATCTCATCATACATATGCAGTGGATCAGAAAAACAAGAATCATCATCTCATAAGAAATTTTAATTGCTCACATACATAGAACCAGAAATCTTGATAACATAATTCCTCCAATACTAGTTACTAAACCCCTATAGTTGATAATTGCTATTAACAACACATTATCAATCAAAACTTCATAATATTCTATCAAACAGCACAAAGTCACTTCAACTTCATGATTTCAACTACAATTTGTCAATTCATTCACTTCACTTTCCTAGAGCAAGTGAACTAAGTTCATAGCAAAATTAGGTCACAATAACTCAAACAAGCAATTATACTTCAAATCTCAAAACCCCCATTATGCTAAACCAAAAACTAGATCCCCCAAATTCACTAAACATGTATCAAATCCAACCCACAAAAACAAAACAAAGAAACCCAGAAACCAACAAAGTTGCTACTAAAAATCAAACTAAAAAACACCCAGAAAAGATTAAAAAGAAAGCATTTTGATCACCTGGGAATTACAGCAACATTAACCAACTCGATCTGAGACAAACACAGAACAAATGGGAAAAGGGAAGTTCTTCAATTTTCTGGGTAGTGGGTGAAAAAAACAAAAGATTAAATATTTTTGAAAGAAAACCCACGATCTTTGACAATGATTAAGAGATAACTGATTAGGTTTAGTTCTAGAAAATGGTTTGACAATTGGGTATTTTAAATTTTAATTGTTCTTTGAAGATTTGATGGTAAGAAGATTTGATTTTTGAATCAAAAATCAAAGAGAGGGGGGAAAGGGAGGGCTGAGAAAGCAGTTGTTGTTGAAAGAGAGTGACTGGGTAGGAGAGAGAAAGAGGTGGGGTTTTGAAAATGAGAATACCAGGTCACTTACACACGACCATTTTCAAGAAAGAGAGTGGGGGGGACTACTACACACCTTAGCTTGCTTGCACACTGTTCGGGCAGTAAGGATCATTGCGGTTGAAGAAGAGAAGAGGGAGTTGAGATTGAGGGTGATTTCACCCATTTTTGGCAAAATCTTAACCTCATCTCCTTACTCGACTATAGGCTATAAAAACTGACTCGATCCAATTTGAAAATAGCTTGATGTAAATTTGATTTGTATGGGCACAATGATTTAGCATGACTCAAATTCGAACTGAACCTGACCTGACTTGACCCGTCTAGACCCAACCAAACCCAATTAAGTGACATTAATTGACACCTCTAGGTCTCGAACTTGTTAGTTTTGTAGATTTGGGTTATTGTAGCAAAATACAGCCTGATAAGGTTTTATTTTATACTACGTATTCCACATTGAGACTTGAGTACTTCGTATTAGCCTTGGTAATTTGAGGTGGAATAGCATGTGGTTGAAAAGTTAATGCACAAATCCATTAAGTTGAGGTGAACCATTTTAGGGCTATCTTGGCTTTTAGGGTCGGGCGTGCTTTGACCTAAATTTGCAATTTTTGGACTACCTATATCGTATTTTTCCCAACCAAGACAGCTAACGTGCTGAATAATTGATGATTAAATTATTGGTTAAGATAAGTATTAATAAGTGTTAATGTTTTCAAGGTTCGATTTACAACTATCAAACAATGATTGGTCAAGACTCAAGAAGTCAAGAGTTTGACAATTGTAAATTGAACTTTGATAATTGTAATTAGCCCATATCAAAATTCATTCAAACATATATATTTTCCAAAACTTATCGGGAAAATACAAGTTAATTTGCCAAATAAACGAATTTTTGTTAATATGGTGGCATTTTTGTAAATATATTGAAAAAACAGGGTCATTTATTAAGTACTGTTCAATTACTGTTTGCTTTTTGCTTTTACTGTTTAGTAAGGAAATTACACATGTACCCCTCAACTAGTACATGAAAAGACGCATATACCCCTCCATTGCTACTTGAAAAGACAATTATACCCCCAAATAAACAAATTCGTTAATCTGGGAAATTGACTGGGGTCGGCTCAAACTTATCTTATATGTATTTATTAACCCTTATTTGATTTTTTTTTTTTAAATAAATACTCCGTAATAATAAGGCGTATAGAGAGCAAGACTTAAATAGCACATAGAACTCGTTATATTTCTCCCAATATAATATAGACTTTTTAGTTAATTAAGTTGAAATTGAATAATTTATTTGTAACTTGCCTTCTTAATAAAGAGCGAGTAAATCAAAGTAGATGTATGAATAGCAATACACCCTATCTACAAGTTGGAAGAAATAAAAAAAAACCTAACCTAGGGCTAGATTTATTAAAAGGATTAGAAAAAAGTACGAAGTATTTATTTGTGTTATTACTCATGCCCCTTAATATTGTGTATGTGTAAGAACGCTAGTTGCATAGTACAATAATATGATCTTTTTTTTTTTTTTGACAAGACAATAATATGATCGTTTGATAAAGATAAATTGATCTGTTAGTTGTACATAGCATTCGATATATTATTTAAACTATAGTTCTAGACTTCTAGTACAACCCAAAAATCATATTGTACATGAAATGGCAGTATATGTTTTATGCTACTCCTTAAATAAATAAAGTAAATATATATACTGCAAATACAAACCAAGAAACATACTACCTCCGTTACATATTAGTTGCAACTTTGAAATATTTTATCTCTCACAAATATTACCCAAAGTTGCAACTAATATGTAACGGAGGTAGTAATCAATTTCGTTGTCTACAAATGTAGTAATGTACATACTACGTATTAATGTATATCATCCTTAATTAATCCTTAAATGAAGTGATTAAGCTGACCGTATTGTTAATTAATTATTTAACTTAGGGCTTTGTTATGATGATGACTTTAGTTAATAGTTACTGTTAACATATGGATGATTAATTGTTGGCAGATCAACTAATGAACATGATTGTCCTGTTTCCTACCTTGGGTTCAAATTGTGGTTCAAAATTTAAACATTTGCTTCTCACAATATGCATAGAGATCTACATTATGATTAAGGGAAAATACAAATTAATCTGCATAAACGAATTTTTGTTAATCTGATGCCATTTTTGTAAATATATTGAAAAACCAAGGTCATTTATTAAGTACTGTTCAAGTATTGTTTGCTTTTTGCTTTTACAGTTTGATGAGGAAATTACACATGTAACCCTCAACTAGTACATGAAAAGACGCATATACCCCTCCACTGCTACTTGAAAAGACAATTATACCCCCAGATAAACAAAATTTATTTATCTGGGAAATTGACTGGGTATCCCTCTATGATTAATAGTATATATTTGTTTAGTGAGATCTTTATTATAAATAGTTAGTTAGATTCATCATGCAGATATTATTTTTGAGTTATTTTCAAATATAAGAGGATGAATTGAATTGAATATGATGTGTTTAAAAGGAGGACGAAGATGAATTAAAATTTTGATTTGAGAGCTAAGCTAACACGTAGTTAAATTAATAATCAAGATTATCATTTTTAAGTATCCTTAGAATTGGTATAAAGGTTGTGATCAGATCATTCAAACAAATTTTAATTCTAGAGTTTATACTATATACATAGATCACTCTATAAAAATTTACTCAGTATCAATAAATTTTGTGTAAATAGTTCAACGATGGGTTGCTATTAGTCACCTACTACTCAATAAAAGACTAAAGACTTAAGACTTTAGTTTATTCTTCTATAGCTCACATGTTTTTAAAAAAATACTTTGACAATATAATTTTAAGGTATTTAAAACATGTCAACCATTTAAAAAAATGCAATAAGGTCAATCCTTGCGAAGTTTCTTAAATCAACATCTATAACTCTGTGGAGTATCATATGAAGTAGTGCTTCATATTATTATATCGGATTTGGTCAATATAATAATATGTCAAATGTGTGGTATTTGCATTATTTATAAGCTAAGCTAGAATTTGATAGATAATTAGACATTATATTTTGTAAACTCTCAAACTTATTTACCAAAGTAATCCGAATTCCTTAAATCATTGCACAAAAAAATTACTCCGTGTTACACTTAATCAAATGTAATTCAAAGCACATTTTGAAATCAATTAGAAGTAGGGAATTTATCTCTTGAATTTCACGCATTTGTACTCAATGTCCATTATCTAAACCTCTTTTATTCAATCTTGAATTGAATTTTGGCGGTTGTTATTTCCTTTGCTTGAATTTCACTTATATTAACATAAATAGTGTATTTTACTCATCTAATTTTCAATTATTAAACTTACATAATAGCTCGAACTTTAGATCTTAGTAGCGCTTATTCTAATTAGTTGTAATTTGAACTTGGATAAATCTTAGCAGAACTTATTTTCCCTAAACTTATTTTTATCTTAATGTACTTGAACTTATTTAATCTAAAATAAGTGAAAATAAGGTGAACGGAACAATACCTTATTAGACGTAAAGCGAGGGGATATATACATAAATTGGTTGAAGTCATCACTCTTAAGTCTTAATTAATCTTAATAATATAGAAAATGAACAATTTAAATCCACTAGTCACGTGTAGTGAAGAGAGAACATAGGTTGAGGGAGCATAAGTTGCATGGGATGTTTGATAGTGGTTTCAGAATTCATGCATAACACCATCTCACATTTAATACACTAACTTCCATTCTCCAAACATGTCCACGAGGTGCACTTTTGTGGACTCCATTTTAGAGCACATCTTGCGTCATAATAGCCCTAAATATCCACTTTTTTCTTTTTACATTATCAAACTCTTTTTTGATAGTTCCATTAATAATATTTCTAAGATAAAAGATTATTGGAAGTATATAAACACTAGTTACATATTCTATATACAGTTCGATAAATATAAACGCTCTTCTATTTTAATAAAAAGTTTTATATACTACGGAGTAATTTTTTATATTGTTATCAATTTGGTAGTCTATGCGTTTATTCTTAATATAGTTCGTACGAACTATATGTCTACCAAAAATTAACTCTGAATGCGACTTAATGAAACATATCCAACATAGGATGGATAGATGGAAGAAAGTGAAATTATGCGTCAATGCGTGTAATAGTTATTATAGCATTTCTCACTTGCCTATGAAAGACTAAAGTGAAGAAGTAGTTACTATCTCAAGCAAAGAAACAATTGCTAGGTTTAAGCAACTCTTAACTCTATATACAATCAAAATTTACATTTTGACAAATAAATTGTGTCACATACATTATTAATATTAATACTTTTTTCCCGGCCCTTTTAAATAAATTCTTGATGTTTATTCTTAAAAATGGCATACTAACATAATGTTTAAATATTAATTCCTTTTTTTTTTCTTCACAATTATACAAGTAATAGATCAGTACCACTTTAATGCAGATAACATCCAAATAATACTTGAATTAGCCAGGCCAGGAGCTACCCCACTTGAGCTTGTAGAATGTATGTTATCCTAAATACAAAAAGAAGAAAATGAAAATAGCAAAATAAAATGGGGTTTGTTTTCAAAGTTAGTCATAGTAATAATCTTTTAATCTCTTGACTTATATAGTTTGTAATTAAGGTGAGCAAGAAAAAATGGGTCCATTATTGAAGATCCTCATCCATAATTATTGTGTACTTGTCGCATCATATTTCTAATCTAATCTTTTTTTGATATAAAATTTCTAATCTAATCTTTCTTATAATGTTATCGTCTCATATTTTTTTTTTTTAAGTAACTTATAATTGATAATGTTAATTAATGTCGATTCCATCTGCTATTTGGTTTAACTTATTAGAGCAATAGAGGGTAATTAAGGGGGAAAAAAAGGATTTGTCAATTTTGAAAATATCTAATAAGATAAATCTGATAAAATTTCACATGACTATATAGGTTTATATGTCCGGAGTAGTATCATGTATAAATCACCATGTATAGTCAAATTAGATAATATAAACATTGTAATAAAGAACATAGGGAAATTTGAGTAACAAAAAAGCCTAAAAGGACCTTTAAATGTAGATGAATAATGAATATGTATTTATGTATGAAACTAGGAATGAAATTTGAGCAAAGAAAGTATACAATTAATTTTCTCGAAACATCTCAATTGACTGTTTAATATATAATTAATCCCGATTTTCTTTAATTTCAACCTAATGATGGCTACAGTTTCTCAATTGTCACTTTAATTCAACTAATTAGCATCACTTTCTTGTTTGCTGGCCTCTAGCTTTAAATCAGGGACCCTCTCTAAGCTGTGTCTAATAAAAGTTGATTTATTATAAAATTTTGCATTATATGATTTAATCACATTATGTACCTTCTTAAATAAATGAATTTTGTTTGACATTTAAATTAAATGAGGTATTTGCATATTGGATTATAAAAGACCTATTTACGCAGTCATGAATCATGTGGCTAATAACTTCTAAATAGTTAGTTGGACAACTCATACGAGAATAACATAATTTCATGACAAAATTTGTAGGATGAAAGGCCGAGAACACAAAGATACCTTGCTGAAATATCACAAAGGGACTGATAAAAGTAATTTGAAATTTAACATGAGTTAACTTTTATCTTACCTATAATCAATAATATACCTTAATGATATTCCGTGAAATTTTGAAACCTCAAGGTTACGACATGATGTGTTCGCAAGAGAGAAAATCTAGTGTTGTTACAAGGGATCAAAGTGAGAATCAAGCTTGATTTGAGCCATCCAAAGCACATGGGTGTATCATGCAATGACTAAACCAAGGCCCCAAAGAAGGAAGAAAAAGGAAGAAAAATTACTAAGAAAATTTGGAGTGTACTCTTTTATCATATTATATAATATTGTTGGAATGTGATAATAACAAAAAATAACATATTGTTGGAAATGTAGCACAAGATTCCAATGTAGAAAAACTCAATACTAAGCACCGACGATAGATGCTTGATATTACACGATAACATATAGATCAATATATTTATACTAAAGGCGAAACCAGAAATGACACTTGTCATAACCTGGTTAAAAATTTTCCCTCCAAAAGGTTTTTTGTTTTTTTTTTTTTCTTCAAAGCTTCTTACAGAAGTATTTAATTTAATACTTACTTTACAATAATATTTCTTTTCTATTTGGCAAGTATATTCATTTTTACACAGTCAACAAAGATTTATATATTTATTTATTTTATGACGAGAACAAAGTCATATAATACAATAATGTAACATTATCTATAACTTTGTAATGTAATCCATGGTTATTTTTATTAGTCGTGCATGCAATTCTTCCTCTGTTTTCTTTAAAGATTCAAAAAAATTGTAATTACAGAACTTTCATCGTCCTATTTTGCAATTTGATATTATTTTTTATAGTAAAATAATTGTATTAAACTCATGATAAATATTGAAATTACCGTGCATGGCACGGGATCTAACCTAGTAGATAAATAAAAGTCTAAAACATATTGAAAGTTTTTATAGTAATTTATTTGGACATATTTGGTCAAATAGCCCCAGTTTCAGGAAACATAAGACAGCCTCTTATTTTGGACTTAGGTGTTTGGAATTATGTTTTTGAACTTAAAACAAGGTAATTTCTTGATTAACTATTTCTTAGCTTTGGATTTATTAAAGGAAAATGATATTTTAAATTTGGTCAATTTTAATTTAAAATATCAATATAATTCTGAGCGTTTCTAAACTGTGTTTGAGGATGTCTCCTGTATACTTCTTTGGTAGTTTATGTGCTATGTTACTTTGTTTTTGTCAATCAAACAACTTTATGAATTTTAATTTTTATTTATGAATATTTTAGTTAATATATTGCATGAATTTCGTTGTTATATATTGACATACAATTAAACTTCATTTGTTTGTAATCATCAAATTTTTAAACCCGAGACATTAATGTCAAGTATTTAATTTGCTACGAGTGAATGATAAAAATGTGTTTTTACTGTTCTACTTAGGATAAGTTTAATAAGATTATATGCATTACATAATTGCAGAACCAACATTGACAATGATAGTTTCAAGCAATACCATCATCATCAATACTGTATTATCCAAGGTAAGAAGCCAGTTTCAAACAACCTAGGAAATTTCCAAAATGGGCAATCAGATATCGCCCTGCAGCTAATTTTAATTGATAGTACAAATTAATACAAATTCTATCAAAATAGTACAGATTATCTTCCCTATTCACCAAAAAATATAGTGTATGATCTAACCCTTCCATGATCCATAGCAGCAGTGAAAGTGCAAAATACTTTTCAAGATGTTAAGTATCACCATATTTTCGCTTGGAAGCTCCAGTTGGAGCATATGCTCAAGAAGATTTCCACCTTACACCCGAATTGACTAACTTGATATAGACATTCTTAAAATCCTCAAAAAATAAATCCTGGTCATTCGCGTAATTTGTAATCCATCTGCACTTGAAACAATGTTGCCATCGGGCATTAGCACTTCAATAGCAGCAAGAACAAGTATTTTTGATGCAAATGTTTTGGTTATACGGTTTTTTAACCAAGGTTTCGTGCAATGATCAATGCTCATAAAAATCTGGAGCACTAAGGCTGTGTTTGGTTCAATTATTCAAGAGTATAAGATTGGAGAGGATAGGGAGAAAGAGAATTATGGCATTTTTTCCTTCCACTCTTGGCAGAACTATTAACCTTTTTACAAGACAAACAAAGGAGTATAAGAGAACTAACTATTGTTCGTGGAAAAATGATTAGTAAGCTATGAACACTAGGTAACAAAACCTATATCAAGGATTCCAGCAACTGTGAAGAGAAGATGCTATGCCTAATGCCCAAATAAGATGCAAGCTAAGCAGACCAAGCAGAAATAATGGTATGCTGCTGCAATACCCGAAATTTGAAAGAAGGCAATTCAATGCAGAAAATAATGATGAAATCATCATGAAAGGGAAAATATCTGACCTTAAGCATTCATCATCCTCTACTAATGCACGATCCGAAGGAAGTCCAACCATACTTGACATTCCAGCTGAAATTAAGGAACAACATTTAATGAGAACTCCTAAAGCAGGGAATGTAATTGACAAGTAACCATTAGTGTACATCATCACATGCAGAAATTAATGTTGAAATCCACTCAGTAATTTCAGTTGCTGGAAAACCGCATATCTGAATCTGATTAACTTAGGGCCTGTTCTCTTACGTTGAAATTCAGTTCAGTTCAGCTGAGTTAAGTTCAGTTCAATTTAGCTCCTAATTTCCTTCTCTTATAAAATATTCATTTCAGTTCAGTTCTGTTCAGTTCTGTTCAGCTGAGTTCAGTTCAGTTCAGTTCAGTTCAGTCAATGAGAACAGGCCCTTAGTGTGCTCATCATATAATTCAAGATTTATAAGAGTGTTATCCTCAGTTGAATAAGCATATGAAAGTGCAATTTGCCTGATTTCAGAATTTACACCAAATGGTGCAATACTAGTAGTCACTTCTTCCTCTACTTCCGTGAAGTCATATAATAACTTATGTCAAAAAGCCTTACAGATCAGGTGAAATGATATCATATATGATGCTGGCTGCGCCAGAAAATATCAGTTGTTTAATATCTTCATGTATGCTTAGCAATAGAAACTTTAAGTTCCTTGAACTATTACATACAACAAACGGCAACAACAACTTAATTTAGCCTATTATTCTCTTTGATTGTGGATTTGCAAATTAGTACACATACTCAATAAGAATTTAATGAAGTGAGTTGACTGACCTGATGACAGCCATGGTTTCTCAAGGAGAATCTTGTAGTATGAATTGTCAAATACGATGGGGCTTCCAAAACCTTTACTTCCAAGAGTATGCGCCCCAGAAAGAGCAACGAGTTCTTGTGTGCTGTTCACAATGTAGGGCAGGCTTTAAACGAAAAACTAATACAAATAAAGGATACAGAGTACAATTCAAGTTAAGTACAGCACGCATGGTGCAATAATTTAATCAGTAGTAATCAAAGCAGTTGTAAAATGCCAGCAACTTTAAGGGGCAATTAATTGAGTTCTTAGTTACTTGATATTCTATCAATCCAGGAATGATTGTCAATAAAGTTGTCTGATTTCTTCATAATAAAGGACTCCACATGGTTTACTCAAAACGCTTCTTAAAATAGTTGTGACACCTATCAAGATATCACTCAATTAAGTGGAGATATCTTAGAAAGCCCCATCATAATCAACATACTTTTGGTTAAGTGACTAAGATCTCCAAACATTCCAAAATAGCATATGCGACTATTGTATCCAGCAAAAAGCACTTCAGCAGGAACAACCTGATTGTGAATTACTAAAGTTCTGTGCTGAATTCTCAGTAAGTAGGTTGGCCCAAAACATGGCAGCCCAAACTTAAATGCAAGTGTTTGTTTGCAGTTTCAGAGTCAGGAAAGAAAAAAAACCTAGTGACAGACAAAACACCCCATTAGGATCAATACGCTACATACTAACATCAAAAAAGGACCATTAAACTCAGCTGTATCTTCCAAATCAAGATTTGAAGGATGAAATCAGAATGAGGCTGAGAAGAAAAAGGCATGAAACTATGATGATTGGAATCTGGTGTCGTGAATCTTAGAATAAACTGTAACAGATGAGGTGGTTTGAAAGCAATATGGCCCTATACTGATAAAAATATCAAATTTAAAAGAAGCTCAATCTAAGTATACGCACTCACGAAAAGCCCTTTCTTTGAAAACACTGTTTTAAACTTGGTGCATCCAGTGATTCCTCGGGTAGTTTTTCTTCAGGATCAGGAGTCCTGTAAAATGAAATAAGCAGGTTGTCATAAGAGCATGTACAACGGTGAACTGAAACATATTTCTATCCTCTTGCCTCTTTACAATAGATTATAGAGAGGGTATGTCAATGCATAAGGGGAAACATCATTGGGCCCAATGACAGTTCCTATAAAATCCACCATTCTAAGTATATTTACACACCCAAAATGAAACTCAACAAGAAAATAAGATTAAACTAAAATTTTTGTCCACAGGCAGTCAGGCACTCTCAATCCAAGTGTAAGGAGATTAATTACATCGAATCAAGTCTTCCCAAACGAACTGGAATATCTGGACCTCCACAAATTGAGACTGCTTCAGCTCCTGCTACAGCAATCATGTCCGCCCAGGACACTAATAGCACAAAAAAAACAAATTATAACTAATAAGCCTGCCTAGAATAAAAGTTCAACCTCAAGAACTTTGAAACAATTATCAAGAACCAGCTCACCTGATTGTCTCTCATCCACTACATTTTTAGCTTTCTCAATGATCTAAAACAGGCATCCGATGACAAGTTAGGAGGTTGCTGTCATATTAGAGCGGACCAGACATGACATGTATAAATAAATTTCCCATAGAACAGGCTTTCCCCAATGATGCAACATGCAACTGCAAATATTTTGCATGATGTGATATCTGGGGATACAAATATTACCAAATACGAAATCATGGAACATTTTGAGGTTAGGAGAAGCATGCCTTTAGAGACTTCTTTAGCCCTTTATTCTCAGGCCTTTCAAGTTCGTATGTTATAGAGCCATTCATACCTCCTGCACAGAAAAATCAGGGTATTATAAGGGTGCATCCAAATTAGTAGTGCCAGCTGCCAAGTTGGCTCTAGAATAATAAAGAGGAATAAGGTCTATCTATGCCATATAATTTTTACAATTTACCGTTATAGGCACTAAAAGTTTTACTCTATCGTGACAACGGGTTCAATAAACCAGGTCACGGAGACATCTGCCATGCTTATGTCTCAGATGTATCAGCAGCATTCAATAGTACTCAGAAGTTGTATTCACAACAATTAAAGGCTGTAGTTACATTTTGTGAGGGATATGTTGTTTGTTTTACTCAGCTCCATATAATTGTCGACAATCTAGCTTAAACCAAGTTGTACCAGAATTGGTTATAATCATGTAGCTACTAGCTAGGATAACAACAATTCAGGATCAAGTTACATTTTCTTTAACCCAGTAGCAGTCCCTTACTCCCTTGAATACCTGAATTCTCACTGAGCTCAAAGGTTCCTGCATCATGAAACACGAGACGAAGTACACCAGCAGCCTTTCCTTTGGACAAAACCTTCTTTATCTCATCCTTTAAAAGTAGGTAATCAGGAGCTCCCATCCTTTATTAAGTTGAGAAGAAAGAAAAATTATAAAGATCCAGTGAACCCAAAATGATGAATTAAATTAAGGTTGGAATACATGTACTAAGAACATTTGATATCATAAACTTATAACATCGCTTTTAAGTTCAAACCATTACAAAATTCCACAGAATCAGAAGCTTCTAAAATTCTGTCATTGAGAGGACATACTCACCACTCAAGTGAGTCAAAAGCATGCATATAGTGGAATACTGGATCAAAGTTGGTCATGTAAGATAGTTTTTTGCATTAAATTTTAACATGTACACAAAGTCGAGGCAGGAAAATTCAGGCTAAAAAGCACACCTTTCAGTAGTTACTAAAACTCTAAAAGGACCCAGAAACTATGCTAAAACATCAATATAAGAAAGATCACAAACTTTGCTATAAGTGACTAAAACATGGAGATGGAAATAACAGACCCAAAAGCACCAGGAGAACATATGTACTCACTCTTCTGCTTCAGCATTAAAATCTTTGACATATTCTTGCAAAGGGAATAAAGAAGGTAGAGTGACAGAAAGTAAAATGAGTCCTCTCCTCCCACACGAGCCGAGATTTCCATAACCATCTGTAAGCAAAGCATTAAGCATCATATGGTTCATATTATCCATAAATCATTTTAACACAAGATCAAACTAAAAGTGCATATCTTAAATCATTGGCTATGTCAAGCTAAAATGTAATAATTTATCAAGCTTAAGGTCATTACTCCCAATTCTTACCTTTTGCTTTTAAATAAACAATCTACATACTTGTGCTTTTCCATTATTTTGGAAGATAAATCAACAATATTGGATTTCTTTTTTCTTTCAAGATATGTGTAGTCATAAAATATGTTACTCGGACTCTTCATTTCACCCCAAATTACCCGTAAATTTCGATATGTATTGATTGAAGTCCTTTGGATACAGTTTAAGTTCGGGAATTCAGCTCATATCATATTTAATTGATGAAATAATCAAATAAGTTTCATTTTGGATCATATTTTCAGTGTCAATTAGATTATTAGGAAAATTTAAAAAGTACTTAATTTCTTCATGCACCGTTAACTATCATGACCCTTTAAATTGTACCATTCCCTTAAACAAGAACAAATAATTAAAACATATCAAAATATCAAATGCCCACAAAAATTAAATAACGGAAAATTTCATAATTGATTGAATGTAAATAAATTTTATAAAAGAAACTAGTATATGATGAAATTACCTGAAGTGGGTGGAAGAGCAGAGGTAGGAGAGAGAAAGGGAGCTACTTTGGCGCCAAATTGGACGGTTGACGGCGGATATTTGGCGGGAAAATTGAATTTATTGAGTGAATTTGATGATTAATGGGTGGCAACGCAGCCGCGTAATATCGACGATTCGCCGCCGGTGGTGGTCATCTTCAGCCAACGGTCCAAAATATTTATCTGATCCATTTTATTCTTGCATTTATTTTATTTTATTTTTTGATAAATTATGTGTATATTGGGCTTTATACAACATAAATTTATTTGGATAATGTTTATGACAAGCCCATGGTGATACGTCAAATGGCTAGACGTATCGAAATTGACTCGAACCAAAATCGTACATGTACTTTATACGTAATTTGAAAAGAAATTGACAGGAAAATTTATACTTCTTTCGGACTTTTTTTTAATCCTAATTAACATTTTGAGTTTTATACGTGTACCTCCTGCTGGAATGAGAAATAATTGCCTAGATGACACGGTGCTGACTACCGAGGGGCGAGGGTAGAATGAAGAAATCTAAGACAGCCACCCCAGGCAGCAACAGAGTTTACCAAAGAAGAAATTATAGAGATATTGTCTATTAGTCAAACTAATAGCATTTCTTTGTTTGCAACAACCCCATTTAAAACAAGAAAATAATACAGTATGTTACAATAAGGTTGAGTATCATTCAATACTGACTTCATGACTTGCTTAATTGACTTACCTAGAAATAGTAGTTTCTGCTGCTTTGATTTGATAATCTTTCCTGCAGACATTTCAGAAGTACCAAATCAGGCAAGTAATGACCGACAAGATTACACAACAAGCAATTCCTTGATCATCATCTACAATTCACAAACACACTGATATCAATGAATCAGTTATGTTCCATTACTACAATACAAAAAAGATGACAGAATTTTAAAGATCTGAACTACATGACTCCTGTATACAGTCAGAAAATTTGATTAAACTAATCCTTCACCATTATCTATAACTATAACACCAGCTATCTTGGCCCTGAGAGCTGGACAGCTGACAGAACAGAGGAACTCCCAGTCCCATTGCCCGTCGATGTATAAAACTTCGGAGAAAACCCCACACTTGTTAAGGAAGATGTTGGAGGATGAGGAACAGGACAGACTCCTTCAAGCATTTGGACAACTGTAGTCATAGGGGGTCTCATTGACATGTCTTCTTGTATGCACCATAATGCAACCTTGATCGCGGTTCTTACACTGTCTTCATTAGGGTCATATTCAAGGCTCGAATCAAGGATTTCTCTTAGCTTCCCTTCCTCCATCATCTTGAAAGCATAGCCTGCAAAATGGGATTTTTCAGAAGGAAGTGAAGGATCATAGTTTTTCCTTCCTCCTATGATCTCAAGCAACACCATTCCGTAGCTGTAAACATCGCTTTTCTCTGAGATTGCGTAGTTTGTTATCCATTCAGGTGCAAGATACCCACGTGTGCCTCGAAGGGTGGTGTAGACATGGCTTTGCTCCCTTGACATCAATTTGGCTAGCCCGAAATCTGATACCTTAGCCACAAAGTGAGCATCAAGGAGTACATTCTCCGGCTTGATGTCACAATGAACAATCTTCACTTCACAGTCTTCATGAAGATATGCTAGCCCTTTTGCAGTACCCACTGCAATGTTGAACCTTGTTGGCCAATCCAGCACACAATCATTATCGATATTCCTTTTGAAAATCCATTTATCTAAAGACCCATTTTCCATGAACTCATACACTAGAAGCCAGTGGTTTCCTTCAGTACAAAAACCCTTTATTTTGACCAGATGAATGTGATGGATGCTACCTATGATGCTAACTTCTGCTCGAAACTCCTTAACCCCCTGACCCATTCCTTCGAGTTTCTTCACAGCAAGTAAAGTTCCATCCGGCAGCTTGCCTTGGTAAACCGACCCAAACCCTCCTTGCCCGAGTTTCAAAGAGAAGTTGTTGGTTGCTTCCTGAAGAAACTTGTAGCTATATCTGACTGGCATCCCAGAGAATGACTCAAAGAAACTTTCATCTTCCGAAGTGACAAGAAAAGATTTGAGCACTTCCGTTTTCTTCATGTAATACCTGTATCCTCCACAAACCATAGCCACAATGAATACAGTCAGGACTACAATAGAGATGACTATTGCCAAGTGCTTACTTTTGCTTCGGTCATCCACTTCTCCAACAACACCATTCTTCAAAACTTTAACATAGACGGAATATTTGGAAGAGGGATCAGAGATAAAACTTCCGATCCAATCAAAGAGGAAGCAGTTGTGCAAAGTTTTATCAAAGATTAAACCGAGGCAAGAACAATTAGAAGCACATGAAGCCTGGCAGTCGTCCAAATTAGTTTTCATGGATGGCTTAGTGAACCCAAGAGCAAAGTAACTAAGGTCATCTCCGGCATTGACTAAATCATAACTCTCATCTGGATTTCCACATGGAGCAGAGATGCCAGCATTACACGACCGAGAGACTAGACCTGAAGGGCACCGGCACCTACTGCTAGAGCAAGTGAGGTACAAATCACAAGGCTCAGGTGTTCCACAAGGATCATTAGGTATTTTCACTGCAGAATTAACCTTTAAAGGTCCATTTCCAAGGGTGTATAAGGCCAGAAATCCATCACTCCGCAAGACTGCAACCCAAGTTGAATTTCTAGCAGTAGGATTGGAAGAGAGCACAAATTGCCATAACAAGGCATTGTTCTTATCATAGAACTTCCATGAATTTGACTCAATCCTAGCTGAACTAATCACACCACCATCCTTATTAATGATCTTCCGGGTGTCCTTTCTCATGGACCAATATGTCTGGGGTGTGTTATGCCCAGTAGAAAGAATCATATCCCCAAACTTGATCTTAAGAACATATGTCAAGTTACTCTTAGTAGGATCAGGATTACTCGATAGCTGCATTCCTTGTACAAAATCCTGATTCGAAAGAAGAGTGTTGGTAGGATACCTAAAACTCTCCCAAACTATGGAGCTATTATCACTCCCAAGCAACACCAAGTTCCCTGAATTCTGCAATTCAATCACAGACACCAGTTTTCCACCAGTATCAGGTTCCCATATCGCCTTCCCTTTGCTATGAAGGGACACACTACCATCAGTTTGAAACACAAACTTATCAGAATTGGCAACCGGGGAGGCTGTATTTGCAGTCCACACAATCGTGGAGCTGTCTCGGTGTATGATCACTAATACGAACAAGGTGACATCATTTGTGGGTTTGAACCCAAAAGCAAATGTAGAATCATTTGATAACAGAAACAACCCATTATGATCAATATGACTCATTTGAGAGGCTTGATACCCTGGAGTTATTATGCCAATTTGCTGAACAGAAGCAATACAGGGTTGGGCAAATGCTAGAAAAACTAGTATACTTACTGGGCAAATTAAAAAAAAGAAACCCAAGTTTCCCATAGCTAACTAAAAACAAAATTTTTGTACTACAAGAGCTAAAAAAGACTCACAAATAAACTTTATAGTTTTATATCCAAGAAAGATTGACTTACCTAAATTGGGAATTTGATCAGGAAAGCTTACAATCTTCTAGGACTGATATAATTTATAAAAATGAAACCTTTAAAAGCTTTATGTGTTTTAGAGTAAAGCAAGATGAAAACAACGCGTAAATATGACTTATATTACACCTAAGTTGGTAAAGTCGTGGGCAATGGTATCCAAAACTTGACCAAATCCGTCTTAACTATGTTAGAATAAAAACAAACTACCTTAGTACCTTGCATAAATTGGCTGAGAATAAAAATATTACAAATAATAAGATAATGATAGTAATTCAATAGGTGCACTCAACTTAATTCAGATAAGAAGGTGGAAATTTAACAGCCCCCACAAAGTTCAAAGTCTTAATGCAGTTGAACAGAAGTCAAAGAAAGAGATGGGCCACCACCCTAGCCATAAACTTATAAATGCTAGTAGCCGAATTAGAAGAACCTCAGTCACTCACCCTCAACCCTCCAAGGCACCAACTCTCCATTTCCCATATTATATAATTATGAGATTATCTATCTTAAACTATATGTTTGTTTATATTATCTCAAATAAATATACACAAGTGGGAAATCTACTGTGTATGGGCATATTCTGAACACATATGGCCTATTAAACAGATGAAGTTTCATACCATTCATGTAACAGAATATGAACTCATTGCATTAAGGTTATGATCATTAGAGTTATTGTATATAAATATCTAGGGGAAATTGATTGGTTGGCCACACCACCACGGTCGAATGGCCAGCCATTTTTAGCTATTTTCACACGAAATTCTTGTTGAACTAGCTGAGTTAATAGGATGGAGGAGGGAAATAATATTTGTCATTTACTCTTCTTGTTTGTGAATTGTTCCTAATTGCACCATAGGCGGAGTATATTTTGCTTCTAATGTTTTCTAATTTTACAGTGATGGCACTTGTAGAGCATTCCAATCGAGAACCAACACCCAGGACAATTACAACTACTAGTAGTGATTTGAACATGTAGACATATGATGTGCTAAATTCTGTCTGTTGGATCATTGAATTCACAAGCTACAATCAGCTTAAACTATCTTTATATTCTGTGTTGCATATATATTTGCATTATTGTAAGTTCTATATAATATATATAATGGCTATACATAAAGCTAAGTAGACTGAATCATTTAAACTGCAACTTAAAATTACTATCTTTCCTAGTTAACAAAGTGTAAACCAGTGTTCAAGATTAAAAGATCATCCAAAACAACTCCAAAATTTAGGATACCCCAAATAATACTTCTAAAAATCTAAAATAACACAAATTTGCAAAACCTCTTAGATCTTCACCCAAACTTTTTAGCTTCACCTCCTTTCCTCACTTGATTTCAAAGCACAACCAAAATATTAGTTTAATCTGATTTCAATTGTAGATGTCGTATGGACATAGTAATAAATATAGTCAATCCAAATCGACTCGTAGCGTAGTGCCTACACTTGTTCAATGAGCCTCATTTCACTCAAAAATGGTTAAACCCCTGAACATGATGCCTCACATTTAAACTTTAAAGTATAAAGTATTCAACCATTGATTTTTTATCAATTTCAAGTATAAGGTCACAAGTCTCACAACAGTTGTCCATGTAGCAACCTATAGTATTGTCCGGGGCCAAAAACTAGTTATTACGAGTATTTTCTCCAGTGTTTCATAAAAGTATACACATTTCAGTTGCGCACATATTGAAAATTGAATTTTTTTTTATTTTTTTTTCCAAGAATTCAACTTCAATACAATTTAACATTAATATAACCCAACCAAATAAATAATTAAAGAATGGAAATGAAATCGAGAAAATCATAAACTAAAATTACCTTCAGTAAAAATGACCCTAAAATTGGACCGTTGAAGGCGAAGATTTGGCGGGGGATTTGAATTTTATGTCTGCCTAAATCGAAACTCGGCCGCCGGTACAGATCGACGACTGATCGTCATCTTCGAAAAACGATTGAAGAAATAAAAATTATAAATTGATTTTCTTTCAAAATTTCAAGTATTTATTTGTTATTATGGGATCTTGTGTTAATATTGGCCTTCCCTAAAAAGCAAAGTGTTAATATTGGGCTTCGTATTAAATAGGTCTCCTTTGGGTCACACTAATTTTGGGATGTCAATTTTGTAAGACTTCAAAAGTTTTAGAATTTTTTTCCAGATAGAAAGTCGATGTATGTTAATATTCGAGTATCGTGATTGATCAATTATAAATTTATGAATAATGAATGGGATAAACGGATAATGCTTACTACGGAAGTACGGAATAACTTGTTACACGTATCAACAGTTATATTTTTTTTTGGTGAAACTGAGCAGATATATTAAGCCTTAAAAGGCATTAGAGAAGCAGTTAGATAATTACAGTCCATAAGTAAGTTCAGAATTAGACCATAAGCAGTTAGATATATCAACAGTTATATGATATCAGTATATGTACGGAGTATTTATTTTTTAAAAACCAATATTACAATATATATTTATATGTATTTAACTTATATAATTTTAAATTTCACGTATCATTATTTCAACAAAAATAAAAATTACTAAATGTATGATTTGATGTAGACATCTCTTCATGGAAGAGGTGATATCTTATGATTTTCATTCATGATTCTTACAAAGTTCTTTTGAGGTATCACTTTTATTGGTAGATTTAAAATACAAATCATAGTTATGACTGAATCTCATTTGTTGTAGACACGTAGTATGTTGGTTGTTTACTACGGGTAGAATTTCTTGCAAAACTCAACAAACTTTTTATTTTTTCTAATAGACTCTTCACTCGTGCAACATCCCTTCCCCAGTTCCTCCTAACTTTGCTTAGGATTCTTAGCTAATTAAGCAGTGCAAGTAGTTCAAAGACGTAAGACATAAGATTGATTTTATCTCATTTTGTTTTATAATATAAAGTGTGTATAAGTGTAACAATTAACAACCCTATTGGTCAAAATTCAAAAGGTTGAATCGAACAAAGATGCAATAGTCAAACTTGTTACATAATTGAAGTTGAAAATGGTCAATTTTTATTGTTTCTTAACAAAGATAATGGAAACAATTGGATACTCTTTCCATATTATGGTGCACTCTCTTTAGACTTTGTTTCAGATTCTGATTTGGGTTTTGCTTCGTTAGACTTGTGGTTTTTTTTTTTTTTTTTTTTTTGGTTGATTGAGTGGACTGAGTAGTGCGATAGTAGTTGGACAGTTATATTGCATATTAGCCTCCCATTTGCATGAAAATTCAATCATGTTACAACTCTTGTTAAGTCAATCAAATTGCATAATCCGAGTAATTAAATAATGGATCATTCATATCTGATTAAATGTCATTTTTGAAAAATTGAGTTAAATACTACTGTAAATTTATTTTTCATTATACTTCGTACTAAGAAGTGTATTTTGATCACGTCACAAGTTAACAAGTTGTCTCTTTTTAGAATACGTGACTTACTTTGTACAGTACTTCGTTTTAATTAAAGGTGATGGAAATCATGGAAACAATTGTTGTAAATTAAGGGTATTTTCATAGGCTATAATAATAAGTAAACAATAAGATCGAAAAGATGATCTTGTGACAATGAAAGAGTATGGTGTGTCGTGATGCAAATCACTGACTTGAAAACGAAATTCCGGCGCAACCGAGGTGCACAATTGTATTCGCCGGCACGTTCCCTAAGGTTAACACACCACTTCCACACAAAGGCACTTTTGGGTGGAAGGTTATTGGAGCCAAGTTTATGCCCAATATAGAGTAAGTGTTTAGCTTATGTTTGATGTGTAATTTTCTTGGTATATATAATCAGAAAATGATCCTTCAACTTATAATAATGGATGGAGGAAGATGGAAGATCATAGAAGAATATTTTCCATCAATGAAGGGTGAATAAATCAGAATAAAGATGAAGATTTAATCACCATAAGCATCATCTTAAATGTAGGGGTTATAAGGAATCAAAAGAGAACAAGAAAGGAATCCAAGAAAAAGGTAAAAAGACGCTCAAGAACTCGGTATCCCACTTGCCTGGACCGGGCAAGACTACGCTTGACCGGGCGAGCAAGCCCAGCCAAACGTGGCTTCTCGCGCCCGACCGGGCAAGCTTGCCCGGTCAGCCCGGGCAAATGAGATTTCTCATTTTTCTTGAAAAATAGTTTCTACCTTCTTCCGCCCTCCAAGGCAACCGCCCTAGCAGCCAGGGCAAACAAGAGAATGAAAAAATACTACTTTAAACTTGTTTTTTTTCCTTCCTTTATTCCAACAACAATAATCATAATTCATACGGAGTTATACAATAAATAAGCATGTAGATTCAAATATTAAATTAAGATTAGCATATGATAATATGATATGTCAGACAAGTCAGAACAGCAAAGACTCATTTATGCTTGGATGATTGATCCTTTTATGTGGCAACACCAGGACAAACAGTAGTTTTGCTGTTGCTTTGATTAAATACTCTTTTAAGTTGACATTTGCTCCATTAATTAGTAATTATTTAATTCCCATAATCTTTAGTACAAGGTTTGGTTTCTTGGGATAATACATTTGACACCCTTAGGAGTTAGGAAGAAAATCAAATCTGGACAATAATGACAAATTTTATGTAACAAACTATTCTTCATACCTAATCTATGTCACAAACTCACAAACATAGTGTTTCACTGTTTCATACAACAAGATATTATAACATTGTGTAACAAAACTTTCATTCACCTCTAACTAAATTATACTTGTATGTACAAGATGATACAAATTTAATATATTCCTGTAAAGTGTATAGGCATCAACTATCTTGGCCCTGAGAGCCGGACAGCCGACTGGTAGGCTTCGCTGTTGCAATCTGATGGCCCTGATGAACTCCCAGTCACGGTACCCTCATTGCTAGATAACTTAAAGAAGTTCGAAAATAGCCTTGCACCCGTCAAGGAAGATGTTGGAGGCATAGGAACAGAAGAGATGCCTTCAAGCATTTGGACAACTTTAGTCATAGGGGGTCTCATTGACATGTCTTCTTGTATGCACCATAATGCAACCTTAATCGCGGTCTTAACACTCTCTTCATTAGGGCCGTATTGTAGACCTGAATCAAGGATTTCTATTAGCTTCCCTTCCTCCATCATCTTGAATGCATAGGCCGGAAAATGAGATTTCTCAGATGGAAGTGAAGGATCATAGCTTTTCCTTCCTCCAATGATCTCAAGCAATACCATTCCGTAGCTGTACACATCACTCTTCTCTGAGATTGCGTAGTTTGTTATCCATTCGGGTGCAAGATATCCCCTTGTGCCACGAAGTGTAGTAAAAACATGACTTTGCTCCCTTGTCATCAACTTGGCTAACCCGAAATCTGACACTTTTGCCTCAAAATGTTCATCAAGAAGAACATTCTCTGGCTTTATATCACAATGGACAATCTTCACCTCACAGTCCTCATGGAGATATGCTAGTCCTTTGGCAGTACCCACCGCGATATTGAACCTTGTTGGCCAGTCCAACAAACAATCATTGTCCTTATTTCTCTTAAAAATCCATTTGTCTAAGGAATTGTTTGCCATGAACTCATAGGCTAAAAGCCGGTGGCTCCCTTCAGTACAAAACCCCTTCAGTCTGACCAAATGGTTGTGGTGAATGCTGCCAATGATGCTAACTTCAGCTCGAAACTCTTTTTTCCCCTGACCGACCCCTTCAAGTTTCTTCACAGCAAGAGGAGTTCCATCAGGAAGCTTCCCTCTGTAAACTGAACCAAATCCTCCTTGCCCAAGCTTCACAGAGAAGTTGTTGGTGGCATCCTGCAGAGACTGGTAGCTAAATCTGACCGGCATCCCTGCTAACGACTCAAGAAAATTGTCCTCTTCGGAATGTTCCTGAGGACTTCCAGGCACTTCCTTCTTTTTCGTGTAATGCCTGTATCCTACATAAACCATACTGACTACAATCAGTACAGTCAGGATAACAATGGTGATCACAATAGGCAAGTGCTTGCTACTGCCTCCACCATCCCCTTCTTCAACACTTTCGTCTATAGTAGCTTTCACAAAGACAGAGTATTTGGATGTAGGATCAGATGTAAAACTTCCAATCCCATCAAACAGATAGCAACTGCGCGAGCTGTTATCAAAGAACAAACCAAGGCACGAACAATTACCAGTACAAGAGGCCTTGCAGCCATCCAAATCAGTTTTCATGGATGGCTGAGTAAACCCAAGAGCAAAGTAGCTAAGCCCATCCCCGGGATTAACAAGCTGAACACTGGCACTCGAGTTACCACATGGATCAGAGATGCCGGTTGTACAGGACCGTGAGACTAGTCCTGAAGGACACTGGCACCTGTTACTAGAACAAGCATTATATGCATCACAAGGCTCGGGTGTTTGACATAGATCACTCGGTATTTTCACCTGAGAAGCCGCCTTTGATGGACTATTTCCAATGCTTAGGAAGTCCAAAAACCCATCACTCCCCAACACTGCAATCCAAGTAGAATTCCTAGCATTGGAATTAGTAGAAGAGATCACCAATTGCCATAACAAAGACTTGCTTTCATCATAAAACTTCCATGAATTCGACTCAATCCTCGCCGTCTTAATCCCCCCACCATCCTTATTAATGATCTTCCTAGTATCTTGTTTCATAGACCAATAAGTCTGGGATGTTTCATACCCAGCAGACAGAATCATATCACCAGACTTAATCTCAAGCACATATGACAAGTTACCCTTATTGGGATTGCTAGAAAGCTTCATCCCTTCGACGAAATCCTGATTCGAAAGAAGGGTATCAGTAGGATTCTTAAAACTCTCCCACACTATAGTACTATTATCACTCCCATACAACACCAAATTCCCAGTATCCTGCAATTCAATCACAGAAACCGGTTTTCGCCCTGTATCCGGCTTCCATACCGCCTTTCCTCCACTTTGGAGGGACACACTACCATCACTATCAAACACAAAACTATCAGAATTCCCAACTGGGAAAACTCTATTAGCAGTCCACACAATTGTGGAACTCTCTTGGTGAAAAATGACTAACAAAAACAATGTTACATCATTAGTTGGTTTAAACCCAAATGCAAAAGTTGTGTCATTTGATAACAGAAATAACCCATTATTATCAATAAACCCCATTTGAGATGCTTCAAACCCTGGAAATATTTTGCTACTTCTTTGAATACTACCAATACAAGATTGAGATAATGCAAGTAGAATGAGCAAAAATAATGGGAATTTGAAAAGAAGAAAACCCCAGTTACCCATTTTTACTTTGAACAAAATTATTTGCACAACAATCAAGAATTTGCACTAAGATAATTGCAAGAAATAGTGATCACAATAAAAATTGAAAAATTTTATCAAGAATTATTCTCACAATCATTTTGGACAATTAACTAGAATTAAACTAAACTACCCAAAATTTGTGAATTTGGATCAAAATCTTTAAAGGGTATTCTCAATAAAGGCAAATATGAGAGAAAACAAGCCCACAAAATTGATTTGGATTGTGAGTAGAAGTTAAGAGGAATAATAGAAAAAATACCTCATCTTCTGGCATAGCTAGTAAATGAAAGTAGTTCAGAAACAAGAAAAATTTCTCTCTCCTAACTGGCCTAAGTTTCTGGATCAGAAAGATCAAATAATACAAGTGGGATTTTCTCACATGGGTCACCTTCCTTTTTCATTAATAAGATGAATTACACAATTTTATTTATAGACTATACTCCGTTTCCTCTGTTTCTATTAAAAAGAAAGATCTGAGTTGGGTTTTTTTTAAAAAAAAAATTATGCAACAGAGAAATTCTGTATTGTTATGAAGGTGACATATGCATAATTTGGATAGGAAGAATATAATACAAAGTATAATATATTAATGAATTTTAGGATAATGATGTAGTATAAAGTATTTGATAACTTTAGGAAATGGGTAAGCAAGATTTTCAATGAGGTTTGATGAGGGTAGATGGGAGTTCATCTGGAAGAGTAAATTGTGGGAAGGAAGAAGAAATTAAAGAAAGTGGGTGATTTAATTAATGAGAAAGTTGGACGAAAATGATAGTGATTTCAAGTCAATTTGTTTTGCAACCAATTTTTATGCTTTACACACCCTATTACCCAGGCTTATTGCCTATTTTGGTCCAAAGTATTGAATATTGTCATTGTGGCATTGCCTCATCAGATCATCAAGTAGTAGTTTTCGGTACTTGCCTACTTGGTTATGGTAAAGATTTATATGTGCGATTAAACTCACTCCCGAGTTAAAGAGTTGGTAGCACTTTTGGAGCGACAGACTCTTATTACTTCCTCAACTCTTAAATTGTACGGAATATAAGTCAAGCTTACTAAAAGTTTTAAACAAATCAAGTTAATACATCAAGATTCTTGTTTAACTCAATTAAAACTTTAGACTAAGGTAATACAGAGTAAGATGCATAATGACATTGTAGTCTAAGAACACAATTACTTTGTACCCGTGGAAAAAAAAAACATGACATTATGATAAAAGAACATGTGTTGTGATTTTTATTCGTAGCTATAATAAAAAGTGAAACTATATGTATCATGCGCATTTTTCTTAATGAATAAACATTTATTCATTATTCTTAAGATTAGAGTAAGCATTGTGCACTCTTTTTCTTGTCCATAATCTACTAATTGCTTGTTTAGTAGGACACTTAACTTATCTAATAAATATAGTAGTATTAACAATTGGGTTTCTTTTGAATATTGGAAGAGACAGAAGATTTTGTTTCATTTAAATTTGCTTGTTTGATCAAAATCATAACTACTCTTTTGTTTGTTACTGGTATGGTAGAAGACATTTATTTATTCGTTTGTCTACGTAGCTTTGTAGCTCCAAGCTTCCAACATTACTGCTGTACTAAAGGCATACCAACGTTAGCAACGTACCATGAGTCATAACACAAAATGTAAGTTTGACATCAAACACCTCGAAAATCTAAAATTCAAAATATAGCTGCTAGACCATAAGAAACCATTTGTACGGATACTCCTATTTTATTTATCTATGCTATATTGGAATTACTATTTATATTATTCACCAAATTAGATTTTTATAGGAGTACAAGTATATTAATGTACAGAATAACACCTAATTAATTTCAACATAAGAAGTAGCTACTTTGAGTCTCTTGCTCGGGAATAGATTTCGTTACGTATATGTATATAACTATAACCTAATACGGAGTAAACTTCAATAATTCCCTATAAATATAGTAGTACTAGAGCAATATGATAGATGAAGAGATCGAACAGACTAATCTAGTGAGAGATATTAACTTAAAATCATTGGTACGTAAGTGTTACAGTTTACGAGGTAATCCGTAATCCATAAATGGTAATACGAGGCTTTTACAAAGAGTATTATGAAGGTATTTTATATTTAATTATAATGTGGAATCACTAATCAGCAATCACTAATTTTGGCTGACTTAGATATGAACGCAGCAGATACTACTCACACTAGCAGTGAGACACTTCTAGGAATATTGGTAGAAATCCAGATAAATGATAATGCAACGGTATTATTATGTACATTGTCAATCTCCAAATATCTTTGGTAGTGCATGCATACGCCACGTAGCACTCTGCATGGAGCATTACCAAATTTTAATTGCTTTGACAATGACCACGAACCCCATACACCCCAAAACAAATCCTTTCATTATTCGATTCAACATTTGAACTCATTCACATTATGATCTGACATTTTCTTACATGTTTGAATCAAATTAAATTAGAAAAAATATCAAATCAAATTATAAAGATAATAACTCAAAATATGTCATACAAAAATTACTCCTATGAAAATAACAATTCAAATTAGAATAAATAAAATAAATCTATAAAAATTATGTCAAACCATGCCTTAAATAAAATAAAGTGAGCATTAATTGGAAAAAAAATTATCCAAAAAATTATACATTAACTATTTTATACAATACATATTAATAATAAGTACGTATTCCGCTTTTTAAAAATATTATCTAAATTAATTATTAATATTAACAATCAAAATTAAATCTCAATTGCAAAAATAAGAACTATCTAGAAACAAAACGAACAATGCAATCAAATTGTAGTAAGTTAAGTCTGGACGACGACTAGAATAGAATGTGATCCACCATTCCACCGGTCGTAAAATAGAATTAGAAGGTCCCATAATCACAACTACTATCACGTTTTTATCAACAAATCAAATACCATACGAGTTGAGTGTCACGTTATACTGTCCAACCTAATTGATTGATATTGATGTTCATGTACTTGTTAATAATATGTATGTACACCATTTCAACTATGGCCAGCTCTTGTAGGGCTGCTTCTTGTCGTTTCAACCCCCTTCTTTCACCTTAGCTTAGATCGGCAAATAATCGTCATATATATATATATATATATATATATATAGGGTTACTGCCTAAGCGATCGCTCGTTTGAATGTTCTTTCCTAAACTACTTGCCAAATATATTTTAAGAGAAGATTATTTTCAATATCTTTATGGACCCAAATTGTCATAATAGATTTTAAAATATGTACGGTAAAAAGTACATGTACATAACTAAAAGGCATATTAAAGTTGTTCACGTTGAAAATTAGTCCCATATCATTTGAACTACTCACCAATGATAATACAGTTTAATGGTGATGATATGACATAAGTTATTTTAATGATCTCCCGTCAAAATTAGTGATTAATGACAGCCACATGACATGATAATGATGCAATCCAAGATTTTTTCATCAATTTAGTCATAATTAAGCTATATTATTACATATTTACATGCTTCGTACAATTATTTAAAAAACACACTACATTACATGCTACTTTAGAGATGGAATATCAAGTTTCATGTACAAGTTCTCTTCTTCGATAGTAGACTATGTGCACTTTGATTCTTTAATTTCTATCATAAAAACGATCAATAATTATGTGGTATTATTTACTTTTCGTATTTTGTTAGGAGTACGTAGTATTCTTTATAGTCTATATTCATATCGTCAAGAGAATATTGAGCAGACAATTAAATGATTGGGGAAGAACGAAGGAAGTAATTTTAATATTTTTGGGACCAAATTATATACTCTATTCTTTAATATTCATCCTATTTAAAACTTTGATACTCTGTATACATACTACTACACGTCTACACCCTTTAACAACAAGAGATGCAAGGTACATTACATACTACATTACTAGTCCGTACATAAGATCTAAAAGCTATTGCATATGCAAGTAGTTGCGCCCATAATAACCAGAAACCAACAATGGTGGAAATTGAAACTAGCTCCTAAATACTTAGGCCCTACACGGTTATATATATATATATATATATATATATATATATATATATATATATATATATATATATATATATATATATATATATATATATATGCACCTATATATTTATATATAGATTAGATTATTAATAATAATTTCAATATTATATTATGATATTAATACATGCAATTAAATATGCCCACATGTATGCAAAAATGCCCATACACCCAAGATGTTTAATCTCCAACTCATTACAGCCTTTTCTCACATTTACAATATCAATGATGTTAATTCAAAATTAAAGCTTGTATAAGTAATAATGGCATATAGGTCAAACAAAGGCAGGTTAATCAAGTCCAACCTAAAAAGATAAGGAAATTTTCATCCCTAAAAAGTTCTAGGTGGAAATTTAATCTCACGACCTTTAAATTATGAAACTAAATCCTTACTACTTGGCTAAGTAGATTGATCAATTCAACTAAGGACAATACATGCATGCAAGGTGACGTGGTATGTATGACATGCGGATGATCGCTCTACTCACCACCTAGCATATGAATCTGTATATATTACCTCTGTTTCATATTATTTGCAATGATTTGACATTAAATGCGAGTTGAAAATGTCTAATAATTGCAAATAACATAAAATGGAGGTAGTATATTACAGTCTTAATTGAGAGAAGATTTTTCTAACCCTGATTTCCTTTCTTATTTAATTTATAATAATAAAAAAAATAAAAAAATTGTGTGTATACAGATCTAATAAAAACGCTCTCTCTCTCCCCCCCCCCCCCCAAAAAAACCTCCAACCGTCTTCTCTTCTTCGCTCCGGCCATGAGGCTCGCCGGCGGGTGTGAGGCTCACCGCCCATGCCATTATGTCGGCGAGCCTTCGATCTACCTCCTAGAGGTGTCTTTTTCTTTTTTTGCTTTGGTTTTTTGTCCGGTCGTCCTAGCTTTTGGCGCCGCTTTTCCTTTCCGGCCGCCGCTATCCCTCACCGGCCTTGTTGCCGGCTTGCCACCGTTCTTTTTCCCCGCTTCCCCGCCGTGTCTCTGCTCTACCGCCGTGGGCGTCGTCGTCGCGACGTGTTACAGGAGAACGGGGAGGGTGTTTCCTCTGAGTCCCTCGCGTAGGGCCGGTCTCAGTCTGGTGTTTCCAGACGTCGTTGCCGCGGTTCAAGGTTGTGTGGGGTTTGGGCTTCTTGGGCGGGTTCCTGCGGGTCGAGCTTCCTTGTACGGTGGTTTGTGGGTCGGGTTGGTGAACCTCGGTGCTTGGATGGTGGTTCTAGGATTGGTTGCTGGGTCTTTTGCTAGGGTTTCGTTTGTAGGTCTCGTTTTTAATTTTCTGTCTTTTTCTTATTTTAGTCGTTGTGTGTGTTGTTCTTTAGGGTTTGTTATTTTTGCTTTTTGTGTGGTGCGTTTGTGTGCTATGGGGTGTGCAGATCGGTGTGCCGATCTTCTGGTGCATGATTTGAACCGGGTGTTTTGGCTTTGGGGCTTTGGTTTGATCTTCTGTTGGTTTGTGCTAAAGGGTTACGCTTCCAAGATGGGGTCCGTGTTTGAATTAGAGATTGTATTGTCAATGGCGAAGTGCGTGTATGGTACCAAGTTTGATTTCTGGTCGAGGAGTACGGGATTCTGAGTCAATGAAGGTTCACGTTAGAAACTGCAACATATTGCCAGACCCCCTCGCAAGAGGCTGCATAAGACAGCGTTATATGAGCCAAGGGTATTTAAGAATGTCATTTTGCGCGTGCAATTGTAGTTTCCTTTATTTTGAACTTGTAATTGGTTCTCTTGTCTCTGTATTGTTCGATTACGATCTCTTATGTAAGTGTCATATGGCTTATTATTAATGAATTTTAATCTCCCCCTTCAAAAAAAAAAAATAAAAAAGATCTAATAACGGTATACTAGCTAGTTAGTGTTTAACCAAGAATATGTGGACATCATCTCAGTTCAAATTCAATTGCCTTTTTTTTTTTTAACAATAATTAATATCTAGCTCCTAAATCACACCAACGAAAAAGTTAAACTAATACTCCGTAATAGAGTTAGGTAAATTTTTTGGTCTGTGAAATTTAATTGACTGCAAATAAATTAAAGTAGCACGATGAACAACGATGAAGTGAGCACCATCCACCAATCCACCTTAATTACTTTCTTCCATTGACAACTTCAAAAATAAGAAGTTAAGCCTTGCTTTTTGGAAACTAGTTGACATAATTAATTTAAATTCTAAATTATTAAGGGTTAGGTGAAAGAAATTTCAAATTTGTTTGACAAGGTCTTCCAAGTTGGTCTTATTGCATAATTTTATACTTCGTACTACTAATAATCATCTCTTTTATAACTTTATATTATGATATTGATAAACTGCCACCTTTTATAATATGTGTAGTTGACAAACATTATCCAAGCTAAGTATAGGAAGTTTAAGAGCACTCTCACTCATGGGCATTTTTTTGCTCATGAGGAGATTTTAATGAAAACAATGAAATTTTGGCTTCCCACTCATGAGCATTAGAAAAAATGCCCATGGGGAAATCATCAAATGCCCATAGCAATGGCAAAAATTAATTGCTACAGTAGTGTGGGCCATGGTACCAAATCATTAAAAAAATAAAAGAAAAAAAATAAATAATGTGATGATAGTAATACTTTAGGAGAGAGAAAAAATAGGAGAGAGAATAATGGTGTGGGTTTTTTCTTAGCCCATGAATGTATGAGAAGTTGTAGAAAAAAAATGCCCATAAGAAAAAGTGGAAAAGAGGAAGAAAAAGTGGAAAAGAGGAGTGAGAAAGTTGGTAGAGAGATAATGGCATTTTTTTTATTTGCCCATGAATGAGAGTGGTCTAAGAGACAAATTAAAACTATTTATAATATCATGAATTGGCCTCAGTTGGAATTGTAGCACATATTTTTTGGTGTTCACATTTGCTTTACAGAGTTTAGATTTAGGTACTCACTTCGCGATTACGCTGTGACGTGATTTATGTTATCTTCCTTTTTAATTTAGTCCCTTCACGATTACTCTCTTTGTCCCTTATTTTTTGCTCGTTGATTTCTTTTTTAGTCCGTTACTTTAGTTTTTTTGACCCATTTTATATTCGAACATTTAACACCACACTTTTAGGGTCTGTTCTCATTAAATGAAGTGAACTGAAATGAATATTTTATGAGAGAAGGAAATAAGAAACTATCCTTAATAATAATCGTATGAAAACAAGTCCTTACTCTCACAAGTCACAACCATCCTTAACGTACCCCACCACTTTTCTCTCTCATCATAGTTTTTCCAACCAAATATTAATAAACTAGATGAAGCGCGTGCAATGCACGGTTTGTTTGAATTTCTTTTTTTAATTTATGTGCTAAAATTGGTTATATATTTAGATAAAATTCCTAATATCTAAAGATAATATTTTATATTTAATTAATTTAGATTTAAAAATCTCATTTGTCAATTTTGCTTACGTGGCATTTGAATTATTTAATTATAAAAGATTATAATAATCTCTTATTTAATTGGCTAATACTAAGATTTATAATCCTACATGGCGCACTAAGAAAATTAGATCCTATGTGACTCTCTAAAAACTCGGGAAAAAACTCCCCTTTATATATATATATTAGATTAACATTATAACTATAAAGAAAAAATAAGAGACGGAAGGAGTAAAGACATGTTCCCGAAAGATATAATTATTGATAGATGTGAAATTGTGAACTGAGGAGTACATGTATATATGATTCACCAAACTCGTTAAACATTCTGATTTTGAATTTTTTTTTTTATTATTATTTTTTTTTTTTTTTAGCCATTGCCGGTCACTAAATCTATACGAACTAAACTGTTAAAAGTTCAAAATAATAAACACAATTTTTTTATTTTTGACAAATATATAATTAAATTTTAAGTTATACACCATACATAAAATCAAAATTTTGTACCTGCAAAAAAAATAAATAAGGGTCTGTTCGCATTTACTAAACTGAGCTGAACTGAACTGAACTGATTGGAGCTGAACTGAACTGATTGGAGCTGAGCTGAACTGAACTAAACTGAACTGAGTTGAAATGAATATTTTATGAGAGAGGGAAATTAGGAGCTGAATTGAACTGATTGATTGGAGCTGAACTGAATTGAACTGAACTGAGCTTAACTGAACTGATTGGAGCTGAATTGAACTGAAACTAAGTAAATGTGAACATGTCCTAAATAGACTTTTGTTCCCTCATTTGCAGTTTGCACCCACAAAAAAAAAATGAAGGTGCCAAAGAAAAGATTGTCCATTATTAGAGTATTGATTCTAAGTCTTGAATGCCTTCCACTTCCCTTTAAATAATGAATAATCAAAACACTTAAACAGATTTGGTTTGACTAATTAAATGGTTAAATAATTTAATTAGTGACCTTACAACTTAGTAGTGAGTGTGCATGCATAATAGTTGACGTAACCCACTAAACGTAGCGAACCTAACTATATGATTAGTCCGAAATATAATATAATTGTAATTAATTAATTATTTGGCTGTTCCAAACTTCCAATAGTATGTCACCATGTAATCGAATTAACAATGTCGAATCTTTTCAAATCTCTCCATAATGTTAACAATAAGGCATCAATTCCCTCAATAGGGTGTAGTATTAATAAAATGTTTAATATAAGGTTTTATAATTATTAGTGTACTTAGAAGATCATGCTCAACCGATCACGTAATTAATAAGTAATCAAAACTTTGATGATGCAGTGATGCTAGCTAGTCTAATACGTAGTAGTCTACATGAGAGTTAAATTTTGGAAGGAGAAAGAACGTGCTATAAGTCTATTGAATCAACCTATGATACGAATCATACAATGTAATCAGTATTATTATCCTTAAAATTATTGAATGGTTGAAGTGTTCTTGCAATTGTCCAATAATTTGAAATTAATTGTAATGTTTAACAACTTATGTGAAATCTGTAACTATAGCAAGAGACATGTCTTTCCTTATTGTAGTAATATCAATCAATCATGCAACGACATATGTAAATGTATGCGTGAAAGAAGGGGAGAAGTATTTTTTTTGTGCATCCAGATTGAGCCACAGAGGCATCTGAGTCACTGACATAGCCGAGATTGGATCGTAAGTCTTGAGTATCGCCTTCAAGATTTTGATCGATTAAGTTAGTTCTCATCTAGTAATTACACCTTCCTCTACATCTTCCTAGTATGAAATATGAATCAGATGAGAGTACAGTAGAGAGGGGAAGATCATTGCAGGTAGTTTAAAATTTAGACATCAAATCCTCACAATCTAGTTAATAAAAAAAAAATTAAGAAAATATTAATAAATCAAAGTGAAAATAACAAAAAAAAAAATATATATATATATATATATATATATATATATATATATATATTGTAGAGAGTAATTGCTAATGTTGAAAACACTTGAGGATATTGATGTACCTGAAAGGTGAAAGGCATGTATCAGCTCATTAATATTATGTTGGGCTAGAGCCCACCTCAATCAAGGTTTTAGGATTTGGGCCAAAAACACAAACAGGCTTTATTATTTGAAGCTATTGGATTGGGCTAAATTGATATAGGCATATATCCTCTAATATTAAATCGATTTTTTATTTTGTACCTCAAAATGGAATGATTTTCCTGCTAAATGAATTTAAGTGGTAAAACAGTTAATTGAGCGCCCCGTTTGTTTTTGTTTTTGTTTTTGTTTTTTTGTTTTCTTTGCACACTAAATAGTCATCCTACTCTTACTCGTATTTGATATTTACCTTGTTACCTCACTTCTACGTCACACATGCATTCTTGTTATTTAATTCCTTTCTTAATCTTTATGTCCAATTCAAACGGTGCAATTAAATTAAACGGAAAAAATATATGCAATTTATTGATGAGGATTGAAAATTGTATTTACCTTCACAACCCATGATTATCAACTTATTATATTGGTAAGGGGGGACTTGGTAAGTGAATTTCCATGTTCCATGGGAATGGGAATTGAAACTTCCCTTGAAAATTCTATTTCCCTCAATTGACAATTTTGTGTCAACCAAACAACACATAATTTGTGGGTAAACTTGGGCGTCGGGTAAAGTCTACCTATCAAATTTGGCCATTTGGAAACATTTATTAGATATACACTGATTATAGAATTAATACAATTTCTAAAATTAGTAAAAGAGGGAGAAGATCAAAATTAGATTAAAGCACAAAAAAAAAAGGAAATTTAAAAGTAAGTATAGCTAGGCGTTAGTGATTACGTACCCAATTGTGAGACAACTTTCCGTGAAAGTCACCAATCATCCATTACGTGGCAACGGATAAGGTGGCTGTTACTTGGTGAAGAATCACCAGCATGTTAGATTCTAGATGACATCTGATGTGTCGAAATAAATGCACTTTTTTCATTTTAAGAAGAAGATGATTGGTTTGGTGAAGCGAGTTTATCCGACTTGTTCTTTTTCTTTGTTCTTTTTGCTTACGCGTTTTCCACGTACTTTTCTTGGTTCTCGCCATCCTACCTGTCATTTTACTTCCCCCACGTGCCACATCATTGTTTTATTTTTTTTATGGAAAATAATAATAATACTACGTAATACTCGTAATGAAATAATAATAATGAAATATAATATATGTAACCCTAGCCTCATAGACCTACATTTTTTTTTTTTTTTTGGTTGGTAAGGAGTGTGGTGTCAAATGAGCAAGGGCGTGCCATTGGGGCGTTCCCTACTGAGCGACGCGCTGCACTTCCCAGACCCGGGTGCAGTGATAAGTATGTAAGGGTTGCTAGGTCGTCGCCCAGAAGCGACGCGCCATATTGCCCAATTGTGGTGTCAAATAATCAAGGGCTTGGAGTTGGGATCAGGAGGGAGCGTGGGAGAAAAGAATTTAGTTTGCGGATTGGTTCTTGGAATGTGGGGTCTCTTACGGGAAAATCAGCAGAATTGGTAGAAGTAATGAAAAGACGACGCGTGAACATCATGTGCCTCCAAGAGACAAGATGGACAGGAGAAGGAGCTCGAGGCTTGGTTTTGGGGTATAAGGTATGGTATGTTGAGCAAGAAACGAGCCACAGAACAAGGAATGGTGGAGCTAGGAACGGAGTTGGTGTGGTTCTCGATGAGAGGTTGGCAAAAGAGGTGATCGAGGTCTATCGGAAGAACGATAGGTTGATAAGGCTGAAGTTGCTATGTGGCAAGGAGATTGTGAATGTTATCAGTGCTTATGCTCCCCAAGTGGGTTTAGATGCAGAAGAGAAACGACAATTTTGGGAGGACCTAGACGAGGTGGTGCAGGGTGTCCACCACTCAGAGAAGTTATATATTGGAGGGGATCTAAATGGGCACGTTGGGGCGAGCCGAGATGGCTATGAGAGTGTCCATGGAGGCTTTGGGTATGGGCAGAGGGACGCCGGTGGTGAAGCTATTATGGATTTTGCTCAATCATATGATTTAATTTTGGCTAATACTTGGTTTAAGAAGAGGGATTCACACTTGATAACTTTTCGGAATGGAGCAAATGCAACTCAAATAGACTTCCTGCTCACAAGGAGCATAGATAGACAAAGTTGCATAAACTGTAAGGTTATCCCAGGGGAGAGTGTGGTCACCCAACACCGGCTATTGGTAATGACTATTCGTCTGAAAGAGAAGGCGAAGAAAAAAGTTAGACAAGAAGAACCAAGGATAAGATGGTGGACCCTAAGGGATGCAAAAGCTAAGGTTTTTACAGAAAAGGTAATTGAAGAAGCGGATTGGGATGGAGAGGTGGATCCGGACATGACTTGGTTACGAATGAAGAACTGTTTCCTAAGAGTGGCCAAAGAGGTCTTAGGGGAAGTAAGGGGAAGAACTTCGGTACAGAGAGATACTTCGTGGTGGAATGAAGAGGTGAAAGCAGTAATTAAGCAAAAAAGGGAATGCTATCAAGCCTTAGGAAAATGTAGGAGTGATGAAACCTTTGCAGCGTATAAGGAGGCTAAGAGTAAGGCAAAGGCAGCTGTTCGCCAAGCAAAAGAAAAGGCATATCAGGAGGTTTATGAAAAGCTTGATTCCAAGGAGGGAGAAAGGATCATTTATAAGATGGCAAAGAGAAGACAAGAGGCAAGGAAGGATATTGGCATGGTGAAGTGTGTCAAAGATAAGAACCAAATGGTCCTAGTGCAAGAGGAGGGCATCAAGGACAGGTGGAAGGGGTACTTCGATGAATTATTTAATGGAAGTAATGGAGTTGTGATAGGAGATACCTCTATGAGTGATGAAGAAATCAACATGGAGTATGTGCGAAGGATTAGGAGAGTAGAGGTGGAGATTGCACTGAGGAAGATGAAACCTAAGAAGGCGGTTGGCCCTGATGGGGTACCGATAGAGGTGTGGAGGTGTTTGGGTAAGATTGGTATTGATTGGTTAACAAACCTTTTCAACAAGATATGGACGGCTACAAGGATCCCACAAGATTGGAGGAAGAGCACCTTGGTCCCGGTTTATAAAAACAAAGGAGACGCTCAAGATTGTTCTAACTATCGAGGAATTAAGCTTATGAGCCATACTATGAAGTTGTGGGAAAGGGTGATTGAACAAAGGTTGAGGGCATGCACAAGCATTTCAGATAACCAATTTGGTTTTATGCCTGGGAGATCTACTATGGAGGCAATCCATTTGATAAGACAAATGATGGAGTTTTATAGGGTAAAGAAGAAAGATCTTCATATGGTCTTTATTGATTTAGAGAAGGCATATGACAAGGTGCCAAGAGAGATACTTTGGTGGGCAATGTTGAAGAAAGGTATCCCACGAAGGTATGTAGACCTAGTTAAGGATATGTATCGGGATGTGTCAACAAATGTGAGGACATGCGGAGGGTTGACAAAAGATTTCCCTATTACAATCGGATTGCATCAAGGGTCTGCATTAAGCCCTTTTCTTTTTGCAACGGTTCTAGATGAATTAACTAGACCAATTCAAGATGAGGTTCCATGGTGTATGCTGTTCGCAGATGATATCGTTTTGGTGGATGAGACTAAGGATGGGGTTAATGTCAAGTTGGAGCAATGGAGGCAAAGGTTGGAATCTAGAGGGTTTAAGCTAAGTCGGAGTAAGACTGAATATTTGGTATGTCGTTTTGGCACTCAGAGGGGGACAAGCAATGAAGTGGTGAGTTTGGATGGAAAGGATTTGACCATGAGTGAATGTTTTAAGTACCTAGGGTCGATCATCCAGAAGAATGGTGACATTGATCAAGACGTGACCCACAGGATTAAGTCAGGGTGGCTTAAATGGAGAGCGGCCACGGGAGTGTTATGCGACCGCAGCATTCCCTTAAAGTTGAAGGGAAAATTCTACAGGACTGCCATAAGACCAGTGTTGCTCTATGGTACAGAATGTTGGGCTTCTAAGAAAGAGCATATTAAAAAGATGGAGGTTACGGAAATGCGCATGTTAAGGTGGATGTGTGGAAACACTTTAAGAGATAGAATCAGAAATGAGGTTATTCGCAAGAAAGTAGGTGTGGCGGGCATTGTAGATAAATTAAGGGAAAATCGTCTGCGTTGGTTTGGACATGTAAGACGGAGACCCGAGGGTGCACCGGTGCGAAGAGTGGAAGAGTGGGACCATGGAGGGATTAAACGAGGAAGAGGGAGACCAAAGATGACTTGGTTGGAAGGAGTGAGGAAGGATATGAAGTGCATGGATTTACGTGAGGATGAAGTTTTGGATCGTAAGGGATGGAGGAGAAAGATTTATGTTGATGACTACACGGAATAATCAAATTTGGTTCATGTTAGCCGACCCCACTTTTGGGATTAAGGCTTTGATTGATTGATTGGTTGGTAAGGAAAATGTCTTATCGGGCCGAAATCTCTCACATGTCCCCCAGCTGGGGTTAGCGAACTATGCACTTTGGGAGCGGATGGGTGAAGGGGGGTAAAGGTAAGGAAATCCTCACTCCAAAATGCGGGTTTGAAACTTTGATCCCACAACCTCTAGGTTGGGAGATATAACCTTATCACTAGACTAAGGGCCTGTTCACATTTACTGAACTAAACTGACTGGAGCTGAACTGAACTGATTGGAGCTGAATTGAACTGAACTTAATTGAGCTGAAATGAATATTTTATGAGAGAGGGAAATTAAGAGCTGAACTGAACTGATTGAAGCTGAACTGAACTGAAATTAAGTAAATGTGAACAGGCTTTAAAGCTTTGCTTGGTCCCATAGACCTACATATAATACGTTAAAATAATTAAGGAAGATATACATGAATATACTTGCACAAATAGATACGAAGTATATAATGCAAAGTGTATTGTTAGGACATTAGGGAAAGGATTGCGTGTATTTAGTAAACATTATTTTCAGGATACCTAACCGTATAATATCTTTTAATATACTCCCTCCGTTTTTAAATACTTGCTCCATTTCTCTTGGACACGTATGTCGATGCAAATTTTCGATCAATTATATCTTTAATTATTAATATATATAAATTCTAACAATTGAAAATTAATAATCTATTAATTGAGACGATTTTAACAAGTACCCACACGACTATATTTTTTCTTATGTAGAAATCACAAACGTTAGTCAAAGTAAGATGAATGAATAGTGCAAAAAATAGAAATGGAGCAAGTATTTGAAAACGGAGGGAGTACTTGAGTAGATTAAAATGTCAATTCGTACATCATTGATCCCCCTTTGCCCAAAGTCCCAAACCATCAGCTTGCAAAAATAGAGGACCTTCGCCGTACAATACTTGTACTTTATTACAAGGTATTAATTTTTTTTTTTTTGGGTGGAAATCACAAGGTATACATGATGCAAATACCACATATTTTCTGTATTATGTAAACACCCGTTTGTATATAAAATATTGCCGACAAAAGTGCTCCAATACGCGATTATTTTATGATATAATCGGAAGTTATTATATGCGGCAATTGCTAAATCCAACTCTTATCCTAAGGAAAAAAAAAAGGCAAAAAAATAACAAAAAGAAAAGAAAATGATGGTTGAGAAGACCGAAATTTAAAAATACGAAGAAAAAAAAAAAAAAAAAAAATTGTTCTCACGAGTTGTTTTCCTTAGGCCCGTTACCAAAATACCAAGTAAACAAGTCCCTTTTCCCGCGGACGTTCCTTAGACCCGTTATGCTTTTGTTCCTGGTCGTCTGATGTCGGATAACAGCCTTTTAGCTCATGAAGTTCTCTCTTTTTTGAGCCATTCTCGCGGACGTTCTATGTCGGCTGCTCTTAAGCTAGACATGAACAAGGCCTATGATAGAGTCAACTGGCAGTTTTTGTGGCAGGTTCTTGATCACTACGGTTTTCCACCGTATTGGATTCATATCATTAAACAATGCGTGTCTACTGTCTCCTATCAAATTCTTGTTAATGGTAATCCGACAAGGGTCTTCAGACCTTCGTGTGGTCTTCGTCAGGGGGATCCTCTTTCCTCATATTTGTTTGTTCTATGTATGGAAATCTTCTCAGCTATGATTCGTCAAGCAGAAAGAGAGTCTCTTTTCAAGGGAATTAAGGTTTCTCGGTATGCTCCTTCGATAATTCATCTCTTTTTTGCTGATGATGCCTTGTTGTTTTTTCAACCTTCTCCTCAGACCTGCTCCAACGTTCTCCATGTCGTGCATCAGTTCTGTCATGTGTCTGGTCAGATGGTTAATTTGCAAAAATCTTTTGTTCGTTTTAGTCCCAATGTTCCGGAGGACTATCGGGACTTCTTAGCTTCCTCTCTCCAGCTTCAACCTCTCCCTTCTTTGGGCACTTATTTGGGTCTTCCTGTGGACATGGAAAGAAGTAAATGTAAAGTTTTTCGCCCTCTTGTGGATAAAATTGCCACTCGTCTGTCGAATTTGGCTCCTTTACATCTTTCGGCAGCAGCTAAATTGGTAGTTATTAACTCTGTTCTGGTTGCTTCTCTCAACCATGTCCTTTCTGTGTTCAAGATTCCCTCTTCCATCACAGATAAAATTAATAATTTGCTGGTTAGATTTTGGTGGAAGTCGGGTAACCATTCTAGAGGTTTGGCTCTCGCCCCTTCTTCTCTTTTGTTCACACCCAAAGGAATAGGTTGTTTGGGTATTCGACATCTGGGTCTTTTTAATTCTGCTCTTCTGGCGAGACAAGCGTGGCGTATCATTCGAAATCCACAGCTCCTGGTGTCTCGGGTCCTTCGTGCCAAATATCCCTCTCTGCTGTATCTTCATTCTGAAGGTCGTGTTCTCCGTCCATCCTGGGGTTGTCGTAGTGTTCTTCATGGTCTTCAGACTTTAACACCGGGCCTTAGCTGGAAAATTGGAAATGGTTCACAGGTTCGTATTCTTCAGGATCCTTGGGTACCTGATACTCAGGTTCACTTTAAGGTTTCTCTTGCTGGATCGGTTCAGCCGACTCTGGTGTCCTCTCTTTTGGATCCCACCTCTAATGATTGGGATTCTACTTTAGTTCATATCCTTTTCCCTCCTCCTATAACTTCCAAGATTCTTAGTCTTGAGCGTCCTCCGCAATTGATGGATGATTTCGTTTACTGGAAGTACACTAAGGACGGGATTTTCTCTTCTAAGTCAGCTTATGCCCAGTTAGTTCAATCCTCAGTGAGTTCTTCCTCTGGCAACCCTCCTTCTTATGGAATAAAGTCTGGGCTTACCTATTCTTCCTAAATGGAAGATTTTCTTATGGAGGATCCTTCACGACGCTCTCCCTATTGCGGACCTATTAAGAAGGAAAGGTCTCCCAATAGATCCTTCTTGTTCTTTCTGTCAGTTAGCTCCGGAGTCGATTGACCACCTCTTCCTTCATTGTTCTTTTTCCTCGAGGCTTTGGCTTTGTGGTCCTCTGGGGATTACAGTTCCAGCTCTTGATGTTCCTTTCAGGCGCTGGTTCGTCTCCTTGGTGTCTACTGTTATTTCCTTAAAGTATTGGGAAGGTCTAGACTCGATTATATCATTTACCTGGGCTCTATGGGTTTGTCGCAATGAGGTTCGCTTCAATAACATGACTTGTTCTCCGCATTTAGTGTTTCAAGTTGCTCAGAATTGGGCTCAGCGGAGTTCGGTTGTTAGAGATTTTCCCCCTTTGGTTAACTCTCCTCCCCCTGGGTTTGGTCCCCAAGTTCACTCTCTTTATCTTGTTGGGAATGCCAGTATTTCCCCGACTGTTGGCCTTATTGTGGATGGTGCTTGGGATTCTCGGGATTGTAGAGCTGGTATTGGTTGGTACTTTTGTTCTTTGCAGGATGATGCAAGCTTAGGTGGAGCTGCTCGTGCTTGTTTCACTCTTTCCGCCTTCCAGGCAGAATTGCTTGCTTGTCTATTTGGTATGCGTATGGCTATTCGCCGAGGTTTCGGTCGTCTTCTGATCTATACCGACTGTATGCTCTCTGTTTGTGCTCTTCGACACCAATCTAAGGATATCTCTACTGTTTGGATTCAGCATCAGATTCGCAACATCCTCCCCTCCTTTCAAGTTTGTTTACTGCAGAAGGTCTCTCGGGATATTGTCCGTCCTGCTCATAATCTTGCTACTTCGGCTAGGAAACGCCAGTTAGTTAGTTATCAGTTTTAGTTTTTTTTTTTTCGAGTTGATCTTTGTCAAAAAAAAAAAAAAAAAAAAAAAAAAAAAAGTCCCTTTTCCCTCTAAAACTATTCAACCTAATGACATGAGAATGTAATAAATTATATTAATAGCTTTCTTAGACTAAATCCTACCCCCAAATTCAGAATCCTTTTTCTTCATTCATCTTTTTTAATTCTCCACAAACTTCTTCACTAATCCACCATTTTCATCATCATTTCCGAAATTTCTTCATTAATTTTTCCAATTCCAACATTTTCCCCCCAAAAAAATTACATAAAGACTCAATCTTTCTTTGCATAAATTACACCATTTTCTACCAAAAACAAAACAAAAAACAGAGCATTTTCCTCTGTTTTTCTTCCTCTATTTTTGAACAATTTGGATTGAAAAGATGGCAATTTGGTCAGGAAAAGGATCAACAACAAAGAAATTCCAAGTAAAATTGAAGGGGTTTAAGCTTGAAGGATTACCAATTCTAGAAAAAGAAAGTATAAAAATGGCAATTGAAGTGATTTGGGAAGGAGCTCAAAAGTCTGGATTTTCTTCATTATACAAGAAATCTCATCAAAATCGAAGTGTATTTTCCAATGAAATTGAGCTTCTGAAAGTGGGTGAACCCATTGAATGGAGCAATGAATTTGATCATACTTGCAGTTTTTCAATTAATTCTAAGGACCCCACTTCATTTGCTCCTTGGATTGTTTCATTCCACATACTTTCGGTAAGTTTTTGAGTAACTCTGTTTTTTTAATGAACATAATTAATTATCTGACAGTTTCATGTGTTATGATCATTTTACTCCGTATATAACTATTTTGGTGAGTTTACATTTTTAATTTTCGTAAATTTAGATGTTTACATTTTCAGGGTTACTTAGCTTAATGTTCCAATACAATACACTGGTTGTATACTTATATGCAAGTTTTGTCACGAAATGTTTACGAATACTTTTTTACTCTTTCTCAACTGCCTTAGTTAACCATGTTTATGTGTATGCAAGTATAAAATTGGATTCTTGTTTATATGAGAAAAAGGGGTGGAATCATTTTTGTGGATGTTAGTTTGTTTTTATCCTCCAATTTTAGTTGGAAAGATTTTCCTAGATTTTATTTTTATACGGAGTATTAAAATTACTTTCCTGACCTTAAAAAGCATCATAGCATATACTCCGTACTTAGTATTTTGATAATTAATTACAATTTCGTTGTTGTGTTAGGGCCTGTTCACATTTACTTAATTTCAGTTCAGTTCAGCTCCAATCAGTTCAGTTCAGTTCAGTTCAGTTCCAATCAGTTCAGTTCAGTTCAGCTCTTAATTTCCCTCTCACATAAAATATTCATTTCAGCTCAATTCAGTTCAGTTCCAATCAGTTCAGTTCAGTTCAGCTCTTAATTTCCCTCTCACATAAAATATTCATTTCAGCTCAATTCAGTTCAGTTCAGTTCAGTTCCAATTAGTTCAGTTCAGTTCAGCTCCAATCAGTTCAGTTCAGCTCAATTCAGTAAATATGAACAGGCCCTTAATTTGACGTAATTATGAATGTTGAATGATATAATTATTTTACCTTGCTAATTTTACAGGGGAAGAGTGAAGAAACGTCATCATCATTAACATCATCAAGCGGTAAAATGCAAGTAATAGGGAAGACAAAATTAAATTTAGGAGAATTATTAGCTTCAAATAAGGAGGCGCAAATTCAGCAAAATTTACCCATTTCTTTAGAGTTGGATGAAGTTTCCATGGAAACTTCTCTTCAAGTAAGCAACATTATCATCATTTTTCTTAGTTTGCCTTTTATCATACAAAGTATTAATGATAACTAATGATATGCTTTATCTTGCTCGAAATGGCTTATACATGTAAAAGTTGGAGAATCGAATGCTCATATGTTCGTTTTGCCTAAAATTAGTAATGTGACAATTGAATACCGATAGAGTGAACGTTAACTTAAAGTGGAATCAGAATCTTACAAGTACCATTAAGATTATTGTTGAGAACTTTTCATTTTGTTATAATCATAGAAAAGACTTGATGAAAAAGAATTTCAACCCAAAAATAACTTAAGAAAGACAAGAATGAAGGAAAAAGGTTAGCATAGATTCTGTATAGTATACCATTATTTTAGATTTAGTATAATTTCATGTGATCGTAGTTGTCTGGTCAATGATTTCCATTGCAAGAAGCCAACCTCAATTGACGAATTCTTTGTACTCAATCAACATCTTCTCCCTTAAGTTATTATATAACTTTCTTGTCAAACATTGTTATAAACTTATAATATATCGTGATACCAATGTGTTTGTTTTATTCATATATATATAATTCGGAGTATATCCTTGTGCTATTAATCGAATAAAAATACTTTAATAAGCCAATTTGATTATGTAATCATCTTTATTTTGTTGGTGAGTCAAATACAAAATTAACATTATAGTTTTATAATCCGTGTCTAGAAACCAAGACGATTAAACGACCAAAAATAAACCAAAAAGTTACACGTCTCTTGAGGAAGAGAAAAAGGCAGAACATTAAATTATTGTTGTTCTACCTCAAATTATTTGATTATCTTTAAAGGTTGACTTTACTCATCAAAGTACATTGAAATTTGTCATATACAAGTACTTCGTACATGTCAAACTATGTACTTTCTTTGTAACTATAATGTGAAAATGTCATACATAACCTTATTTTAATTGGTAACGTCTTTGCCTAGACATTTTTTTTTGAACTATGCTAGGTTGCTACACAGTCTGAACTAAAACGATATGCTTTGAGTACTTGATAATTACGAATAGCTTTCCATTGTTTATGAATATGAGTATTTTTAAGAAAAAACGACAACTTTTGATTTAAGGACAAGTATTAATGATTGAAATTATGCATGACGAATTCTCCTCAGCGGAAACTAACCTGGTATATGCAATATTGGACTAATGCAGGTAGTTGTGAGCTTCATAGAGATGAAAAACACCTCTCACTCGCGTACATTATCTCACGACTCCTTCGGAATCGTACAAAACTCGGGTGACACGGCGAGTTTGTTAAGGAGAGTTAATAGTCAAGGGGCTTCATTAACACAAGATAAGGCTAAGAAAAACAAGCCTAGGCTATTTGGGAAACAGTTCAGTTTGAAGAACTCGGGAGAGTCTTCAGCAACTACATTCAACTCTGAGAGTGAGTACGTGGTTGTAGCATCTAGCAGCAAAGGCGATGAGTCAAATAACTCCATGACTGAGTCGAAGAGCTCGCTGAGCTCGGAGACTCAGTTGGACTTGGTGAAGAAAGGAGGGTTTTGGATATGGAAGAGAAGAAAATCCATGAAGAAAGTTGATCAGAAGGCTGACTCTAGTGTGGTATGTATACCTTTTCTTAAATTTACAACGTATTATATAACCTTAATTAATATATGACTACTTACGAACCAAACTAGCTTGGTGAAGTTTTGGGATTCACTGGCCTTATGACCTTACTTACATTACTTGAGAGTACGGGGATTCCCTAATCTACCCCTATACTCTCAAGCGTTGACTTGCGTATTAATTTAGCTTTTGTATTGCATGATGCTTAATTGCATATGCACTATCTATATTAATCATCTACTCTTTTGTGAAAGAAAGGTAGAAGGGACTTTAATAATTGGCTGTTAAAAAATAAAAAAATAATAATGGACAAAAACTTACAGTAAAATACTACCTCCGTTAACAGTTATTTGCAACATTTGCCATAAACGGAAGCTACCAATTATTTGCAACAAATGTTTTTTTTTGCCTCTTTTAGTAAGTTTTGTTGTATAAAATGACCAAACTGTCCTTACTTAACCAACTTACTCCTTTAATTATTTCACTAACCATATACTATTATAAGTTTATAACCCTAACTTAATCATCTAATCTTACAAAAAAAATCAGATCTTTTTTCAAAAAAAAATATCAAATCTCAACATTCATCTTATTCATCAAATTTCTCTCTCCTCCATCATCAAATTCTCACTCCTCCTTCATCTTCCCATCTTCTGTCCAGATCTGGAGGTGGTCTCCCGTGGGTTTCGTTGGTGTGGTGGTTGTGGCATGGGCGGATCTAGGGGGGGTTCAAGGGGGTTCATTGAACCCCAAGATTTTTTGAAAAAAAATTATAAGTTTTGATATTTTTTTTTTTAAAAAAAAAAAGAAAAAAAATAAGGTTAAAACAAATTTTTGTGAAGTAAATAAACAAATATGTAACTCTGGCACATTGGTAAGTGAGTGACTAATTGAGTAGTGAGGCTCCTCTTGATTATGGGTTCGAAACCAACCACCCTCATTATTTTGCTTTGTTTTTTTTTTTTTTTTTTTTTTTTTTCCCCTTTCGATTTCTTCCGTTGTTCTTCATGAGTTAGTCCATAGTTGGTTCAATAATTTTAGGAGGAGTATGTTGGTCATTTTGTTAAGTTAGAGAGTCAAATGAATTTAGAAGTTAATGAGTTTATTTAGTGGGTTTAATCATGGCATTATACTTTCAGTTTTGTAGCTTATTATTTGATGTTTGTTAGCCTACATATATGACTCTTGTATTTAGTGAATTAAGCATGAAGAAATATTATGAGTTCTTTATTTTACTTGCTTCATACTTATCTAATATTATTATTGTTTTTATCCTTTAGTACGTATTAGTTTCAACAGTCTCCTTATTCCTCTACTCCTCTTAATTCTTAATCTTTATTTGTTTGTAAATTAGTGATAATTAGATTATTTATTGATTTGTTTAATTAGTTTTGATATATTGTTGACATACAAATTGAATTTAGAAACTTAGAATTTAAAATTTTTACTTGGTCTTTTAATTGATAATTAGAAAAAAATTTCATTGTCAAATTTGTGTTTATTGGGGACTTGGGATTTTTGTTTTTCGTGTAATATTCATTTTTTGCAAAATAATTATAGATTTATCATTTATAGAAGTAGTAATGTTTTAGCACGCTTTCAAAGTATAAAACTCGAAGAATTCTTTTGTAGGGTTTTTTTTTTATTAATTATTTTGTAACTGTTAAATCCATCCATTTGTAATAAAAAATTTGAACTTATATATTGAATATTTAATTAATATATGAGCATCGTTTGTTTTTTAAGATTCCGAACCCACAGTTCGGAATTCCTGGATACGCCACTGGGTTGTGGGTGGCACGAGCTTCGTGGAAGGTGGTGTCATGGGTGTGGTGGTTTTGTGGGTTTCGTGGAAGGTGGTTTTGTGGGTTTCGATCGGGTAGTGGGTTCTAGGGGCGGCGTGGTGGTTGATTTTCGAGGGTGGGAGGCGGCGTTGATTTTCGAGGGTGGGTGTGGTGTTGGGTTTCGATCGGGTAGTGTTTGTTGGCGCATTTTGGTGGTTTTTGGTGGTGGTTGTCGGTGGGTTCGTAGGTGTTGGTGGTTTTCGGTGGGTTTTGGGTTGTCGGTGGGTTGGGTGGGTTCGGTGGTGGTGGTTTTCGGTGTTGGGTTTGGTGGTTCTGATTATTTGTGGTTTTTTTTTTTTTTTTTATTATTTTTTTTTTAAGGAAAGAGTGGTTTATTTTTAATTGGATTAGTGCTTAAGTACATACCCTTATATTTCAATAATCTTGTTTTAAAACTTTTGCCTAGGAGTCCGCGCATGTCCCTTTCGTTGCAAATAACTGTTAACGGAGGAGGTAGTATAAGGTTTGTAGCAACAATATATAGTTGCATGTCATTAATCATTATATCTACAAGAAAAGCCTTTTACTAATTATTACTCCATTTTAAGGAAAATGTCTTTCTCCTAAAAATAAACCTAATGAGGACTTAAGGAGTCAAAATTCAGACTTTCAAAGACATTTTAGGGCCATTAAAATCAAAGTGCATACAACAAGAGTGAAAATGCTACTGTAATAGAGAGAGGGCCCCATCAATGCTAAAAAGAAAATAAAAACGCACAAACAACAATGTAGATGGGTCCCAAGAATTTTGTTTTTGTAAAAGGGCATAGCATATAAGATGTCAAAGAACACAAAGGTTGGCAATACAATCCAGTTTTTAGGGAGAATCATGCTTCCTCTTTTTTAAGATTATGGGGTCTTTTATGGATCCCACATTTCCTTTTTCATTGTTAATTATTTTGATGTTTATTTTTCTTTGAGTGGAGGGTAGGGTTCATAATTCCATGGATATGCAATAATTTATACAACATCATGTTTTTGAACATTTGGAATCATAGTCTTTATATAGACATCCTTCTATATTAGTGTATGTTATACCACTAGCACCATCTTTGATGTGAAACCATCCAACTCCATTAGCCTTAGCGAATCGTCGATATAAAAAGACTTAGAATTTATTTTTCCATTAGCCTTAGCGAATCGTCGATATAAAAAGACTTAGAATTTATTTTCCCTTTTTATCTTAAAATTTCATTATCAAAACATATTAATCCTGTATGAATTATGTATATACGAAGTTCATTATTAAAATTTATTTGGCTGTTTATTTAAACTTATTGATTTCTAAGTGATACATTTAAAAAAATCTTTGCTATTGCGAGTATGTTGAATTGTTGATGCGGATTCTTGATGCAATAACATATTTGTGACTTTTTGAGTCAATAATGCTACACTAAAATTATTTTGCAGTTATATGAGCAATCTATAAACTTATCTATGCACAATCATTTTACAGGATGCTGATGTTGAGAAGTCTTGTAATCCTAGCAGTTGGGAAGAAAGGAAATTGGTGAGCAGAGATGGGAAAACAAAGCTCAAAGCCATTGTGTTTTTCGCCTCATTTGACCAACGTAGTGAGAAGGCAGCAGGGGAGAGTGCCTGCGCTGCAATTGTGGCAATCATCGCCCACTGGCTCCAACTCAACAGAGTCATGTCGTTGACAGGACCGGTGTTTGATCGCCTCATCACTGAGGGCTCCTCCGAATGGAGAAAGCTTTGCAATGATGAGTCAAATAACCCTGACCGCCATTTTGATCTTGAAACCATCATAAGTGCTGAACTTCGACCCCTTGCTGTCCTTTGGAACAATTCTCGCTTTGGGTTCTTCTATTCGGATGAATTTGACCATCTAAAAGACGCTGCTTCCTTCGATGAAATTTGGAAAGAAATCAATACAGACGTACATGAGTTAGAGCCAAGAGTTTATATTGTAAGGTGGAATGAGCATTTCTTTATACTAAAGGTTGAGGCTAACGCGAACTACATCATTGACTCCCTAGGAGAGCGACTTTATGAAGGGTGCAACCAAGCATATGTCCTAAAATTTGATGATTCAACATTGATGCTCGAGAAGAACGAGGAGGAGAAAGGCGAAGATAAGGTGATTTGTAGAGGAAAGGAGTGTTGTAGGGAGTACATGAAGAGGTTTTTGGCCGCAATTCCGCTGAGAGAGCTGAAAGAAGAAGAGGCAAAGGGTAAAACAGTTGATGTGTTTGCATTGTATAAGAGGTTGCAGATTGATTTTCATTTGAGTTCTAACAATTCTTCTGCTGCTTCTACTGCTAATACTTCTATTACAGCCTCTCCTGATACTGAGCCTCACTTACTTGGTGATAATGAATATGTACAGATTTAGACTATAGTTTTAATTGTGTATAGTTGTTTTTATTACTATGTTTTTGGTTAGAAACTTAGCTTAGGGCAAGAAAACTTCTTGGGTGTGCTGGTGAGAAGTTCAATTGTGACCATTTTTCAATTAATTGAAAAGTTTTGTCCATAATATCGAGAATAAAAAAATAAAATTACTCCCTTCAACCCTAAACATAGATTTCTCTTACGATATATATATACTGTAATTCAAGATACAAATTATAAATATTAAGAAACTTTAAATAACTAACATGTTAGGTACTTAACACACTTGTTATAAATCCTCACTCTTCAACAGCCACCGATTAGGGAAAAGAAAGGGAGCAAAAGTCAATAGATTAAGCTAATGAAACTTTTACTGATGTTGTTTCACTTTATAATAGCAGATTAACCTTCAACCCACATTATACCTTGCCTTGCCTCAAGTTAATAAATTCATCCTCAACAAAATGATGTGTGTGTGACTGATCAAAGGCACTTTGAGGGACCAATAATGTTATGTTTATGTTATGTTGGTGGTTGTGGTGGGTCATTATATTGTCCACTTTTGAGATGTTATCCACCATTTTTACTTGTTAACTAGACAAATTTCCCTGACCATATATTTGCTTCATTTTTTTATTATTTAATAATTTTTTAACATATACTTTAGATTTTTATAGAATTTTAAACCCTTTTAATAACATTGGCTAGTCTATTCCAAATATCAAAAGTTGAACTTTGGGCCACCTTCAAATTTACCTTGGAAAAAAAAAACTAATTCAATTTTTTTTTTTTTTTTTTTTTTTTTTTTTTTTAAGAGACTAGAAAAAGGCATCTCTTTGCACCCCAAGCACACAAGTCAAAACACCCCATTCTTCTACACAAGAACACAACCTAAAAAAAAAAGTCAACCTAGTCTATTATTTGTCTTTGCTTACTCTGTGCTACAAATAATATCCACCACCTGGCACTCTTATTCATCACACGTCTTTAAAAATCAGAATGTATAATCAAACATATCAATGAATTATATGGTCTAATGTTCACCAAGTGATTGAATCAACTCGAACGAGATTTTTCCAATTTAGCCAGAGGCCTCTGTTTCAAACCATGGAGTGTCTTCTAGTTCAAATCTAGATTAGTCAAATCTAATGGAATCTGATCACATTTGTACGTCTATAACAATAGTCTAAAACATTCAACTTTCAGCTGAGTTTTTAGATACAAAATACGAAAATGTATATCAATCAATCAATCAATCAATCAAAGCCTTAATCCCAAAAGTGGGGTCGGCTAACATGAACCAAATTTGATTATTCCGTGTAGTCATCAACATAAATCTTTCTCCTCCATCCCTTACGATCCAAAACTTCATCCTCACGTAAATCCATGCACTTCATATCCTTCCTCACTCCTTCCAACCAAGTCATCTTTGGTCTCCCTCTTCCTCGTTTAATCCCTCCATGGTCCCACTCTTCCACTCTTCGCACCGGTGCACCCTCGGGTCTCCGTCTTACATGTCCAAACCAACGCAGACGATTTTCCCTTAATTTATCTACAATGCCCGCCACACCTACTTTCTTGCGAATAACCTCATTTCTGATTCTATCTCTTAAAGTGTTTCCACACATCCACCTTAACATGCGCATTTCCGTAACCTCCATCTTTTTAATATGCTCTTTCTTAGAAGCCCAACATTCTGTACCATAGAGCAACACTGGTCTTATGGCAGTCCTGTAGAATTTTCCCTTCAACTTTAAGGGAATGCTGCGGTCGCATAACACTCCCGTGGCCGCTCTCCATTTAAGCCACCCTGACTTAATCCTGTGGGTCACGTCTTGATCAATGTCACCATTCTTCTGGATGATCGACCCTAGGTACTTAAAACATTCACTCATGGTCAAATCCTTTCCATCCAAACTCACCACTTCATTGCTTGTCCCCCTCTGAGTGCCAAAACGACATACCAAATATTCAGTCTTACTCCGACTTAGCTTAAACCCTCTAGATTCCAACCTTTGCCTCCATTGCTCCAACTTGACATTAACCCCATCCTTAGTCTCATCCACCAAAACGATATCATCTGCGAACAGCATACACCATGGAACCTCATCTTGAATTGGTCTAGTTAATTCATCTAGAACCGTTGCAAAAAGAAAAGGGCTTAATGCAGACCCTTGATGCAATCCGATTGTAATAGGGAAATCTTTTGTCAACCCTCCGCATGTCCTCACATTTGTTGACACATCCCGATACATATCCTTAACTAGGTCTACATACCTTCGTGGGATACCTTTCTTCAACATTGCCCACCAAAGTATCTCTCTTGGCACCTTGTCATATGCCTTCTCTAAATCAATAAAGACCATATGAAGATCTTTCTTCTTTACCCTATAAAACTCCATCATTTGTCTTATCAAATGGATTGCCTCCATAGTAGATCTCCCAGGCATAAAACCAAATTGGTTATCTGAAATGCTTGTGCATGCCCTCAACCTTTGTTCAATCACCCTTTCCCACAACTTCATAGTATGGCTCATAAGCTTAATTCCTCGATAGTTAGAACAATCTTGAGCGTCTCCTTTGTTTTTATAAACCGGGACCAAGGTGCTCTTCCTCCAATCTTGTGGGATCCTTGTAGCCGTCCATATCTTGTTGAAAAGGTTTGTTAACCAATCAATACCAATCTTACCCAAACACCTCCACACCTCTATCGGTACCCCATCAGGGCCAACCGCCTTCTTAGGTTTCATCTTCCTCAAATGTATAGTCTTCCTCAAATTGCAGAATAACATTATGGACCAAAAAAATAGACAGCAGTTAAGTTCGAGGTAATAATCAATGTTTGAGAATTGACAGCCGATTAAAATGATTCAAACTCATCAAAAGACTAAAAGAGTGATGCAGCTGAAATCAACACATTTGTTACAACAATTATGTACAAAATTCATGGTTTTTCAGGACTCATCCTAGCAAATGACACAGCTGAAACAACCTAAATGGGAAAGCATTCCGCAATATGAAACTACTACATTTTTACATATACAACAACGAAAATTTCCGCCGACTAACCTGAAGTTCTCTACGCATCTACTAAAGGCGGGATAACTACTAACTAACCTGTAGTACTTGTTCCTTCATTAGAGTAATTTGGCAAGAACTTTGGCTCCCATGGATGACGCGGATCCTTCATTGATCGACTGCCTTACACTTCCTTACCATCAAATTTACATCCAAACTCTCATCTCTAGAAACAGCATTGTTCTTATGATACAAGGAAAATCTCTCTATAGGCTCATGCTTAGAACCCACAACACTTACTTTCTCTTGAAAACCATTAATTTGAGCCTTTTTCTCCTCTGGCATTGAAGAAAATCCCAAGCGAAGAGATAAATCACACTCATTAGTAGGTGGATTGATAGATATATTTGGTTGGTGTCTCCTATTAATTGTACTATCCTCACTACACAAGGAAAAGTTTCGAGACATGTCAAATTCAGGGCGGTCATTGCTGACAGATCGTAAAGTAGAATGATCACCAAGCTTTAGTTGTGGTTCTATAGGTCGAGAGCAGGAACCATAATACAATGGATAAACAGCATATGATTGTGACGAAAATGAAACTTGACCAGGCAAGCAGTTTTGGGTAGAAAGGAAGGGTTCATTGTTCAAGCAACTTTTAACAGGAAGGACTAGATTTTGTGGCTCTTTTCCTCGAAAATTCGTGTAGTGAGGCACAAAGGATGAACTCGGCTTAGGATATGCTTCAATTATATTGGATAAATCCGGATTTCCGGTTAAGTAACCTCTGGGGTGATTGTTTCTTTGGCTCCTTGAAGCCCTTCTAGGAAAACAACCTAAATGAAGAGCAGCTGCAGAAAGATGAATCATATACTTAATTGCATAATTCGAGCAAAAATGCACATACACCTCTCTGCCTTTATAATCATCAAGCCAACGAAAGAAGCAAAATTTCTAAAATTTCACAGATTAAAAAAACACCAAGTTTACAATAAACACTTTCATAAAAAGATGAACCCTAATCATCCCAATAAAACTAATGCGAGCTAGCTTAGTTGGTAAAGTCTCGAGAGTTGGTACCAAAACCTAGAATCAAATCCCGTCTATATCACTACTCCATGTTTCTCAAGAAATAGATATGAAGTAAATCATTAACTCAAATTGCATACCAAAATCATCAAAATAATCAACACCCAGTTCGTAAATTATGCAATTATGCTCAAAGAACTCAACTTTCTTTTGTTCATATTCACCAAATTTAAAATATAAGAGAGAGAAAATACCTTCAATACAAGGCTGCAAAAACTCCCCAGTATCTTCAGAGCACTCCTCACGGCGGATTATGGTGTTAATCGCATCATTTGCTCGATCCCACAGTGTTTTTGGATCCATATATTCAGCCTTAAAATAACCCACATTGTAAATTTTAACCAAAAATTGATGTTTGAATTCAACAAGAATAAATAATTAAATAACCCTAATTGGGTGAAACATACAAAAGTAGTTACATTAATAACACCGATCGACTCGTGATTTTGACATAAATTTTAACGTCATAGCTATAGTTTGCCTTAAAGAATACATATATGAGATTATAAACCTAAAAAAATTACTAATTTGAATAATTAAAGAAAGGTTAAGGAAATGTGAACCTCAGAATTAGCTTTAGAGTAGATAATTTCCTCAGCTTTAAGAACAACAATGGGGAGTTTCTCTTGCCATTCTTTCTTCTTCTTTGTTGACGGACTATGAATCTCATTTGCAATCCTGAAAACCCCAAAAAATTAAAAACAGGGGAATATCAGAAACAGGGGAATTAAAAACAGGGGACTAAAAACAGGGGATTTTGTAAGTTTTTAGAGAGAGAAAGTAAGGGGTTAGAGAGAGAAAAAAGACCTGAAAATCTCTTGAATAAGGGAACCTCTAATGGGTTGGTGTCTTTCGCTATGCCAAGCTCTTCTAACACACTCATAAGGCCTTGGACCTGGCCTTGGCATTTTTGAAACAGGGGAGGAGAGAGAAAGTAGAGAGAGAAAGAGAAGGAAGGAGAAATGGTGAAGTTAGGGAAGAAGGAGAGTAAGTTTGGTTAGTGAGTGAGTACTCTATTTTTTTCGGTGAATGTTTTTGTGGGCTAAAATTTCTACTCTTTGTTGTTGGCTTGTTGCTACTCCTTTGCTAATGTGGGGGCAGTTTGCAGGTTTCACAATGTGCTCACAAATAACAATGCCTTTGAGTTATTATAAATGTGTGACAATTAAATTCAAATTCCAACTTTGTTAGGAATTTATCAATCCTAGAAAAATGATTTTAGCACACCATAAGTTGATTTTGGCACACGCTATGTGAGAGCACAATTCTTTAAGCTCTTCTTATATAGAGATGTGCTAATATCAATTAAGGATGTGTCAAAATCATTTTTCCTAAATTACGTACTTATCAAGTAATTATGTATGTTACTCAATTACGAGTATGAGTGTAAGGTGTGAGTACACATCTAAATGTTTGATACGTCAAGGCGGATTATTTCAATCATGGGGACATCGTCTAGAGTAAAGTTAGGCCTGTTCTCATACGATTATTTTCAGTTCAGTCCAGCTCCTAATTTCCTTCACTCATAAAATATTCATTTTAGTTCAGTTTAGCTCTAATAAGTTCAGTCCAGCCTATTAGTCAATGAGAACGGGCCCTTAATATATAATAGATTTTTATTGTGCTTTAAGAATTGAGTATTTGAAAGATAATTTTAAGAGTAATTTTTGCGGTGGATATTAATTGTAAAGGAGGCTACTACTTTATCTCAGGATAACTTTTAATCATTTTATAATAGCTTTATGCCATTGTACAGTAATTATTACCATCAGTCATTTTCCGAAATTCAACATAAATGTTTTAAACCTTAACTTGAACTTGTGAATTGTGGTCATGTTTTTACTCATGATGCTCCTTACAATCAATACTTCGCAAGGTCTCTTTTTACATGGTTTGCTTTAATTTAGCAAAAGTAAAGAAGATTTGAAACCCTATACTATTGCAAAGGTATGAACGTGTGATACAAGGAATAAGGAAACCTAATGTGTCAATAATTTACATGACAAAAAAAGGTAGAAGTTAAAGACAATCACCATATTAAAGTAAATCTTATGAAGTGGCCATGCACATTAGACTGTCCATGAACTTGGAGTTCTCTTCATCAATCATCACCCCAAACAGATGATCTCTTCGTCAAGGCTAATGTAAAAAGGACCGAGTAAATAAACTATATATAAATATTTGGATTGGAAAAAATAGCTACTCTTAAACAATTTTGGATCAATTTGGTCAAGCTTTGATTCAAACTCGTTTGTTAATGAGTCAGTTTTTTAGTTCTGAACTCAGGGTCTGTTCTCTTACGTTGAAATTCAGTTCAGTTCAGTTCAGCTGAGTTCAGTTCAGTTCAGCTTAATTCAGTTCAGTTCAGCTCCTAATTTCCTTTTCTTATAAAATATTCATTTCAGTTCAGTTCAGTTCAGTTCAGCTGAGTTCAGTTCAGTTCAGTTCAGCTGAGTTCAGTCAATGAGAACAGGCCCTCATTATTCTAAGAAATAGATGCATATTTTGTGAGATTATCACCTATCATTCACCCTATGTATATAAATAACAATTGAATTATAAACTAAAAGGGAATTTTCAACACGATGCACCTAAGTCAAATATTATAAAAATGACCAATAATAACATTATTAATTTTAATGTGCTTATCGTTTGAGCATGTTTAATAACTAGATATTATTTGCATTCTTGTGGCTAAGAGAAATTTAAGTCCTTTGATCATCAATAAACATTGACTCAAAGATCATGATTTTTTTATTTTGTTTTTATGAAAAACAAACATCATGATTTTTAAGTTAAACATGTTTACAGTTTTGGTACATCTTCTGTCATCTACCCTAACTATGATTTAGGGTCTGTTCTCATTGACTGAACTCAGCTGAAATGAACTAAACTAAACTAAACTGAACTGAACTCAGCTGAAGTGAACTGAACTGAAATGAATATTTTATAAGAGAAGGAAATTAGGAGCTGAACTGAACTGAACTGAATTGAGCTGAGCTGAACTGAACTGAACTGAACTGAACTCAGCTGAACTGAACTGAACTGAATTGAATTTCAACGCAAGAGAACAGGCCCTTACTTGGTCATTCTAGGATAATAAATGATTTCTTAATTTTTTGTTTACAAATCTACATTGCATCAATTATTTGTACGACTCCACATACAAACAAGTACCCCAAATTGTGTACTAAATAAATTTAAGCAACAGAATGTCAAAAGTGACGCGAATTTAGTAAATACATATTAGACAAACGTAAAAATTTCTCAAATCTCATGACACTAAAGTGAAAAATCTATAACAAAAAAAATGCTATGAAAGGGTTTAGAAACGAAGAAATCATGAGCGTTGTCACTCCAATTTTCCAACTAAATACACTTGTACACTTGTAGCAAGGAATTATTTTCTACTACATGTGTGAAAAATTACAACTTAAAAGAAATACTACTTTGAGAGGGGTTAGCCCGATTTTATTCCCTTTGTCTATTTAATTAAGTGCATCACTTTCTTAAATTACCCGTTTTTAAGCGAATCACTTCCTTCTGAGACGAAGTTAGTAACAATACATTAGAAAAGTGTGAGATTATGTCAAACTTCGTAAAACCTAAGTAAATATGTTTCTCAAAATAACACATGCTATGAAAGAGATAAGAAACGAAAAAAATTAAAATTGTACTTCCTCTGTTTTTTTTACTTGCAACACTTCTCTTTTCACGCTTGCCGATGCATTATTACAATCGTTTATATCTTTAATTAGCAATATGTAAAAATTATAAACGTTAGATATTAAAATAGTATAAAACGAGACGAATCTAACAAGATCACACATGACTATATTTTTTCTTAGCTATAAATCGTCAAATCTAGTCAAAGTGGAGTTCATAAATAGTGTAAAAGTCAAACTGTTGCAAGTATAAGAAAACGGAGGAAGTATCATTCTAACTACATACATTTGTATCAAACTAAAGAATCGTTTTCTACCACATGTGTATAAGATATTAGGACTTATAAGGGACTGTCATTCTGAGAGACGTTAGTCCGATTCAGACTGATGTGTATAGTACCAATCTAAATATATATAGTGAAAGGGAAAAAGTAATAGTGACATGATAAAAAGAAAAGGAGAGGGATGTATCAAGCCAAGAATTTATAATATTGAGAGGTCCAAAAAATTTCAAACTTTAATTTTATGTACATTCACTTGTCAATAATTCAAAGTAAGAAGAAGAATAAGGAGTAATTGACTGGGAGGGTAGGGTGTGTCCCCCACAAAGCCACATGCCTGCTTCCCCCAAACCCAAGGGCAGTTTAGACCCACCCGAGACCCGACTTTCTCAAATAAAACCCATATTTTGGAATGGTGGACCGCCCATTTCTTTGCTCTTGTCATTGTCGGTTTACTGGCACTCGGGCCTTCTTTGTAGGAGCTAACCCCAGCCTAAGGTTCTTATCATTTACTACTCACAAATAATCTCTTCCTTTTTATTAGGTGTCTCGGGTTGACTTTTTGCTTTATTTACATAATCCAGTTTGACTAATACTAGTGATTTAAATAAGAAAAAAATGTAATGATGTTGTTATTGAATTGTTTCTATGTATCATTTTCGAAATTATAATTTATACTTTAAAATTTAAGATACAATTAATCATACTTTTACATTAGCTTATGTATTGGATCAAATTAGGGCACTTTTTGCTATTTCTTTGATGATTATTTTTTCATATACGGAGTAGTTATGTATTATCACTTTATATCAAATTATTAGTCAACTAGCTCAGTAGTAGTTGAGTCCTAGGCTCAATTTAATGAATGTCAAAAGTTGTTTTTTTTTTTTTAGTAGGATGACCTAGATTTAAAAGAAAGGACATTATTTAATAATGAAACCAATTTATTATCTGAATCAATTTGGTCCAACTCTTTAAGATTCATAGTATTATACTTCTGGTTATGTTGTACGAGTGGTAAGTTGGTAACATGTGTATGTTTTTAACCTTCAAGTCCTCATGGGAGATAAGAAGTCGAGTGAATGTGTATTAATTTGATATGTTTTGAATTGCATCTTCCAATCCTTTTTGTTCTTTTCTTTAATTATTTAATTTGAATACTTTATGAGGTCAAGCGAGTCAAAATAAGAAGAACAAAAATATTGAATGGAATAAAAGTTTTTGGTCATCCTTAATGTACTCTTTGTGGTGAAATTCATGGGAATTGATATGATTGCTTTAAAATTGATCGCTGGTTTCTACCACTAATGAAGAAAGTGAAACTTTGTGCCAAATAATTGTATATTAGCCTATTTGGTGTGACTTCAATTAGGGGTGTAAATGAACCAAGCCGAACAATAAACTACTCGGGTTCAAGCTCGATTGAAGCTCGGTCATGTCCGTTTATTTGATAAATGAGCCGAGCTTGAACAAATTTTGAAGCTCGTTTAATAAATGAGCTTGAACACGAACATAGATATGCTCGTTCAGATAAGTTCATGAACAGCTCGTTTATCTATGTTTGTGAATTACTCGTTTATTTATATTCATGAATTATTGATTTATTCACAATTGTTAATTTAATTCTTAAGTTTTTTAATAATTAAGATTTAATTCTTAGGTTTACAATTAGGATTTAATTATTATGCTATTTTTTGAGATTTTCAAATGTCAAAGTACAAAGCTCGTTTATTACAAAAATCATGCATGAAACGCTCATTTATAAACTCGTTTAATAAATGAGCTATTCACGAACCGTTCGCGAACATATAGTGTATTAAATAAGCCGAGCTTGAACAGATTTTTGAGCTCGCTTGAAAGCTCGGGATCGTGCTCGGACTCTCCTAAGTTAATTGAACTTGAACATGAACAAGGTAGTACTCGGCTCGGCTCATTTACACCCGTAACTTCAATAAAACCAAGTTAGTACTTTGATAAAAACGACCCCACTGAAAATAATAGTGGCGAAAGATTTGAATTTTTGCAAGATTTGATTGAGAGAGGTCCATCTTCTTTAAAAGAAAAAAGGCATTTTTTTTATACGTGAATATATACTTTCTCTGTTATCTAAAAGAGTTAGAAATGACACATAAACCAGGATGAAGAAGAGAAAAACTGCTAGTTTACACATTTACCCGTGTGATTAGTTTGAATGTTTGATAGAGAGAATGTAAATGAGTAGGTGTATGTGTGTTGGTCCTAACATCTATTGAAACAAAGTTGAAGATATGGTAACATAATTTTCACACAATAAGAATTTTTAAAAAAGGGAAATGTTGCATTTATAAAGAAACTAAGGAAGTGATAAACAAAAACCCACAAGAGAAAACATTCATACATTGAATTATGAGATGTAATTTAGTTAAACTCCACTGAAAATAGAAAAAGAAAATGAAAAAAACTTGAATTTTGAAGCTTTTTAATATTTGATTCATAGACAACATATGTTTAAGAACGTTAACTGAGGATTAAATTGGATTAAAATAAGAAATTTAGTTTTAAATTTGCATATTTGTAGTCATAAACGAATCTTAAAGACTTCGTTGTTAGCTTAGAGTTATTCATTGGGGTTTTTTTTTTCAAGTCTCGGACTCAAATCATATATTATATTGCACTACTCAATTATGTCTTCACCTGACATTTTATTTTAATTTGTCATCCACAAACTTATTTAGAATCTATTTCTTTTTTGTGTAAAAATAGTGTTGTCGACCGTGTATTTGATGAAATTCTGTTTCATCAAGATTTCACTTTTGCAACAAAGATTATCCTATAGTCATCAAGGACCACTACACAAATCATACAACATAAAAAACACTCATTCATATCATATTCAAATAGTCCAAATTTGAAAATCAATCCATCACCCCTTGCCATACATACAATTATGCTCATATATATGACATAAGTTTAGGAAGGGGCCTCCCTAGCAAAGGTCACAATACATGATGTCATAAAAAGACCAAAAAACATGGACTGAAATACTGAAGCAATATCTTCAATATTCATAAGTAGTCCCCCCACGCTTTGTAAAGTACATAGACACAAAAGGGTGTGACAATCTCTACTCCTTGGGTAAATTATTTGTCACCTTAGTAAAGTTTGCTCTACTTTTAACAGTTTTATTTGTACTTTGCATAGGATGATTATGTATTGGTCCATTACCACTTTGACACGATCAAGTTTGTAAAACAGAAAAGGACTAGCAACTTGGCACTTGTACTAGTAGGTTTTGTCTATTCAGCCTATTTTTTTTTAAGAATTTTTTAGATCGGGATAGATTATGGGAAAATTGGTGAAAAATAATCCAAACTTTAAGTGATACCGAATGGTAATTTTTATGAACTTTTGGATTCATATTGCTTTTTTGTTGTATATTTTAAAGTTATTACTCCATATCACTATTCTTGTATGAAAAATTACCGAAAGTTGAATCATAACTTCAATTATGACCAATACTTGATTGAAACAATTATAATATATGATCATTATACATTTATATGTTAATTTTTTAGGCAAGTGAAGAAAAGTAATCTTATTAAACTAATATCCTTTGCAATTAGCAAGAAAGATTAGAGAATTCCCACCTTAAAAAGCCAATTATGAAAATGAAACTTGATTCGAAAAACTTGTAAAGAGGTATATTTTTGGCGCACACTATATGTTTGATTGGATTGCAATGGAAACATTGGGTTAGAAATTTATTGCCACGTATAGTACTAGTTCTGAACTTAACCGGCCCATTTTACATAAAGCATAGCATGAAAAGTCCACAATACTTGTGTGGGCTAGCCCAAAACTCTCAACGATTAAAACTCCAAAATTTTTAATTTTTTTACACCTTCAATGCAATCAATGTAAAATGTCAACCCATAAATTTATAGTGGAATGTGAACCTTGAAGATTACTCATTCCTAATTCCAATTTCCTAGACAATACCAAACAAAGCCACACTCATTGTTTTAACTTTTACATTTTATTAGTAGTTCTGAGTACTAGATTATGAGTCATATAAATCAAGTCAAGTGTCCTTGTTTTTCTCTCCATAATGTCATACTAAATGTAAAAATTAACATGCCAAAAAAGTGTTACTTTGGTAATTCACCAATTTGTACTTGTAATTTCTATTATTTCAAGTTTGTCGACCTTTATCTATGTAATATATATCATACACGTTTTTAGTTTCATGTGAAGTATAATTATTCATATTTATTAATTTGTTCTATTTTAATTGACACATTTCTTTTACCACATATGTTAACGCATAAGTTTGACGACTAATATTTGATATTTAATTATTAAATCAAAATTACAGGCAAAAGCATAAAAAATATAGAGACTTGATATATAAGATAGGACGGTTAAGTAAGGCACAAATTTTCACATCATGTTTGACGAAGACGAATCACGAGAACAACATAAACCATTTAACGTAGATGTGAACTTAACAAAATGAAGATAACACATCCTAAACATAAAAACAATGATTTTAAACATAACTTTAGTATGAAAATGCATGCATGAAATTAGGGGGAAAATTAAAGACTTGATTACTTTAAATCAAGACAAAATGAGAGAATTGAGGAAGCCGCAAAGCTTGTCACCTTGTCTTTGCTCCAATTTCAAGTAATTAGTTTAACAATTTACAAGAATCATAGTACATCATATCATAGTCTATAACACAAATATTAAAATCATGCATTTCATAAACCTTAAGTTAACATAGACAACGTGACCCCTCACGTGATCAGCATCATACCAGCCAAAATTGTATGATTTTGTGCATGGAAGCCACGTGTCCCAGCTTTTCCCCATCCACGGTAGAGAAGTAACCTCTAAGCGTGATCATACATGCATCACACGGCCATAAATTCATGCAAATTTAAGGTTAGTTGGCTTAGCAAACAAAAACCTTATTTGGAGTAATTATTATTGCTTAATAACCCTCCTAATCCCAATTTGTCTTCTAATATAAAAATGGACCGATGAGTTATAAGATTCTAAAAAAAATCTATTTTTAGAACATGTATAATTCTAGAAGAATACAATTTATAGAATAATGCATTAGAGAATGTATTTTTTAATCACTTTATACTAACTTTCAAGTTATATTATTATTAATTCTTGCTTTTATATTGTAACAATCTTTAGTTATTCTCAAACAAGTATGGTGAGTTAACATGATTATGGTAGCTAGTGAAGGGAAGGGAAATGCTTTCCCCTAACCCCCTTTCTCTCTTTTGTGCCGTCCTCCTTTGCTTCCCTCTTGCCCTTGTCTTTACCATTTCCTCCAATCCTTCCTCCATTGTTACTAATATTGTTAGTTACAACCTTGTAACACCTTCGCCACCGCCGCTTCCACCACCGTTATCACCCCCTCCTCCACCACCAATATCACCACCTCCCCCGCCACCACCACCACCTAAGCCCATTAACACCCCAAGAATCCCAACAAAAAAAGAAAACACTACACCTCCTACAAATAAAACCATTTCTAAACCACTTATTATTAAGCAACTGCCACCGCCACCGCCACCACCACCGCTTCCCGAGGATGACAAGGAGGATGTGGACCTCCTTAAACAAGCATCACAGGTCAACCCAAACCTGACCAGAGGCCACCTAAAAAAAGTGGCATTTCTATTTTTGACTGTCAGTCCACTCCCATTTGCGCCACTCTGGGAGTTATACTTTAACCAGAGTGGCGCAGGGAGTACTAATAATAGTAAGTACAACATATACATACACGCGGACCCAAACTCCCCATACGACCCTCCATTTTCCGGGGTCTTCTCAGGGCGCGTGATACCCTCATCCAAGCCCACGCGCCGGAACACTCCAACACTAATTACAGCAGCGCGTAGATTGCTAGGCCACGCGCTTCTCGACGACCCTGATAACTACATGTTCATCCTCCTCTCAGGCGCGTGCATTCCCATCCACTCATTCAACTTCACATACACCACACTCGTGTCATCAAACAAGAGCTTCATCGAGATTTTAAGCAATGAAACAACAGCATGGGGGAGATGGACGGCGCGTGGGGAGTCCGCAATGCTCCCCGAGGTAAGTTTCCATGATTTCCGGATAGGGTCCCAATTTTGGTCACTCACGCGCCACCACGCGCGCGTGGTGGTGGAAGATGTGAAGTTATGGCGGAAGTTTAGGCTCCCATGCGTGACGCTTGGCACGTGCTACCCTGAAGAGAATTACTTCCCAACATTGCTATCTATGGTGGACCCTCAAAATGTGGTCCCCGCCACACTTACTAACGTGAACTGGCTAGGACGGCACGACGGTCACCCGCGGACTTACAATGCGACGGAAGTGGACCCGGGGTTGATCCGATGGTTGAGAGAAGGTAGACCAAGATATGGGAGTTTAAAGATCAACGGCTCTGATTTGTCAGTGAGTCACAGGTGGGACCCGTTTTTGTTTGCTAGAAAGTTTGCTCCAAATTGTGTAGAACCACTGTTGAGAATAGCTAAGGATTTCCTATTCAAAGATTAGGTTGTCCAATTAAAAAAAAAATGTAAAAAATAGTGTGATTTAATTATATTTTGATTTTATTATTTTGGTAAAGTTGCAACTTGCAAGTGTGAATTTATACTTCGTATAAAGTAGTGAAAGAAAAAAGGCAAAAGGGTTGTTTTAAATTTCTATTTATAGTAATTTTATCTTTTTGAATTTTTGTAACATTGGGCTTTGATTTAATATAGTGCCAATAGTGGGTCTTTGATGTAGAAAGTGAAGATGAATGGACCTTGGATGTGAGTTATATGGAGCCCAGCCCTAATACACTAATTAAGATTTGCTTAGCAAAGCACACCTTTTTATCCCTTAAACACTCATGTTATAAGTGCATAGTATTATCTGTTCAATATAATTAATTGGTTCCAATTTGCAAATTTGCGTCGTAAGGTATGAGTAGTCTGCGTCATAAGTAATACATTTGCGCCTAAACATATGCAAGATTAGTGTGCACAAGAATTGAACTAAACTCAAGGAGAAACAAACTCAAATTGTAACATCACTTAAATCAAGAATAACAAATATGAAACTAAGCCTCTAAAGCTTATTTGCGTAAAAAAGACATACTACCTCTGTTACATATTATTTGCAACGATTTGACATAAACTAGAGAGGGAAAATGTCTAATTGTTGCAAATAATATGTAACGGAAATAGTATATATATATATATATATATATATATATATCAAACATAGATCATTGAATGGGCGGAAGTGGAAGTGGCGTAGGCCAGGATTGGAGCTGAAACCTGGCAGTGGACTTGACACGATCTGGATGCAATGTACCCAAAACCTTCAAGGATTTAGAGCGCATATCACACAGAACGAGCTCATCACGAGTAGTAAATACATAAAGCAAGTGCTTGTTAGTCGGGTGTATACCAATAATGTGACGCAAAAAAGTGGGCAGTGGCATTGATGCACTAGTGCACAAACCTCTGAAATTGTAATGCCAAAGTATCGGCACTGAATTGATATCCTTAAGATCTAACTCGGCACTCCTGATTGTGAATGTCAATGGAGGCGGTCCAGGTTTAGAGGAAAAACAAGTGTTGGCCATTACAACCAATTTGGTTCCTCCGCATTCATAGACTCTTCCTTGAGTATCATAATATGTTCGTAGCATCCTGGATCTAAGAGTAGAGTCATTCAGAGTACGAGGAGTAACATCGAATGGGTTAAACATTCCGAAATAAGGATGATGGCGAACACAAACCATCCCATTACAAAGCACCCCAAGAAAAGGTGCTCTGAGTACACCCGGACACCATTTTATTGATGACGGCCTCATCGCCACCGACACATTAATCGTTTTCCATTCAAAACTCTCGGAGCAAAAGACCATAAAACTGAAAGCTTTAGAGGGATGGTTAACTAAGTGGCGCCCTACGGGGGTAGGATGGATTGCCACAACTCGAAACCTGTAATCAAGTCGATCTATATTGACATTATAATAAGGGTCTTCACATGTCAAACACGCCCACGAAGACGACCCCCGTTGATCAATTGGGGAGCTCAGAGTAGGAGTCGGAGGAAGAGCAAGCCATTGCTTGGTTACAGGATTACAGATGGTATAATAATAATGCAAATTACTGATCCCAGGACTTGTATTCGTGCACAATATTAAATCCTTGAAGGTGTTAGCAACTTTAAACGGAAACGGCAGGAAATTCAGGGTAAATTTAGGAGAATTGAATACCTTATGATTTGGGATTTCATACTTATCATCATCTTCATCTTCATCTTCATTATTCGTCCTATTCATATTCATATTCATAGTACACAAAAAGGCCCAAGGTAGTTGCCCCTTTTTTGCGTGATTCAGGAATTCAACCACAAATTTAGGGTTACGGAGTATAAACAACCAACGTTTCGATACTAACTTGCAATTAATCACACTTTCATGGCAGGTAAGCCTGGTAAATATCTCACTCAATAATTCATCACCTAAATCTTCAATTGATGTTGCTAATGACTCATTTCTCTTCATAATCTGTGCATCCATAATCATAATCTAGGGTTTTCCGCAACAGAAACTAAAAAATTAGGGAAGAGATCGAATTCTGTCAATTTAATTACGAGTATATGGTAAAGATATGCAATTGTGGATTTATATAAAGTAATGAAAGAAAAAGTCAAAAGGGTTGGTTTTTTTTTTTTTTTTTTCTATTTATAGTAGTTTATCCTTTTGAAATTCTCTATTATCAGCCTTTGATTTTGTTTTGTTTTCTTTTTTAAAAAAAAAAAAAATTATTATCATTATTAAAAAGCTTGAAAGTTTTATTTTTAATAGATAAGTATAGAGTTTAGAGTAATAGTATAGAGACGCGATGTTATGTCCAACGGAGTAATATATAGAGACGCGATGTTATGTCCAACGGAGTAATATATAGAGACGCGATGTTATGTCCAACGGAGTAATATATAGAGACGCAATGTTAAGTCCAACGGAGTAATATATAGAGACGTAGTGTTAAGTCCAACGGAGTAATATATAGAGACGCTATGTCAAGTAAAAAAAATGTAAAATCAATGGTAAAGGAGTGCAAAATGTGCACCAGGTAAATTCAAACTTTAAAGGCAGTGTCTTCAATGTGTCAGTAAAATATTTAAGATTAGTTACAATTCTTACAAAGACATTTCAATAGAAGTCCATCTGCCTTGTCTCTTTTGAATATCAGGCATAATTAAAGAACTTCGGACCACTATAATAGTTGAGTGGTGGTGGTGGTGGTGGTTGTAGCCGATTCCTGTAAATGAGAACCACTGAACCACACCAGGATAGTGCAGGAATCAGTTTCAGTGTCAAGTACCCAGCCATTTCATTATTTGCAACGATTTTACTAAGTTTAGTATTACAGCCCCTATTTGAAAGGTAACTAACTACTAATGTACGCTGTAATTGTTTTGCTTGTACACTAGAGCATAACAAACTATGAAAGTGAAAGAAATAGCCATTCAAACAATCTATAAATGCATCTAATAAGGTATAACAGATAGTCCAATCTGATACTGGATCACTTTTCAATATAACATGATTTCCTGCAGTACATATTCTATTATAAGAGAAATAGTCTGAACATTTAGTTATATATCCAATCACCAAGCTTCTGAGCTACATAGGTTATATAGAAATTACCATTAACAAAGAGCACACAGACAAATCTATCTTAAAAAGACCCTAAACAGTACCAAAAGATTGAACATGGAAGCTACAGCATAGAGTACATCAACAGGACAAGCTGCAAAAACATCAAGAAATGCAGTGAACGTCAATAAGAAACTTACACTAATGGCAGAGTGGCCGTGCAGCCAATGTACATCAACAGAAATGAGAATTCAGGACATCTGCATGCACTTTGCGAGGTAATTTGCCAAAGAATTGATTGGCTTCTCCGTCGCAACCATAGTTCCCTTTTCTCTTCCACTCCTCACCTTGATACGAGCAAGGTAATCAGCGGGGACCCAGGCAAAACTCAGAATAACATTCACCTGTTCTTCGTCATCAGGGCCTAGCACCTCCATTGACTTTTTCACCCATTCTGAATGATAAGTCACCTGATACCACGCTGAAGCCTTCTTCTCATAAATTGAGTTCTTCTCCTCATCACCTAGGTGCTCAAAATCAGCCCCAAGTTTATCAAAATGTTGCCTAAACTCTCTCTTTAGACAACTGTAAGCATGCTTGAGCTTTTCCTTGAGCTCTCCTTGCTTCTTACTGCTGGATCTGGGCATGGACCATACATGTCCGGTTACAATCTCCTCTTCATTGCTGACTTTATACTGTTCTAGCAGGCCACAAAGCTGTCCTACATACGAGCACTTGAGACCCCATGCCTCGTTTGTGAAATTGTCTGAACCTGGAACCTCCAGATCTGTGTCGTAAGTAATATCCTTAGGACTGACGTTTAATTCAGGAGATAGATAACTGTCTTCATCATAAGCATCTAAAATTCTCCTGTACAATCTTCCAAGGATCTTGTCAGACTTGTATGATTGTGACTCTGGCTTTCCCATAAAATCGGGGTACATTTTGGGTTTCAGTTCGTTAGGCATGGTTACCACCTTGCCTGTTTTCGGAAAATCCACAGCCAATGCAGCGAGTTCTGCTAATGTGAGACACTTTTCATCTAATGCTCCATATGGAGTAAGGTCAGCATGTACTACATGGGCATTGCAAATTGTTCCCAAGTTCTCATTAACCATGTTCCTTGTGAAGAATTCTATTATGTCCTGCAGAGAGAGGAAAAAAAAAGAAAAAAGAAAAAAGAAAAAAATAACAGAGAAACCAAATATAAGTACGCAAAACAAGTTATCTTGGCTAAAATCAGAACCAGTAAGTGCCACAAAGATGAGTAATGATCAAAATTGTTATCCGCCAAGCACCACTAAACTCGAGGACTTCATTATACTGTGCTGTTGCATGCTTCAATATAAGTAACAATGTCATTGATAATGCTTTAAAATTTTTAAATGTATTCTGATCTTATTTCCTGGAAACAAGAATTCAGTGAGTCTAAAAAGGAAGGTGGGACTTAATAGAAAATAGGAGCAAGTACCAAATCCAACCCAAACCAGTTCCATCAGCAGGATTTAGTACTTCTACCAAGAATAGTTTTTTAAGGATAAAATAATGGCATCTTGCTTTTTAGCTAAAACAAGTAATGGCATCTTGCTTTTTAGCTAAAACAAGGAGACACATAACACTTTTATGTTACAAAAAACAGCTACTAATCACGAAATGCTAACAATTTTTTGGGTTATTCATGCAGACATCTTCTAACCATACCAAAAGATGAAGCAGTAGACAAAAGAGCAGATAATTACCAGATGGTTCACTGGACGAGGCAATTCCCTTACCACAGCAGGTGTATACTCCATAGGTATCCAGCTTCGCTTACTAGGTGGGATAAGATTCTCATCCCAAGAAACAAAGTATAGATCCCCATCCAAATCACTGCCTGACGCTTCATTTGTATGTGGTCTCTCCCCCTTTTGAGGAAAGACAAGACAATCAAAAAGATGATGCAAATCTGGGCAATCTACAGCCTCAAGAATCCTTATATCTCCTGGATGAAGACAAGGATTTTTGGCAACAATGACCAAGCCCTTAATAATCTGTAAATTCTTTTTCACTTCTGAAAACCTTGAACCATGTTTAGAGAAGCAATTTTCCAGCGAAGGGTTTGACACCTGTACAAAGCATTGACCTTGTTCAAGTACACCAACTTCATCTAGACAGCCCATCAACCATCTACCCAACTGAACAAATATTCTGGCCTTTTCTCTGAGGTCCCCAAGCTGCGCTGCCCTAATGCAAGACAACATGCCCCGTAGATGAGGCTCCGTTTGTGGCTTAAAACCAGCACTTAACATTATGGCTGCTGTATTACCTTGCTCGGCACATGAAGCTGTTAGAACATCAAAAGCCACATCAGTATTCACTAGCATCTGATTGAGTTTTGCAATCATTGTTTCCTGCATTCTCCAAAACACTTCATCAGGAACCTCAAGTGCTGAAAGCAAGGTCACTATTTGTCGGTTCAAAAACCCTGGTTGAAATCTTGTCCATGAACAGACTTCAACAACTGTGTGCCTCGATTGAAACTTATTCATACTTGGACGAAGATAAATTTTGATCTTGTCATCCTTTGGCGGCCAGCATGCCACAACACCTTTGCAACCTCCAAACCGGATCTGATATGCACAAGGTGGATTGTCTTTTAGTTGCAGTTTTTCTGCAATCTCCATGGCAAGATCTGGTGATATGATCCCAATTCCATCAGAGAAAACATAGCCATTCCTTTCGATATCTGGAAGCTCTGAGTCAACTTGATCTGATGAAATTTCAACAGTCGCGTAGGTGGAAGAGAAACATTGCCCCATTCTTGCAGCACATTTGGCAACATTCCTGTTGGTGAACTTTCCCATCCAGTTCCTTATGCTATTCACTGTCAGCCTCTTGTCCCTCTTGTCTTCAGCAAAGAACCAAGCAGAACGATCCCTCAACTGGTTTGAAGAAAATGCTAAGAAGGTGTACATCCTCCCACACAGGTAAAATCCGTTTTTTAACAATATGTTCACCCTCTTGAAAATTGATGTCCTTTGAGGATATGTATTCGATGTAATCATCTTCACAATAGGTGGAGCATAGTAGGAAAGGACATTGGCATTCAACATTCTCATTCCTTCATCCATGAAGGTTACTCTTAAAAAGCGATCAGATACATCTTTGTAATGCCTAAGAACTCGATTGGAAAGTTCTACATCAGGTGGAAGACAATAGGCCTTAGTCGGGGTTATGATCAGCCTCCTAACTTCTACAATGTCAGTCAATTTTGTAGAGTCCCTCAACAGCCTAGGATTTTTAAGCAACCAATCGTATACTAGTTTCAGTCTTCTACAAGCATCAAATACAGGACGCTTGTAAGAACAGATGTGCCTTAAAGCAGCCAAGTTGACCTCTGCTGATTGAGTTTTAAGCAAATCGAATAATTTCCCCGTTAACTGGTGCTGATTTATGATTCCTTTATGCACAGTAGCATTCAGCATAAAGGTTACATCAAATGGTACACCTTCTTCACGCTGGACACAGAAAAAGGGATCGGATATCTGCACACCAAAACCAGGTTCATCCCTGACCCTAAGTGGCAGTCTCAGATGCTCAACTGGGACCCGTCGTTCTATAAGATAATTTATAGCCCTCTCTAACTTCCGACCATTACGGGGTGGAACTGAAATCCGGTATGAATTACACCTACCAAAAACCCCACTGGGCGTGAAATCTGTAGTCCTTATCCAAGGATCATCATCATCTAACAAGCTAAATGGAACAGACTCAAAGATATCATCATCAGCAGTACGGTAGAAGAGCAAGGGAGAAGAAGAAAGCTGAAAAAAGATAATCAGTCCTGAACGATCTGTATATCGTTTAATCTCATTAATCTCCCTGGCCAAAAATTCAACTTTGAAATCACAATTAATAACAGCATTCTTTCTTTCGTCTTTGAATGCGAAAACTGTCTTTTTTGTGAAGTTGAGCCTGCAGGTTGCATCAAAAGGATCGACAAGGAAATCTACCCCAGCAGAAGGTCCTTTCCAGCCAACAATCATCTCATCCCGACTAACAAGAGTCCCAATATCAACACGAACATCTGTCAGCTTAAATGGAGTAGTCGTTCTCCTCATCTGATTAATACGAAAGGGATTCATAGGACCTAATGTAACTTTGAGCACTTTCCCGTACAAAATAAGACCATTTCCTCCCGCAACATCCAAAATATAGCGTACTGATTCAGGGGAAGCGAAATGAACAAAAGCATGGGGCTCCACCTTCTCATAATCATCAGTGTTAACCAAATCTTCAATACTTTGAATTTGGAAGTCTGGATATGACTCTGGAGGAGTCCAAGATTTCTTCAATCTGCACCTCCAAACCTGTATCCCCATTTCATTCTCAATGTAATCCGCAAACATTTTGGCGGTGATGTCATTATCAAACCCACCAAAACTGAGTTGAGTAACCACTGAACCTTTTTCAGTATTTTCTGATCCCATTTTACCCGAATAACAGACTTTTTACCCTGCAGTAACTCAAAAGAAACCAAATCAATGTATATCCATTTTTATAATAATAAGATAGAATGATAGATACATCCACCAAACAGGAAAGTTATTTTATTAAATAGCACATGAAATTTGCATCTACAAACACCAAAACTCCAAAAGCTTCACCTTGGCATGTACTTTACCCACAAATCTTAGAGCATAAATAGTACCATAACTGCAGGTACTACATTCAAGCCTAGGGCATAACATTTCTACAATAACAACTGCAGAGTATTTTAAACCTCAATAATTATATTATTGATTAAAAGCTTTTCACATAAATCATGTTCAAGAGCCTATTTGCATAATGCTTTCACAAATTTAGCAAAAGATAACATATTCCACCAGAACCCATAGCCAACATTATACACGCGCCACAAGATGGCCTTTCTCAGTTTGGAAGGAGTTGAGACGTTAATCAAGTGTAATAAAGTGTTTTATATGTTATGTGCAGTTACTCACCAAGCACAAAAGAAGTAATACATCCAAACTTTATCAAAATCTTAGCAAGAAGAAACACTTCTAAAGCACGGCTAGTACAAGATCCTGAACAGCAATAAACGAGTAAAAATGTTTTTCTATCCAACGACATCTTGTTGCTCAAGTTAACATATAAGGGGAAAGGAAATGACACCAATACAGTGCCAAAGAAACTTAAATTGCTAATGAGTGCTAGAGACTACTAAGAATTCAATATGGTCGTCAGAAAGAGAAGCTGCAACAATATTCACCTTAATAGCTCACTAACAACATATCATATCAATATTCACTGGTCTTCTACATTTGAAAACAAGGACTACATCAGTCAACCTATATTAACTGAAATAAATTCAATAAATAAAATGCTTGATAGACAACTATCTCAAAGCATACATAATAACTCCACTTGAAAATGCTAATTGGTAAATATTTAACTGAATGTGACTAATGGCATCACAAAACATTTACGATCCTGTAATTTGATTTGAGTCAACAACCAAGCAGAGGATAGTATCCAAGAGGCATAACATCAGTAAGCAGGAAACATAGTAATTATCTCATATAAAGAAGACTTCGTAGTTTCGTATTCACCCAATGTATGTTATCTGTTACAAAGCCCCTCATAGAAAACACACATATATACTGATGACTCAATTAAGCAACATATTCATGAATAATTAAGCAACGCCAAAAAAAAAAAAAAATAATAAATAAATGGCAAGCTTAATACACTAATCAAACCAAGAATGCCCCAATTCAACAATCAAAGCATAAGACCCCATACTAATGTTGGGATACATACATCTAAAACCCACATAATTAACATCATTTTTTTGCCAATGTCAAGAAAAATAATCAAGAACTGAAAACAATTACAGTGTATTTAATATCCTTGCACACAAACATAAAATTGGAAATAAATCAATTGAAAACTCAAAAGAAACATAATTACACCAAAAAAAAAAAAATTTAAAAAAAACAAAAATTTAAAATTTTCACCTAATTCACAAATTTGTGTTTGAAATTCATAAATTCTGGACATTCAACAATATAAAGGTCATAAAAAAAACATACCCACAAAATAAAATTCCAATCATCTAAAAAGGAAGTGTAATTGGACTATTGGAAGCATTCAAAAGCAAGAAAATACCAAAAAAGAAAGGAAGAAAAAAGTAAGGATTGTAAATTGAAAGACAAATTCACCTGGTAATTAGAGTTGATCAAAGTACAATGCTTGAGAAATAGGGTTTCATTGAGGAGAGAAAATGGAGAAGGAAAATTGACGAAAAAGGGCGAAACTTTGTTGTGAATTTGAGAATGTTTCACTGTACTTTGGTCTTAGTCATTTCCTTCGCATGGAAGTTTTCAAGTGAGAGTGTGATGAGAGTGTCTGAGTGAGGGAGAATTAGAAAAGGGAGACTCTCTTTCAAAAAAAAAAAAAAAAAGGGAGACTCATTGACTGTCCAAGTCAATGTGTGTGTCAATGTATCGCTGGTTTCCGCCCGACATAGATGTCGACTAACTTGGTTGATTAACGTCTAATTTGAATGATGATACGTGAAACTAAATCGTGCGGAGTATATAAATAGTGTACATGTAGGGTTGATTAACGTCTAATATAAATGATAGTACAATCAAATACTACAATTTAAATTTTAATGGTGTATGGTGAACATATTTGTACTCCTTAAAATCAGTATGGAACCTACCATAGAAATTGAATTTATCAGGCTTAATATGACAAAATAAAGAGTTAATTCCATAAACTATTGCATACAAACACTTCTACATATACTGCGGAATAATCTAAAAAATCTCACACAATCTTTGTGCAATGGAGACTCGTCTTAGGCATGAGTAATAATCGATGTTCGTTGCAAAGTTATAGTGGAACAATCAATAAATTTGTTACAATGTATTAAGAACAACTAGGCTTTCAAAATTAGTGAAATACAACTACATTTATCAACATAAAAATAATAACATTATTATAATTTCAACCCCCCTCCCCCCCCCCAAAAAAAAAAAAAATACTCTTTTATTTTTGTGTAAGTATATAAAAACTCATACAAGTACAAAATAATAAATAACTTAACATTGTCACTCCAACAATGACATTTAACAAGATTCTACCATGGCAAATTGGCCATGATCCTTTAAGATGGTGATTATGCTAGCTTGTTGTCCTGCTCTACCCTTTATCTTAGTTCACTGTTCTTTTTGCTTCCCTATATACAAATGACTAGCTCCCAATTTGATTCATCAATCATGTTTGTTGCATTAATAGTTGATAACAAATTAGCAATCTAGTTAATACCAATAACCTAACTTGACTATCTATAATTTTATATACTTCTATTCAAGGCTTATTAGTCAATTACAACATTTTTCTTAACAGTAAGATATGGGGTGGTTCCCATCGAGAGGGGTAATGAGGATCAAACCCCCATCACTTTGTTTTGTTTTGGGGGGGGGGGGGGGGTGGAGGGACTATCCATCTCTCCACTCCTAGATCCTCAAACTAACTACAACACATCACATATTTGTGTGTCGCCTATTGTGTAGTTATGTTCCAAAAAATAGTCCAAGCTTAACTTATAGTCATAATAGATATGAGATTAGTGTACCGTGTCATATCTATCCTTAATCTCTTGCCTAAATCCCGTCATGTCGTGTTTTTTTCATGTCACATCTTAAAATTACATTAAATCAAACCATCCTTATGAAAAGGCATATAAAAACATCTATCTTATGAACCACCACCATGCTCTTGATATATTCTCTCCATCTGAAATTCTGACATCTCCCTTTCCACCCAAATATTCCATCTTCTTTCTCTCTCCTCCAATTTCTTGATTCGATTATGAAATTCTGGAAAATCTTAAGCTCTTTGATCCTTCAAACCCTACCCGATTGGCGCGACAAATTTCTATCATACAAAGATCTCAAGAAACAATTGAAGCTTATTTACCCCATTAATGGCGATCACGACGCTTCTAAACCCAGTAAGCGTCCTAAACTTAGCGTCGAAGAGGGAGAAAGCGACGCCATTCCTAAGGAGGTTAACAACTTCATCCACCTTCTAGAAGCTGAAATTGATAAGTTTAATTCCTTCGTTGTTGAGCAAGAAGAGGAGTATGTTATTCGTTGGAAGGTATTCTTCGATTTTCGTGTCCTTTGTTTATTTATTTATTGGTTATTTGGAATTATTGACACTACTTGTCCCAACTATGATCGATTTACTTTAAAAGGTCTCGACTTTCGATTAACTCGTTACGGGGTCCCAGCTTAAGGGGTTGGGGTCCGGACTATTGGTATCAATTTTTCCTTTTTGCAGAGTATTTTATATTTATTGTTCGATTTGGGATGAAATTAGGTTATGATTATGCATGATTTTGATTCAATTAGGTGAAATTTGCTTGATTTTTGAGGTGTAAGATGATGAAGAAGCAGTAGCAGCTGCATGTAGATGTAGTAGTGCTGATGAAATTGTTTATTGTGTTATTATAAAGTATTATTTTTATTATTAAAATTATATGAATAGATTATTGTGGGAACTAAAATATTCATCTTTGATTTTATCTTCTTGCCTAAAAAGGAATAGTCTTGATTGTTTAATTAATTTGTAGTATCAATAATTGATTACCTTAATCGAGATATTTGAGCGCTACTTTGGTCAGCTGTGTCGGGTTGCTGTCTTGAAGAGTTGAAATGGTTTAGACACTTGACAAATAATCTTGGAAAATAATATTTGAGAGTAATTATGTATTGTAGTAAGTTAGTAACCATTAGTTTACTGGAAAGCTAGAGAGTCGGAGTGATTGCGACTGATGACACCGTGATCGGTCGCTGCATTGTGAGGACCCACATATGCTTAAGCATCTAAGGGATGTTAGTGAGTGTGGTGATGTTGGCAACTTGTTGAGATGCTTAATACAAGTGGGATGAAATTTATATTATTAAGGCTTGGCAATGAGGTTCAGTTGACATTCTTGAGCATAAATGACATCTGGAAAAAGAGTGGAGAGTGTTCTTTATTCCCGGATAAAGTAGTCTTTTTCAAAAACTTAAATAAAAAATATAAGTCTTTGGTCTTTGTGGAAAGGGTGACCGTCCTCGTAACTTGTAAGGTTATGTGGTTTGAGGAGCTCATGAAGCTAAGTTGCTAACTAGTAATGTATGATCTTTTTATATGAGTGACTTGATCTTCTTGGTGTTTATCTTTCCATTTACTAAATTTAGATGAATTAATCGTTTGTGTTTGCTATAGACGTTGAAGAGAACTTTAGCTAAGTATAATAAACCCATGTTGTGTTGTTTGCTAGACTAAGATATTTTGGGAGAAAGTTGAAGAGAACTTTAGCTAAGTATATAATAAACCCATGATAGTGTTTGCAATAGCGATGAAATATTGCAGTGCTTGATAGCTAGCTGTATTGTTTATGTTTCTCTTTGGTAATTTGCGATAAGAGCCATAATTTTTTTTTTAAATTTTTCCCTTGTTGGGCTGTTCCACATGAATGGTACCAACTTAGGCTTCTTTTTATAGCTGCTGATGTATCGTGTAAATGCTTTTTACTTCTTTGCACCTTCCAGGATGTCGCAAAGGCAGTCTTTTGGAACATGGGATTCAATTTTTAACCTTGTTCACCAATATAAGACGGAAACTCATTTTTCAAAAATGACTTATCTATCCATATCTAAGTGTGTCCTGAGTTACCCTTGATTCAAGACCCCCTACCCCCAATAAAAAAAAAGTCCTCTGGAACCTGCTAGGATCCGTCTCCCTTCATTGAAAAACCTCATGTCTTCATGCTTCATTTTTCCCTTAATTTATGGAATTGTTAATGATTTGATATGGTACCTGGCCTGCTTGTGACTTTTGTTTTATTGTTCCTTAGAATACTTATAGTGCAATTGAATAATGAATGGCATCTGTTGACCTCATGAAAGGCATCTGTTGACCTGGGACCTGAAGATTTATTGGCTTATTGCTTCAATTTATTATTAGTCATGTCCTCATCCAAAGGTTTCCCCATTTCCACCATGGAGAATTTTGTCAAATATTGAACATATTGAGAAATACCCTTAGATTATTGATTCTCACAGAAATGACTTGTTACAATGGTGACATGATTTTACCAAAAAGATGGATCTTGGTTTTACCTCCTTAGTCACCAGTTAAGTTTCTGTGCCTCAGAGATATTTCATTTAGTTTATCCTAGATACTGTCACCCAACTTATGTAGAAAACCATTGTCTCTCATAAGGAATTTTTGAGAAACTGATAAGATATGACGTGGTTGATGCACAAGATGATGATCTCTTTTGACCAATTATCATGCAAAATTGGATGAAGTTTACTCAAATCTATTACTCAAGATGATGATCTCTTTTGACAAGCCATACTCTATGTTTGTTACCTGTATTCTTTTACCTATGCTCAATTGCTCATAATAACAAAAAAAAAAAGAAGATTTTTGCAAGTGTGTTGGTATTGAAGGTGATGACTGCAAGTTTAATGAGCGGTGTTATTATTGTCTCTTACATGTTATTATGGCTTGTTTTACCCTGTTAAGACTAGAACCCCTCTTCTCTCCTTCTTCTTCTTCTTCTTCTTCTTTTTTTTTTTCTCCAAATTCTATGCAGTGCTTACTTTGTTCACGTGACTTCCATTCTTTTTTTTTTTTTTTCCTTTTTTCAATTCTAGTTAGAGTTAGGTGAAGATTACCTTTTTAGGTGTTGCTCCCTACCTCCTTAGATTTGAAACAACTTGGGGAAGAAGAAGAATCTTGCTATTACTAATCACAGGGTTCAAACTTAACTGCAGAGGCACCCTGTCACTTGGATACGGCAACATTATTTTTTCAATTCTGGCTTGGAAATCATGTCATTGGTTATAAATTGGGATTTTGTTGATTTTGTAATACGCTGTCAAAATTAGATTTTCTAACTTTTTGTTAATATTTGTTTATATACATGTTATTTTAAAGAGGTCCTGAATTAAGGCTTTGAATGTTAACTAATAGCTCTAGGTGCCATAATAGACTACTTGTCAATTTCTCATTTTTATTATTAGCTGTACTTTAAAAATTTTCTTGAGCTACTCTAAGCTTTGTTGATCCCGATGCTTATTTTTTTATCAGCATTGTTGTGTTTCAACTTTCAACTGTAAATCCATCTTCTTTGTAAAAGTTGAGAAATATGGCCCTTTGCCTTGATTATGACTGACTGCTTGAAATTAGAAGATTTATCTGTATGGTTTTGATCCTTTGGGGTATGCTTGGATTGGGGGTAATAAAAGTCAAACTTAGCAAAATGAATGTGAAAATAGGGAAGAAGGAGAAAGTGATGGTCTGATTGTAAAAAAAATTATGTAGTAATAGTATGGTGTGAGGTGAAGAAAGAGGAATCAATACCCTCATTTTGGGGGTAATAATTACACTAGAAGGAGGGTGGGTAATTATTACACTCATTATGAGAGTAATAATTCCTCCATCTCTCTTTTTTCCTCATGGCACAACTACCTTATTTCATTTGTAAACACCATGTCTTCTACCACAACACCTCTAATTACTTTTGTTTTTTCAAGTTTGACTTTTATTACCCCCTTAATGTATTACCCCCAATCCAAGCATGCCCTTAGTGTTTAAATTGTCCATTCTTCATCCATTTAACCTCTACTCTCTATTTCTAATGCAGGAGCTGCAAGACAGGTTAGCAGAGGCCAGACATTCGAACGAGGAGTTGATGAGAGTTGGTAGGGAAGTTGTAGATTTTCATGGAGAAATGGTTCTGTTGGAAAATTACAGTGCACTTAACTATACAGGTGTTTAATTAATCATTTTTTCCTGCCTTCTATCCTTTGGTGGCTTAATACTTTGGTACACTACTATACAGTGCACTTAACTCTCTGGCATTTGATATAAAATTTCTTTGCTCGTGAATGTTGTATTCCATGTTTGCTTTTCTTTGATACAGTTTGAAAGTGTCTTTTGCTTAGCTTACTTGATGCATGGATAATACTGATAAATGATAAATTTTAAGACCCATAACACTTCATGTGCTAGTCTGTACCCAGAAGTTGAGTTATAATTATAATATGAGAAAGAGACAATAATAATTAAAAATGTGGAAATGTTGTTCCATGGATACAGTGTGAAGATCATTTGCTCTTTGATTGATGACTTGGGTTTTAGCCTTTTAGGCGGTTAGGCCAATAGCACATGGTAAGCCTAGTATTGGTTCCTTTCTAGTTTATGCAGAGTAAATACTTTCAAAAAAGTACTTTTGTTGCAAAACAATTTGTCATGTTTCATTTGCTGTCTTTGAACAGTTGTCCAAGTAAATTCTTAAAAGTTACCCCTTCCCCTAATCTCTTTCATGCTTACTTTTGAGAGGCTGGATTTGGGATGGATGGAGCTAGTAAACGAAGTGCAACAAAGACATGTTTGTGTTGATTAGTCTCTAAGAAAACTTTGAAAATTTATCTTGTCTTTGTTGTCTTGCAGTTGAAACACTTCTGATGTGCTTGTCACTGATGTCCTTGCAGGACTGGTGAAGATACTTAAAAAATATGACAAGCGCAGTGGTAATCTAATACGCTTGCCGTTCATCCAAAAGGTTTTGCAAGAGCCATTCTACACAAACGACACCATATCCAAGCTTGTTAAAGAATGCGAAGCCACTCTCGATCGCCTTTTTTCCCAAAATGAAGCATATGAAGCATCCCTAGTAGCCAATACAGGTGAAGCTTCTGAGTCAAATTCTGGTAGCACGAAGAAAGAAAGGCTGCCTACCGCTGATAAAGAGATATCAGAAATTGAGCATATGGAGAATATGTACATGAAACTTACTCTCTCAGCCTTACGAGTTTTAAAAGAAATCCGAGGTGGAAGCTCCACGGTGAATGCATTTTCATTGCCTCCGTTGGATAGTAGCACTTTGGAGGAAGAAACTTGGAAGAAAATCCCTTTTGTAGAGCAAGCTGCCAAGTAGAATGAGACAGAAAAATCCCTTTTAGGCTGACATGCTGTTCGATTTATGAGGCCTTTTACCTATTTCTCTGTGTTTTTTGTAGTTCTGATTTGGTTCAAAACTGTCATTGCTGTAAGTATGATCACTGTATAAGAACCTTTCTTCGCTGGATAGAATGAAGGATGATCTTTCAGCTTGTATGGATCATTTCACTGTTGGTTTTGTCAGGACTAATTTGTAACAACTAATGTTAAATTGTTGGTGATGTACAAAAAGATCTAAAGTTAGATGGTACTGTAATTGTGCAGTCTGTTTACCATTATTTTACCCGTTTTCTACTTTATTACAGATTTACAGTGTATTTTTAACTAATGTCTTCTTCTCTGCTTAAGAATGGATAAATCAGCTGATATATTTTATCAATTACGGCGCCTGTAGCTCAGTGGATAGAGCGTAGGGATGGCAATATTAAGTGGATATCCACTAACCCGCTCCACCCGCAATAAATAAATGGACGAAAATCCGAATTAAATGGATGAGAAACGGGTGATGGATGAAGCGGATGATGGATCGGATCGGATATGGATGATACTTTTTTCACCCGCTAACAATCCACCCACCCGTTTAACATATATTAATTTTTTAATCAAAGAATTTTAATAATAAAATATGAAATGTGCAAGAAAATTATATGTATTTTTTGTTGCAAATTAATTTTTCAAACAATATATTGTTATTGTTTCCTTTTTAATTAATAAAATTAATAAAACTATTGTACAAATAACCAAATATTAAAGTTTATGTGAGTTTTTTTTCAACTTTAATACTCATCCATTAGTCATCCGCTCCACCCGTTTCATCCGCGGATGATGGACGGATGGATATGGATGATGGGTGAAGCGGATGATGGATGGATGTGGATGGAGCGATTAGAGTAATGGATGGATGCGGGTGAAGCTCCACCCGATCCGAATCCGATCCATTGCCATCTCTAATAGAGCGTCTGTTTCCTAAGCAGAAGGTCGTAGGTTCGACCCCTACCTGGCGCGGTAAATTTTTTATCCTCCTGCCTATTACCCTGCTATTATATCCTTTACCTCACTTTCTTCTTGTGCGTACTAATTCATGCTAATGTATCTGATATAACTCAGTGTCACAATTTCTGTGCTTTGCTACCTGTATTGATCTTGTTCTCTCTCTCACTTTCCATTGCACTCCGATTATCTTTGAATGATTCATCCATCTCAGCTACTCTCCAACTAATTTCATTCTAAGAATATAAAAAAAAATTCATTCAAAACGTCTGTCCTCTTATTGCCAAAGCACCAAGCTTTCTCCAACATCAATTTCTAACCCTTCACCTCATCCGTTCTCCGTATATAAATAGGCATCAGGCATCAGTGAAACAAACGAACAACCCTTTTTGAATCTAACAATGTCTCTTATAGCCGAAGCACCAGGTTTCCTCCAAGTGTTTTCCGATGGGACTGTGAAGCGTTTTGCTCCAGACATCGCCTTTGCCTCACCAGAATCTTCCGAAAGTTACAAGTCAAAAGATGTAGTCATTGATCCATCCAAACCTATAACAGGAAGAATTTTCCTTCCTAACACACAAACAGTAAACTCTTCGACTCGTAAGCTTCCTGTGGTGGTTTATTTCCATGGGGGTGGATTTTGTATTGGCTCAACAACATGGCTAAACTACCATATTTTTCTAGGAGACCTAGCTTCTTTAGCAGGAGCAATTGTCTTGTCTATTGACTACCGCCTTGCACCTGAGAATCGTTTGCCTATAGCCTACTCCGATGGTTGTAGCTCACTTGAGTGGCTAGTTAAGAGCTGCTACACCGAGCCATGGCTTGAACGAGCTGACCTTTCACGCGTGTTTCTCTCAGGGGATAGCGCGGGTGGTAATATTGCACATAATATCACCATCAAAGCTCATACAAGTGAAGATCATGAGCATGACTTAAGTGGCATTCATATAAAAGGGATCTTACTAATACACCCTTATTTTGGTAGTGAGGAAAGAACTCCTCAAGAAAAGGCAGCTGAGAGTGGCATAGAAGTACAAATGAATGATATGTTTTGGAATTTAAGCATACCTAAGGGATCAAATCGCGATTATTTCGGGTGTAACTATGAGAAGGGTGGACTTAAACATGATGAATGGAGTTTATTTCCTAAGGTGGTGGTTTATGTGGCGGAACTCGATTTTCTTAAAGAAAGAGGGTTGATGTATGTTGAATACCTTAAAAGTAAAGGGGTTAGGGATGTGAAGTTGATTGAAGCCAAAGATGAAGGTCATATACATCATATCTATCATCCTAAATCCGAATCCACATTTTTGCTTCAACGCCAAATGGATGAGTTTATTAACAACTTATAGTGTTAACATTTTCTACAATTACACTATGAGGTTCACGTTTCAGAAAACACGGAATAGTTATTGTAAAATAACATGCTACACGATTTTTTTATCTTTTATACGGCTATAACATGTAATGGAGAAAAAGAAAGGAAATAAAAGATGAGTTCTTTGTTTGCAAGAGCTATTATTTTGTATGGTACTCCGTTATAATATTACTCGTAATAGATATTGGCAAAGACGCAAGGTTAAACATCAAGCTAGTTGCCATTTCTGTTGATAAATAAATAAGGCCACTTATGGGGAGAGGGCATTTTGAATCAAGGATGCAACTCTTACATGTAAAGATGTTAAAAGGATGCCTCTATTGACTAATGAGTAATGATTTTGATAACACTCTAGAACTAATATGTACGATAATAAAAAATTCAATTCCTTAGCAGGAAGACATAAAGGGTATAGTCAATTAGTCACCCTAAAAGTGTAGTGTACGTTGGTAAAAAAAAAAATGTGAATATTTAAATGTTAAGACCATATGAAAAGATGTTGAGTTTTCATTGTTTTGAACACCGTTAAAAATAAATGATGTAACTCTTTAGTAATAGAAGAATGTACTTTATATTGAAATTTGCTCTAACACTTATTTAGCTTAAATCTGCTCTGTTCGGTTTTGCTCCTGTGCCCTGCCTGAAACTCAAAAGAATAGGGTCGACGTATGTCAATAATGACTATGACATACTCCATACAAGTATAATTCTTAAAATGGTACTCCGTAATTTGTACAAGTAAAGTTTGTATATTTTGACAAAATTACATGTTGATGTGATTAATGATTAGTACTGTAACTTTATCTTCTTAATAAAGTGACTCTAAAGACATCATATACTATCATTTACTTGCCTAAAAAAATCATATTGATTTATATATTTAGGGCCTGTTCACATAAACTGAATTGAACTGAACTGATTGGAGCTGAACTGAACTGAACTGAATTGAGCTGAAATGAATATTTTATGAGAGAGGGAAATTAAGAGCTGAACTGAACTGAATTGAACTGAACTGATTGAAGCTGAACTGAAATTAAGTAAATATGAACAGGTCATTAGGGTTTGTTCTGATTGACTGAACTGAACTTATTGAAGCTGAACTGAATATTTTATGAGAGAAAGAAATTAAGATAAGAAATGAACTAAACTTATTGGAATTGAACTGAACTGAAAATAGACTAAAGAGAACAGGCCTTTACTGTATTATTTTCCTTAATTTTAATTTTAAAAAAATCAGATAATTTTGAAACTTTAAAAGAAAAAAAAAAAAAAAGATAATGTGATCATCCAAAATTGGAGGTAAGAGCCAATAAGAGTTCAAATCAAGTAAAATAAATCTCAGCCGTTGATTTTTTTTCCTCTGTCCACCTTTAATCCCTACGATTATCTTACCGCCTCAAATGGCAGTTCCCAAAATTACTCACAACCAACAAGGATAAAATCGTCCCAAAAAAAAAAAAATCCCATTTCATTCTCCCATATAAACCCTATTATCCCCTCCTCCAATTTCTCTCTCCTCGATCTCCCTTTTTCGTCTAACCTTTTCCTTTGCAGACGTTCGAATAAACCCTAACCCTAGTTCTTAATTTCTACTACCGAAGGTATTATTCTTCGATTTTTCTTAATTAATCTTGTAATTTCTGTTTCTGTTGGGTTGGATCTTGTTTAATTATTGTTTGATTTGATTTTGAAAACCCTAATTTGATTTGAATTTGAATTTGTTTGTGTTTAGATTACTATGGGAGAAACCAAAGAAAACGATGCTTATGAAGAGGAGCTTCTTGATTACGACGAGGAAGAAGAGAAGGTTCCAGATCCCGCTGTCACCAAAGCTAACGGCGAAGCCGCTAAAAAGTACGATTTTTTTTTTGAACTCCTGCTTTATCGATGTAATTTTCTATTATTATTATTGTAGTTTTTGATTTATTTGTTCAATCGAAATTTGTAATTTGTTAAATTAGGGTTTATAATGCATAGAAATTTGAATTTTGTCGCAGATCTTATGAAATTAATTGAATTTGTTGATTATTTCTTTTAATTTTGGGGTTGTATATCTTGCGTAATGTAAATTAAGTCCTTTTGATAGTGATGTATGATAAATTGATACTGTTGAAGTTATGACAATTTTATCATGATAGAGAAAACTTATTAGGTTGATAAACTGATAACGTATTTCAATTTGGTTTAATAGTTTACTTTGGTTGAATTCTAAATTTTGTATTTATATCTATATATATGTGGATTTATATTTAATATGCTCTGTAAATTTGTATGTCAAATTTGAAAAATGGAGTTTAATTTGAAAATGGAGTTGTTTTGCTGATTGAATGGTTTTTGTGCTATCCTAGGGGTTACATTGGAATCTACAGTTCAGGATTCAGAGACTTCTTGCTGAAGCCAGAGCTGCTGCGCGCAATTGTTGACTCTGGTTTTGAGCATCCATCCGAAGGCAAGTGCTATGTCTTTGCTCTGATAATATGCTGCTGTTTTTGTTTCAGCTCTGGTCAGAATCGGCCAATTATTGTTTTATCTTATGAATGTTGGTAGCATAGTTAATAACCTTGCCTTCAATATGCTGAGTATCTCCGGTGGAATTTTGTTTATTGTATGATTGTATCCCTCTATGTTGGATGGTTGTTAATCAATGGTTGTGAAGTATTATTTTTTGGCCAAGTTATATAGACTCAACTATATGATTGTTACATTCTGATTTTACTTTTCTTTAGCTCATGATAGGGATAGTTCTAAATTTCTGCTATGCTTTTTCAGGTAATTAACTTATTCACTCAACTTGGAGATGTTAAATGGTCTGGTAAACATTTCAATTACAAGGACCAGGAGGTCATATTTTACTCACTGCGGGTTCCCTCGCACCAATTTTTTGGTATTTCCTCAGTTCAACACGAATGTATTCCTCAAGCTATTTTGGGTATGGATGTCATCTGCCAAGCCAAATCTGGTATGGGGAAGACCGCTGTCTTTGTTCTCTCAACCCTACAACAGATTGATCCTGTGGCTGGACAAGTTGCTGCACTTGTTCTTTGTCACACTAGAGAATTGGCATATCAGGTATATATTTTCCTGAGCCTTTTTCAATAATTATTAAATTTAACTTGGTAATATATATTTGAAAGCTAGTAATTAAAGTTAGCTGACACATACTCTTTAATCTTCTTGCTTTAGATATGTCATGAGTTCGAGAGGTTCAGCACATATTTACCTGGTATTAAGGTTGCTGTTTTCTACGGAGGTGTCAACATAAAAATTCACAAGGATCTGCTCAAGAATGAATGCCCTCACATTGTGGTGGGTACTCCTGGAAGGATCCTTGCATTGGCTAGAGACAAGGATCTGTCACTAAAGAATGTCAGACACTTTATTCTTGATGAGTGTGACAAGATGCTCGAGTCACTTGGTATGCTTCTTATACATGTTCATTCTTGCAAATCCTGCTTTTCCAGGTTTCATTTATGTTGTGATGTCTTATTTTTTTTTACTAAGTGTTTGGACTTTCTTTTTTTTTTTTTTTTTTTTTTTTTTTTTTTTGCAGACATGAGGAGAGATGTGCAAGAGATCTTTAAAATGACACCCCATGACAAGCAAGTGATGATGTTTTCTGCAACTCTTAGCAAGGCAATCCGACCTGTTTGCAAGAAATTTATGCAAGATGTAATGTCTCGTGGCCAGTTCTTATTGAATTTGAAGTCTTCAATTTTCCAAGCTTTCTGCAGAAGATATCTACCTAGGTTTATAGATGTTATGGTCTAAAATGCTCCCTCTCTCTTTGATGCACTTCTCGTCTTTTAAGTAAACAAGATACTTGGACCTTTGGGGTAGGCTAGGGTGAGCGTAGTGTAGGCTTTATTGGGAAGTTCTCTGTGACTTGGTTCGACTATTTTCCATCAGTTCAGTTTCTTTTTGTCCGTTCTTATGTTGTTCTAAGGGCTTGGGTGTCTTTAAGTTTTGACTGTTACTTGGTGGTCATGTGAGTGTATATTTTAGAGAGTAGTTGTGGTTTGGGCTTAAGGGTATTCTGTACTGCTGTTATCCTTGGAGAAGAATCCTAGTTTATAGATGATGTGATCCAAGATGGGCTAGTAATTGGCTGTAAAGCAATGTTGTGCTAGCTCTGTGATATCAAGTATCTTCAAGGAGACATCTGTGGATCTGAGAGGGATCTTCGACCATCTTCATTTGATATGGATTCCTTTCGATTGGAGATGCCCCTAATATGCTTTACTGTGACATTTCTTCCTTTCAGCCGATGGAAATATATGTGGATGATGAAGCAAAATTGACCCTTCATGGTCTTGTACAGGTGTGTAAATCAACTCATGATTTTTTTGTGCATTGACTATGGATGTTTTCATCTTAACTCATTTGTTATATTTGCATTGTAGCACTACATCAAATTGTCCGAGTTGGAGAAGAATCGCAAGCTGAACGACCTGTTGGATGCTCTGGATTTCAATCAAGTTGTCATTTTTGTCAAGAGTGTCAGTAGGGCTGCTGAGTTGAACAAACTTCTTGTGGAGTGCAACTTCCCTTCAATCTGCATCCATTCTGGCATGTCCCAGGAAGAAAGGTTTTTGCTTCTTTCTTTGTTTTTAACGTTGAAAAGCTTATTTTGTAGTCCTCTTGCTGCTGTGATTTTTAACCCTCAATGTTATCAATTGGAACTTTATATTTTGCTTGGGATTGTGCATAATTCCATTGAAGTATGACAGTATGTTTTGCTGCTGGACTTCTTTGTGGTGTTAGATAGCTTTAGAACAATGCTATCTTTGTTCTATTAATGCAGACATTTATAGAAGTCATCTGGTTAGTTGAAATACAGATCATCTCTCTGCACAATTAATTGAAGTAGGGATTTTTGCTGGTCTTTGTTGTTTGCATCATGTTAGTGTTTGTTAGGAATTTTTGTTTACCTTTTAGTAGGGCTATTCCAAGAAAGCAAGTAAGCTGCAAATATAATGTTATATAAATCTTATGTGTTGCAACTTGCAAGTGAGTTTTAGTTCACTCTCTTCTAATATGGTTCATGTCCTTTACAATTTTTAGTTTCATACATTTATAATTCTGTAACATACAATATTCTATATTTTTGTAGAGTTTTGTAGTCAAGATTATCGATAAATTTTTCTTGCGTTTAATGTCTTATTCTCAATTGGATTGTTTGTAGATTGGCTCGTTACAAGGGATTTAAGGATGGCAAACAAAGAATTCTTGTTGCTACAGATTTAGTCGGCAGAGGAATTGACATTGAAAGAGTGAACATTGTTATTAATTATGATATGCCAGATTCAGCAGACACATATCTGCATCGGGTAGGAAAATTTCTCTCATCTTTATTCAAACACCATCTATTTATTCTCTTTCGCCTGCTGATTACATTTGTTTTGTTTATATCAACTATCTGCAGGTTGGCCGTGCTGGGAGGTTTGGAACTAAGGGACTTGCAATTACGTTTGTAGCATCTGCTTCTGACTCCGATGTATTGAATCAGGTATGGTATTCAGCTGTTTTCTTTTATTTGATTTACTGTTTGCATTTTTTTGTTGGCTTCTTGGATAGTTGAATGTACGAATATGTTATCTCTCTATAATTTTTTTCATGCTACTTGGAAGTAATTATTCTACCGATGAGTTGATTGGTACAAAGTATTGTTTTAGTTTATGTAATGTGATCAAAGATTGCATTTGTTTATTTTTTTAAGTATTTACTTGTACTATTTTACTGAGGTCGTACTGTATAAATTTTATTGATTATCTTTGCTAAAGTTTTCTCAAACCTTTGTTTTTACTTCCACTCTTTTAGAACTCTTTTAAAATTTACTCTTGGAACTCTAAAAAAGTCTCTTTAATTTTATTCTTTGTCCTTGTATAAAACTCTTAAAATTTTATTTGTGTGTGTTTTTATACACTTTTTTGAAAAAAAAAATCCTTATTCTCAGCTGTTTAACTTGTAACATTTTCTTCTCAGACGGTTCCTTACGACTATTTATGGTAGTCAACCCCATATAATTTTGGAACTATGGCTTTGTTGTTGTAATGTGATAAAATGAAGTATTTATTGCTTTTGAATGTTTTGTTGTGGTAAACCTTGTTTAAAGGTTCAAATCCATTTATTTTTTTCCCTTTTAACCTTACAGGTACAAGAGAGGTTTGAAGTCGATATTAAAGAACTTCCAGAGCAGATCGACACTTCGACATACAGTATGTTCTATTGTTTGCTTATCATCATTGCATAAAAAGTTTGTTTATGGTTTGCATCTCTGGCGTACAATTTGTGTGTTCTCTCTCGTTATATGATTGTAAATTATGTACTTGTAGGTTGATTCTGATGAATTTGTCTTTTGATGTGCGTGTATTTTTAGGATTGTGTTTGTATATAATCTGGTTCATGTACTTAATATTTCCGAGTCTTGAAGTACTACAGTGTATGTATGTTTTTCCCTTTTGACTTTGATTTGCGTTTGCAATGCTGCTTTCTATTCTGGTAATGCTTATGTTTTATTTCTTCACTCCTTCCATCTTTGCTTGAATGTTCTGTTTTTTTTGGCATTTATTTGTTACCCCTTTGGTTATTCTCCCCAACACTTGATTAATCATGTGTTTTCACAATATTTCTATCGACATCTAAGTACTGTAAATTCCATTCTTGTTGCTGTATAAAACGAGCTGTGTGCAAATATGAGCTTTTTATATTTATTTTTAGTAAATTGTGTATGCTGATTTTTTTTCTTCCTATGATGCAGTGCCATCATAATTGAACGCGCTACATTGTTTGATCACATTGTGGAACACTAGGCATGTTTGGAGAAGGCTGATGATAGAATAGAAATCTGACCGTGGCTTTGAAGTTTGCTCTGTGAGCTGTTTAGTTCAGCAGTGTTTGTAATTCTGGCAGTCAGATTTCATTGTACTAGTTATGTTTTTGTCGTAGTGACGCTAAATACTTCCAATTGTAGTTTTCCTATGCTCAACTTATCAAGGATTATTACTTTTTATTGCGATACATAGGATTTTACTAGCAGGTTTGTCTACTGACTTCTGTGGATATGAGCAGGGATTTTTGTGGCCCTTTTTACCCTTTTATAGGGGGCCTGATTATTTAGTACTCAGTAGTTTCTATTTTAGATTCAGTTATATAGCATGATAATAATGATTTTTTGGCCCATTTGAGATGTGTATGATGCTAAAATGGGGATATATGAAATTTGCTGTCTATTGCTTCATTCATTGCTAGTGTGTATCCTTTATTGGCAAGTAAACATTTGCATTTGCAGTATTGAGTTACTCCCTCCGATTTTTTTTCTTGCTCAATGCCAATGTAAATTTTTTGTCAATAGTATCTCTAATTATCAATTAGGTATAAATTATAATAATTGAAAATAAATAGTTTATTCATTACGACTGCTCCAATAAGTTCCATGTTTAGTTGGAAGTTTTCCATGAATATGCTATTTCCTCATTTATTTTTTTTATTGTTAACCAAATAACCCTTTTTTTTTTTTTCTTCTGATTTCCACTTTTCTTTTTTAATTTTTGCAATCAAACAAATTCTTAATAAAATGATCCGTTTGATTATGTTTTTGAATTATTCTTGAAATTTCACATGGGAAACAAAAATATCATTTGATTACTATTGTGGTAAATTGGTAATTGATATACTTCATGTGTTTTTTTGCCGGTCGTTCCATAACTTAGAATTACCATCTTACGAAATGCTTAGGATAAGAGCCAATTGAATTTAGTTTAACTGTGGAATTTAATCACATATATGCTGTAAAAATCTTCTTTTCTTGATATCCTTTGAAACTTTCACGCACGTTCTTCATAAAATCAAAGAAAAATAAACATTAGTATTACATAGAATTTCTAATGTAAGTTTATTCTTGATTTGCAAATTGTGTGGTATTTCATGATGAGTTATGCTCCGTGTATTACCGTATACATTATACCAAAACTTACCAAAACTCAGTTTCCTTATCGTTGTAAGAATGTAGGATTGGTTCCTTATAACATAAAAACAAACTTTCCCTCGAAAAAAAAAAAAAGAAAAAAAAAAGAACAAACTTTATCTTATTTTATCTAAAATAAGTTTCCTAATTATCTTAGGTAATAGAGTACTATTAGAAATAGGATTGAATGCTTTTTATTTCAAAATAAAAAAGAGAATTAGGATTTTATACTCTGTATATATAAATACACGTTGTGTGAATAAGGAGAAGATTGAGAGCTTGAGATTAATCCGACAATGGTTAATTGGAGTGATTTACCCGTTGATGTCCTTAGAGAAATAGTGTTGAAACTAGATTCTGCCCAAGACTTAGTCTTTTTCTCGGCTGTATGTCAATCATGGCAGTATGCGTATTCTACGGCCAAAAATAATTGGACTAGGACAATGCCGTGGTTGATGCTACCCGAAAACGCACAAAATAGCCCTAATTACCCTAGGATAATATACTGTCCTAATAAACAAAGGTGTTACCAATTACATCTCCCTCAAACTTATGGTGCTAGATGTTGGGGTTCGTCGTGTGGTTGGATAGTCGTACTCGATCATAACCTAGAGATGTACATGTTGAACCCGATAACTAAGTCTCGTATTAGCCTACCCCTTTTATCAACCATGCCCGACGTACATGTTGATTATGAAGACCCTGAGTGGTTTCAAATATTTATCTTAGAAAAGGCCGTCGTAATTGAAGCTGATGGAAAATACATTGTGATAACAACACCTGGTGTCTTTTTTCGCGGCTCAAATTATGCAACGCCTGGTGACCAAAAATGGAACGGGATTTATTTCCCCGATACTATTAAAGGGTTTGTGAGTGATGTTACGCGTTGGGGTTCAAAATTGCTATTCATAAACGAGTATGGAACAGTTGGATATTGTGAAATAAGTACATTCTCAAGTTCGCAGCCTGTTACTTTGACGGAGTATATACCTCAACCCTCATTTTTGTCTAATTACATAACACCATTGTCGGTTAAATGCAAAGCGTTAGATCAAGTATACTTGTTGGAATCATTTGGTGAACTTGTTATGGTATTCAGAAACAAAATGGAGCTTTACGACGATCCTACTTGGGAGTATCAGACGATAAATTTTAAGGTATACAAGTTCAACTTTGAGACCAAAATTTGGGTGCAAGTCAATGACTTGGGTGATGTTGCAATGATCCTAGGGAGTAATACTTCGATGTCGATTCGTGCATCGCGTATTCATAACTGCAGAAGGAACTGTATTTATTTCAGCAATGATGAGTGGCTATTTCGGAATGGAATCCCTTATACCTTTGGAGGTGACAAAGCTGACAATGGACTTTTCGACATAGCAAATCAGGCGTTTGAAACCGTTTATAGAATTCATGCAAATTATTCTAAATTAAGCTCTTCTTTCTGGTTTATGCCCAAGTTTTAATTTGGGGACGAGTACAATTTTTTTTTTTTTTTTTTTTTTTTTTTTTTTTTTTTTGCATAATTAAACAATTTTGTTTTAGAGTGCCTTTATATTGTGTATCAAAAACTAGTCTGTTCTCAAAAAAATTAAACTTGATTGTATTATAAGTTTTAAAGCTCTTGTGTTGGCTGCATTTTATGTTTAAATTACTCTAATTTTTCCAATTAATCCCAAAACTATCATCCCAAAACACGAAACTAAACTCACCAACTTGGAATGTCCTCCAATAATCCCAAAAATATTAGGTCAACATTAGAATTTCGGTCAAAGGTAATATCTTACAACATTTTAGCTTTTATAAGGTAGTTTAATTTCTTACAACATATTTTTTATTAGGTAGTTTCTCACAATATTTGTGTGGGTACTAGCTTATTGCTGAAATTTATTGACATGTTATTCATAAGGATATTCTGCTCATGAGGGTGGGTCTTTGGGTTAATAAGGATGGTAGTTTGCATGGGGGTTAGGGATAGTGGTGGCCAAGAGTAGTAGTGGAGACATGTGTGCATTCAACTTGTTCTTTGGGTTACCATTAGCTCTTAATAGGTCATGGATCAAAATGACAAGATAATATGAGTAAGTGTTAGGTCGGATTATATTAAATTAATGAAAAAATCAGACTAATATGAGAAAAGAGGTAAATATTTAAATCTAAGTAAGATCAAATTGTAACAAGATTTAATTCTCTCTTACAACCTAAAGCTCTTTAATTTATAGAGGCAAAATTAACTTTAAAATATTGTAAAAACAAAAGATTAACTAATCTCATAACGAAATCTATGAAATTAAAAGATAATTAACAATTAAATATTATCTATAATGACCATTGAAAAGATAAAATTTAAATAGCACTTCAATGGATCTTCCAGATATGCATCACTTTATCAATGGTGGGAACAACATTCATGTTGGCAGTCTAAGCTTTACCAATATAATTAGTGTAACATTTTCACTAAGGGTCCACGATTATCAGGTGAACGCATGTAATACACCTCTATTTTTTTATTTTAATTTTTTTATTAGTTTTTTCGAGCTTAGTTAACATGTTTTGACTTTTACATTGTTGATATACTATGTTTTGATTGTCTTGAACTTGTGTACATGTTTTCATCCAATTCTTTCGTCAAAATTCATCAGATTATTCATCAAACATGATATTTCTCAATTACTACAAATCATGAGATCTCGATTTCCCAATGAAACAAAGTATTCATTTTCCATTTAAGAACAGAGATTAAAGACTATTGAATGATTTCGTTTAACTTGTTCACTTTGTATAATGAAATGCACGGACTATGAATCAATTGAATCATATGGCAGTTTAGCAATATCAAATTTTGCTTCACGCAAAGCATTCATACAATATATATATATATACTGTATGGGATGAAATCTGAGCATGATCGATATCTTGTGAAAGCACGTGTCCAGGTTCCAATAATTATAAGGGGATGCTGATATGTTCCAGAAAGAAGACATGTCGGCTCGCCGAAATTCAACACGTGGCAACAGAAGCTCGACACTTGGCACAAAAGGCTCTGCATGGATGAGAGCCACCTGTCAAGGTAAACTATTATAAATAGTAGGTAAGACCTCATTAATGAGGGCATTAATTACACTCTCTTACTCTCTCTCTACTTTCTCTCTCTTACTTATCTTCTTCTCTTAAACACTTTCTGACTTTATCATCGGAGTGGTTATCCCCGGATCACCCCGGGGTTAGCTAACTTCTTCTCATTTTGTAGGTTCTCAGCTTGCCGATAGGAGTATCAGGATCTCAGGTCCGAATTCTTGGGGAAGTCAGGATCAGACTGAAACAATTTGGCACTAGAAGGAGGGGAAACAGTTGATCACTTCTATCGCCTAAGAACCTCACACAAAACATACATACAACAACAATAATCATGGCTGGAAACAATGGAATACCAGTAGAACAACCCCAGGTGGAAATAGTAGATGAAACCCATACCCTAGAGGGTAACCAGTTCCACGTGCCGATAACCCCCCCTGCAGGAGGAGGGGAGGCAGAGGATCCTATGGCGGCATTCACTCCAGATGAGTTGGAAACGGCCGCAAGGGTGATGAGTGCGATGAGTAGGAAGAGGAAGGAGGCTGAGGCAGCACGGGCTGAAAGAGAGGCTGCTCAGGCCGATAGAGGAACATCGCACCGTCACCAGGAAGAACAACACAATCAGTTGGAGAACCCGTCGAGGAGACCCCGACATGAGTCGTCGGTAAGGACGCATACAACATCACGACAGGTTGAACAATCCTCGAGTCATGTTGTGAGTACCAGAACTCAGCAGCAAAGAAGTTCGCAAGTAGAGGGTCAAGCAGTGCGCACGGTGGTGCAGTTAAGGGCATCCCCATTTGCCCAGCATATCTTGGATCAGCCAATGGAAAAGGTGAAAATGCCAACTTGTAGGTATGATGGAAGAGGGGATCCGGCAAGATTCATAACGTCCTATGAGGGGCACATGATGCTGTACACTAACTCGGATGCAGTCTGGTGTAAAGTCTTTCCGACAACTCTGATTGGGGCTGCAGCCGATTGGTTTAACAACCTTGAAGTTGGGTCAGTAGACAGCTTTGAAAGATTGACTGAGATGTTTGTAGGTCAGTATGTCAGTAACAGTGTGAGGCAGAGAACCTCTGGAGAATTGTTGGCTGTGGAGCAGAAACCGGATGAATCTTTGAGGGATTATATCAGGCGATTTAACAATGAGGCAAACACCATTCCGAAATTGCAACAGGAAATAGCTGTGATGGCTTTAATGAATGGATTGGTTGATTCGGATTTTAAAAGATATCTTACAAGGAAGAGCCTGCCGACATTGGCAGCGGCGTTCAGCAAAGCCCATGATTACATAAAGAGTGAGGAGCTGATGAAGACAAGTAGCAGACATGTGGTTGCCGGAAAGGGGCAAAGTCAGTATGAAGGGACCTCGTCTGGAGGAAGCAGGCCGAGAGCTCTTGCCCCAGGAAGGGGAGGAGGAAGTCGGCAAGATTCCAGACCGACAAGGCTGCCAATGAGATATAGCACCTACACTCCCTTGAATACACCAAGGGCAGCAATCTACTCAGTAAACCAGAACAGAGAAGATTGGTCAAGGCTGATTCCCATGAAGGCAAGGCCAAGGGATGTAAAGAAGTACTGTATGTTCCATAGGGATGTGGGACATTATACGGAGGAGTGTACACAATTGAAGGACAACATTGAGGATTTGATCAGAAAAGGGCACTTAACACAATACCGGTTGAATGCAGGCAGGAATCAGCAACCGGCACAAGCAGCTGAGAGGCAACAGATAAAAGCAAGGCCCGAAAGGACACAAGGAAGAATAGTCCGACAAGGGGATGCAAGAATACCACCGTTATCTACAGGAAGGGTAGATGTGATAACGGGGGGACCGATTCATGGAGGGATGATTAGTGGGGCAAAGAAGCATTTGGAGGAGCACCGTCATCTGGTTTGTGCTTTGGATGTAGACAACCGTCCTCGGCCGGCATCAATACCCCAAGTTGTGTTCACGGAAGAAGATGCACGAGGTGTAGTATTCCTGCACGACGATCCATTAGTCCTGATAACCAAGATCAATGGGGCTGACATCAAAAGAGTGCTGGTGGATGGAGGCAGTTCAGCAAATGTGTTGTTTATGCAAGCTTTTAGTGAGATGAATATAGGAAGGCAATACCTGAAGCCGGTATCGTACCCTGTGATCGGGTTTAATGGGTCAACAGTGAGGCCAGAAGGGAGTATTGTGTTGCCGGTAAGGATGGGTGATGGGCTACAGGCAAGAGATCTGATGGCAGAGTTTCTGGTGGTGGATGTTAAGTCGGCTTACAATGCAATCATCGGCAGACCGATAATACATGACATGCAGGCTGTTGTGTCAACTTACCATTTGGCAATAGCCTATGTGTCGAACTTGGGTGCTGTAGAGAAGGTGTATGGAGGTCAAGTTATGTCAAAAGCTTGTTATGTGACAGCTTTGAAGAATCCGGTTGGTAATGCTACGGTGCCGTGTAACCCAAAAAGAGAAGGTGAGCCGACAGCTCAGGATTTAACTATGAAAAACTTTGATGCAAGACCCGAGGAAACACCAAGGCCGTTACCGGGGGGAGAAACCGTCCAAGTTGAATTGCAACCAGGCAACCCGAGTAGAACAGTGAAGGTTGGGGCTGATATGGATGTGGATACTAGGTGCAACCTGATAAGCTTGTTGCGTGAGAACGCCGACGTCTTTGCGTTCTCGGCCAGTGAGATGCCAGGAATACATCCAGAAGTGATGGAGCACAAGTTGAATGTTGATAGAAAGTTCAGGCCGATAAGGCAGAAGAAACGCAATTTCTCAACTGAGAAAATAGAAGCAATCCAGGCTGAGGTAAATAAGCTCTTAGCGGCAGGGTTCATTGAGCCTTGCACATACCCAGAGTGGTTGGCGAATGTAGTAATGGTGAGAAAGCCGACAGGGAAGTGGCGAATGTGCGTGGATTTTACAGATCTGAATAAGGCCTGTGATAGAGCGTCGCCAACCTATCAAATAATAGACCTAACTCGATCCTGCTAAACTAGTAGCAAGGGCAAGAAAGGGTCGAACCCATGAGAGGCGTTGAATCAACCACCAAATGTTAGTGTTTAAACAAGCTAGATTAAGTCGGGTTTTTGGAATTGGTATTATGTCACACCGATCTAATTCAAATCAATTAATTCTAAGAGGTGATTAACGATATTAAGAAGATCTAGGATATGGGTTACACCGCTCAACTTCATCACAAATAACGATTAGCATACATAGCAATGGTAAAATGGGAGATAAATTAGGGGAAGTTACCTAAGGCACCCTACTACTCTCTCAAGCTAGAGGGATTACTTGACATCAAGAACATAACCTACTCTCGTGATTATGGGCAAGAAACAAGTGTTAAAGCATTATCACGGTAACATACAATTCCCTTGACTAGAAGTTCCTATTCTCATGGCAAATCAAGTCAATTAAGCATAAGGAGCCCTCTCAAGTTCATCTCTCGATCCTTCGTTGAAAAAGCTAGATAAATAATTCAAGCAATGGCCAATTACAAGAATTAACAATTAATTCACTTAAACTCAACTAATTAACATCCCACAATTACCAAATTAATACATGCAACAAGCTATTGGTGACTACATTGAGGGTTCACCCAAACCCCAGAAATTAGACTACTCACAATCCATGGAGATTAAAGCAATTAAGTGTTTCAAGTAATTCATGACCAAATTAAAACTAGGAATTAAGTAGAAATTAACAATCTAAGCATGCAAATAACAATTAACAATGAAGAATAATAAGTATTAAAGCAAGAAAGAGGGAAGAGAAAGAGTAAGAAATGGTTACTAGAAGCTTCAACTTGAATAACAATGGTGGAACTTGTTCTACAAAGATTTGGATTGAAATTTCCAAGCAAATAACTAAAATCTACAATTACAAGCTAGTGTTTTTTGGAGTATTTTTGAGCTACCAACTAAGAGAAATAGATTTCTGGAATAATAATGGCCACCCCCTTCAAAAACGTCCAAAGGGGCTATTTAAAGGACCCCCAAAAAGAAAGGACGGAGAAAACAAGAGAAGTCGCAAAACTGACTCTGCACGGACGTGCCAAATTCTGCACGTCCGTGCAGAGGGTGGCAGTAGCTCGATTTCAGACTCAGGCCAGTCTGCACGGCCGTGCAACATCTGCACGTCCGTGCCAAACTATGCACGACCGTGCAGAATGCTGCACGTCTGTGCTGTCTGGGGCAGAAACTCTCCTTCAGTTTTGGCCGTGCTGCACGGCCGTGCTAAGGCATGCACGACCGTGCAGCCCTCCCTCGGGGCTCTAACGACTCCAAAACGCTTCCTCCTTGCCTCGTGGGTCCCGCATGATGCTCCCCTTGCCTTGCACTCGTCGCTCCATCACCAAAGGTGCTCGGATCATCGTCATTTTCACCTGAAAAGTGCATCAAAAACACGAACACCTCGTGAAGCACGTAATACACAAAATTACATAAAAATAAGGTAAGATAGAGCAAGTAAGTGGATAAAGACACGGAAACAAGCCCTAAAAGTACCCTAAAATCATGTTTGATAACAAGTTATCAGCCTGCCCTAAGGATTGCTACCCACTACCCCGGATAGACAGGCTAGTAGACTCAACCTCTGGTCATGCTATGCTCAGTTTTCTGGATGCGTTCTCGGGATATCATCAAGTCAGCATGCATAAGGCTGATAGGAATAAAACGACTTTTATAACAGATGTTGGTGTATATTGTTATAAGGCAATGCCGTTTGGGTTGAAAAATGCAGGGGCAACCTACCAGAAGTTGGTAGACAAGATTTTTGAGAAGCAGAAGGGACGGAATGTTGAGGTATATGTGGATGATACGATAGTAAAGAGTAAGGAAAAAGGAGACCATATAGCAGATCTGAGAGAAACATTTGAGACTTTGAGAAAATATCAAATGAAGTTGAATCCGGAGAAGTGCGTTTTTGGGGTGAGATCAGGGAAGTTTCTAGGCTTCATGGTCAGTGAACGGGGGATAGATGCGAATCCAGATAAGGTGAATGCGGTGCTTCAAATGAAACAACCAAAAACCATTCGTGATATACAGAGATTAACTGGCAGGATGGCAGGGTTAACCAGATTTATCAGCAAATCAGCTGATAAGGCACTTCCGTTTTTTATGGTACTAAGAAAGAATAAGGCATTTGAGTGGGGAAAAGAACAAAGTGATGCCTTAGAAGTAGTAAGGAATCATCTTAGATCTCTTCCCACAATTGCCAGGCCTGAGAAGGGAGAAGTGTTGCAGTTATACATCTTGGCATCGCCAAAAACGGTAGCAGCCGTTTTGTTAGGGGAAAGGAAGAGACAACAACAGCCAATTTACTTTGTCAGTCATGTTTTGAATGCGGCAGAGCGCAGATATCCAGTGATAGAGAAAATGGCGTTAGCAGTAATAGTGGCAGCCAGGAAGTTGAGGCCTTACTTTGATGCACATCCGATAGAGGTGCTCACCAATCATCTCTTAGAGAAATCATTGCGCAAAATGGATACATCTGGTAGATTACTGGCATGGGCAGTTGAGTTGTCGGAGTATGAAATAAGTTACAAGCCCAGAACATCAATTAAGGCTCAAGCATTATCAGATTTTATTGTTGAAACCACATACACAGATGAAGAAGAGGAGTTGGGAACATGGCAGGTATCAGTTGATGGATCAGCCACAGCAACGGGGGCAGGGGCTGGAATTGTGATAACGGCTCCAGATGGGAAAATGTTTGAATACGCCATGAAATTTAAGTTCAAGGCAACAAATAATGAGGCCGAGTATGAAGCTGCGGTAGCCGGAATGCAGTTGTCAATAGCAGCAGAAGCAAAATGACTAGTCTTGACAACTGATTCTCAGCTGGTGTCAAGTCAATTTAGTGGGGAGTATGAGACTCGAGAGCCGGCAATGGTGAAATATTTGGAGAAGATGAAGCAGTTAGTAGCTCAGTTGCAGTACTTTGAGATCAAATTAGTTCCGAGATTGAAAAATGCTCAAGCAGATGCGCTGGCAAGACTGGCAAGTTCAAGTTTTAATGACTTGGAAAGGACAGTTATGGTCGAGGTTTTAAAGTAGAGAAGCATAGATGAGATGTCGGTAGAGGTTTATTGTGTTGATGTGGGGAATCAATGGTATGATAAAATACTGGCATACATCGTTCATGGTGTAGGGCCAACAGATAAAGGGGAGCTGAAAAGGTTGCGGAAGGATAGTGTGTGGTTCGTTATGTACCAAGGCCAGTTATACAAAAGGGGGTTTTCACTGCCATTGCAAAGGTGTATAACGGATTTTGAGTCAGCAAGACTGATAGAAGAGTTGCATGAGGGAAGCTGTGGTAACCATCTCGGAGCAAGAGCCTTGTCCAGAGAAGCGATGAGAAGGGGTTACTACTGGCCGACAATGAATGCAGACGCAGTGGCTTACGTTAAAAAATGCGAGAAGTGTCAAAAGTTTGCCCCAGTTATCAACTTGCCCCCAAATGATCTAACTCCGATATTAAATCCAATCCCTTTTGCCCAATGGGGAATGGATATAGTAGGCCCGTTCCCATCGGCCACGGGTGGAAGAAAATTTCTGATAGTGGGAATTGATTACTTCACAAAATAGATGGAAGCAGAACCAGTAACGAAGATAACGGCATCGGAAGTGAAAAAGTTTATATGGAAAAACATCTTCACAAGGTTTGGGTTGCCGATGGCGATGGTTTTTGATCATGGAACCCAATTTGACTGTAAACCAGTCAAGGATCTCTTAATGATGTATAAGGTGAAATTTGCTTACGCAGCAGTATGCCATCCACAGTCTAACGGCCAGGCAGAAGCAGCAAATAAGCAAATCATAACAGCAATTAAGAAGAAGATCGAAGATGCAAAGGGTTTGTGGGCAGATTTGATACCGGAGATATTGTGGGCAAACAGGACAACAATAAGGGAAGCCACAGGTGAATCACCTTATAATTTAGTTTTTGGAACAGAGGCAGTCATACCAGCAGAAGTCGGATTGCCGACATTTAGGGTTCAGCATTACTGTGAAGACCAAAATGTTCTACTCCTACGACAACAATTAGATTTCCTGCCAGAGCTAAGAGAAAAAGCAGCAGTTAAGTCAGCTGTGTTTAAAGAAAGAATGTCCAGAGCATACAACAGAAGGGTATCTCATCGGCCGTTAAGAGTGGGAGATCTGGTACTACGAAGAACAGCAGCAACCGGTAAGGGGAGTGAAGATGGAAAGCTGACTGCAAGTTGGGAAGGGCCCTATCGGATTAAAGATGTCGTCATCCAAGGGTCGTTTTATCTAGAAACTTTGGATGGGACACCTCTGAAAAATGTATGGAACTCAGCTGTATTGAAGAAATACTATGTGTAATGAACAATTTTTATGTGAAGCTGATATCAAGAAAGATATCAGTGATGAATGAAGAGGTATTCAGACAATGTGCATTGAAATAGGCATCCTCCATTTAACAGAACATCGTTAAATGGGACGGACAGCTCAAAACCGCTTCCATGAAGTTAACAGTCATACAACCTGATCAGTTGTATGCATTAACTCATGAGGTTGCTGGTTCAAAATATAATACCGGCAAAATCAATTCGAGTATACGCCGATATGAGGCGTAGCTCAGAAAGTGATCGCCGAGAGGGTACCTAACTGGCTGAAACAACAAAGCAGTAGGTGACCAATGTTATAATCTGAACCATCAACAACCGGTAACGGCTCAGTGTACATAGCTCTAGCACGAACTATGTACACTGGGGGGAGCAAGGAGTGACATGGTATCTGTGATATCCGTAATATATTACTGATTTGTGATACCCATAGTACGCTGGTAGTTTTTAATGTAATTTTTCAAGTCAGGTAACGATCTGATATCTTCCAAAGCTGAGGTTTTGAGATCTGATATCTTCAAAAGCTGGCGTTTTTTAAGAGGTTTCCAATTGGAAGTTGTCGGATTTCAAATAAACTATCAGGTAAACCTTTATTTTTTGCAAATTGTCTTTTATATGCTGAAATTAGCAAGGCAATATAATTATCATAACATTGTTAAAAACAAGCAAATTAGAAAGTAATAAACGAGAACAATACAGTTACGATAAGGGATGCAAAAATATGTACAGTAAGCAAACAACGAAAATGAAAACAAGTTTACGCAACAAGTGAAGTTGACAATCGACAGGCATCACCACAAAAAAGGGGTATATGCCGATAGAACAACATTGTCAAAATAAGTGTTTTAACACATACAAAATACAAATAAAAGAGAGTTATAGCTGATAAGGCCCAATAATACAAGACCCACAAGAAGATGTCGGTGATGACTGCCCGCCCCTTCAAGCTTGTGTATTCTCAGGCACTGGGGAGTCCAAAATACTGAGATCTTTGGGGCCGTCATCAGCACTGGGCGCCAGATTGTACAAGTCCTCCTCGGAGAATTGTTGTGTCTCGAAGCCGGAAGGGATCTTGTAAGCTTCCTCGTTGAAAGCTTTTTCAACCTTTTCCTAGTCTTCTTTTTTCCAACCGGCAGCTTGAGCCACACACCTCTGAGCGGCAGTCCAACCTCCATCAAAACGGTCTTGGAGCTTGGAGCAGAACTCATCTGAAGTCAAGTAACGGCCCACGGCTCTCTGGCGAATCCCAGGCTTATCGGCTTCCATCTGCATAACCTTCTCTTCAAGGTTTTTTACTTTAGCCATGGCATCGCCGAGATCTTTCTCAACTGAAGGAAGGCGCTCAATGGCTTTATCTTTTTCAGCAATCTGAGTCTTCAGACTCTGTAATTCCAACTCCAAGCCAGCAACCTTCTCAGCCTTAACCCTCAACTCCGACATCTCCTTGTCGTCTTTTTCTTTTATCTTCCTCATGTCATCCAGGGCCTTCTCAGCGTTCTTGACGATTTCTTGCATGGCACTCTGACTGGAGGAGGCTTGATGGTGCTTTTCTTGATAATAACGGTACATCTCCACAAGCTCCGTACCAGACATAACAGCCTGAGAACAGGAAAGAATTTCCGAATAAGAATTAACAAAAACCATGAAACAAGCAATAAGAGTGCGTAAAACACATAACATAATACAAGAAATAGGTTAAGGAAAAATAGCGAAGTAAGCATACCTTCATCATGTTGTGCATATGAGCAGCAGCGAGGGGACCGATTGGACCAGCAGGTCTGTCCATTGGAAGAGTAAGGTTACTAAGAAGCCGGTAACCAAGGGTCCCACCCTGCATTGGATCGTCGATAATCATTGATTCATTCCGACCGATATCCATGTCGGGCTGCCAGCGGTCCCCAGAATGGCCGGCAGGAATAGCGAAGCCTTTCAGGACTTCATCTGGAAACCGGCCGGAAACTCTTTCTATCCACTGGTTGGACCGGTATGTTAAAGCTGGAATACTTGAATCAGACCCAGCAGCGGTAGGAGCGATAACGGTGGTGGTTGGTTGAGGCTGACGAGGAGACTCAACGGCAGTGAGATCCTCAATTTCGATCCCTTGAATAACCTTCTTAACGATGGCTTCAGGGCTCTTTGTTGTTTTGGTGAGAGGAGACTTCTCGGTTTCCGTTTTGTCCTTTTTCTTCTCACCCCGTCCTTTGGCTTGCCTAGGACTCGAAATCACCACACCACCACCACGCCGATTGGCGAGAGATGTCAGCTTTCTCTTCTTGGCGTTGTCGTCAGCCATTAATTCAGCTCTCCTCTTAGCACTAACAGCCGGTGCGCGACCGCAAATTGAAGCTAAAGTGTCGTAAGAAGTGGTAGCTTTAGGACAACGCCTGAGAACTCTCTTTCCGTCAGCTGATAAGCCCAGCAACTTGTTGTCCAACTTGTCGATACCTAAAAAAACAAAAGGGGAAGGAAAACGATAATAAGCTACAAATAAACAACATCAGAAGCAAAGTAAAAAAAAAAATATATATATATAGTAATAAAACTTAGAAAGATAAGTTATACCATGTTGGTCAGTCCAACAGAGACCGACACGAGATAACGGTGCGTTGCCTAGAATGTAACTCACATTCGGCACCCACACCGCAGGAATTAGACGGACCTTGCCGTCACCTTCATCAAATTCAGAGATGTCAAAGTGATTGACAACCCTTTCTTCATGCTTACCGAGATCTCTCTCGGGGATTGAGTCGAAATGGGGATGAGGCCTGAAAAAAGTTCTCCTCAAAGGAAAGTCCTCTGGGACCGACATAAAGAAAAACCTATCTTTCCAACCTTTGCAGCTGGATAGTTTAGGATGAACGGTATTGTAGACACCCATTTGTGTCTCCCCAAAACCAAACCCAGTGATGAATGCCTTGCACGTTGTGTTATTATCGAATAAGGTGAAAGTGATTCGAAAGTCAAGTGTTGCGGTTAGTTTTAATTAAATTCTTCTCTCTCTGTTTTTGAAAACCCACTTTATTTTTATGAAAACGTCCATTTCAGTTTATTTTGGTCCATGATAAGGGTCCAATAATGGTGTAGATGGATGGGGCTCGAAGAGACCTTTCCGACGATATATTATAAGCCCGATTCCGATGAATATTGAGGAAGTTATGGCCAAAATACTAAACTGGGCCCAGTTATTTATTTTAATACGGCCCAATGATCTAGAGGAGGACCCAATATTAATTGTTATTCCTAAAATTACTAGGATTAATTATAGTTTTCTAGAAGTTTCTAGAAAGTTCCTTTTAATTCTAATATTGTTAGATTTAATAATTAATTATCTTTAAAAAGATTTTTATTTGGAATAAAATATTGTTTTGTTATCTTAAAAATACGTATTTTATCTTCTGTACGGATTCCGTAGATCAAGTTGATTAAAGATCGGATTCCGCGTGAAGAAAAAACGCGCTAATACAGGCTGTCGCCAAACGACAAGTCTGTCGCCGCGCGACAGACATTGTCGCGTCGCGACAGAGTTAATTCCTGGCGACAGCGTGGAGTTTTATTCCTTATCAAATTCTATGTTTTTCCGGATTATTTTCATTATAAATAGCGTCCGAATCTCTGTTTTCAAAATCATCTATCATCAACTTTTATCAACATCTATCATCAACTTTTATCAACATCTCTCATCAACTCTCATCATCAATTCTCATCATCTTTCATCAACTCTCTTTCTCAATTCTCTCTATTCCCTCTCAAGAATTACTTAATTCTTTTCTTTCTCCCTATTTCTAAACCAACCTTTTTACATACAATATTCTGCATTCACAAGACTTAGAATCTCTTAGCCAAGTTCGAAGTTGCCTTCGCCCTAGACGTGCAAGGTTTGATATTTTCTGAGGGTTTGGTCCAAAACCAGTCTAAACTTTATTTAACTTGATTTAATTCTTTAGTTCTTTAATTATTGTTTATTATTTTCATTGAAGTTTACTAACTTGTGTATTTTGTTATTAGAAAGAGGTACGAGGCTTCAAAGTATGTAATCTTATTACTCTCTTTCAATGTAGAAAGCATGCTTATTATTGTTTTATGATTCCTAGTATCGTGTTAGGATGTTTTTAATGCTTCCTAGTATCATGTTAGGATGTTATTATTGCTTTCTAGTATCATGTTTAGGGTGCCTTTATTCTTTCTAATATCATGTTAGTACCATGTTAGGTTTAAAGCTTTGATCTTTATTGTTTAGTGACATGCTAAGGTTTGTTATTAATCTTGTTAGTATCATGCCTCGGATCTTGCTATTATATTTAAGCTTTATTATGCCTTATCATGCTATTATTATATATTGTTTATTATTTATGTTGCTTGATATATTTTATTGTTATTGCTTGATCACGCCTTTTATGCAGGTTTAAAGGGAATTTGTACTTGAAATCACGCTTAATAAGATAATTAATAATTTGGTTTAGGCTAATGTGATTTTAATTCAAGTGATCGCCAATAATAGTATTATTTGTGCATTAATATTCAACCAACATAGATTAAACAGGGTAGGTTTAATATAATGTTTGTATGTTATTCGAAAAGCGCACATGAATACGAGCAGAACAAAGTAGAGGCCTATTTTATAGGGCGGGTCCTTTCTTTTGTAGATTGGATTCGTACCTTCATCCCCGGACCCTATTTGGTTCAAGACCTTATGAAGTAGTTGATGGTCCTTTTGGATTGTCTTTTGGGTTTACAAGTTCCTAAAACTTGTTGGCGACTCTTTTTGCTCTTTGTCTTTCCCTTTGGAACGCCACCGTACTTTAGTGTATGATCACAGTGGGGTTCAAGTTTGGGGTTATCGTAATGCTTGAAATATTCCCTACAGTTTTTGGCGACTCCACTGGGGAGGATTTCTATTTATATTCCTGAAATTTATTAAATTTTGGCAATTATTTAGAATGAGCGGATGAGACTTGAAAAATTCTAAGTATTTCATGTGCGTGATTTGATTAACATTATTGTCATATGCATTAAAAGGTCCTCATGGGAGTACCCCATGAGTCAATCCATAGGAATTTTACACGTAGGAAATTTGGGAAATATCTTTCATGACTAGAATCGAAAAGATGATGCGAAATCTGGAAAATTCGAAGAACACAGAAACTTGCTAAGGCATGTAGGAACTAGCGTCTAGAAAACAGGGCTTGTCGCCCGTAAAAAGTTTCTGTCGCCTGGCGACAGAAGCTTTTTTGCGGCGACAGTCCCTGTAGTCTGGCGCCAAGTTCTTCCAATACCGAGCCAGGGGTCTGCTTTCTTGCTTTGACCTTTTCTAGTGTTGTTGGCTCGATTTTGCTTATTGATTGAGTCATTTTCTCACTTTTCTGAACCCCATATGTATTCTACATATGGAAATAACCCTCTGGGGGTTCCTGCTTCACCTGCCCAATGGAATATCCCACGATCATGTGCAAAGTTCAGATTTGGGTACGTGTAATGTTTGTGAATCCACCAAACCATGGAGTCGAGTCCGATTTCATCTCGCACTCGCGGAATCCTGTCCATTCGCTCCAACCCTCCCGGTAGGCTTGTGTGCAATGCATATGGATTCTTAACCATGGACCTTTTTTGACTTAACCCATATCCTCGAACTTTAGAGAACTAGAGCCATGGTTAGGTTGCAAACTCATCTTGTGACTATGTGAACTACTTGTGCACCCTTTCTTGTATTTATTATATATGTGCTAACCGTTTGTTTGACTTGTGATTAAGACTAAATAAATTGACTAATGATTAAAAGGACTTTGTCTAATTAACTAATTAATTTTGAATTAATTAAAGGCTAATAATTTAATCAATTCGACTTAGCACGACTTTAGGCATGTCCATTTAGAGTAAAATTACTGGAAACAATCCAGATTAATGTTCCAGCAATGGCGCAGGAATTTGGACTGTGGCGCTGCAGTTTAGCGTCTGTCGCCTGGCGACAATTTTGTCGTCTGGCGACAGGCTCTAAACCGTATCGACAGTCCTGTTGTTTTAGCGACAGTCCAGTTCTTTTGCTCGAGTCATCACGACGAGTCTAATTAACAGTCTACTAATCGGATTAATCAGTTTGTTAATGGTTCAAACCATGTTTAAGTCTTTAATTGAGCTTAGGCACTTAAAGTCCCATGGTCATACACTAGTAGTCAAAGCATGTCACTCACATACACATAAAGCACACACATAACATGTTTGTCACATTATGACCATGTCTAGAGAGTCTTGAATGCGTGTTTTCCGTCATTTTTTTAAGGAGGGTAAGTCGGATATTAATCCTCCAATTCTTAAACCATTTTTTTAAATTCCCTTAAGATATATACCCCATTTTTTCACTTTTTCTTCTAAATCTTTTAAACATAAAGTCAAGTCAATTAGAGTCAAATATTAAAACAAATATGGTTTAAATTACAGCGCGTGGTCAAGAAAGGAAGGGCGTTTAATCAAAGACAACACTTTTGTTCAAGTTTTACTTTTCGACAAACCAGTCGGTAGGAAAAGGAAAGCTAAGAAGGCAATGGCTAGTCAAGAAGAACTTAATGAAGTCAAGGGACAGGTAGCCAACTTGGCTGAAATGCTGCAAAACCTATCACTGCAAATAAGTAATCCTGAAAAACAAAAACAAATGGACCTAATCCAGGAAAGCTTGAGCAAATTGTCCAGCGACTTTAGATTTCAAGAGATTAGCTCCCAAGGGGTCTCGGTGGATAAGGACCTTCTCCCACAAAAGTTCAATCCCAATGACATCCCTAAGTTCAAGGCTATGGACAATCCCTATTTTCATTTAAGAGCTTTTGAAACTGTAATGGGTATTAAGGGGATAGATAGAAAGGCATTTCATTCTGTATTTTCATTATCCTTAGAAGCTGTATGTCAACAGTGGTACTTTTCACTTGATAAAGAAAAGACCTCCAGTTGGGAATCTATTGTGAGCGCTTTCATTGAAAGATATAAATGCAATATACAAGTTGAAACCGATCATAGAGAATTAGAAATGCTGAAACAAAAAGAAAACGAGGGTTTTACTTCCTTCTTCAATAAATGGAGGGAAACCACTGCAAAAATGGTTGAAGTGCCTAGTGAAAAGGAATCCGTCAGGATATTCATTAAAAACCTTCAAGAAAAATATTCTAAGCATCTCAAATATCAAAGCAACTTAAATACTTTCAAAGCGGTATATGACATTGGAATTAACATTGAAGATGACCTTGCTAAGCAGAAAACTGCTAATAACAACTCAAGTAGTGGCTGGAAAAATAAGAAGAACGACAATCCTTCTTCATCCAAATCTACCCACTCAAATAATGTTAGCACTTTTCCTCTTAATGAAGTATTGGCATTGAATAATAATCAAGGACAAAAGAAACCATTTAGGAAGAATTATACTCCTATTGGTATGAGTTATGACACCGCATTTGATCGTTTACATGCAAAAGGTCTTATAACTCCTATTGGACCATTTGGGGACCCACCTGTCGAAAGGAGAACGGCTAGCTGGAACCCAAATGAACATTGCAAATATCACCAAGGTAGGGGTCATCCTACAGAGAATTGTTGGAGATTAAAGGAAGCTATTCAAGATTTGATTGATAGTAACAAGCTCCCATTACCTCCTGCAAGTAAGAAGCCAAGTATCAATACCGCACCGCTATCGGATTCTTTGGCTATTTCCGACGAAGAAAACCAAGAGGATCCATCTAATCTCATAGAGCCTATCGAGACCATTGAAGAAGAAATCTTTGAAGATGCTCTCGAATTCCATGGCCAGGAACCCGCAACTAAGCAAGAAGTATTAGCATTAACATTAATACTTTCGAAATTGAAAGAATTAATCTCACAAACCTTCGAGGCCATAAAAGAGAAAAATGAGTTGCTTAAAAATAAACCTCCTCTTAAGCAAAAGAAACCATTTTCTCTCCAAGTAATTGACACTCCCAAAAAGAACAATAGGAAATATACTCCAATTGGGACATCATACACAAACATGTTCAAAATGCTCTTCGAGAATGGAAAAGTTCAACCTCTCGAATCAAGACCATTTGAATCACTGAAAAGGACAGACAAATATTATTGTGCATATCATCAATCAGGAGGACATACAATAGAGCAATGCTTCAAGTTTAAGGACTTAGTTCAACATTTGATTGATGAGAAAAAGTTAGTTCGACTTCCACAAGATGCCCTGATTAATGGAGTATGGGACAGTGATGATGAGGATGTTTACCTTAAAGACATTGAAGAAACTCCTCTATCAACAATATACCCAGTAAGTGACATTTGGGACGAGGAGGACTCACCCATAGATGTCCTCACTAGGTCCGGGAGAATACAACCTCCCATTTCAACACAACCCATACCTTCTATTCAGCAAATTCCCGTGCCTATTATAGAAGACAACGATGTTGTCAAACAGCTAAAAAAGACTAAAGTAGAAATGAATGTATGGAAATTTTTAGCCACATCTCGAGAACATAGAGTCGCAGTCATGGATGCACTGGCTAAGGTAGGCATAGATTCGGACACCACTCCCGAGGGACTTGCAAACTTCCTCACGAGCGATCTCCCAAGTCCAATTAATTTGGTCACTTTTTCGGATAAATATCTACCACCGGAAGGTGACCAACACAATAAAGCTCTAAACCTCACAGTCATATGCAAAAGAATGAATGTCCCTATGACTCTTGTGGATAACGGTTCAGCAATTAATGTGTCCCCACTTAGAACCGCAAGAATGTTAGGAATAAGAGATGAGGATTTATCCCCATCAACCCAAGGAATAAGAGCCTATGATAATTCACGTCGTCAAGCATTAGGGACGATCACTATGAATGTAACAGCAGGCGCAATTGAACATGCTACTACATTTCAGGTAGTAGATATCAAAGCATCTTTTAACTTGCTATTAGGACGCCCTTGGCTTCATGATTTAAAGGCCGTCCCTTCGTCTCTCCATCAACAAGTAAAGGCTATAGTTGGAGGCATTCCAATTACCATTGATGCTTCATCTATGAGGATTAAAACAATAGAAAATCCACTAATTAATGTGGAACACGATGAAAATGATGAAGATTTGTGGGGCTTTAGCGAAGAGGTCTCCTTAATAGAGGAAGATGAAAGGACCCCTCTTCATTATGACCTCCACTCAAACATGATAACAAATGCTATCCTAAGAAAACAAGGACACTTTCCTGGAATGACTCTAGGAAAGAAGAAAGGAGTAGCTAAACACATGGGCTTACCTGACCTCCCTAAATTGGATACTTTCGGACTTGGATTTGAACCAACCCGCGAAGACCTTAAACGAGCCCAGGAAAAATCCAAAGCACGGAGAAATGCCCGCATACAAAAAAAGGAAATACCCATGGATCAATATCCTCTCACTTTAAACGGGCAATTTATAAGAGAAGGAGAAGATTACCCTTGTCATGAATTTCCTGAACCTTTTGTTGTGAATGGTATAAGGCGGCCTGGGTTCGAAATCTTTTTGGATTGTTGTTTCCTAGACGAGATCCCAGCCCCAACATATAAGGAAAAGGCACCCCCTTGTTTCGACTTTAATGTCATGGGACTCCTCTTTGGAAGGGAAAAGAACGAATCAAGATATGCGGAAGATGATTCTTCACTTATCCAAGCAGTTCTCCAAAGTGAAAATTTCGATCCCTCCGAACTTATCACTCCAATAAAAGATCAAGAGCGTGGATGGCGCAAGACGGTGAAGATAACCACTGCAAATGGAAAAATATTTCAATAACTACAGGGCAAGGACCAATATTCGAAGAGTCGTCTGAGTCAGAGTCTGAGTTAGAGTCTTCCCCTATCGAGTCTTCTAAGTCTTTAGTTGTAGCACCCTCACCTTCTTTTTCTATTCCTAGGATATTTAGCAATCAAGTCCCGACGGACATCTCTCTATTTGATGTAATGACTTCTGAGTTTAATAATATGTCTTCTTCCCCTTATTCCTCTTGTTTTTCTTTATCTAAAGATGACGAGCATTGCTTAACTAATGATGAAAATGACAAAGAAATAATTAAAGCAATGGAAACACTTGAAAATAAGACACCAATAATTGAGGATACAGAAACGGTTGATATCTCAAAAGATTCAACCATTAAAAGAGAAGTTAAAATCGGACTAACGTTAAACAAAGAAGAAAGAACCGAATTAATTAATCTACTTAAAGAATTTATCGATGTATTTGCTTGGTCATACGAAGATATGCCATGCATTAATAGAGAAATAGCTCAACACACTATACCATTAATTCCAGGAATGAAACCTGTAAAACAAAAGTTACGTCGAATGAAACCCGACGTGGCCCTTAAAATAAAAGAAGAAGTACAAAAACAAATAACTGCAGGTTTTATCCGGGTATCCAAATACCCCGAATGGGTCGCCAACGTTGTCCCGGTTCCGAAAAAAGATGGTAGAGTTCGAATGTGTGTCGACTATTGAGATTTAAATAAGGCAAGTCCAAAGGACGACTTCCCTTTGCCGCACATCGATATTTTGGTAGATAACACAGCAAACCATGCACTTCTCTCATTTATGGATGGATACGCAGGATACAATCAAATCCTCATGGCCGAAGAAGATATGGAGAAAACAACATTCATAACACCTTGGGGTACTTATTGCTATACGGTAATGCCATTCGGGTTAAAAAACGCGGGTGCTACTTACCAACGAGCAGCAACTGCCCTACTCCATGATATGATGCATAAAGAAGTGGAGGTCTATGTGGATGACATGATTGTAAAATCAAAAGACCGCCAAGGACACCCAATAGCCTTAAAGAAATTCTTTGAAAGATTAAGAAAATACAACATGAGGTTAAACCCCTCTAAATGTGCTTTTGGAGTTACCTCAGGGAAACTCTTGGGTTATGTCATAAGCTCTAGAGGAATAGAGATAGATCCCACCAAAATTAAAGCAATCATGTCCATGCCACCGCCCAAAACCGAAAAGCAAATTCGAGGATTTATTGGCCGGTTGCAATACATAAGTAGGTTCATATCCAAGTTAACCACGATATGCGAACCAATATTCAAAAAGCTTAAGAAAAATGTACCAATCATATGGGACGATGAGTGTCAAAAAGCCTTTGAGAAGATCAAAGTCTATCTTGCGAATCCTCCCGTATTAGCCCCAGCACTCCCCGGAATACCCTTAAGACTATACTTAACCGTCACAAAGGAAACAATGGGAGCTATGCTCGCACAAGAGGTAGAAAGCAAAGAAAAATGCTATTTACTACTTAAGTAAGAAAATGCTCGAGTATGAAACACGCTACACACCATTGGAAAAGTTGTGCCTCGCGTTGGTGTGGGCCACAACTAAATTGAGACATTACATGCTCGTGCATACCGTTTACATAGTCTCACGAATGGATCCCCTAAAATATCTATTCGAAAGATCTACACTTAATGGACGAATCTCAAGATGGATAGTAAATTTGGCCCAATTCGACATAAGGTTTATGCCTCAAAAAGCAATTAAAGGATCAGTGGTCTCGGATTTTCTAGCAGATTTCCCAATAGAAGATTCAACACCCTTAGAAGAGAATGAATTCCCGGACGAAAATTTAATGATGACAGAGGATGATACATGGACTCTATATTTTGATGGAGCCTCAAACCAAAAGGGGTGCGGCGTAGGAGTCTTATTAGTATCACCTAAGGAAGAACATGTCCCTATATCCATCAAATTAGATTTCGACGTCACCAACAACGCAGCTGAATATGAAGCATGCGTGGTAGGCCTCGAAACCGCTTTAGCCCTAGGTGTAAAGAAACTCCGGATATTTGGAGATTCATCCCTAATTATTAACCAAATCTCCAAAAGGTGGAAGGTTAGGAGTGAAAGTTTAGCTCCTTACCAAACATATTTGGAAACTCTCACCGATCAATTGGAAAAAGTGGAATACACTTACCTACCTAGAGAGGAAAACCAATTCGCCGACGCCTTGGCAAGGCTAGCCTCAATGGTTAGAATACCTAAGGAAATTGAGCAAATGCCTTTAACCATAGAAAAAAGGCATAAACCAGCATACATTCAGGCCATAGAAGACGACGAAGTAATTCAAGAAGAAAAACCAGAGGAGGAACCATGGTTCGTAGATATATTGAATTATGTCACCAAAGGAGAATATCCTCCTCATGCTGACAAAAGAGCGAAAAGAGCATTAAGGCTCTTAGCTTCCCAGTTTGTACTCATAGGAAATGAACTACACAAAAGGGTACCTAAGGGACGAGCTCTATTATGTGTAGGCAAAAAAGATGCTCAAAGGGCCATGACAGTAATCCATGAGGGTATATGCGGAACACATGTTAACGGCAAAATGCTAGTCCAAAAGATAATGCGAGAAGGATATTACTGGACTACCATGAATAAAGACTGTCATCAATATGTAAAAAGATGCCCAAAATGTCAAATTTACGCAAATTTGCAACATATCCCACCATCTCTTCTCTACACCTACACTTCACCGTGGCCTTTCTCTACATGGGGAATAGACATAATTGGAAAGATTACACCTCCCGGAACAGGAGGCCATGAATACATCTTGGTTGCAATAGATTACTTCACAAAGTGGGTGGAAGCACAATCATATGCTAAACTCACCGCCAAGCATGTAGCACTCTTTATCGAAAGAAACATAATTTGTCGATACGGAGTCCCACATGAAATGATAAGTGACAATGGAACTCACTTTCAAGCAGAATGTGAAGAATTGCTACAAAAGTATGGTATTCAACATCACCATTCTTCCCCGTATAGACCTCAAGCAAATGGAGCAGTTGAGGCCGCTAATAAGAATTTGAAAACGATCATTGAGAAAATGACTGAAAATTATAAAGATTGGCCTGACAAACTTCACTTCGCACTGTGGGGTTATCGCACGTCAATCCGAATATCAACAGGAAATACGCCATTCAACTTAGTATATGGAATGGATGCCGTACAACCTGTAGAGTTAGAAATACCTTCTTTACGCATTGCGTTAGAAAGTAAACTCGATGAAGTTGAGTGGACTAGAGCACGATATGAAGAGCTAATCCTACTCGATGAAAAACGACTAGAAGCCCTACATCATACCCAATGTTATCAAACCCGCATGGCTAGACATTTCAACAAAAAGGTCAAGACTAGAAATATCAAGGTTGGGGACTTGGTATTAAAAGCATTAAGGAAAAATGTCTTAGATCCAAGAGGCAAATTCCGGCCTAATTGGTCTGGACCATATATTGTCAAAACAATCCTGTCAGGAGGCGCGGCTAAATTAACTGATATGGATGGCAATGAATTTTCAAACATGACAAACCTTGACCAACTTAAGAAATACTACCCATAAGTACTTGAGTAAAATACTCAAGAGAGCTACGTTTGGCCTGATTCCTTAAGCAAAGGATACGTAGGCAACCCAGACAGGGTGCGGCCGCTTTAATCTTTTCAGATTCTGTATCTCCGAAGTAAAAAACGCATGTCTGCAAAATTTCAAAACTGGCGCTAGACGATAGTCTTTGTCGCCAGACGACAATTTTGTCGCCAGGCGACAGAGCTAAATCGTCAGCGACAGTGCATCAGATAGCAGCGCCAGTCTTCTGCAAGTGTCTAGACAAGTTTCGCATATTCTGGAAATTTATTCGACTTTCGTACTCGAATTAATTCTCCGAAAAATAAATGTTGTAATTGTTTTCATTGCTCTAATTGAAAGTTAATTAAAATAAAAGCTGAAATTTTATTGATTAATAAAGAAAGTACATTATTGATAAAATAAAAGCTGAAAAATTAACTAAAACAAATTAACTTTGTCTAATAAATCAAAAGAAAAGCAATGTTCTAATCTTTTTTCTCCTTCTTCATTCTTTTCCAATTTGTGTCTTCATCCTCTTCCTCTTGATCCATAACCTTCGCTAGGAGACAACCGTTAGAAGATCTACACTCTATTTTAGTATAGATAGTTTCTCCTTCCGCTAGGACTCCATGTTTCTTCTCTACCCAAGCCTCCTTCTTAGTAGAGTCGACTTTTCTTTTTCCTTGATTCCTCTTGGCACTCTTCTTTCTAAGCATAATAGGAGTCTTGAATTCAATTCTTTCCCCTAGGCGTTCTTTAGCAGGGACCTTCTTGTCACCTAGACGATCCTTCACATTGGTCTTTTCAATTGTAACTTGAGATTTTTGGAATCTTCCATCAAGCCATTGCTTCACTTTATTTGATAAGCAAGGTGGTTCCTTATGAGTAATCACCTCCCATAAGGGCCTACCACTCCAGTATCCATCAAAGCGCTCAATCTCTTGTGACACAGGAAATTCATAAGGACGGCGAAGATCTCCTGTAGGGATGGTTTGTGCAAGACCATATTGTCTCATGACTCTACAAGGAAAGTAAAAGGTTAGTCTCGACAAGCTCGGGAGACGACAATATGCTTGGTTACTACAACCAATCATCGCCTCAATCCTCCACCAAGGAACAATCCAGTTTATGGTAAAGTCACCGGCAGCGAACACCTTGCTCCACTCACGGCGCCCGATTTTCAAAAATCGTTTCTTTCGGCGGACTATGCAATTTGGAACATATGTGTGAATATCATCGGGAGGATTAATAAGCTTCAGCCTCTCCCTGAACCATATCTGCAAATATGTATTTAAATTAACATTACAGTGTAAAAATAATATTCTTTAGTTCTTGATAAATTAATAATAACATTATTTTATACCTGTAATAAGATTGGAGAACCTCTTAAAGGTGCCCTTGAATCCTTTCTTAGTGCATCTAACCACAGCATAGTCTCTCCAACAATTAATGGCATTGGATTTCTCCCAGATTCAACTTGTTCTATAACAGATATAATTATCGATTGCCCTTCATTATCTTTACCACTCACTAAGAGCAATCGGTTAAATAAACAATAAAGGAAAGCCCTTCTTTTATAGACACGGAAATCGGGATTGGGATTATCATAAAAATAATGTGCAAATTCTGTCAAATTAACTATGTTACCATGCACTATGTGTTTCAAAGCCGTCCCCCTCAAATCAAAAAAGTGTTCGAAATCTTTATAGTAATATTCATTGATTCTAGGCATTACCGCAAGGTCTGTGGAATAATAACCTATGATGGCCCCAAATTCTTCCGGTAAAGGACATATTTCATCATGAAGAAATCTAAAACAATGAGTATCAATATTCCAATAGTCTATGGCAGAATAAATAAAGTCAATATCAAGACTCATCCCCTTGACTCCAAACATACCCCCCATATGAGAAAGATCTAATGCTTTTTTATCTTTAGTAGTTAAGTGACGACACCATTCATCCATGTACCCACAAAAGGTTCTTTTAGCTAAAGGCATGAATACTAGTTAATTAACTATTTAATAAGCTGGTTATATAATGCAGTAAACGGATGATTCGGGGGCTATTTATAACTCTTTTTGCACGACAGACTTCAATTCCTGAAGGAAACAGGAAAGCGCGTCTGTCGCGTGGCGACAGGATGGTTTACGCGGCGCTAGTTTTTTCCATAGCAGCGTCACCTATTGCGCGTAGGAAACCGTGTTTTTACGTATTTGATTTCGACTTTGACTTGACTTACTGTTCTATTCCTCTTCTCATACCCTCAATATTATGATTTTTATTATTTTTATTTTTATTATTATTACTCCTATTATTATTATTATTATTATTATTATTATTATTATTATTATTATATTAAAGCTTAATTAATTTTAAGCTTGCCTTCATTTTTCTTTTTTCTTTTTTTGGGGGAGAGAGTCGGTACCCTCCATTAATATTAAAAATGACGGAAAAATTTTTGCACAAAAATTACACTTTCTCACACACTTACATGCACAACACATTTGTTATACAATAATAAATCAGGCAAATAAAATGTTGATAAATAATAAAATGCATATATATATACAAGTGTCTGGTACATGAGTCATATGAATAAAATAGACAAAGTCCTACAAAGGTCAACAATAAATAAACACAGGTACAACTATGGCGCCGGAGGTCGCAAGTCGCGAGGGATGCCGAATGTATCGAAAAATGTCCTACTCCGTGGAGTATGTCCATCATCGCCCCCTGAACCACTAGGCGGCGCGAACTGCAGCTCAGGACCAGGCCATCTAACCTCACCCTGAAACCCGACGGAAAGAGGCTGGGGCTGCAAAGGCTGCTGCGACGATGAGCCAAACTCGTATGTCCCACCACCCATCCCACCTCGAACGGTCGGCCCGGTCGGAACCTCCTCAGGTGATGACGCCGAGTCCTCTACAGCGGCGGCCTCAGAACGACCACCTCGACCACCAGAAGTAGTCCGGCGACGCCTCGAGTCGGACCTAGTAGTCTCCCTCCTAGGCTCGGGCCTCGATCGAGTGCGTGGGGAAGGAATAGGCTGCCCCTGCAAAAGTAAATCAAAGTTAGCAAATGCAACGAAAATAAAGTCAAAAGCAGTAAAAGTAAAAGTAATACCTCCTCAGCGTCGTTGCTACGACAGGTAGCACGGTTCCGCAACCTCACAAGCTGGCTGCGAAAGGCGTCAATGCACCTGGCCATAGCCGTCACCACCTCACGAGAGAACTGCCAAAATAGCCAAAGTCAATAACAATTATAAAGCCCAACATAAGGATGGTATACAAAAAAAAGCTACTTACTCGAGTCTGGTGACGAGGAATAGACCGCTCCACAAACTGCTCTCCCTCTGGAGCCGGCGGAATAAGCTCCTCGATCGGTCCGTACGTACCCTGGTAGCGTATAGACATCCTCGGAGGGATGAACTCCCTAGGACCCGCCTGCTAAAAGTAAAAGTTAGAAAGATACTTGGGGGCTACCTAAGAAAGATAAACTAAACGAATAAAAGCATACCGCTGCCTCCTCTGAAGGGACAGGAGCCGGCGCTAGCAACGGTAGCAGGTCCTCCTCATAGCTCTGCTCGAGGAGAATGTGTGACCTCCAGGGAGTACCTCGCGAAGGCCCACCAGCACGATCCCGTTGCAAGGCATCGTGGAACATATGCCGAGGTGGAGGAGCAGGAACAACGAAAGTATCCGAGGAGTGCTGGATGGCCACCCTCTCCCCTAGGTAGACCACCGCGCCATATGTCCCCAGAAAGTAACGACGCTCAGCTGTATACTGCGCCGCCAGCGCAGGGATAGGAAAAGCAGCCCAAGGTCGATATACCGGGCTAGGCTCCTGAAACATCACTAAGTAAGATACTAACGCTAAAAGGTGATAAAAGAGAAAGTAAGAATTAAAGAAAAACCCACCGTGAGGATCATCTCTCGAAGGCGTAGCACCTCCGGCGGACCTCTGCGGCCTCCCCAGCTAGTAGCAATAGGGAGCACGCGAGGAGAAGGCCTTGCAGGCGCAAGAGAAGGAAAGTACTCGTAGAACCAGATCTATACGAAACAAATGAAAATTAGTAAAGATTGTGCTTCTAAATTTAGAGTTAAAACCTCAAAAGGAAAGGAGATGTACCTCTACGACCCTCCAGAAACTGGAAAGGGCTATCTCTCCAGACAAGGCCTTGTGACGACAGGAACGCCGCAAGCCCAGTAAAAAATCAGCGTAGGCCATGCTGGCCCAGTCATATGTCCCGACCAACTGGAGGTCGCGAACGGCAGATAGGTAGTATAGAAGTACTCTACTACCTCGATCAGGGGAAAATGTCCCTGATAGCAAAATCAACACAAAGATGCGCACCCGCTGCTCTCGGGTAGTCGCATCATCCTCGAAAGCTGCAGCCAGCGTGCCGCGATGGATACATCGGGAACTCAGCTGTCCCGACTGAGCCTCAGCCTGGGCCCGAATAACGATCGGCCCCAATAACTCCAAAACCTCCGGCGAGTAAACAGTAACGCCAGCGTCGAAAGGTAGAGGAGTAGACTGGAACTCTAGCCCCGTAATGAGACTAAAGTCAGCTGGAGTGACTGTCATCTCACCCCAGGGAAAGTGAAAAGTGTTAGTGGTGTCCCAAAAGAACTCCACCAAAGCTCGGACGACGAGGTTACCCCCATCGTATGAAAACATGGCCCGAGTGGCCTGCAGCAGAGGAGTCAACCCACATGACTCCCAAAGACGACGAAGCCCCTCATCGCGGCAGATGAAGTCGTCGTACAGGGAGATGATGGTGGAATTACCCGAACCATGGCTACGGGTCCTCCCACTCGCTAGACCTCGTCGGATTCTCTTCGACAGATGATGAACCGGCGCGTGAAATAGAGTGCGCTCGTCCCAATCAGGCATGACACCCAGCCCGGAAGTAGAAGGCACGTCCTCGCCCTCACTGGTGGGCTCGTCCTCTCGATGTGTGTCCTTCGACCGAGAATCGGAACCACGTCGTCTAGCCATGCTAAAGTATGTAAAAGTAATTAAACTTAAATTTCTACAGTATCTAAAGTTCGCCTAAGCCGCATGATACTATGTTAAAAAAAAACAGAGTATGTAGTACTAAAACAGAGCAAAATCTCAAACAAGCATGGAAGTGTTCTTTGAGTAAATAAATAATTTCTTGCAAACATATGATGAATGTTGTGACAAATTGTACAAGTAAAAGCAGTCAAAATGCAAAGAACGACCCACATTGTTCTTCACGACCTTAAGAGGTCCTACAATGGTGAATTGTTTATTTCTTCACCAAATTGAGTCAAACAAGTCTTAAAATACTCCCAAAGTAATATACAAGCATAATTAAACAAATTCAAGGCATAAAATTCAACGAGCAAAGCAAATTAAGCAAAATGAGTTTCGAATCTTTCGAAAATTCGCGGACAAGAACGAGTAATTCGTCAAAAACCGAGTAGAGTTTGAGCAAAACTTACATAGATCGGAAAAATAGATAAGAAAAGCTTCGATTTGCAACAGGTTTGAGCGAATTTGGTTGAGAAATGAGCAAGAACGAGTAATTTGAAGTTTTCGCGAAGTTTGTGAAGCAGAGCAGCGAAATGAGAAAGAAGAAGAAGACGGGTTTAAAACCCCGATTCTGTCGCCAAACGACAGAATTGTCGCGAGGCGACAGACTCTGTCGCGTGGCGACAGATGCAAAAGCTCGCGACAGGCACTTCTGGTCAGCGCAGGAGCGGCGACAGAGTGCTGGGCTCTTCCTTATGGTTTTGGGTCCATTTTAGTAGTTCGGGTTCCTTGGTACGCCAGTTAGCCCCTTTGAGCAATTGACATGATTTAGTCAGCTTGATCAAAATGCACTGAGTGATCGACCTGATGAAAGATCGTCTCACTTTAGTTTAAAGCGCCTATGTATTGGCTCGTAATAAGGCACCGAGATAATGGTTCAAGGCACCGAAATAATGGTTCAAGGCACCGAAATATTGGTTCAACAAATAAGGCACCGAAATATTGGTTCAATAAAGGCACCGAAATATTGGTTCAGTAAACGCGCCAAAGTAATGGTTTACAAAGGCGAAAACACCAAAGTACTGGCACAAATATAGAAAACAATAATAAATAATGATATTAAGGGTCAATAGGTAAAGTGATTCTTTGGTAATGTCTTAACATAAAGGGAAATTGTTTAGCGGCGAAGTACGGTCGTGACGAGGTAGTGTCACAAATGGTGGAGATGGCGAAGCAAGGCCACCTTCGGCGGTCCCTCAAGGTAAAGAAGAGATTGTCTATAGCGGCGACATACTGCTGTGGCGACATATGGCCACACCCAGGAAATGACGACATACAGTTATTTTCGATGATGTTCCCGAAATACTGTGGAGGATTGTCACCAAGGATATTGAAGGCAACGACATATGGTTATCTTCAACGATGGCGTTCACGAGGCACTGTGGAGGTTGAGACAAACAACATACGATGCAACAAAATGGTTACTTTCAGAGACGTGTGCTCGACGGTGCAAGATACGCGTTTCTTAACTCTTTTATCTGTTTAACTAATGATTGGTTTGCAGGTATCGGCGTTATAAGAATGATTTGGAATCGCAGAACATTTTGAATCATTCTCCGTCCCTATGATACTTTGACTTTCGTTTTCGAAACACAAGTTTCTTCAAACTCAGTCAAAGTGGGGGCTTCTGTAGACACCCATTTGTGTCTCCCCAAAACCAAACCCAGTGATGAATGCCTTGCACGTTGTGTTATTATCGAATAAGGTGAAAGTGATTCGAAAGTCAAGTGTTGCGGTTAGTTTTAATTAAATTCTTCTCTCTCTGTTTTTGAAAACCCACTTTATTTTTATGAAAACGTCCATTTCAGTTTATTTTGGTCCATGATAAGGGTCCAATAATGGTGTAGATGGATGGGGCTCGAAGAGACCTTTCCGACGATATATTATAAGCCCGATTCCGATGAATATTGAGGAAGTTATGGCCAAAATACTAAACTGGGCCCAGTTATTTATTTTAATACGGCCCAATGATCTAGAGGAGGGCCCAATATTAATTGTTATTCCTAAAATTACTAGGATTAATTATAGTTTTCTAGAAGTTTCTAGAAAGTTCCTTTTAATTCTAATATTGTTAGATTTAATAATTAATTATCTTTAAAAAGATTTTTATTTGGAATAAAATATTGTTTTGTTATCTTAAAAATACGTATTTTATCTTCTGTACGGATTCCGTAGATCAAGTTGATTAAAGATCGGATTCCGCGTGAAGAAAAAACGCGCTAATACAGGCTGTCGCCAAACGACAAGTCTGTCGCCGCGCGACAGACCCTGTCGCCGCGCGACAGACATTGTCGCGTCGGGACAGAGTTAATTCCTGGCGACAGCGTGGAGTTTTATTCCTTATCAAATTCTATGTTTTTCCGGATTATTTTCATTATAAATAGCGTCCGAATCTCTGTTTTCAAAATCATCTATCATCAACTTTTATCAACATCTATCATCAACTTTTATCAACATCTCTCATCAACTCTCATCATCAATTCTCATCATCTTTCATCAACTCTCTTTCTCAATTCTCTCTATTCCCTCTCAAGAATTACTTAATTCTTTTCTTTCTCCCTATTTCTAAACCAACCTTTTTACATACAATATTCTGCATTCACAAGACTTAGAATCTCTTAGCCAAGTTCGAAGTTGCCTTCGCCCTAGACGTGCAAGGTTTGATATTTTCTGAGGGTTTGGTCCAAAACTAGTCTAAACTTTATTTAACTTGATTTAATTCTTTAGTTCTTTAATTATTGTTTATTATTTTCATTGAAGTTTACTAACTTGTGTATTTTGTTATTAGAAAGAGGTACGAGGCTTCAAAGTATGTAATCTTATTACTCTCTTTCAATGTAGAAAGCATGCTTATTATTGTTTTATGATTCCTAGTATCGTGTTAGGATGTTTTTAATGCTTCCTAGTATCATGTTAGGATGTTATTATTGCTTTCTAGTATCATGTTTAGGGTGCCTTTATTCTTTCTAATATCATGTTAGTACCATGTTAGGTTTAAAGCTTTGATCTTTATTGTTTAGTGACATGCTAAGGTTTGTTATTAATCTTGTTAGTATCAAGCCTAGGATCTTGCTATTATATTTAAGCTTTATTATGCCTTATCATGCTATTATTATATATTGTTTATTATTTATGTTGCTTGATATATTTTATTGTTATTGCTTGATCACGCCTTTTATGCAGGTTTAAAGGGAATTTGTACTTGAAATCACGCTTAATAAGATAATTAATAATTTGGTTTAGGCTAATGTGATTTTAATTCAAGTGATCGCCAATAATAGTATTATTTGTGCATTAATATTCAACCAACATAGATTAAACAGGGTAGGTTTAATATAATGTTTGTATGTTATTCGAAAAGCGCACATGAATACGAGCAGAACAAAGTAGAGGCCTATTTTATAGGGCGGGTCCTTTCTTTTGTAGATTGGATTCGTACCTTCATCCCCGGACCCTATTTGGTTCAAGACCTTATGGAGTAGTTGATGGTCCTTTTGGATTGTCTTTTGGGTTTACAAGTTCCTAAAACTTGTTGGCGACTCTTTTTGCTCTTTGTCTTTCCCTTTGGAACGCCACCGTACTTTAGTGTATGATCACAGTGGGGTTCAAGTTTGGGGTTATCGTAATGCTTGAAATATTCCCTACAGGTATACTTATGAGGTTGAGTGTATAACGACCACCACCCATCTGACTGACCATCCCTCTTCAAGGTAATTAACCGTCTAAACACGTTAAGGGTTAGAGGGAAGTTCCGATACAACATGACCCAAACCGTAGCAATAACGGCACGGATTGTTTGAGGAGTTAACTGAACCAAGCAAACATTCCAAGCCTTCAAAATTTTAGCAACGAAAGGATGTAGAGGAAAACGGAGGCCAAAATCAAAATGCTTCAAGTAAACGGCCACAGAGCCAACCGGGCAATCCAACACTGAAGCTCCAGACGGAGGGAGAGATAACTCATACCCATCAGGTAGATTAAAGAACCTTTTTGCACGACGGCAATAGTCTTTTTCAATTGCCGTTTTCCTAAAGGCCTCACTTATTTTTGCCTTCGCGACTTTTCCCTCATTAGCAAGAACCATGGGTTGTCGGAACTCAGCTCTATCGGTCTCAGAGTTATATCACTCATCCAGATTTTCTTCCTTGATAACCTCAGCCGTCATATCGACAATATCCTCCCTACTCTCATTGTTTATACTATCTTCTTGAGCCTCGTCATCTCCTAAAACCGAGTTGACGGCTGAATCATGAACTGGAGATGACGGGCCTTCCAAAGGGTTTGCAGGGATGTCGTCCACTGGTTCTTCTTCAGAAGAACTTACAACCTGACCTTGTCCAGGTCTTTTGCTGGATTCTGCTGCCTTAGCGGCCTCAGCTGCCTTAGCTGCTTTGGCGGCCTCAGCGGCTTCACGGGCAGCAGCTCGAGGCTGATAACTGGTACTCTTTACCCTTGGCATAGTGTTTATACCTATATTGCCAACGTTAGTGCCGTATTGATTAAAATACCGTCTCCCAGTAAAGCTGCGTAAGTGATAACGGACACTAACAGGCTCAACGTCAAGAATTTCAGTGTCAGCAGGGATATCAGGGTTAAAAGGGTGATAGGCACTTTCACGATGAGCAATGGTCCTATGTATCATAAAAGCGCGTTTTTCTTCTTCAGAAGATAACGTCTCAAATGGGTAGTCTATATTATCAGAAAGAGAAGATGAATTACCCTGGTTACTACCGGTTTCTTTGCCTAAAGACTGCCTAATTAAACGACGCCTAGCAGTACTAAGGTTAGGAAAATTCTCTTCAACACTATCTTCAGACATTTAATTAAAAATAAGAAAATAAAAATAGCATGCAAAATCAGGGGTTAGGGTGCGACAATACCTTCAATGAAAATCGAAGAAACGACGAAGAAGGAGAGCACGCTTGAAGTACCGAAGTGCACAAACCGAAAACAAAGAAGAGAAGAAAGGTAGGAACTTTGGTCGACAAACTTTAACTTTTTGAGAGAAAACTTAGAAGAAATGCAAAGTAATAAGAAAATGGCGTAATTTTGATCTAAAAAGGGGAAACTGAATGGCCAGTTGAAGTGAAAGGCGGTTCAGAGATCCGACGGTTGTCGATTGGTAAGTATTTTCAAAAAGCAGCGGCAGGATTTGTGACACGTGTAAAATTTTCCCGCTCAAAAAAAAAAAAAAAAAAAAAACGGTTACACTACCATAACGTGCACATTGAAATAAATTGACCTTGTAAGCTATCGGCATACAAGGTCACTTAGGGAGGAAAACGGAGTTTTTCGCTCCCAGGTATTTTATAACTAGTTGACCTTGTAAGCTATCGGCATACAAGGTCACTTGGGGAGGAAAACGGAGTTTTTCGCTCCCAGGTATTTTATAACTAGTTGACCTTGTAAGCTATCGGCATACAAGGTCACTTGGGGAGGAAAACGGAGTTTTTCGCTCCCAGGTATTTTATAGCAAGTTGACCTTGTAGGCTATCGGCATACAAGGTCACTTGGGGAGGAAAACGGAGTTTTTCGCTCCCAGGTATTTTATAGCAAGTTGACCTTGTAGCCTATCGGCATACAAGGTCACTTGGGGAGGAGAGTTAATAAAAGTAATACAGTACGGGGTTACGGTACAAAAATTGTCCTCTTACATAAATAATAATAATAAAAAGTAATAAAAGTAGTAAATAAATATAAAACTTCTCAGCAAAAGAATATAGAGCTTAAAAATATATAGATGTATAGAAGCAAATCTGTCTGGATACAAGCCAAGCAAGTAAAACGAATTGTGACAACGGCAAGATCAGTAATAAAGTTTTGTTAATAAACAATGCTTGACAGAGTACAAGAAACGTTGTCACAATAAAATTTCCAACATAAGGGAAAATCTGAAGAATGAGATGTGGAACCCAAAGTTTGTTTAGTTAGGTTCAGCTTGTTGCCCATGTTAACTGAGCACGATGATGAATGATCATGCGTCCTCACTTGGGGGGCTAATTGTATGGGATGATATTTGAGCATGACCGATATCTTGTGAAAGCACGTGACCAGGTTCCAATAATTATAAGGGGATGCTGATATGTTCCAGAAAGAAGACATGTCGGCTCGCCGGAATTCAACACGTGGCAACAGAAGCTCGACACTTGGCACAAAAGGCTCTGCATGGATGAGAGCCACCTGTCAAGGTAAACTATTATAAATAGTAGGTAAGACCTCATTAATGAGGGCATTAATTACACTCTCTTACTCTCTCTTTACTTTCTCTCTCTTACTTATCTTCTTCTCTTAAACACTTTCTGACTTTATCATCGGAGTGGTTATCCCCGGATCACCCCGGGGTTAGCTAACTTCTTCTCATTGTGTAGGTTCTCAGCTTACCGATAGGAGTATCAGGATCTCAGGTCCGAATTCTTGGGGAAGTCAGGATCAGACTGAAACATATACTTTCATTATACAAGTACATCTATACTCTAACATACACTAATGTGACTTTTTTTTATAGAAATGGTAGTTAATCGAACAACTTAGACAAAATTACACAGATTAGGCAACAAAGTTTAAAAGAAATTGAATTCAATGATAAGAAATGATTGCGCTACTACAAAAGAATCTCTGATTTTTTTACATTTGAATCAAGAAACTAATAATTGTGAATTCAGAAAAACCAACTAAATCAGTCTTAATACTTTTCTAAAAAAAAAAAAAAAAAAATTCAGTCTTAATACTGAAACAACCTTTTTTTTATTCATAAATCTAATAAAAGAAGGTATTAAAGTAACACTCCTAAACTAGTACTGTAACAAAGATGAAATGATCAAATTCTACCTTCAATCGTCATACTAAATTAACACGTCACACTAACTAACTCAACAACAATACTAACTGACTCAACTGCCTAACTAACTAACTGAACTAGTCAACAGCAATACTTAACTGTAGATGTTTGTACCCAAAAAAAAACAGAATTTGTCAAGAAAAAAGATCTCGTTCATGCTCCTCCAAATCTAACTTTTATCTAGCTTTGTTTCGAAAATGTAGTGACTTCTTATTACTTGTTTGAGTCTTTATTCCGTCTTAATATATATGATACTTGTTGCCGAAACATAAAACAGGGTATTCAAATGATCAAATGACCAAACCCAGATTTTCCAATTGATGAATTACCCAAATTACTCAATAATTTTTGGGCAAAATCATCAAGATTATTCATACATAAATTATAATTCAACACTAACACTATTTCGTACAATAATATGCTTAATGAATCGATTTAGAAAATTACACAGACTACGCAAGAAAATTGGAAGAAATTGTTTGATGCAGTACTGCAGTAACAATAAAGCCATAATTGAAACATAACAAAATCTAAAATCTATATTATTTTATTAATTGTGAGTCCAACATTTAACTACTACATCAGTCTTAATATATACTGAAATTAGCACTCCTAAACTTGTAACAAGGATGATCAAATATACTAATTGGACTGTAACTGTCACACTAATCAACTAACTCAATTGTAAAAATCAAATGTCATACTAGCTGTAAAATTCAACTGTCATACTAACTAACTACCTTAACAAAGGACAGAGCTAGTTCAAGCTTGTCGTCTTCTTGACCATCATTTTCTTGGCCTTCTTTATCATCGAATGTTCAGAACCTCCATCAAGTTGTATCTCCTTCCTCTTGTCCTTCGCTCCCGAGTCCACGACTTTCTTAGCCTTTGATTCTCCATCATTCTTCTTGGCCTTGTTCATCACTGACTGATCAGAACTGAGCTCTATCTCCTTCCTCTTGTTCTTTGCCCTCGAGTCCACGACTTTCTTGCTCTTCTCCTCCCCCTCCTCTGCTGCCATATTCTTGGCCTTCAATTCTCCAGCATTCTTCTTGGCCTTGTTCATCACCGATTGACTAGAAACTCCACCGATTTGTATCTCCTTCCTCTTGTTCACTGCTCCCGAGTGCACGGCTTTCTTGCCCTTCGATTCTTCAGCAATCTTCTTGGCCTTGTTCATCACCGATTGACTAGAAACTCCACCGAGTTGTATCTCCTTCCTCTTGTTCATCGCCCCCAAGTCCACGACTTTCTTGCTTTTCGATTCTCCAACAATCTTCTTGGCCTTGTTCATCACTGATTGACTAGAACCTCCACCGAATTGTATCTCCTTCCTCTTGATAATCGCCCCCGAGTCCATGGCTTTCTTGCTTTTCGATTCTCCAACAATCTTCTTGGCCTTGTTCACAACTGATTGACCAGAACCTCCACCGAGTTTTATTTCCTTCCTCTTGATCATCGCCCCCGAGTCCACGGCTTTCTTGCCCTTCGATTCTACAACAATCTTCTTGGCCTTGTTCATCACTGATTGACCAAAGCCTCCACCGAGTTGTAACGCCTTCTTCTTCATCGCCCCCGAGTCCACGACTATCTTGGCCTTCGATACTCCAACATTCTTCTTGGCCTTTTCCATCACTGATAGTCCAGAACTTTCACCGAGCTCTATCTCCTTCCTCTTGTTTTTCGCCTCCAGTCCACGACTTCCCTTCTTCATACATTCCAGTTTGCAAGACATTGAACAGTACAATACATTCTTTTCGATGTGAATCTTACAGTTCACACACTTATCATACAATATTGACGTTTTACCTTGTTTTCGATGGATGTAACACACGTCATATTTGTTACTATAGTGATGAATCTGGATTCCGGAGTCGTCAAAAACCAGTAACTTCTTCATCTCTGCGGTTTTGTAGCTAAAACCACTCCACTTTCTAATTTCATGTACTTGAATTACTTTATGTCCCTCTTCAATATGTTCATTAGCCAAGTTTTCGGTCAACCCATTTCCTCCACAATTAAAGCAGAAATGCCTTTTTTTATCGCTGGACTTTCCCTCAAAAGTGAATTTTGCTTTTGTGAAGGCAACCACATTATTCATTTTTTGGTTTTCTTGGAAATTGTTGTATGAACTTGAAGAAGAAAAGAAGGTTCGAAAGAAAACAGAGGAAATGATTGTATGTGTAAAATGTTACAAGTGATAGGAACTGTAGAAAGAGTATATATATAGGTGTATAATAAGAAGTAAGAAATAATAATGTAATAATATCTCATAGATTGAACTTTCAATTTATGGTTAGTTATAGAAATGAAGCGGGAAATTGTTTATTTGGAAATAACATGTAATCGCTTATACAGTGTAACATAAATTCCCCTGATAAAATATGTTTACAGATGCTGGAAAATTGTTTTCTTCTTTTTGCCACTTTGTTTAGACATTGATAGTAATTTTTTTACAATCCAAGTGTGATAAAAAGTTACTATTTTGCTACTTTTACAATCTAATTAGTGTGATATTTTGCCACTTTTACACTTCAATTAGTGTTTTTTTTTATTTTTTTTTTATTACTTAAGATGAATTATATATAGATGAGAAAATTTTACATGAGACCATTTTACGTGAGTCCGGTTTATAGTGCACACACCCATCCCCCACCCACTGCCACTACCTAGCCACTTGTTGGCGGCCGGTGACAATGGCCTTTCCCTCCAATTTCACCACCTTCGCCCCCCGTCGTTACATTCCCTTTTCCGTCATCGACAAAACCCACAACAACCCAATTCAAATTAAACCTGAACAACCCATCCCAATAATTTTTTAATTTTTTATTTTTTCATTACTAAACTATTAAAAATGATTATTATTCTTGATTGTCTATGATATTTAATTAGTCACAATTATGCACACTATTAATTATGCTCCTAGTTAAATTTGTACATTTCATTGTGAAAATAATTATAATCCATAAAAGCTTCTCATTTTCCTTGATTAGTTTGTGCATAGTAAGCTATGTAACATTATTCTTGTATAATAATTTTTATTTATTTTGAAGTATTGATAGGAATAATCTCACATAGTAAGCTATGTTACCTCTTTTCTCATTTTGCTCCATCTTTCCATTAATTCAATACAGTCCGACCTTTAACACTTACTTATCTTGACATCATTTTGATCCATGACCTATTAGATCTAATGGTAACCCGTAGACCCGTAGTCTATATAGAACAAGTTAATTAGACACATGTCTCCACTAGACCATTACTACTCTTGACCACCACTATCACTAACCACCAGTCCACCACCATTACCCCTGACCACCAAACCTCAAGATTCAAGAACAGAGAAGGACAATTGATCGATAGCTTTGGTTCACTTTATATAATGATATGCAATTAATTAATAATCACAAGATTATTTGATAAACATATGGAGATTTTAATAATTACTTGAACAATGAAGATTTTAAAAAGTATGTTTCGTACTTCTAGTAATGTCCATAATTTTAGTAAATTTTTTTTCATTTGCGTATAACTTCAAAATCCGAGCATCTGTTGGGTATTATTTTGTTTTACTCTCACATCCCTTGTTTTTCAATAAAAATATAACTAAACTATTTTGTTGAAGAAATGAGAAAGTTGTGTCCACTTTATAAGGCTAAAGGACTATTCCCCTCATAGTCATCACTCATATCATTTTGAGGTGGAACCTCTTTGGTCGTGTAAAGTGGACGGTTGTGACGGGTGTGGCCCAGGCCCGTTTATTACTTTTTGTATAAAGTTAATAAATCTAAAATATATGTGTCGGTTAAAGTGTAACACTTAAAATATGAAGGATTGGAGGGAATTTTATTTTGTCTTTTTTTTTTTGTGTCTTTTTTTTTTTTTTTTTTTAATTATTTGGACTAATTTCCCATACTCATTTAAAAAAACTTATCAAACGATATTGCAATTGATGATCGAGCACGGAACATCCATACTTTGTTTATGTAATATCTAAATTTCTCTCCAAAATGTAGTAACTTGTTCGAGTCTCTCATAGTTTTAATCGAAAAGGTACATTTTGACAATTAAGTACTAACAATACTGATAGAGTATAAAACATATTCCTGGACCTTAACCATCAGCTTAAGCTTTTAGTTGAGTTGGTCCTCTAACATATACTACTACCTTCTCCATTCCATATTAGTAGACTAGTAGAAGTTACTTGAACATTATATTATGTTATTTTAATAGTGTCTTGAACATAAATTCCTTAGCTCGCTTGTAAACTAAAAATTAACGGGATATTGTTATCAAATAATCAAACCATTTAATTTTCTCCAATTTTAATCCCACCAAAATTAGTCAAGAAATTCAAATAATCTTTTGGGCAAAATTAGCAAGATCGCTCAAGAAACTTAAAAACTCTAATCAAGCAATATGATTTAATAATATAGAGGAAAGAAAGAACAAAATAGAAAGGCTAAGAGATAGAGAATATCACGCATAATACGTTGAAAAAATCGAGCTTCATGAAATCACTAAAAGATGATGAAATCTATTAATCTACGAATGAAATATCTTATTAGTTGTTTTTATCACTAATGAGAGGATAATATGCAGAACAGATGATTAGTAAGTTAGTCCTCTACCGTAACACAATTTCGTACTGGGAGCTACACTTTAACTCTGTAGGATGATCTTCGCATCCAATAGCAATCTTGTAACCAGGTTTTAGGCTTTATGATTGTTCCCTGTAAGCCAATCACATATCTTGGGTTGAGTTTAAGCGATTTGGGATTGCATAGCAGCAAACTTGTACTAAAAAATTTCCTTGGTTTAACTGTGGAATTCAGTCACATATATATATATTCAGTACTATTATTCTTGCACGTGTTTGTTTCGCACTCATGATTCCAAATAAACAACCAATTTTTTTTTATTTTTTTTTTTTGAATTTTATTTAAATATATCCTTCAAAAATCAAAACGGATCACGTTATCCTTTAAAAATTAAAGCTGAACACGTAGGGTTCGTTTGACATAGCTGTGGTTTTCTGTTTTTTGGCTTTATGTTTTTTAAAAGTATATGTCACATAATGAATCAAAAATTATTTAAGCTTATTAAAACCATAATAATTTTGAAAACCGATAATAGAAAAGTGAAAACACCTTTTTCTTGTTTCCTGTTTTTAGTCCATCCAAGAAGAGAATTCCTAAATCCTAGTGTAAGTTTATACTTGATTTGCAAATTGTATCATATATCATGAATAGTATGTTATGCTCCTTACATATTATACCAATTCTTGATTTTATTGTTGGTATAATTGCTTTTACTTTTATGATATGACGCCCATGAAGTTGTTTAGGCTTAGTTTCCTAATCGTTGTAGGTTTGCTTTGTTATGAAATAGGAACAAACTTTATCTTGCCGCCATATAACCCTAATTTTATTATCTTGTCCAAAAAAAAAAAAAAAAAAAACCGTAAATTTATCTTTATATGTATTTCCTTTTATATCTTAGGTAATTAGAGTACAACTAGAATTAGGATTTAATACTTTTTATATATAAATACACGTTGTGTGAATAAGGAGAAGATTGAGAGCTTGGATTAATTTGACAATGGTTAATTGGAGTGATTTACCCGTTGATGTCCTTAGAGAAATAGTGTTATAACTAGATTCTGCCCAAGACTTAGTCTGTTTCTCGGCTGTATGTCAATCATGGCAGTATGCGTATTCTACGGCCAAAAATAATTGGACTAGGACAATGCCGTGGTTGATGCTACCCGAAAACGCACAAAATAGCCCTAATTACCCTAGGATAATATACTGTCCTAATAAACAAAGGTGTTACCAATTACATCTCCCTCAAACTTATGGTGCTAGATGTTGGGGTTCGTCGTGTGGTTGGATTGTCGTACTCGATCATAACCTAGAGCTGTACATGTTGAACCCGATAACTAAGTCTCATATTAGCCTACCCCCTCTTTCAAGCATGCCCAACGTATGTGTTGAAGATGAAGACGGCCCTGAGTTCTTACAAATATGTATCATAAAAAAGGCCGTTGTAATTGAAGCTGATGGTGAATACATTGTGATAACAACACCTGGTATCTTTTATCACAACGTACATTATGCAAGGCCTGGTGACCAAGAATGGACATGGGTTTATTTACCCGATACTTTTGAAGGGAATGTGACAGATGTTACGCGTTGGGGTTCAAAATTGCTATTCATAAACGAGTTTGGAACAGTTGGATATTGTGAGATGAGTGCATTCTTAACTTCACAGCCTGTTACTCTAATGGACTATATACCTCGACCCTCATTTATGTCGAATTATATAGTACCATTGTCATCTAATTCCATTGAATTAAATCAAGTATACTTGTTGGAATCATTTGGTGAACTTGTTATGGTAATCAGATACAGATTGGAGCTTTACGACAATGATCCTTGGGAATATCAAACGATAAATTTTAAGGTATACAAGTTCAACTTTGAGTCCAGAGCTTGGGCACAAGTCTATGACTTGGGTGATGTTGCAATGTTCCTAGGGAGTAATACTTCGTTGTCGATTCGTGCATCGCGCATTCATAACTGCAGAAGGAACTGTATTTATTTCACCAATGATGAGTGGAAATTTCGGAATGGAAACCCTCTTATCTTTGGGGGTGACAAAGCTGACAATGGACTTTTCAACATATCAAATCAAGCATTTGAAACCATTTATAGAGGTCATGATAATCGTTCTAAATTAAGCTTTTCTTTTTGGTTTATGCCCAAGTTTTAACTTAGGACGACTTCAATTATATCTTTTTTTGCATAATCAAACAATTTTGGTTGGCTGCATTACCTATATGGTTTAATTATGTCTAAATTATTCTGATTTTTCCAACTAATTTCAAACTAAACCAAAGGGACATATTAGCTTGGTAATCATGTTTAAATAACTTGAGGTACAACTAGATCTTTAGTTTCTTTAGCGCTTAAGCAAACGCCAAACGCCTTATCCGAAGAATTCGAAGCAGTATTATTGATGATTCAATTGATTCTTATATAAGTGCAATACATCGTGAACCAACAAAATCGATCAATCGTCCTTCTCTTTGTACTTAATTGGAAAATGAAAAGATTTCTTTAAAAAAATCTACCTAATAAAACTCGGATTTTGTGAGAAACTAACTAATAAAAAAGGTGTTGTAAGAAATTACTTAGCAAAACTCGACACGATTTGTTGTGACGATATAGGCTACTTTGAGCATCGAGAGAAGATGGAACGATGGGGCGTGGGTGGAATTGAAAGGATTGCAACAAAAAAAATCAGTTGTGAATTTGTTGAAGAACGCATTAGGGAAAGATTGTGACGCTTTACATCTTTACCAATATAATTTGGGTAACATTTTCACTAAGGGTCCATGATTATCAGGTGCACGCATGTAATACACCTTTATATACGTAGTACTACAATTTGATAGTCTTGAAGTTGTGTACATGTTTTCATAAAGTACTAAGGATCTCGATTTTCCAATGAAACAATGTAATAATTTTCCAATCAAAATCAGAGAAGGATGATTGATCAATTTTGTTTGATTTGTTCACTCTGTATAATGATATGCACCGACTATGAATCAATTGAATCATATGGCAGTTTAGCAATGTCAAATTTTGCTTCACGCAAAGCATTCATACAATATAAAGTATACTGAATGCAATTTAAAATAAACTATAATAATATATATAACCTATAGATTATTTGCTCAAGAAATTAATCAAGATTACTGAATAAACTTTCATTATGCAAGTACATGTATACTGTAACATACACTAATGTGACTATTTTGTAGAAATGGTAGTTAATCGAACAACTTAGACAAAATTACACAGATTAGTGAGCAAAATTTGAAAGAAATTCAATTCAATAATAAGAAATGATTGCACTACTATATAAGAATCTCTAATTTACATTTTGAATGAAGAAACTAATAATTGTGAGTCAGAAAAACACACAATTAAATGAGCCTTACACCAAAACAACCTACATTTATTCATAACAAGTAATTAAATTATCCTCCTTAGCGACTAACAGAGATGAACTGACCCAATACACTAATTCAACTGGACTACATCAACACTGTCTCTTAACTCTAACAACACAAACTGACTAATTTTCTAACTAACTAACTAACTCAGTACACAACTCAATCGCAATACTAACTACAAATGTTATCAAAATTTTACCAAGAAAACAGATCTTTGATGATAGAAGATGTGGTTGATGCTACTTTAAGCTCCTCATTGTCTTGACCGCCTCTACTCCGTGTCACTTTCTTGGCCCTCTTGCACTTCTTCTCCGCCGGGAGCTTGTTGGTCTCCTCCGCCAGGTTCTTGCTCATTTTCACCACCGGCAGCTTCTTCGTCGTCTCCTCCGCCGACGGCTTCTCCCGCATCGTATACGGAATCTAGCTTGATATAAAGTCCACAAGAAGCACATTTGCCGTGAACAATGGAAGAATGCAGAGGTTTTGGTTTTATGTAGCAAACATTAAACAAATTACCATGATCGTGAACTTGAATATTAGAGTCATCAAATAACTCATTCAAATTCTTGAAATCAGTCTTTTTGTAACTAAACCCACCATTCGGTCGAATTTTGTGGACTTTTAGTACCCTATGATCTTTGTGATATTACTTAACCTCTGTTTCCGTCAATGAAGAACCCCCACAAGTAAAGCAGAAGCGGTTGTGGTCTCCGCGATTTCTTTCGGAACTAAAGTTTGCGTTCACAAACTCAAAAATTTGTTGCATTTTTCTGAATTTTCTGGTTTTTTCTGTCTAAGAAGTTTGTTGATTTTGATACAAGTAAAAGAAATGTTGTGATGGAATTAAAAGATTGAGGTTTTATTTATAGAAAACATGTAGAACAGAGGAAACTAAAACAGAGGAACACTTTCTTTCAAAAAAAAAAAACAGAGGAACACTGCTGAGCCGATAATGCACCAATTGGGCCGTGCTTGGGCAGTTGGGCTGGTCCATTTGAGAAACCCATTTGAGAAGAAGAAGAAACATTTTTTTATTAAAAAAAAAAATTTGCTGGAATCTGGCCACTTTTGGTCGGAAATTTTCATTTATGGTGCTAAGTGCACCCAAGCTAATAGTTCAGGGTGTTTTGGCTATGCCGCTTAGTTTAGGGTGCTGAGAGCACCCAAGCCATAATTAAGAGTGTTGAGGCCAAATTTGCCATTAAATGTTATAATATAGTTTTACTAATTTTTATTTAAAAAAAAAAAAAAAAAAAAAAAAAAAAGCATAAAATTGTTGGTCACAAAAAATTTAAAACAGTGTTTAATTGTTACAATTGAAAACAATGTTTAATTGAAAATTTTCATGGGATACAATTAATTGATCTAGACAACAAAACAAGGTACTTGAGGTACAACTAGATCTTCTGTTCCTTTAGCGTTTATGCAAACGCCAAAGGCCTTAACCGAAGGATTCGAAGCAGTAATATTGATGGACTCCATAGTGATGCCGGTACAAGCAATCGTGCTGCTACAATTTAGACTAATTGCTGCCGCACTTGCTGATGTTCCTTGGAAGCCTTTATAGGAAATGCCTTCAATCACCACAGCTGACTTCTTTAGTATGGTCATGTCGCGGTGTTATGAACATAAGACATGTAGAAAGACAGCAAATAAGTTAATCAATTGTACAACTTTGTTATGTGTATTAGAGGTTTATTTGATCAACCTCGAGTTTTTGATCACATATATTTACCTGAGTTGCACAAGTTTGACCAGGATTGCAGTAATATTGGTCAATAATAATCGGGTTTTCTACATTTATCAGAGGAATATTTTCAAAAGAGATGTTTCTTGCATAACCTGATCCACCCTATGTAACAAAAAATTAAAATAAAACCGCATTAGTTTAAGAACATCTTAAGAAAGAGGCACTCGAAATGAATTAATTGAATTTTTCTTGTGTAAATTATGCTATTAATTTATTAACCTGCCATGTTTTGATTCTAGCGCCGTTTGTGCTTCCATTAAAAGTGCAATTTCTTACATGAATTTGTTCTACTTGAGCATTTTCTCCATCTCTTCCCAAGCTTCCAACACTGTACAAAAAGACACGGCAATATGTACGTGTGTTTCTTAGCTTGTATATATAATCCAGACTTAGAATTCGAGCAAATTTTAAAATGTACTAAGATTGACAGACCTTATACCGTGGCCTGGTCCACAAGTTATTCCTGTTATGTTAAGCTGGGATGATCCTGATCCAATTGCTATACAATCATCACCTAGTCATATAATTCAAACAAATTCGCCGCATTAGTAACATTAAAATAAAAAATGAGTTTGTAACACATGACAATCATGACTGATTAAGATAAAACATACCTGTTTCGATAATGGAATCACTAATCTGAACTTGAGTCGAAGAACTAATATCGATTCCATCTGTGTTGGGGCTGTTTTCCGGAGCTACTATATGAAGATTTGAGATAGTTGCATTGTTGCAACTAACAATTGATATATGTCCATTGGGACTGTCTACATGTGTTAGGTCTTTTAATTGAAGACCATTGCAACTTAACAATTGTAGAGCCTGTAAATATTGAACCATAAAGACTTCAAAAATCAAAGCTAGGCTAACAGCACGTGTGCACACACACACATAAAACACATAAAAAAAAATAATAAAAAATAAAATAAAAATAACAACTTATATACTACTCCGTAATACATTTAATTAATTCGAATTACCTTGGGACGTGCACATACATTGCTCTGTAATGAAAATTTTATTTAGTTAGTTAATGTACGTATGGGATTAACAAATGTGTGCATGAACGTATTAAGTACGGATTATAAATTATGAAATTAATTATAGTATTGAAGCATACAGTAGAGTTGGTGTCAAAATTATTATCACCAAGGGAAATATTTGCATTGTGCCACCAATTCGCGCCTTTGCCATTAATCTCTCCTGATCCATCTAAAATGAGGTTGTCAATGCCTGAAAATCTTATCCAAGTATTATCTGTACAATTCTTCCAAGTATCAGGATTTTCGGGTGCCACGAGTTTTCCTTGGATCTGTTAATAATTAAGGATGATAAGTACTAGCAGTACTTAATTAGCTATACCATGCATGAACTTATTAGAGTGATCACAAATATGATTTGTATCAATGATATGCGACATCATTAATATAATTAAGGATACGACATAAATTCATAAAGATATATATATTCATGATTTAAGCAGCATATAATAAGACTAACCTGAACATGAATGCTGCTTGAATTGCAAGGACCTTGGAAAGAAACTGGAGTTAATAAGAACGGTCCTACCGGTACCGTAAGAGTTGGAGTTCCCCCTGTAATAGCACACACAGCTTCCCATGCTTTTGAAAATGCCTTAAAAATTCGAACATACACCAAATTAATAAGTCATGTATGTCAATTATTACTTACGTTACTTTTTAGTTCTACTTAGTTACTATTCATGTGATCAAAGTAAAAAAAAAAAAAAAAGTGCAACCATATTATTGTACAAGAAATCTATTTATCATCTCAAGATCATGTTAGACGACGATTTCATTTCAATTTTCGTTCTTTTTATTACTTTTCTTTTTTATTTTTATTTTTATATTCTTATCAATGGTGGAAGACCAATGCAAGTAGTATAAATTATATTCTTTCCATGAGTCGAGTTACAAATCTTTTACCTACATATATTCTTACATTACAAAATACGCACATACGAAGTAGTAAATTTGTAACGATGACTAGTTACTATAATAAACCTATGCGAAATTGCGAACATAATTAAAAAATTGTGCAAAATTTCTAGTTAAGCTCAAACTATATATGACAACTTCAGATTTTCACAGTAATTTGCCATCAAAAACTATAAATTGAGGAAACATTTTAATAAATTGAAGTGAAAATTAGTAATCAACCAAAAATAATTTTATTGTATATTTTCAAATCAATTTGGTTCCGGACTTATAATATAATGTAAATGTCGAATTAAAATGAATCAAAGGTTGGAATAAGGAAGTTACGAGACTATCGTCTTTTATGCCATCGCCGACGGCTCCATAATCTAGCACGCTAATATTATTCGATGGCGATGCAAGAGGACTACCATTTTGCATACGGATGCCCGAAGCATGCTGGAAGACGGAAACATGAAGAAGAACATACACCACAATTAACAAGGAATTGCCCTGCATGTTTAAAAACAACAAAATAGTACGTTAGTACATTGATCTCATGCTCATTGAATTAAATAATACGGAGTACATTTTATTCGACGACATTGAATAGCACCAAAAAAATATGTATCGTAATATACAAATAACATTAGATTTTAAATGTAGATTATGTCTTACCATTTGAGTTGATCGAACACACTGTTTGACAAACTACGACTATTATTTAGAGCTTGCTTTTACATACATGTAAATATTTAATAGTCAGGTATTCACTAAGACAGTGTAAAATTTTATGGCACGAGTCTACAATGTTTTTTTTTATTTATTTATTTTTTTTATTATTATTTATTTATTTTTTTTATACTGCTAGATGACTAATGAGCGTTTCATAGTAGGAAAGTAAATTTTGTTTTTATCTTGAAATTTAAGGCTATATCAATTGTAGAATATCCTTTCAGATTGTGTTCTTGGGGATATATTAATAACTAAGGTATAAGACAAAATTGGGTGCACTGATAAATCAAATAACCAGTAACATCAGCCGTGAAATGGGAAAAAGAAACCAATAGCTTAGGAGTTTTTTGAATTTATTAAAATAATATATGTTCAACCCAAAAATAAATTCGATACTTGTAATATTTTATTAAATAAAAATTGATACTTGCTATAATTTGAATTTTCTCATGTGCTAAATAATTTGCTTCATTTTATTTTGAGCAAAATAATTAGCTTCATCATAAAAATATATGCAAATTAAAGACAATTGTTATTCATACCATATTTCTTACGGTGTTCCATCCTCCATTTCTCCATAAGTGATTGTTATGCTTTTTCTTAAAAAATGGCGGCTTTTTGTTTTAATTCTTTCAAAATTTGTATTTTTTAATAGTTAATTTTTTATTTGATTGATTGAATAATTGATTTACATGGATTGAATTTTCCATTTAAACTTTGATTGAAATTCCGCTTACTTTATTTGGTTCTTAAATCCCTTTTTCCCGCATCTTTTCTATTTTTGGCTCTTTTCTGCATCTAATAACATGCATTATTGTACATGCTTTCCAAGCTTTTTTCAAAAGTCCAAAGCGGTATTTAGGGTTTATATAATTTAGACACAAAAAAATCTTGGGAGTTACTTAGTATTTTTTTTTTACTAGAACGTAGAGTATAATATATTAATATATTTAAAATAAAATAGAACTTAAATTAATTAATATGCCAACCTAACTTTTGAAACTCAAAGTACCAAACAAAATTTATTTATTAACCTAAAAGAACATGAAATTGAGAGCATAGAAGAGATATACACGATATTTACATGCTATTAATGGACATAATTAGTATACTACCAAATGTCTAACATCAAATTATCAAAACTTGAAAGAAATTTTTAAAAACCAATATTATTGGTAAGACATATTACCTTCGATGTGGATGATAGGAATAAATGAAACTGTATTATTACCTGCATAAAATGAATTTTGTAAATTATAAAGTAAATAAAAATTGTAATATAGGCACATACTCAACATTAAGCCAATACAAAAAGCTAAAAGGAAGGAAAAAAAAAAAAAGGTACCAAAAGCAAACTTAAGGTACCAAAAGTAACATCAGCCGTGAAATGGGAAAAAGAAACCAATAGCTTAGGAGTTTTTTGAATTTATTAAAATAATATATGTTCAACCCAAAAATAAATTCGATACTTGTAATATTTTATTAAATAAAAATTGATACTTGCTATAATTTGAATTTTCTCATGTGCTAAATAATTTGCTTCATTTTATTTTGAGCAAAATAATTAGCTTCATCATAAAAATATATGCAAATTAAAGACAATTGTTATTCATACCATATTTCTTACGGTGTTCCATCCTCCATTTCTCCATAAGTGATTGTTATGCTTTTTCTTAAAAAATGGCGGCTTTTTGTTTTAATTCTTTCAAAATTTGTATTTTTTAATAGTTAATTTTTTATTTGATTGATTGAATAATTGATTTACATGGATTGAATTTTCCATTTAAACTTTGATTGAAATTCCGCTTACTTTATTTGGTTCTTAAATCCCTTTTTCCCGCATCTTTTCTATTTTTGGCTCTTTTCTGCATCTAATAACATGCATTATTGTACATGCTTTCCAAGCTTTTTTCAAAAGTCCAAAGCGGTATTTAGGGTTTATATAATTTAGACACAAAAAAATCTTGGGAGTTACTTAGTATTTTTTTTTTACTAGAACGTAGAGTATAATATATTAATATATTTAAAATAAAATAGAACTTAAATTAATTAATATGCCAACCTAACTTTTGAAACTCAAAGTACCAAACAAAATTTATTTATTAACCTAAAAGAACATGAAATTGAGAGCATAGAAGAGATATACACGATATTTACATGCTATTAATGGACATAATTAGTATACTACCAAATGTCTAACATCAAATTATCAAAACTTGAAAGAAATTTTTAAAAACCAATATTATTGGTAAGACATATTACCTTCGATGTGGATGGTAGGAATAAATGAAACTGTATTATTACCTGCATAAAATGAATTTTGTAAATTATAAAGTAAATAAAAATTGTAATATAGGCACATACTCAACATTAAGCCAATACAAAAAGCTAAAAGGAAGGAAAAAAAAAAAAAGGTACCAAAAGCAAACTTAAGGCATGCATAGCTTTTATTCGATATATTTGTATGAATTAGGAGAACAAAGGTATGAGATTAATAGGTGATAATTTTTAATTCTTTTTATGTTACATAATCAAATACTCCGTACTTTGTAGTACTCTATAGTCTATACAACTATTAATTACTACGTACTTGATAGTATTGAATCTAATTAAGGAAATAAATATCGAAGGAGTTAATTACCATTAGTATGATTAATTTCCTGCAAATTAGCTTGTAGACTAAAGAGTTACATTGTAGGAAAGTATTAAATAGGGAGGTTTTAAGCCTATCAAAATTAGTTTACTATACATTAGGGAGGTTAGCTCGCTATATGAAGAGCTTTTCAAGTAGCATAAACCTTACTCAATGTGCGGCCTTACATGTCAAAATAGCATGTAGTGAATTTGGTTTTAATAACAGTAGTATAGTACTCCCTCCGTCCCTTATTACAATGCCTCTTTCTCTTTATTATGTGAGGAATAAATGCTCAAAAGAGGTATTGTATTAAGGGACGGAGGAAGTACTAGTGAGTGGCTAACCTCCTGAGTGATGCCTGGATCGGAGTTGTGATTCTCATCGTAATTTCAAAATTCTTAAAAATTTGGGAATAAAAATAACTTAGTATTAATATATAATTTATTTAATAAATTTATCAAGGTAAGAGAATGTCTACATTATAACTTGCTTGTTATTATAGCTATAAAAGTGTTAGAGAAATATAACTACATGTCAAACCTTTTACAAAATTACATTTATAAGACTTTATTACTAGTTTATTTCATCTTGAAGCAAAAACCATTAATGTCATACTGAAATGCTTGTTTAATTCTCACATTTCATTTAAATAGTTGCATGTTCTAATTAAGATCTTTTCCTTATGACAACAACGTTTATTTTTAAAATTGGAGGGTTAACGTAAAGCGCATGCAATTTCTTATGAACGCTTTTTATTATATATATTAGTATAGAATATAGATATGAAAAGATAGATACATTATTATTGCTTACCCGACTCATTGTGTTATTTCCAATTGCATATCTTCTTCAATTCTACTTGAAGAATTTAATCTTGGTTCATGTATTATGCAGCACATAATACAAAATTGGTAAAGATAGAAGAATTTAATCTTGGTTCATGTATTTCTCATAAAAACATTTAATTAAAAAAATCTTGGTTCATGCATGAAGTTTCAACCTCAAATAGTCAAATGTATCAATGCTATATGTAGTTTTTAGACCTACAAATAAGCATTAAATATCTTTCTTTAATTGATATTCCATATAATTAATAAATGTATTTCATTATACTTCCTTCTTTAGATTGCCCTTAGGGCTACATATAGCAAATTTTATACATTAAAAGGGAAGAAAACCAAAACTTAGCTTTTACCATATGATTCATGTTTGATTTAGTGACCAAAATTAGTAGTATAAGTTATATTAGGACTACTAATTAATCTATAATCTGCACATAATCATCAGCTTAAAGTGAAATGAATAATTCGTTCAGATCATACAATTAAAAATGTATCAATACTGATATAATTCTTGTAATTGGAGTATATATAAAGATGTAATCAACTAGTAATAAGTAAAATAATCATAAGGGAAAACCTTAATACATTGTCAATACAATTCTTTGTGTCTACTTGTTTTTGCTAAGTATGGTGAGTTAATTCTTGCATATATATGATCTATTTAGCTTAACTTTTTCTTTGTTGATATTGCTTAATAATGAATTGTTGCGTGCTTGTTTTAGTTTTCTTTGTTTTTTACTTTTTTTATAGGTCATATGTTTAGTTCTAGGTCGACTTAATAATGTCTTATTTATACAAGTATAATTTTTGTGTAATTTGTGACTCGTATGAATAACAAAATACTTAATTTATTGATGAATGTAATATAATATTGTTGGATTATAAATTAATCTCTTTATTTGATATAATATTCTTTGATTTCGGGGTATTCCAATCATTTTGGCAGTTTCTTGCCTAGCATTCCTCAGTTTAAGCCACACTACAATGGCACAATCAGTTGTTGCACCAAAAACACCACAAGGGGAAGATGGTTTTAATGTTTTGGATTATGGTGCCGTTGGTGATGGCAAAACTGATGATTCTAAAGTAAAGTCTCTCATCTATTTTTTATTTTATTTTCATAATCATACTCCATGTACGTATGTACAAGTATATGCTATGTGTACACGTAGTTTCATATATTTAGTACAAGGATATGTGTTTTATGGGACACGATCAACTATTTAATTAATCACCCTAAATCAATAACTATTTAAGGTACAATTACCACTGTGCACAGATCACCAAAACCACGCACTATATACAACTTAAGGCCAAAAATTGTGTTTCAAAATTTCAATGAATTCAAGATTAATTATGATTACAATTTTATTAATCTTGTACGATATATATGAGGATACCAAATCAATTTATGAATTATTTTGGTGTTTTGAAGGCTTTTCTTAAAGCATGGGCAGATGTATGTGGAACTAGCGGAGAAAGTCAAGTTTTGATAGTGCCAGAAGGAAAAGAATTTCTATTAAGGCCGTTGACATTTTCAGGTCCATGTAAATCGTCAAATATCAAGATTTCGGTACATTTATTTTCCTACCTAATATAAATATAACAATTTAATTTGACTTTTGAGACATATATCTACATATGAATAATACGAGTAATACTTTGATGCTTAAATGGTTGAATATACTTATTTCTCCAAATTAAGGTACTAGGAAATCTGGTAGCACCCAACACTACGGATTTATGGACCAAATGCGAAGAAAATTCGTGGATTCTTTTTAAAAATGTGCAAGGTCTCAAAATCATTGGATCGGGCACAATCGACGGCCAAGGATCACTATGGTGGAATAAACCAGTCATTGTTTGTACACTTTAACTACTTAACTCATTTTTTTCCCCTTCTTTTTAACAAAAATCCCAAATTTGATTGCATCAATTAACATGATTTCTATTATTTTCTTTCATGTTTCAGACTAATGGTTGCACTCAGCCTACGGTACAATTTTTAACTTTATTTTTACTCTTGTCGTACATAGTACGAGTACATAGTATTAGTTTTAATCATCGAATTGAAGCAATTTAATTTATATACATGTATCAAATTTTACTCTTTTTTAATTTTTTTAATTTTTTTTTTTTTTTTTTTTTTTTTTTAACAGGCATTAAGATTTCATAGTTGCAATGGGCTCCGACTTAGAGGCTTAACACATTTGAATAGTGGCAAACAACATATAAGTATAACTAATGCAAAATTTGTGGAATTATCTCGCCTAAAGATAATAGCTCCGGGGGATAGTCCCAACACAGATGGAATTAACATTTCTAATGTTACTAATGTTTATATTCATCACACCATCATTGGGACAGGTAATATAATTTTTTTCATACTCGTACTATGTAAAGTGTTTTTATATTGATTTCAAATTTTGTGTTGATTTGTTTTTTTAATTGAAATGTCATTATGTAGGTGACGATTGCATTGCAATAAAGGGTGAATCATTTTTGGTCAATATTACAAGGGTTACATGTGGGCCAGGTCATGGCATAAGGTATGTATCAGTCAATTTACAAATTTTAATTCAGAATTTATGAGGATTTAATTAAATTAATTTCAGGATTTATTTCTACGTTTTGGAATTTCATAACAAATTCTTCAATTGTTTCTTTGACTTTAGGAATAGGAGTATGAACATAACTAATGCTAATTATAGAGAGAGAAAAAAAACGTTTTAGAAAATCAATTATTCCAATTTATCAATATCACACATGCCCTATGGTATATTATATTACTCGTACAACTTTAATTTTGTTATTTTAATACAAATGTTCGAAATTGGATGTTAATTACTTCTTAAAAAAAACTTGCATATAGTATTGGAAGCTTAGGAAACGATGGAGACAATGATGTAGTAGAGCAGGTACTTGTGAAAGACTGTACATTCAACGGATCAACAAATGGAGCCAGGATTAAGACGTACCAGGTGATTAAGCTCAATTTTATTATCACGTGTATGTAGTTATTGATCTCATAAGATAATCGATAAATAATCTTATTATTTTTTGGTTTAAACTTTACATGAAGCACAAGGACATTACAAATACATACTGAATCCTTTTATAAGATTTTGTAACGACATATTCTTAATTTGCAGGGAGGAATAGGACATGTAAGTGGCGTCACTTTCGAAAGAATAAACCTCATTAACACTACAAACCCTATAATCATCGATCAATTCTATTGTATTAACCGGGATTCATGCCCAATTACAGTAAGTATTTGTACATAATTTTTGCTTTCTATTAGTTTAAATTTTGACATTAAAAAAAAAAAAAAAAAAAAAAAAAAAAAAAAAAAAAATCTCCATTTCATATCGTTGCAAATAATATTTCACATTGTTAGCTTAATATTGTTGCTATATTTTTCTGAAGAAACGTGCGGTGCAAGTAAGCAACGTGACCTTCCGTAAGTTCCAAGGTACCTCAGCAAACTCAGAAGCAATATCACTACGTTGCAGCGCAAGTGTGGCATGCACAAACATAGAACTCGAAAAAATCAAAATAACACCCTTTAAAGATGGATTAAACCTCACTACAAAGTGTGAAAATGTTCGTGGAACAATTTTGCCTCCTGTAACACCAGATCTTAGTACTTGTTTTTCCAAATGATCCACTAGTTTGCGTTGTTGGTTGTATATGTTTGTGTTAGTTTCTCATCAATTTCTATTGATTCTAATAACACATTTCTCCATTTGTATTCAGTCCAGTAGTCCACATACATTTGTGTTATGGTTGTGAGATCAATCTTATACTACGTATATGTGATTCACTTTAAATTCGAATCGTGTTATGGTTGTGAGATCAATCTTATATATGTGATTCACTTTTGTGTTATGGTTGTGAGATCAATCTTATATATGTGATTCACTTTGAATTCGAATCTTAATCTGTGATCAATTCGCTTTGCCTATTCCAAACAACTTATTTTCACAAGTATTAAACACCATAAAGAGGGTCAATCTTTTTTTTTTTTTTTTTTTGTTTTTATTTCGTTTTTTTTTAAAAAAAAAATCTCACTTACATATTATTGTTTTGAAGAAATTAAGTACAACACTAAAAACAAAAGGGAGTAAGTTTTAGTGAAAGGAATTGGCCAATTGGGCCTAATTTACTGGGTGCAATACCCTTGTTGGGTTGGACCGAATAGTACGACACTTTGCTATATTTATATTATAGTATTTGCTTCTCATTTTGTTTACTTTCAGCCCAAAAGATAAAGCTCTCACTTCGAGTATTTCGACCCTATTGTTAGCTGATTTGTCTATTGTTCTACTATAATTAGGGTTGTGCAAAGCCATTTGAAAATCTGATCCAAAAATTAGGATATGAATTAGAATTGATATGATATGAGTTGTGCACCTATTAACTAATATGAATGGGTCAAAAAAAAAAAAAAAAAAAAAAAAAAAACTAATATGAAACTTTAACGTACTATAAGTACAATTATGATACATCAATATAAAATTTTGGGTACTCAATTCGACAATTATCAATATATCCGATATTATTTGTTTAATACTCCGTACTAATTAGGTTAAACAACACCTATTTTGGAAGCTTTTTCTTTATTTTTTTCCCTTCAATTATCTAAAACTTTGAGATGGGTGTTGACTGTTGAGGTTGGTGTGACCAAAATTTCTACATTTTCTGTAATTCCACAAAAATATTCTTATTTCTAGCCTCATGGCTATTAAAATAATATTTAGAGTTGAAACTTTATAGTCTTCAAAAGTTCTTTAATGACTTTCTTAAGCATCATAATAACCTAATCTCTGACAAGAGGTCCGCATATGACTTCTTTAAGCAACAGTATAACCTAATCTCTAAGAAAGTTATTACAGGATAATCAAGTAAACTAGTAAAGTTAAACGTGCTATACCTTTTGATCATCAATTAGGAAAAAGAATTATTCTCCTCCGGTACTTCCTCCATTTCTCTAGAGCTGTCATGTTTCTTCAATCACATTTGTCAGTAAAATTATCGATAAGTTCAATTATACAAGGAAATTTTGACAATTACCACCTTCTGTTATGTCCATTTTAGCAATTACCACCTTCTATTTTTTTTTTTTGAAAATTACTACCTTCTATTTTCAAAAACATCAAAAATTACCACCTTCTTGCCCCCCAACTACCACGTGACGTCATTTTGGGTCCATTCTTTCCTTTATCTCCCTATTTCCCTCACATTTCTCATTCCTATTTGGATTCTCATCTCCCCTTTCACTTTTTTTTTCCTCCAAACCACCAATAATTGTTCAACAATTTTGATTTGGAGGAGTGAATTGAAGTGTTTTTTGATTGTTTGGGGGAAAAAAGTGAGAGGGGGGATGAGAATCGAGTTAAGAATGAGAAATGTGAAAGAAATAGGGAGGAAAGGGAAAGAATGAGCCCAAAATGAAGTCTGGAAGTTGGGAGGCAAGAAGGTGGTAACTTTTGATGTTTTTGAAAATAGAAGGTGGTAATTTTCAAAATAAAAAATAGAAGGTGGTAATTGCTAAAATGAACATAATAGAAGGTGGTAATTGTCAAAATTTCCATTATACAATTATAAGTTGATATTTTGAAATTATATTTATATATCGAGATAAATTAATAAGATCACACATATACTGTATTAATTTTTTGTTAAATGATGACATCTAGAAGAAATGAAAGACGTATTCTTTATAAAATTGATATTTAACTTAAGGGTGAGACTAATTAAATTGAAATTTAATCTAAGGGTGAGACAAATAATGGAACTTTTGACTTTGGAGTGTTGAACAAATACAAGTACAAATTAATGATATCTATGTATGTGATGACCTTGACATCAAATCAACTGTTAGTCAAATATGCATTAAAAAATTAATCGATAGATGTTGATTGAATAATTTATTAGTTTAGAGATGTGATTTTTTGAAGTTTCTTCTAACCTTGTGTACATTAAGTTGCCGGCGAAGTTCCTATCAAAAGAAAAGAAAAAGGAGGGAGGTTTAGAAATTAGGTAGGGAAAAGATCAAATGTGATTAATAAGTCTACATTAAGCATAAACACAAATATAATAACTGTTAGTCCGGCCTATTTATGCTTAGCTTATTATATGTTAAAGCATATGAATTAAAAACAAATGCTATTAGATTTCGAAGAATCACTAGGAACAATGACATAGTAGAACGGTAAAAAATTTTAATTTCGTTCAAAGGTACCACTCGCCTTAAAACTTTACCATGCAAGGTAATAAGGCAATAATCATATGATCAAAATGCTTCTAGATTGTAGGGAAAGTGTCATGAGGCAGTGTTCATTCAATGAAATTACCAAAATATCCTCGCTCTCAAAGTTCAACGATGAACTAGTTTTCTATTTAGCCTATTCCAAGTAAAGTAAGGAATAATACAGAAAATCTTGTACGAATTATATAAGACATGCATCACCTAATACTTCGTACTAAAACATATTAACATATAAACTGTTGAAGAATTCGATTAGTTATTAATTTATATAATAATCATTGTTAGCCTGAAACAATGTTGGAAAAACAGCAAAATGGAGACTTTCAATTAGTGTGCGTGGACCACTTTGTTTAAGAATATTTTACTGCTTAGGAAGTATACATGTAAACACCATTAAGGATGATTAAAAACAATTTCATAAGACAGGACAAACACTAAGAATATTCTTAAATTAAGGTATTTTTGCTCTGAAATAGCATTTTTTTGGGGGGTTTGATGTTCCAATTCTAATATAATTGGAATTGAATACTAAAAACTGACTTGTTGAGAGTATAATTCATCTAAGTAAAGAGGAATGAATTATACTTAATATCCTACACTACTAGAAATTTGCACAACGTTCATCCTAAGGGTATATTGTAGAACTCATATACGAGTATTAAATACTTCGTCACCTATAAATATAGTATGTGTGTAAAGACTAAGCAAATTAGTTTTTCTCAACTGTTAGATAATTCTCCTAAGGCCAGTCCGCCAGTGTAATTTTAATTACTTGTTGGCCCCCAAAGCATTATATTAGGGTCTCAAATCATCAAAATTAAGTTTCATGTGCAGGAAATTAATTATATTAAATAGCCCTTAGAGGCTTAGATTTTGTCTTAGAATCGTTGTATAATGTTAACTAGACCAATTATTAATTTTCGCTAGAGAAATGAAGATAAGTATAGGATTAAAAAAATAATAATGTGATTACTGGAATTTGAAAGCACTGTTAATGGTGATTGTGCGATGTAAATCACTAATGAAAAAGGTACTTTTGCATTCAAAATTCAGAAATTACTCTGCACTTAAGAGTTTAAAACGTGATTACAAGACTTTAATTATACCTTCCACTATAGCTACAAGTGCTGAAAAAAATGTTACTTAAGATTCATGTAAAACCCATATTTGTTATACTGTCATATTCATTTGTCAACTTAAATCCTTATTTCTGTGTCTAAAAAAAAAACTTAATCCTTATTCCAAAGGATTTTTTCTATAACATAGAATACCTTATACAGTTATACGACCTAGCTTTTGCACTATTTTCTTAATTCTTACTCCATCTGTTCCTATGTTTTATAGCCCTGTTGTGTCAAATTCATTATTTATTTGAAAATTTTGATCACAGATCCTCACTAATTTTAAAGCGTATTTTGTTAAGATAATATATTGTACACATGTGACTATGTGAGTTACTCGTATCTCACTATATCAGAATTGGAGGAAAAAGCTCTACAAGCTTGAATACCTAGTAGATTTTGGGATAAAATTTCACAAGAGCTTGTAACTTGTCCAATCCCCCAAAGTTATAATTAGCCTTTAGTCATACTTTATTATTTTTTTTTTGAAAGATATATTAGCTAGGCCAAACTAGTTACTCCATAACATTCACATGAGAACCTATTATGTACACCCGGGATCATTTACTCATTTGTTGATTAAATGAGAAAATGACCTCGGGTGTACCGTACACCCGAGTGTATATAACAAATTCTACATTCTCATCTTCTAATCATAATCTAAAAGTAGTCATTTGCAAATTGCAATTGCAGTTGCAGCATTGTATGACGAGTTAAATTTCCTAATCTTGAGCTGAAGTGCATTTAATTGGGCTACTATTCCTTTCTCCCAAGTCTCCCATTGGTGGTCGCGCCTTTTGTGGCCCACACTCATGGCAAAATTATGTTTTTGCGATCTTCTCTGCTTCCAAAATGGCATCCATCAATTATTATATTACTCGTATTTTTTTTCAAGAAGGATATTTGTATACTTTTCTTTTATACTCCTACTTCTTACAAGTACTGTATCATTCAATTTCTTGTTAAAAAAAAAAAGGTATCATTCAACTTTATATTACTTTCGTTTCATAGTACAGTAATATTTATAATAAAAAATAGGTATGTCACAAATAATACGAGTACCTCTTTGTTACAACTTACAAATAATATAAAATAGAGATAATACTTAATCACATACTTAATTATGTATTTCGTACTTACAGAATTGTAGTAAAGATAAATAGTAAATTTTTTTTTTTTTTTTTTTTTTGAAAGAAGATAAATAGTAAATTGATGTTACACAAATATTTTCTCATTATTTATACAAATTTTCACACTAGTATACGAACTTATATAACATAATTCCATTAATGGATATTTTTTTTTTCTTCTTTTTCGGGTGTGTGTACGTAAACTTATTCTTTAAGAAAAGTCTCTTAAATAGATAAATACCAAAAGCTTTCAAAACTTAATTTCTGATTTTCTGTAGCTCAAGCTAAGGACCACCAAAGAATAAAAACAAATTAAAGAAGTTCAATTCAACATTAGTTTACCAAGGAAAGAAATCAAAGAATATTAGTGGAAGGTATTAGAGCAGGGCCCTTAATTCTCCAATAGGTTATTGCGGTGCTACGGAGTACTCGTATTAATTTGTGGCAGAACAAGTCAACAATTTATCTAGTTTTTTGTGGGAATAAATAAAATCATAGAATTAGAGCTTTTTTACTTTGACTTATTTTCCATTCTTTTATACGAGTACAATCACTCGCTTATTTGTCTAAACCACTACCTCACAATATTTGATATTTCTATCCTATACGGAGTAATTTCAATTTATACATCTAGTCTTCCAGACTAATTCATCTAATTTACTCCACTCGTTTCATAATATAATATCCACAATTTATACTAGGCGTCCAAAATTGTTGTACTTATCATGAATCATATAATAATAGCGTTGCATATGTAAATTAATCATAAACCATGCCGATGATGCTAATACAATATGTTAGAGATAAAATCGGAAAATATATGTGTGATATATTTTCCGTATTGATCTTATTAGGAGAATAATATATTTAGGATATTTATGTTAAGATATTATACTTCGTATCATACGTAGTAATAGTTATAGAAAGGTATAGTACTCCGTATTATCAAAGTGCCAAGATCTAATATGCTAATGGTTAGCTGGTTGAATACACCCATATAATACTATCCATTACAACTAATTATCACTAAAAAAAAGTAGATAATAAGTGTGCGACAAAGTAATGAATCCAAACTCGATCTATTTTGTCATAACATATTCGAGTATCATATTCTTCCAACTATCCACAACTATGCAAACAACCCCCCCAATCTGGACATTTGGAATAAGGAAATTTGATTTCAACTTCCAATTATTTAATGGATACTGTCAATCTGGTCCCTGATGTCTCTTACAAGATAATTAATAAGATGACCAAGACTTAATAACTTTCTGTGGTACTCTCATGAGTCTCATCTACTTTACTCCAATATTACCCAGCAAATTTTCCTTTTTGAATGCAACACTGTTATTAGACAAGATTTGATTTCAAATCTTTATTATATTCCGTATAACACTTAAATATTTATAGAACTAATAGTTATAGAAAGGAGTAATATAAGAGGGATGTGCAAAATAGAAATCAAATAGATTTACATGATTACATGCAAAGTAATCTATTCATCCAATTTCGATCACACTGTATACTGTTAGGTATCTAATAGGCTGTTCAATTATATACGTAGGACCTAAATTTGAAGAAACAATGAATAAGACATTTCCACCCATATGACCAATACCACCACCTTATATAGATGACCATGGTTAAGTTAACATGGACCTCATATGTATAATTTATGTATCATAAGCATATTTCTAGAAATGACCAAAAATCTAGGACTTTGAGACTCATGTTCTTCTAATAAACACCCATCTCATCATCAATTCTCCTTAAACTTTCATTCCTTCCTCAAAAAAATAACCAACCATGCCAACTTCTCCAAAAACACTCCAATATCATTATTTCCTACTATTTTCTACCACTATATTTCTCTTACAACATTTAGTCACACCATCAACTCTAACTTGTAATGATCAAAATAACGTTATATTTTCGTTTCCTACCTTCAACACATCAAATTGTAAAACCGGGGGTGACCTCAAGTGCATGGGAGCCGTGAACCTTGGTGAAGGGTACTTGAATCTAACCACGGTGTCGGCGAATAGCTCGTCGACATCGGATTTTAACTCAATTGGTAGAGTATTGTACAAAAGTCCTGTACAAGTATGGCCAGCTTCGTTTTGTACAAGCTTCTCTTTCAAAATATTCTCTCGATTTGATCAGTTGTTTTCTGGTGATGGTATGACTTTTGTTATGGCTCAAGATAATCAACCTTCTCCTATTCAAAGCTTTGGCTCTTATCTTGGTCTCCAAGATTCATTACTTTCTGGTTAGTAATTCATTATTTTTCCCATCTCTTTCTCTTTTCTTTTCTTTTTTTTTTTCTTTGTTTGTTTTTTGTTAGTAATTTTGTGTTTTTTGGAGCATATATATTGTTTTAATTTTAATTCCAAAAAAAATTAAGATTAGAAAATGGTAATATTTATTTTTAATACACTTAGCTCTCGTTGGAGGAAAATTTGATCACATAAATATACTCCGTATGTATAGAGTTCATATAGAAACTCAATTAAAACTAAGCGAGATCAATCATAAGACTTATAAATTAATCATCCTCAATGCCGAAAACTTAAGTGATTTTTTTTGTATGCTTCAAGTAGAATATTATGTTGAATTTCAATTGTTTTTAAGTTGAATTTTGATTAGAATGAAGGTTTTTTTTTTTTTTTTTTTTTTTTTTTTTTTTTTTTTTTTTTTGAATAAAGAATGAAGTTTATTCAATAATTCTTTGGATCTTGAGTTATTAATTGTCTTAGTTTTGTTCAAATGCTTAGCAGTTCATTTTGGTTGTATTCTTATACCCAATTAAAAGTTATAAGAGTATGATGTATGTTTTAGTTGGCAATTAAAAGACTATAACCTTAAATTTCATTCGACTAATTATTTTAGTTTAGCAACTTGTAATATGGTACGAGTATAATAACATTATCATGTAACATATGGTATATTATTTACTAAATTATTTTTCAAAGGTGGTTACATGTTAAAGTTGAGACAAAATAAAAGAGCTTCTCCATTATAGGTAGTATTATTATTAACAGGAACTTGACAATGATTTGTGTACTTGTTGACTTTTCAAAAGCTAATAGTGTGAAGCATGTGTGTACTTGAAAGTTGGAATTTTGGTGTTTTGAGAAAAATAACTAAAATAAGTTGCATTTTCAGAAAATAGTATAGAATTTGTTGGTTAACAAAAATACAAAGAGCGCTTTTAAGTTGGATTCAGATTTTTAGATATGGAGAATTTCACTTTACTCATCATGGAATGGTGGAATCAATTCCAAAATTGTTTCATCTCTTTGATTTTAATTTGGCACTAAATATTAAGTTGATTAAAATTAATATAAAAAATCATAAAATAGTGATGTAAACAAGATACAAAGTGTATAATATTGCTGTATGACTGATGTTTTTTCTCCGTAACAACTTGACATTGATAGACAGAAATATTAAGGGATAATTAATCTACAGTGACTATAGGGATCATGTAAACAACTTCATTTATCCCGAGAATAAAATAAGAGATACTTTAGAGGGGAAATGAGCAAGAGAACGTTAATATTCCTTTATTGTCCATATGTGAATTATATTGTTCATAAAGAAAAGAGGAAATATCACCTTAAGTTACGTTGTAGAGTAATGAAGATAAACAAGGTCTAGATTAAGTTTCTTTACGAAGTACAACAAAGAAAAAAGGGTTCCTTTATAAAAAAAAGAAAAAGGTAATAAAAAAAAAAAAAGCAAAAGCCCTAGATTAATTTTTAGAAAAGATAAAAAGTGACATAATTTAAGGTGTAGGTCCATGTTAAAATTCAAGTTGCAGAAAATTAACATGGTAGGTCATTGTTTAATTAATTTTTACCTAATGCTTCATATTTAAATACAACTATACAAGCTGCAGAAATTGTACGTTAGTTTAAGTTTAGTTTAATGGGTTGATTAACTGTTCCAGTTGTTTGGTAGCTAGGTGTCTTCTTTCTACTGTATAGATAATTAATAAGGGTGCTAGCTAATGAAATTAACGAGACAACTCGTGAGATATTTAAGGTTACCTCGGCCAAAAATTAATCTCGACTTCAGTGAGCTTGACTCAAATTTAAACTTGACTTAAGATATTGTATCAACTGGCTAGTAACGTCAACGACCCTCAATTTTCTTTTTTTTTTTTTTGAAGCAAACCCTCAATTTTCTTGTATGCATATGTTTATTTAAAATTTAAAGAAAAATTTATTGAATTTATCTTAGAAATTGATGTTGCTTAATTAACTCTACTAAATTGATTTTATTGATTGATATATCAGGTCACTCAAAATTCCAACAACTAGCAATTGAATTTGACACATTCAAGAACGAGTGGGATCCAGATGGAAATCACATTGGAATCAACACAATAAGTGTAATGAATTCTTTGATTGCAAAGTCCTTAAATTCATCCAAAATCTACCTCAAAAGTGGCAAACAAATTAGAGTGAAGATTGAATACGATGGTTGGAAAAAAATGTTACAAATATTGGTGGGTTATGAAGGAAGTCCATTAACAAGTTTCATAAACTACAAAATAAAAGTTTCAAAGAAAATCCCAAGTCAAGTATACTTAGGTTTTACAGCTTCAACTGGTACACTAACTGAGACTCATCAAATACATGATTGGATTTTCACTTCTAAAATGTTGCCTTACTACACTGTCAAGGACAACAAGAAGAAGGCCATCGTGTTGGCGAGTGTGATACCAGTTGTAGGGGCGTTGTTTATCTTTGCATTGATTGCGATCCCTGTGTTTCGACGTAGAATGATCAAGAAGAGGGAGAGGCTTCGGAGAATGGAAGAGCTTGAGAGGCAGTCAGCTGCCGCGGCTCCTAGGAAGTTTACGTACAAACAACTTGCTAAGGCTACTAAGAATTTTAGTAAGGATAATTTGTTAGGGACTGGTGGTTTTGGAAGTGTTTATAAAGGCCACATTTTGGATCCTCCTCAAACTATCGCTGTTAAGAAGATTTCTTCTACTTCTCAACAAGGTTCGTGTTATTACTTAATTTCCTTGAATTTCTTCATGTTATTTTCTTATAGTATTTTTATTTACTCGGTTTCTAGATGAAATTATTACATATTCATAATTGATTGCATAAATTTGTTATATATATTTTGTGGATTGTGGTACATATGTGTTATTGGTGTAAATCTTGGTGCTATATGGTAATAGGACATGATTTATTTTGACATAAAGGTCACGAGTTCAAATTTAGGCTTCGTGCCCTGCCTCTCTGAGGCTTACCTTGCAAAGTTGATCGATTAAGGCTGTATTATTTTCTTGTTTTACCAGGTGAAAGGGAATACATAGCAGAGATATGTACTATTGGGCGTCTAAGGCACAGGAACATATTGCAACTCCAAGGGTGGAGTCACGAAAACGACAGTCTTCTTCTAGTATATGACTACATGGCGAATAAGAGCCTCAACGAGTTCCTCTCAGGCCGAAAGTTCCTAGATTGGAAGACAAGGCACAAAGTAATTACCGGGTTAGCATCAGCATTGTTGTACCTTCATGAAGAATGTGGTGATCCGGTGGTCCATAGAGATGTGAAGCCTAGCAATGTCATGCTAGATGCAGAGTTTAACCCGCGTCTTGGTGATTTTGGGCTAGCTAGGTTGTTAAAGAACACAACCGGGGTCACCACAATGGTGGCGGGGACCCTAGGGTACATGGCCCCTGAGGTGAGCTACACCGGGAAGGCAACAACAGAGTCGGATGTGTATAGCTTTGGTGTTGTGGCATTGGAGATGGTGTGTGGGAAGAGGTTTAGTAACCTCCTAGGCGAAAGTTGCTTGGTGGATCAAGCATGGGATATGCACGCGAAGGGTGCGTTGGTAGAGTGTGTGGATCCTAGGCTAAATAAGGAGTTTAACAAGGATGAGGCTGTGAGGGTTTTAAGTGTGGCACTTGCGTGCTTGCATTTGGAATCGAACTTGAGACCACAGATGAGAAAAGTCGTGATGGTTTTGTTAAATTCAGATGAACCTCTAATAGAACTCCCTAGTACTCGTCCTAAAGGAGTGTATGTGTCTCTTTATGGATTTTCAAATCCACCTACTATGACTAGTTCTAGTCATCCTAGTACTCCTTTGTTCTCATGGCCTGATTACCCTTCTTCTAGTGCCAATAACTTGCCTGATGAATCTTTGGCACGTTAACAAATTTTATTACTAGGTTAATACTCTATACATCTAAATATATAGTTTGATCCTTAAGAAGTCATGGTTATACATAATGTTTTATTTGTTCCTGATGATATTGTATATATTTGATTAATGACAATTGACAATATATAAGGTTGGGCATTACACGATAAGATTTGTTCAAATTATTTGTACTTCTGTTGTAAAATTGCTTTTGTAGTTTTATAAAATAACTTAAATTTTTTTTTTGTTAATAAAGAGTACTTAATTAGAGACATTGATGCAGAAATAATATATTAGTAGGTAAAGGTTACATAAACTCAACAAATAATAACTTGCAAGAAGTGAGTTGCTTATACAAATGTAAGAAATACTCGGTATTTTTAAGGGTTATAGAGAGGAGAGCAAAGTATAACATAGACTTTTGGCATGTTTTTTAGGAATTGTTTAGAAATGGTAAACAAGCAACTTAATCAGAATTAGAATTACGTGTATAAATAATTTTGATTAATTATCTGTTTGTATAATTACTTAATCTCTTTCTCAAAGTGTACATCATAGAGGTATATTGTAAATAAAAAGAAAGTATATTAATTAATTTGTCCGTAATAATATATCAATGTAACTTAAAGTCTTTGATATGGTTTTCCAATGATAAAAAGTATTGCCTCGTTTTTCTCATTAATCTAACCTTGAAGACTAGCGAGAAGAGATTCGTGGTCACTACACATGTACACAAGGTTGATATCCAAAAACAATGCATCAAGGAAACTTTTCGCTAGTGGCCTCCTCCTTTCGATCTCTTATTACCATTTACCAAGATCTTCCATCTTACTTAAAGGTGTTAGCTACATTATATATTCATACAAAATATGGATCAATAGTAGAAGGTTTAATTTCTAATAAGTGATTTACTACTTCATGTGAAGTGGTATATACATCCGAATGTATCTATGTCAATGTCATCTTCATTCAATTCACAAAAAGTATAATGATGAGTGTGTCTATTTTTCCACTGACCACACGTACACCTTATTGGAACAAGCTAAGCTAAGGAATTGTGTAGTTATTGGAGTCAATCTGGGTCCTAGCATACTTTGCACAATTATTAATGTAAGACCAAGACTTTAATCCATGCGCTTAAGTTGATATGGACCTAATTAATGCTTATCACCTACGATTTTTATTTCCTAATTATTTTTCTAATAGCCCATGTTCCGATTAATTGATATAACAGCGTAGATGGAAGGCATGCATGTCACAGGTTCGAATCCTCCATTTCTTTATTTGTAATGCCTTTGTATCTCTCATTTGACGCAAAATTAAAAAAAAAAAGTTTTAAAGTCAAATAACAAATTTAGGGCTTTTGATAAAAATGATATACTTAGTAACTTGACATCAATATCAGTTAAACTACGACTTTTACTTGAGATTGTTGAAAATGGTAATGCAATCGGATGAATTGTAAAGCCTTGACGATTTGCCCTCATGGAGGGATTAATACCATGTTTCGAGTACACTTGCACTTGGTGGGCGTGCGTGGCCGGACCGGGCGAACTTAGCCGTTGAAAAAGGGAGGGTTCTCATGCTCGGCAAGGCGGTAGTTCGCCCAGCCAGGCGACAGACTTCAATTTGACTAGCCCGGTAGGCCAGCTCTTGCCCAATTACATGCCCGGGTCAAGATTGGGATCACCCAACCGGGCATGACACCCGGTTTGGGAGTTTCACTGTCGCAGGAGGCCAGCTGCCCAACTGAGCCCGCTTGTTTTCTAAGTTGGTTTGTTTGTGTGTTTCCTATTTTTCAGGAACATGCATATAAATACGAGTGTTGTCTCTTCTTTTGATTATTGATTTATTCATAAGAAACCTAAACACAAACTTAACCTTTGAGATCTGAACAGTTTTTGAACAATTCCAACCTTCGAGTCCGCGTACACGAATTAAGGAGGTCATTGTGTAAAACTTAGGGGGTGTGCGTCATTGGATATTTTTACCGGTGATTGCGTATGTCGCTTCTAAAACAGTGGCTAGTGGGTACTAAACCACGACACAACTGAAGGAGAACATGTCTTTGATTTCAGTGTGACGATCAAATTTGTTCCAAGAATGTTCTTGATTTGGGTAATGTTTTTTTTATTTTTTTTAAATATAAAATAACACAGGTATTTTTTTGTCCGAACTATCATTGCCACCAATGCCACCGGCCCACCACCAACTAAGAGCACCAATTTGTGGACAATGGGTTTTTTTCTTAAAAGAACTTGGACGACGACTAGCTGTGTTGGATAGACTCGGCAAGTTGTTATGATGTTATGCCGTGCATTTGCAGTGTGGTCCATCAATAGAGCGCATTAGGGCCCAGCCCCTGCTCCAAGCCCAAATAAATCATTCAGTAAAGTGAGTGACTAATATATATAGGCTATAGCCCACCAAAAAAAGTAGGGTCATTATTCCATTATTTTTTTTTTTTTGAAAACATTATTCCACTATTTTTTTCACCATGAATAGTATGAGATGAGCTGCTTGGACCTGTCCTATGATCCACCTTTTTGACTAACTTTACCTCTTATATTCCCATCTTTTCTAATTTTTTATATTCCATATTTTAGAAGTTGCTACGATATTTTGAACATTTCAAACAATTTAGTGTTACCTCCGTTTTTATTTAGTTGACACGTTTTGAATTTAGCACTATTCACACACCGTCCTTTGACCATGTTTTGTGCTTTATAGGTAATGAAAAATATAGTCATGCGGGATCTCGTTAGATTCGTCACGTTATATACTTTCAAAATATCAACTTTTCATAATTTTTGCTTATTGATAATTAAAGATATTAATGATTTAATAAGTGCATTGGCAAACGTGACTAAAAAAACGTGTCAACTAAAAAGAAACGAATGAAGTATGAGACTATCGGCGATCTTAAATACTCGGACGTGGAATACAAATACTATACAATTATGTAGTTATGTTACTTATGTAATATTCATATCACAAAGAAAAACTCAAAACTAATTACTTCTTGTCTCTGCCCCTAAATGCAATAATGTTAGAGATATGCAATCAAATCACATTATAAAGTTAAAAGAGACCTTACATGTGAGAGGGAATGTTAAAATAATAAACATCTCATCAAGTTATTACCACATGTAAGTGTCTTATATTAGTTGAAGAAAAGATAGTTAATCACTTTATAAGGCTAAGGGGTCCTATAGCCATATGATTTTGAGATGTAACCACCATGAACTTATTAAGTAGACTCTCTCTCTTGATTTGAGGGTGCGGTCTACACCCGTATTTAACAAATAATAATTAATCAGACGTGTATCGAGTAAAATCAAATTTTGTAGAATTTGACCCTTGAGCACAAACGTTGCAAATGAAAATTACATATGAATTCCTAGGAGATAAAGTCATAAAACCATTATAGACCACAAACAATTCAATCAACATTATAAAAAAACAAATGACTTTCAAATTAGACTCCAAGTTTTCTATTCTTCCTCATTTTAAACAAAAACCATCTCATTAATTTCCTTAATTTCCATCACTACTCCCTTAGACCCTTACCTCTTCAATCATGCAAACATCTTCAATACTAATTATCATAGTATGGTGTACAATTACTAATATACTCTTCCAAAAAGCATACACAACATCAACACCTTCTTCAACTTGTGATGGCAACGTTATATTATCCTTTCCAACCTTCAATGCATCAAGTTGTAAACCAGAGGGTGGCCTATTATGCATGGGAACAACCACCCCAGGGGAAGGGTTCTTGAATTTGACCACGGCCGTGCCGCCGTCGAATACCTCGTCTAAGGCGTCGGGGTATATGTCAGTTGCTAGAGTATTGTTCCATAAACCTATACAAATATGGCCAACTTCATTTTGTACAAGTTTTTCTTTTAAAATTTTCCCTTACTTTAACCAAATGAATTTTTCTGGTGATGGTATAACATTTGTTATGGCTCAAGATAATAAGTCTCCCCAAAATATTAGCAATGGCGCTTATCTTGGTCTTCAGGATCCATTACAAGGTTATAATTTTTTCCCTTTTTTTTTTTTTTTTTTTTTTTTTTTTTTTTGGGTTTGGTTGTTTGTTTAACATGTACTAAATTTAAGAGCTGCCCAATTTTTTATCCTAACTTTTGGCTTGATCAAGGTTAACTAGTACTCTAGTAGGTCTAGTACGTAGTTTCTCTGTCTCTATTTGTTGTTCATTATACAATATAACTTTTTTTAATCTTTTAAGAGACTGCACGAAGAACAAACAAAAATAGAAGGAGTATTGTCAATTGGTTTTATTTTAAAGTTAAGCGTAGGGTTGTCTTGTACTAGCTTCTTCAATCTTCAAGCTGTCCTTTTAATTATTCGAGAAAACTTTATAACCCATAATTTAAAATCAGTACAATTATAGGAATATCAGATTATTCTCTGTTTTTTTTTTCTTTGGTTACTATATTAGTCTCATTTTATGAGTCAAAGTTTTATAAGGCAACTTTACTATATTTCTAATAAAAACAAGTACGTAATACTTCGTATGAGTTTTTATAAGACTCGTTTCATGGTTTTAACATATATTTTTCTAACGAACGATTGATTCAGGCAACACCGATTTCAAACAACTAGCAATCGAGTTTGACACATTCAAGAACGAATGGGATCCAGACGACAACCACATTGGGATCGATTCATTAAGTGCAATGAAATCTCTAACAGCACAGACCCTGAATTCATCCAACATTGATCTCAAGAGTAGAAAACAAATCAAAGTCAAGATAGATTACAATGGATACAAAAAAGAGTTACAAATTTATGTGGGTTATCAAGGAAAACCATTGCAAAGTTTCCTAAAATTCCCAATAAAAGTCAAAAAATATGTCCCAAAAAATGTATACATAGGTTTTACAGCATCAACTGGACTTCTCACTGAGACTCACCAACTTCATGATTGGGTGTTCACTTCCACAATTCTGTCAGACAATACTTTAAAAAATAACAAGAAATTATGCATCATCATTTTGGCATGTGTTGTACCAATTTTAGTCCTCTTGGCAGTGATTGCAGTACCTGTCATTCGACGTAGAATGGTTAGGAAGATGCAGAGGATTAGGAGAATGGAAGAGCTTGAGAGGCAGTATGCTGCTGCTGCTGCCGCGGCTCCTAGGGAGTTTACGTACAAACAACTTGCTAAGGCTACTAAGAATTTTAGCAAGGATAATTTGTTAGGGACTGGTGGTTTTGGGAGTGTTTATAAAGGTGTTATCGCGAATCCTGTTCAGACTATTGCTGTCAAGAAGATCTCATCTACCTCTCAGCAAGGTAATAATGTTAATTTATCTTATATTTCATCATGTTTTAATACCACATCATACATTTAGACTAAGACATTTATATTTTTTGTTTGTTTGTTTTGCTAGGTGAGCGCGAATATATGGCAGAAATATGTACAATTGGGCGGTTAAGGCATAGGAACATATTGCAGCTTCAGGGGTGGAGTCATGAAAATGACAGCCTTCTTCTTGTGTATGACTTCATGGTTAATAACAGCCTAAATGAATTCCTCTCAGGCCGAAAATTCTTGGATTGGAAAACGAGGGAAAAAGTTATTTTGGGCTTAGCATCAGCATTGTTATACCTTCATGAAGAATGTGGTGATCCGGTGGTCCATAGAGATGTGAAGCCTAGTAATGTCATGCTAGATGCAGAGTTCAACCCGCGTCTTGGTGATTTTGGCCTTGCTAGATTGCTAAACAACACAACCGGGGTCACCACTGTGGTGGCGGGAACCCTAGGGTACATGGCTCCTGAGGTGAGCTACACCGGGAAGGCAACAACTGAGTCGGATGTGTATAGCTTTGGCGTGGTGGCATTGGAGGTGGTGTGTGGAAAGAGGTTTATTAGTAACCTCCAAGGGGAAAGTTGCTTGTTGGACTATGCATGGGATATGTATGAAAAGGGTACATTGGTAGATGAGTGTGTGGATCCTAAACTTGGTGAAGATTTTTCTAAGGATAAAGCAGAAAGGATTTTATGTTTGGCACTTGCATGTTTGCATTTGGAGTCGAACTTGAGACCTCAGATGAGAAAAGTAGTGACAATTTTGTTAAATTCAAATGAACCTCTTATAAAACTCCCTTCTACTCGTCCGAAGGGAGTATATGTCTCATTATCTGGATTTTCAAATCCGCCTAGTACGAGTAATTCTAAGCCTAGTACACCTTTATTCTCATGGCCTGATTACCCTTCACCTAGCACCGATACAAGCTTGCAAAATGATTTGGCACGGTAGAAAGTGTTATTGTTGATGAGTTGATCTATGTATAACAAATAAAGTTTAATTGTTCCTAATAATATTGTAATATTCATCATACATATTCAAACAATTGTAAATAAAAATTGAAAAAATTTATGTAAAAATTCAAACATGAATCTTTGACACACTAGAAAGTATTATGGAGTTTAAAGTATTGAACTTTGTATCTTCAATCTAATAGTTTTAGTTTTAAGGTTCTAATAATAATTGGAAGCTGATTTGGATTCACATAGGTTTAAGGTTTGTCATGGTCTCTCTACTTATTAAAAAGATGCGAAAACATCAAAAATCACTATTTGCCTTAAGTTTGAAGCAGTAGAGTGTGAGTTATGCCTGTGCAATATAGTTATGTTTCTAATTGTAAAAGTTATGTTATTTTATCTAAATCTATGGTTTACAAATCTTCGTTATTATATTGTAAAAGTTATAACTATTCATTAATGTTTCAGAGTATTATTCTTCTTTTTGTATAAATAATAACAAAAAAAAAATGTTTTATTGCTAAGAAGCTATTGTGGCCTTGTGGGTAAACAAACAAAGATTAAATTGTAGATATTAGCCTAATACACTATTTAGAAACATATTTAAGCCCATACAGCTAAACTAATTGATTCCAACAATGTTAGCCCAATCTTTGAGCTCATGAACAATTTCGCATATGAGCAGGAGTGTAAGTTTTGGGATGTCTATTTCACATATTTACAAAAAAAAAAAATTGTGTACCTTCTATAACATTAAGGGTTACTCTAACTCCTCAATGTCATATAATTTTGAAGCGAAATATTCATGGGTTTATAAAAGTGAACACTCGTGATAGTTGTAGCCCAACCTCGTTCAACAATATAATAAATGATGATTATAAATTATAATAATCTTTCACCTTTGATTTCTAGCACCATATAATGATCAAATGGGGCCATATATATGCTTAAATTCTTATATGCTTATCCAAGTAGTAAAGTTTTCAACCTCGTTTCCTTTTCACCATACTAGTAATATCCAAGTAGTAAAGTTTTCTTCCTCGTTTTCTTATCTGCAATTATACCATATTTTTAATGCAATATGCTTATGCATGCAGTTATGCAATATCAAAGTAATACGAGTAAAGTTTTCTTGCTCATAATGATCCCCTTTCACTATATATATTGTAACCTCCCTGCTCCCATTGCGGCCGTGGAGAAATTTGTCATGGTCAGTGATCACTACACACTTAAAGTTGATGTCCAAAAACAATGCATCACCAAGTAACTACGTAGAATGTATTGATATATAAACTTTTCTCTAGCCGCCCCTCATCCCAACACGTTCATTATTATACCTCCAGTTTGAACTACTACATCTGTTTCATATTATTTGAAACAATTTGACACAAAGTAAAGAGGAAAAATGTCTAATCGTTGCAAATAATATGAAATAGAGGTAATATTTATTTTCCTTCATTTACTCACTAATTTCGAAAAAATGGGTAGAGAATGACATCATATTTAGGGCATAATCTCTTCAGCTTAATTTCAGTTCAATTCTGGTTAGTTTGCTCCATTCAATTCAGTTCAGTTAGCTCCAATTACTTCAGTTCAGTCTAGTTCTTAATTTCCTTCTCTCATAAACAATTCATTTCAGCTCAGTTCAGTTCAACTCCAATCTGTTCAGTTCAGTTGCTCAGTTTAGTAAATCAGAACAGGTCCTTAGGAAATTGAATCTTTTGTTCCTCAATATGTGCTATTTATATTGAATCTTATTAACGAACGCCCCTAGCGATAACTAATTGATTTGTTACTCAAAATAGTATTAAATTATTATAATTACATGGCAAAATCACGCGTTGATAGTTGATTGGCATAAGTTTATTCAAATTTATAAATGCATCAACGTCAATCAACCAATTGAAGAAAGTAACACATGAAATACATGACTGGTACACAAAATGTAGGATACGTTTTAAACTTAATATATTATGCATATTTAAGCTTATTTTTATGTCTTCTTCAATGTGTACATTATATAAGACCTTTACATTATATGTCTCAACTTTGTCACAATATAATAATATATGTCCAATCTTATTATCACATATACTCTGTATCACATATATTAAATAAACATAAGGTATAATATTACTCTGTCACTCATACTATAGATTCTCAAAAGTGAGTGTGCGACACATCATAATGGATACAATTCATTTTCTTATACAAATACTATAACATATCCTCCAACTAACATCATAAAAAATGTCTTCATTTTTTGATATTGGAGATCGAACAAAGATATTGATTCTTATTATTAGTGAGTTTATACTATTATAGTCAACTTGGGACGCCCCTAGCTTCTTTTACACGACTAATAAAGAAATTTCTATGAGGTCCATATTAACTTAATTCCTCTGGTTAAGTTAATATAGACCTCATACTTTTTGATTCCAGCATATTTCTAGAACGTTTCCAAAAAGTAATTATGAAAAAAATTATCAAATTGTGTATTTAATATAAAATGCCCGTTTCCAATATATGAAAAAAATGTGAATTAAGTGTAAACCAAGTTGATTAATTTTGTTATGACATAAAATCAAGTCAAAATAACAATATTTGATTAGTATAGTTCATATGAAATACCTTAGCTTAATGGACTATATTGAACTTGACCGATCATATAAATCAAACTAATCCTATAGTTGTAGTATTAGTATCTGAACTGAAGCATCAAAGTCTATAATCAGAATTGGTTTTGAGTCCAATTAAATTAATTATTAATTTTTTTTAAATACAATAATCTTGCCATTATTTTAAGTCAACGCTAGAACACCAATACACCATATATATCTCTTATTAAAAAAAAAAAAACAGCGTAGGATAGGAGTCCTTTAATTCTTTACTACGGAGTATTATCAAATTTAGTAATAAGCAATGACCCAAAAACTATTGGTGATTTATACCATAGATAATAATTACTTTCTTGAAGCATAATCTTTTTTAAAAAATTATATAAGTATTTCAAGTTGCTAAAAAATAAGCAAGTTAAACACTTTATAAGACTACTACTCCATCCGTTTCATAATGATGTTCCTGATTCGCAAATTAATGCAAAATTTGACCTATCTTTGACCGCAAATATCTTTAATCTCACACAAGCAAAAATTATAAAAGTTAGATATTAATAATCTACTCACCAAGACGAATCAAACTAGATCCCACATGACTATATTTGCTTTTATAGATTAAGAGAAATTTAGAAGATTTTCTCTTTCTTAAAAAAAAAAAGTCAAAAATTCCAAACAGAAACATCATTGTGGAACGGAAGGAGTAATGAACTACGAAGCTAGTTACTGTCTACTTCTAATCTCCTATTATCAATGTGTAATATAATTTCAAGATGGAACTTCCATTAATTTTCCGACTGAACTTTCTCTTTTAGAAATGGACTTAGCTAGTAATGCATGTGGCCCAAACCCAAACAAAGTAACAAACTTAAAAGAAACTTTGCTTATTGGACTTAAAATTTGATTATTAATGGTCAATAGTCAGCTTGCTTATTTTCTAGGGGGACCACCTTAAATAATTTATACTTTCAAATTACTAATTATTATTCCAAACATCTCTATAATTTTTATCAAAAAACATCCTCTTATTCACGAATAATAGTTTCATTCTCCTTTATTTCACATGTATGGATAGTTGCCTTTATATATATTAAAATGTTTAGGAAATGAAAAACACTTGTATTTTTTGTCGCACTACCTTTTGTGCATTATTATTACCAGCACATCATAACCTTAAGACAAAGGTTCATCTAATAGTACAACCATCTCAATATTTCCCATCTATCTCCCACAACGAATCAAACATCTAACAAAAATGCAAAAATCTCCAACAAAAATTCAATACATTCTTCAAATTTCTACAATTATATTCCTCTTAAAACAACAACTATTATTAGTCTCTTCATTACCTTCATCTACATGTGATGTTGATAAAAATGATGTAACATTCTCCTTTCCAACCTTCAACACTTCAAGTTGCAAACCAGAGGGTGGCCTATTATGCATGGGAACAACCACCCCAGGGGAAGGGTTCTTGAATTTGACCACGGCCGTGCCGTCGAATAGCTCGTCGATGACAGCGGGGTACATGTCAGTTGCTAGAGTATTGTACCATAAACCTATACAAATATGGCCAGCTTCATTTTGTACAAGTTTCTCCTTCAAAATACTCCCTCACTTTGACCAGTTCAATTATTCTGGTGATGGTATGACTTTTGTTATTGCTCAAGATGATAAATCTCCTTCAAATATTAGCCGTGGCGCTTATCTTGGTCTTCAGGATCCATTACAAGGTAAATTATTATTTGTTCCCTTCATTTTTTTATTTTTATTTTTATAATTTTTAGAGTTTCCCACTCTAATCCTAGATTTTGACTTTGTCAAGGTTAACTAGTATGTACTTCCTCGGTCTCTTTCAATTGTTTATTGTAATGGCCACAATTTTATTGTAATCATTTGAAAACTGTCCTATAATAAGAGGTTTTTAAAATCACATTAAAAACCGCACAAAGAACAAACAGATGGACGCCGAGTATTGTCTATGTGGTTTTCAACATTAAGCATAGGGTAGGATGTCCTTATTGAAACAGTACAATAATAGAACATCAATCAATCTCAGTTAGTGCATGTAAAAAAAAAAAAAAAAAAAAAAAAAAAAAAATCAATAAAACCGGCTGTATTAACTACGTAGTATTATATATTGTTATAATGATTAATTTCGTATAATTAAAAATTATAAAGAATATGACCTGTCCTTAAGTGATTTATATCCTTGTTGCATATACTTGAATGAACATACATGAGATATCTTAAACTTTTTGGATTGGGATTTTGGGAGTATATTTTTATAGGTATATGATGGTGTAAAAAGTAAATTTGCTTATAATTATTTATTACAACCTTCAATCAAGGTCATCTTAGGGACTGTTCTGATTGACTAAACTGAGCTGAACTGAACTGAACTGAATATTTTATGAGAGAAAAAATTAAGAACTAAATTGAACTGAAAATAATATGAAGAGAACAAGCCCTTAGTACTCTTTTTTTTTTGTTATATTAGTCTCATTTAATAAGTCAATGTTTTATAAGGTACTTTTTTTTAAAAAATTATTATTATTGTATTCGCTAATGAAAACAAGTCATATAGTGAGATTTTATAAGACGTACTCGTTTTAATGTATACTTTCTAAACGGTTGGTTTAGGCAACATCGATTTCAAACAACTAGCAATCGAGTTTGACACATTCAAGAACGAGTGGGATCCAGATGACAACCACATTGGGATCGATTCATTAAGTACAATGAATTCATTAAAAGCACAATCTCTAAGTTCATCCAACATGGATCTAAAGAGTGGAAAACAAATCAAAGTCAAAATAGAATACAATGGATACAAAAAAGAGTTACAAATTTATGTGGGTTATCAAGGGAAACCATTAAAAAGTTTCCTAAAATTCCCAATAAAAGTCAAAAAATATGTTCCACAAAATGTATACATAGGTTTTACAGCATCAACTGGATTTGCTAGTGAGACTCACCAACTACATGATTGGATGTTCACTTCCACAAAATTGCCAAACAACACTTTGAGAGATAACAAGAAGTTATGCATCATCACTTTGGCAAGTGTTTTACCGGTTTTAGTGGCGTTAGTCCTCTTGTCAGTGCTTGCAATTCCTGTGATTCGACGTCGAATTATTGACAAGAGGGAGATGGTTAGGAGAATGGAAGAGCTTGAGAGGCAGTACGCTGCCACCGGCTCGGCTCCTAGGATGTTTACTTACAAGCAGCTTGCTAAAGCTACTAAGAATTTCAGCCAGGATAATTTGTTAGGAAGTGGTGGTTTTGGAAGTGTTTATGAAGGACATTTTGTTGATCCTCCTCAAACTATTGCCGTTAAGAAGATTTCAGCCACCTCTGAGCAAGGTAACTAATTGTTTTTAACCTCTTTTTTTTTATTACGTACTACTAGAAATTTGTCAACATACAAATCTGTCCTGCATCCATAATAATTCACTAATTTAATAACATAGCATAGCACGATATTACTTATTAGTAATGCGATGATTTTTTTTATTGAGATACTCGTTTAAGTAGCACCACATCACCAATGTTACACCTAATAAAAATATAAATAGAACATATCGAATAAAGTTTAGCACCTATTGAGCTATATATGGTGTTCGATCCAATAGATATATTTTAGTATCATAGTACACAACCTAATCTAATTTAATGGTAGTTGAAATTCTTTATTCTTTAATCATAGTATACAATCTAATCTAATCTAATAAGTAATAATCTATTGCTAGTTGAAATTTGGTATTGGTATTGCCAATGAATATATGCTATTCCTTTTACCTCGGATAAGTTGTTATTATTTGACTTTGCATGGTCCCTAAAAATACACTACCTTTAACCGTCTCATATTGCTATCTTTAAATATAGGGTATGTATCTAATGAATGAATTGATATGAATTTAAAATATTTAATATGTTGATTGTTGAACTAAACATATGAATAAAAATATGATCAAAATTTTTATTAATTTGGCTTTCAATGTCAAATGACACAATAATTTAATTTAGTGATGGAAGCAGTAATACTTAAACCTTTTTTTTTACTATTCCTTTAATTCAATAGGTGAGAGGGAGTATTTGGCTGAAATATGTACAATTGGGCGTCTAAGACACAGAAATATATTGCAACTCCAAGGTTGGAGTCATGAGAACAACCACCTTCTTCTTGTATACGACTACATGGCGAATAAGAGCCTCAATGAGTTTCTTACAGGGCAAAGCTTCCTTGATTGGAAAACGCGGTGCAAAATACTAACCGGCTTGGCATCAGCATTGTTGTACCTCCATGAAGAATGTGGTGATCCGGTAGTCCATAGAGACGTGAAGCCTAGCAATGTCATGTTAGATGCCGACTTCAACCCCCATCTTGGTGATTTCGGGCTTGCTAGACTTCTTAAGAACACGGCAGGAGTCACTACAATACTTGCCGGAACCCTAGGGTACATGGCCCCGGAGTTGATCTACACCGGCAAGGCTACAACTGAGTCGGATGTGTATAGCTTTGGAGTGGTGGCGTTAGAGGTTGTGTCCGGAAAGAGATTTAACAACGTCATAGGGGAAAATTGCTTAGTAGAGTTTGCATGGGATATGCATGCAAAGGGTACTTTGGTAGAGTGTGTAGACCCTATGCTAAATGGGGAGTTTAACAAGGATGAAGCTGTTAGGGTTTTAAGTGTAGCACTAGCATGCTTGCATTTGGAATCGAACTTGAGACCAAAGATGCGAAAAGTCGTGATGATTTTGCTAAATTTAGATGAACCTCTAATAGAACTCCCTAGTACTCGTCCTAAAGGAGTGTATGTGTCACTCCAAGGAATTTCAAATCCTTTTATTTAGGTATATCAATTTGTACAGCATTCGGATTATCCTTCTCTTCTTGGTATCTAAATTGCCTATATTAATCTTTGGCTTAATGTAGTTTGTTCCTATTAGTGTACTTTATATATATATATATACCCTGATATAAAATTGTATAGATGATGTAAAACCAAACAAATTCTATTAAAGCATGGTTGTTTCATATATGTAGTGTCGCAGCCATTAACAAGAGCTTCAAAACTAATAATTCAATTGAGTTTTTTTAGGTTTATTTTGTATACGCAATTTAAAATACGCAATAAGTCAAGCTATATATAAAAAGATTTAATTGGACTTGTCCCCAAGTTAAAATGTAGAAATAAACCGTAAAGAAGGGCAAAACGAAGTACTATACAAGAACACACTTGATTATTGGGTGTTGAATTGATGATAGATGTCAAAAAAAGAAGCACAAAAAAAATATTGGGTAGGGATAACAGTATACGTGATTTTGCTAATGAACAGTCCCAAATGTTGTTGGATTCAAATCTGATGTCAATTATTGGCTCATAAGCCATAACCTACGAAAGTGAGATCGGTTGATTAGGACTTCCCTCCGGTTCCATTCGATCGTGGGATCAATTCTCATTATCGATTATTACAAAATAAATAGACTAAATGCCATATAAATAGGTTTTTAGATGTTACTTTTGCTGAAATTTCAGTTGGAATTAGATTTAGGTAGCAATGGTAATGGTTTATGAAAATTAGATAAATGGGACTATGGGAGTATTTGGTAATGAAAATATATGCTTTAGGAGTAGGTAAATGAAAATGTATGTTTTGGGAATAAATAATTATTTATCAATTAAATGGTTTATCAATTTTTTTGGTAAATATTTCCCTTTTTTAATGGTAGTTTATTGCAAAACCTCTAATAACCTAGGTAGTTATCTGCAAAATTTATGCTTCCAACTTAGGAGTCTTTTTTTTAACAAGTACCCTAAAAAGATTAGGGATTTAGGATATGTTCTATTCACCTGATTTTCACTAATCTGAACTTACCTAAACTTATTAGAACTTATTAGATCTTATTAAAACTTATGTTAGTTGTAATTTGTACTTGGGTAACCCTTATTAGAACTAATCAAACCTAATCTGAATTTAATTGAAATAATTTGAACTTATTACACCTAAAATAAGTGAAAATAAAGTGAACAGAAATACCTTAAAAGTTTTAATCGATCAAAATTAAGGGATTTTCTTAAATTAGAACAAACTCAGTGCTTTAAAAAAAAAAAAAATAACAATAATAATACTCAAGTGAGTTTGCTGCAGTTGAATATTGAAGTTCCGCCGCTTCAACGAGAGAAGTGTTAAACCCAACAGAAAATCAAAATCAACATCTATGGTATGCTGATACGTACTATTGCAGCTCAGTTTCGCAGAACCCTAGCTTCATTTTCCAGGTTATACACCTTTTTTTAATTCATACTCTCTGTTTTCTTCTTCTTATGTACTAGCATTACATTTTTGGTGGTAATATTTTGGTTGATTCTTCTATTATGTTGTTTGATCTTCTGGGTTTTTTGAGTTATGTTCAAATGTATGCTGTTATTTGTTTTTGGAGGCTTCTTTTGATTGAGTGGTTAATTATTCTGGGTTTGGTTAATTAGCTTGTGATTATTGTGGAAAAGTAACAGGAATTGGTTGAAGATGTTCACAAAATGGTGAATTAATTTGTGGGTTATTGTTCATTTTGCTGTTTTTATTGAATTTTGGAAGTGATTTATAAAAAACCCCATTTTGATTAGGTGGTTCTTTGAGTTTCCTAGTGCTCAAATGTTTTGAAGCATGGATAGTTTGATGGGTAATTTTGCAACTTTTGAACAAAAAATGTTGACAAAATCACAACTTGTACTTGTAGTTCTGACTATATGATTGGTGGTGATTTGGTTGATATTGATGTGATTGTGGACACTGGACTGCTTGGTTTGATATTATCTTCTTTTCAAATGAGAGTATGCTGTTGATTTTCACTGTCGAAGATTTACTAACTTCGACCGTTGATTTCTGAAAGTACTTGATTCGAGAATTGCTAACTTATGAGGTTTTAAAGAAATTTCAGAGGCAATTCCAAGCTTTTAGACTTGTTGCTAGGTTAAAGTTTTGTCAGACATTGTGGTTCTGGTTGGAAGAGAGAAAGAAAGAAACGGAGCTTCAGTATGGCTGAGGCGTGTATAATGCACGGATCAAACTATTGACATGGGTTTAGATTTGTTGAAAATACTTGGTATGAGAATCAGGATCCCAGTCATTTTTTCTTTTAGGCATAACTTCAAATCTTCTATGTGCTTCTATGGACTAGTCAATACTTAAGTTGTTTATTTTGAGGCCAAGTAAAAAGACGAATTTAATTCTATTTTTGATCCCATCACATTTACCATTTACCAGGAAAAGGTAGTGAGTGTTCCTGGATTTCTAATTTTTTGTTACTTTCATTTGTGTAAGTGTAATTCTTTTTTAAGAATGTTCTGTTGAATGAATTGAGTTTACGGGCATTTGCTAATTCCCGTTGTCATGTACTAGTATATTCTAATTAGCTATGGTATCTCTGTACAGGAAAACTAAATAAGCTTGATTTACTTGTCAGGCACCTACAACAGCTTCAGAAAGGCTGCTCCACACTAAATACAGAATCCTTTCCTCAGATGGATTCCTCAGAGCGTTATTGCTATAACCCAACTCTTAATTGGAATCCTCAGGTTGAAGAATACTTCATTAAGGCATATGGTGCTGACCATTTTGATCGTATCTCTAAAGCTCTCACTCGTCCTTCTTGCTACTCTTGCCTACGTGTTAATGTAATGAAGACAACTAGTGATGCTGTCATTGAGAAGCTGTTGACAATGCAACAAGGAACAGATGGCAGAGACATAGACAATGATCTCATACACAAGTGCCCTATCCCTGGGCTAGACTATGTTGTCTTTGTTCAAGGCACAGGACCTCATAAGATTGAATATGCTGATGTAACTGAACAGCCTGTAAAGGAGGTTATTGTAAGCCGCAAATGTGCTGAGGCTGTTCTTCGGGGTGCTCAGGTTTATGTTCCTGGTGTTTTGGCGTGTAGTGCTCATGTTGAAAAGGGAGATTCTGTTGCTGTTTCTGTTGCTATTGAACAACCTGAACCTGATGGTAAATGGGGAGGTACTGGAATAACACGTGGGATTGTGCTTCAGGGCTCTGAGACAGATCCCCAATATTTTCAGCGGAAAGGCCTGTATATTGGAAGAGGAACTGCAATGATGTCTAGGGCTGGAATTTTCCGAGTGTTGCAAGGTGTTGCTATTTCTATGAGTAATAGGGTTTTTGATCTTCCTTCTTTTAACAATGTGCTCGAGGGTGAGATTTTTCTCCAGAACCTTCCTAGCATTATTGCTGCTCATGCCTTAGATCCTCAAAAGGGTGAAAGGATATTGGACATGTGCGCAGCTCCAGGGGGTAAAACAACTGCTATAGCTATGCTTATGAGAGATGAAGGAGTGGTGGTTGCTGCAGATCGATCACATAATAAGGTAATGGATGTTCAAAATTTGGCTGATGAAATGGGCTTGAAGTCTATAGTAACATACAAGCTTGATGCTCTGAAGTCTGTTGCTACAGATGCTCTTGCTACAGAAAAAGTACCCGGCAAAACTGAAGATACAAATTCGAAGTCTTGTTCTATTGCTAAGGAAAAGATGAATGGTAATATGTTTCACAGGGAAAACGTTGTCAATGGAAATGGAAATGAACAAGTACCCAATATCATGTCTGTGTGCGGGAAGGATAAACAAAGAACCAAAAATGGGATTGGAAAGAATCACGTCAATGGTGGTAGAGTTGAAAAATCAAAAGGCTTTGCTCCTAATAGTTTTGATAGAGTTCTGCTTGATGCTCCTTGCTCTGCTCTTGGATTGAGACCTCGGTTGTTTGCTGGTGAGGAAACCTTAGAATCTTTGAAGAGTCATAAGAAGTACCAGAGGAAGATGCTTGATCAAGCAGTGCAACTAGTTCGACCTGGAGGAGTTCTTGTATATTCGACTTGTACAATAAACCCTGGTGAAAATGAAGCTTTGGTGCGTTATGCTCTTGATAAATATTCGTTTCTGTCATTAGCACCCCAGCATCCAAGAGTTGGTGGGCCGGGCCTGCTTGGTCACTGTAAGCTGTCTGATGGATATGTTGAGGAATGGCTAAAGCCTGGGGAAGAGGAACTTGTGCAGAGGTTTGATCCTTCTACATCTGACACGATTGGGTTTTTTATAGCCAAGTTTAAAGTTGGCTGCAAAGAAGCATGAGTCCAATTGCTATGCGCAAGAGAAATTCTAACTAGCATACAGGTAGATTTCGGATTTTTTTGTCACTGCCTTTAACCAGATCTCCTTGCTATATCGTCCAACATACTGCTTGAAGTTTGAGCCAATTTTCTAGCGGTGACTATCATGATGCTTATGATTTGAAGAATTTAGACCATTCATGTTAGAGATCATTTTTCATTCTTTGATATAGCGTATTTTCATACTAATTATTCTTCTTGTGATAGCTTTTTCAAAGACAGTTTTGTATCTCTTTGAGAAAGATTCATATGAAAAAACAAATATCACGGCATATCAGTTAAAGTGTGAAGTGATGAAGTTCTGGTGAACCTCCTGCAGCTTGTACTGGGTTCAAATATCATAAACGAGTCCTATAAGTGTTGTATACTGGATTAGTTTAGGTGTAATGAATGTTTGGGGTTTGTTTTGATAAGTAGAAACCTCTATAGTAAACACCAAATTATCTGTTCAGTTACACAAGAAAATAGAGAGGAATCCGAACTCCCAATTACGTTATCTTGTTGATGTACGGTTGAACTAAGAACGCCTATTATTTTTTCTTGTACAGAAACTCTTTTCTTTGTATCTATACTTGTCAGTTATGATAGCAGTATAGCACTTTACGGCAAACACATGCCCGACAGACCGATGTATATTTTGATCAATTGCAATGCGAGACTGATAGTGTAATGTACCATTGTAATGGCAAATCCTTTAACCATTGAGAGTCTCTTTAACAGTATGTTTGGTTGGCATGCGTCGAATGGCTCATTAGACACCAAGGCATAATCAGGTTGCCCATGGTGTGTGGAAGCACACTTCTTCGGTTCTTCCTATAGAGCTAGGGGTTGCCCATGATGCTTCACTTTCTCATATATAGCTTTATTTTGTTTTAGCCTTTGTAATTATGTCAATTGACGGTAACACAATAATGGGTTATTTAGATGTAACTTGCTTTTACTATACTGGTTGATGAGATTGTAACTCCAAAATCCAAAATAAATTTCTTCCTTCAAAGATTAAACTATAAAGGACTCGATGAGCTCAATCGCAATTAAAATTGTAAATTTTTTGTTAAATGAACATGTGCGCACCTTAATTACTAGTTTAAATTTGTATTTTGAAATTTGTTACTCTATTAATATACATGCGTTCAAAAATTTCAAACTCATCAGGAAAAAATCCTAAGCCGCTACTGATTTACCTCTTATTTTATTTAAGTCAATTAAATTAAACTATATGTCGATCAAATTGCCAGAGGGAGTATATAAGTAATTTTGAATCAGTGAACTCGACTCTCATTAATTGAATATATGGATCGACGATATCTATTTAGAATTGTTTAAACATCATTCCTTCTAAATTTCCTTGAACAAAAATAAGCATGTTCAATATTTGTAATCAAATGCAAGAAAACAAAAAGGATGATGCCACATCCCCAAACAATGGTCTGGCAATTGGTTTGGTTTGACAACGGTCTGGCATTGCTAATGGAAAATAGGGTCACCACCTAAACTGGAGTACAGACTTTTTCAATCTCCTCAACAAAGAGGAGCACGATAAGGTATACCCTTTCTCTTGCGAGTCTTGGTCAGCATTTGGGTTGGTACTGGCGATGGCGATGGCGATGGCGATGGCGATGGCGATGGTGATGGTGATGGTGATGGCGATCCTGCTTGCTCAACTTTTTCTTCCACTTGATCAAGCAACAGGAATGGAGGATCAAAATCGTTTTGCTTCTTCAAGAATGCGCCCACCTAAGATGCATATATATGTTTTAAATAACATGGAAAATAAAAAAGGAGGCATAATATGCAAATAGTTAACAACAAAATACTAAGGAATAACATTTGTAATAATCTAACACTCAAAACAAGAGAAGGAAATAGAGGGGTGTCATAACTACCAATATAATGATAGTCACTAATTTTGAGTGAAAACCAAATAACAATCTGCATGTTACATTCTCTCTGTATGATCTATATTGACAGTTTGCAAGCATAACAAGGTTAGCTATTACCATTAAAGAACAAATTGAACGGTGTTGTTTAAATCGGTTATGCTATTATATTTAGCACCATTAAAAAACAAATTGAACAACGTTTTTTAGTAAAACCTCATACCATCATTACGGCTGTATTTGGTATAGGAAAAGAAAAAAAAAACACAACTCAAACTGAACCGTATTTTCTACAGAAAGTTCATTTCAAAGGAAATCAGTTCTCAAAATTTAATCTAAGGAAGATGAGGAATCCTTAAACCAAATCACTTTTTCAAAAAACTATTTTCCACCCTAACAAAAAATTAAAGTGCCTAAAAATAAGTCTTCCTACCAAACACACACAACCTACACTATAGTATGCAACTCTTATACACCATACTATGAAGTATATAGGATCTTGAATTTAACCCATTTGGATCAGAATTTGCAATTGCTTTCAAAAACACTAGTAAAATGAGGCTACAAAAATTAAAAATCATGATACCTTACAGGAAATGGAGCAGTAATCATACAGTTCATACTCAATCAACCTTCTTCTGCATGTCTGGCATGCCGCCTCTTCATTTGTTTTCGCCCCTGAGTGTGGCAATGGAGTCAAAGCTACAACCAACTGCCTGTTGCATCTGTATGGCTGGATGCACATTCAAAGAAAGATTAGGTCAAAAAAACAGTAAATTTAAGAAGAAAAATGATTTAATTAGCCCTCATATTTATTGGTCTCCCAACTTGCGGATATAGAGGATAATTAAGCATCAGAAGCAAATGTTTGATTTTTCTCGCAATCTACCAGCCTTGTAACCCATATTAATTCTCATTTGGCTAACATACAGAACAAAGAAACCGTCCTGGAAAATCAAAGGAAACACACACACACACTGACACACACACACACAGAGAGACGCTGATAAAATATATATTAGCTTCCCATGAAATAAATAAGTCCTTAATCCCTCCACCAACCTCCCGAATTCAGAGACTTTTCCTATAATTTCCCTTAGATGAAAAATTATTGAAAACGTTAGAGCCAACGGTAAAAAAACACAACATTTTCACTGCATCCTCATGAGATAACACTGGTATATTCCAATGTGCACGTATGTAATGCTAGGGAGATAAAGGAAATGTTGTTTCTGGATCTCTATTAGCTACTGCAGGGGCAAGTATCATTTAATTGGTAACCAAATAAAAGACTAGCTAGACTTAAAAATACTGAAGAAGTCCCCAGTTTTTTTATTAGTAATCACCTGGATTTTTGAACAATCAATACGCCGCTCTATCTCATCAAGAGGGACCACATCCTTGTAAACATGGCGATAGATCTTCAAAATTCTATGGCCTGAATGGGAAGCTAGTGACACACAATATTGGCAGAGAGATGTATCACAGTCTATACAATACTTGTTTAACTCATTTCGGCGAATAGGATGTTCAGAGCAAGGCTCAAAGAAGGTCTTCTTGATAAACTTTTCAAGCCACCCTGGTTTTAACTTTCTTGAATCAACCTACAAATTTGAGGCATGGAACATCATGTACTAGATTAAAATAATTAGAGCAGCTATTCAAAAATTAATTAAATAAAATTATAAAAAAATTTATATTTTAAAAAAAAAAGGAAAAAAAAAAAAAAAAAAAAAAAAAACAATAGGAGGCCACTCAACACGTCAGATAAGTATATTATAAACGAGGCATTAATTGACGAAGTATAAGACAAGATGCATTACCTGAGTGCCCTCACGGGCCTCACTTGACACTTCATTATTTTCTTTCTGAGGCTCTAATGCTTGGTTTAGCCTCAAAACAACCTCACTATTGTCCTGGAAACACAAAAAAACGAAAAAGAATTGACCATTGTGGGAGAAAGATAAGGATTTTAACTCCGTGGATTTTTACCTAATAAATGCCAGATAGAAAAGATTCTAAAAATAAAATAAAAAACCAGACTAGTTTGCTGCTATTGTGGGTCAATCATACTAACAATGCTCTGGAAAACTGCTAGGTACAACCAAGACAATAACAGCCAGATATACTGGATCTAGTATAGCAAAAGTAGTCCCTCAAGATTGCATTATACAGTCATGCTTTTTTCCTTTATTAGCACTAGCGCAATACTACCAACTCTATCAGCTAATAACCTTAAAGATTGTATACCAATATTAAAAATAAACTCCTAATCTGGCCTCAATTTCTTTTACAACTGCACTCTTATTTACATACCTACATTAATCCCCAGCTGGCTCACCAAACTCACTTCTTTGCCATCACCAATACTAAAACACACACAAATACCTTCAGGCTCAACAAAATACATAAGCACATTGTTGCTAATAAAATCATCTCAACAAAATATATAAGCATGCAGACTTAACATTAATGACATGTGTACATGTGTAATACAATGTTTTGTAACTACACGTTGGAAAGAAGATATTGGTAAGCTGTAATCTTTACATTGTTCCACGGGCAGTGTAGTTTCCAAGATAAGTGGAAACCTGTTAAAGCTCAGATGACAGTTGACCTGATGAAAAGCCTATCCTCTATTTTTTGGATAGAAATTATTTTCTGACAACAATTTTGTTCTAGTGACTAGATAAGAAGATCTGTTACTGCTGTTAATCAAAAGCATGGCCATGGTTCTGCGAAGATCTCGCAATTCTACATGTCACTTATTGTTCCTCCAGCCAACTAGCTGAGCTAGCTGTGGGGAAACACTGACTATTGAGCTACAATTAAGGTCTTTAGGACTTGGTTTTTAGTACACACTGTTTGATAGGCTCATAAAAAATATATGGATCATATATTACATACAAAAAACACCTAACAACCTAGCAATTGTTTGGTTGGACCTTTTGGAATGGGATGGAATGGAGTTAGACTACTCCATCCACTTTCTTGTTTGACCAGAGTCTTTTAGTATGAAATCACAAACCAAAAGAATTCTAACTCTACCCCATACCCTAAGAATTCCATGCCCACCTCATCACAATCTATTCCATTAATGAGTTAAATAAACCATTCCGACAATAAACCAAGCAGCTTTAGACTAGCATAGTATTTTGAATGCATATTATCCTAGTATGAGATTCCACACCAATCCATTCCAATTTAACGAACCCAACACCTCATATTTTATATCCAGAGAATAGAGAAATCATATGTATGCCTGTGGAGCAAAAATGATTGAGCAAGAGGGGTAGGAGCTAGGAGCTTAAGGGTACTAAATGTCCTGATGCACAATTAAGCCACTTCCAAAGTACAAGTATCACAGCTACACAACTGTGTACCTAATCTTAATTCTCAACCTGAAATCTGTGATACATGTAGGGCTCCATCCAGTTGGACCTTAAATATCACGTTGGTATGGATTCAGTCTCATTCGACACTATACCCAATGTCTAGAAGGGAATAATGAAAAGACAAGACAAATAAAATCAACTCTCTTCCAGAGCCTATCGCCACACTACAATAGCAATAATTCCACGATAGGAAACTACCAAACAAAAAAGAGTTTCCCTGTCCTCCAAGTCATCACCGCTTTGACAACTATAAACAGCAAAAAATAATTAAAAAAATCTAATGTCAAACCTTTAACCTTCTTCTCAACCTAGATAGTTTTTGGACTTTTGCCCACTACGCTTGTAATTTTGGAACTTTGGTGTGCTAACTCGAAAACAAAAGGTTCATTGTTAACTCAGAGGAGGATAAGAGAGAAGAACAAAGGGTGGGGAGGACAACAAGAGAAATAGTGGTGACAAAGGAGGTACGAGAATGAGAAAGGGAGGAGGAAAGAAGAAGGAAAGCATGGGAAGAGGAATAAAGAAATGAAGTTAAAGGGAGGGATGAAGTAAGAGGGGGAATGAAGGAGAAAGAGAGGTGAGCAGGTGATTGAAAGAGGAGGGGGGAGGGGGAGGGGTTAATCTGCAAACCAATTTAAACGCATGGGTGTAATTCCTCACCCAGTAACTACCTGGTCCCAGAAGAGAATCAATCTGAGACTTAATTCTAACTTTTAAGGCAAAAAATCAACTTAATTGGAAATAAAAGGTAATGAGCCTGAAAGTATATTGACTACAACTAAAGAGGTAGGCAGAAAGAATTTGTATCACTTGACATGGATAGCAAATGAGATAACTGCTGCAAACTGTCCAAAAGTGATGCTTATCCCCACAGTACTGATTACAATATGGAACTTATAGGGCAATGTATTTTATGCTACCAAATTTTGATTTAAAAAAACATTTTCTTCCTTTGGATTAATGGGAATAAGGGGAAGAAAAAAACTTGGATGAGATAGCAGCAGACTAGCTGGTAATCTTTCAAAGACATGTTAATTTGATGAGAAGAGCATCACAGGTTTAAGTTGCTAGTTTGGCTTCAAGCTACATTTGCTATGTGAATTGTGAAGTCAGGATCTTGCTACAAGAAATCCACTTATCTTATAGGGCTTATTATGAAAAACAGGTGTTTAGCAGTTGCTAGAACGTAGGATGATCCCAGAAGGATGAAACAGGTAGGTAAATAGACAGAGACAGGGGACTAAAGATATAACCCCTCCCCAAACCGTGCTTGCAATTTTCATAGTAATTTCCCTGTAGGTAGGCATCTTCACATCAGTAAACAAAAGAGACAGGGTGCTCTGAGAAGATCTGATTTGGCAGAATAAATGTCATGGGTCTTTCAATATGGGCCCTAATTAGGGTCACAACAACGGATTAGCCTCTTTTCATAAAAATAGCCTTAAGTGTCTATATTAGTTAGCAATATCAAGAGATACGCGAAACAAAAGTAACTCATCTTAGAAAATTTCTGCTGGATATGTGATCCTAATTTCATCGCATGTAAGTTTGTTACATGTAAAAGAGAGGCAATAACGATTTTGAAAAGAAAAAAAAATAAGGTACCACGACTCCACTTATGGGATTAAGGCTTTGATTGATTGATTGATTGATTGATTGATATTATTTATGTTTGGCAACACTAGCTGAATAGAAGCTGTAATTGATAAGATAGTTGATTGCACAAGTTGTTAGGTAGAACTAGCTGTTTATGTAGCTAATTTTTTTGGATTGCTGTTTAAAGTAAAACCTATAAATTAAAGGTGGATAAATATAAAGATTCAGCTCCTTTAATGAGATGTTATAGAGTAGAATCCCACGTAAAGTCCTACTTCAGCGCCTTAAATTTTATTATAGGCACGTGCCAACAAAAAGTCTAGCTATATCAGCACCTTAAATTGTTGGTAGACCAACTCAACCAAAAGTTTAAGTTAATGGTAAAAGCCCAGGATCGGTTTATATACTCTATCACGCCACCTCACATGAGAGCCCATTGGGCTTGAAGTGTGGATGTAGCATGGGCCCCACCATACCCATCATTTAATATTCCACTCTGGAAGAAGAGGTGGATGAGACAAACCCGTGACCTTTGTGTCACGTTTGCTCATGATGCCATGTTAGAGGACCAACTCAACTAAAAGCTTAAACTAATGGTTAAAGCCCACGATCGGTTTATATACTCTATCATTAACATTTCAGAGCATTTCAGCTCTGTATCATTTAAAGTAGATGAAATGGGATACCAAACATAGCCTTCTAAAAGATCGAGTTAACCAGGGATGTATAATTAAGCTTGATGGTGGCAAGATGACTAGAATAAGAAAAACATGTAGCAATTGGCTTAAAAATATAGCAACGATTAAATCGTGCCAGAAATATTTGAAGAGTACGTCAGCATAAAACGTAAAGTATATGTGGAAGCTTGTCTGCAAAAGGCAATATTTGTATTGAATTCGGACAAAGAGCGGTCAAACCTCTTTGTTATTTTTTTTCATTGATTTTCTAACACTTTCTTTATTCTTTCAGGGAAAGAGTCACAAATCAAAAGATTAACCAATAGATTGTTATATAACGGCAACGGTCTGGTCAATTATTGTCCATCCGCTCTTTTGACGCTATAAAATCATTTGAAGACTTCATTCAACACTTGATATATTACGACAAATAAAAATCTAGATCTGAAATCAATTACTTCTATAAAATCCCGATCATAACTTCAGACTTATTAATTAAAGAATCATTGTTACGCCCATATAACTTTAAAGTTCTTGTCATTTATTGTCCATCTGCTCTTTTAACTCTAGGAACTCATCTGAAGACTTTCATCAAACACATGATACATTACCACAGATAAATTCAAGATCTGAATCCAATTACTTCTACTAGATCCCAATCATAACTTCAGACTTGTTAATTACAGACTCAGTTAAACCCAATTTCCATACAACTTCCAATGTTTAAAATGTTCAAATCATTTGCATGTTGATATATAGTTCTTAAGAGCGCCATAAGGCATAAACTTGTCACAAAAAAAAAAAACAATCCAATCAAGAAAATAGATATTCAACCATATCATCAGTGCAACGAGAAATTGAAACATGAGCAACTTTTAGAACATCGTCAGCATATTCAATTTCCCATACCTCAAGTGCAACATTAGAGGATAAAGAGCTTTCCATTTTCACGTCAAAAAGATCAGATCTTCCCTGCGACAAATTGAAAACAAAGGAGTAAACATGAATGGCATTAAAATGAATTTCTATAGAATTTCACAGGTTTGGAAGAAAAATTGAAACTTAAATGGCTTGATATCCAATTGAATAAACCTAAATCAAAGAGGAAAGATGAACATGCTTCATAGTTTGATAAATTCAAGGTGTATTACTTTTTTATCATGAGATGCATCAATTACGCTTACGTTGCAAAAAAATAACGTGACATTCTGCTAGACTGCAACACACTATTGGTGTTTTTGTGAAGCTTTTTCATTCAGCACAAGACAAGAATGATATTAATTAGAGGTTTAATGCTATTGGCTGCTACCCCATGAAAAATGCAATAAATCAGTTAACATACTGCCAATTTATTTATGATTTCAAATCTACAAGCCAATAGAGAACTTTTCAAAAGAAAGTACAGAATGATGCATGTACTACGTCACAATATAATGCAAATATTATCAAGTACTAACTTCTAATTAATTAATGTGATAAACAGATTCTATAACATTTCAGTTCAGTGATTATAAAAGGCTATGCAACTCTTTGGGGAAAAAAAAAAATAAAAATAAAAAATAAAAAAAATAAAGGACACCGAATTGTAGACTGAGCAACTTCAAAGCAAGAAATGGGGCATATGTTTGTAAAAATTAAAATCAATTATGACACCAATCTATCCTATGACAGTATCAAATCTTCTGCTAGTGAAAGCAATCAATAGTATAATCCTGCCAGAGGAGATTCTACAAGCATAATACAGATTATAACATATACACATTGCAGACCAAATAAACTTTAAAATACTGTATCTTTTGATAAATACATGCCTGAAATTCAGAAATGGCACTAATTTTGAAATCATATAACTTTTACAAACAAATTCTGTAACTTCCTGGTCCTCTGAATTTCCACCAGACACATTCCCTATAATAATATATGAAATTGAGCAGAATAATTATACAGAACCTCGCTTTATGCTTTGCCTTAAATTGGATTCACCTACCTGAGATACAGCAATAACTCTTAATTGGCTATGACACGTATATTGTTTTCCAGAATAATGTCTCGGCTAATTCTACAAATGAGCCATTCTTTGAATATGCAGGTTTCTTCACCCTAGATTTACAGGGGGGAGAGGTTTTCAGACTAAAACAACGATGAAAGTTTTTAATTCTAAGAGGAATTCTAAATTCCTATCTTTTCTCACTGATTAAAAAAAAATCTATAAGATCCCTTCCTATTTAATGATATTAGAAAAATTGCAAAGTATTTTCAATTGTTTTATACTATATCTGCTGCCAAATTATTGGAGTTTCCTTCTATGTAAATGTACAGCATTCAGCTAAATAATACATAGAGAGGGCATCAATAAATCCCTGGGTCAAAATCCAAAGCAGTTCAGTGACCCAGTGGCAGCATATGAATTCACTCAATGATGGTCGGATTATCCCTTTTATCCTTGGCCTACGAGTAGGGGGGAAAAAAAAAAAAAAAAGAAAAAAAAGAAAAAGAAGAAGAAGAAGAAGGCAATCCTATAAATAAAGCTCTACATCTTTTTCCCTCTAATTTGTGCATCGAGAAGTGCTATTTTACTTCTCCGTCAATTTTGTAGTACTTAAGACCGTTGTGATAAGGATTTCCAGTTTATCCCAGGAAACAGGAAGTTCAATCGCAAAAATGCTAGACTGTAGTCGAATAATTACTTGTCATTAATCTATGATGACAAGTTGCTAGAATGGAACCCATCCTATGTATGTTGTCCTTCAATAGAGGCCATCCTCTCAATAGCATTCACTTGTACTGAACTCAAAGATTACACATATCCAAGTAATTGACAGCAGAAGTGTGAATAGAATAGTATAGAACTATATATTTTCAGTTTTTCAGCCAATGTCTCTTCATCAGACGCATTTTTGTTTTTTATTTCATCAAGTAAAACTAATCTTGCTGCAACTATTTTATTCTGCACAATAAAAAGAAACATTATATGTGGCACTTTAACATTTACAACAAAAAGAGCTTGCAATGCTTCCTCTTTCAAAATATTGAACTTATTTTCAATTAAAAGGTTCCCAGGCAAATACAAGTTAATAAAGCTTCATGAATTTATGCAAATAAATAAAAAAAATATATAAATAAATGCGTACAAGGAGTGAGCAATTGAGCAAAGGTAGAACATAGATATACAAGAGGCAGACCTTTTTGTACAAAGGTCAGAGTTTTACAGCAATTATGATGGATCACATAAAAAATATTAACCCATCTTGATTGCATGCTAATCCTTAGCATATGCACTGTCCATTTGTCATAACTTAAATTCAGATTTCTGGTCATCTAAGCCAACTGGAAATTAAGCAAGCAAGAAGAACAATCACACATTGAAACATTTTTAAGAAGACTAATAAAGACCTGAAGGAAAATTCAACGAATACGATGACAAAACACAATCAAGGGTAATCTTTCCACAAGTAGTCATATACCAGAATAACACTAGTTGATTGTTAAAGCTGCATACCACTACACTACAGAAACCCACAACATAAAAGTTCCTCCTTGACATGAGCAATGCATCCATCAAAAAATATCATGACACTAAACATAAGTGCCAACTGCCAAGAGAAGAAGTATTGCTAAGCTCTTCATTTTGATGGACTCTAAATTATTAGAAACATAGCTAACTGATAATGAAGGAGGTCGACATTCCAAACATGTATTCACCTTCTTCCATCCAGGGGCACTCTCTTCCCAGTTTTCCTTGCAGTTCAAATTTTCACATGACTAGAATGTCTGATTCTGTGAATGCAAATATATCACATGTTCTAGAACACACATGAAAATGCTAGTTTCACATTCTCTTTATTCAAGTTGCGAGTTAATACTAGAAGACAGGATAAAATAAAGAAAAGAAATGAACCCACAAACGTCAAAGCTGGAATGAAATGAACATCCGATTTGTCATTGTAAGCTTCTGATAACATGCTGCCAAACTCATCAGTCACATCAGTCACCTGTATCATGTAGAAAACTTAATGTTTTTTCTCTTAGTTTAGAATCTTTGCAAGATAGGTGTTTAATGAAAATTTCAATTAGACAAAATAATTTTAGTACCAAAGTGGAATCATCATTCTTGTCATCACTCTGTTTATAAAGTTCTCCTTCAACTGGCCTGTGAAGCAAGACCAACAACTTTGTCAAGAATTGGATGAAAAGGCAAAAAAAAAAAAAAAAAAGGACCAGAACTGAGATGTCAGCTCGAAGCCTGGAACTTACAAGTGCAGGACATTAATTGCTTCACTCGCATTTTTTTGCTTGATGGTTGAGTACATCTGATTAAAGGAATGCATACACTTATTCTGATGATATAGTAATCAATTGAATCATAAGACATATAGAAAGAACCAATTGGCTATACCTCATTCTCATTAAAGAATTTGAAGTCCTTGCAGTTGATTTCTTGAAATTCTAAGTTGTCTATTCTGCAAAATAAGTACACTATTTAAAAGCATTTCACCAATTAAGTCTGCCATATATTAGTTAAGTCCTTACCCCACATTTTGTACTAATAATTTCCTCATCATCTCAAGTCTTTTCTCCACTTCTGTATTGAAAATCTTGGTAGGTTTTCCCTGTAATAAAACATGATTGAACTTTTAGGAGGTACCCCAAAAATATATATATATATACTACCTCCCGTCCAAATTACTTGCAACTTTGAAATATTTTATATCTCACATGTAATACCCCAAAGTTGCAAGTAATTTGGACCAGAGGTAATATATATAAAACGTACTTATTAAACACAGAATTACTAAACAACTACATAGGAAGCAAAGACTATTAATACAGAAGCACCAAGACAATAGGATATAATGTTGGCTCTATTGAAGTCATCACCTCTAATTTTCCTTGCATATATCTTTCCAGAATATTCAGCATATTTTCGTACATAGCCTTAGAATTGTTGCACTCAATCCGACTTTTTGCTCCTGCCTCCTGCAGTGAAATGAAATGGAATGTAAACAAGAAGTCTCAACCAGTAATACTGAAAACAACTAAAGCTAAGATTATGCATTTAGCCTCTAAACTAAATCAAGTTACTCCAACCAAGGTCTTCTTAAGAAGAAGAGATGGGTCAGATGACACATCTTTTTTATAGCAATGCGAAAATGGAAAACAAAAGGTGAAAAATGACTTGGAAATTAAAATAGCAGCCCTCAGATAGCATCCATGGGCTTTAGCAGTGAAGAAAGAACCTGTCTGAGTTAAATGGGCGCATACAATCCACTCGGGAAGCAAGAAACTTATATTATTTCCTTGAGTCGAAAAATGATCATTAATCATATTGCAAACTACACAAGAACCACCACTAAATCCACAACTACACACAAGCAGCATTAATGGTAGCATACCAGCATAGATATGCACGACTGACAATCTATAGTTTCCCTTATAAGAATGATTCCGAAACCGAACAATTACATAATTACATGTCCTCTCATCTTCTCTTCTTTAAGATAGGTCAATTTCCAAATTGAGTCTAATTGTCTTCTAATAGAAACCATTACAAATCCATGAAATCCACTCTAATATCACTAAAAAAAACTTCCTAAACTTAGCCTTCACCAAATACTTCTCTGATTATATGAAAAATGTCACAAGTTCAAAATGTCAAAAAAAAAAATCTTGTGCTCAACTGCACACAACCCTAAGCTGTACAACTCTCAACTCCATAAGAATTTACACACACCACATAATTCCATAATCAGCAACTTTATTCCTAAACCAAATAATTACTGCTGTATTTCAAAAGATTATTACTGCTATAATAACCCTTTGCATGACATCAAAAATCTAACAATATGACAATAAAGCAAAATTTAACCCTATAATTCACAAAAACCCAGTAATTCTACACAACTATGACATTAAAAAATACAAATTGTGATTCCAACATAAAGTATTCATAAAACCCGGATAACAAATACAAGTCAAAATTGGAAACATAGAGCATATAATTATAAAATAAAAAAGTAAAAGTTCATATCTTTTTGCCCAAAATAGAAACAGAAGCAAACATACCTTCATTTTCATAGCATCTTGCGCCAAATAAGATCATATAAGATGGGTATTACAGAATTTTGATGGTAATTTCAAATTTGGTAGTACAATTGTGTATAACAAGAAAGGGTTTTGAATTTTTTTTTCTTTTTTTTTTTTGGGTAATTTTGTACTGTACAATTGAAGGGAAGAAAAATCTGAGAATTGGAATGGTGGGTTTGATAAGCAGGGAATGAATGCTTCATCAATTCCGAAGCAAATGTCACTTGTAACAATGTGCTTTTCATGCTCTCCAATGCAGGTTTTTGCAGCTTTCTTTATGAATAATTAATGGGTATTTCACCTTCTCATACATAATTTTAACAGTTTTCATGGTGGAATAATTAAGAAAACTGTGCTCGTCAATACCCAAGTAAATAAACACAAATTGGTCTTTAAGATTTGTTAACACTTTATGATTGATTAACAGTTTTCATGGTGGATTATTTTTGCATTTCATGATTGATTTAATTGACCTCTTGCACACAAACGGTAAATCACTAATACAAGTCGGGGTTATTTCACCTCGTTTTGTTAGGTAATTTTCGTGTGTTTGTTCGGGTTTTACCCGCTTTTGCATCAAAAATAAAAAATAATAATAATAATATAAGTCATATGACATATACTATGATCATATAGAATTAACGAGCGCATTTTGTTCATAGGTTTTAGCTATGAGGTATTGAGTTGGAATGAGTAAAACTCATACGAAATGTCTGTTTAAGAAAAATTGAATTTTTTAATCCATATCTCAACACACAATATATGGGGTTTAGAACCTAAGAGTGGAGGAGAGTATGGCTCATCCCACACCTTTAGGTATCAAATAAAAAAAATAAAAAATAAAAGAAAAAAAAAATTCAATCCTGAACAACAATCATGCACAATGTATTAAGAATTAAGTTCCAACAATCCAACCCCATACTACCCTAATTTCATTCTTAATTTCAAGCTCATAGCACTTTGTGAACCAAACGGTCCCTTAATGCGCTCCTGCAATTAAACGTCAAAAAAATAATTAATTAATTTTACTAACAGCATAAGTTTTTTTTATATTGTAAAAAATATACTAGCAATTAAAGTAAGCATATAAAATTATAATAGTGTAAAAGTCATAGGACTATTTTCGACATCTTCTGATTAGACCTGATCAATGGGCGGCCCGGACCGAGCTGGTACATAAAAATCTGGCCATTTTCCGGGCCAAGTTGGGTTGGGCCTAGCTTCGAGCCAAAATGTTCATGCCAAAACCCGCTTGAAATGGGCGGGCCGTGCAAACTGTTCAGACTATTTTGGGCGGGGCCAAGAAAAGTTGAATTAAAATAACATAAAAATGCATTTTCAAGCCCGTCCAAAAAATTAAAAAGTTCAGGCCGGGCCGGAAAGATGCTGTCCAAAACCTGCCCAAAATCGGTAATGAGTACTTGAGTAGCAATTGATTAAGACATGAAAAATGATACAAAGTATATAAGAATAAATGGTTAGACACTTTGACCCAACAAAGGGGCATATTCTTAGGTGTAACCTCCTACACCTAGAAATAGGTGTCACTAGGTGAAACGCAGCAGAAACAATGTGAAACGCAGCCCACCTATTTACTGTTCTCCAACGTTTCTTCCCGCTCAAGTTTCTTAGTTTCCTTTTTCAATTTTTTTGGTTTCTTCTTTCCCAATTCTCTCTATTCTCCTATATTTCCTAATTCTAATCAAAGTTTTCCATAAAAATTTTCATTATTATATTTGTTCTCTTTTTCTGGAAAAAAATTTTCTCTGATTTTTCTCCTTCTTTAATTCCTTTTTCCTCTGTTTTTTCTGGAAAACTTATTCTCTGTTTTTGTGATTTCATCTGTTTCAATTGGATAAATATGGAATTGGTTGTTCTCGACGAAGACATTGTTAATGCAGGTTAGTTTCTTGATTTTGCGATTTGTAATTTGCTTTTTTTTGTTAGTTTCAATTGTAATTGTTTTTTGTATGATTTTAGGTTAGCTTCGATTAATTTCGATTGATTATTAATTCAATTTCATCTGATTTTTGGTTATGTTCGATCAACTTGATCTATTATGTATAAATTTCGTATTCTTATGTGCTGATTTTTTGTGATTTTCGATTGATTATAAATTCAATTTCATCTGATTTTCTTAATTATTATGAATTGAATTTTTTTGTGATTTTCTGCATTTTTTAAATCAATTTAATGTATATATTTTTATGCTTTATATTAATTTTATAGATTATGTCTTGATTTACTGAAATTGATCGTATATTTTTGATGAATGTGATATTTTTGATGAATTAATAATAAAATCAATTGATTTTTGTTCGTATAATTATGTCTATATTTTGCGTTAATTTTGATGAATGTGGTATTTTTAAAAATTTTGTGTGATTGCTGTGATTAATCGTGCTTATTGCGTGCTGCTATTGTTTGTTGTTATGATTTTTGTAATTTTTTATTTGTTCTGAACATTGGCTCTTAACTAATGAACATTACATTTATAATTACGAAGCTATGAACATTGTTTATTTCTCATTAACTTTGGTTCTTAAATAATGAACATTACATTTCAAAAGTATGAACTTATAAACATTGTTTATTAAATAATGAACATTGCCTATTAAATGATGAACATATGCATAGGTTCGCTTACATGTGAACATTATCTTTTCAGAAAGTGAACATAGGTATAAAAAATATGAACTTGCATTTCAGAGAGTGAATATTACATTTCAAAATATGAACGTAAGCATTGGTTTTCTTAAAGTGAATATAAGCATTTAAAGTATGAACATATACGTAGAAATATATGACATAAACATTTAAGAAAGACAACATATGCATAAACAGATTTAATTACTATTTTATGAACAACACATATTTACATTATGAATATTTGAAATTATATATGAACATATAAAATATTATTATGAATATTATGCATTTAATTATGAACATTAAAATTTGAAAAAATAAAAAATAATATGATTATGAAATGTTGCATTATAAGTATTAAATGTTCATTTTTTTACGTGTTCATTTTTTATTATTACATGTTCATTTTTTTTCATGTTCATATTTTTGTACTAAATGTTCACTTGTTGCACCTATCTTAGGTGCATGAGGATGCACCTAAGACCAATTGCAACAAAGGTCCACTGTGGCCCAACCCAAGCACACAAATAGTGATTGGGCCTTGCATTGGTTGTGACGTAAATGATCCGGCACGGCATGCTTTTCTAAGAAAATAATGTAAACTCTTTTAAGTTCAATATGACTATATTCCCTCCGTTTTTTATTTAAGTTTTCACTTTTGCCTTTTATATTACTTACAATTTTATTTTGATCAATGCTAATGATTTTATACATTAAAAAATTATGTATAGTCATGTACTCAAAGCCTCATATAGGTTAAAATAGTCTTAATGTAACTTCCGAAAATCAACTTCTTATAATTTAAAACTTGTGTTTAGCCTGGGTGATGTCCCGGGTCATACATTATGTATTATTGTATTATACTGTAATTTTCACGTATTATACTTATGCAAATAAATTTGATAGGCATTTCTTCCTAAGGAGGTATGAGGTAATAGTTGCATTGATACATGTTGAGTTTATTCTTTGAGTATCTTATTTATTTATTTTTTTTAAATTGAACCTTGTGGATTTCACTTATACGAAATTTAATTTTTTATACATATTGATAATATAGTTGGTAATTGACTTAGATGGTTAAATAGACATCCTTGTTATATGAGGTGGGTGTTCGAATCCTCTTGTCTATTTTTAGGGTGCTTTGTAATAGGTTAGTATAGAATCTGCAACAGTTTATGTTAAATATGAAGTAAAACATAAGGAGTATAAAGGTTCCTTTTCCTTTAATTTTCCAGATTAATTACTCCATCTAAAATGTTAACTACTTTTTATAAAAAAATAAAAACACTTTAAATTTTGCAGTATTCACACACTATCCTTGATTATTGCTTACGGAGTACGTTTGTATTTTATATTTGTAAGAAAAAGTATAATCATATACGTAGTAAGACATTATTAGAACAGAGTTGGATATCGCTTAATAAAATGCTCCCCTTTTTAAAATACTTTTTTTTATATATTAAATTTTACTATTTTTAGGGGGAAAAAAAAAAGGTTTGTCTGACTTACTACTTTTTAAAATATTTTTCTATTAAATTTTACAAAAAATTGATGAAAATATTAAAATTTAGTTGTGCATTGAATATTGAAAAACTTTAATTTTAAAAAACGGAAGAAGTACCATACTAATATGTGCCTAAAGTAGTTGTTAAAAATGAAACTAAGGTACCTAAAATAGTTGTTAAAATAGGGAAGTGCTACTATGACTCTATGAGCAACATTTTTAGACCTTGGCGAGTGAAAAAATGACCGAAAGATATGCCTAAGATTAACATGGCTTTCATAAAAAATCTTAAAGGTGAGTGCATTTAGATTAGCAAGGCAAAAATGAGCGAAAAGTATGGCCAAATTATAGGCTAATGCCTTAATTAAAGGTGACACCCATTTGAACTAATTGAAATCTACTCCTTGTACTACTCTCTTGAATTTTGATCCTATTTACACTAAATTACTATGAAATTCTTCTTTAAAAGTTTAGATCTCCCACCTATCAAGTGTTCTATTATTTGTTAGGTACCGACCATTGCTAGTGGGATGGACTACCTTCTTATGTCTCAATTAATAATAGGCAAATTATACTCTATTACCTTTTGGGATTACAAAGCTTTGTTGCCCAATTCCTAAAAATGACTTGTATCTGATTACTTGATCTGAATTATTTGACATTAGACTTGAATTATACATTTATGTCCGCAAGAAATTGACTTGATTCTAATTTGACTTGATAGTTGATTTGAATCAAACCGATTCGAAAAACAAATATTCATGTTATTATAATACTAGTTGTTTTTGTGATGTTTCATTAATGAGGTTTTCTACATTGGCTGCATATCCGCATTAATTCAAGCTTGAGGTTTTAATTAACTCGCATTATGGGGTTTAAAATTCAAGATGTACATATATATCAACACTTTTGTGTGAATAAAGTTTGACTATTTACTCAAATTTGAAAATATCAACATTTCTGAAAATAATGGCTTGACTCATATCCTTTAAAAAGAACATCAAGCACTCTTATAAATAAAGAATATGACTCATGGATATGGACTATGGTGCGTCAAACAACTTTGAGTATGGTATTTTCAACCCAATATCACTTTAAGCCAAGAAAAGAATAGAACAAAAGAAGGGGAAGGTATAGAAAGAGTAAGACTTTCACATATTTCGCTAAGGGCTATTATTTGGCTAATTGCATCTGAAGTACGGAGTATAAATTAGTGTAAAAAAAAGATAACGATTATTTTCTTCACTTACTACGACTACATATATATGTTCAACATTTTTAAGAGAACCTTTAATAACTTGATATTTTTTTCACACGCTTTTCCTTGAACTCCTTCCTATAAATAAGTTGATAATTATCGCTCTTACGGTCATTACATTACGTATTTTATTACAAAAATAAATTATTTTTTATTGACTGTCTTTGAGCTAAAAGTAGCAATAAACAATAGTGTAATTTTAAACGATACACCCAATATCCACGTACCACTCCATATATAAGTGATCAATGATGATACAAAATACAAGTAGTAAGACTAGTATACATGAATCCCCTCTCCAAATAATCAATGAATCCACCATCACATCTCATCTTGACTCCAATTCTCAATGATTTGCATCTTGTGTAATTTGGCATATCACATAAACTACTTATACTCCTTAATTATGTAGCAACAAGGGCAGAAGGTACTGCTACAAATTAAAGAAGCCAATTACTACAATAATGAAGGGAGTGAAAAATTAAGTATTTTCAAATGAATGGGGTATCTTTAAAAAAAGTTTATTAAAAACATTTGATTAAGCTCTTATTTAGACAAATAGGCTTAAAATTTTTGTATTATTTTTTGGCAACCAATTTCTTATATGCTACTCCATATTTTACAAAGTTACCTTGTATTGACTATCATGATCAAAGTTGACCTATTAAAATACAAATACTTCGTGATTAAATTAATGCACGACATATAACTAATACCAAGTATTATTTTGTTTTTTCTCACCTCAGATGCTTTATTTAGGATCGCCCCTTGTGAGGATGGGGTCCTAATTCTTTTCTTTTTTCTTACCTCACCAAAAAAAAATATTTTTCTTTACATGGATATTAAATAAAACTTCGCTCTCATTATTGACCCCTCAATATATGTATATACACACACGGAGTATATAATTGCCATTACAATCATATATAGATGGATCCGCATCTGCATCCGCCTCATCCTTATGGCGATTAAAACAGATAAGACTAGTGATAGTACAACTTTTCAAGGAGCATTATCCCCATGTAATGTATTTTCAACTAGTTAGGAGAAATTTCAATTCGTTATATTTCAACCTTTTTGTGACTTGTATTTTTCCATTCAAAGCCTTTATTGGAAAGTGAATAATAATAGTTGAATAATTTCATCAACTTTTAGTCACTATGCAACTCGAAAAGACAATTTAAGTCATCCAATATAGGGAAATTACAAATTAGTATTTCTCTTGAGGATGAATTAATTTTGTCGTATATCTATTACATATCTAGTACCACCAACCACTTCACCCAATTGTTTTTGATGCATTAGTTTTCAAGTAAGTAGTGTTTTGTTCCTTAAAGAAAAGGTATGTAGTGTATAGTGTTTTAGCTACTTCATCAAACTACCTTAATTTTATACCATCTATGTTTCTCAATACATTCGTCATCTCATTTTACATGCAAACTAAGCTAGTTAATCGAATGGAGAAATATATAAAGCGCATCAACATTGCACAAGTATTAATTATATTTTGCCTATAACCGAGAGATAGTTACAGAGTGAATTATCCTCGCTCACATATAAAAATATAGAGATACCCTAGACTATGAATGAATTTTTGGTATATAGAGATTAGGATCGTATTCACATCATAGCCCTTGTTATCCAATATATTGTCCCTAAATCATGAATTCAACTCACTCTTTATTCTGCCTATTCTATGAAATTTATACGCTAGCTTATCATTTTTCCTTTATTGGTTAACTTTACATGTTAATTTAATTATGAATATTTGACACAAAATCTATGTCTCCCATACTATTTATTTATCTTTAATATTCAAAACCTCCTCACATACTCTAATCTTTAAAGTAAATGATCCTAATAGTTACACTTTGTACATTACATAAAACTATCCATCTATGGAAACATGAAATAGGTAGAAATTCAAAGAAACCAAGGTAGTAATAATGCAACTTGGTGCATAGAACATGAAATAAAACCTAATTAATTTTTTGAAAAAAAAAAAGAATGAAATTTGAAGACTTCGTACAATCAAAAATTGAAAAGCTTACAATTGCTACAGTAATCCGCATGAGTTTTGGATCTTGTATTATTACATCGAGAATATATGTAAATTACACTTTCACATCTATGAATGCTAATCAAATTCAAACAAATTAAAGTTAAACCCTTAAAAGTACAATAATAATTCAAGTAAAACTTCTTGTATATAATTACGCAATGTGTACGCACACATTCTTACAATATAACGATCGACTATATATGTATATATCATGTTTTTGCCTAGTATTGATATTCCTAGACTAGTATATAAGGGTGAACAAAAATTTTCACCAACCAAAATCTTGAACCCATTAATGAAAAAGAAAACAAAAAGAATCAATAAATCTGCTTACAGTATCCCGCCGCGTATTTACATGACAGCTTGAACAAAATAATGTCAATAACTCAAAAAAGTCTCCTAGCTTGTACGGGGTTGTTCTAGTTATTGAGCTTGTTCGTCCCTGTGCTAGGCGCAGAAGGCGGCACCGGTGGACCTCTAGGAAGCATACTGAAGAACACTGATCCGGGTCCTTGCGTCGTTGGTGCTTGCCTTCCGGAAGACTGAAACGTGTTTTCTTTCGGGTTTTCACGGTGTTTTCTTGGCAAGTGTCTAGCAGAAGACGTGCTTGAAACGATCAAGAAAGTTAATACAACCATTATGAACCATTTGGCAATAAGCTTATTAATCTTGCACCTTGTCATTATATTACTTATTATCCTCAAGATCGATGATGACCGCCTTCTCGAGTTTTCGAGTATGGTTATGGAGGAGAGAACTTGAGAGATTTGGTGTAGAGAAGAAGTTTAGAGGTGAATAAGAGGTATAAGGGTGGATTTATATGAAGGATTAAGGAAGGTGGAGGTGGGTTTTGGTGTGGGGTTTATGAATTTGACAAAGTCAAACAGATGATAAAGTCATAAGTAAGGCTTAAAAAAAGGAGGGTATATATTAAAAGGGTGGAAAATTTAGAAAAAAAATTGCAAAAAATAGAGGTCACGCGCTTCTCACGCGCCATAGTTTGACTAGTATGTAGTGAAGGTGACTTGCGCAACAAGGGTATAACATAATATTATTTGTTCAAATGTATGGGATTTGGTAGCTAGAATTTAGTTAGATGAAGTTCCTCCAATTAGGCACATGATTTTGTGTTCCCATTTCTTTTACATACTAGCCACAACCGGCCTTTGTTGGGCACTCTAAAATCTACTTGTATAATATAATGTCACAAATTAAGGGAGACTACTAGTCTACTACTACTATATAATATTATTTTGACCCTACTAATGTATATCAGGTACAAACTAGTCAATTATTTGTTCAGTGATGATAATATTACTAATATCTCTACAAAATTTCGCCACCCTTAAAGTGTCCCTAGTGGGGATTGAACCCCGGCCCCAACATCAAGGTTGAAAGGTGACAATCCTTACCACTAGACCAAGCTTAGTTTGAATTGGTAACTACACCATAACAAGTATTGGTGTAAACATACATGTTACTAAAGGGGATATACATGTACAAAGGGCCTATTCTCTTCAACTTAATTTCAGTTCAGTTCACTTCAATTCAGCTTAGTTGAGTTCAGTTCAGTTCAGTTCAGATCCAATCAGTTTAGTTCAGTTTCTAATTTCCTTTTCTCGTAAACAATTCATTTCAGCTCTATTCAGTTCACTTCATTTTAGTTTTGTTCAGTTTAGTAAATTAGAACATGCCCGAATTGTATTGGAGTTGAAGAAGTGCTTCTTAACAAGTTATATTAGAAGCGGATATTTTCTTAACGAGTTGTTTTAATTAATTTGATCAATGATGATAAAATTAAAGTTAAGCAAATTGAAATTCGGGTTGAATAATTATTAATCTCCTCATTAGTTAAGGAAAAAATTATCATTATTTTACTTCTTCCATTAAAATTATCCCATTTAACCCAAAAAAACTTTGATTGAATTTCATAAAATTTAATTAACACGAAGATCTTCTATAACATGTTTAAAATGGTCATCATCAAATGAGACAATCTTAATAGATAGGAGGAGCACCTTCCTATATATATGACGTCTATATGATGTTTAAAATTATAATCGGCTGCATAAAAAACTTTAATTTATTATAGCTAATGGATTTATTCTTATAGAAAGTAATATAATGGGCCTTATAATCACAAAATAAAGGTAGTTTTCAATGGATCAAGTCACCAACAAAAAGTAGAAAGGGAAAAAGTGATTTATATGTTGTAACACACTCCCTTTCTCTCATAATATTTGCTAGCTAGAACTTTCTCTAAATTCATGTTATGCTATCACAAAAATCGCAATTATTTTTGAATATATGCTTTTCTTAGATGTTTCTTATGGCTGCTGTGAGCCTGAGAAATACCGAATGGTGGATATACAAAAGAGTGGGTCCTAAAATAGTTAGAATGAATTAGAATGAAAAGGGTAGTAGTCGATTAGATCCTTTTGTTTAAGTGTGATAAGAAAGTGGCATTATTTTTGCTGGTGGGTTGGACCTCTTAACTGAATTATACTTAGGTCAATTATATTTTAATTAATTATCAAAAGGTAATTATCATTTTTATGTCATCTTTGACTACAGCTTATTTAAGGACCAAGGAGATGTATGTTGTACCAAACAATTATCATATCACATCTCCTACATATATATTATACAAAGTGACAATAATAATTTATGAGCCTACAAAATATATAGTTTCGATTTGAAAATAATTCATTACGGAGTATACAAAGTTGACATCCTTAATAATATAAAGATCTTTACAATTTGAAAACTGATCATATATAACTTAATGGTTGCATGCATAATAAAGAATTAAAAAGTGAGAATAACAAAATGAAATAAAACATTAGCTATACCAAGGGAGACTTGGTTTTGCCATACATGTATAAACTAATATTAAGTATGATCAATTTTAAATTAAAGGTAATGAACTGCCTCAAGAATTAAGAACATATACGTAGTATAATTACCCTTCAATCTATATATAATTCTATACTATGAGTTTTTTTTTTTTTTTTTTTTGAGGGAACTATGAGTATATTAATTTCAAGTCTTTTATTAAAAAAATGCATCCTATAATTGTAAATTTGAAATTAACATTTAATTACACGATTACACCAATTTATACATGTTTTTTTGAACTCCCAGACAGTTAGACATATACCAATTAGGTTGCTTTCTTGCATAGTTGGATAAACTTGCACATTCATGCATTCAGAGGGAGCGCGTGCGTTTCACGGAGAACTGGGCAGAGACGAAGCGAGTAGGGAAGGAATGTTGAGGAAGTCAAGGGAGACATCATACACGTTGAGAGAAGGCCTTGACTTTTTTTGTAGGACATAAACAACAGCAAAGCCAGCTGTATATGGCTTGCGGCCCACGTACGCGTTGCTGGGGGGTGTGGCCCGTCGTCTTGGAATTTGATGGGTTATTTTCGGAGCCAATACTTGTCTACCACGTAAGCTTTTACCTTCTGGCCGGCAACATTCTTTGAACACACAAACTCCGCCTTATTATAATAAATACTCACTCCATCTCATTTTACTTGCCTTATTTTATCGTTTTATTTGGAAAGCTTTCGAATCGAATCAAATGAGGAGAGATGCTTTTTGAGGAAAATTTGAGGTTTCAGGGCCCGGTAGCGAAAAACCTTAAAACCCTAAGGGATACATCTCGGGGTTATATAATGTTGTTTTTATATAATGTCGTTTGAAACCATATATGATCATTATATGTTGTCATAAACGTCCGTGATAGACTTGAGTTTACGAAATCACTACAAATTGTGAACGGGTAAACTGACCGTTTAAGGGCATATTAAATGGTTTCACCGACCCAATTCGACTCCCGGAGGATATTAGAGACCATGGTAAACATCTTGGCAATTTTTATTTCTAGGCGAAAAAAGGTCAAAAAATTACAACTTTGAAGGCTATAATCCATTAATCCCTGCTTTTTGAGGAAAATTTGAGGTTTCGGAGCCCGGTGGCGAAAAAATTTGAAACCCTATGAGATACATCTCGGGGTTATATGATGTCGTTTGAAACCATATACGATCATTATATGATGTCATAAACGTCCGTGGTAGGCTTGAGTTTACAAAATCACTACAAATTGTGAACGGGTAAACTGATCGTTTAAGGGCATATTGGATGGTTTCGCCAATCCAATTCGACTCCCAAAGGATATTAGGGACCATGGTAAACATCTCGACAATTTTTATTTCCGGGCGAAAAAAGGTCAAAAAATTACAAAATTGAAGGCTATAATTCACGTTTTTTGAGGAAAATTTGAGGTTTCGGCCCCGGTGGCGAAAAACCTTGAAACCCTATGGGATACATCTCGGGGTTATGTAATGTCGTTTAAAACCATATATGATCATTATATATTGTCATAAACGTCCGTGGTAGGCTTGAGTTTACGAAATCACTTCAAGTTGTGAACGAGTAAAATGACCGGCGTTTAAGGACATATTATTGGATGATTCCACCGACCCAATTCGACTCCCGGAGGATATTAGGGACCATGGTAAACATCTCGGCAATTTTTATTTTTGGGCTAAAAAAGGTCAAAAAATTACAAAATTGAAGGTTGTAATCCATGCTTTTGAGGAAAATTTGAGGTTTCGGGGCCCGGTGGCGAAAAACCTTGAAACCCTAAGGGATACATCTCGGGGTTATATAATGCCGTTTGAAACCATATATGATCATTATATGTTGTCACAAACGTCCGTGGTAGGTTTGATTTTACTAAATTATTTTAAGTTGTGAACGGGTAAAATAACCGTTTAAAGGCATGTTGGATGGTTCCACCGACCCAATTGGAATCTTAGAGGGTATTAGGGACCCTGGTAAACATCTCGGCAATTTTAATTTCCGAGCGAATATAAGTCAAAAAATTACAAAATTAAAGGCTATAATCCACGTTTTTTAAAGAAAATTTGAGGTTTTGGGGCTTGGTGGCGAAAAGTGGCAAAATTGAAGGCTATAATCGACCTTATTGTTCGAGTACATGCTGGCTTCAGATCATTGTCAGTTAAGGTCGGGTCCTTAGGTCGGGTTAGTTTTTGACAGCTTTAGGGTCTCTATACTTTTCGCCACCGGGCCCCAAAACCTCAAAATTTCCTCAAAAAGCGTTCAATTTTGTAATTTTTTGACCTTTTTTTGCCCGGAAACAAAAACGGCCGAGATGTTTACCATGGTCGCTAATACCCTCGAGAGTTTAATTGGGTGGATGACTGGATGGAACCATCCAATTTGCCTTTAAATGGTCATTTTACTCGTTTTCGTAGATGCCTCTTGTATTGGCTATAAGATCTCACGGGGCCTTTACGTTGCCGGATAATGGTCATATATGGGTCCACACAATATTAAATGATCCCGAAATTCAACCCGTAGTGTTTTGTGAAATTCCAACACCAGCTTCCGACACCTCCTAAATCGCTCCGATTTTGTGTATTATACACACATGACAAGATCATGACGTGCGTTTTTAGTGAATTTTAACAATGGTAAAAATAGATACAGAATATATATTAGTGTTTCAAGCCCAAAGATATTATGAAGTAACTGAAGCAGCCAAGCCCAAATACATTTATTAATTTTTTTTTTTTTTTTAAAAACAAGGAAACTTATATAGCTTAGTTAAACTACATCCAAATACGGAGTATGTTAAATCTCCTCTTTCAAGTAGTTGGTATAACATACGGAGTACTATACATGTTTAGACTTTAAAGTGCAATAAACATCCCAATGAAAGAATTACTCCAACTCAAGTCCTTATTTTTCCTCCAAGCAAAGTAAAGAGTGAGCATTCAACACAAGCTCAACCAAACAATTAGATAAACTTAGCGGTAGATTTATACTCCGTACATTCGTATGGATTTTACCCATTTTTTCCAATTCTTTCCATACATTGAACAAAAAAAGCTAAAAATTAAATTATTATATAATAAGATTACATCAAAGCTTCATATAATATAATTAGCTAGAATTCTTAACCATGCATGAGTTATTATGGGTACACACTAGCTTATATTAGTCTCTATGCATGCAATACAACCACAAAAATAAACTAATTCGATCTTATGCTGCACTTCTTCCTAACATCTCTTGAATTTTCTTGAAAGAATCCCATTTTTGTAGGAGCATTTGTCTACGAAACCTTTGGATAAACAAATCCGCAACATGATCTATCTCATCTTCCAACTTGAAATCTTGCCCTTCATTCTCTTTCGAGTTTTTCACCATATCGATGATCGATCCTCCATGCTCTTCCTCTTCATCAAACAAAGAATGAGTGAGATCCGGATACTTATCATCGTCGTAATATTGATCACGACCATAATATTCTAACAACAATTCCCTCTTCTCGGATGGAGCAAGATCATCATTAGTCGCGTAGTTGATGAGTTCATTAGACTCATTAGCCAAATTTGCATTGTAGAGGATGATGGCCTTGTTTTGAGCCTCTAAACTTATTTCTTCCTCGGCCATTATCTTGTCACGCTTTCGATCTAACAAAGCTTGGATCTTGGTAGAAAGTGTACCAAGTGAAATTTTCTTGCCCTTCATTAGTGAAAAAACCAAGAGACGAATTTTCATAGCATTTGCTTTGCCCTTCACCCCCGTTACCTTTCCTTTGACTATAGAACTCAAAGTCGAAATTATATTCTTCACAAAAACGGAAGCTTTGTTCTTCATCTTTAATTTATTTTGTTTCTCTATAGATGATGTTTCAACAATATAATCAAAGTATGTACGTGGTAGGTTTAATTAGTATTGTACGTGTTTGTGAGAAGGTAGGTTTATTTTGTATTGTATGTGTTTTGGATCAACTTTGGATTGAAATTATGGAAATGTGATATGCAAATGAACTTAGTTTATATAGATGCATGGAAAGGTCGAGAAAAAAGGAAAAAAAGTAGGCGTAAATTGGATGAAGATAGTGCTTACAATGTGATGTACTAATGTACGTACCTTTATTATTGTTAACTTTAGTATTAGCTGGTTCATGCATGCATGAATTATACAATTGTGCATAGTTTCACCGGCCATGTGCATTTTTGAGATATAAAATGTTAAAGGAGGTAGTAAAGTGGTAAAAGTTGAAACACAAAATAAAAATAAAAATTCAGCTGATCTTAGCTTCCTTCCAAAAGCTGATATAGCACTAATATATATTCGAAAACAGAAGAATCCTTAGCTACTAAGAAATTTCAAAGTTCATTGTTGAAGGGCTCAATGCATGCTTTACTTTGCACACGTCATTTTTATTCACATATTTTGAGTATTATAAATCAACTTTTTCTACAAAGAGTTAGGACCTGTTCTCATTGACTGAACTCAGCTGAATTGAACTGAACTCAGCTGAACTGAACTCAGCTGAACGGAATTGAACTGAACTGAAATGAAATGAATATTTTATAAGAGAAGGAAATTAGGAGCTGAACTAAACTGAACTGAACTGAATTTCAACGTAAGAGAACAGACCCTTAGTTCGGTTGTGTTTGAGTCATTTTGATTTCGATTAGTTTGAGTGATGTCATTCATTTCAATTTGTATTTGATAATAATTCAGAATAGAGTTGAGTCATATTCAACTTAGACGTATGTCAATGAGTGTACAACGGAAAAAAATGAACAAATATCTTTTTCGGGTTTGTCAATTTTTGTTTAAATTAGGTCATATATAATCGTGTGTGTCATCTATTTTTGGCCTTTCGAGTACTAATCGGGTATTGGTCAAATCAATTTCGCTTGTGAGTTCTACATACTAATATTGGTATACTAAGTGCATATTATATATAGTGCTAACTTTTACTATAGATTAATAAATACATAATGAGCATGAGAGCCAAAAAAGGGTTTATAAACTTAGTTTTCATCATTTATATATGAAACTTCATTATTGTACGTTACTACGTTTGTAATCTAAAAGAAGACAATTATTAATAGAGGTACTATGTACTACGTATGCAACAAAGAATATGGTACGAGCAACTTTTTTATGGTATGGCCACAAATGCACATAACATAACAATTAAGGTTAGAACTAACTTTACAAACTTACACAAAATTTGGCAAAAGCATAACTTTTTATGTGTAAAGATTATTCGAGATTTTTTTTTGGCAAATGGTCTTGCATGAGATGATGCTTCTTGGAAGCAATGAGCAAAAGATAAGTGGTTTTTGTACATTTAATTGGTGAAAGTTTCTTTTGATTTAGTTAAAGAGAAAACTAATGCAACTAACAAGCTAAGCCAAACAACTTTAATTTTTTGTAAAGTGTAATTAGTCACATATAAATATATAATACAATCACACTTACAATGAAATATGAGGGGGAGGGTTCATTCAAATGTTAAGTGCGGATTTTTTTTTTTTTAAAAAAGGTATGTACGGGATGTTTAATATTCAAAGTTTAACTTATGACTAGTCACATATAAGCACACTAACAATTAAAATATAAAATAAAATAAAATAAAATAAAAACTAGTAAGAAAGATTTGTGTTTGTATTTCAATTCGATCATATATGAATAAAAATAGTGGTTAAAAAAGAGAAAATAACCAATCAAAAAATGTTTACATATTTTGGAAAGGTGAAAAAAGATTAATGAGTTAATTAGGGACATATAGAATGCGTGAGAATTTTGGGTTATATACATCATTTTATAGTAGGTTTTTCCAATTCCTATTTTGCAATGATATAACGGGTCTGAAATTTTGAAGGCACAAACATTACGAAATCAAATAGCCCAAACAGCACCATAGAACTTAGAGATATACTTCGTAATTAGAGTACTAATTAAGTATGATTGATCTCTATCTTATAATATTACGTTCTAAACACGGTATAAAGTTATAGATTATGTATTATGATTAATATATACGAAGTATATCTTTCTGTGATTATGTTTTGTACTACGTAGATATAGTACTCACTATTTTTCATAGTCAATTGGTTGCAGTTACTATAACAACGAACTTAATCTAAAGATAAAGGGATTGGAGCATTGCTCTTCCAATTTTCTCTTACAAACTTTATTTTGTTTCTCTCAAGTCTCAACACCAAAAATTTAAAAATTTTCTTAACTTGATAGTGTTAGACAAGGGTATATTAGGAAATTCATAGGCGTAATACGGAGTAGTGTTAATTACTAGAATTTCATAAAAAGTGGTTTATTAAGGAGTGATCACTTAATAAGTGCTTATGGTACGTTACCCTGTATTAACTTATTTAATAAAAATAGAGTAATTTTAAGGTGATTTGATCAAAAAGTTTATAAATATGCACAAAGTTTATAGCTGAGTGTCATGACACACATATAATTCTACTGTATTATATTTTCGGGGTGAAAAAGTTCTTCACCAAACAATACATTTATAGGTTTAGACTTTTAATTGTTGTCAAAACCTTTCTTTTTGTAATAGTTAGTCAATGATCAATAGTCAAATGTGGGTCTTTTGTCCCAACTTGTGCCACGTAACGAAAAGAGAACTTATCTTAAAGAATTGAAATTCATTCAAACTTAACATGTACCAAACCTCTCTTTTGCGTTCTCCTTTCTATACGACGAAGCGTCTACCGTAGTTGTCAGCTACGGACAGCTACGGACAGCTACGGTAAGAGATTAAATCTCAGCCCTTTATTTTTAAATAAACTAATCCTAGCCGTCCAATTCGATACCTCAACAAAACAGTCATCAAGTCTACTCATCACTTCATTAACACAGTCATCAAGTCTAGTCATCAAGTAAATACACAATCATCAAGTCTAGTCATTAAGTAAATACACAGTCATCAAGTCTAGTCATCAAATTATTACACAGTCATCAAGTCTAGTCATCAAATCATTAACTGTAGTTTGGTTAACTTTATTTTAAATTTTTTTTTTTTCAAATTATTAGATTCTTATATGTTATTTAATTTCATAAACAATTCATTTAATTTTGATCAAACCTTTATTTCGATCATAAACAATCAAACCTTTATTTCGATCATAAACAATCAAACCTTTATTTCGATCAAATCTTTATTTCGATCATAAACAATCAAACCTTTATTTCGATCAAACCTTCATTTCGATCATAAACAATCAAACCTTTATTTCGATCATATATGTTATTTAATTTCATTTTTATAATTTTTGTTTCTTTCAAATTATTAGATTCTTCATTTTTATAATTTTTGTTTCTTTTTTCCATTGGAAGATTTAATGTCAAGATTTATCCGCAATTGTTGTTTCAATTTTTTTTTTTTTTTTTTTTTTGAATAGCAACCCACCATTGTTAAAGGTTGAAGATGAATGATAGTGTTTTAATTTTTTTTTTTAAAAAAAAATTCATTTATTACATGCGTTTTATTAGGGAAACAAATATTTTCTATTTGGCGGAATTCCTGATTTATTTATTTATTTTATTTTTTGTTTTTTGTTTTGTTTTTTTTTTTAGGAAATGGCGGAATTCTAATTGCTACAATTATATTAATCTGAATATATATTCTTATCCTTAAATAAAATATCACAATTAATTCTTAAATACGTATAAATACACAATAGAAATTTTTACTCTTTTAAGAAAAATACGGAATTATTTTAAGAATACACAATACATAATTATCTTAAAAATACATTATATATTTATACGTCTAAATACAGAATATTATACGGTTTTATATGGATTTTAAATACGGATTTTAATATGGACTGTTATACAGGTTTTATACGGATTTTAATACGGATTATAAAATCAAATTAATTGAGGGTTTAGCGCTCAATATTCAAAGGAAATACATACAGATTTATATACGGATTTATTTATACATATAAATACATATTTTTATATGGATTTTTCTTTGAAATACAAAATACGGAATTATATTCAAAGGAAATACATGATACAAATTTATTTATAATCGTATATAATATTTATACAGATTTTTATAAGTTAACGCTCAATATTGAAAGGAAATACATATATATTATATGAGTCGAGATACATATTGGAGATGTTTCTATGTCACATAGTGAAGTAAATTACACAAGGACAACCTACTCCGCAACTCGATTGCGGCTTGCAACAGTCTACCGCGCCCTACTCGCGGCCAGCTCACCAAGGACTTAAGAAGAAGTGTGGTGGCAGTCTAGTCCGCAGCCTACCCGCGGCTCGTGACATCGCACCGCAGTCTACCTGCGGCCTCTTCTTGGATGGCATTTGAGAAGTGTTTTGGATAGATTTTGAGAATAATTATTTAAATATACTTTTCATGAGGCTTTTTTAAGCCAAAAGAACGATTCCAAATTAAGGGCTGTGATTTGAAGGACAATTGGAAGACAATGATTTTGACTAGCTTTTACTATGAAGTATTTGAATGTAGGAGATTATTTGCAAAAATTTTATTATTTTATGTTTAAAATATTACTCCATTGTTCATTGTCATTATATTTTTAAATTCGAAGTTCATTGTTTTACTTTTATTTATTTTGACAAAATTTCTAAGTTCATTGGTATCCCGTCAAAAATAAATTAGTATGATTCTTACAATTTTTAAATGAAAAAAAGTAGAAGTTTATTGTTATCAAGAGTTTATTATTTTTATTTCCATTCAAAAAAAAAAAAGAGTTTTTTTTATTTAATTTGTTTGTATTTAAAATTTGAGATGGTGAGTTTAATTTGTTTCCCTCGAAAAAGGGATGGTAGGGTTATTAATTTTTTTTTCTTATTAAAATATCCTTGCCTATCCATATATGATTAAATCCAAATAAAAATAAAAAAATCCTTTTTTTTTATTAATGGTAAAGTAGTACGTAATTTTTTTTTTTTTTGAAAGAAAAGTAGTATGTAATTTAACTCTACATATGTCATAAATCCTTTTTTTTTTTAAAGTTTATGGTATCAATATATATTTGGAAGGATAAATTAAATCTTTTTTTATCTTTTTTTTTTTTGAAGGAAAATATTTTGTAATTTTCCATTTATGTATATAAGATTCAAATCTATTAGAATATATGGCAATATATTCTTGTTTGACTTTGTAAATAGCTAATTTGGTTAGTGTATATTTCCTAGCCTAATTTATTGCCTAGTTTTTAGCCTAATTTGTAGCTAGTCAGTAGCCAAGATTATCGCTTGTATTTTGTATATTTATATATTGCCATATATTCTAACAAAATCTTTATGTATTATAGAATAGAATATTATTTTAGAAATATAAGAATATGACAATTATAAAATGGAATATGAGTCTACAGTACACAGTTTACAATGCTTATGAACTGTAACTGATACGTACTGCTATGTAAAAAAAAAACACAAAAAATATAAAACTTTTGCTGAGCATTGCCTTCGTACTATGGAATTGGAGAATATGGACTCAAAACTCCAACACGGTTAAAGGGTACTTATATCATTTTTATCAGCAAAACAATCCACCGATCGGTGAAAGTTTCGATGATTACGCTTCGGTAGAAAACAAACCCATGTAAAGCGTAGTAAATTCATTAACATTTGTTCTAGACATCCCCAATTTAACTTTAGGCATTCCCAATGTTAACATTTCTCGTAGATATCCCCAATGTAACGCAATATAAATTCCTGGTTTACGGCAAAATACGTCGGTATAGGGTCATTTCGGATAATTAGATTTGACATATTATAAATCTTATCTAGATTACTTAATTGCCAGAATTCACGTTATGCGTTGTTCTCTTTCTTTTGAAAGTCCCCACCTAAGGGATTATTACACTCTTCCTCATTTGCTAGAACTCAACCCACTAGCACTACTTCCGCTGTTCTTACAGGGTCTTTAAACCCTTTAATTAGGATAAGAATCCGCCGATTGGTGACAATTTAGGTGATTACTTATGTGTAGAGAACTAACCCATGTGAAACGTAATAACGCTAACATCTCTTTGGATTTAGATGTCCCCAATTTAACTTTAGGCGTGCCCAATCTAAACTGGAAATTTATATTGCGGTACATTGGGGATATCTATGAGAAATGTTAACATTGGGAATGCCTAAAGTTAAATTGGGGATGTCTAGAACAAATGTTAATGAATTTACTACGCTTTACATGGGTTTGTTTTCTACCGAAGCGTAATCATCGAAACTTTCACCGATCGGTGGATTGTTTTGCTGATAAAAATGATATAAGTACCCTTTAACCGTGCTGGAGTTTTGAGTCCATATTCTCCAATTCCATAGTACGAAGGCAATGCTCAGCAAAAGTTTTATATTTTTTGTGTTTTTTTTTACATAGCAGTACGTATCAGTTACAGTTCATAAGCATTGTAAACTGTGTACTGTAGACTCATATTCCATTTTATAATTGTCATATTCTTGTATTTCTAAAATAATATTCTATTCTATAATACATAAAGATTTTGTTAGAATATATGGCAATATATAAATATACAAAATACAAGCGATAATCTTGGCTACTGACTAGCTACAAATTAGGCTAAAAACTAGGCAATAAATTAGGCTAGGAAATATACACTAACCAAATTAGCTATTTACAAAGTCAAACAAGAATATATTGCCATATATTCTAATAGATTTGAATCTTATATACATAAATGGAAAATTACAAAATATTTTCCTTCAAAAAAAAAAGATAAAAAAAGATTTAATTTATCCTTCCAAATATATATTGATACCATAAACTTTTTAAAAAAAAGGATTTATGACATATGTAGAGTTAAATTACGTACTACTTTTCTTTCAAAAAAAAATAAAAATTACGTACTACTTTACCATTAATAAAAAAAAAGGATTTTTTTATTTTTATTTGGATTTAATCATATATGGATAGGCAAGGATATTTTAATAAGAAAAAAAAATTAATAACCCTACCATCCCTTTTTCGAGGGAAACAAATTAAACTCACCATCTCAAATTTTAAATACAAACAAATTAAATAAAAAAAACTCTTTTTTTTTTTTTGAATGGAAATAAAAATAATAAACTCTTGATAACAATAAACTTCTACTTTTTTTCATTTAAAAATTGTAAGAATCATACTAATTTATTTTTGACGGGATACCAATGAACTTAGAAATTTTGTCAAAATAAATAAAAGTAAAACAATGAACTTCGAATTTAAAAATATAATGACAATGAACAATGGAGTAATATTTTAAACATAAAATAATAAAATTTTTGCAAATAATCTCCTACTTTCAAATACTTCATAGTAAAAGCTAGTCAAAATCATTGTCTTCCAATTGTCCTTCAAATCACAGCCCTTAATTTGGAATCGTTCTTTTGGCTTAAAAAAGCCTCATGAAAAGTATATTTAAATAATTATTCTCAAAATCTATCCAAAACACTTCTCAAATGCCATCCAAGAAGAGGCCGCAGGTAGACTGCGGTGCGATGTCACGAGCCGCGGGTAGGCTGCGGACTAGACTGCCACCACACTTCTTCTTAAGTCCTTGGTGAGCTGGCCGCGAGTAGGGCGCGGTAGACTGTTGCAAGCCGCAATCGAGTTGCGGAGTAGGCTGTCCTTGTGTAATTTACTTCACTATGTGACATAGAAACATCTCCAATATGTATCTCGACTCATATAATATATATGTATTTCCTTTCAATATTGAGCGTTAACTTATAAAAATCTGTATTAAATATTATATACGATTATAAATAAATTTGTATCATGTATTTCCTTTGAATATAATTCCGTATTTTGTATTTCAAAGAAAAATCCATATAAAAATATGTATTTATATGTATAAATAAATCCGTATATAAATCTGTATGTATTTCCTTTGAATATTGAGCGCTAAACCCTCAATTAATTTGATTTTATAATCCGTATTAAAATCCGTATAAAACCTGTATAACAGTCCATATTAAAATCCGTATTTAAAATCCATATAAAACCGTATAATATTCTGTATTTAGACGTATAAATATATAATGTATTTTTAAGATAATTATGTATTGTGTATTCTTAAAATAATTCCGTATTTTTCTTAAAAGAGTAAAAATTTCTATTGTGTATTTATACGTATTTAAGAATTAATTGTGATATTTTATTTAAGGATAAGAATATATATTCAGATTAATATAATTGTAGCAATTATCTTTTCCTTTTTTTTGAGGGCAGCAATTATCTTTTCCTAAATAACAAACAATTATCTTTTTCCTAATAAAACGCATCATATTTGTTAAAATAAGAAATAAAAAAATATAAAAAAAAAAAGAAAAAACAAACGCATGATAATCCGGAATTCCGCCATTTCCTCAAAAAAAAAAAAAAAATTAAATAAATAAAATTCGGAATTCCGCCATTTCCTAAAAAAAAAAAAACAAAACAAAAAACAAAAAATAAAATAAATAAATAAATCAGGAATTCCGCCAAATAGAAAATATTTGTTTCCCTAATAAAACGCATGTAATAAATGAATTTTTTTTAAAAAAAAAAATTAAAATACTATCATTCATCTTCAACCTTTATTCATCTTCAACCTTTAACAATGGTGGGTTGCTATTCAAAAAAAAAAAAAAAAAATTGAAACAACAATTGCGGATAAATCTTGACATTAAATCTTCCAATGGAAAAAAGAAACAAAAATTATAAAAATGAAGAATCTAATAATTTGAAAGAAACAAAAATTATAAAAATGAAATTAAATAACATATATGATCGAAATAAAGGTTTGATTGTTTATGATCGAAATGAAGGTTTGATCGAAATAAAGGTTTGATTGTTTATGATCGAAATAAAGATTTGATCGAAATAAAGGTTTGATTGTTTATGATCGAAATAAAGGTTTGATCAAAATTAAATGAATTGTTTATGAAATTAAATAACATATAAGAATCTAATAATTTGAAAAAAAAATTTTTAAAATAAAGTTAACCAAACTACAGTTAATGATTTGATGACTAGACTTGATGACTGTGTAATAATTTGATGACTAGACTTGATGACTGTGTATTTACTTAATGACTAGACTTGATGATTGTGTATTTACTTGATGACTAGACTTGATGACTGTGTTAATGAAGTGATGAGTAGACTTGATGACTGTTTTGTTGAGGTATCGAATTGGACGGCTAGGATTAGTTTATTTAAAAATAAAGGGCTGAGATTTAATCTCTTACCGTAGTTGTCCGTAGTTGTCCGTAGCTGTCCGTAGCTGACAACTACGGTAGAATTTTTATCTATACGAAGCTTGCGTAAATTTCGATCCTTTAATTTGACGTCCTCTCTTGGCTCTCTATGTGTTATGAAACTTATGATCGCAATTCGCAAATATGGGACTCAATGGGAGAAATGTGAGAGAGTGCATGCGAAAGCACACTTAAGTGGAGTATGGCCGGAAATGGCATTTTTATATTTTATAAGCTTATTGAACACTTGTACGTACTATTTATTCACGAAGTAGAAAATTAAACCCGTACGAAGTATATATATATATATATATATATTCAAAACCAATTATAAGCGGTCTTATACAAATATATTCAATTTTTATGAACTAAAGTGCATTAAATGACATTAAACGTAGAATTTCTAACTATAAAATATTGCCAAGTAAAACTTTCCTTAAAATAGTTTTCTTTAGGTACAATAAAATTTTAGACCGTTGCTTACATGCTATGATATATTTTGTTGGAACTTCTATATAATTAAGTTTGTTTGCATAGATTAAAAGTATCTCTATTCATTTTAAAAATAAATATTATTAGCCAATTATATCACTTAAAAATTATTAAGGGCACAAGCAAGTGACTTTCTTTAATTGGCTTATTTTTAGGGTATTCATTCATACACACAAAACATTCATCTAACTTAACAACTTACATATGAATGCAAATCATGCACAACAATAATAACACATAATAACTCGAAAATTATTATGCCGGCCTGGATTAATTCAACTAACAAATTTGAATATAAATAATCAAAGATACTTAATTGCAAAATAATATAAAATGGTTTAAATAATTATAAGTCTATACAATTAATTAGCTCCAGCAAAGTTATTAAGCAACTTATATATACAAAAACCATCCATATACCAAAAATAATTACACATTATTATAACTTAAAATTATTACGTAGTCCTCGATACAACGTAACAACAAATTTAAACAACAAAAAAAAATGTGCGAGATCAACAACTATATTGGAACTGTATAAATATTCTCTTAAAAAAACCCAAATGCTTTACTAAATATAAAGAAAAGTATATATTTTAAACAAAATTATTCACTTAGTGACCAATACCAGGACTTGGTATATCTTCATGCTTCCTGTAGAAATCATAATAAGCATAATCTTGACCATCTTGCAATAGCCTCCTAGGTAATTTTCCCATGACAATCTTCTGATGATCGTCGCTTGGCAATCCGGTGGCTGGAACACCTTCTCCTACGTCGCCTAGTATCACGTACGCTCCCACCGGAACATATTCTTGACCATACGTTGATGATAACAACAGCAAATAGCACATTAGTGCTATAGTCATCACTAGGGGACTTATAACTCTAACCATATTTAATGTAATGAAGAAAATGAAGATCTTAATTTTGTAGGTTTATTTGGTAAAGTAAGTGATTTTATAATTTAATTAAGAGAAATGGTATATATATAGAGAGTGGTATTAAAGCATAATTGTAATGGAGAAGTTTATATGGGGGTGTGAAGAAGATGATAATAATAATTACAAGGGCCACCATGAGGAAAAAGTTGCAGCTGGGGAACAATGTGTGTCCAAACAATATGATTTACTTTGAAATATGGAGTGTATGTAAAAATATGTTTATTTTAATACAAAGGTAGAAGAAACATAAAGCAAAATGATTCAAACAAATCTTCTAGCTTTCTCTTGGTTTGATTTGTAGGTTTTTTAATTCTCGTGGATAAATTTTTCTAACTATTTAATTTTGTAGGATCATCTATTAATTATTAATTTCGAACTATCGATTTTATTTGAACTTATTAAACTTGAGATGAAATTAATAAGTTGTGGAGACACATATATAAATTAAATAAATTATACGAGTACAATCTTTCTAGCAAAATGAAATTATGGCAATACACTAGCGCTTAAAATATAGAGTATAATTAATTACCAACTTAAAGTTACATTAATTAAAGTTGACCTATATTAATACTCACAGCCTTAGTGTCACTTTAAGGTGATCATCACCTTAAATATCATCATTCTTTTACACAACATGCATTGATTTTGAACAAACTCTTTTAATCAAATGCATATATATTCACTAATTCTATCTCTTAATTTAATAATACATCTTAGTATGTATTCGACATTAATTTATTATACTCGTATTTATTTCAAGTGTACATATACATAAATCGACGAGTAAGCTAAGTCTTGAGTATCACTGTTCTCTCCCGAGAGGCCGAGACTATAATATTTATGCTGATGAAAGCAATATGCCAACCCTACGAAAATAAGAAGGGGCTGGTAAAGAAGTGACAAGAGTCAATAAGATCGTCCAATTAAGGCGACAAATAAATTAATTTGCTTTAATTTCCCTGTTAAGTCCCATGCACACCTTCACTTGCTTTTTCCCTCCACTTTTGAATTCTTTGCCCCTTCTTTCTCTAGTGGGCTTAATTGGGCCCCCAAAAAGGCTTAGCTTATACTGTTTCAGATATGAATATCCGAAAATATATTATTCTTGATAGATAAAACTAGTTTGAGGCCCGGGCGATGCCCCGGGTCATTTTTTATATATGAAAAACTATAGTAAATTATTTTAAAAAATAACTTTAATAAATTAAAGTGAAATCTATTGATGGTTTTATAATATAAAAAAAATATATAAATTTTTTTTAAAATTTTATTGAACATTAACAAAATTTATTATGAAATATGCAGTAACCTTACTTTTATACTCCGTACTCAGTTTTGTAGGCCATTTGTTAAATGAAGGTTTGTTTGTTTAAATTCTTTACTTCTTTTTCCCTTTTTTTTTTTTAAAAGCATAATAATTATTAATGACATGATTTTGTGTGTTCGATCTTTTATTAACTTTAACCCCACTTTTATTTGTGTCATTAATCCAATTGTTTTGCTAGTCAAATCTAATATGCCACCCAAAACATTATGTCAAAGTTCGTTTTACATTTAATTAAATAATAAATACTGTAATTAAATATGCAAAGTTGGTGGGAAATCTTGTATTGTAAAAGTCTCTGTATATGATCATCCTCTTTGTAGGTTGATTATAAAAATATTAATTACCTTTTTTTAATACTAATTAAACTGAAATTGAAAATCTATGATTGTATTATTAGACCACTTCTATTAAATCTCTTATTTCCCTCAAAAAAGAAATTATTATTTCCTTTAATGTCAAATAATCTAGCAAAGTGCGTAATTAATATTCCATTTTAATTTTGTTATGCCGTGGATTAAGGTATGTACTACTATAAGTACTATGCAATACATTGTGTGTGTGACAATGTGAGAAGAAGAGAATGTCAACCAATTCAATAATACTAAGTACAAGGTATTTAAGGATGTCATTTTATATAAAAAGTCAAATTTTATGTAAGGGGTTTATGACAAAATAAGGGCCTGTTCTCTTACGTTGAAATTCACTTCAGTTCAGTTCAGCTGAGTTCAGTTCAGTTCAGCTCAGTTCAGCTCAGCTTCTAATTTCCTTCTCTTATAAAATATTCAGTTCAGTTCAGTTCAGCTGAGTTCAGTTCAGTTCAGTTCAGTTCAGTTCAGTCAATGAGAACAGGCCCTAATTTTTTTTTTTTCCAAACTTAAACTCTTGGCAAGGCTTTGAAGGGGGTGTTAGTAGGTTATGTAATTTCACCTCACTGATATTCATTTTCTATTCACTTAAATAGATCAGAGTAACTTTATGATATTGATGATAATACAATGACATATTTGATAATCGTGCAAATAGAGAAAAAAAATTATTTTTTAAAATCTTGTAAATAGAAGAAAAATAGTCATTATAATATGGATGGAGTAATTTATAAAAATATAGTCATATACTACGTAAAATATTTCAGTTTCATACGCTATATTGATATTTTCTAGCAAGTCTGTTTTTCCTATATATCATTCTACAGTATGTGAAATGGTACACTTAAAAAATGGAGATTATATGGGGCATTAGATAATTGATCCACTTGCTCTATTAGGCCCAAATTATGAACAAAAATTAATGGAGCCAGAATTAGAAACCTCAATTAGTGGATCCGAAATTATAAACAAAAGTTTAGTTTAGATTGTTATTTGTGGCATTAGCGAATGGCTTTAATCTAGTATCAATCATCAATCAATCAATTACATACTACTAAAAGCGAATCTAAAGACACACGTGTCAATGTATTATTAAAAAATTTCCCGCCAAAAATACCTTCTAAAAAAGTTATTGTTACTTAAGGAAAATAAAAATTTTATCTAAATTATGACATAATTTGTTTTATATAAAATATAAATCTTTTCCTAAAAGATTAAACTATCCATTATAAGTTTATAACTATTACATGTTTTTTAAATATTTTCTCTTGCATGCTTTTATTTTTAATATACTCTATTTTTTTAATACTCAAGTCATTATATTAAAAAATTTATAATAAAATTGTCAAAAATATTTAACAACCGTGCATTGCACGGGATTTAACCTAGTATAGTCTATAGTCTATAGTCTATACAAGCCCAGTAAAACAAAAGTATAGTTAAGGGAGAATGATTTTTCTAATGAGATATTACATTTAGAAGTAAGGTCAGATACCAATAATGTTGAAGAATTTTATTAATGTAATTTAAATTATCTCTTTAAAATGTCTTTATTCCATGATCTTATTGCATACATATCTTAATTACTTGTGATTCATATATGAAATTTATTATTAAGTGATGAGATATACCTGTTAGATGTGATAATAATGCTCATACTTCTTGTTAGGTTCATGATAAAAGGTGTAGAAATAACTAAAAGCAAGAATAGGGCTTTTTTATGTGGTTGATCACACCGTGTGACACACAAAAATACATTGATCGGGTAACCCTTGACCGACCGAGTAAAAAGTACTGACCGAGTAACCTCTAACCAACCGAGTAACTACAGATCATACTGATCGAGTAATTCCTAACCAACCGAGTAACCTCTGACCAATTAACCCCAGTCACACGATGTGGTCAGCCGCGTATGAAACTTTGTGAAGCAAGAAAACTTGTTCAAAAATAACGCACAATATTTAATGATAAATTATGTGTAGGTGTGTAGGTTAATTACATTCTCCCAAATGACGCCCAACACCACATATATATAAAGGTGACATATGAATGGGACGAAGCCTTGTTCTCTTACGTTGAAATTCAGTTCAGTTCAATTCAATTCAGTTTAGTTCAGCTCAGCTCAGTTTAGTTTAGTTCAGTTCAGTTCAGTTCAGTTCAGATCAGTTCAGCTCCTAATTTTCTTCTCTTATAAAATATTTATTTCAGTCCAGTTCAGTTCAGTTCAGCTGAGTTTAGTCAATGAAAACAGGCCCGAAGGGTGTAAATATCCGCAAAATCTCTTAATTCTCCACATAATGTATCTAGAAGCTTCAAGAACATTTGATAGAGATTTTTTTTTTTTTTTTTTTAAAAAAAAGCTTCAAGAACATTTGCCAAATTTTGACTTTCACAATTCTCGCCAATTTATCACATTTTTTTTTAGAAGCTTTAAAAAATCTTGATACATAATTAGTCGGATTTATAGAATTTAGATCATGCTAAATCCAACACTTCTATATAACAATTACTCTGTACAAAGTACTTCGTATGACTCCACATTCGTGGCACAAATGACAATTAAGATTTGTTCAGTCAAATAAAAGTATAAAAACTCTATCTATACTAATATATTAAAAGACGTTTATAAAAGCGTTTATGCGCCACGTAGCCTCTTCCAAATCGCGCCACGTCATTTCACAAACATTTGACACGCCATGTCACCTACCCAACATCTCCACAAACCACACCATCACTGAATTACACAAAAAAAGATGATAAGAGGATTTGAACCCCAAACCACTTACAACAAAATTGACACTTTAGCCATCTAAGCTAATTATCAAACACATTATAATTATGAAAAAGAAATATATATAACTTTAAACCTTATGGTTTAAATATTACCAAAAAAAAAAAAAAAAAAAAAAAAATCCTACTTCACTCTTTATTCCCTACTTCGTACTCCGCATATTAAAAAGCGTTCCTAAATCTCTTATTACACATATTACTATTTAACCATCTAATTAAATATTAGTGCAAACTACAAAGTTCAATTAAAAAATAAAAAAACTATATTTAAAGAATAACTCAATTTTGATTTGACAATGATAATTGCAAATTTGAAAAGCCTTCCAAAAAATTTATTGATTGTACGTCTACAACAGTAGCAACTCGAGGCAACGCCCGGGGTCACTCACTAGTAACATAGTGATATACGGAGTATTTTTTTAGAGTGTTAAGCTGTTGTTTATTAGCCGATTGAAGAATTGATCAAAACATTCTTATTCCTATTCTCCATTTTCTTTTATTAGATCCAGCATGTTCTCATTCTCATCACAAGATACTCCCTCCGTTTCATAATGATGTTCCTGTTTCGCAAATCGATGCAAAATTTTACTCATCTTTGACCGCAAATATCTTTAATCTCACACTAGCAAAAATTATAAAAGTTAGATATTAATAATCTACTCACCAAGACAAATCAAACTAGATCCCACATGACTATATTAGCTCTTATAGATTAAGAGAAATTTAGAAAATTCTCTCTTTCTTAAAAAAGTCAAAGATTCAAAACAGGAACATCATTGTGGAACGGAGGGAGTAACATTTAATTCCAACATCGATCATAATAATGGAGTACTTTTTCTTACAAAACATCAAAAGTTATTGGTACTCTTTTTTGTTCTATCCATTGAACTTCACAACATATAAATGTACTTGAATACGGCCCGCCTTGTGAGAATCTAGTTCTAATTGGCTTATTTCTTCCATGTATGTTACCTATTGCTTGATTTTGTTTCATGTAAAAGGAAAATTTGTTAAAACTACCTCAAAAAAGGGGTCTTTGTGAATTACTACCCGCAAAAAAAAAGTTGTTAATTACTACCCTAAAACTGATGAATTGTATAGATTGCTACCCTTTTCCCTAATCAGCCCCTAATTAGGTGATTTAATCTACTAATGATATCATTATCCGGTTATTTTATAATTAGTTACTTTTAAGGCATGATTAATTAAATAAACCCTAACACCACCTCTAAACCACCACTAAACCACCTCCGGCAGCCCCCTTACTCTATCCCCACCATCTCCGGCAGCCTACCCTCGCCTCGGCATCCACCCCACCTCTAAACCACCCATTGCACCACCTCTAAACCCCCCAACAATCCCTCCAACCTGTAGGAGTTTATAGGTACTACGCAGCGGAAATAACATGAATCATATTCATACAGTACCTAATCCAAGGATCTAATGCATAACACATAAAGAACAAATAATTGTACCTTTGAAGCGTGATTCCACGTGCGATCGAGCAAGAACAAAGGGAGATAAAGAACCCCAAGCGTGATTCCTCTACTTGGTCCACGGGCACAAGTTAAACCTCCACTAATGCTAGTTAGTCGTGATTGAACGCTTCAATCAACCTTCAACGGAGAAGAGAGACACGAGCTAACCACAAACCACCATGACGAACACCACGAGCCACCATGAGGGGCGCCGCACGTACGGACGTGAAGGGGAGAGAAGAGGGTCGTGAGTGAGGAGAGTGTTTGGGGTTTTGGGATTGGTTGCCTTGATGTCAAAATTCACAGTGTGTGAATTATGACTACTTACAACAAACCCTAGGCATGGATCTTATTTATAGATCACATCTCTAAATAAGAGCCCATGTCAAAAGCCCAAAACCCTTATCCAAAACACAATACTCTAGCCCAACACTCTACATGGTATGTCATAATCTCATGAGGCCCATTAATGGGCCTCTTACTTGTTTAACCCAATACCCTTGTTGTGTGACCTCATAGGATCCATTCCATAAGGCTTTGGGCTATTTAACTAACCCAAAGATCAATTATCATATCTAGCACCAGATATTGACGACCCTATAGAATGAACTTATTATCTCCATAATAGTGATCCTTGATATATCTAGTAATTGCACTTATCGAAGACACAATTCCTTCAATCTCCCACTTGTCTGAGACAAGTGCGCAATATTCAAATTCCTTAAGTCAATGTGTGTCGATTTGATAATATGATTGCATCTTATGTAATCAATATTAATCTACAAATCATTTCTTGAAATCTGAGTTAGAATTACAAAACAAATGGTTACTATGTAACACATTTGAGCACGGCCATGCATTTTCTGAATTCTCCCTCTTCAAGGGGCCAAGAAACATTCCTAATTAAATAGGTAGACTCAATCCAATCTTATGGCAACCAAAGCTCCCACTCAACTCATGAAGTAACCGGGAAACATCCTTTATAATCTCCAGTTACGGCCAGACGTTTGAATGTACCACAGTTAAAACAATCATTGAATGAGATCAATGTTCCACTCATGTCAAAGGAATCCACTAATATATCCGGAAGCTCTATACTTGAACTTCAAAGTAGGTCTATAGTTCGATTATGCATCATTCATGCATATCCATGTGATTGACCGAGCATCACTACGCTCCTATAGCCCATGAAACTGCGCTATCCAATCAATCTTAACATGCTAGTTCATTATTGGAAATCATTTATGTCCAGTTTAATGATTCCGAACTAGGAACTTAAATAATGTATGAATTTAGTTCACCTGTGGGGTTTCATTCAAAAGGTCATCAACCTAGTGAGCCCATCAATTCATAATTATTTTGGACATTTTATTTAATCTTGAAACCACGATTAAATAAGATTGAAACTTTGTTTCAATTGATAAACATAATTCTGCAAGCTAATGTATTTACTTTTGTAATATGCTTTCTCAAAACATACACAACTAAAATTACATAACTTGCTTCAATCCAAAAACCTTAGTATGACTTTCATACCTTGGTCATGGAAGGGGTTTAGTAAGTAGAGTTCATGAGACATTCTCATAAACATGAACTTTGCAATTTCTAAATCTTATAATCATTTTCATCTCCATACACTAAGAATTTTCCTTCGCCCTTTCGCAAAGAACTTAGGAATTTCTAATTTGTATTCCAACGTTACATTGGATTTCGATTGAAATCTATCATCACTTGTTCTTTAAAACACGTAAATCAAATAGACGAGTATAGTCCATGACATGCATGATGCATCCTTTGCAAATTGCATAATGATCATCACTCAAAATCTTAATTTCATCAACCTTTCTTAAAGTATTAAATCATTAAGCAATGTGCCATGTTACATGGGATTGAAACTCCTTTCAATATATTGTTGAACCCTATAAGAATTTTATCAATATAAGCTTCTTAACCAAAACTCAAACATCCTTCGAGACCTATCTATATAGATCTTGAATCCCAAATGTACTCATCTTCTTCTTCAAGATTTTCATACAAAATGCATTAGCCATTACTTGACTATTCAAGCAACAAATAATCGCTCTTTGTACTAGACCAAGAAGACTTCATAGCTCCCACTAAACGTCTTGTACACTCAAGACCTTTTCCTTCATTTTACGAGAACATCAAACGATTTGACTAACTCGCAAAATTAAGAACATTAACTCCCTGATGCTGACTACAATCCATTATGGATCTTCTATGCATCCCTAGGATTATTGGATCTCCAAACTTTTGATTGTATCATATACAAATCTTATTTCATGAACAATTTCAAGAAAGTGTTTTGAAATCCATCTACCAAATCTTATAAGTTAGAAATCACTAAATATCTTTAATAGATCTTTGCAACATGTAAAGGCTTCATCGTAATCATAGTCATACTATGAATTAGTTGAATCCTTTAACAAGTCTTTGCTTTAGTTAGAAAACATTTTTCTTTCTTGTCTGCTTTGCTTACAATGGGTTTCACCCAATTTAGGCAAATTATTCAAGTGTCATACACTTGCTTACAGATTTAGAATCTATTTCAGATTTCCTGGTTTTAAACCACTTGGAGTTATAACTTGTCAAATCATCTTTATTACTTGCATAATCATAATGTTCCAAAATAAATATTTTAGAACTCTTAGTCAATATGAAATCATATTTCTTTGGCTAAGTTTTACGTATGCTAGTCATCATTGTGGGTTTTTATGCAACAATTGAAACTCATACAACAACTTTGTTTAGCTTTCAATGAGAAACGACAATAGAGGATTTGTACTTGGAATGTACTACCTTCAACACATGGTTATTAATCCCATTACACATGATGAGACCACGCGTTGTCATTTGTAACATGAGGTGAATCATGCTCATATTGTTGTTGTTATTCGATAACTTCTCAAATTTCTTCGAGATTTTCGAAATCACTTTTCTTGAACTCTTTCAAGGCTCTCGAACTTTTCGAGATTCTTATGCTCCCACTTGCCTTTTGAGGAGGCATATTTAGCATAGGGTGAACCAATCATGGTTTGTTTGTTGCTTTTCTCAAACTCTTTTGAGATTTATACTAATCCCACTTGACCTTTTGGAACAATTTCCATAAGGGCACCTACTTGAGCAACAAACATTTTGTGCTAAGTATGGTTGTGCAGTAGTACCCCGTGCTTTATATAGGAATCGAACGTGCATCAAACGGTTTAATACATGCTTTATTACTTGCTTTGTAGAAAGACTTTATAAGAACTTTTCTTATCCATATCACATATGAAGCCTTTGCTACATTTTGATTTGACCTATGTAATTTTTGTTTAGTTTTGTAGCTCATCTTAAAAGTATATCCCTTGAAAAATGGTTGGAAGATAGGTAAATTGTAGGAGATTATAGGTACTAAATGCGGAAATTACATGAATCATATTCACATAGCACCAAACCAAGGATCTCATGCATAACACATAAAGAAGTAAGAATTATACCTTTGAAGCGTGATTCCACTAGTGATCGAGCAAGAACAAGGGAGACAAAGAACCCCACGTGTGATTCCTCTACTTAGTCCACGAGCACGGATTAAACCTCCACTAATGCTAGTTAGTTGTGACCGAACGCTTCAATCAACCTTCTACGGAGATTAGAGTCACGAGCACACCACAACACCACCCACGCACCACCAATGGAGGGGAGACGCACGGAATAGGGGAGGAGAAGGGGAGGGCCGAAAGTGAGAGAGAGAGAATTAGGGTTTGGGATTTCTTGGTTGCTTGTCTGACAATTCACAGTGTGTAAATTGTTATGTCATGCAACCCTAGGTATGGTTTATATTTATAGATCATATCTAGAAATAAAACCATGTCCAAATCCTAATTGAACTCTACTTACAATCCAAGCCCAAACATAAGATGTGTCATAGACTCATGAGGCCCAATAATGGGCCTCCAACTTGTTTAACCCAATACTCTAGTGTGTGACCTTGTAGGATCCACCCTATAAGGCTTTGGACCATTTGACAAGCCCAAAGTCCAATTGTCATATCTAGCAACAGACATTGACAACCTTATAGTATGAACTTATTATCTCCATAACTGTGATCCTATGATATATCTAGTAATTGCACTTATCGAAGACATAATCCCTTCAATCTCCCACTTGTCTGAGACAAGTGCGCAATATTCAAATTCCTTAAGTCGATGTGTGTCGATTTGATAATATGATTGCATCTCATGTCATGATCATATTTTTCTACAAATCTTTCTTGAAATCTGAGTTAGAATTACAAAACAAATGGTTACTATGTAACACATTTGAGCACGGCCATGCATTTTTCTGAATTCTCCCTCTTCAAGGGGCCAAGACACATTCCTAGTCAATAGGTAGACTCAATCCAATCTTGTGGCAACTAAAGCTCCCACTCAATTCATGAAGTGACCGGGAAACATCCTTTATAATCCCCATTTACGGCAAGACGTTTGAATGTACCACAGTCAAAACAATCATTGAATAGAATCAGTGTTCCACTCATGTCAAAGGAATCCACTAATATATCCGAAAGTTCTATACTTGAACTTCAAAGTAGGTCTATTGTTCGATCCTGCATCATTCATGCATATCCATGTGATTGACCGAGCATTATCACTATGCTCCCATAGCCCATGAAACTGCACTATCCAATCAATCTTACATGCTAGTTCTAATTTGTGAAATCATTTATGTCCAGTTTAATGATTTCGAACTAGGAACTTAAATAATGTATGAATTTTGTTCACCTGTGGGGTTTCATTCAAAAGGTCATCAACCTAGTGAGCCCATCAATTCATAATTATTTTGGACATTTTATTTAATATTAAAACCACAATTAAATAAGAGAAATAATAGAATTTCTGATTAAACATAATTCTGCAAATGAATGTATTACATATGTAATTTATTTTCTCAAAACAAAATACAACTTCTAATTACATCATTCGCCTCAATCCAGCTTCATTAGCATGTTTCTCATGCTTTGGAGTTGGAAGGGGTTTAGTAAGTGGATCAGCGATATTCTCATCCGTATGAATTTTGCACATCTTGACATCTCCTCTGTCAACGATCTCTCGAATGAGGTAATACTTCCTCTCTACATGCTTGGATTTGAAATGTGACCTAGCTTCTTTTGATTGAGCAATAGCACCATTATTGTCACAAAACAACTCGATTCCCTTTTGAGCACTTGGTACAATGTCCAGCTCAATTAGGAATTTCTTTATCCAAACTGCTTCTTTAGCTGCTTCAACAGCAGCCATATACTCTGATTCTGTCGTAGAGTCTGCGACAGTGCTTTGCTTCGAACTTTTCCAGCTCACTGCTCCTCCATTCAGACAGAAAATGTACCCAGATTGGGATCTAAAGTCATCTCTGTCTGTTTGGAAACTCGCATCCGTATAACCTGTGACAACCAATTCCTTTTCGCCACCATACACTAGAAACATCTCTTTAGTCCTTCTCAAGTACTTAAGGATGTTCTTGGCAGCTATCCAGTGTGCTTCTCCTGGATTTGCCTGAAACCTGCTACACATGCTTAGAGCATATGCAACATCCGGCCTTGTACATATCATGGCATACATGATTGATCCTATTGCCGAAGCATAAGGTTTATCACTCATTCTTCTCATCTCTTCTGCCGTTTTAGGGCACTGAGATTTACTGAGAGTGATGCCATGAGACATGGGGAGAAATCCTCTCTTAGAGTCTTTCATGGAGAACCTATCAAGAACCTTATCAATATAAGTCTCTTGACTTAATCCAATCATCCTTCGAGACCTGTCTCGATGGATTTTGATCCCCAATATGTATTCGGCCTCTCCTAAGTCTTTCATGGAAAAACAACTTTTCAACCATTCCTTGACTGACTCAAGCCTTGGTATGTTATTTCCCATGAGAAGTATGTCATCCACATACAAGACTAAGAAAACTATGCTGCTCCCACTAAACTTCTTGTATACACAAGGTTCCTCTTCACTTTTGACAAAATCAAACCTTTTGATTGCTTCATCAAAACGAAGATTCCAACTCCTGGATGCCTGCTTTAATCCATAAATGGATTTCTCAAGCTTGCATACCTTTCTAGGATTTTCTGGATCTTCAAAACCCTCAGGTTGTGTCATATACACTTCCTCCGTCAAGAACCCATTCAAGAAGGCGGTTTTGACATCCATCTGCCAAATTTCGTAATCGTAAAATGCGGCAATCGCTAGAAGAATCCGAATGGACTTAAGCATTGCTACTGGGGAGAAGGTTTCATCATAGTCAATACCATGAATCTGTCTATACCCTTTTGCAACTAGTCTTGCTTTATGGATGTAGGCATTTCCATCCTTGTTTGTTTTAATCTTGTAGACCCATTTGCAACCAATGGGTTTTACCCCATTAGGCAAGTCAACTAGGGTCCACACTTTATTTTCAGACATTGACTCCATTTCGGATTTCATGGCCTCAAGCCATTTATCTAAGTTGGGGCTCACCAAAGCTTGCATGTAGGTTGTGGGTTCCTCATTCTCCAATAAGAAGATTTCAGAATCCTCAGTTAACAGAACCTCAACAAACTGTTTGTTTCTGATTCTGACAGACCTACGTGGGGTAGGAGCAACAGTAGAAATTTTCTCTCCAACTTCTTGAAGATTTTCGCATGAATTAGATTCAAGTGGGACGATAGGAGTCTCGCTGGTGGAATTAGCTTGCTCCGACGCATGATTAATCGTTTCATGCGCCCTCGCCTCTGACGTGGTGTCATCCACATCCATTTGTTGCTCGTCTCGAAATTCTTCGAGGACCACTTTACTCCCACTTGGCTTTCTAGAGAGGAATTCCTTTTCTAGAAAGACACCATTGCGAGCAACAAACACTTTGTTATCTTCGCAATTGTAGAAGTAATACCCTTTTGTTTCTTTAGGATAGCCCACAAAGAAACACTTGTCTGATTTAGGGTGTAGTTTATCGCTTTGTAAACGTTTTACATAAGCTTCACATCCCCAAATCTTGAGATGAGACAAATTTGGAACTCTTCCTTTCCATAACTCATATGGTGTCTTCTCAACTGCTTTGGATGGGCTTCTGTTTAGTATTCTGGAAGCTGCTTCTAATGCATATCCCCAAAAGGATATGTGAAGATCAGTAAAGCTCATCATGGACCTAACCATATCTAGTAGAGTCCTATTCCTCCTTTCTGACACTCCATTTAATTGAGGTGTCCCTGGAGGGGTTAATTGTGAAAGTATTCCACAATTAATCAGATGTTCATCAAATTCTTGGGTTAAATATTCGCCACCACGATCAGATCGTAATGCCTTAATTGTTTTCCCAAGTTGGTTTTGTACCTCATTCTGGAATTCTTTGAACTTTTCAAAGGCTTCCGACTTGTTCTTCATTAAGTAAATGTAGCCATATCTACTTAAATCATCAGTAAAAGTAATGAAGTAGCTAAACCCACCCCTAGCTTTTGAACTCATTGGTCCACACACATCTGTATGTATGAGTCCCAAAAGGTCACTAGCTCTTTCACCTATACCCGTAAAGGGTGACTTAGTCATTTTTCCAAGCAAGCATGACTCACAGTTTTCAAATGATTCATAATCAAAAGAAGAAAGGAGTCCATCCTTATGTAATTTCTGGACGCGCTTTTGGTTAATATGTCCAAGCCTACAATGCCATAGGTAAGTTGGATTTGAACCATCTGTTTTCTGCTTTTTATGATCTATGTTGTAGACATGAGTTGCATATTCTAAAACATACAAGCCATTGATTAACTTAGCATTAGCATATAACATACTTTCTTTCGAAATAAAACAACGTTTGTCTCTTATTTCAAATGAAAAACCTTCAGTATCTAAAACTGGAACTGAAATAATGTTTTTAGTAATGCTAGGAACGAAATAACAGTTATTAAGTACTAAAATGAGTCCAGAAGGAAGTCTCAAATGATAACTCCCAATAGCAAGTGCAGCAACTTTTGCTCCATTTCCTACTCGAAGTGTTACTTCCCCTGGATCTAGCTTCCTACTTCCTTTCAAGCCCTGCACGTCATTAACGATATGAGCACCACAACCGGTATCAAATACCCAAGTGGAAGATGAAGTAAGATTAATCTCTACAACAAAAACATCAAGTAACTCCTTACCTTCTGTTTTCACTGGTGTGTAATGGGGACACCCTGGTGTATGGGCTTGCCATCCACCATAAAAGAAGCACTGGCAATCTCTCCTTATCAGGTACTCCTCAGCATGGTTAAGTAAGATGTTGATCAAATTTGCTGATGATCCCTCATCATTATGAGAGAGTCTTACAATGTCAAAACCAGCATGGAGTGAGAACAAGATAATATCACGCGCAGAATCATCATCGATCGGTTTCCCGAGGACATCCATTTGGTCGATCATATCAACCAATTCATTGACATGGTTCCTCACTGACTGACCAGGTAAGAGTTTCTTTGCCATTATCTTACCATGAATCCTGTAAGTCTCATACCTTAAACTGTCAGCCCAGGAATAGTAAATCTGAGGGATCGAGTTAACGATCTCTCTTACATTTGGATCGTTGACACCTCCACTACCCAATGCCCCCATGCCACCTCTACAGATAGCACGAAGACATTGATACAAGTTGGTCACCTCATACCGTCTGAACCTATTATACCAACAGTTTGGAATAGATTCCAGTATTAGGAACTTGACCCTTTGTGCATCCAAAACTAATTTCGCATGCATTTCAGGATCCTGACCAAGAGCACACTTGTTCTCAATGGGTACATATAGACGAGCTTCAAGCTTGTGGCTTGTGAGAACATTTCTCAATTCGCCCTCCCATTGCCTGTAGTTTCTGAGATTTAGCCTTAAATTGAGTTTCATTGGTAAATCTGTGTTGTCATATAAGTTATTCATCTACAAACAAAAACGAGGCAAAATTCAATAATTATGTTTAATAAATTTAAAGTACCATAAGTAATTTTAGAATTTATTGGTAACTTTAAAGCATTTTATTCAATTTTAAATTGATCCCTATTGAATAAAATGATTCCAAGATCCTTTATTTGTGCAATAATTAACCAGAGTGAGGCTCTGCAATCAATCATTACATTTTCAAGGTGAGTAAACTCTTTACTGATTACAACTCTTGTAATTCTTGGTTGAATAATTAATCATCACATGTTTAATTATTACTCTTAGCTTCAAGGTTCTAAACGGTTTAGGTAACCTTGTTGAATATAACCAATTAAAAGTGTAGTTATGCGGTCCTACCCCCACTTCCCCAAGATATATTATGATGCTCTGCTGAGGGATGACCCATCACAAACGATCAAGGTTTTCATCGGGTTTTTAATTGGAAAAGCTGCATCAATATTACTGGGATCTAGATTTATTATGTTGTGATTATATAGTGAACTCTAGCGCATCATCAAGCAACATAAATAAACCTAAACATGCATAATCTACTAATGCAATAAAACATGACATAGTATGGCCCCTTAATCCTAAGAAAACTAATAAAGCAAAATGCTCCCACTTGAAACGTCACGGATCTCATCCATCTTGCTCCATTGGGCCTTCACTTCATTGGCTTTCGGATCAATTGCAACCTGTAATTTTATTCTACTCTATCTACTAATTAAATAAAATAAAATAAATTACAAAATACTCAACGGTACGCAGACCGTATTTAGATTACAAAAATACATCACGATGCGCAGATCGTATTTAGAATCTATGGGCCATACTAGTCTATATATAGCAATAAACAATATCATATATTATAAAGTGCCATATAATAAATCACTCATCATGCTTTCCTAAACTACAACATCGAATGTTCACAATAAAGGAAACATGGCTATAAATATCTCATATTTTAATTAATTAATTACTGTAATTAGATAATATCATATATAATTCATGACCAACCATAAAATATCATATATTTTAATTTAGGTATGAGATAGAATCAAATCTTATTTGAATTATGGAAGATGAATCATATTTATTTTCCATGATTATCCTAAATAATTTAGGAAATTCTATCCTAATTACTAACCAATCACATATTTTAAATCAATTATTATCCATAAATAATTATGAGATAATCACATTATTTAATCAATTATTATCCAAATAGAATCTTTTGCTCCATAATTATCCAAACTTAACAAAAATAACAACTTTAAATTTGTTAATTATCTTTTCAAAATTTAAACTTATCCTTTTTTTTTTTTTTTTTTTTGAAATCTGATTTTATCCAAAAAAAATAAAATAAATTTTTTTTTTTTTTTTGAAAAAGCCGCGTCAGCCACCGTGGTGTGGCCAGCCGAAGCCAGCCACGGTGGCCGCACACCTTACGGTGTGCGCTGCCCCTGCAGTGACGCAGGAACAGCAGCAGCAGCACACGCAAAGGGGTGGTGCACTGCTGCGCTGCCCCTTGCTGCCTGACCCAGCCCCGCCCCTCCCTCCGGACCACCAGCAGCGGCACCACCGTGGCAGCGCCACCCAGCCGCGGTGCTGCTGCTGTTCTTTCCCCCTTTTTTTTTTTATTTTAATTAATTAAAACAAAGCAGATTTTGTAAAAATCAATTAAACTTTATGTGGTCCTATTAATCCCAAAATTAAATCACATTCAATTTTGAAATTAGGGTTCTTGATGAAATTAATCCCCAATTTAATTTAACATTTAAATTAAATAATTTGATCATGAAAAATTCATAATTTTAACATGTAATCAAATAGATTAAATTCCTTAAACATATTACCATCGAAATAAATCAAAATTAAACACAAAATTTCACAAATTAGGGTTTAAAATTTCGAAATTAGGGTTTAGGGGTTCGAATTTTTTTTTTTTGATTAATTTGGGGCAAATTCGGATCAAATTATGGCTAATATGGGGCAAATTAAACACCTTTAATGATTCTATATTGTTAAATCACATTTAAAATAACAATTGACTCATAATTAAATTATTCTCCCTCCTAATTGAATTAAAATTGTGGATTATCAAAGAATTATTACTCAATATATGTAAATGCAAGAGGCTAACTGATACCACTGTAGGAGATTATAGGTACTAAATGCGGAAATTACATGAATCATATTCACATAGCACCAAACCAAGGATCTCATGCATAACACATAAAGAAGTAAGAATTATACCTTTGAAGCGTGATTCCACTAGTGATCGAGCAAGAACAAGGGAGACAAAGAACCCCACGTGTGATTCCTCTACTTAGTCCACGAGCACGGATTAAACCTCCACTAATGCTAGTTAGTTGTGACCGAACGCTTCAATCAACCTTCTACGGAGATTAGAGTCACGAGCACACCACAACACCACCCACGCACCACCAATGGAGGGGAGACGCACGGAATAGGGGAGGAGAAGGGGAGGGCCGAAAGTGAGAGAGAGAGAATTAGGGTTTGGGATTTCTTGGTTGCTTGTCTGACAATTCACAGTGTGTAAATTGTTATGTCATGCAACCCTAGGTATGGTTTATATTTATAGATCATATCTAGAAATAAAACCATGTCCAAATCCTAATTGAACTCTACTTACAATCCAAGCCCAAACATAAGATGTGTCATAGACTCATGAGGCCCAATAATGGGCCTCCAACTTGTTTAACCCAATACTCTAGTGTGTGACCTTGTAGGATCCACCCTATAAGGCTTTGGACCATTTGACAAGCCCAAAGTCCAATTGTCATATCTAGCAACAGACATTGACAACCTTATAGTATGAACTTATTATCTCCATAACTGTGATCCTATGATATATCTAGTAATTGCACTTATCGAAGACATAATCCCTTCATAAATTACATCCATTATCAAAATATATCTCATATAGGTTGATAGCTCCCTTCATAAACACTTCATAAGGTTTTCTTTCGGAGTTAGTTGTAAAACGATTTCACAACTCTTGGATGTTTATCAAGATCTTGGCTTAAATTCTTATTATTACGATCATATCGTAATACTTTGAATGTGTTGCCAAGTACTTGTCTTGACTTAAATTTTCACAATTACAATCATATTGTAGTGTAATCATTATCTTGTCAAGTTAATGAACTTCATACTGAACATTTTGAACTTTTCAAAATCTTCACTTCCATGCTTCAACTAAGCATAAGTAATGATCGTATCACAAATGAAGTTTCGTTGTCCGTCTCTAGCCTTTGAACCTTTGGTTTTCTTACATCGATATGTATTCGACCTTGAGTTCACATCGTCATTTCTCTAAATGGTGGCTTTGTCAAAATTTCAAATTTGAATGATAATTACATATATCAATGGATTCATAATCCAATGATATTGAAAGTCCATCCCTTTGGATCTTCCGCATGCAATTTTCATTTTCATTCGAATAAATTGACATATTAGAGACAAGTTATATATATAGAAATTGTTTAATTATTTCTATCATATAGAATTTTAAACCTATTTAGCAATTCAAAACACATTATGACTCGAAGAAGCATGGAATAACATTTATTCCACGTTTTTGAATCTTCGATGCTTAGTCATTACTAACATTGAATGGTGTTTTGATAATGGCAAGAATGAATAACATTTATTTAATTCTAGCCAATTATTAGTGGTGAAATACTGGTTCTACTTGTAAAGTTGCAACTTTTGCTTCCAAACTTATAGATTCTACTTGTGAAGTAGCAACACTTGCTTCTAAACTTGTAGGTTTATTTCTCCTTTAGCAATAACTTCTTCCTTTAGTTCAATCACATTGTGCAATGAGTGATCTAAACAAGACATCATATGTCCAAGAAGTAGCAATATGCCAAATCAATTTCTATAATATAATTCTTAAATTTAAACATTTCCATTCTTTTACCTTCCAACTATATGAGGTAGTATCTAATCAATTGGAATTGGTCCACTTAATTTGAAACATTTGTTGTTCATAACAACTTTTAGCAGATAAGTAGTTCTAGGTTTGAGAAGTAGCAACTTGTTTGCATTTCTTGGCCTATAACTACTTAATGCAATCCTCATTTATTCCTAAACCTTTTCCTTTGAGCCACTTAGAACATTTCTCTTAGGTTCAAAATGATACCTTGCTCAACTACTTTAAGCACTTTTCATGATTTTACTAAGTCTATTCTATCATTATTTATATTTGAGTTTAATCAAGTATTAAACTCTATATAAAATAGATGAAGAATATTGTCATTTGATCAACTTTTGATCATAGATATTTCCAATCACTTTCTTATATTCAATCATATTGAGGATAATAGATTTTATTGAATTTTTCTACTTGTCTTTTGGAGGGTTTGTACCTCTCATCTCATTATATCTCTTGAAACATTTTTCAAAATGAAGATGTATGTGTTGGCATTTTACTCAAACATTTTGAATAAAACCAACCTTAGACATGTGACATGGATTTCTAAAACTTGCCTTTTAGAACAATCTTAGCAAAATTGGAATATAGGTTTATTGTTCATCTTTTAAACTTTTTGAGAACGTTTCTCAACTTTATTTTCAATCGAGGAGATTATATATAATAATAAAATTAGAACGACATGTTACTTATAAGTAAACGCAAAATTCAATTATGTTTATTAAATTTAAAGTACCATAAGCGAATTAAATTGGTAACTTTAAAGCATTTATTCAATGTTAATTGATCCCAATTGAATTAAATGATTCCAAGATCCTTTATTCGTGCAATAATTGACCGGACTTTGGCCCTGCCATCAACCATTACATTTTCAAGGTGAGTAAACTCTTTACTGATTACAACTCTTTGTAATTCTTGGTTGAATAATTAACCATCACATGTTTAATTATTACCCTTAGCTTCAAGGTTCTAAACTCTATCTTTAGGTAACCTTGTTGAGTATAACCAATTACAAGTGTAGAATTTGTCCTACCCCCACTCCCCAATGAAAAATATGATGCCCAGCTTTGGCATGACCCATCATAAATGTCAAAGGTTTCATCGGGTTTTTAATTGGAAAAGCTGCCTCAATATTACTGGGACCTAGATTTATTATGTTGTGATTAAATAGTGAACTCTAGCACATCATCACAAAACATCAATAAAATCTAACATGCATAAAATACTGAATGCATAAATAAGACATAGCATGGCCCCTAATCCTAAGAAAACTAATAAAGTAAATGCTCCCACTTGAATCATCATGGATCGCATCCACCTTGCTCCTTTGGGCCTTCACTTCATGGGCTTCTTGGATTAATTGCAACCTGTAATTCTACTCTATTCTATCTACTACTTAAATAAAATAAAATAAAATTACAAAATACTTTATCGGTACGTAGACCGTACTAAGATTACAAAAATACATCACGATGCGCAGATCGTATTTAGCAATCTACTGGGCCATACTAGTCATTATATAGCAATAAAACAACATCATATATTATAAAATTGCCACATAATAAATCACTCATCATGCTTTCCTAAACTACAACATCGAATGTTCACAATTAAGGAAACATGGCTTCTAAATATCTCATATTTTAATTAAAGCAATTAGATAATATCATATATTATTCATGATCATCAATAAAATATCATATATTCTAAATTAGTCATGAGATAGAATCAAATCTTATTTTAATCTTAAAAGATAAATCATATTTATCCTCAAAGATTATCCTAACAAAGTTAGGAAATTCTATCCTAATTACTAGCCAATCACAATATTTTAAATCAATTATATCCAAAAATAATTATGGGATAATCACATTATTTAAATCAATTATTATCCTTTTGGAATATGCTCAGAATATCCTAACAAATCTTATCCAAAATTAACCACTTTAATTTAGGATAATTACCAATTTAACAACTTAAATATGGATAATATCAAATATAACAACTTTTGAATATTTGATTTTATCCTAAAATAAAAGATTTATCCAAATAAAACCAATTTTATCTCAAAATAATTCGTAATTATCCTGAAATAATTTTTCAAAACAGAATATTTTTTTTTTTTTTTTTTTTTGAAAAAACGTGCGCCAGCCACCGTGGTGTGGCCAGCCGAAGCCGGCCACGGTGGCCGTACACCTTGCGGTGTACGCTGCCAAAGCAGCGGTCACAGCAGCAGCAGCAGCGCCGCGCAACTGCTGCACGGTGCTGTTGTTGCCGCACTTCGCTGACCCGACCTGCTGCCCCATCCCACCCCTCCCTCCGGACCACCTGCAGCGGCAGCCGCCGTGGCTGCGCCACCCAGCCGCGGTTGCCGCTGCTAAAACCCTTTTTTTTGTGATTTTAATTAAAACAAAACATTTTTTGTTAAAATTAAATTAACTTAATGTGGTCCTTTTAATTTCAAAATTAAATCATATTCAATTTCAAAATTAGGGTTCTTCATGAATTTCAATCCCCAATTCAATTTAACTCTTAAATTAAATAATTTGATCATGAAAAATTCATAATTTATCATGAAAGCAAATAGATTAAAATCATTAATTATATAGTAAACGAATTAAATCAAAACCAAAACACAAAATTCATAATTTAGGGTTAGGGTTTCGAAAATTTTCGAAAAATTAGGGTTTGGGGGGTCGAAAATTTCGAGCATAATAGGGCAAAATCGGATCTCTTCATGGCTATTTTGAGCATTATTAAATCACATTTAATCAATTCCAAGAGTTAAATCACATTTAATATAATAATTGACCCATAATTAAAATTCTCCCTCCTAATTGAATTAAAATTGTGGATCATCAAAGAATTATTGGCAATATGCGTAAATGCAATAGGCTAACTGATACCACTGTAGGAGTTTATAGGTACTACGCAGCGGAAATAACATGAATCATATTCATACAGTACCTAATCCAAGGATCTAATGCATAACACATAAAGAACAAATAATTGTACCTTTGAAGCGTGATTCCACGTGCGATCGAGCAAGAACAAAGGGAGATAAAGAACCCCAAGCGTGATTCCTCTACTTGGTCCACGGGCACAAGTTAAACTTCCACTAATGCTAGTTAGTCGTGATTGAACGCTTCAATCAACCTTCAACGGAGAAGAGAGACACGAGCTAACCACAAACCACCACGACGAACACCACGAGCCACCATGAGGGGCGCCACACGTACGGACGTGAAGGGGAGAGAAGAGGGCCGTGAGTGAGGAGAGTGTTTGGGGTTTTGGGATTGGTTGCCTTGATGTCAAAATTCACAGTGTGTGAATTATGACTACTTACAACAAACCCTAGGCATGGATTTTATTTATAGATCACATCTCTAAATAAGAGCCCATGTCAAAAGCCCAAAACCCTTATCCAAAACACACTACTCTAGCCCAACACTCTACATGGTATGTCATAATCTCATGAGGCCCATTAATGGGCCTCTTACTTGTTTAACCCAATACCCTTGTTGTGTGACCTCATAGGATCCATTCCATAAGGCTTTGGGCTATTTAACTAACCCAAAGATCAATTATCATATCTAGCACCAGATATTGACGACCCTATAGAATGAACTTATTATCTCCATAATAGTGATCCTTGATATATCTAGTAAATGCACTTATCGAAGACACAATTCCTTCACAACCCTCGAAAAAATCCCTCCTCCCCACCCACTAGCCACCCTAGCCCCCTCCCCCTTGCTAGAGAACTCTATTAAGCCCTCCCTAAGCCTCCTCCACCCCCTTCCCCCCTTTAATCACCACCCTAATGTTCCAAAATTAAAACCCTAAAGCCCTAAAATTGAAACCCTAGGGTGGTGATTAGGGGGGAAGGGGATATAGGAAGATTAGGGTTGGTTGAGCAAGGATTTCCGGCGAGGGGTAGGGGGTTAGGGCCGCCACGGGTAGGGGATGGGGGTATCGTAAAATAAAGGGGGTGGGAATTGTGTGTTGGGGAAGCAGAATTGAGGTGGTAATCGTGGTGGGGGGAACAAGAATAGGGTGGATCTTGTGGTGGAGGAAAGGGCCGTGGTGGGGGATTGAGTGCGAGGAGTGGGTTTCATGGTGGAGGAGCTATCGGATGTGTTAAAGGGCCAAAGGGGGGCTGCCGGAGGTGGTGCAATGGTGGTGGGAAGGTGGTGCTAGGGTTTACCTAATTAATTAAGGTTTAAGAACTACTAATTAGTAATTAGATGAATAATAATATCATTAAGAGCTTAAGTATGCTGATTAGTAAAAAAGGTAGTAGTTGCTAAAATTAATCAGTTTTAGAGTAGTAATTAACAAATTTTTTTTTTTTGCGGGTAGTAATTCACAAAGACCCCTTTTTTTGAGGTAGTAATTAACAAATTTTCCCATGTAAAATCACGATTTCACACATTATTCCAAAAATCCGTTAGAATGTACGAGTACACGTAGTATTTGAATTTGATATCTCTGTACTCCTTACGTCACATAAGTCTAGCTCTTTTTTTCATCTACTTCGTTCTCTCTATTATCTCTCTTTAATATTTATTTCATTATAGTTACGTATGTATTCCATCTCAACAAAGAGAAAAAAAAAGTTTTTAGCTACTATTTTCAGCTACTATGTACACATCGAGAGATTGAGTATGTGTTTAGGTTTCTTAACAAACTTAATAAACTTAATACGAGTGCGTGGTATTCACTGGCTGGTACTCCAAGGTGATGATAGCAAACTAAAACTTGTACTAATGCATTTTTTTTGACGAATCAATGATCATTCAAATCACCACTCTATCAAGATATTTGTATTATTATATTGGACCTTAATACATTATTATTAATATGAATGCTTAATTCAGTAATGTTGAATGAAACATAACTACTCTTCAACAGCTCAAAAGCCGTTTTAAAGAGATAGGTTTAAAACCTAAACTAGTATGTGGCCCGAACGATGCTCCGGGTTGCTAGTTTGTACATGTTGGTTTCGAGTTTAAGTCTTACTAGTGCTGTCAAATTTCAAACCGAAACCGTTTAACTGCCCGAAACCGACCGACCCAAATGAGAACCGAACCGATTAAAAACCGATTTTTTTGAAACCGAAAACCGACCCGAACCGTATTTTAGTAAACCCGAAACCGAATCGACCCGAATAATGTTAAACCGTATAAGAACCGAACCTGTTAACAAACCGAACCAAATATAAACCGAACTGAAAGAAAACCGAACCGAAAAAGAACCGAACCGTATCTAACCCGAAACCGATTCCAACCCGAAACCGTTTAAACTGGCAAAAAAACCATTTACACCGGACCGTTAGCAAATCTTGCACCGAACCATTTAAAAACCGAACTGATTGTAAACCGAACTGGTTATAAACCGAACCGTTTATGAACCAAACCGCTTCTAAATCGAACCGTTTACCACTACAAGAAATCAGGCAAATAACGACGGATTTCCGACGGAATTCCGTCGTAGTCGATTGTCGCAATACCCTTTGCCGGAAAATCAGCCTTTTCCGATGGAATTTCCGTCGGAAACACTATTCCGACGGAAAAGGGTTCGTCGGAATAGATTTTCAAGCTCAACAAAATACCACTCACCCCAACCACACAAATAAACACTCACCACCAAAAAAGACAGCTTAAAATACTGAAGAAAAAAAAAACACACAAATTCTAGTATACTGTATACCACATGGATGAAAACACAGAGGCAGCAACAACTAAATTGAACAGAAATTGAAATGACTTAACTCAGTACAATCATCCGCAAAACAATTCGCATAATCATAAACCTAATTGCTAACTTGAAAAGGCAATTTGGAAACACAGACATACATTGATCGAGCATGATAAAAATCAAAGAAATCAATCATAAGCAAAGAACAAAGTGTAGTTACAGCAAATAACCTCAATGAATGGGATTCCGATCAAAACCCTAGCATCAAAATAATAATCACTTTCGAAACTGCTGACGGAAATCGGTAGAATGAGAACCGAACAACTGTAGTTGATCAATTCATTTCCGGGGCGGCGTAAGGGGTGGTTAATTGGTCGTTCAGGCCATAGGTGGGACGGGGCTGGGGTTGTTTTTTTTTTTTTAATTTTTTACAAACCCTGCCCTCCACTAAAACCACCACCGTAATCCACCCTACCCACCACCGCAATTCTCCACAACCCGACTTACAAAGACCCACCACCACAACCCATAACCAACCCAGATCCACCTACCTAACCCTAACCCAAAGCCAGATCCACCAACCTAAACCTAACCCAAACTGTAACCCACCCACCTAACCCAAACCGTAACCCACCCACCTAACCCAAACCTAAACCCCAACCCAGATCTACCCAACTAAACCAAAACCTAATTGATTCCTAACGTACTAAAATATCACAAAAATTCCGACCAAAAAAAAAAATAAAACACAAAACATCAAAAAAAATCCCCAAAACCCAAACTTCAACAGTGACCACCATAGATTTCTAAAAAATTCGAAAAGGACAGTTAAAATAAAAATTAAAAAAAAAATAGATACATACTTGAATTTGATCACTCAAAACCTCGGAATTGGGTTTACAAGGCCAAATTCGACCATGAAAACTCTAGATCTAGAGTTTTTATGGTCGAATTTGACCTTAAAACCGTCGTTTTGCACCATTGATGTTGATGTAGAGTCTGTGTTGGTGTTGTTCACGACGGTGTTGTGGCATCTGGTGGTTGATAGTATTGGCGGTGGTCGTGGTAAATCAAAAGAGGGGGGGGGGGGGGAAAGAAGATAAGGAAGATGAGAGAAGAGAGAGGCGAGAAGAAGAAGAAGATGAAAGAGAAAGGGTTTCATGTAAATCTAACCATTGATTTTTTAATCTATGGTTTAGATTGGTGATCTGTGTGTGTTAAGGGAGAAAGAATCTAACCATTGATTTTTTTAATCTATGGTTGAGAGTGGTGATCCATGTGTGTTGTGGGAGAAAAAATCTAACCATTGATTTTTTAATCTATGGTTGAGAGTGGTGATCCGTGTGTGTTTTTGTGTTGTACATTCATCTACAAAAATATTATTCCCTAAATTCTTTAGTATTTTTTTGCCCCATTTGATCGGGATCAGTGCCCAAGACACGTATTAAAACATCTACTAGTATATCTTTATTTTCATACACGTAAAAATTATAAAAACGTTATATTAATAAAATGTATAAATAGATAAATTTAAAAAGATCACTAATAATGAGTCTATAACTTTGTACTAATACATACGAATAACGATGATACGAATATTTAACTATGAGATGGTTAGATGCCATGTGTTAATAATGTGTACATATGATCGATTGAACTAATCAATATTACCTTGTTAATTAGTCATTAGTATTTTCTTTCATTATACAAATCAAAGCACTTTGTAATATCTTCATAATTTCATGAAAATATATAATGATAAACGAGTCATAATTATCAGTCTTGTTGACTAATCAAGTATCGAATTACCAAATTGCAAATTTCCATTTCACAAGAAGTCAAGAACTTATCAAATCATGATTATGATACTATGCGTAGTATATAAATGATTAAATAAGAAGCATATAATAACCTAATTGTAAAACAATAATACATTAATACACTAACTCTTATAATCTACTTCGTAATAAACTAGTAAAATCAGTATGACTAAACTTGAAACAGAACATAATATGTATTTATAAAATCAATGAGAATTTGTTTATAATATGATGTCTAAATAAGAAATGACTCGCGACTTACCGACTTTATATAAAACTTGTGAACGCAAAAGGTTAGCAAGTACTATCAAATTTCAAACCAAAACCATTTAACTGCCCGAATCCAAACAACTCGATAACAATTTATTTTTTGAAACCGAAAACCGACCCGAACCGTAATTTAGTAAACTTGAAATGGAACCGATATGAATAACGTTAAAGTGGTTAAACCATCGAAGAACCGAACCAGTTATAAACTGAACCGAAAAAGAACCGAACCCGTTATAAACTGAACCAAAAAAGAACCGAACTGTTTCTAACCCGAAACTGTTTGAACCGGGATAAAAACCGTTTACACCGCACCGTTAACAAACCGCAACCCGCCTGCACCGAACCGTTTACTACCCGAACTGTTTACAACCCGAACCGAATTAAAACCGCTTAAGAATAAACCGAAACCGAATCGAACCGATAACTATTTAAACCGAACCAAAACCGACCCGTGAGACAATTAAACCGATTCCAAACCGACCCGATTAACTACCGAACCGATTTCAAACCGAACCGAAACCGAACTGTCAAACCGTTTTGACAGTGCTAAGTCTTACTATAAACATTTTTTAGCTCTCAAACTCAATCATTACATAATAGAAACAAATAGTATAATAAAATACCAATTAACTTATCTAAGTTAACTATAATTGTGAAGGTGACATGTCATATTTATAGTGACATGTGACACATATTACTGACATGTCGAACTTAAAATAGGTGACACGTGCTGTTTTAGGAACGCTTTTTAATATATAAGTATAGATATAGATATAGATATATAAAAATGCTAATTAAACATAATGTTACATTCAACTCATTTTTTTTTCCAAAAATTCTCAATTTACAATATTCATCGTATTTTGTAAAAAATTTGAAGTTTATGTGTGACGTGTATTTTATTCATTAATCTGAAAAGATAATATTACAAACTGAAGAGATGTGTATATATAAATTAAAGAGGATGAATACATGTGAATATATTATGAGGCATGGTTTTTTTATTCAATTAAAATGAAATGTATGTTAATAAACGAGCTACGACATTGATAATTGATAAACACAAAAATAAATAATACGTAATAGAAAACATTAAACACTTGATTTGCAGAACATTATTTCCTTAAATCAAGGGGGAAAATGGAACGACCACCTAACTCTTGGAAGTTTGCAACATACACATATTACTTATTTTGGTCATATTAGATTAGTAGTTCAAAAATTTGCAATTTGCATATAAATCACTATCACTAAGCTAAAGTAAACAACACGATACACATTTTCTTTTTGAAGTATAAGACAATTAACAGAATATTTCGATGCAAACTTGTGACTTTAGGTAACAAAGCAGAACCTTAAAATCAACGAGTTGCAAATGCTTACTTATAAGTGGTAATTGCTCAACTAGAAAAAAACACAAATTAAAATTGATACAAGTATGTTATCCCATTAACGCTAACACAAATAATGTGATGTTATAATTAGGGCCTGTTCTCTTCAGCTTATTTTCAGTCCAGTTCATTTCAGCTCCAATCAGTTTAGTTTCTAATTTCTTTCTCTCATAAAATATTCAGTTCATCTCCAATCAGTTCTGTCCAGTTCAACTTTAATCAGTTCAGTTCAATTTAGCTTAGTATAGTAAATGAGAACAAACCCTTAATAGTGGATCTTAGACCAAACTAAATTAGAGAAGATATGAGGTTTATATAAACTTCACCTTTAGTCAAAAATTTTGAACCAATAGTTACTAGCCGCATAACTTTAACAGAAACAAATTAAAGTTATTGAGAGAAAACACGTAACGTAACTATACGAAAAGAAAAGGAAGTTGGATTAAGAAATTAAAAAAACCAAAAAGTAACATAAAAAAAGCAAATAAAAAGGCGAGAACTAAGAAATAGAAAAAGACGTGGGAAGTACAAGTGAGACAGATAAAGAGCATGGTAACCCTCTTGTGCTTAGCATGCATGGAGATGGAATTCACATGTTTGCCCATCACTATATAATTTCACTTTCCTTAATTAATGTTTGCCACCTTTATTGTTCTATCTTTTTTTAAGCTAACAATTTAATTTATAGCAATTTGTAATTACGGAGTAATTTATTAGTTTACACATTTTCATACTTTTTTGTTAACATTTTTTTTTTTAAAAGGGAAAAATTTTAAACGTGATTGTTAGATGCAACAAATTGAGCTTGAGATGCATGGTAGGTGTGTTGGTACGTCAAGGAATTTGTGGACCTTTTACCTTTTCCTTTCAAACAATTATCAAATTTATCATACATGTATAACATGTTTACTTTGATAAGTAATACTAATAACAAATACTCCATAACCGCCAGCATTCATTTGAGATAGATGATATAAATCTGAAATTATCAAGGTGCAATGAGTTATCACATAATCCTTCGTCATTATGCCTTAGGTCTCTAGATAATTACAAAGTTACAACTTACAAGTATCATTTTTGTATATGTTGAATGAACCTTGACAAAAGTTTCTAAATGAGAGTGAGGGATAGCTCAAGTGGTTAGAACTCCCTCCATCCCGGTTTCAGAAAATCATGGGATCAATTCTCATCACCGCCCCTGTGGCTCTCCAAAAAAAAAAAGTTTCTAAATCAATTTTTTAAGATTAATATTTAAATTAAGAGTGAAAGTTCATGAACATTTAAATAGAATATATAACGAGCAACAAAATGACCGATCTATATTAGGTAAGTTATAAGTAACACCACACAAATAATGTTATTGTTATTGAAATATCATACTGATACACGGAGTAATTTTTTTTTTCTTGCATGTCAAAGTTACTTTACATGACAATGTTATTATACTCTTTTAGCATCTCGCAGTTACAAAATTGTACAATATGGAGATTGAAACCTAAATTGTAACACACTAAAACCGCATAATATGTGTGACTCTTAACTTTTAAGGGGGATTAAAAAAAATTAGTGCGATTGATCGGGTCTATCACATTATCCATACATCGAATAGTGGGAGTTATTAAAAAATTAGATTAGTAATTGAATTGGTGGTTATTAGTAACTCAAGAAGCACGTACCACCTACTCACATGTCTATTGATTCCAAATAACCAAGAGGTGGGGATTTCAGAAACGTGTGGAGCATAGCATAGCTCCCAAACATTGAACCACCTGGATCCACAACTACTCATAACATACTAATTTAAGCATATATAGGTAAATAAATGGTGTAAAAGTTAGTCCGATCTTCAGAAAATAAATGGTGTAAAAGTTAGTCCGATCTTCAGAAAATACATTTTAAACGTTTTGATTTTTGCATTATTCATTTATCTACATATACTTCGTTTTAAGTTTTTGATTATATTTAGTAAATTAAGTACTTGGAAAATAACATGATCGTAAGAGATGGGGTTGGAGACCTTAAAGTCGTCTAGTTCAACTAACCATGTTTTCAAAAAATCATTTTTTAAACTTTACATTAGCATCCAAGCATAAAAGTCAATAAACGAGTATGGTAAAGTTAAGAAAAACGGAAGAAGTAAATATATACAATCACGAATTCACGACGGTTGGTGATTACTAAGATGGGCAAAAGACACAAGCACTTAAAGGTCATTTCTTTACAGCAAATGAATTTCTAACTTTAGTAAAGCTATAAATATCAATCGTATATATAGAATGTTCTAGGCAACCTTTTAAGTTTTAAGCAACTAGCTTAGTAGCTAGCTAGATAGTTTACACTCCAATTTGTACACAGCTATAAATGACATTCTTGCTATCAGATTCTGAGATTCATATCTACTATTGCAAAATATGCATGGCAATTTACGGGTAATTTACCAATTTATCACTAGTCTTAGTGTCTCGCTACTATTTTGATAAGTCATTTCGTAAAATCGTATCATTATTTTTTCTACTGGAGACAGTATGACTTTTACCCTCCTAGAGTACAACAACAATATACTACCTCCGGTCCAATTTACTCGCAACAAAGAATATTTTATGTTCACAAATAATACCCCTTTGTTGCGAGTAAATTGGACAGGACATAATACAATGCAACCAGCCTAAGTAAGTACAAAGTAGGTAACACAGTAACAGTTATGGATTGATTCTACTAATAACAAGAGTAAAATTTTTGGCATAAAAGTATAAAAGTTTCCATGTTAGAAGGAGAATTTAAGGGCCCAATCTTAAAAGAGAAATAGATGGCTAAATTAAATGACCATTATTTTTGGTGGGGTTCCTTTGGTATGATGACATTAGTTATTTAGACTTGTTACAACTTACAACTATTGTTAGATCACGTGATTATGCTACAGCAAATTACAAATATCTGCCGTCTTTCTACATTCCTTAATTAATTTTTTTGCTTCATTTCATTCCAACAATCTTTCTTCCTTTCTTTCATTCTTCTGTTAATCTTGCAATGATTCAGCTTCTCAGATTACCCACTTTAATCTTCATCCTTTACCCTTGGTAAGTCCTCGAGTTCGCTTTTTAATAGCAACGTATTCCTTTAAATCAAATACTGTATTGAGAATGTTATATTGTTATGTAATCTTGTGTTGTTTTTAGTTGGGCAGAAATGCAGTTATCTTACTGCTAAAATGACGTCTTAAAGTTTATGATTTCATGTGGGTTCCCCATAAAGTTGCTAAATTATGTTCATTTTAGTATTTATACTTGGAAAAAAGACTTTTCTTAACATTATTATAGTATTTGTTTGCCTAGGTGAAGTGAATTTTTTTTGACATATTCATCTGGGTATCTTCAAAAATTGCCTCTTGAATCTCGATTCTTGTTCTAGAAGTTCATAACACACTCATAAATCCCACTTCAAATCTGGGTTTAATTGAAGATTTTATTTTATACCCAGAAAATTATGGACACTACTAATAGTAATTGCTGGGGTTCCAACAATAACAAGGTACTTATTATAATCTCCACCCATTTAATTTAATTTCATCCTAATTTTA